>NC_047530.1:54648001-56080501 GCF_012275295.1 Melopsittacus undulatus
TCTAGTGTTTTAGCTGCAAGACCTCCTGCCTCATTCCCAAAAGCTTTATTATATCCCCTTCTCCCCAGAATTTGTCAAAGTCATATATGCTTGAGAAAAGCATTCATCAAAGAAAGGGCATGTGAATCACTACATCATGTTATTACATGTGGCAAATTAACTTGTCGCATGTTGGAGAAAGGAAATCCTGGACTTCATTGCTCTTGCCTGAAAATGAACAAACTCACTTAACATCCTTGTGCAGACTGAGTCTCTCTTGAATGAGACCCCCTCATGTGATGCCACCTGCATTATTTGGGGCTTAATTACAAGACTTTTTTGTTGCTTTTTGCAATTATTTGCTCCCGAGTATGTCAGATTTCCCTTGCGTGCTTTCTTTCTTCAGACTTATGCAGTGCTCCTGCCATCTTAACAGAGACTGTTCTCAAATCATTCTTAAATTATGATGCATTGAAATTAAGTTAACAGCAAAATTAAGATGCAAGTTTAATTTGGCAACTTCCACTTAACTGATTCCTAGTGTATAAAACATGCCTCAGTTAAAGCACTTAAGATTACATTTAATTGGTCCTGAGCATCATACTACTCTGTGTAAAAATCTCTGTACTCTTTAAGTGCTTTAATCACTGTCTTTCAGGCAGGGTAGACTTCTTAGGTATATAAAAGCTCTAAAGCGGCACTGACCAAGAAACTTGCTCCAAACTGCACAGCCGTCAGTGCTTCTTTGTACCTTTTGCTAAATCTTAGTTGGAAAGAACTCGAAGAACTATCAGGGATGGTTGTTGCAGATGTGTTTTTTAGCTCTAATTACATGAGGGTAGGGAAGCACCAGTAAATAAGCAGCTGGAGGAAATAAGGAATTATCCTTGCATCTGAGGAGACCTTTTTTAAATGTGCAACTGGTTTAGCAGACTCTTTGCTGCTTTCTGCTTATCCTGCACAGTTATGGCTCACTAAGCTGAAACTGGAGTACCAGACAAAGAAGTGGAAAGGTATCCAAAATTGCTGCTTGTTTAAAAGTAATATATACGTTATTGTTAGTCATTCCATGGCATTAGATCTTACAGCTACATTTCAGTTAAATGTTCTTCTATGGGCACTTTCTCTCTCTGTTTATTGGCAGTAGTACTCTTTTCTAGCAATATTTTAGTGCTTAGAATTGATGGCAAGCTATATTTTATCCATGTAATGTTTAATTTAATAAGGCAAAATGTGATTATTTAAATTAATTAGAGTGTGTAAGAACTCTGTGTAATGTACTTTTGATCCTCACTTTTAAACGCATGCTTATATCTATTGATTTATAAATATTTGAGGTACATTTATGCAAATTTTATATACTAGCAATACAGGGTATTATAGATCATTTGCAAGACTGTTGTAGTGTGAATTCACATTTAAGCAGTGAGTGGTGCTCATTAAATGCCTGTGATTCAGTTGTGTGTTTGCATGGTGGTATTTTTTGTTTTAAGGCTTAGCTATTAAATCCATTGTAAAATACTGTGGAGTTGTATCTCTGCCTTTTAAAGTGATCGCTTGACTCCAATGACTCTTTGGTATGGAAGACGTAGTTAAAGTATGTCTATTTAAAACAGATGTAGTTATTAGCAGGCCCTCTAAACTGTGCTTCTTCTAAGTCAAACCATCTCTTAAGCAGGTTAGGAAACAGATGATTATTGCTGCATGTCACACTGCCATGTGTGAAGTGTAGCCACACTGCTGCAGTGGCAAGGGGCTATCTAGTGCAGTAGAAAAAGGGCTTATTTAGTTAACAGACAACTTTGCTGCTATCCATGCTCCTCATTCTGTCTCCTTGATGCCATTTAAAATTGAAGCTAAAATTAATATTGCTGCTTGCTTATCAATAGGCATGGTATGGAATTTTACTCCCCTGAATGCTACCCAGGGTTAGATTTGGTTGGCTATTTGTTGCATCAGGTTGCAAAGCTATGGACTGCTACAGGGAAGAAAGATCCTTTGGGTGACTGTGATCCTGGAGAAGCTGAATGTCAGTGCCTAGGGTGAAATTACCCATAGCATGATGAGCAGGAGGAGTGGGCTGAAATAATCTGCTGTGAGAGAGAGAAAAACCAGAGCCTGGGCAAGGCCTCGCCAGTAACAGAACAGAAACAAGATTGTTTTCCAGACTGCCCTAACCGTGACCTTAGGATAGGGATTTCTGACTGACCCTGAGCCATGAAGCATTAAAACCACAACAAATGATCCACTGGGCTCTCACTTCTTGACCTCTCTGCGAGCAGAGCTTTTCTAGCTCTCACTCAGAGAATGATACCATTTCAGGAGCTATCTTTACAGCCTTCAGACTGAGTTTCTCACCTGCTTAAAGAGAACTGTGGCAACCACTACCATTTCACTCCAGTTATTTACTTGTTTTAGGACAGCAGGTCTTACACTTCTGTCATTTGCTGATGGACCACAAGAATGTGAATCTGCCCACCTGATTTCAGTAATGTTCTCCTAATTTTTTAAGGTAATTTGTCATTTTTTCAAGATATCTAACACAACTCCACTAGGGGGGTCACCACCATTGCACACAGGGAGTAGGCATAAAAAGGGGTAATTTCTCATGGGGAATGGACAAGGGCAAAAATCTTTCAGTCTCTCTGCTGTGGCTCTGTTATAGCTGTCTGTCATGGTTTGAGCATGTTTTGAGGGTGTTTTTGTTCAAGGTTTTTTCCAGCCATCCTGTGGTTGTTTCCACCATGGTAAGCACATAGCGCTTGCCTCGGCGAGTTGGTGGGAGTGTGATATAGTCAATTTGCCAGGCCTCCCCATATTTATACTTCAGCCATCGTCCTCCATACCAAAGAGGTTTTAACCGTTTAGCTTGTTTAGGGGTTAGGGTTAAGGTTAGGGTACCCTGGAAAAAACCTTGAACAAAAACACCCTCAAAACATGCTCAAACCATGACACTGTCACATGCACACCCTTCCTCAGTGGATAGCATCACAAAAGAATAAAGGCAGTCGAGGTGGGTTTACGTAGGTCTGGATAGAGGAGTTGGGTGCTCTTCCCAAAGCGTCTGTGTAGGTAATGCCCTGCATGATGCTAACAGGTGTTGCCACCTACAAATGAGTGTATAGGTATGTTACAAGTTTGTTGCTGGTGTTACTGATTTGGGTCTGATATGGATCTTCCATCACCAAGTTGAGCAAATGGTGAAACCAAACATACCACTGCAGCAGAGTTCCAGTTGTTATCCTCTTTGGGTTGTACCCATATATATGAAGCTAGAGTTTGTCACTATCACTCTGCTGGGCTCCCTGCTGCCTGGTATATTATGATTATTCTGTACTGCTGTAGTATAGGCCATTGTAATTAGCCTCTGGATGCTCCTAAATTAAAGCAGATCATCTTTTACTCCTAAGAAACCTCCAGAACCCAGCTGCAGCCATAAAGCTGCTATCAAATGCAAGCTGGCTGCAGTTCAGAATTGGGGAAAATATTTTTAACAGCATGAAACTTTGTTGTGGGTCATCTGGAAGGTTTCTGTGTATGAAACATTGAACTGGAGCAAAATCAAAACTGAAGTCCTCTGTGTGGAAAAACAGGTGAAGAAAATCTTGACTATGTTTGGGAAGACAGATGCATCCCTTGTACTGCAGATAGTGTCTGATAACATTAGCGTGGAATAAGTTGTATCTTTCTTTACTGTTGGCTTGACTTAACAATGGCATGACCTCTTGTCTGAGCTGGCATCTAGTAAAACATACTGGCCATATTAATCTAATCAACACAATCAAAAAATAACTTGATATTTTATGTTAGGAATTAAATCATAAACTCTACTCACTCTTTATGGGCCTGTCCTTCTACATGTACTTTCATATTGTCATTGGTGGCTTTTTGCTTGCATTACAGCAACCTGAGGGTAAAGGCAAAACAAGATCCAAGACAGGAAGGCAAATTGTTTTGCAAACATGGTAGAGAAAGTGTGTGAAATCAAATGCCAATATTAATGCATGACATCTGCTCCCTGTTCCAGTTCTGAGTAAAGTAATCCAGCCCTAATTACACACTGCTGTGTCCCCTACCAGCTAAGGAGAATGGTGCAGCCATTCTTAGTAACAGTATATACATTTCTTTCTGGATCTGATAGATACATTAGATGCAGGGCAGGCTTTTCATTTTTTGGCTGTCAGTTGCTTTGGGTAGCACAAAGAGAGGGGAGGAGAAAGGTTGCAGCAGGAAAAGATCAAAATCTTCCACAGAGAACTCTGCTCCTAGAATAAAAATTTTTCCTAGAGAATTTTCCCTGCAGACCTCAATCAATATTATTCTCATCTGAGTGCACATATTATTCATTAAGAAATGTTGGCAAGATGTGCACTGTAGTGTATGCCTTCATTAGAGCCTCCACCTTCCTGCTTTTATCAGATCTTCAGTGACTTTCATCTTTATTGAACTTGTTTCTGTCTTTGGATTTGGAAAGAAACCTTGTAATTTCACAGCACGGATTTATTTAAAAAATGTAAAATATTAATTTCTGGTTTGTGGATGCGTTCTCTCCTCTCACAGATTAATGGAAGAAGATTATCACCATTAGATTCAGACTGAACGGCATGCTGATGAAATCATGCGCAAAAGATAGTCCAGTGCAACAGACCCCCACTGGATGTGTGACGTGGGAGTAGTTGGAATTCCTCCACTGTGTGTTCAGCAGCCGTGACATTATCTTTTTTGTGCACCTACTGCTATTGTGTCAGTCGCCATTTTCCTACAGAATCAACATTTTTAGATGATATGTTGTTAGAATGATGCTTTGAAGACCTGGCAAATGTCACCCATTCCAAGCAGAGTCAGGGAGAGCCACAAAACATGGGTAACACTGGCAGCATCCTAGGATATTGTCATCACGAAGCAATATGAGCCTGATATTTCAATTTATCTTTTCAATTCATGTATTTCCACCTCAGGCTATTCTTTATTAATTCTGCCTGGTCTCTTCAGCAGCAAGACAGTGAAGAAAGCATCATGTTGAAGAAAGGCACTGAGATTTTTGGACAATATGCTGTGGTCTAGTTCCATGGTTGGGACCCCTGTGTGCTGCTGCAGTATAAGGAAGATCAACAGTAACAGATTATGAACAGCCAGCTCCATGACTCTGCCTCTGTTCACCCATCTCACATTTGATTAGTCTCTGCTTGACATCAGGCTGGGAGCAATAAACTCTGATCGTAACAGTGGATGTGGCAACAAGCCCGAGAGCTCCATGTGTCACTCCAGAACCAGGCACTGTCTCACTGCATTCCTCCATAAAACAACTGAAGCAGATGTCTGGATGCCAGATTTGTTTTTCAGGCGTACCTACTGCACGGACAAAGGTACGGAATAATAGGCAGGACAACCTGTAGGAAAACATTGCAGTAGCAATGAACTTTGGAGAATGATGTACAGAAAAGTCATAACTAATAAAGTTTAGGGTGGGTTTGAGGGGTTTTGGAGGGTGGTGGAGGTGGTGGAGTGAGGATTCTTTTCCACCTACTTGAAAGGACTCTGGGAACTCTGCATGGATACTGCTGTGTGAAGAGGTGGTGGACTCACAGTCCATGTGTTGACCTGCTCAGAGAGTCAGGGCTAGAGGTGCATTCCTGAGCTTTTGCTTGGCTTCAGTATGAATTGAAATTTTACATCACTGTTGAGAAATATTGACCATACAAGTGGAAGAACACATCTCACTTGATCCTGGGAAAGTTTTGAGAAGTAGAAAGGAGGCTTCTACTAGAAAAGATGTACACTTTCCCTGGAGGGACGTAGGTTCCTCTGCCTTAGATCTGCCCTTCTCCCCAGCTGTATTGGTACTGGAAGATGCTGATGGATCTGCAGTGTGTCAAATCCAACCTGATCCTCCAGTAGTTTATACTTACTCACAAGACCTTTCTCATGCCAGCTGAGCTGTTCTAGTGGGCAGAGTCTGCCCATTAAACTTCTTATGAAACAAGAAGCAGACCAAGAATTTAGGTCTAAATACTTGTATAAATAATAATAATAATAATAAAAGAATTCTTTCTAACTTTGTACTATGGAAAGCAGAAGCAAAACTTCTGAATAACTAACTTATCTGCTGTAAATTTCTCTAAAAGGTCATTACAGATTGTAAAGCCTAATGGCTTAAAGTGCCAGCCTTATATCAAGGTGGAAAAGGACTCACTCTCTAGAGGTATTATTTTTGAAGCTTTGCCATTTCTATTCTATTAAAAGAAATGCTGTGTTTTTAACACACTATTTTCTTTAAAAAAAAGAAACAACAGCTGTATTTATGAAAATATTTAACATTCATTTCATGCAAAACGCAGTAGTAGAATTGAGTGATTTATTCTTAGAATGTACAGGCAGAGAAGTTAAGTATATCAATCCAGAGTTTAGAAATAATTGAGGTCTGTAGATCTCAGGTATGTATTAAAGTGGTTTTTTGAACTGCAGCCCATGTTCTGTGTGAACATAACTTTTTACAGCACTTGTGATTTTCCTCCTTTACAGGACTGCTGAATTGTGGCACAAGATCAGGCCCATGGTCACTCTCTTCTGACACTAGCAAGGTATGTGCAAGTGATTGTGACATGGTTAATAACATGGAGATCTTTTGTAGCTAATCTAGTATAGAGCTGTGCAAACTGTCTTGGTTATTTGTGTGAATTCAAGAAATAAAACCCAGGTGTCTAAATTGGCAGGCAAAAGTCTCATCTGCTCAGAAATCTGACTCTGAAAATAGCTGCTAAATCGACCATGTGCAGCAGTGGTCTTTGCTATGGCCTGATACTGCCTTCGCTGTGGGATTCGGACTGGCACATGACTTAATCACCTTCTCTTTTTTGTTTGGATTTCTTTTTCTCCTGTCAGCTGAAAGATAAAATAAAAAACATATTAACCTCCCTGATGAAGCTTCATAATTCCCAGCACTGAAACATTAACCAACTCCTTAATTAAGAGAGACTGAAAGTAGAAAAATGCTTTTATGTCATTAGCTGGTTTTTGCTCCAGTCATCTGCCTCATTCAAGCATAGGATAATATGAAACCTCACGGGTCTGCTAAAGGCTTGACTTAAGTATATTGCTGACTTCCTTTGCAATTTAATAAGAATGGCATATTATTCTTAAGAAACTTCATTTTCTAGTGCTTGTGCACAAGGCTAGCAAAAGAAAACTAAGAAGAGCTAGTGAACAAGCACCTCAAGTCAGACCCAGAGGCCTGAGCCCTAGCCCTTACGGCAGCACTTAGGTGTTTTTATTCCTGTGTGCCTCTTCCCTCTTGCATGAGGAATATCAGGAATTAGTATGAGATCAGAAGCTTTCCTGGGCAGAGCATAGCTGTTCTCTTTTATCTGTAGTTCCTGCAGTATTGAGCATGATGACTTCTCAGAACTGCCTTGACAGGGTGAGTGTAAGGTACCATAACTGAATGAATAACAGCACACATTAATGATAAACTGGCACCTCAGTGACCGTGTTGTCTGGTCCTCCTTTAAGCTCCTGCTTTAGCACTTTGTTCCAGAGAACGGAAGGTCAGGGAACTGAGGCTTATTCCCAGTTCTGCCACCGATCTGTGTCAAGTTTTCCCAGTCACTCATTATGGTGCCCACTACCTACGTAGGCGCTTTTTGAAGGAATGATCTAGCTGTTCCTCTTGAGTGCCAAGGTACTAAAATATAAGTGTGGTAAAATCCTTTGTATGAGATTTCTAATCTACTGGGTGAAGGAGGCTCAAAAATTACTGAAACTTGCTCACTTCTCTGACATTACTCTCTGAGCAGATATAATTGAAAACCATGCAGAACAATGCTTCACCACACTGTAAAAAAGTCATTTACTTAAAGTGGGGACCTTTACATGGGGGTTCATCCCTTCATCTTATTAAAGCTGTAAAACTAAAAATCCCTACCACTGTAACTGTAGGACTAGAGCAGAGTGTTCAAACTGCAGGATGTGTGTTTGGGAGTGAAATATTTTGGGGCTTGTACTTATTTTCTCCCCTGTGTGACTCTCCCTCACATGCATGCACACGTGCAAATTATTCTCTTGCCTTTTACCCTCCATCTCTTTCTTTTTCATCTCCAGTGATCATATCTCTGTCAGCATAAGTGTGAGCATCACTTCTTAAGAACAATACCAAAGTCAACATCTGTTTCCTCAGTTTCTTCCTCATCTACTCTTGGCATCCCAACAGTGACTTTGCATGGAGAGAAACACCTGCTACTTGGTGAGTCTGTGTTGAGATGAAACTACATCATCCCTGCAGGATTAAGGGGGGCTCAATTAAGGCAGCAGAATTAAGGCTCAAGAGTTGTATACTAAGGTCCTGAGATACTGTTTGCACCCAAAAGTCTCCATGGCCACAGTGAGAAAAGGAATGGGCTCAAGGACCAAAAGCACTCTCACAAATGAGTCGATGCATGATGTTCTCAAGGGTCAGTATTTTTCAAGTACTGCTGTGTTCTTTCAGGGGAAAAAAAAAGGCAAAACCAAAAAAAGATTCATTGAGTTAGATGGACCAAGTTCCTGTGGGTGCAGTATGTGCCATGCAGCAGGAATAAAACATCAGAGAATTAACAGGGTTTGTGTGTAACAAAGCTAAAGGCATTTTATCCTTATATGCGGGTACTCACAGGAAACCATACTGCACTAATGAAACGCAATTTTATGTTCCCTGTCATATTTATGCTTGCAAAGAATGAACATAGCCCAGTAAGTTTGTTGCCAAGCAAGCTTAGCTATAGGGTGCTGCTGAAGGAGCAAAGGAGGTTTGTGGGGTTTTTCCTCCCCCTTGACTTTAAGTGATGTGACAAGGTGTGCTTTATTGTGGGTATTGTCGCCAAACAAGCAAGTTGGATCACGGTTGTCTGGACATGGGTGAAGGTGAAGATCGGGAAATGAGGAGGGAACAGTTCCCATGAGATGATCTGCAGCATTTTCTCCCCTGAAATCTATCAAAAATTATTTGTCTCCCCTCAAGGGGAAGAGGCCTGAACAAAAGTCCGAAAAAAGGCTACATGGGGGAGACCTAAATAAAAGCTAATACATGAGCTGAGCTAATATTAGTTTCCTGATATATAAAGCCAAATGGATTAATGGATCAGCTCATGCATTGCCTAAGGAAACAAAAAGAAAATCTTCAATACTCCATGCACATTGAGGACATGAACAATAAAGGTCTTTAGAAAGTAAAAACCTAATTTGGGGGAATCAATTACTTCTTCTTTTTTCTTACCCTTTTTCTATTTAAAGGAGGTTCACACAGAGGTAAAATTTGGGTAACACACAAGCCAGAAGTCATGCATCTCAGATACTATAGTGATGGTCGATCTCGGTTTGCATCAGTCTTGCCTAGGCTCTTTTTAGCATTCCAGCTTCAGCTAATGGAAATCAAGCCCATTATGGTAAATGTAGGAAGCAAGTACATTAATAGTGGGCACTGACATTAATTCAAATGGCAAACAATTCAGAACTGTTCCCTGTACACAGTAGATCATGTATCATCTTACTTGCTGCTTCAGAGGGCCGCTTCCTTCACAGGTTTTTAAAGTACAGGAGACTGTCTGAGGGAGTTTTCTGCTTTGGTAAACAAAACTGTTTTCAGATTCTGCTTCGCTCCCGTTCAGTCCTACATACTTTTTCCTTTCTGGATTTGGTTGCAAGCACTTTCACTCCAGAACTGTCACCCCTGCAATGCCCATCTGTGCTTTACTTAAGGAAAAAAGGGGTGCAGCTGGGGCAGGTTTAGTGATGGGGAGATGCGGGAATAATCTGAAGCAAAGGTAGGAAGAAAATTGAGTTTATTTATACAGTAACACGTGTGTTAGAGTAATGCTCCCTTCCTCAGCTATACGCTCCCCCATTTTCTCTCTCACACACGTATATACACACACACTTTAACTGTGCTTTTGTGTTTTGTCAAAATTAATGAGAAAAGTTCCCTTGCCCTAGGGGTAATTAGTGTCCTTGGAGTTAAATAAGCTAATACTTAGACACCTCTGGCACAGGCAATTATGTTTGTGTATTGAATAATTGATTCAAAGAGGGGGGGAAGGGGCTGCTAATCAGATCTGAGCATAATGAATTGATTTAATTAACAGGGGAATCTGAGGGTCCCTGGGAAATGTGTGCATTTATTCAGCAGCAGGAGAGAGTGCAAAGCACATAAATTGAGAGAGAGAGCGAGTGAGCGAGGCAGGCGGCAAGTGCTTTTGCTTTCAGTGATAGGTTCACATCTTTCCTCCCTCCCACCCCCCTTCCTTTGAATATAATTTTAGATTTAGAGTGAAATCAAGAGAAAAGCACTTTAGAAGCCTGGAAAGCTCTTGCAGTAGCAACAGCGAAGGGGGGAGAGGTTGTGAGCGATCACACGCGATTACATTAAGACAATTTTTGACAGCGCAGGTTGGGAAAGGACGGAGCAGGGGAGCCAGCCCTCGGTATTGTTCCTCTCCCCCCCCACCTTCCTCCTGCTTTTTTACTAACTAAACTGGCCCCCGAGCTGCAGCGGCGGGGCCGGGGGGGGGCCGGCTGCTGCACCAGCCCCGCTCCAGCTCTCCGCTCGTAACCGGCCGCAGCCCCGCTCCGAACTCGCGTCCCGGGGCAGCGCCGGGGCGGCCGCACTGCTGCCCTCGGCCTCGGCAGCGCCCCGCTCCCCGGCCCGGCTCAGCGCGGAGCCTCGCCTCCCCCGGAGCCTCGCCTCCCCCGGAGCCGCACGGCGGCGGCTGGAGGGGGAGCGCCCCAAGGAGCCGGAGCGGCGGCGGCCGCCCTCGGCGCCCGGGACAATGGTGCTGGACAAGGAGGACGGTAGGTGGGAGCGCGGGAGTGCGGCCGGTTCCGCACGGGGGCCCTGGGCAAGGGAGGCGGCGAGCGGGGAGGGAAGGACGGAGGGAGCTGCCCCGAGCAGGGGATGCCCGAGCAAGGCTCTGCTGCCCGGCCTGTCCCGCACCGCCCCGCCGCTCACCCGTGTGCTGCCTCACAAAAGGGTGCTGGGGCCCGGCGGGCGCTGTCGGGACGGTGCCGCTTCACTGCCCGGGGGTCGCCCCCTCGAGGGCCGCGTTTCAAGGCCGGGTGGTGCGGAGCCCCTGAGCCCGGGCGTGCCTGGCAGGCTCGGTGCGGCGGTGACCGCGCTGGGGACACGGGCGGCAGCGGCGGCTGCTTGCGGCGGCCAGCGGGGCAGTGCCTGACGCCGGCAGCCCCGTCACCGGGCCCGACATCAGCTCCAGTAGCCTTAGCGGGTGTCGCCGCCGGGCCAACTTCGGTGGCATCCGAGGCCGTGCCGTGCCGAAATGCCGCCGCGCACTCCCGTTGCAGTCGGTGCTGCCTTGCGTGATTGCGTAAATTGCCATAAGATGTCTCTGTGCCGGACTGGTGGGGAGCTTTAACTGGGAAAAGTGGATACCAGGTTAAAGAGGAGAGGGGGAGATGCTTTCCTTGCCTGGGGTTTTATTTTCCCTATTTCTCAGCCTCTTTCCCCTCCACCCTCCCCTTCTCTTTTGATCTGGAGTTTCTGCTTCAGAAAGGTGAGAGTCCACCTGCCACGACCCTGCCGAGTCAGATGGGGCACGAAGAGAAATCAAGGCTCGCTTGTGCGATCCAGCAGTGTGGGAGGGGGCCACAGCGCTGCCAACTAGAAGGTTAAATGCTTACTGCCCCAGAGAGGTGCGTGGGGAGGGAGCTCACTGCAAGCTCGTCACATGCCTCTGGGCCGAGATTCCGTCTCCCGGCGTCTTGTCTTTCCTCCAGTTTCTTGAAGCCCTCTGAAGTAAACCGATGTAGTGTTATTAATGGGGTTTGTAATGCTCCAGTCGAAAGCCCGTGTGCTGGAGAAGAGGGAATAAACTTACCTGACTGGTCAGCAAGACATAACAGTAGAAACACTCTCCTCATCCCTCACCTCCTGTGTGCAAAGGTAAAAGGCTTAAGTAGTAACAGAAAATCTCAGTGAGGGTAATGTCTTACTGGTATGCAGAATAAGGCTTGTGTTTCTCTCTGACCTCATTTTCGGGGGTGACCTGTGTTGTAAGGGTCCCCTGAATTTTGCTTGCCTGCTGGACAAAGAGGGAGGAAGAGCTTTTAACATCTCCATTAATGCCCTTTAGTAGTAACAATAACTGGGTGATGTCTTAATCTCAGTGACTCTGTCAGAGGGTGCCTGCCAACCTGTATCCGTTTCAATCTGATTGACAAGCTAACAGCAGGACGCTGCCTCCGTCACAGAAGTGAGAGGCACAGGTAAGCCAAGAGGAAAACCTGAGATCTGAGGAGGGCTTCCTAATAGGGGTGTTTGTGTTCTTTTAGGTATCACAGACATACTCGTTAAACACAAGGAGCTCGGGGCCTGCATGATGGTGGTGTAAGGAAATGAAACTAGAACCACTGATTACTCAGACAGCTCCCAATAGCCTCCTTCCAGGAGATCTCATGAGTGGTTGTATAAAAGGGAACGATGGTGATGATGGTAGAGGTAAAAAGGAAATTAGTGAGGGGTGCACTTAAAAAGGAGTAAAGTAGGAAACAAACCCCTGATGAGAGGGATGTGGATATCACAGGAACAAACTGCAGTAATGCCTGGGAATCTCTTCTGCTGTTGATGGAATAGTTGTGCTTGATGAGAAATTATGCTCACTTGTAAAAGTGTGTTGGGGAAATTGTGGACAGGAGGTGCAATTGAGAGGAGAAACTTTTTATGAAGAGGTTATTTTACCTTTGTATGCCTGATTCAAATGGGTGCCACTTGCCTGCTCATCTGTGAATGTTAAAAGGGGATGCTGGACCTGCACAGGTTACAAATAGACAAAAATGGAAACTTTCACTAACTAAACCAATTCCTTTTGAAATCAAGCTTGAATGAGCCTGTTAATAAAATTGGGTCTGTTTTACTCCCATAAATGGCTGTCGTTTTAGGATTTTTTTCACCCCTCGCTGAGAGTGGTCTGTTTTCGACCTTCTGAAAGTCCTGGCATTGCGGCTAATAACCAGTTCTCCCCTTGACTTCGAGAAGCTTTGCCATGCAGCGGTTGGGGTTTGAAGATTTTTCTTCTTTTGATGTCTCAGGCAGCAGTGGGGGTATTCATAGCTATTACTGCATGGAGAAGGCAGGATTTCAGACAGATCTCCCCCTGGCCAGTAGCCCTGCTGCATCACAAGGAGGACACTTGCTGCCTGGTAGGTAGAGGTTGCAATGTGCTCCTTGATTTTGCATCCCTGAAGGCTACTTGGCAAGCCAGATCATGGCTATGGCCTCAGAGGGAGCTGCCCACTCTTCTGGCTCCAGGCTGGGGCTGTGCCGGTGCCTTGGGGGTGCATGCTACCCCTAGTGTGACACCAGTATCATCCATGAAGTCTGATACAGCTTTGCGAGTGAAAAGCTTCCTTGGCAAGCATGCTCCGTGGTGCCGAGGGCAGTACAGATGCGATAATACTTTTCTGTGATTTCTACAGGTATCACTGAGGATGAAGGGGCAGACTCAAAAATAGCAACAATAATAATGTTTTTGACTTGATGTGTTGCAGCATCACGTCAAGTTATGGCAGGGAGGTAAAATCATTTCGTATGCTTGAAGTGACATGATATAGCTTGACTGATGCAACGTGATTTGATATTAGAAAATACCATTTAACAGTGGAGCTTTGGCAAATATTTTCCTAAAAAATGCTTTAGGAGCTGAGAGATGGGGGTAAGGAAGAGAAAGGTTGAGACCAAAAAACTTCAAGGCTTGCATGTTAGTCAATTCCACTGCATGTATCACTGCTGAGTTTGCTGTGGGCAAGCCAACCTACGCACCGTGCAGCGCATTTATAAGTTTCAAGATAACGACAGTTAAGATATTTGTCAAATACATAAATGTTTTGATTGCAAAGATCAGATTTCTGCTTAAAAAAGTAAACTGACATCAGGTACCATGATTAATTCCAACAGATTGTGTTAATTGTGTTAATTGACTTTAATTGCTGTACAAATGTGTTGGGGGTTAGAAAACTCTTTTTATTGTTGGTATATGGAATAAGTAAGCAGATAAAGTGTTTCAAAATACCCGTTTGCAAGGGGAGTAATCCAGCCTCTCTGACATGATGAAGTAAAGGAATAAAACGCACATTGATCTGGTACTTCATATATTTTTACAAGCACGTTATGTCTGCTAGTTTGCTCTGCTATGGAAGTCAGCTGCAACAGGCAATGTCCAACTTCATTTTTATCAAAAACCTGCCTTTCTTGCAGTTACTGGGTAGCGTTAGTTCAAATGTACCACATATTTTGGGGTAAGTTTGTCCTTTTTGAGGGTAATAGGGTTGAAAAGTATGCAATCAGAAAGATGGAACATTTTCTAATGGAGGCCAGTAGTATATTAGAAGTATAAAAATACTTTCAATTTAGAAAAACCTGTATTTCTGTTATTTTTTTTGCACTGATGCATTTAACTATTAGACTTTAGTCTTTAGGATAAAGTCCTCTTCCTTCTTAGCTTGTGATACTTCTTAAAAGAAAATGCTTATTTATGGTGGTTGCACTCTTTTGCTAAAATAGGTATTCAACACTTGAGAACTAGTATCACTAGGAAACAGGAGTTGTTGGAAGTACTAGATGAAAACGGTTCAATGTAAAATGATACATCTAACATCAAATATGCTCAAGGACTGTTAGGATTAAGTATTCGGAATGAAAGGGGAAGGAAAAACCACTTCAGCTGCGGATAAGGAATCTAATTAAAAATAGGTATTAAGGATATATAACTTGAGCCCGTTATCATGCTTTTTAGAGTACCATTGTATCAGTTGTAAAGGGAAGGAAGAAGTATCATTAAAGCAGGAAGGAAATGTTTTCTGGGATTAAAAGACAGAGATGAGTGAAATGGTGCTGTTGATCTTGGTAGCGAAGCGCCTGATCCCGCCGTCCTTCGGAGACAACAGATGACATGTCTGAATAAGGGTTGTGAATTGCAGGAAGAAGGATAAAAGATGTGGGCCCCAAACTTGCCAATTTACATATGGGAATCGATGGCATTTCTGAAAAGTGAACAAACCTGTAAGGGTCTGTTCTGCATTTGATAAATTCATTTTAGCATCAACCTAGTGAAAGTGGAGCTATAGTCTCTAGAGCATTCCCTGAAACTAATATTTAGGTGTGAAAACAAACCAAAAATATTTGTACAGAAAATTAGTATCAAGTTTTAGGTCACAACAGAGGTGTGAACGGTAGCTCTGAGTAGCAGGGCTGGTGTAAGGCAGCATAAAGTAGCCGGCATCAGCTGCAGGGGGTTTTGAGTCTCTGACCTGCCAGAAGCTACTGGCTGGTTTCTAACAAAAATCCTCGTTCTTACGATAGCAAATCTGGAATAAACGCTCTGGATGGAGGCATTTATAAAGGGAGAGGGAGCAGGGCTTGTTTCAGAAGCAGGCTGCGAGGCTCCGCTCTGGGGCTCTCCCCACGCCGCTGCTGCTCTGTCCCTAGGAGCTGAGTGCGGGGCCCGGCGCTACCTGCGGGTGCAGTTGCGGATGCGGGTCCGGGTCCGGGTCCCGGTCCGGGTGCGGGCGGCCACTCCGGGCTGCAGGTGGTGCTGCCGAGCTGGGAAGGCTGCTGCTTGCCAGAAAACCCTGACGGGAGAATGAGAGGAGAGGGGTCCCTGGGAAATACGTTCGTTTATTCAATAGCAAGTGTGCAAAGCTCGCAAATTGAAAGACGGAGGCAGCAGTAGTCGGGCTTAGGTATTGCACCCTCTCTGAATATCATTTTAGATTTAGATTCAGCTTAAATCCAACGGGAAAAACACTTTATAAGGTTGAAAGCTGTGTAGTTGCAACAGCCAGGGTTATGAGCTATCAAATGCAATTACGCTAAAATAGATTATACTGTGTAAATTGAGCCATTTAGAAGGTGAGAACCAAAGAAACAGCTCTGATCCCCCTTCTCTCTAAATTGCAGTTTTAGTTCCTTGCAATTCTGAGGCACAAAAGTAGGTGAGACTGCATTTGTATCTGCAAAGTGCTTTATTTCTGAGTGTAATTCTAACTGAGTGCAATCTAGGTTAAAAGCTGGACAACTGGGTAATTAGAGCTCACTTGCTGCTAAAGGACGATCAGCTGTACCATAGCTCATTTGTGTTCCCAGAGACTTGTTCTCTTCTCCCCTGAGCGGAGGCTGCTGGAGAAGAAGCATCTGTCCCCGGACTTTTCTTGATTGCAGAGATGATGGTGCTGGACAAGGAGGACGGTAGGTGGGCTGAGATTGTATAAACCTGTGCTCGGTGTCTTCTGTGCGCTGCTAATGTGGAAATAAATAGTTTTGAAACAGATGCACACTGTGCATATCAGCGTGCTCTGCTTTCAGCTCCTGATATTTTTCTCTTGTGTTGGTAAAAGCATGCTTGCTCTTTTTCTTTAATGTCTTCTCTGGCATGATAGAACCAGTCAAGAAGGGTTTATTCCAGGCTCTTTCTGCTGAAGGACAGCAGAAACAACTTGATTTTGGGTTGTTTTCTGGTTTGTTAGGTTTTTTTTGGTTGTTGTTTGCTTGGGTTTTGTTTGTATTTTTAAATATTTATTTAGATTTTGCTTTTTACAAGTTACTACATACATCCATTTTACCCTGTTTATTTTAATGGCTTTTATTGTAAATCTAATTTTGACAATTTCCTTCCTTTCCATTGCATCTCATTTGGGTATCTTTAACGTGTGCCTTTAATATCTGTTTTTCACAGCTTTTCTTCATAGCTATAAACATAATGACAATAAGCTAATAAGCTGCTCTGGCAAAAAGGCATTGGCTTATTTTAAGAATTTACTCCCTTCTATAAATGGAGGAAGTGGAGGTTCATTTGGGAGGTAATTTAAGGAATGAAGCTGAAGGAGAGCTTGACTTAATTTAGGACTTTGCATATACTTATTTTTTTAAAGCTGCCTATTTCTTATCAAAGATGACTAAGGAGTACGAACTGATGTAAAGAATGATAGAGTTGGTTAGTTAGTAATTTGAATGACCTGATGCCTTCTTTTGCACATTGCCTACCAGGGCACACAGCTTAACTGCGCGGTCACCAGTAGTTTCTAGGACAAATGTGGTAAGTTTAATCACAACTTTTTAATAAGGTTTTCTTAGGCTGCTTTTGGCATAGGTCTTCCCTCATAGCTTGTGCACTGAAAGCAAAGACTAAAACTGAGGCAGTGCAGAATGCTCCTGTAGCCACCCAGATGGACTTCCATTGACAGCACAGCCTCTTGCCAAGGACCTTCAACTTGGCGGCACTTTTTGCATTGAAAAAGGGAACCATATCTTAACTTTTAATGCACATTTGTAGCTATTTTCCCATTGTTTTATTTCACCTGTATACATGGATGAAGCGTGCAGTATAATGGGCATGTTTCTAGATTCTCTGATCTTTAACATTTCTTTTTTTCTTTGTCTTTTTTTTCTTCCTGAAATCTCTTTCTGCATGAAGTCATAGGCAGTTGTCATTTGGAAGTAGCAGAAATTACCGAGTATTTGCAAGACTGTATACAAGATGTACCTTTTCACGGGGAGCCAAAGAGCTTGGAGAAACTGGAAGCTGAGCATTTTGCAGTAGCATTGATTTTACTTGAATATATGTATTGCTTTTTAAAATATTTATGAGACAAATAACTTGTAATTCGAAGTTCCTGTGTCAGACTGGTGCTAATCTTGTATTATGAATAGCACTGAAAGCCGCCCTGTGCTAACAGGTTGGAGCAATATGATTTTTTTGTGCCCCAACCCATTTATGTCTTCTGGTATTTTAAAACTGAATTAAGACTGTACTGAAGAATAATTAGGAAAGAAAGCTTCACTATTGAAAATAGTGGGTGGATGCTCACTTTTAACCAGAGGTTTTCTACTGAAGTTTCTTTTCTTTTTCTCCCCTTCTCGCCTTCCAAAAAAGGGTGATGGAGGAGTACTACCCAGTATTCTGCATCTAACATTTTGACGTGTTTAGCTCATTATAAGTTTGATTTCTAAAACTACCAATCTGGTGTATTCATGTGCGGAGAATTTGAACCTAGATTCTGGGATGGATTCTGAGGATTCGTTTCATTCTAATGAGAAGCATTTGGCAGAATGAAAAAATGTGAATGGACTTTTCACAAAGATTTCACACCTTTAAAATATGAGACCAAACAGAAAGGCATCAGTGTCCTCTTGTATGCAGGCTTGATCCAGTTCTGACTAGGAGTTGATGCAATGTGGCGTCAGTGGCCATGTATAAGTTGTCTTGCCCTTTTGAATTAGTTGGCATCCTAAAACTGTGAAATAATCTTATTCAAGGAAAAAAAGATAGATAATTCCTGGGCTTTATTTTTGTTGAGATTTTATCATAAGTTTCTTTGTTAACACAGTAGAACTTAAAAAAAAGAGACATGAAGCATCTGTTACGCATCTTCTGGATCAGCCTTGGAGTTGACTGGACTGTGGATAAAAGACACGCTAAGTGGTTGAGTATTGCTTAAGCTGGGAAAACAAATGAAGCTAACAGGGTTTCAAAGGCTTTGAAGCAGTGTCGCTCTCAAAGGTGTTCAGTTGTTTTCTTTGGCAATAGAAGTTGAAGCAGCTAGTTTACTTTATTAGAGGTAAAAGGCTACTCTCGTAACCTTCCTCTAAGATGAATTTGGCTGACTGACCTGATTTCTTTCTGGACCACATGTGTTGTGCTGGGTTTGGGGGCTTTTTGGGTTTTTTTTCTCCTCTTTAGGACTTATCTTTTTTAAGGAACATTTAAATCTTCCTTTTCAATTTGTGTTTTCTTATAGAACTATGTTCTGCTATGATAGAGCAATGCAAATCAAGTAGAATAGCCCAAATTAATTCTTCACATTGCCGGCAGTATGATTGCCTGCATGGAATCAATAATGCATCATGGAGGGATCAAATTTTGGAGTATAATGTGTGAATAATGCTTGACACAAAACAAAAATTCAGTCATCATAATAGCAATTAGCAAAAAGCTGCAGCTTATCCCAGCTGTAATCTCTGCTAACAATGAAGCACAGCCTGGTAATCAGCATGTATGGTATGAAATGCACTAATAGAAATCACAGCTCTTTGTTATGCGTGTGTGGGGTGAAAGTTTCCTTTTAGCTAACTTGTACTGTGTTAACTAGACATAGTATCCTTCAACCAAATTACTGTGTGTGTGTGTGTGTGCACTTGTAAGAACACTGATCAGCTGTGTGTTTGTCCCGATGTTTGCATAGGCAGTAGCACCCCAAATCACAGATCCTTTGTGCTTTCAAGCAGAATTCTGATTAAAGAGATCTCAAGAGTAAGCCAAGTAAATAATATATCAGAGGATTCCATTAAACCTGTACCTGTATATGAACCATGGGTTTTATTTTAAAACATTTACATAGTTCATTTAAAAATGAAAAGAAGAATAGAGATAGTCTGTGGTTGTGTGCATTGGGGTTGGAGAGTGGGTCTTAGGTTGATGGGAGGTATTTAGGGCAATGAATATTAGGTAATTTGAAACTGGATTAGGAGCAGCAGTTGGGTTCCCTGTTTTGTAAGAGCACATCTTACCCTGCACAGAAGGAAAGCAGCATTTGGAATTAGAAAAGCAGTGAAATTGACTGTATAATGGCAGTTACAGGAATGGTACCACAGGGCCCTAGCCAGGACAGCAGAGCTGTGGATTGGCTTCACTAATGAGTATGCCAGCTGCCATATGGAAGTACCTATGGACAGGTAGATGGATAGGGAGAGAGATCTACCTCCAGCAAGATAGGTCCTGATGATCCTTTCCATTGATAAAAAATTTTACACACAAAAGTAAGGCACATACAGGTTGTACACAGGCCTAATATATATAGTGCCTTACAGGAAGAAGAGCCTTGCTATGAGCTGCTGGTAACTTGTGTTTTCTTTATAACATACCTCTCTTGGGTATACCTATTGAGGAATCACACAAAGAGAAAGGAGGTGAAATGGCAGGGTGGAATTTTCCTCACATGATGTGGACTTCATTTTTTTGTTGTTGTTGCCTAATATTCCTGAATTTGCCTTTTTTTTTTCCTTCGTTTTTTCTGCTTTTTGTATTCCTCTATCTTGGACCTTCTCCATGTTCCATCACTGTTTTATTTTCCATGTAAAATGAACCACTGCACATAGAATCATAGAATCATAGAATAGTTAGGGTTGGAAAGGACCTTAAGATCATCTAGTTCCAACCCCCCTGCCATGGGCAGGGACACCTCAAAGAATGTTTGATTCAGGTCACCACAGATCCTGTATTTGCCTATTTAGCTGGGTTACTGTTGATTTTTTGAGGACTTCATCTTAATACACATAGTCTTGCTGTAATTTCAGAGGTTTGGTCTGGCTTTAGTTCATGAGCCAGTGTCCTTTTGTGACTCAAATGTACAACAATGGATGAATATATTTATGAAGAGGAGATGGAAGGTTGTAAAAGCAAGAATCTGAGTAAGACCCGAGCACATTTGGCAGCAAAATAAACCACGAGACTTTGGTTTCACCAGAAATGACTAAAAAGTAAAGCTAGAGGTAGTCTTCCTAGAGGTGCCCGTGCCCCTGGAAATGGCAAATACAAATGGCATGAGAAAACCATGAGATAGTAAACTAATTGCCTAAACCTTTTCAAGAAATAAAAAGTAATGTAGTTGGAGCACTGATAAGCTAGATCTCTATTTAATGAAATCTCATCCTATGGGAAGTATGTGAGTGAAAGGAGTTAGCAGGCCTAATAGGAGCAAGCTATTTTGTATGGGAGTATTCCTGCCACACAGTCATAATAGTTCTTAGTGTTTGGTCAGACTCAACAGCTGAAGGATCTGAGTAGGTATCTGTATAAGATGTCATTGTTTTTCATTCCCAGATACTGGTGACACATGATAGTTGTCTCATTGACATAACAAGTATTAAAACACTGTAAGAACACTTTTCAGCTTAGTTAATGTGGCAAAAGAAGAAGCTGGTTCCTGGAAATTAGTTTGCTCTAATTTTGGTTTAATACAGTAGAAAGTATGCTTGATACCCTGGCAGCGGAACATCATTTGTCTTCTTTGGAGTTAGTGTTAAATTTTATTATCTTTAATAGATACAATGTGAACATGTCAGCCTGTTTGTCATAGCCATTCCAAAAATGCTCTCTTATGGTAGAATCTTCAGAAAAATTCCTTTTAAGAGCAGTGCATTATTAATAAAGTAATCCATTAAGTCTGGTGATAAAGGGTCACAGCAGAGTCTGAAATAGGTTTCTTAAATGGTTAAGAAATTTATCATGGTTGGAGGATTAATTGATTTCATTTGGAGGCTTTCTTAAGGTTTTTAGGCTGTATGTGTAGAGATGGTTTTACTGCATTTGGAAATGTGCTTGCTGCTCAAAGTTTTGTTTTGCTGTCATTAGCATGAACTATTACATTTCTGCTAAAGGCAAACTGTTCTTTTAACATTATGACTGATTGCATCTGTGAGGAGTCTTACTTAGGTGAAGAATATGAAAGTTTATGGCAAATAAGTTATTTTACTTGAAATCAATTCAAAATCAGAATAATGGTATCAAGCATTAAGTGTTGCGGCGTAAGAATGAAAAAGGCACTGCAGATGATGCTGAATGCTGAACTATAAAACTCTAATGGGTCTATATCTTTTAAAAATTGGACAGAACTGTCGTCATTTAGAATACATAGACATTGTTTTAAACCGTATAAAAATCACTGCCCCCAACTTCAATAATGTGCATAACTGTTGCCAGGGAATGATTTATTCAGTGAATGTAGCTCCTATTCACTGAAGACTTGGGGGTGGAGGGAAGGGTGAGTTAAAATGAAAGTTGCTCACTATTAGATTAGCATAATTAAACCTATAGATGGTCTGAGAACAATTCAGCGTAGCCACTGTTATTTAATTCTCAGTGTATGTGTGTTTTCTGTGTCCTCCAACAGGATGCCTCCCGAGCTGAAGTTTTCAAGCTCAATGTTGGGTGCTATCTGTGCAAACAGATGCTCAGTTCTCCAGTGAACGTTCTTGCAAACTCGTTTCTTCGTATATTGCGCATCAAAGCAGATTGTGGATGCTGTTTTCCAAATTTAGAGGGCTTTTTTAATTTCATTGAACATTTCTGAATTCTTTATACCAGTGTTCGGAGTTCCTTGCATGCTAATCAAACTGTGAAAGGGTGATTTGAGCAGTGAAAGTATTATTTGCCTTATTTTTAAACTATTGATTTCAACAGTTCTAGTTTCTCTTCAAGAAAAAGTGGATGATTGTTGCATATTCATGACTGAACTGCAGAGAACTTGGACCAGAATTAAACAATTAACCCTCTCGCCAATGCAAACATCCATTTGAGTAGAAGCCAGGGATGTTCCTACTTGGTTTACTATGGATCTCAGATATAGAAATGTATTCCAGAGGACTGTGTTTCTAATAAATAAAAAGGCATAATGAGAATGTAACTGGGAAGGAAGACAAAAGCAGCCATGCTTTAAATTGTTAATGATGGTGCCAGTGGCTGCAGCTTTACCACAGCTGTTTAAATTGATCAGCTAGTGAAAATGTTTTGTTTTGGCATTTTCCCTGCATGTGCAACTCTTTCGAAGGGACTTCTGGAAGCTTTTCAAAGGAATCACGATTTTCTTTTTTTCTTATTTTTTTTCCTTTTTTTCTTTTAACCAGGCTTAGAACACCAGAGTTTCCAGTATCTTGGAATCCTGTATTTAAGGATATAGTTCAATTTTCTTCTGTTGTAAAGTTTTTGTCTGATAAGCCATTGCTTCCCCTAATTTTTTTCTTTCTCCTCCAAAAGTATTGCAAATTACTCGCTGCCCTTAAGAAATGAGGCAATAGCACAGTTCCTAGCTGTCCTTTTTTCCTCATCTCCTCTATTTTCCTGGTGCTACTGAGCTTGATCAGAAAAGCAGAAAGGTGTGATGTCAATTTGTTATGCATCTTTTGGTCAAGCATCCAGTGTGAAATTGTTCTGTAAAATGTACTTTTTCAGAGAGAACTTGCTAGTAATTTGTTTGCTGGTTGGCTCTACCTTGCAGCTGATGTGGGTTAACCAGTACCTCTTTAATTCTTCTGTCATTTTCTTCCGTTCCAGAGAGGTTGCTATACGTTTCAAAACAATGCAGTGCCTTTGAATCAAGTAGGCAGGGGAAGGTTGAACTTTCTGTATATTGACAAGTGACATGGTAGAGATGTATGGGTAAATGACTGGCTTGAGCCAGTGTGCTTGCTGGTTGAGCTAGTCAGCATTGGTGTTTTTGGCAGAAAACCTCTTGCCGTGGGCTCCCACCTGAAAAAGCTCATGAGCAGACCTGTCTGGGACCTTGTTTGAAGCCTGTTCCTGGCACTCTTGATGTCAGGTGTCTTGTGGATAGGCCAAGCCTTAGATAATGTTGAACAACCTGGTTTATTCCTAATGTACTTGCAGTGGGGGTGGGTACTGAACATTATTCAGAATCCATTATATATTTATCTTTATACTCCTTTGTGGAAAATGATTTCTGTAAGTAGCCTGTTATGGTTATGAAAGCCCAAACAAGCATCAGTCTCAAACCCTTTGACCTGTCTGCACAGAATGGAGATCTGTTTTGAAAAGGACTCCTCTATATCTGTTTTTACTCCATGCCCTTCCATTCATTTGCCTATACAAAGCAATAAAGGGTAAAACTAAAGTAACATAAATTGGTCTGTCTTCCTGAATCCATGTCTCGCTAATGTACCCAGATTAACTCAACTGTAAATTGTCTCCTTTGGATGTCGTGTCTTGCTAAAAGTTTCCTATATGATTCATGATTTGGATTGCTTTTAACAGCTATTGGCTAAGCAATATGGTAAATGTACAAGGTGATGCAATTGGCATTAGTGAGAGGATGCACAGGAGCATGTAATGCAGTCAATACTACATTAACTACTGATGCCCAATTACAGAAACTGGAAGAGTGGCTTTTAGGAGCATTAGGACTTGCAGAAGAGCTGAGATCACCTGCCGCTCCTTGCCTAAAAGCTTCACCCTTTATGCGCTGGGATCAAAGCAAACATTTAGTTGTTATTTTGTCATTTATAACAACGAAGGTATTTTTCCCCCTTTTTTCCCAAAAAGTGTCACATTGATGCTTTTAGCACATGTAAAATCCTATCTCCATATTTCAAGATTCTACTTCTATCTCCTGGGGCAAGATTTTATTTGAATAAAAACTCTTTAACCACCCCTGCACTTACTGTTTCTCTGAAGCTTACTACTTTAGCCATTTTTTTTTATTTTAAAGAAATACAAAGTGCAATTTAGAGTGTCCTATTTCAATTTGTCAGACAAGGTTTCCCTTCGCTCCCCCCCAGCTCCTTCCATTTTCTAATCTGCGTATGCTTGTTTGTGACCTCTGCTGGCTTCAAGTCTCTAGAAAGACTGTTTTAAAATACAACCAGATACTGCATAAAACAGGATAGTTGAGTGTGTGACCTATCTGCAGTCCGCATTCAGATTAAGCACACATTGTTTCCACCATTGCTTTTAAAACCCATTTGCAGTAGACAGCAAAGGACCACATTACACTAAAAGTGCATACTTCTAGATTGAGCTGACTGTGATCACAGCTACTAAATCTATTTGAAAAACAATGAGCAATGTCACTCCTACGTGGCAAAACTAACAACCCACAAAGTTCCTTTGGACTTGGAGCAAGATGGGAAGTTAAGCAGCTCTAAGAACACTGAAATATCTTTATATAAAAGACAGCTGGCAGGTGGTTTATTGCTCTTGTAGCAGCATTTGCCTTTACTTCTAGCTATGATACTTGGCATATTGCTGCTGCTTTTAATCCTCAAGGCATTTTGCCAGTATTAATGAGTTTGTACACCCTAAGTTAGCATTCCCTAAAACTAGGGCCTGGGTTTCTGAGGGAATGTGCCTCACATCCCTGAGGGGTGAGCAGGTATCTATTCAAGTTGTTCCAGATTTGTTTTGGTCTGCTTTCTCTCTGTGCAGCCCTTGCTGCCCTGCCCAGCCAAAGAGGAGGGTGAGATCCGCACTGCTGTGTCTTGTGGCATAGTGGGTCCCACCTTGCCTGCTCCCCCATGCTGTGTTTGGAGGTCAGAGCTCCACTGAAGAAGAGGGAAATAACTTGTGGCTCTCATGTAAAGGAATGGAGCACTACTGCAACAGATGTTCTCGGAGTGTTCTGACTGTTTTAGGGCAGCTGCGTTGATCCCCTCTCAATAGGCTTTTTGCTTTTTTGTTCATTCTAATGTATGCCCCTGAGGTTTAGTCCAAGGAATTGCACATTTTTTTGAGGAAAGACTTTTGCTAGTCTATCTTCTTGCCATAATTATGAGCATAGTCACATTCCCCTGTGATTCTTGCTATGATTGTGTCAGTTGTGTTCTCCTCTGCCATTTCATGTGTGCAACAGAAGGTAAGACTGTACCATAAAACATCCTGACAGTCTACAGATGCTTATTTGGCAATGCTGTTTTGGTAGATGATGCCTTAACTTCTTAGCCAGCTGATCTGCTGGTACTCCATGAGATTGCTCTAAGGTCCTGCAGAGCTCAGCCCTGTTATCTACTGATTGTCTGGGTATCCAGCTGGTTCAAGGCTGTTTGCTGTGGCCAGGGGAAGGAGGAACTGGAAGGGCAGGGGCAGAGGCGGAGCACTGCTATTTTTAAGAGGACTGTTGCTTTCAGTTCCTGATCGATGCTCTTTTGAACGTCCGGCGGGAGGGAGCAGAAGGTAACCTGCTGGTTTTCCCCTTGCATTAATGTGTTTAAAAGGTGGCACCAGCAGTGGAGGCGTGGGGGAGCTTGACTGAGCTCTGCCTTTAGCGCAGCTTCAATGCAGACAAGTATCCTGTGCTTGATGCACTTTCCAAGCTGTACAAACAATGCTTGAAATGTCTGAAGTACCCAGCAGGGCAAGTCAAAACGTCCTTGAGCAACTTTGTACTTAGACAATGTTTTCTCTTTCTCTTTGATCAGGAGGGAACAGATGTGTCTCTTCTGCGCCTGTTTGCGCACACCCCCGATGCACACGCATTCCCTGTCCTTGTGCAGGGGGTGCAGTATTTAGGGTAGGCTGTTATTCCTCTTTGTTCCTTCTTATTGCTGTTTTCTTCCAGGGAATCTAACTTGGAATTTAGAGGGGTCAGACTAAACAAGGTTTTAACTTACTCGCATTCATCTCTTCTCTCTCTTTAATTCGGATAGCATAAAAAAAGAAAAAAAGATGTAATAAGGCTCCCTTTAAAAAAATGTATGCATATGTATAATCGATTCATTGACTAGTCTTTTGGGGGGTTTTTAAGCATTCAGTCTAAGTGGGCTGCTCAGTGAAATTTGTACATTCATAAAATAGCTGATTGAAAAGCAATATTTCAGATAAATACAAGCCAGCGATCTATCAGCAGTTGTAATAAAAGCTGGGCTTCAGGCTGTGATTTTATTTTGAAATAATAAGAATTGCTTTATTCTTTTTACTTGAGTTACCATGGTAATTCTGTCGTGTAGCAGTGTTATATTGATTTAGAAAGTGGACAGTAATATTTCTTTTGTGTTATTCTGTTTCTAGGGGTTGATTTCTAATTTCCACTTGGAGATTACTTTTATAAATTTCTTAAGTCCTTCCACTTTTTTCTCTAGCAGTGTAATTTTCCTCTCACACATTGCTATTTTCTGAGCTTATTGGTTTGCTCTTATTTTAAATTAAACTTGCTGGTTTCAAATATTGAAATGACATCTTTGTCTGTGTCTGTACTTTGGTTTAGCAAAATATTACAGTCTTCTGTTTTATGCTTAATAATTTAAGGGAAGCTTTATGTCTGCCATCAGTGGTTGTTGGTAACTCATGACTAAACCAACATAGAGCTTAAATCTCTGACATTTTAATACCGTGTAATGGTGCTTCCACCCTGCACACTGCCTCTTTTATTTTAATTTGCTCTGTGTGTGTATGCTAAAGAAAACAATTAAACTCTGCAGAGATCAGGAGGAGTTTTTAGGTGGAGCTGGCTCTTTGTATCGCCTTTGCACTTGAGAGCACCACTGGGTTTGTCCATCGCGCAGGTACCATTCCTGGTTACCCATCTTCCTCGTACAGTTAAGAAGCCTCAAGCTTTCTGTAAGCAAAACTTTGCCTTGTAGAAGTGCATGTACATACCCCATGGCTGCCAAAAAAATAACACGCTGCTTTAGCTCTTACAGGATTGTTATACCTTAGCTATGGAGCACTGCTCTTAGATTGCTGCTGCTCCAAGAAATGACAGCGTATGCAGGATGTGACTGTTCCTTGTCGCATCTCTTTCTTTTTTTTGTGAATGAGAAATAATGCTTCTGTTCCAAACCTGTGAGATGGGGAAAATGAACCTCAAGCATCAGTTCTTTCAGAAGTGGTAGTTTAGATCCTGAAACCAAAGCCATGAATTCTGCTCTCAAACAGAAGAGGATTAGTTTGCCTTTTAGTATAGAGGGTGGGAGAGCTACTTCATGAGCATTAAGTACAAATTTTCTGATCTCATGAAAACACCACTGAAAGGTTTTGCAGTGCAGGTAAATGATGGGAGGGGAACTGAACTCTTGTTCTGTCGCCTTTTGGTTTCTTTCCCATGTGAAGCTCACAACCATAAGAAAAAGGATCCAGGAGCCCTAGCTGATCTCTGCTGGGATCAGTGCTACAAGCAGGAATTGCCATTGGCTGGAAATGGCCAAAGAAGAGGGAAAGGGTGGCATGGACAGGTGGTGGTTCACCCCAAATGGACTCAGGTATGAGGTAGCTGGAAAAAAGCAAATGCAATCGTGGAATGGATTGAACAATAAACTGCTGGTAATGATAACTGTTAATAATGCTAGAAATAGGCACTGCTAGACCTTGTCTATCATGGGTAAACCATAGTAAACCTCAGGGACAGTAAATCCATGTGGAAACAGGGGCAGAGGATGCTCATGAAAACTGAAGGATCCACACTTTAACTTGTCTACCTTTGGAAAACAAAGGCTGACTGCTCTGCCCTGTATGAGGACAATGGGAGGGGAAACACCAGCCAGGAAGGAAAACAAGCTTTTTACCCCAAAAGATTTTGTTGTCATTAGAACAACTAGTTGGAAATGGCTAAGAATATTTCTAAGCTAACAATTTGGAAGCTTCTGGGCTTCAGAATAGTTGGTCTCTATATCAGCTTTCCCCAAAGAACAGTGGAAGAATAAAGCTGGATCATTTGGGTTAGAGAAAGAGATGGTATGGTACCCTCTGGCTGCAGGAGGTGGGACTCACTAGTCCTCCTCAGACGTCAGTCCATGCTGAGGCATTTATGTCACAGTGTATGAAGCTCTGTCAGTGTTTCCATATAAAACCTATATTTTCATGAACATTCATTTATGGTGAAAGTCTGCACATAAGATCCTGCCTGAGGATACCTTTTCTTTCCTATTAAAATTTTATAAACCCATCACTTGGCTGGGCTTTTTAGTTCCCTGTGAAAGTAAAATAGAAAGGGGGCCCTGATGGGGAAGCATGAAGGATATAGTGTCATTTTCTTCTTCAATGCTCCCTTAAAAATAGAGGTACAAGCTTACAGGTGAACTCCTAGATGGGAAGGGCAAAAGCCATGTCTGTGGGTTCCAAACTTCTCTTCAGTGATGTGATTTGGTTTGATCTGAGTGTGAAAATGTATAAGCAGCTGTTGTTCCCAGAAGTCTCCCCTACCTTTTCTGCATGCAGGTGTTGCTTGTGCTGTTTGGTTTGAGAACAGTGATCCACAAGCTTAAAAACCTTCAAATAGGTCTTGACCTGCAAGGCTGTAATGGCCCTTGGAGCCTTTCTGGCCCATCGGGTGATGTCTGTTACACATTAGTCTGTAATAGCTCCAGAATAAATAACTTGATTTTTTTAAAGTCAGTAATTATATCTCTCCACAATGGAGTGCAATGGCTCCGCATGCTAAACTGCAGTTTGAAAGTAATGCAACAAGAGACTCTTTAATGTCTCTGGGAGTCTCGGTGCTAAGCGCAAGTCTAAGCTCTCTTTCTCCAGCATTTTCTTTGTCATTGCTTACTCGTATTACAGCATATCCACACTACCAGGAGCTGATTCCCCACATTCTCTGTGATATGGCAAACAAATACATGATGCTATGGGTCTCTGCAAAATAATGCTTTGGTTTTTCCCCATCACACCTGCTTTTCAGGAAGAGTTTCAGCTGATAATTTGAAGTCATCTTAGTAGGGCACTGTGCTCAAGAGAGCAATCTTGCCCTGGTAGGAGAAAGGACTAGATGATTTAATAGACTTTTTTTTATAAGCATTTCTCTCTGTAGATGATCTTTTCACAGGATACAGTGCTGCTTGCATCCTAAGTTGGGATTTGGGTTTGCTACCCCCTACCTAAAATATATTTTCTTTCCCTATGGTTCATTCAATTATAACTCTAGGATATATCTTCTGGGACTGAGTAATTGGCTAGGTCAGAAGTAATCTTTATTTTCACTAGAGAGATGTTTACAAACTGATGCTGTAGTATCTCTTTAAAACCCACTGAGAATCTGATTAAAGGCCTGAGGATCTTCTGCAAAGATTGCCTGCTCCCAGTTGACTTGAAAGGGTCAGCATGCTGTCACAGTTTCGACGACTAAGAATTAACTTAAGGCTGATTCAAATGCTACTCTCTGTGTACAGCATTGATTGGACTGCTTTCAGATGGCAAGAGGTAACTTTATACTGTAGCATGTGTGAACTCCATTTAGTTAAATAGGAAAGCTGAATGAATATGGTTTCTTGTGGCACAGGAGCTCAAAGGTGAATGTGTTATACCCCTTCTGCCCTGAATTAAATACTTTGGGGAAGGTGGGAGAGAAACATAATGCTCTCCCATAGGTAGCATGCTTGGGACAGTGAGTGCTGCAGCTGTTCTTTACCAAGTGCAGCAACTAAGTTTCACATAGTCTTCTTCTTATCTTCCATTACACAGGGTCCACCCTGTAGGCTTGACCATAATGAGATGGGATTGCTTGTAGCGGCAACAGCAACAGTGCTCTTTTGAATGGCAGAAAAGATGCAGACCAAGTAAGATTGGTTAGATGCAGTATTATCACTGCTCCTTTTTCAGGAATTAGTAGTAGCACTGAGGTTTTTAACCTGGGTTCATGGAAGCATCAGTGCTCAAAGGCATGGTGCATTGATGTGGGAAACAGCTGGTTCTGGTTCGCACAAAGCTGTGGGGTTTGTGGTACCGCACTTCCAGTTGCGAGCCTTGGTGTAGCTTTTATAAGGCCCTGCTGACATAATGATGTGCTCTGTGAGAAACAATGCCAGGCTGCAGACTGGCATATTTCAGCACTGTCAGTGTGTGGACCAAAGCAGCAGTGCTACTGTTTTTGCTGCAGCTGAGTCCATCATGTGGAAGTTCTGCTGAGCACCTTATGGAAAGAAAATGGGCTGAGCTGAAGTGCACTCATGAGGGCTGGCTTCTGCCTTCTTCTCCTTCTTGCTCCATCAAGCCAGTGGGTGCCTCTAGCTGATGGAGCTACCAGGGAAGGTGCCCCACCAGCATCCTCCTTCAGGGAGGATGCAGGGGCCAGCTGGTCAGTGAGCATCTTGCTGCTTAAAAGCAAAGATGGAGATTCCTGATTTCTTTCCTCATGTGATGTATGGTCAGCTAAAGGCTCTTTTGGTGGTACTGTCACAGCATCTAGGCTTTTCTCTGGGTTTCATAGGTGCATCACTGCTGTCCATGAGTGAACAATCTCAAGGGGTTAGTGCGTCTATGTTGAAAGGGTTCAGATTTCCTTGGGTAATTTCTTCCTAGTCCTGCAGTGAGTGTGGTGTAGCTGTAGGCTGAGATCTTAGGCTAACCTAAAGCCTTGGTGTGGGTTTTTGCTCTTTCTTGCCTTTTATTTCCTTTGTCTTGCAACTGTTGTAATAAGCCCAGGAGGAAGAGGTGCTGGAAATGATGACAGGCTCTGAGTTAGAGTAACCAGAGAGGCTATGCTGCAGTCACATGATGCTCAGCTTTAATTGTGCTCAATGCAATTTCTGCATCCTCATGGGCAGTTACTGTGCAGTGTTCCTGTGTGGTGGCCACACTTGCATCCAGAGTTGCAATTTGCCACTGGTCTCTCTCAGAAGAAAAATATGCACTGGTACGGTCCTGAGAGAGCTGAAGGCAATAGCAACTGTGCCAGCCAAGGTGGACCATTTTGATATCTCTTGTTAGACACCAGCTATGAAGTCAGGCAATTTCTATCTGTGAGAACTGGTAAATGACACCAGAGGCTGACAGTCTCGTCCCTTCACCATTCCCAGACTGGAGAAGTTTAGTTGTGGCATGTTTCACTGTACACAACTGTATCCATTTTCTATACAGTAAACAGAGCTCTGATTGCTTCTTGGGATGAATATTTTTTGCTGTCTTTTGCCATAATAAATTTTTTATCAAATTAAACAGTGCATTCAATTAAAGAGCTATGGATGTGTCATGGTAGTCCCTGTGCTACACTTGATGGATACTTCTTTTCATCCTGTCTCCTTTCTGCTCAGAGTGCATGGCTCTTTCCTCATGAATGATCAAGCTCCATGTGCTTAAGTCTGAAATGATGACTTGTTTCCCACCCACGCCTCTCATCCCAAGGAACTAGAGAAAAAATTGAGCTCAACAAAATCTTTGCCAAACCCTGACCTATACTTAAGGTTTCTCAATGTGTGCTGCTCTCATTTAGTTTGTAAGCTCACAGCAGTGACTCTCCAAAGGACACTCCTTGGTAATGCGTAGTCAAAGAAAGCAAATGTTTCTTGGTCTTGGTTTCAGTTTCCATTAGATTTACAGGGCAAGCCAGTTATGAAGATTATTATGCTGCTTCCTGCTACAGGAGTCATGTGAGTTGTTACTACAGCATCAGCTGTGAAAAGTGTGACAAGTCTCATTTTGTTTCGATTAAATGAATACTCTTCAAATGGTATTAACCTAGTTAAAATGCTTATCAAAGCAAGATCTGTAAAGCAAGCTGGGTAGGTGTGTATTACTGTTTGAAGCTGTATGAGAATGCAGGAGGAGGAGTTGATTTCAAACTTTCCTCACGCTGCATATCATGATCAAGTGCTTGAGGCAACTCGAACATCTGAATTAGTTTGTCATTAAAGGAGGAAAGGAGGAGTGTTGATAGCAGGGCTGTGTTTACTCAGCATTTCCCTGCAAGCTCTCAGAGCTCTCCTTCCACTTAAGTGTTTACCCTTGAGTTTAGCAGAGTTGCCTACCCGGTGAAGGAAAGGTCTTACACATCCTGTGGATGCTGACCAACAGTATTTACATGAAATAAATGCTGAAGATGCTTTTTATGTCCTGGAAGAAACCACTAAGAAATCATGTAGGAAAAAAAGCAACAAACCCCCAGGACTTGACCCTCCATGTGTTTGTATTTGTTTGATACTGTGCTATGTAAGACAGAGTACACATGCAGAATAGCAAAACATAATCTCTTAAGTTTAAATGTTTGAATTAGACATCCAAAAAAAGGTTGAGAAGGGTAATATAAGTAAAGTAGCTTTACTAAAATAGCATTTTGGGATCTGTGGTGGGATGAAATTCTGGTCTTCACATCTCATCCCTTAACGCTATGTGCTGAATTGCAAAATAACATGCGAGTTCATGCCATTCTTGCTTCAGTACCATACCCAAGGGCAGATCAGTGTGGGTGCTGGCTGTCAGTCTGTTTCCAGTTTACTTTGAGAATAAGATTTCATGTTACACTGTGTCAAATGCTAATCTGGCTAAGGATTTCTGTATCACTTATGCAATTTAATATGTCATCCTCACCTTTCCCCTTGCTGGATTTACGCTACTGTATAATACGTAGTATGGCAAAGTGGTTTTCCCCTAAAATAGAGAGAAACAATTTAGGAATAATGTGCAAACCAAATGAAACATGCTTTACTGGAAGGTTGGTTGACAGAGATGTTTTTAAAATGTTAGCAAGGAGATACACTATAAAGCATGTAAGTATCTTTGGAATTAAAGTAAACTCGGTCTTCATGTATGGGAGAAGTGTAGTCCCCTGGTAAGGGAAGAGGAAGAGAAGGCCATGCATGATTTGGAAGCAGGACAAATACTAGGAGTTTATTTGTGGGTATTACTGGCTCCAAGTGGGAAGAACTGATATAGAGGTAAACTGAACTTGTGTGGAACCTGCCATTTTTTAAGTGTGCACAGAAAAATATTTCAAACTACTTAAGGGTTTCTCAATGTTTAGTCTTTATTCTGCATGATGACTGATCAGCCTCTCTTCTCATGGGTCTTGTGTGGTTTTGTCTGGTTTTGCATAGATTGCCCCATTGGCACTGGATCCAAAGAGAGAAATGGAAGGTGGTGACTGATCCTCTTTGTGCTGCAGTCCTGTGCAGAAGGCTCAAAAAGATGATTTCTGTGGCCAGCTCTGCTGTGGGGCATCAGGGTGCTTGCAAGCACTCCGTGTCTTAGGGCCATGGTAGCTGTTCTGCGGGACGCAACCCAAAGGGAGCTGATAGTACTTGTTAGCACAGAGCTGGAGATAGGACCTGTGGTTGCAAGCCATGGGCAATTGAAGAGCCACCATGGGCAGACCCAAGCCTGTGTTTCTAATGCTCTGACCAGCTCTATCTCACCTGAGGTGCTTGGCACAGAGGCTGTGTCTTCTTCAGGTGTGAGAATGCATGGCTGAAAGGCATGGTTTGATGTGTGGAATGAAGAAATGAAGAACAGAGACCTCCTGTTTGCCCATGTACTGGTTGTGGTACAAACCTACCATCTGTGCTTCATCTGGAGTTGCAGCCATATGCCTTCTGCATCTGCAGAGCACATCCTGCTTTATGCCTCCATCTTCCTGATTTCTTTCAGGCATCCATGTGGCTCTGTACTCATCCTGCCTCTTAAAAAGATAGAAATCTTAATTTCTGCCCCCCTTTTTGAAGAACTGAGATTCTTGAGTCCTTGAATCATTTGACTTTCCCTCTGCTATGCTGCCTTTGCAGCATCCCTTTATATAATCACCACTGCTCACAGTATTCTATGATACAGCCCCACTCTGCTCTCTAATAGACTGCAATGATGTCCATGACTTACATCCCTGAATTTTCATTACTGCTACAAAGACTTTTATGCACTTTAAAGGGGAACAGATGGATTCTTCCCTATTTTGGAAGAGATCATTCGTGCCTGTCCACCTTCTCAAGTTCACCTATTTTCATTACGTTAACTTAAAATGATTTGTGGAGCCTTCTGAGCTCTCAAAATTAAGCTAGAGCCTGAATAAGATTTGAACCTAGATTTTCCTCATCTAACCTGAAGTAGATGATCGCTTCAAGGGAAGACCTAGAGAACAGTTCATTTTGGGTATAGTTCAAAACAGTAGTCAGTCTGTTCTATCCCACTGTGCTCTTTCAGAGTTGCTCCAAGGAAGCTTACAAAGAGCCCTTCTGAGATTGAAGTGGGAACAAAGTGCTAATTGTTAAATTATCTTTTGTCCCCCCAAACCTAAGGAAAATCATCTGAAGGATGTTAGTTGCATACAGAGTATTTCTGTCTCCATCCAGTGTTAAGTAGTCTGTTTTAGAAAACCTTTATGTTTTGTCCTTTGCAGCTCTCAATAGGCTTTTGCACTCAAACAATATGGACTCTAGCAGGTGGCATTTTTGGCAAATGACCTCTTCTCAATGCCAGGATGTTCAGAAGTTGGCCTTTCTCATCTCTTTCAGAGCTATTCAAATAGGAGGTGAAGGGCAAATGTACTACTAATAGGGTGAAGATGCACTAAGATCTTAGACTGGAAGAAAATCAAAATATCGGTTTCCAAAGAGCTCAGTAACTGGTGAAGAGCGTGGTCTAATAGCTGGGTACAGTAACTAGCAGCACTTCTCTCTAGAAATAAATGATGCAAGCTCACAAGAGCAGGTCTTCTGCTGTGGCAGAGGTTAATTATACAAGTGGTTCTGCAACTTGAAGGTTTTTTCTTCTGTGCGCTGCTCACATTTGCCTTTCTGACGTGAACTGCAGTAATATGCACAATTTATGTGTCTCTGTCTGATTTTGGTTAATTGTAGTAGTAATTACTAATTTCCAACCCTTGACCTGCTTTTTTAATCGCATTTTTTAAATGATCTTTTTGTGCCATTTTAGAATTTGGTGTTTGGTTTTTAATTTAGATAAATTACACTAAAATGTTCTTGAGAGAGCTGCACGCTAAGGTCAAAAGCTTTATCTGCGCAGTGCCGATTTTCTTTAACCTATTTTAATAATCGTAGCTGCTTTCTTTAATGGGTAGCTTTTGTCTGAACTATGCTAAATCTGTCCTGTTTAGACCAGTCTGCTGATGTAGCAGTAAAACAAAGTGCTGCGCAGTGGCCCTGAGGCTCTGGGTTCGCCACGTGGGTCTGGGAGATCTGGGGCTGGATTTCCCTCCCTTCCTCTGCCTCTCCAACATACCCCTCAGCCCCACAGCTCCCCTAACCTGCACCTCTACGAAGTGCCCAGAGATGGACCATGGGCCTGTGGTGCTCGGCAGCCACACCAGATGGTATCTTCAGTATCCCACCATCAGTTCAGCTGCACTTGCACCTTGCCAACCTTGCTTGAAAGCCTTTCTCTCCCTTTTTGCCCCTAAGCTGTAGGCAAATGCCTGTTGCTGCTGGCACTGTCCAGGGTCCCTTCCTATGCCAACTGCACCATGAGCACATGTGAGCTGTGGGAGAGCTGTCTGGGATGGCCAGTAACATCAGCAGGGTGAGCACCTGCCTGCCCCACAGACTGCTGCATCCTCTGAGCTGGGGGGGTTAAGGGAAGGTGGTACTTCACCCCATAGTAGAGCTACAGCTGGATCTCATCACGGACAGCATTTGGCAGCCTTCTTGTGGGAGGGTTGTCGGTGTCTTTAGGAAGGACACCATTTTAATCCCTCTGATGTACGAAAGGGTCTATGTGTTTGCAAGTAGAGAAGCAGTTCGCTTTGGCTGTTTGTAGTAAAATAAACAGTGCTGATTTTACACAGACCAGTTTTTCTGCCTTTCTCTCCTCCTCCTTTTGCTTTCAATGGGAAAAGTTTAACAAGGTGTGACGTTTTCAAACTTGGAAACAGGTATTAAAGAGCAATTAGCTGGCCAGCCTCCCTGGATAGAACAGAGAAAGCTTGCCAGAGATGATCTTGTCTTTAAACATTTGTACAAATCTTTTGTCAAACACAGAAGTAATTGCCTTTTCCCTCCTTTCTTTTTCCTCTCTCCTCAACCACCTTCAGTCCCCTATCTGGTTTAATATAATGGGTGTTTGCATGAATGGCTTAGTTAGCCAGGGTGGTAATAAAACACTTTAAATTTATTGTGACATTTGGATTTAATTAAAAAGTACACACTTAGAAGAGTAAAATATAATGTGTAGAGGGAGTCAGGAAGGTTTTTCTCCTTTTCTTCCAAAAAGCTAATTAGAGTTGTATTTTAAATTGTTTATGTGCTGCTAATCATTATAATAAATCATTTATACTGAGAAAGACACACTCTAATGTGCTTGTGTAACTGTTTATGTTCTCAAGTTTCTATCATGAACAAATTGATCTGGAAGTGAATTTATTAACCACTAGGGAAGGAATCATTAGTGCTTTCTCTAAATATTCCCTAGGTACACTTTTATTATAGTAGTTTACTGTTTTAACTAAAAGTAACGTTACAAGGCCTTGGTTGTAATTATGATGCAAATTGACTTTCCGTCATTTAAAGGGAGGGAAAACTGCCTTTTTGTGGTAATATATATCTATGTTGTGTATTCCAGAGCACCTCACAGGTTCCAAAGGGGTTTTCCTGAAAAGAAATGTAAACTCCTGTGTTCAGAGGAACTAATTGTGGGGACTTTATGGAAGTTTAAAAACAATCCAGTGGAAAGTTTATTCTCTTTAATCTACCTGTCTGCCTGGCCTTTGCTAAAGAATCTTAGCACAAGGTAAGCATAGCCTGTCACATTAAATCTTTTGCATCTGGCAGCACACTTAAACTTGTACAGCAACGTGGTGCTTTCAGAGTGCTGGAGACCACAGAATCAGAACAGTTTGGGTTGGAAAGGACCTTAAGATCATCTAGTTCCAACCCCCTGCCACGGGCAGGGACACCTCACACTAAACTGTGTTGCCCAAGGCTCTGTCCAACCTGGCCTCAAACTCTGCCAGCGATGGAGCATTCCCAGCTTCCTTCGGCAACCCATTCCAGTGCCTCACCACCATCACAGTAAAGAACTTCCTCCTTATATCTAACCTGTACTTCCCCTGTTTAAGTTTCAACCCATTACCCCTTGTCCTGTCTCTACAGTCCCTAATGAAGAGTCCCTCTCCAGCATCCCTGTAGGCCCCCTTCAGGTATTGGAAGGCTGCTATGAGGTGTCCGCACAGCCACTTGAAATCTCTTAGAGATAACTGGCACGAATGGTTCCCTGTCACCAGTGGAGGCACCAAAGCAGAGATTTTCATGTGGAAAATCAATAGCAGAACTGCATTTCTAATCTGGGATTTTCTAGTTCATGATGCAGTTCTTCATCCAAACTGGGTAGCTGCTGGCATCAACCCTTGGGTTTTTAAGGTGAGCTTGTCCTGTGAGTCTGGAGGTGGTCATGGAGCTATGTGTGAGGGCATAGGGAGCTGCAGTCCATGAGGATTTGCAGCCCACTGACTGAGGCTGAGGAACAGCTTTTATATCTGGAGGTGCTGCTGAACTAGTTTTCAACACACATACTTCCCCCTTGGTGGTAAGTTGCATTTCCCACCCTGCCCAAGAAACCCTATCTGATCATTGAAACTCCAGTTAATGCTAGTAGGTTTTGTGGGTGCTTTTTAAATTTAGCTGCTATTATTTGAGTACTGAATTATTTATTTACAGGTCTAGCATCAGGCCACCAGGCGAGAATACCCACAACATGTAGATTTATGTAGCTCAATAGGTGGTTAGGCATTTTTATTTGAACTCCTCAAAACTACAATGTAACTTGACAGGGAGGTTTCATTATCCATGGGATATTCTTAATTAAACAAACAAAAAAACCCCAACAAAGAAAGAACCCAACCAACAAACATCCCACAAAACTAACCAGTGTTCCAATTTCTGCTAAAGCAAACAGTCTGCAGCTCTTTCCAGCAGAGAAAGGAGAGAAATATGAGTAAAATTGTTCTTTTTAATACATATATTTGGAGGAGGTGACGTAAAATGGAGAGCTAGGAAGATGCATTTGAAGTCCATGGGAGGCAGCTGCAGAACGCGATGGCACCAGGAGAGGAACAGAGACAGGAAACCAGAAACCAGAACTGCTTCCACCTTCAAACAGGAGCTTTCCAAAATCACTTGCTGTAGAAGCTGCAAACCACCATGCTGAATTGCATCTGTGATTTCAGCTTGGTCCACCTGTGCGCTCCCACCCTTCCCATTTAAAGGTTATGTTGGTCCAGGTGAGCTGTCTCTGTGCTAGGTGGAGGTGTATTGACTGCTTAACAGCTCACATCAGCATTTCAATGGATGAGAGTGTTTGAAGGGCTTGATGACTGTGTGTGAGTGCAAGTATTCGAGAAAGACCTCCTGTTGCCTCGGGGAGTTAGGCACTGGAATAGCTTTGGGCATTAAGTGTCTGCAATTTTATGTTTAATTATTTGTTTTTAAACATGGTCCTTAGCTTCTCACGGTTGAGTTAATGTCATTTTCGATTTTTAGCCTTAGGGGGATTTAGAAGTGACAAACCCTCGTAACAGTCCTGGCCATATGTATGCAATGCCACCAGCAACCTGTGGGCATGCGTGTGTGTGTACAAAGAATTTATTGGTGCTTCAATTACAGAAACGTCACTGAAGTGGTTTCCATTTCGAGGTTTTCCCCCAAACAGATAGATAACCTTGTTTCATGAGATCGAGATGTATCCTTTCAGACAGTACTTCTGACGTGTTGGTTTAAAGTCCAGAAACAATATGCACATTTTGCTTGCAAAGTGTGATTTTATTATTTTTTTTGAGATTTCTAGCTGTTAATTTTTTCCCAGAAGCCTACAATACAGTGTTCTGCCACATTAGGTTTCCCTAATAATCCATGGGAAGATGCAATCAAGATCTATTACTGCCTCTCGATGTGGAAGTCACTGAATTCTGTGAAGGAGCTGTAGTGGCAATTCGCTTTGCTGTTTGCAGGCGTTTAAATCTGTATTTGGAAAGCCTTGTTGTACTAACCAGGCTTCAGAACTGTAAAGAATATCAAAGGACGTCTTGTGTCTTCTGGAAAATGTAGGGTTTTTTTTCTTTTGTCATCTTTAGATCCCTTTATAGTGATTTTCAGAGGTCTTCAGTCATTTTGTATTCTGCTGAATCTGACACTTAGAAATGTAAACGTGTCTATCAGAATGCCATTAATTGAGAATAATAAATATCCCTTTATATGCAAAGTCTTTATATAGAGGTGACTCCTGCTGCGATTCCTGAATGCATTTTTCCTTCAAAGCACAAATATATCAGCACTTAAAGCAGCATTTGATATCCCCTTGCCATTGCTGTGGCTGCTGCGGCTTATTTTTCTTCTCTCGACACTTTACAAGGTGTGCCGGATCGAAACGTGGACTTTCCCTGCAGAAGTGTCCATGAATTAATGGAGCTCAAAAATAGCCAGTGGCAGTTTTACAGAGGCACAAAATCCAGAACTGGCTTGTTCTTTGGCAAAGAGAGGGAAAGAGGCCAGCATGGCCATGTAATGATTATAGTTAGAGGAACAAAGTTGGTGCCCATTTACCCCAATAGAGCTGATGAGGACAAGTTGTTCTCTGGCACCACTTGCTGTGTAGGTACACCTTTTGTCTGCAGTCTGTTTATGCTGACTTCTGAGTTTGTGTAAAAGTGTTGAAGCATCTTGAATGATACAAACTCTATCTTCAAGCTACTTAAATGGAGAACCAGGTGTGTATGTTTTTAAGTAGAGCTCTGTTGCAGTTTCAGACTTTCCTAATAGCCTTGGCACATAGTGGGCTTGTAAGATTTAATACCTCCTGTATAAGTTTCCATTTGTCTCCTTGTTAAAAACTCCTTGAAGCTGGGCAAGAAATTACCCAGGTTGACCCTTCTACTTGTAAGACTTTTAAGATGCTAGCATGCTGAAACAGGGGGACAGTGGCTCTTGTGTGATGTGGCAGGTGCTTCTCCTGGGTGTGCAGGAGTGGTTCTGGATTGCAGAAGCACCAGGGGAAATTGACACTTCACAGTTCATGATGAAAATGAGTTAAACCCTGTTCACTGTTAGTAAGAGAGTAATGATTTTGATAAATTAAGGCTGTATAAAAGGTGGGGGGATAGGGGTTGCTCCAATTTTACCATGTGGAATGGGAAGAAGTGGTCCATTGGTTTAACTCCTCGCCACCCTCAAAAGAGGGTAATGTGCAGGTACCCGTGCTGATCCAGACCTCAAAAGGGTGATATATTGTGTTGCAATGTATTGGTTCAAGTAAACCCACCAAATTAAACTGTGATGAAGCCATCCATGAACTAGATATCAAAGACAGATCGTTCTCTGGTGTTGATAATGCAGAGCATCTGTCTTAAATGCTAACTTCCAAAATATTTCTCTGTGTGCTGATAATGTGATGCTAACTGTGGGATGCAGCTTTACTATTTTTCATGCTCTGTAACAAAAATAATGAGCTCAGGGGTATATTAGTATGATCATACATTAACATAAAGTGCAACTTCTTCCTGCAAAAATAGGCATTCTTCCCACCACAACTGAAGAGCAGAGAGGATATTGTCTGTGGAGGTTTGCATATTGTACTGCAAGTGTATTTTGACACTAGAAACTGAAGAAATGGGAAACTAGATATGTCTGGGGAGTAACTACTAATCTAAGTGTCAGGTTTGATACTGTCAGACTCTGTGGAACCAGTAGGTCAACTCCCCAGAGGGATGGCAGAGCCCTTGACCTTCGTAGCAGCAGATGAACTGTTGTTATTGCTGAGGGTTGATCTTGGAGAGAGGGATGGGCAAATCTTAAGCATGTAAGTGGTGCCTGTTTTGTGTACATAAGGATGTCTCAGAGCACTAATACATAGGAAGGGTTTCCCCTGTTTTCGTGGCTGCTTAAACAGAGCTCTCTGCGTGCTCTCCATTGGCTTCACTTCCCTCTGGAGATGGCCATGTTTCACCCCTCTGGTTGTCCATGGTTGCAGGATGGAAGTCTCTAGGCGAAAGACATAAAGTGTCAGTATTGGAAGCATATTCTTAAAATACCAGTTTTTCTGATTGCCAAGGCTGTAGAAATAGCTTGTGAAGAACCTCATAAAAAATAAATAAAATAGAAAAAGTAAGTATTTTGGAAGTGTCTGATTTGTATCGTTGGTGATATATAAAAGTGACAAGCTTTTGCTTCCCAGAGGTGAGCGTGTCAATTGTGAAATCAGCTGTAGGCCTTTGAACACAAAGGTAAGTGTTCATCGCTTGAAGTTGGCCAGATGTTCTACTGGAAGACTAGAGAGAGCCTAGCAAGTCCAGTGTCAGCCCAACACCATCTTAGTGGCAGTACTTACAGGGAAAGGCTCAAGGAATTGAGTTTTCCAGCCTGGAGGGGGAAAGGCCACAGGGAGTTTTTATCATGTGTGTTGAGAGATAACCGAGCCAAATTCTTCTCAGGGGGGAATAGAGTCTCTCACCTGGGAGACGAATTCACACCAAGCACTTCCATGGGAGAGTAACCCACTGGATACAGTGATGGTCTTGCTATAATGCTGGGAGGAGAAACAAGCCCTGGCTTTCAGCACAGATCTGTCACTCTTGTGTTGCCTGATGAACCTGTTCGGGACGGGGGCCGGATTTCAGCTGTGGTAGGTTTGGGAATAAAGTGAAAATAAGGCAGAACCTACATAAAAAGCGAGAAGTCTCTGGAGAAGTCTTCTGCTGTTTAATTCTGCAGAAACAGAGTGGCAATTGCACACCTGGCAGTTGCTGTGAAATTGCTGCTACGGATAACACAAAATGGGGTAGCTTTTTTTGCTTGAACATTGGGGTGCCTGGAATGTAGATATTTATTCTTTTTCACACAATTCCTGTTTGTGAGCAGGTCAATTAAGGACTCAAGTGAATCTTGGGTTTTGCAAATACTCGTTCACATACTTCTATTAGATCTGGAACAAATGTTGGTTTTGCTCATCAGATTTTCGTTCACTGTGAATTGGGAAGAAGTACACTAGGTGTATATAAAGATGAAGCAGGATTAAATTAAGATGTTCACATTACCACTTCAAATACTGTTTGCACCCAAAAAAATAAAAAATAATAAGAAAAAGACCTCCTAGCACTTGAAGTAACAAATAACTCATCTCATGCTTTGCTGTGGTGGATCATGGATTGCTTTAAAGTAACATCCTTTTTTCCTGAGCTTAGATAATTTAGACACTCCTCAGAAAACAGGTACCACATGGAGTGCAGTACAGTTGAGGTAGATTGGAGAAAAGGATTATATTTTGCATGTGGAAACAATGAATGTAAGCTGTAGATAAACAACATGGGTTTAGAGCAATCACTGCTGCTACAGCTTGATTATTTTTCTCAGGGACAGGTGCTGCCTCTCTCCTTCCTTTGAAGAACTACTGTACTTGTGTCTACACCATATTTTATATAACATTCTGTTCTTCCACTTCCTTTCTGCTTCCCTTTCTCACCCAAAAATAGGATGCTGTGATCCTGTTTGAATTTTCAGCAGTGGCAACAGGCTGCTACAGCAGGTTATGGCATCCTATGGCCTATGGAAATAGCCATAGTATGTACTTCAAGCATATAAAAGCATTTGTTCCCGAGCTTTAAATATTAGGGTTACAGGGAGGCTGATGTGGTCTTGGTAGCAATCGGAGGTAGGAATGACATAGGAGTTGTATAGGCATGCTTTAGGTTAATAGGGAAATGTTTGTACCTCTTTCTTCTCTGAAAGGTATGCTAAGAGTGAGCTGGGATTGTTCCCTTGACCTGTGCAGCAGAGGAGGTCGTGGCAGATCTGGAGATGTGTGCTGGGAAACCAGAGCTTGCTTTTTGTGTCCCAACTAGATGTCCAAACACATTTCTCAAATGCTGCATTCTAGGAAAAGCTAAGCCAGGGAAAGAAGGCATCTAACATGATTTGGAAGTAATAAGGTGGACTTTGTAGCAGCCCTGCCCTTAATGACTTTTATTCTCACAAACCTGGTTTACAGATATTTATAGTCTGTGAGTTTTTCTTGAAATATCAAAATATTTGTAGCTATTTTCCTTTTTTCTTTTGAGCAGGCATATATTACCTGGTGTCATTTGACATTGGTGGATATGTTTGTTTCTTTGATAACAAATTTTCTTTAGATTCAGCTCCTTGAGCTCATAGGAAAATTGCATAGGTTGAAATGTTAAGACGTAAATCTAAATAGCCAGTGTGAGGTGAAAACGCTCCCTCTGCTTTAATTGGTGTGGCCTGGTGAAATCCAGCTCTTTGGCTGCCTCCCTTGTGAACTGCCCAGCCTGGTGGCAGATTGACATAATTCCCCATCCCTGTGGAACCATCATAGAGCACTCCCTGAAGTGCTCAAAATCCTGAAGGAATATAAGGACTTTTTGTTTTTAATGGGGTCTCCGAAGTGCTTGTGTTCATCCAAAGCACTGTGGCTATTAAATAGAGGGGGTTTTAAAGGTTTTTCTAATTGCCGCACTTCCTCCCTCTCTCCCTATTTAAGTGTCTTTGGACAGTTGCAGAACTTCGATTTAAATTTGTCTAATCTCTTGAGATATCTGGGTAGGGAAAACTATTGTAACTGAAAATGCCTCTGGTATTTTTTTCCCCCTTTCTTCTATTTTAATAGATATGTTTAGTCTACTTTAAAAGCTTTCTAGAGAACCTTTTATAAATGGCTAATTTAAGCTTGTCAGGTTTTAATTATAATCTCTCTACACACAAGTTAAAACGCCTAATGCTAGTGAAAAGTTCTGAATACAAAGCAAACCTGTGTCAAGTTGCAGAGCATTCTTACCCATCTTAATTGCTTCTGGTCTGAACTTTAACCTTAACTCTCCCATCTGTCTTACAGATTCCCTTCCCTCATCACAACCACTTTCTTTCTGTAGAGTGCTGAGGATCTGTCTTAATTCTGCAGGATTTTTAGTCCAGCAAAAAGTGCCATCAGCTCCTTCCTTATCCCACTGCAGCATGATACATGGTCCTGGAACGCAGCCCTACTGCCCAGAGCATGTTCTTACCCCTGCCACAGTGATACTGCTTGTGGAAGATGGGGGACCTCAGCTATAGAAGTGCCTTGGATCCCAAATGTTGTGACAACTTCTGGTCTTATTTAAAAATCTCTTCTCAACAGCATCCCCAGAGCTTTTGTTTGCAGTTTTACAGGGATTTCTTGTTTTTTAGGTCGTTTATTCCCTCTTAGGACTGTTGTCTGTCTAATTTTCTAGCTATGACCCATTTTTTGTGGCAAAGGTTAGTTCCATCTTTTTCTTAGACAAGAATGAGTTTCATTCAAGCTTAGAAAATTAGCCTTGAAAATACTAAGTCAGTGCAGATTTTTTTCTGGAGAGTGCATTTAAAAGTTTGAATCCAAAATTGATTTGGAAGTACTCTAATCTAAAATAACCCTGATGTTAGCATTGCTGTCTGCAGCTCCTGCTAGCCCTGGCGTTCTGGTTCAGTGCGTTGGCACACAGTTCCCTGATGCTGTGAAATTGAGACTCATCTGGAGATACAGACTTGTCTAAAAAGGATTGCAAGGCATTTAAGTCACCTTATTTCATTAGTTCAGTGAAGGAGTTCTTTTCAGCGGGCAGGAATCTGATGACGAGGTGGACAAAACCTGAGCAAATCAGGCCATAGAGACTCCCATGGAAAAGCTGCTCGGTAAGTTTGTTGGCTGAGAAGTGTAGGATTTTTGGAACTGAAGGTTACTGGTTTAGGATTTCTTTTTAGTCTGAGGTTTCAGGCAAAGCATTAGTAGATGTATATCCAGGCCAGGCTTCAGGAGGTGCATTTCAGGAGCATTTCAGGTCTGCTCACTGGGCTAGGTCATATGATTATTGTTTTTCCCATTGTTTTTAACCAAGTGCAGCCATCAGCATCTTCACGTATGTTGGTGAGAATTAAATGGAGCATGAACAACTGAGCTGAAGAGCAGACTTCCGCTTTAAGGGGATTGGTTGCTGCACAAAGCAGTGGTAATGATCCTGAGGTGCAGGACGCATTGAGGAAGAGAGTAAAGTGTGAGTACAATCCAAAGTGCAGGCAGCAGGTCATAAATTCTTGTAGTGGTGGTGGTCTGAAATTCAAGGAATAGGATTAGAGAGCTACTGTAGGTTAATGAAAACAGCTCCCTTAGGATCAGCTTGAATTCAACTCAGTGGTCAACCATAAGAAGAGAAATGTCGTGTGCAATTCCAACTTCTCATCCATATTCTGTATACTGCATTGCTCCTGAATGCTTAATAGAGTAGAATATGCTCTGTTACAGTGTATTTCATATGACTTCCAAGACGCTTTAATGCAAACTAAATGTCATGCTAACTTGCCCCAGACCCTTAGTGCTCACTTTACTCTGGAATATATGGTGAATTACAGCAGAGTTTTCAAAGCTTTCTGGGGCATTTCACAGAAAAAAAGAAACAAAAGGGAAAAAACCAAAAAGTCTTGCAATTTTACTTGGGTCTTTCCTGTTGTCCAGAGTAATAGTGCTCAAAACCTGCCTCTATACGTCACCTAAAAGGAACTCATTATAGAATGAGCATGCAACAGCTAATGCCAAGAAACCACTTTTAATTCTTATCACCATAGTTTTCTTGTAAAGAGGGGTAGCATTAATAGCCAGCTGTGGCTTGTGAGCCCTGACTTAATCAGTTGTGGATGGTGAAATTAGTTTGAGGCGTATAGTTACTAGCCAACTGCAGCTATAACAAATGTTTAATGAACAGTGTTGTGCTGGGGTCTGTATGCCTTTCCCTGTGAATGAAAGAGGAAATGCCCAAGAGCAGGACTTTCTCTGTCGTAATTGTACTAGTGAATTGCAGAGTAAAATCTGTCCATGGAAGCAAAGTGTGGCAAAGTAAGGCTTAAGCTAGAACCCAGTAAACAGAACAGTAGCAATGGAAGTATTTAGCCTCTGTTTTCTCTGTCTTCTCTGTCTTTGTGGTATTGAGAAAACAGCAACTTTGGTTGATATTATTTTCAAGATACAGCAAGTTCTTTCTGACAGACTTCACCCTATCCTTTTTCTAGTCTTGAAATACTAAGCTGCCTTTGCCAGAGTACTTGAGTGAGAAGGGTGCTGTGCTTTCTAAGGTCAGTGGTGTGGGAAGGATTGTTCCAATTGTTAGTGGGTTATGCTTTGTATAAACATCTAGGGTCTTTGTTAAACTGCACATCAAGCCAGGATATCCAGGAACCTCTTATAGTCTGAGCATCTGCATTACAGAAGCCACGGCCTTTTGTCTGGTCATTCTCAGACAGGAGCTGAAACTGAGCAGAGCACACTCTTGTCCCCTTTCTGCTAGAAAAGGTAAAACAGTGCTGGCTTACTGTCAAGCTCAAACTGTCCTCTCTGCCTCCTAACCACCTCTGGGTGTGCAGAGGAGTTTGGAAAGGAGCACAGCAAAACCTTTAGGAGCTGGTAGTAGAACTTTCAAGGTAATTTCTGACCCGAAGCTTTGTTAAGCTTGTGTTAACTGCACTTGTGGTCCAAATAAATCCAGTGAAGTTGCACTAGATGTGAACTATTTTTGGCTCCTCTTCTGCGAGTTGCACATGTACAGTTGAAGCTTACCAAAGCAACTCCACAAATTGCATGGCTTACATTGCCAGCTGTTCAGGAGGTTGCATACTGTCATTCAAAACTTCAGGGCTTGCAAAAGGTTAAGGTATTGCATATATCCACAATGATACAAATTCCACTTCCTAAATCAGTAACTATTTATTGGTTACTTGTGCAGTGATCACCAGTACAAAACTGAAATTGAGAGTGTCCACAGCCAGAGACTTAACACAGGCACTTGGAACTGTGACCACCCCAGGCCCCCTCTTATGCAATGGGAAAAACATACCACTTTGAAATACTGGGGCAGGAGGGGTGACAGGATGCTCTCTTAACCTTGGTTTTTCTGCACTACTTTCATGAGACAAAATTCCAGTCTGCTTTATTTTTTAAGTCAGCAAACTGATTATATATTGTAAAAGATCAGTGTTTTCATGGGTGAGTAGTAATTACTGAGTAATGGCTTAAAACATTTCCTGAAGGAACATAAAGCTGTTTTTAAAAGTCAAGAGTACATTAAAAGGATTACCATGTAGATTTGATTTTTAGATAACACTAAAATGGATCCCAAATGGACTTATGAAAAGGGATGCTATCTCTTTAATGGAAAGTGCATGGTCTGACAGCTCAGCATGCAAATGGTCCTGCAAAAGACTGTCTGTTGTGTTTTTTCCTTTCAATAGGAAGAGAAGGAAATAGCTCTCCTTGCCCTTCTTTCAACTTTTAATAGCAGATAGGTTGGTCTGGTTTTGCTAGGAAAGGGAGAAGAGGATAGGTTTGGGGAATAACTGCATCTTTCTGAATCACTAGGAAGGTGTATTTCACAACTTCTAGAAGGTCAGCAGCAATTGCATCTCTTACATGTATTGCATTAAGTAGAGTGCCTCTGAATTCTCTCTAAAGCTGCATCTTTACTTGTCTCTTGGAAATGAAAAAATATGCAAATAAGCTACAGTCCTTGTATATTTATTGTATTACACTTGTGCAGGGCATGAGCATCAATGCTTGGCTTTGCAGCAGATTTGGAGGGGGGCAGGAGAGGCTGTTATTTTCATACTACAACAACTTGCCATCACTTTAGTGTTTGCTATTTCAGAGTTGCCAGCACAACTTTCTGGTGATTGATGGTGTAAAATATGCTTTTGGCCTGAGTAGGATCTCTTCTAGAAACATTTAAAAGAGTCTATTCATTTTTCATTAAATACAGAACACTAGGATTCCAAATTCTTTTGTGGTATTGCACAAATTATTATAGGCTCCAAAAGTCTTGAAAAATTTCTATAAGCCTGTGAAAGCTTTAGATTGGATAGTCATCATTGCCTGCATTAAGGCTTGTGACAGATTGCTTCATCAGTGTACACAGAGCAGAACATCAAATGGCCATTTGGCAGTGGGCACTGAAATTCTATTAAGGTTGCCGAAAGCTTAGGTTGACATTGTATATGTCTGCAAAGAGGCAGAAGAAAAGATGATGATTATGAGCATGCAATGATATAGTTCTATTCTCCTTAAAATATTCACATATATAGCAGACCAAATCCATCAGGGTGATGTTAATGTTTCACTGCTAAACCTGAGCTCTGCTACATCGCACATCTTTGCCTGTGTCTTGAATACTCAGTAGTAATATGTTAAACAGTGCATTTTAACTGGAAGATGAGAATTGTGTAGTACTACAGGTGCACCTGGAAAGAATTGACGTGAGTTTTTACTTCCTAACACTCTTTGGCATTTTCAACTTGATACAGAGTCTTTCTGATTTATTTTCTTTCCTTTTTGGAAAAGGGAAGGATGGAAAACTCCCTGTAATTTAAAATCAGAAAATAAGTTATTCTTAAATGTGCTAAAAAGTAACGGATGAGTTCTTACCTTTCTGACCATTTAAACTCAGAGACTGTTCTCCCATTGGTTTGCTTTGACACCCAGACCCCCTGATCATAAACCTTTTGAGCTTAGTGTCTTTTCAGTGGTCACCTGCAAATTGGTGGAATATTGAGAAATATGGGACAAATTCCAGGCTACTCATCCATAATAATGGTTTTTCTCATCTATGATGTTCTTGTACTACTGGAAAGGTGGTTTGAGGGTAGTCTCTCCATTGTGAGATGTTTTTGTAGTACAGACACTGGAGGAGAGAACTGGCCACCTAAAATCAGAACCTTTGCTAGGCTGTAGGGTGCTGAATTGTGACTGATTGAGAAAACCTGATCAGAATCTTCTCAGACTAGGTTGAAGGTGGAAGAAATCTGTGCGTCTTTTTACTGTTCCCAGGGCTTCAAGCAGTAAAAATGGATTTTACTGAAACACTGCTAAGAATAAGCCTTGGACAGATGCCAATTATGAGCAATTAAAGCTCAAAGAAGCATATTTTATGAGCACAGGGAAAATGCTGCTTACTAGAATGATTTATAGAAACTGTTTTGCAGCAACAATTATTATGGTTTGTGTTTGGTCCTGCTGCCATGTGTTCCTTTATAGCTACAGGTTGTCCTCTGGTAAAAGCAACTCTGTAATAGAGAGTCTTAAAGCAGGTAGTGGCAAACTCAACACTTTTTGGAAATTAAAATCTAGATTCTACCTCTAAACCTTATGTGCTGAATCAGGACCTATGTTACCACAGATTCAAATGATGGGAATGCTGGTTTATCTGAGCCAATGCATTGAAAACAGAGTCTCTGCAATGTGAGATTGGAAGGGGGTTTAAGCCACTCATTAAGCTTTGGGTCACTTTTAGGCAGCTAAAACTGCCAGGGGACACTAGACTCTAAAATGTGTTTCTCTAAAACTTGTTCTGAACTGTAGGGTAAAAACACTGTGTTACTGGGAGCAGGACTATAACATAGTTGAAATAGAAGAACTGATCAAAATGTTGTTTCTCCTACTAACTGCCCTCTCCAACTACTTTTTTTGTCATGCTTGGGAAATATGTTCAGTAATGATTCAGAAGAGAGAAAACCACAAATAAATTGCTAGAGCCACTGTAAAGATCACCTGCTGTATATTGCAGCCTGAAACAAAAATGAGAAGATTGTTGTTACCCATTGAATAATTCTGATGAATGATCCAAGTCTTGTTCATAAGCTTTTAGCTGCAAGTACTCGGTGTTCCAAATGTAACGTTTTAATTGGATATACAGATGATATGATGAGTTTTACCCTGCTGGCTGTAATTCTTCAGATTAAATTCTTGGTGAAGATGCCTCAGACAGTGTACTCTCAGTTCAGTGGAAGTGCATGGTTTAACTTGTTTCACAGGGTGTAATATTCATAGAAGGTGAGTAATAGAATACTGGGAAAGCAAAGTGAGTTTCTTTTTAAGGGAATAAAATTCACTGCATCTCTTTGGCAGTGACTGTCTGCATTTACTTAAATGGGTGATGCAGGACTGTAATGCTTTTAAATGATATCAGATCCTCTGATAAAAGACATAAGACTGCAGCTTATTTATTGTGATGAGACAGGAGTTAATAAGATTACTCCTACTCTTCAGTTACTTTTTCATCTTTTACAGCCAAAAGCTGGGGATTTTGTTAGCAGGCAAAAGGAGGTCAGCTCATTTAAAGAGTGTTGATGCTAGAAATAAACATTTCTTCCCTCAAGTGGAACTCTGAAACCTATGCTCAATTTCCCAACTGCCAAAAATCCAGTCTTCACACCGGAACTGCTTCTAGCACTGGAATCCCTACAACTGGGGTCTTTGGCAGAGAGGCTGTTCAAGACGTGTGGTAGCTGTGTCTGAAAGGCATTGCTCAAGAAACAATTTGTGATAGAGAATAAAAACACTATTCCAATACTATGCTGTGCAAGGTGCCATACAACTGCACAGGAAGCGCAGTACTGGAGTAGTTGTGGCAAACCTTTTGGAGAGTAGATGCATTTTGTGTGTGTGCAGTTATTTGCGTTGTTGTTGAGCAAGCTTTTATGGTGAAGGTAGCTAATCTGAGGAAAAAGTTTGGGGTTTTTTTAAAACAACAAAAAAGCAATCCCCCCAGAAAGCCCCATCGAAAAACTTGCAGAGGGAAAGAGTTAAAGCCATCTGCCTGAAAGCATTGTGTAAAACATACACACAATGTTGGGGAAATAAGCCAATTATGTGTGCTTCACAGGAGGTGGGGGACTGACCTTTGTGTGTAATTAGTTCTTTTATTTAAAGCAAAGATTTTGAATAGAATAACTAATTAGCTGTCATAAATGGCAAATTGAAGATTTTGGCCAGATTCCTTGGGGAGTGTGGGAGGACATCCCTCCTCTCAGCCCATACTGTATGCTCTGGCTCTTCTCCTCATTAGGGTTGTTTTTAGTTCTCTGCAGTGGTAATGAGGAGTGCAGTGGCGGCACTTCTCAGGCCCCCCTTAACAAGGCATGAAATGCAGGTGGAGGAGAACCACCTTCAGCTCCTGCCGCTTTCACTTGGCACATGTGGATATAAGCAGAGGGCTTGGGTGGGAGAAAGGGAGGCCAAGGGGGGCCTGAAAAGTCCGGGTGATATCACCTGTGTTTTATGCTCTGGACTTGACTGTATAAAACACAGGCAAGCTGCAAAGCCTCGAGGCATGTATCATTAGCTAGCAGTCCCGCATTACTCTTTCAGACCAATTAACCTTTAGAGTTGCATTAAAGAAATTAGGTGGTGAGCTTCTATGCTTTCAGAGGGGTCCAGTAGCTCTCTTGCAGACCAGAGCACTGTGGAGCTGTACGCCATAGGACCACTGCAGATAACTGTTATTTAAAAGGTCTACCATTTATAAAAAGTTCCCAGGCTCTCTTGGAAACGAGGCTTTATGAACAGAGCCCTTAGAGGAACTGCGGCTGATTGCCATGTGAATAGAAATATCAGTAAAATGGCTTAGAAAATGGAGAGGTGTACTTAGTGGACACTTCTGTTACAAAGCCAGCTGAATAATTTTATGGAAAGACCCTGACTGAGAAGATACAGGCTGATTAAAGCTTGTTTGTCTGGCTGTGAATAGAGGTAAAGTTTAGATTACTCACTACAATAACAGCCTCTTTAGACACAGCCATAAATTTCAGTATGTCCAGAGGTGGTGTCTATAATTTTTTAATGTGCATTGGAGCTCCGAGCACTCAGAACAGGTTTTGTTTTGTATTTACCAGCAGCAAGTCTATTAAGTTGTAAAGGGCAAAGAAGGGACTGTAGGTAGCCAAAAATAGAAAGGCTTCATCTACTGCTAAGAAAAGCTAGCAATATGGATGGCTAACAACAGAAGAAGAGAGAGCAACTTGATGGTACTTCCAGAATTTGACAATCAAATAGCATTGAGTACTGTGTTCAGCTCTGGGACCCTCAACATAAGAAGTACATGGGCCTGCCTTAGTGGGTGCAGAGGAGGGCAACAAGGATGATTGGAGGACTGGAGACAGGCTGAGGGAGGTGGGCTTGTTCAGCCTGGAGAATACAAGGTTCTGTGGAGACCTTAGAGCAGCTTCCAGTGCCTAAAGGGGCCTGAAAGAAATCTGGAAAGGGACTTCTTACAAGGGGATGTAGTGACAGGTCAAGGGGTAATGACTTTGAACTGAAAGAGGGGAGATTTAGATTAGATATTAGGAAAAAAGTCTTCCTTGTGAGGGTGCTGAAGCACTGGAACAGGTTACCCAGGGAAGCTGTGTCCACCCCATCCCTGGCAGTGTTCAAGGCCAGGCTGGACAAGGCTTTGAGCAACCTGGTCTACTTCAAGGTGTCCCTACCCATGGCAGGGGGGTTAGAACTGGGTGACCTTTAAGGTCCCTTCCAACAGAAACCTCTCTGTGATTCTGTGATTCCCTTTGTGATCATGTATTGAAACAGATGAGTGTTCAGATGTTACTTTTTCTACTTCTGCAACACTACTTCTCATTTCCTAATCCTCACCCACGCAGCACACACAGAATTTGCCCGTGGTGAGCCTTTGTTTCTTGACAGCCCTGGTTAGGTGTCACATGCCTTTGATCAAATGGAACTAGGTACCTTAGCAGTTTTTGTAAGAACTGGGGGAAAACCTACATGGAGAAATGAAGCAGCATCGCAGTCCTACGGTCTTCCAGTAGGGAAATTTCCCATCAGAAAGAGATCTTTCCAGGTGGTTGCTGCCTGCAAACCCGAGGCAGAAACCACCTGGCTGGGGTTTGCTGGAAGCAAGGCAGGAGGAGGCAAATGGGATTTGGTGTTTGTGTGCCCTCTCTGTGCAAGCCTCTGTCGATGGAAAGGGTTAAGCTGAGATGCTGCTCTCTTGTTGCTTTGAAATGACGTGGCAGGCGTTGGAGGAACCTTGCTGATCAAGTTTGGCAGTTTTTGAGGTTTTGTTTCACGCCTTGCCTGCTGTGTCACCTCACCAGCTAATTGCAGCTGCAGCCTTCTGTAGTGGTGTGTGTGCTCCGTGCAGACCGGTTGGTTGGGATGTCAGAGGGAAGCCTCGCAGCCCAAAATGTAATTTCAAAACACTGAACCTGACCAGCAGAGGCTGACCTTGCTCGTTATTATCTGAGTGGGAATAGCAGCTTTGAACATTATATGGTCTCTGAAATGGTACCTTTTTTCATTAGAAAGCCCCCTGCTGAACACTGACCAAATACATAGCTTTTTTCCTTGCTTAAGGTACTGTTTAAAATATATATATCTGTTCCTTTGCCAGTTATTAGAAGAAAATCAAAGTGTTACATTCTCCTTATTCGTGGAAGCCTCTCATAAGACAACGGTGTGCTTGCATCCATGGGGAACTGAGATGGCTGCAGCGAGTGAGGGCTTCCAGGGCCACAGATGGAGCAAGAACCACAGCTACAGCCATCCCACAGCTGTACAGGTCAGCTTGCCACCTCAGCAGACCCTCCAGACCTGCCATCTTGCCCTTACTGCTCACACCAACCTCTCCTAATGGTACAGTAAGGGTTTCATAGCTAGGCAACTGCCCTTGTGCTTGACCATGCTGCTGTTACAGTGGATCTCTCACTCCAGATGGGGGCAGCTGTAATTCTGTATGTGCACTGGTTTCAAAGGCACTCGAAGGTCTTGGGAAGTCCCATCCAGCTGAAGATCTTGTATTTCTGAATCACACAGATAATCTCAAACCTCACCTATGCAGCAGTTCTCTTGAAAGGGCCTTTAAGGGGCTCTGGTTGTCTAGAATCTGCATTTTGAAATCCACAGCTGCTCCAGATGCAGGATCCTCAAGTTACCTAGCTGAACCTTGCAAAACCATTGTATGATGACCCTCCTAGTAAGAAATCCTCTTCTGCCTTTAAGGCTATGCAGCTCACATTTAGAGAGGCCGTTTGGGGGGTGGGTAGTGACTCACTGGTGTCTAGTCCTATCTTAAAGTATAATTCGCACATTTAGGTCTTAGTTTTCATAGGTGTGAACTATTTTCTTTCATCACTGATGCTGGATCTCACACAGTTTGCAAATGCAAATTCACGTATTCACCCTTTCCTGCCTCAGAATAAGCAGTATCTTCTCACGATGTGTGGTTTCCCTGGCATGGAGCTGGATTGAAGGCTTTAGGTTTTCTGAAAAAGGAATCACTCAAAAAATGAAGCTTCTCTTTGCTCCTGAAATGTACCTTAAAAATGAATACATAAATAAAGTGGTTCTGTGTCCAGAACCACGGAGCTGCTTCCCTTCCTCCTAGAAGAAACTGTCACCAGCATCACAGGACTTGTGTGATCTGACCCCCAGCACCTTTAGTACATTACACTTCTGACACCTCCCTGTCTTTTCCCTCTTTCCAAATGTGTGGGTGTTTCTCTGTGGCCGTGTATGTAGAATTTCTCTCAGAAGCGTTATGAGTTGCATATGTGACAGTCAAACAGAGATTTAAGTTTTCACTTAATTATCGCATATTTGCTGCTGGCATCAGAAGTTTGCTTGTATTGACTTTGCAAGTGGGTTTTGAGTGTGTCACAGCAAAAGGCAGGGGGCTCTTTAAGCCTCAAGAGTTTTTGAATGTTGCTTGACCTGTCTCTGTGCTGCTGAGACCACTTTGATAAGAAATGGATCAATACCTCACTGTTTGTGTAGAGGTGTCTTAAGTGCTATTGTCGTCTGCTTGAAGCTCTGACAAAGCAATTATTACTGTAGGAGTGGTGGGTTTTACATGTGCCACTGTCAGGTCACCCTGGCTTTTAAGGAAAGCAGCAAATGTCACCTATTACAGTGGCACTGACTCAGTCCTCTCTGGTTAAGGACTGTTAATAATTCCATTATCAAGCTGCTACTTTCCAGGACAACCAAAGCTTCTTATGGAGATGGTGGCTTCACTTGTGCACGAGTATATAACCAGTAGCACCTGCTACTATAGACAGTGTTCCCTCCCCTCTGCATTGGTTATGCCCAAGGCATGCTTGTTACAGGCCCAGCATTGTAAAAATGACACTAGGAAAAGTAAAAATCAAGGTTCTAGAGAAAATGGGATTCTGGCATCTCAGTGAGTTTGTGTCTTCCTTTCTCATCTTCTGTCCCCTTCCTCCCTACAATACATCCTTGTTAATTTTTCCACCTTGCCTGTTGATTCCATAAAATCATTCCCTACCTCGCTCTTAAACTGAGAAGGGTGGGAGGTCTCGCAGCCATGTAAGTGCCCACCATGGGAGGCACTACCTGCTTGGAGGAAAAGGCTAGTGATAGCAGTGGACAGCAGGAAGGTGGACACAGCAGGTCTGCTCCAGCCTACTGACTTCAGTCCTGTTACCACCTCAAGCCTAGCACATGTTTGCTTTGCAGTCTTAGCAGGGGTTTCTAGGGAGGAAAAAAAATGGCTTTTTAGTACCTTCTCCAGTGGTACAAGATAATGTATTGCTTTGTTTAAGGAGCATGGCTTCACTAGTGGTAGTGGGGCACTAGTTGGGTTATTCTAAGCGATCCTCATGGGCTTTTGAATGACATTTCTTTTAGAGCAGCCTCTGGGCTGTTCTAACTTTCACTGAGGCCTCTATGACCCTTAGATTTCACAAGAGAGGAAAAACAGTGGCATACCACATCTTTTTATATCCACTCCTCTCCTTTCCCCATCAAACTTGATCCATCCAAGATGTTGGACCGGGGGTACGTACGGTGATAGCCCTTCTGATCTTCGTAATTGCCTGTGGCAGGTAATTAACCACACAAGGGTACTGGTAATGAGGGAAAAAGCAAATGTTGAAATTGCAGCTAGTTTATTCTCCTGCAAGATGCTAATTAAAAAAAGAAGTGTGGTGCTTTGTGTCAGTCCTACCTTTAGGGAAAAAAAGGGCTGCGTTCCCGATGTACTCCCACTTAACCTGCAACAGTTTCTTGCAGCGTGAGCTCCTTGTAATGAAACCAACAGCAGTGTTTGCTCACAGATCTACCTATAGCTCACACAGCTACCCCAAATGCAGGCAACCTCTTCAAGCTGTTTGGATATCTTCTAAAGAAAATGCTTTGTTTGCATGCAGGTGTGCCAATGTTATCTGTACAACCCAAAGGGAAGCAGAAGGGCTGTGCTGGCTGCAACCGGAAGATCAAGGACCGGTACCTGCTGAAGGCTCTGGATAAGTATTGGCATGAAGATTGTCTAAAGTGCGCCTGCTGTGACTGTCGTCTTGGAGAGGTTGGATCAACTCTTTACACAAAAGCAAATCTCATTCTTTGCCGCAGAGATTACCTGAGGTAAATACAGGAACGTACTGTGGGCTCTTCCCAAAGCCTCTCAGTGTGCTGCCAACTGTTTGTCTTTCTAAACCTCTACTATGAAACACGTACTTGTGCATGGTCAGCCCTGTCCAGAAGCGGCTGGGGTTTCTCCCTCTGTCTAAGCAGGCTTCTTATTTGCACTTAATGTATTTTGTAGTCAGGGAGGTTGAATCCTATTTTTAGGGTAAAGGTAAAAGGAGGAAGGCATGACTTGTTTATTATTATGAACCAAGAAGAACAAACAGTGCTTGCTGAAAAAATTAGGAAAAGACTGTTAATTCTTCTTGCATACCTTTGATGTTACACTTCTGTATATTGACTGAGGCCTGACCAAACATTTACCTTTGCTAGTGATAGCTTTTAGATGGATTTCCAGTGCTTGTATTGAGTAAAGTTCCTCCCAAGGGGCTCTTGTTTCTTCACTAAGTAAACAGAGCAAAAGACTACAAAATTGCAGATCAACTTCAAGAATTTTTTTCTGCATGGGGAAGACTGCATAAACCATCACTAACTGAGTTAGAACTGCTCTGTCAGTGTGTGTCTGCAATATGTAACAACACGTGGCATTGTTTGCCTGGTGCGTGTGGGGTTCTGTGCAAAATACTGCATATAAACGCAAATGGATTTTGATAAGACAGCAGGTTTAATGCAAAGCACTTCAAGTTTGGCTTTGGTTTTCCTTTGGAAGAATGTACTTAATTCCAGCTAATGTCTATGGTTTGGTTTTTTTTACCTGAGGCACTGATAGCAAAACAAAACCAGCCCGCTGTTTTAAGACAGGGGGGTAAAATGTCATCTAACCTTGAAGTCTCAGTGGTCAGATGCTTCAAGTGTTTCAATATAAAACACATCTCTGAAAATATTTAGTATCTTCTTAGTAAACTTGAACAAACAAGTTTATCCCTGTAAAGACGAGATACTGAGTACTGAGTCAAATAGAAGTCTATTAGTGCCATGTGGGAGCTGCCACCTTGCCTTTCAGCCAGGCAGCGTACAAGAGCTTCCTGCCCATGTGAGGGTTTTTGCTCCTGTTTGAGATGCAATTCTCCAGGGCAGACATGAAATGTCTCAGCTGAAACTGCCACACAGGCAGCAGTTGCAGTCCGTACCTGCTTAGGTGGGATGCAAAACATAAGTGAGGAGGAGCTTCGATAAGGGTGGAACAATTCTGAGGGGAAAAAGACAGGAGAAACAGTCTTTGGAAAGGTGGAAACAATGCAGTGAGAAGTTAACTGTCTTCACTATCATGAAATAGTTTTTGTACCTTGCTCAAGTCTGGGTATTTACTAATGCTACAGCTCACTTGCTGTAGAAGTATCCTTAACCCTGTCTGTGCTAAGCTGAAAATCCTGAACTTCAGAAAGTTCTTTAACAACAGATTTCTAACTCTAAATTAGAATATTGGTCCTTCACTGAGCCTCCTTCAGTTCATCTGTCCTCTTTCTGTGTTGTGGACATAATTCTGACGTGTCATTGAAGAATATAACAGTTCTTGATCTCTTGTGAAGGATTGCATAATTTCTTTTCATTGTAGTATCGCAAGTGGGCCATGCTAGGTACTAATCACAAGGACACAAAAATCTCTCAGTTTTTCATCCACAAATAGTCTTTCTCCCAGAAAGCATAAACTGGTTTTGTTTCTGGAGTGTTTCTTTATCTTGTTTGTACCTTGTTTTTCTCTTTATTTTTATCGTGTTTGCACCCAGCTTGCCAAGCAATCCAGGTCTCTCAATCACTCATCCTCCTCTTCATTATTTATCACTTCTCTAGACTTGTCGTTTCTGCACTTGATAAACAGTGTGGTGTTTGTTTGGGTTTGATGGGGCTTGATGGAGTCCTTGAGGCAATCAGACGACCAGACTTTCTGAATACTGTTGAACTAAAACCAAGTCCTACTCCTCCTTCAAGATCAAAACCAAATATTGGTCAGGCTTCCCCTTTTTCTTTTGTAATACCAGCAGAATGATCTCCTTTTCCTCAGGAGGTCAAGCGGATGCCTAGCTATTGAGGTGCTGGGTCAGGTCCAGAGAAGGGCAATGAAGCCAGTGAAGGGCCTGGAGCACAAGTGTGATAAAGAGTGGCTGAAGGAACTGGGGTGGAGAAGAGAAGGCTCTGGGGATCTTATTGCTCTCTACAATTGCCTGAGAGGATGGTGAAGCCAGGAGGTGACTGGTCTCTTCTCCCAGGACCAGAAGAAACAGCCTCAAGGTTTAGACTGGATATTAGGAACAATTTCTTCACTGAAAGGGTGCTCAGGCATTGGAACAGGCTGCTCAGGGCAGTGCTGGAGTCACCATCCCTGAAAGTGCTCACAGACTTCGTGGATGAGGCCCTCAGTGGCATGGTTTAGTGGCAGCCTTGGCAGTGCTGGGAAATGGTTGGACTGGATGATCTAAAAGGTCTTTTCCAACCTGTCTGATTCTATGACTTTATGACTCTATGACCTGAAAGATAGATATTCAGTGTTATTCTACATGTTACAGAGCTTAATTAGACATACTAATCTGGGAAGTGATTCCCATTCACATTTGCTTTTTGAGACTGAAGAGCTACCCCATGTTTAATAAGCACTGTATTGATTTTTGTTTGCTTTAGTTTCATAACAAAAACAACGGGTGGCATCACATGAGACACTTCAAAGTGCCGAAGGAGAGCAGTGTTGATGCTGTTAACCTTAGACGAAACTTTTTATTACTGCACTTGTAGAGCATTTCTTTCCTTGGTTTGTCCTGACAGTGCTGCTTAAGGTAGAAAAGCTTAATCTGTGATCTACTCACTGGTCTCTAGGTGGCACGACTCTGGGCCACACCAGAACCCTGTGCTAGAGATGGGAAAGAAGCCAGGAGTGGTAGACCCCAGGAAACGTTTGAGAAGAGAGAGCAACTCATGACATAAAACATGGAAGGCAATAGTTTGGGCTAGTGTTTGCCCGTGTCCATACAGCTTCTGTCACCGCAAGCAGTTAAGCATGGTCTCTGAAACAAGCCTGTTCTGTGCCTGAAAGGGGTCTTATAGCCCCTCTGCCTCTATTTGTTGGGTTAGAATAGTCCCTGGCCCACCATGGGGGAAGTCTGTTGCTATTTGTGCAGCATGGTTAAATTGTGGAGGGAAAACTTATGTGGGCTTTACTTCAAATATCTGTCCTCTATCTGAGTTTAGTCCATTATAGCAGCTCTGTCCACTAGAAATATTTCTTACTTGTTTTGTTGGAAAGAACAATGTAATTGTCATATCCCAGGAAGTCTGACCAGGACTCGGCTAGGAAGTTGTTAACTAGCATTGGGCTCCTTAGCCAGCTTTACAGCTGTGGTGTTTTGTGTTCTTGCTAATGAATAAATTTAGCTTTACAGTATGTTTGGGTGGGTTCTGCTAAAATCCTGAGTTCTGTTCTCCTGATGCTAAAGAGCCCTTTCAGGTTAGGAGTAAGGGCATTACTATGCAGTCCCATATTTTATGGAAGTATAAAGCTATGTTTTTACTTTAAAACATCTTCTGTTGCCTTCTACACATAATATTTCTTTCTCAATTTTAACTATTAATTCTATTAACAGAAGGAGTTAAAGTTGCCATTACCATTTCTCTACTGATTGTTCACTCCTGTTAATTTGAATTTTTCTTCTTGGAGAATTACACATTCTCATCATTACATAATGCCTTCACTTTAATAGTTTTAGAGCCCCTATCCACATCTCTTTTTTTCCTCATTAAACAGCTCATGGTATTTGTTCTAGTAGTAAATTTTAGTAGAATTCATTCCTAAAAGTAAGTTTTCATACTTCACACTGTACTTGCACCAGAAAGGGAGCACTTTACCGGGAGGACAGTCAAAAGAATTTATTGTTGGCCACTTCCTCTATATGCATTTGAATAAGAACAGGGTTAATATCGCACTGGTATTTAGTAGGTCAGCCATCATGTGAAAATTGAAAAGCTAGACTGATTCTGCACCCATAATTGTAAATATATGCATCTTTTATACCTGAAGCCCAAAAGGAATATTGCTGTGTAATGACCAGGAGAAAAAAATGGTGTTTCATGATATCTTTGTAGACTGATGTTTCTTTTAATTTGGCTGTGAGCTGATTATGTTGTTTGGGAATACGTGCTCCATTACCTGGTGAGATGTGCTTTCTCCCATCTAGCAGCCTGTAGCAGGCCTATTCCTCCCCACAGCTCCGAAGACCTAGACGTTACCTCTCAGCACCAGGCTCCATTTGCCTCATCACTGTGCAGGCAGCAATGTATAAGTGCTTACCTATAGACAGAAAGGGCTCCTGGATTATTTTGGGCAGCTTAGAAATCCAGCTGAAGTTGATGCCAATTTACAGGTCTGGGACCCTCCTTGTGCCACCCCTCCTGCAGGTAGGTGCTGTTGGGCTGCAGCCACTGCAGGGACTGGGGACAGGGATGGACTTCTGCACTTCAGTCAGTGGTGTGGGGCAGAGCACTGGGATGGGAAGGCGGCTGACTCCTGCTCCACTGTGCCAGCGTTGCTTTGGAGCCAGCTTTGTCTGCAGCACTGGCAGCATGGTGGGCTGCTGGCTGCATGCACTGGTCCACAGTGGGTTTTTAGAAGCCTTTCAAACGTGTTTCAGGAGCTGCTAGCAGACCATAGCCTGATCATTTGTTTCAAAAGATAAACTGTCGTCATTGCTTGTGAAGGAACATTTGTTAACCTTCACATTTCATAAAACACTTTCTTGCTCATTTTTTAATCATGAAAGATGAAATTGGATCTCGAGTTGTTATCCTTGCGGTATCACCTCGGTCTCCAGCTGTGTCTAGATGTATCTTTCGATACATTTCTTCTGAGCAAATAGATTTACCATTTGTTTCATAATCACAGTTCCAGCATTCCTACCCTAATTATTTTTGATAAGCAAATGCTATTGAAGAAGCTGCTTCTGGGACTGAGCAGCTTAGCATGCAGCTTGGATGGCTCCTCGCAGCCCCCACGCAGCAAAATATGTGTTTGTTCCTGGGCATAATTAAACATTCACCAAGCTCCGGTTCACAGGGATGGTTTGGGTGTTACATCAGGATTTCCCGTGAGGAGCTGACAACTTAAATTTCACTGTGAAGTGCTGATGAAGAACGTGATTTTTCCTTTTTACTCAGCATGGTGCCCTAGCACAAGCAAAGGCGAGTCAGGATCGCTATGACAGGAGCAGAACTGTCACTTCTGCATGCTTGATATGCTGGTGTTGGGAAGGTTTTTCATCATTCAAACTGATTAGGGCTTTAATTAGACTCCAAAGAAAACCCCAAACCTGTATTAAAAAATGATGGTGAATCAGGAAGAGAGAAGGGCTTCTTGGAGAGCCCTAATGCTGTTCACAATGGATTTCATGGAAATTCTTTTTATCCAACTTCCCACGTGTTTTGATCAGTCCCACAACCTGAGCACAGTGTTGTTGCCTCTGGTGGGTGGATTGATCAACCCTCTGTACCCTGTCTGAGGGACAGAGAGGTCCCAGCAGGACTGCCATCCCCTGACATTGGCACCCCTCAGCACTGCTTATATCATGGAGGCTTGAACTCCACCCTTAGCAGCTCCTATTCCAAGTGAGTCACATGCCTGGTACTGGTCTTTCCAGTTGTTGGATACTGGTTTTTTGCTCTGCCCCAGCAGGTTCATTCTGTTAGCCCTTCAGATGAAGTGTTCTGTGGCTGGCAGATGTGCAGGGTTTAGTTTTGGTGTGGGATATGAAAAGCAATCCTGCCCAAACACAGGCACTATGCTCTCTGGCATATGAGGATGCAGGCAAATGCCCTCCTAATGGGCTTCCCCAAGTCAGAAACAAATGTCCTAAACCAAGGCATTGAATCACAGCTGGATGTGTAAGCACAAGTCTTCAGGAGCTGAGAAGTGCATGCCACAGCTAGCAGAATTCAAGTTAATCTACCAGGGACATCACTAATACTCTTGAGTGCAGCTCTAGCCTGCGGAAGCTGTGATTCTTTTCCACCAGAGGAGAATAGTGTGCATGCATGCACTGAGAGCATGTCCTGCTTGCTTTTCAAGGGCAAGAGAGGTATACATGCAGTGTAGCTGAACAAATGGTGTCTGCTCAGAACCTAAAATGTTGCTAAATTGAAGTGCTGTTCTTGCATCACAACAGGGAGTGTCTTGCATGCTAGGTAGGATACCCTCACTTCTACACTTAGTATCTATACAGATTAAAGAGGATTAATTAGACTGAAAATACAGTGTGTCTTGGCAACATTGCTGTGCTTTGTGATGTAAAAGTACAGATTATATTTTCTTTTTGCATAGTAGCTGGTCCAGGAGTTTCTCATGGCCCATGCTTTTCAGAGCAAACAAGAGATGTTTGGCTTGTTCATTTGCTTTTTCTACCCTCTTTTTCCTTCTCTACAACCTCCCAGAAAGCTTGTGGGGAGTAATTCAGCCTGGCTGTGGTATACTAGCATGCCTCTGGCACTTTCAACCTTCCAGTTTTATGACTGCTGCTTTTAAAGTACCCTAAGAGGATGTGGTCGTGTAGGTGTTCAGCAGGGTCAGAGACAGCCAAGTTGGAGTTTCAGGTCAGTGGCTTCAGTTGCACCTTAAGAAAGACTGGAACAGGTGAGGAAGACTTGGACTTCTCCCTCCTAAGAGTCCCAGCCCCACTGTAACTATCTACTGAAGAAATGGAGGCAGAGACCACACAAGTAAAACCAAGCGAACATTCAGATGCATTCTCCAGCTGAAAACAGTTGCCCTTGAGGAACCTGGAAGTTTATTCCCAGTAATCTCTGAACTAGTGTGGTCACCCAACCAGAGGGCTTTTTTGTGCCGCACTGGTTCAGCTCCTCCTGCTATGCTATCCATGACTGCCAAACCCTTTGGCGTGCAAGATGTCAATTCTTTGGGATTGAACTTGAAGGCTTCATGGGAGGACAGCTTGACCAACTTCATTAGTATCAAAATGTGTTTTCTTTCCTTCAGCTGACATGACTTCCCACTGCAGTGCTGACAAGGGATGGTATCCTGGGTGGGAGGGTGCACCAGCTAATATGTATTTACCATGCTGAAACATCTGTCAGCTTTCTCTGAATATTACACAAAGGCTGATTACAGGGAATTTGGGAACCTCAAGTCTGAAGTTGCTTTTAAGCTTAATCTTTTTATCTTTTTAAGTGATGTTCAGGCTTTCCCTGCAATTATTGGCATATTCAGTACCCTAATGGTCAAATCAGACTTTCAGCTCAGTGTATTTCTAATATCCACAGATGGGAAAGATAATGATTGCAAGCTGTTAAGAGCCATCCTGACTCAAAGACTAGTTGGTTTGTTTTAAACAGCAAGGGCAAAACCCTTTCTTTTGAAGTCAGTTAAGTTTGAGGTACGTAAAGCAAGTCTTGTCCTACAGCAGGTCCTGATGGAGCTAGGAAATATATGCAGCAGGCATATAGGGAAGGTGTATGGTGTGTATGAGGAAACTTATTTCATCTACAAGCTAGTGAGGATATGAGCATGAGGTTTGGTAGCTCTTCCAAAACTTGTATATCCAGTATATCTGGGTATACAAATATAGAGAGAAATATGTAGCTGTATATAATATGTACAAATGTAGAATCATAGAAGAGTTATGGTTGGAAAGGACCTGAAGATCATCTAGTTCCAACCCCCCTTCCATGGACAGGGACACCTCCCACTAAACCATGCCACCCAAGGCTCTGTCCAGCCTGGCCTTGATATTCATCTGTACATAAGTGCCTAGTCCTTTTTCAACTCACAGTTCTTACCCTTCAGTGTTGATGAAGCCTCTTGTTGGGGGATTTATCAATCTCAACTCAGCTGTTTAATTTTGAACTTATCTTGTTCTTGTGCTGTTTTAAGACTCCTGACTTCTCCTTTCTGTACCACTCATTATTTATATGTGCTTGTCCTGGTTCCTCTTTTTTTGTCTCTTGTGAAGTCAACAGCTCCAAAATTTTCACTCTTTCTGTGGATTTTCTCCCTCTTTCTTGATTACAAGCTGCTAGCTAGTCAGACAGCAGGATAAGGAGAAAAAGAGATGGGGACTCTCTCCTTTGTAGGCAGTAATGGAAACAGACTGTTGTTTCTAGTGTTGACAGAAACAGGTAATTTAGTTCCCAGTTTAGCCACCCCACACATTTTGGTTGAAGAAGGAGAAATCTTTTAAAAGGTGGTAAACTTAATATGTTCACATGAGAAGTTTCTTACTGTTTTCCCAACAATAAGGACCCTTAACCATTCTTTTTTCAAAAAAAAAACAAAAATGAATCTGCAGGATGCTGTGATTTTGCTATTGTTTGAATTAACTTCAGGTGTATTCACAGAGCTGGTGAGGCCTGGGCCATCATGCAGAAGACTGCTCTTTAGCCCATACAAGACTACGTAAAAAGCATCCTTCGACAGTTGCTTCCTGCTTCCAGGAGTGCTCCCTTCTTTTCCCGTTAATTCATTTGCATTCACTGCTGCTCCTGTATGCCAATTAGCTTTAATTTTTACTATACACACTGACATCAATGGCCAATGAGAACAGTGCATAGCGGGGTTTTTAGTGTGCCTATAAACTACAGAAAATTGTCCTTGGACAAACTCCTGCTTTTAGACTGGCTGACAACAATAGGCATGGTAAAGTTCAGGCTAAGAGCCATTAAACATAATTACTACCACAGGGTAAAAGTTTAATTGTGCTGAATTTTAAATCTGCATAGTCTATGCCTATTTGCAAGCTGGCTAGGTCTTCCTGTTACGTAAGGGGAAATAAATCTGTGCTTAAAAATTGTTGCCTTTTAACTTCAAAGGGAGATGAAAAAAAGGGTTTTTAAGAAGCAGCAAAACAACTCTAAACTGAAACATTTCTGTATTTTCAGCTTCTTTTATGTCAATGGCTCAAAGCCGGTAAGTAGATGCTGAGCATCTTCTGATAGATTTCTTTCTAATGTGCTTTAACTTTGTGTGCGTGAATGTGCAAGGGAGTATTGCATCTGTTATGAAGGTGTCTGGAGGACAGAATGCAGATCAGTTTGTTCTTGTGGGGTTGTTTTAAATGTAACCACAGATGGGGCTTGGGGTGGAATATTTTCCTCCTGTGTCTTGTCTTCTCTCCCTCCTCCAACAATGTTAAGCTCCCCACCAAAGGAAATTTCAGCTCAAATAACTCCTGGGTAAGTGGGTATCAGAGGAGGCAGGTTTCTTTACAAGCAAACAAGAAGAGGTAAAAGTCTGTGTTCATTTCGCTGTTTCTTCAGTAGACTAAAAAAGAAAATCATGTTCAGTGAGCTACAAGTTACAGTGTATTTTTAGAAGTATAGTGAATATACAAGGCTCTAAATCACTCCCTGAAAAGCAGATTAAAATTAGGCAGTGCTAGAGTAAGTGTGAAATGTTTGTCTGTTGGAAGAGGGATGGTATGGAGGACTGCGAAACTTGATAGAAGAGAAAAAGATTAGCACGCTGACTAGCTGGAAGCTACGTTTATGTAGACATTAGAAGGCAACACGATTTCATCTGGACAGAACATAAGCTTCAGATCTTATGCAAACAGTCAAAGCTGTTTAACAATTGGTTTACCCCCAAAACCCCTGAAAGGAGACAGGTGAATACGATGCCAAATACATTTTTCATGTTTCTTAAGCTAACTGTTTAAATAGTTAAGTGAACATCTGTCCAAATTTCCCCATCATTTCCATTTAGAAAAGTCTCCTATTTGAAGGCTGAAGAAAAGCGCCTGCTTAACAATGCAAATGGTGCTGTCTGGGGCCCCTTTATTTTGTTTAATCTAGATTGAGCTCCACACTACTGTGATGCTAATGAATAATGGATATTTTATACTTGTGCATGTAGCAGTGCTGGGCACAGAGCAAATCTAGGATTAACCTCCCCGTTTCCCTGCCTAACGTATTGGACTCATTCTTTTTTAGTTTACTGTGACTTAGGTACTCTAAAAACAGATGCCTGGTTTTATGGAAAACAGCAAAACGCTGCATGCCCAAGTGAGGTACTGTGGGGAGCTGCACTGGGGAAGAAAGGAGGGATGTCTGTATTAATGACTTGATTTGTAAGCTGGTGCTGAATGAGAGCCAGGGCGTTTGGGGTGGAGACCTGCTCACTTTTCAGTGCCGCATTTTTGCAGTCCAGTCTGTTGATGTTAGACAGCCAAGTACCATGCTCAGCTGCCTCCCCTGCCTGCCTTGTAAGCCCAAGTCAGCTTGCAGGGAGAAATTGGTAGTGGGGCAGCCTCTTGCATGGTCTGAGTTTGCTGTATAGCAAACTGTATAGCCAGGATTTTCCTCTGCCTTTCAGCCCTCATATGATGGAGTCATGGGGGAAGAAATTCTGGTAGTCCCTTTGCGACTTTTTCAGTCCTGCACAAATGTTTCCTATTTGGTTTGCATTGTTTGGCTTTCGGGACGAACATAGTGCTGTTTCTCCATAGGAAGTCTTGGGGTTTTCCAGCCAGGCCTAATGAAAGACCACTGATACCACTTCTAATGAAAACTGATGGTAGCCTTTTTTCTAGTTGAAGAGCAGGCTGACTTCAGGAGCACGGCGCTGTGGGAGGGTGGGAGAGTTGAGTGGAGGTTTCTATAACATTGCTGGGTGGTTTAATTCACAATTACTGGGCAGTAATAATTAGTATTGATTAGCTTGGCAAATTGCAGGTTTAGAAATTGGTTATAGATTTTCCTGATGCTTCTCATCTGTGTTGTGGAATCAGCCAGAGCCAATGGCTTGAAACAAACCACGAGCCCAAATCTGTCTGCAGGCAGTGACGCGTTGCATGCACAGAGGTAATGGTCAGCAGGAATCGTATGTCTTGAGGCTCATCCCCCCACAAGTACAATTTTTATCATCTCCTAAGCAAAGTAACTAACCACATGTGTACTGACCACAGCCTTTGGTGAAACTTGGCTTTGTTGACCTGCTGATCCATGCCCCAGCTGGTTCACGTGGCTTTAACATTGCAGTGGCGTGCTGCCCCTGGCGTGCACAGGGGTCTGCAGAGACATTTTGGATAAGGCGCCTGGAGGAAGGATGCTGCAGTCTTGGTTGAGTCCCCTGGCGGGAGCTGTAACAGCAGCAGACATCTGGGGAGACAGATAGTGAAAGCCAAGATGAAAATGGCAAAGCTTCCAGTGCTGAAGGGCTGTCCTCAAGGACCAGGGAGCTGAAGTGGAACGGCTGAGCATGCTGTTCAGGCCGCAGTGGAAGGGCTTAGCTGGCTCCCAGGAGGGACATGGAGGTGGGAGGAGGGGGACTCAGCCATGGGGGTCTTGCTCTGAGGTGCTGTGCAAAATGGTTGTGTGCTCATTGCAAGAGAAACGGTGTTTTTTCATTGTAAAGAGCAGGTAAGTGAGGCTCTCCCTGGGCTGTATGATAGCATTGCCTGCCAGGGTTGGCAAAGTTTGCAGGTCTTGTGCCTTGCTGTAAGAGGCAGCCAGACTATCCCTCTGTTAGGTTTCCACTGAGCTCAGATGAGACAAGCACCTGTGGAGGAGGATGGGTGGCTCCGAGCACCTACCCCACTGCTGCAGAGGGGCAGATAGGTTTTGACTGAAGTTTTGTGAGCCCCAAAATAGTGCTGTAAGTGTTTAATGCTTTTCTCCATTAGACAGCAAATTAGCCCTAGGCTCGCAAACCAAATGAAGTTTCATCTCGACAATCAGAGCCTGCTCACCAGGCAGTTTTATCCCAAGTTCCTGCACACTGGTTGGTCAGCGAAATGGAGACTGCAACTTCTATTTATTGGTGCAATACAGTATTTGATACTGCTAATTACACTTAATTAGTCCTTCCACCATTTAATTAAAATGGCTTCTAATGATTGTGCTTCTTTGGCAGGCTCTTTGGTACCACCGGGAATTGTGCTGCCTGCAGTAAACTGATCCCTGCCTTTGAGATGGTGATGAGGGCCAGAGATAATGTTTACCATTTGGACTGCTTTGCCTGTCAGCTCTGCAACCAGCGGTAAGGACACAGTTATTATACACACAAACACAAACTAATTTATACCTTTGCCCAGGAAACAGGGGAAATGTTTGATTCATTCTACCTGTCTGGGGCTCACAGCCTGCTGGTGTGGCTCAGGCTGGTTTATTAGGCTGACTTGGGTGATGTATGTAAGTACCTGTAGCCCCTTTACTGCAAATCCCCTTGGAGCTGGTGGGAGTTGGAGGAGCGAGGGGTAGCACACAGACTGCAGATCGGGCCACAATTGTAAGCAGCACAGCTGCTGCTGAATAAAAGAAACTGCTTCAGTGTCCTTTCAGGAAATACTCTCCTTGCAAAACAGAGACTGTGGAGAATGGACTTCCTCTGGCAAACTGATGTTATTTTGCTTAAATTAGGTTTCTCAGAGGCTCAAAACTGGGGATGGCAAAGAAGGAAAAAAGAAGGGACAGGAAGGAGAAAAATACTCTAGATAAACCGTTTTCAGCACTGAGAACAAATGTTCACAATTAATAGGGGATCTCAGTGGCTTAATATTTAATGGGGCTTGTGTATTTCTTCTGGGGTTTACCCAGTGGAAAATGCACATCAAGGGATATAATAAAGAGTCCTTCACAAAGTTTCACTTGGGTTACCTGTAGCCAGCTGAATTTGGGAAGGCTGTGAAGAAATTTCCCAGCCCCCAGAACCAGAAATGAAACCAGATACAGTCACTGCTGATGCATCCATTCATGTCCAAGACAGATCTGAAGGTGCTTGTTGTTCTTACTGCTTGTTTAGTCAGGCTTTAGAGACTACCCAGGGCCCAAGGGCTATTCTGGGGTATTCCAGTTCTTAGCGTGTGGTTGTGTTTCCCAAAGATGAAACTAGGAAGCAGCGCTTCGTTGTGGAATCACAGAATACTTTAGAACGGGCATTAAAGACCATCCTGTTCCAGTCCCCCTGTCATAGGCAGGAATACCTTCCACTGAACAGGTTGCTCAAAGCCCTGTCCAGCCTGGCCTTGAACACTGCCAGGGATGGGGCAGACACAGCTTCTCTGGGCAACCTGTGCAGTGCTTCACCACCCTCACAGGGAAGAGCTTCTTCCCATGTGAAGGCATGAGAGATGACAAAACTCGTGGGAAAATGGATAACCCAATAATGGAGAAGCCTGTAAATACCAAAAGCTAAAAGCCTGACTTAAAAACTCACTGCCCACCCGAGACCAAAAGACACAGTGGAGTCTATAATGAAGTAGCCATGCACGGTGTGTGTGTGAATGCAAACCCGTGCCCCCTCTCACACTAAACTTAAGAGAGTGCAAACTGGGGTCTCATTCTCCTCCCATCCACAGGGATGAATGGGGCTGGAGCGAGCTGGTGCCTCCGCGAGGAGGAGGAGAACCAGTCCTGCCGTTATTAGCGGTGGTAGCGGCTTCACCCAGTCCCGTTGCGGAGGGCACTGGCGGTGCTGGCTGGCGGCGGTGGTGCCCGGGCCGGCAGTGACATCTAGTGGCTCCGGTCCTTGGCCTCCTTCCCGCAGCCTCAAGCTTGCGGTTGCCCACGTCTGTTCTGCCTCCAACAGCCGTAGCTCCCGATCAGCAGCGTGTGACTGTGTGCAGAGCTGAAACACCCACGGGATGGTGTCTCTCCACACCCCTGGAATCGCTGGTGGTCTGTGGGGTTTGCCTCCAGACTCGGGAGCACATCTGGATGCTGCCAGGCTCAGCCGTTTGCCACAGCTTGCTTCAGTCTAGAGGGATGCTCCCAAACTCCACGTTGATACCAGAGCTAGAGCAAACCAAGTGTCCCTTGCACCCCAAGACCCTCGGCTGTGCAGGCAGGAGTGCTGGGTTGGCCCTGGAGTCTGTAGAATGAGTATTGGTCAGCAGCAGCGTAGCTATTGGTGCTAGCTTGTCTCATGGAAAAGCCTAGTTCCACCTAGTTTTCGTTTTCAGGAATTTCTTTTAAATGTCACTCTTTATTACAAAGGCTCCAAAGAACCTCCTTTCCTCTCTTCCCTCTGCGATTGCTAACACTGTTAATGTGCTCAGTGCTAAGTGCCGTTCTACTCTCCCTTTAAAGTGATCTGCAGCCACTGTTGCTGCCTGGCTGGAAAGCATAGGTAACCCTCTGTTCTGGCAGAGGTGCACTTTGATGCACAAGGGATCTGCATTTGGGAGCTGCTGAATTTTTCTGAGAGATGGACTGAGCAGACAGCATAGAGCTATGTGGGCATTGTTATTTCGGGATGAGGTTAGAAGGCTACAGACTTTTATGACTTACCCTCTTACCCTTGGATGAAAAGGGCAGAATGGAAGTGCTCCTGTTACAGACAATATTGGAAGCTGAACTGAGAACAGTGAGTTTAAGTAACCCTATTGTCAAAATTGCAGAGGTAGATGCTAAAACTAGTTCTGATTAGAAACACCACTTGAACCACTACCTTGTTCTCCAGCCACAAAAATATTTGATTATGAAAACTTCCTGTAGTTCTCTTCCAGCTTATTTGTGCTTCCACAGCTAGACTGTGTAGAGGGTTAAATATCAGAGCAAAATCTCTGCATATTTTTACCACATGTGCGGTGTTTTCATTAGCTTCATTCAGGTTTGCAGCAAGTCCTACAACGTTATTCAGCCTGCCATGCTTTAAATGTTATGAAGTCAATGTTGCTTATCACAATACTGAATAAAGGTTTGTCACTGCTGTAACTGGCTAATAGGATAGTATTACAAGGGTTGCAGGAAATCCAGCTGCTTGTGTTGCCATTATCTAAAATGTAGTTTAGCTCAGAAGAAAATTCACCCTGTAGAAATGGCAGGGTGCATTTTAGTTCCCATGTGCTCATATATACACAGACACCCCTCAACCCCCTAGTTCTCCAGGCTCTTTCTTGGGCTCCTTTAGGCTCAAGCTGGGTTTGGCAAGAGACAGCTGTCGATGACGCTAGTGGCAAGAGTAATGTTTGCATTTCTCTTCCTAGAGATTTGTATTGTACTTAAAGTAGATATAAGTAGCAAAAAGCAAGCATCTGTGTTTATATATTTATAGTAAGTAAACCTGCTGGTGGGCAAGGTGGTGTTAAGGAGAGTGTGCACTACAGTTTTTAGCGTAAAAGCTCTTAATTTAAATTGAGATGAATTTTTAGCTTTTTGAATATACAAAAAAGGTTGAGTTTCAGAACTACTGCAGCATGTGCCGCAGAGGGAAGATGATGGACAGTCTCCAGTGAAATCACAGAAAGTGAGAACCAATGCCCAGTTCTCTCTGTACCGACACGGCAAATTAATCAGCGTATTTGCAGATGTCTGGCTGGAGAAAACTTGTGGCCATGTTGGACCTATAAAGAAGCTCTAAAATGATCAGTCCTGTTATTATAGCAGAAAATACTCAGTTTTATGGAGATGCTCTGCCTAAAGCTGCCCGAGTTACAAATCTAGAAAGCATTTTAGACAAGGAGTAGACAGTGTCCCTGCCAAACCTCTGCCAGGGAGCAGAGAGACCTTCTGCTAAGGTCTGCTAAGCCTCCTGAGGATGGGGTCATCTCCACTGATCTGTCTTCAAAGCCCAGTAAATATTCGTCCTTACCAGAGGTTGGTACCTACCTGTTCCCCTCTATTCAGAGCTGCCTTTTGGTGTGGTCGCTGGGGTGCCTCTCTGCTTTAGGGATCTGGGCTGAGTTATGATTCAGTGCTTGGAGCAGGGAGACACAGACTTGTGCTCTGGTTTGTCATGGCCCCACTAGTGAGATGGATAGAAAAAAGGCCCTGAATTGGGTGCAAAGAGCATTATTTGTTCTCTTCAGAAATAAAGATTACCTTCTGATTCTTGAGCAAGCAGGAAGGGCAGAAAAAGCTATTGGCTGTCAATTCACACCTCTCAGATCTTATATCTGGAACTTTTTTGACCTTAATGGTCAAATAAAATTGTTAAATATCACAAGCTTCTCTGTCAACTTCAGGACAAACAGAACAATTTACATGGTATATAGAGAGCAGTGCCCTTCGCTCAATGAAGATAAAGGTTAGGAGTCCAGCCACCAGGAAATGTCTATTTATTGTTCAGCACTGTACACAAGGGGGTGAGGAAGGACTTAATAGCCAGTCCTTGCCTGGAAATTAGTGTAAATACTGCCTCACCTGAGGGAACTGTGGAAATGTGGATACCAGCAAAAAACCTCAAACAGACTCTGTGTAATATTGCCTGTTTGATTTCCTGGTTGTAGAGCTGGGACCTCTCTTCTGCAGGGACAAATCCCTTAACTGTTCCTGGTCTCCTCCTGCTGTTGGCTCAGGACCTGGCAGAGACCTGCTTCCCAAGCTGCTTTGTATGACCACAGCCTAGGAGCCAAGCACCACAGTGCCAGGAAATGTGACAGCAAAACCAGAGCATGTGTAGGGAAGGAGAGAAGGGGGGGGGAACATGATGGCTTTCCTGGGGTTCTGCACCACTGGCAGAGCTGGAAATCAAACACCGGTCCCCAGAGTCACCTTCAGACCCAAAAGGCCTCAAAGTTCCCTGTTCTAAGCTCCATTCACACTTACACCCTTTACCTCTTTCTCTCTTCCAGATTCTGTGTGGGAGACAAATTCTTCCTGAAGAACAACATGATCTTGTGTCAGATGGACTATGAGGAAGGGCAGCTGAACGGGAGCTTCGAGTCCCAGGTTCAATAACAAACCCTGCTTGGTGGAAGCACTGTGGGATGGGCACTTGCTGCCTGTCAGCTTGCCTGCAATATTTTTGTAATTCTCGGTCCAGAGAGGACTATATACATTGTAGTACTTCCCCCCAACACAAAGCAGTTACGGTTTTAGATGTACAGTTGTGCCTGCTTAGCTGAGCACTGCATTGCCTGTATGTTTGTGAGTTCCTGGGGTCTGGGGGAGGGCTCTGTACAGTCTGTTTTCTGTATATAAACTGGAACATTTATTTTATGAAAAATGTAATGCAATTTTATTACTGGTGTGAATTAAAAATTATGAATGTTTCCTGGTCATCTGAGCTGTGGTTTGTTCCCCGTGTGGTGACAGCCTGTATTTCATGTGCTTGATGCTGAGCAGGCTATTAGAAATACACACACACCCCCCTGGACACCACATGAATAAGAGCAGAGCCAGGAGTGCACACACACAAACTGGGGGAAGACATGCTGCTGCTGTTAGACCTCTCCACCTGAACCATGCAGGGACTTGTGTCAAAACCCCTGCTGCACATACTGTGGGAGGGAATGAGATGTGGGAGGGTGATGGCTGGGACGGGTGATGGCCAGTGTCGGTGACCAGGTCCCAAACAGTGCTTCTCCACTGGCACTTGTCTCTCCAGTTGAGCCACACTTGACACAGGAGAAGTTGGGGTGTGCACCCCCATGCTCTCTGTAGGCTGTTGAGAACCAGGTCAAAGTATTCCCTGCATGCCTTGCTGGCTGAGAGGCATCTCGCTTTGCACCTCTATGGATTTAGACAGAGCATCTCCACAGCCAGGAGCACTTGTGGGCCGGCTGATCTGGTGTCTCCAGTCTAGGCTGTAAGAAACAGGCTCCCTCCAGCCCTGCCAACAGGTGCCCAGGCATTGATCAGAGCATTCATTTCAAGGCTTTGATGGGCACAGGGGTTTTCCTGTGGGGCATTGCTTCTCCAGGTCTGAGCTGCTGCAAGAGCTGATGTCAGGGTTCAAACATGGCTGAGTGCTGATGCAGCATCCCTTTTGCAGCCCTTTTTGCTTAATCTATGCCAGGTGCTTTGACCTCCCACATTATGAAAGCGATCGGATTTGGAAGTGTCTCCCACAGACAAGCTCTGAACTGCGTTCCTGCTGCGATGCTTTGTACAATGATTTTCAAGGTTATGCAATTCATGTGCAACCCACTGGACTGTACCAAACACATTTCTTTGCATGGTGAGTGTCACTTTAATACAGTGCACCAGTAGCTGTAAAGGATGGCTTCAATTCTACTTATTTTGTCTTCTTGCTTTATCTTAGATTTACCTCTCTTTCCTTTAATAAATAGACACTGAGTACTTTTTCTCTGATGGGACTTAATCGGTTACTGGTCCTAGGTCATGTACGTGTTCTCTGAAGTGCAAATGCCAAATGCAGTGCAGCTGGTGCTGCGCTGCCTGTTGCATGAGATGCTTTTATGTACATCTGTGTTGAATAATGGCTAAACAGAAGCAAAACACCACTAAATGCTTAGCATGCTTTAAAATATTACCTGACATCTGAAACTACCTCAGACACATGGGTTAATTGAGTGATTTTTGTTCATAAACAGATGTGTTGGGTTGGGAGACCCATCATAAAATATGTGCCATATGTGACCCCATCTCCTTTTATTCCTGTAAAAATGGACTAGCCATTAAAAAGCCACCTATCCACCTATGGGTAAGTGATAATTGCTACTCCATTTCAGCACCTGTTGAAGTTGGGGGGGGGGGATGTCTTTTGAGTTGGTATCCTCTTTGTAGAGGCTTCTGCAGGCAGCCATGCTAGGGCTACTGAAGGAGCAGCTTGTTGCCTGCACCTTCTGATTCCTTGCTTTGAAATGGGCTCTTGGGTGGTGGCTGCATCTGCCTGTGCTCCACAGGAATGGTCTAACCACCTGCCCATGGGGGTCTGAGGGTGTGTTGTCCCATGGTGAGGATGGGAGCTCACCAAACAAGCTGAGGGGGTTATTCAAATTTAGTTCAGATTCTTAAGGAGTGTTTTGGTACCAGTTTAAAAACTAAGTCCTTTGGAGAATGGTACTCAGAACTTCTGGAAACATGTTTTTATTGGCTTAGGAGGTCTCCTTACTTCAGAAAGAAGGGAGGAAGAAAGTGTAACTTTTCAGAGCTGCTTGGCTAATGTAGCTAAAGGCTTCGCAGTTGCCAGATCACTCATACATACACTGGCTCTGCAGGGGAGGTGTATCTGAGCTGGGCTCATTTGGATGTGTCTTGGGATAGCAGTGGTTTGATGGGGTTTTTTTTGCTATGTGCAGCAGGCTGAGCCAGCAGAATAATGGACCAGAAGATAGGCTGGGAGACTGGGGAAAAAATGGGTGATGGATTGGTAAATGGGACAAAATAGGCAGGAAGTTAAAACAGCTGTGGTAAAGTACAGTCTTAGTGGCTGCCATCTATATGGTACTGGCAGCACGGTGGTGTGGTGTAAAGGAAGCCAAGGATGAAAGATTAGCAGCATTACCTGGGAGCAGGTAGCACATGTGAGAGCAGGGAGGTCCAGAGATCACAGGGGATGTAGTCACAACAGGAGTCTCTCCTGGGGAGGTAAACGTCAGGGTGGTGTATGACCAGAGACTGAACCCCCCCTTGAAGAGTACCCCTGCCTTCAGGGCAAGGCAGGAGCTGAGCCAGGGAGGTTCAGCCAGTACCAGCCGTGTGAACTGCAGGCAGTGCTCTCCCACCAGGGTGAAGGGGCTTCTGATGGGCAGCACCCTTGTTTTGTCACCGTGGCTGTAGATCTGACTCCTGACACCTAACAGGGAATTCCATGAAGCTGTTTCATGTAAAAGCCCTGGCTGATGGATGGCTGGTTGGGGGGAAAGCCTGGGGCAAGATATGGTTTCTGGCTGTTGAGTGGAGTATGGCAAATGTTCAGTTGTCTTATCCTAAAACAAAAAATACAAAGGAGAAAACGTGTAGCATCTGTATCCCTCTTTTCAGTGCCTGAACAGCAGACAAGTCCCACCTGCCCCAGCCCAGGCCCCAGACAGCACTGGAAGTGGGATCTCTTTAAAAATGAAAATCCCAGGAGGACAAGGCAATCAGGAATTTTTGTCTGAATGCTGCAAATTTGCTTAATAGAAACAAGTGCTGGAGTGCAGACCTGCTGTTGAATAATCACTTCCACTCTACAGAGCAGAGCACGAAAACCTTTTGATGGTGTTATAGTCATCACTCGGCATAAATATTCATTCAAAGAATCAGAGCAGAGTAAATGGCATTTTAGACTCTAATCATTTAGTATTAGCAGATAGCCTTTTTACTGCTAAAGATAACCACTGCTTAATCAGTTTAGTGACCACTGGCATATAGTATGACATTTAAGCTTGTGCCTCAGTCCCTGCATTGAGGACACGGCTGTCGGTGACCTCTCTGCCCTAGTCTCCGTCGTTCCCAAAGTCAGCCCAGCCACTGCCAGCTGCTAACCGCACGCAACTGTCTTTAACTTCTGAATTATCTGCCATTTGCCTCCTTATCTTAGATCAAAGCAATATTTTAAGTTCATAATAAAAATGCTAAAATCTAGGATCTCTTCTCTCTTTTTTTTGCAGTCAGGGCTAATGGCTGATCACAGTGCAGTCTGATTTTGAGATTAAAAGCCAGCCAGTATTTAGAGGCAATCAAAATCTCAAGCTGCTTCTCCATTCATCTTTAATGCTGGTGTAATTGCTGCACAGATCCTGGCTCTTCCTCCAGTCTTAATTTCATTTTTTTCTGGTGTGTGCCTGTCTTTCAGAGGATGTTATCCTTCCCTGAGCAGCATTAGCGCTATTGAGCACTCCGCTATCGACGATCCAGCTCACCCGATTTCATATCTTGCCAAACAAGTTAATCTAATATTAACAGCGGCTTGTTACCTCGCTGTTAGCTTAATTTACTTTACAAGAAGTGCGATATTTGCATTTCATCCCTCTGTCATTGGCTTGCAAACTGTGCTTCCCAACGCCAAGAAGGGATGGCTCACACGGCTTTGTGTGAGCCTCTCAGTGTGGCATTGCCACGTGGAGGAGGGGCCATCACCCCAACCAGGCATTTTTGCTAATTGGCCAGGGCAGATGTGGATTGGAAGGAGGATCTCAAAAGCCATAGAGCAGGTCCTGGAAATGCAATATTCAGAACAGCACAAATACCACTGCTGCTCTTCCAGTAATATAGCTGAGTCGTAGACAGTAGTTTTCCCTGGTGGCAAACATATACAGTAAATGTCTTTAGGATGGAAATCAGCAGACATATGGGCACAGCAGCAGACGTTTGCAACACCAACAGGTTCATCAGGCTTTTAGGGGGTGCTTCCATGCCAGACCCTGTGGCACACCAGGGGCTTGCTGAGGTCTGCTTGCCAGCACAGCGGGGGCCCTGCACCTCACTTCCAACTTGCTACAATGGGGGCACTATGAGCAAAGCCCTCCAAGCAGTCTCTCAAAAGGCATTTCCCCGAATAGCCAGGCTCCAGACCCTCTCAGAGGGGAAGGCTGGTCCCTGGTCCTCAGTCCTACTGTGCCCAACTCATCACATCACTCCAGCTTCTCCTCCACTGGCACTTGTCTCTCCAGTTGAGCCACACTTGACCCAGTGAGGAGAAGTTGGGGTGTGCATCCCCATGCTCTCTGTAGGCTGTTGAGAACCAACCCCCAGGTCAAGGTATCCCCTGCTGCACCCTCTGAGGCACCAGCTTCAGGGGAAGCCTCAGTTTACACCACTCAATTTAGGTATCACAGCTTACAGGAACTGACTGACTCCATCTGTCTGTCCGTCCTGCTCTGGTTTTAATAGCAAAGAACTGAAGGATGCCAAGGATGACTCTGGCCAGGCTGAGATGCCTGCAGGGGTGGCTGCTTTGTGATGCTGAAGAAGGTTTTTAGTGAAAGTGGAAAGTGGGGCTGGAGGAGGAGCAGTGCTGGGAGCAGGGTTTGGTCCTGGAGAAGCAGCAGGAGCCAGAGAGATGGATCAAAGCAGGGGATCAGCCGCTGACAAAGCAGTGAATGTTGGGAGATTATTGTGAGCAACCAGAGGGTGTGTGCCCAAAACAGAGATCAATTTTGCCTCCAAGCACTCTGAAACATCCCAGAAGTAATGTAACCATTAGTATAAGAAACATGAATATTAATACATTGCAGTGACCACCAGTGCTGGGATGGGCAGCATTGCCCACAGTGTGCTGCCTGCTGGCTGCCTGCAGGCAGGCAGACAGGACTTGCTGCTTGTTTTAGCCTTCACTGGTAGTACTCATGGAAAGAAATGTTGCTAATGCAATCTGAGCTTTTATGGGCAATTTTACTAAGAAAATGACCTTGGGAATAGCTTTGTTATTATTAAATAGAAACAGGTATTTACTTAAAGGTCTTGACATCCCTGTAGAAAGCGTAGGAAATTGTGTTTTTATTTAATGAAAACCTTGCTATTCAAAACCAATGTTTCAATCTTATCCACGGGGCTCACACTGTGTCCCCATGCGCATCTGAGCAGTAGATGCCTATACACATGGCAGGAGCACCAAGGGAGGGAAAGCACCTATTCCTTCCAGTCTGTCTCTGTCTCCCTCCAGCTCACCTGTTTTTTTCACCCTTAAAATGCTTCTGTATGCACTTTTCCATCCATGCCCACATTAGTTACACATAGCCAGGTGGTGGTAATAAGGCTGTGATCAGTAGTGCTCAGAAATGTGCTGCCACCCTCCAAGGACAGCTTGGCAACTGATGGGTCTCTCTTTTCCCCTTGGCTTCAGGTCCCATTACAGCTGTGACTCCTCCAGCCACAGCCTCCGCTCGGTGGCTCAAGGGCAATGGATGGCCACAACACCATCTGCAGCATCCCTGTCCCTGTCCTTTGGCAGCAGCTGTATAAAGGGGAGCACTGGCCCTGCTCACAGCTGGCTGTCGGGGTCGAGGACAGGCATATGGCCGTGCTGCAACACCACAGTGCATTTGGGCACACATGCCAGCCACAGAGACTGTGGCGCTGTTATCACCAGTCTTTGAGAATGGATTTCCAGTAAGTCTGTTATTTAACCTAAGTAACCCGTGTAATGTTCAATGCTCAGGTTTGTAAGGCAGAGAAGTGTTTTTGCAGTTTGTTTTTCTGAAAATAGCATATCTTTGTCATAATTTAGGGTGTTTTAATTATAATTTCTTAAATTCTTGCCAAACACATCCCAGAGATGCAGTGAAGTGTCTTGCCTCGGTAGCAGATGGGGTTGCAGTAAGAGGAGCCCTGGAGTGCTGAAGGCAATGCCCTCCCTTCTGCCTGACACAGAGGAGGGGGACAAGTGTCCCAAAGGCCGCAATGGGAACACAAAGGCTCAGGACACAACATCCTCCAGAGCAGGATATCTTGCCTCTGAGCCCCAGGGAAGGCTTTGGGAAACCCCAGCCTTTGGCAGGAAACAAACATCAACTGATTACTGCTCATCTGTGGCCACACTGGCAGGCCCAGGTGCTTCTGTTGGCCTCACCACACCATGTCCCCTCATACCTGAGTGGTGAGAAGCAGCATCATAAATAATTCCTCAGTGTAACAGCAATGCTCTAAAACATGAATATTTAGTGCATGTGTAACAGTTGTTTATTCATACTTAAATGTCAGCTGGGGAAGCTCCCTTCCTGGGGTAACACAAGCCACCAGAGGAGACGGAGAAGTTGCACTGCTTCTTGCCACACTGAAGCCCAAGGCTGCGGTGATGGACCCCTGCACTTTCTGGCTCCATCATATCCCTGCTCCCTGTGGACCATTCTGCTTTTAGCAGGTCCATTTCCCATCAACGGAGGGGTTTGCATTTGTGCCAGAGCAAAATTTGGCTAAAACTGTGCCGGTCCTCTTGGTCTGCTTCTGCAACCCACACAACCAAGCCATGGGGATGCCAGTGGGGTGAGCTGGCGGTGTGTGCACTATGGGGAGGCCAACACTTTGCTGGGCAGGGCTGCTGTGATGGTGGGTGTTGGGATGCAGCTGAGGGTGCAAACATACAACACTTGGGAAGGATGAGGGTGAAGGGGGGGAAGAGAGAGAGAGGGAAACAACTTATCAGTAAAGTAACACAAAGTTATGAAGGACAATTTTGTTTTTGCTGTCAATATGCACAAAGAGGCAAAAATTGGAAGCTTTTGAGGAAAAGAAACGCGTCTGAACTTCTGAGCAAGAGAGAAAGTACTGAAAAGCCCCACGTTGCCGAGCTCCTCTGAGGTAACTTCTGTGCTTGGAAAGAATATTTCAGAAGACATTTTATTCTTTAGAAGATGCCAAAAATGCAAGACTTGGCACTTTAACAAAACAGAGAAAGGAAAACACATAATCTTCTTAACTAGTAAGTCTTTGAGCCCAGGATCACATTGTTGCCATATAATAAAAAGGGATGTTATGCAGTAAATTGGGCAGTTAAGAATTCTGTGCATACTCAAAATCATGACATTTCAAGGACAATAAAGTTGGCTGGCTCGTGGCCATTGGCCATACGAAGAGAAAACAAAAACTGGATTGTCAGCTGGTTATTCATACCGCATTAAAAAACCAGCCTCCCAACAGGCAAGCGCTCTTTATTGCTTGTGGTTTTGCTCCAGAAATATATTTTTTTAATTAAAAAAAACAGCTCTCGCAGCATCCATCTTACAAATGTTAACCCCTTAAAAGACAATTGTGACACGCTTTGCCGCTGGCTTTTCCGCTTTATAAATGCTCTACAGACAAGGAGAAAATCAGAAAGAAATATTTATTTCTCACATGGCACAAGCTGTCCCTTTCTTTTAGGGGGAAAAGAAGGGAATCTAGACATTCAAGACAGCTTTTATGTTATTAATCATATGGTGTGCAATTAATCATGTGGGATGTGTTGATTTTTGGGGTGTCTGGCTTGATATAATGCCTGTGGAGTCATTTTCCAGATAAAATGTGAAATCCATGAGTGTGTGACAATGGTGCCCCCAGCCTTGAGCCAGGGTTGAAGGCAGCCCCAGTTTTGGGACTGCGGCACAATGGGTCAGCTCCTCCTTATTCAGAGCTGGTGTCTGGGCAAGGCACAGCAGGGAAGGGCACCCACCATGAGTAGGGCCTTAGTTTGGTTTATGGTTGTATAATGTCACTTCACCATGACCTGCGGGGTCATTCGGGCTCCCCTACTGCTGTATTGTTACTACAGGATGTGCTCATCCAAAAATGATGGCTTTTTCACAGATGCTTTACACACTTTTGTCTTTTACAGATGCTTCATGCACTGGCAGACAATGCCACTTGCCTGTGATCTGCCCTTCTTTCCAGAGGCCCTGCTTCGTTGAATTTAGCCAGTAGGCAAGAAAGGCAAGCCCTGAGCCCGCACTGCTTAACCCCACATTTGTATCCATTCATGGCTCTTTACTTCCATGATTTAATTTCTCCCCAAAGAACTTTATTCTGGTTTTTAAATAAAGAATGAGCTTCCTAATAATTTATCTCCTTGCAGTGTCACTGTTCTTTTTAGGAACAGCTGAAGCTCCATGTGTGTTACATTGCTGGGTAAAACTGTGAAGCATGAAATCCTGAAAACCTACCTCGAGCTTGCTACCTCAAGACACCAGTGAGGGTGGAGGGCTTCTCCAATGCACATGGGCATGTGCTGAGGCATGCTCAGAGCCACAGCATGAAGGTGAGATGCTGCTCTATTGGTGTGACAGCCCATGTGCTCCCAGTCACTGGTGGGTCTCATTGACAAGCATTTATAAGAATAAGAGCTATCAGCAGTACAGCTCACCCTGATGATCCTTGAACTGTATTCATTCTTTTATCCTTAGAGAGGCAGGCATTCCAGGGAAATGAAAGAGATGCCTTCCTTGCTGATGGAGGCAAAAGGCAATAGGCAGGTTTCTGACAAACTGCTTCCCAGAGATGGTTATCCTGTCTCCTTAATTGTCCTAAGGGGCTGTGCTGGAACAGCTGTAGGTTGTTTGCAGCAAGATAGTCAGGACTACTTATTCTGCAGTGGTGGGGATGTGCTGGCTTGGGGGTTGATGCTAGAAGCAGCTTGTGGAATGGCAGTGGGACAGTCTTGGCTTTTGTTTAGGCTGAAGAGAGTACAGAAGATGTCTGCAGTGCTTCTGGAGAATGGGGTGAGCCTTGTGAGGAGGGAGGTGGTGGGCATGTGGTATGTAAAGGTGTTATGTAATTCTGATCTCTTGGTAAGAGCTGCAATTGTATTTTGGGGAAATAAATGCCAAATCATTGGCTAAAGCAAACCCCCTTGGTCAAAGGACAAATCTTTTCTGTCTCATAGCTCTTCTTCCCTGAATTTCCAGGCCATCTATCATTTTTACCACTTTTAACTGTGGCCAGTGGAAGATGATGGTGCTGGGCCCTCTTGGCTGTGCTCATCACTGCACTAAGCCTCCCTGCAGCTCTGGTGAACTGGGGTGAGCCCTTCTCACCTGCCTTGCACTGTGCAGCAAGGAGTGGCACCCTGTTTGGTTGTGGGGCTCCCTCCTCTCCTCCTGGGGGTAGGGGCTGTGGCAGAATGAGCCTTACTGCTGTCATGGGAGCTCCCTCACTGTTTAAGTGTTTCCTGACCACAACTTGGCCAACAAACTTTCATAAGTTTTGGGAATTGCTTGTCATTTGTGGAAATTTACCAGGGTAGATCCTGAACTGATGTGAATAGGCTTATCTCTTATCAAATCACTATGTTTCTCTCTCTCTGAGTCCTGGGTTGGCTCCCTGCTCCTCTGTACCAGCTCCCATTCTGTATGCTGTTGGTTTCCACCCACTGTCATGCTTGCTCATTGCATTTCTCTGCCTCTTCCCAAGTTCTTGAGCATCTCTATTGTCAGTGTGATCTGCTCAACTTTTGTGTTGTGTTTTATGTCACATAGTTCCCTTCCTGGCTCTGCCTCTGTACCTGTTGTTGCCCATATTTACCTTGTTTTGATCGCACATTCTCTGCAGCAAAGTGCAGTAATGCTATTTTGTGGGTAATTAGATCTTCCTGGTTGCAGTCCAGCCAGCAGGATAACCCGTGCAGCATCATGCAGGAGGGCATAAACTGCCTGAATTTGCTTGCAGAGTCTGTCATCTGCTGTGAATCATTTCGGGATGTTTTTGCATGAGTGAAGCTTTTTAAAAGTAAATTGTATTGTATTAGACTAATGGAAGACAATAAATTCCACTGGTCTTTTAGCTTAAAATTCATCAATGTCTGGGGCTGGAAGGGGGGAAGGAGCCAGAGGACATTGAGCCACTGGGCAATTAACGGCCAGAAGCTCAGCACTTGCCAGGCTGCTGCAAAGCCTGGCTGTGTCACAGTGCTCTGACAGCATGAGGACAACGCGAGCATTAAACCCCTCTTGAAAAGGCAAAAACCACCAAAAAAAGCCCCTATTTAAAACATCAGTTAATAAGATATCACTTAATCAAAGTCTGCTCAAAGTGGCGCTGTGCAAAGGGATTATTGCAAGATCAAACCCCTTTGATTTACTGAAGCCTTTCAACCCTGATGGCATTTTCTGTCCCTTCCTTGTCCCCTGTGCTACTGGGTTTTGGGTGTGTAATTTCCCCAAGATCAGAATGTGCTGGTTCCCTGCTGATTTTGGCCAGCTGTGTGGGAGAGCAATTGAAGAATCAAGCCCAAAGCTTATGCAGACTTTCACTGGGCAGTTTTGGGGAGACAGCACACAGTGCCACCTTGTAGGGCTTGACCTGCAGCCCCATCCTGGTGGTGAGGGTACCACAGGGAATGAACTCATGGTGGGGATGATTCACATCCTTTAGGAAGAAACACAGTGGTTGTAAAGTCAGTGTTATGGTTATTTCTGAGCATCACCACCTCTGTGAGCTTTGGTGTCCTGCTGCCCCATCCCCTCATATCCCCCTGGCATATGCTCCCTTTGGTTTCCCACTGTTTAACGCTGCAGACAGACTGCGGCACCAGGTGGCTCCAGGAGAGCATCCCTGTGGCATGACAGTCCAGGAATGCTAAGCCAGGGCTGCAGCAGAGGCTCCTTGCTTGCATTAAGTTCTGGGGTTTTCCCCTCAGCCGCCATGTATGGGTGATGCCTCCTCAGCACTGTTGTAAATTTTGGGTGACTCTGGTAATATCTGCAAGGCAAGGCCTAACTGATACCCATGTATGTGTGAGGAGAGGTGAGAGCAAGATATGGAGGGAAAGCAACTTATTAGTAGAGCAAATAATTCAGAGTGAGCAATTACTTTAACAAGCACAGCTCCTTCTTTGAATGCCTGTGAAGGGGTTATGCTGTTCTCAAATTGGTTTGGGTCCAGAATTAATGTATTTTGCTTTTTTTCTGCCTGGTTTGGGATAGGTGAGAGCATGCTGGCTGTGCTTGGGCTATCCTGGTGAGCTGTGACAGCTCACACCAGCTGCCATTCTGGTACCTCATTGAGGCATTCTCCCTCTGCCACTGGTGTCTACCCCATCCCAAACAAGGATCCCAACTTGGGCAGATGCTCATTCAGCAGGAAGGTGTCATGGGTGATACCTACTTGTGTATATGGTGATGGTCAGCTACACTGAGTTGGTAAAATAAGCTCAGATTTCATCCCCATTAACAACAGCTCAAACTGGTTCAGCTTCCCTGTGGCTGGTGATTCCTTTTGTGTCCTTGAACTTACACTGCTCAGAAGTTCAGTAGATTAACTTCCTAGTCATCCCAGGCCTTTTAAAGACATCTTCTTTATTTATTTATTTATTATTATCCCATTAACTATACATGTTAATAAGTTTTTTTTTTTTTTTAATGTAAAACTAAACTTTTTTCTCTGCCTGGAGTGACATAAATAGACCTTTTCACATATAGCTTCAGTGTCCTGGGACTGATTTGTGGATATATACTGCTGCTTAGAAAGGTTGTAATTTACAGGTGATTGTTTGGAGGACTTCAGATTGCCACCACTTATATGTATGGATGTACAAATTAAAAATGAAGCTTCTTGGGACATTCTGCATAAACAATTTGCTTGGTAAGAAAAAGGATCCCCAATAAGAAAAACTCCACAGCTAATGGTATTTTTTATATCGATGCCACTGCAGAAAGTATGAGTAGAATATTTCAGTCCTTCATTTCTATTTCAGCATTTCTGGACCATTTCCTCTAACATTTTATCTTTTTTAGTTCCATCACATAAATCCTCCTATAGTCTACTCCCAGAGGAACAGGCAGGTGTGGGGTCTGTCTGCCCATGCTGCCTCAGAGAAGAATAGGGATGGGAAGGATTAGCTCTGGCTACTTTAATGAAATATCACTTCAGCTCCTAAGTCTCTCTCACAGAAAAATACACACATGCACGAAGAGCAATTCTTCTGGAAGATGCTTCTCATTTTATTACCTTGCTGCTGGGGAAGCCCAGCAGGCAACAGCTCACAAGCACCTCTGCTGCTGGGAGCTGCTGACAGTGCCTGCTCCGAGGAAACAGGCTTTCGGTTAGAACTGTCTTCCCTATGTCACTATTCCACTTTGGAAGGTATTTATACAAAGTTTGTTGGCTTTCCTACCCCATGACAGAGCTATGGTTCACCCAAAACAGGACTGCAGCAGCAGCTGAGGGCACGTTTGTAATGCAGCCTTGCAGCAATGCCAGACAAGTGCCCAGGGCTGTGTGTCACCTCATGATGCTTCTCCATTCTCCAGTGTCTCTGCTTCAGGGGCAGCTGTAAGGGAGAGTCGTGTCTTAGCCCTTGAGGGACCTTTTCTGCCATACATTTGTCCAGGCATCTGCAACACCCATTTTTTCAAAGTTATAAACAGAATAATGCAAATTTAGATGACTTTACGTGACCTGAAAGTAGACCAGTCAGTGATGGTTAATGCTCCTCACCAACAGAAATTGTCATTTGTAGTCCTTTTATTAAAGCTAGCAGCAAAATCTGCCTTCAGCTGCCACTGTGCATCTCCAGCAGAATTAAGGTGTTTAAAAATATGCATGACTTGTGTGGAGGAAAAGGCATCTGTGTGTAAAAAAGACATGCTTTTAGTTGTGATTAATTGATCCATATTCCACTAACAGATCTTGGCCTGTGGACACTGTCCCCATGCATTTGGGTGGGATTCATTGGCCTTGGCACTCTCAGGCTCCCTTGTGCTGCTGCTCTCCCAGGGAGCCGCAAGAGGAGCTGGGACTGGATAGGCTGCTGTATATCACCCATCTCTTGGTCGCCAAATGATGATTCAGATTCACACAGAGATCTATAAAAGTCAGTGGTTTATTGCTGTCTTGTATTTCTGTATTAACCACCTCATTATCATCCCAAATGGAGTATAAATCCAAGGGTATCCAGTTGCTCAGGCCTGTGCGCTTGTGCCCCCCCGCCTCTTGCCATATAAATCTTGGCTCTGGGTAACGGGAGGGATCCTGCGGTTTCCCAGCTCTGGAGCAGGCAGTGTTTATAAAGGATGAGTTTCCTCTGCATGGGGGCAGCCCAGACAGTGTGTTATACTTCTGACCATGTGCTTCTGCTCCCACAGCTGAGAGTGTTCCCTAGGGAACCTGTGGGCACAAAGCTGTGCTTGCTGCAGAGCCACGTACCTTGCCTCTATATGTTTGGGAGATGTGCTGGTCTCTTGGAGAATGGTCTGTCTTTGGGGTCTTGTCTTTTGGTGGTGGTGGTTTTGCTGAGCCCTGTGGTTACTGGTTCAAGATCAGTTGCCAAGTGGTTTGGAACCAGTTGAGGTAAGTCCGTGTACTCTGGCCTCACACCATCTTGCTCTTGTGGTGGAGAAAGCCTGGAATAATTAATTAGGCTGGAGAAGGCTGGGTTAGATCATGTCACAGGCAGCTGCTGCTAGCTAAGAGAAGGGAGCTCTCCAGGATGCCCCAAGGTGCACAGGGGATTTGCTGCTTTGGAAAGCCCTGAGGATGGCCAGTCAACCCTGCCCCAATACATTATAAAGAGCTTTTATGCCAGGTCCATAGTTCACTGTGTGTCAGAGTCAGAAATAATTGCCAGAAGAGGTGCATGATCTTTTGAGCTTTGCTGTGATCATGGGGTCTCATCCCTGGCAGCACGTGCCATTAGCAGGAGACAACTTCTCCTGTAGTTCAAGGCTAATAACATGCTCTTAAGCATCAGTGAGGAATAATTTTCCTAAAATAAATCAAGAAAATAATTAAACCTTTGGACTAAGATGTCCCAAAGGCAGCAGCTCTGTTGGCCTCAATAGGGTGACATGAGTGTGCATCAGCCAGGACACTTGTCCTGCAAATGAGAGTTCATGCATTTATTGCTCAGCTGTAAACTTTCTGAGCACAGGCCAGCTTACACCATTATGAATTGGGGCAGCTCAGGTGGAGTTTATGCAGTCTGGCATCCCTGCTTTGTATTTCATTGTCTGATGTCAAAGCAGCAATTCCACACATTTTAATAAATGAATCCTTTTTTTCTGTCTGGTTTTCACTATGAAATAACAAATGAATTGTTTAACCTTTCCAAAGCAGTTCCACTGAGCTACCACAAACCTGGTACAATGCTTAAAACATTACTTCCTAAATATTCCCCCTCTTCCCAATGAGGTGTGTGGCCTTTCCGTTCAGGTTAGTGCTAGCTATGGAAAAGCTCACATCTGTGCAGGAGCTTCACTGTCCCTCCTTTAGCCCAGCTACTTGATGTTTGCATCATTACAAACTGATGTGATGGAAACTATAAGCAGAGAGTAAGGCTAAAGGCTGAAGTTGTTGGTATAAAAACTACACAAATCTATATGATACTGTAGGTAAATAGTGGGTCAAGGTGTGTTACTTTTCCTTGTTGCTTGTCTCGTTCACTTAGTGGGAAGGGACCAAATGAATGATGGGGCAAGCAAAATTAGTTTTAAAATTATTTCATTTCTCTGTGTAACTGAGGGCACTTTCTGAGCAGCTGCATCTTTTAAAACATGCACATCAGCACTAGCTGGTTTTGCTGCAAGTTCCTGTCCAACGCGACATGCAGAGCTTCACAGAGTTTGATGAATTGCACCCCTCCATCCCAAATGATTCTCCTTCAGCCGTACACCATCTCTGCTCCTGACACATGTGCTGGAGAGGGTGACAAGTTTTTAAAGCTCATTTTATGCTCATACCCAGAGCTGCAGTTTTCCGGGTTTCTCAGAGGTCTGGTGCACTTCCCACACTCTGCATGTGTGCCTCTTTTTTAATTGTTATTATCGTAACCTCGATGCTGCTGCTCCTGAGCTGATTCATGTACCCGGGTCATGCACACTCTAAAGGAGGGGGGAAAATTACAGGGACAGTCATAAAGAAAAGCCTGTTTGATGCTATGCCCAATGCTGAGGCTGCCATGAGGAGGTGCAGCTTTTCTCTTCCTCCTCCTCCATGAGCTGCTGAATGCTCCTTGTTGCTTTCCCTCTAGCACCTGGTTACCCTTCCTCTGTTCTTCACCGTTGGGCACTGAAACATCATTCAGCTGCACAGGCGGCTTGTTCTGTGCCTCTCTTTTAGCCCCTTTGAATCTCTTTCCCTCACAGAAACAGTCGTTTCTCTTGTTTTTTGTGTTCTGGGCTGTTGGCTTCAGGCAGGTTTTCCCTTGTTAACACCCTTTGAAGATACATTGGTAAAATGTCAGTGTCATACTTCATCATATGATGAGCACTATTAAGTGCACATTGTTATTCCTGGATTCATACCTACACCGTCTCCCTTTGTCTCTCTGGGAGCTTCATGTAAAGATCAATTATGATGTTAGAGATGATGGTTAAAGTGAGCAATGTTCTTCCCCTCCTGCTCCTATTCCATTTTATTATTTATTTAATATCATTCCCCCCATCCAGCAAATTTTTTTCCCCCATCCTCATTATACCAAAAGCAACTGGGACACCAGCTGTGTGGGGATGTAATGGGGGAAATAAAGTGCTGGTGGTTGTGGCCATCCATGGCTTGTTTCAGGAGCTGGGCTGCCGGGAGGGCTGTGTCCTGGTGCCTGCAGACCAGCATGGGGAGAGGTACAGCTGGAGTCCATGCACGGCAGCTTTTCATACCTGAAGCTGGGGTCTGTGGCACTGACCCTGCATGTCTGTATCATATGAAGCAGCTTTAAGCCATTACTGTACATCACCTGCTAAGGTTTGTGTTTAACAGAGTAAACTGCTCTTGTGGTGGCTGGGATTGCGCATGGTTTGGGTCACTCCGATTGGTAGCTGCCAGCTGGGATTTTGTGTGGGGAGGACAGATAATCCTGGCTCTGAGACTCCTGAAGAAACCTCTGCATTACCCTCCTGCAGGTTGTAACATTTAATTTGGTTTTTATCTGCATAGCTCTGTGCCCCATTCCCTTTCCTTGCTTCCAGAATTGCTGAGTAGCCTGTGGGGCTGTCAGAGTTGGGATCCACTTTCTTGTTTGCTGCAAAATGAGCTGTTCAGGAGTGTCCACATCCCTGAATCTGAGAGAGGATCCTATGGGAGGATCCTGTTAGCTTGCACTTATCCCATACAGTCTTCAGGGGAAAAAGGCTGAGATTGTAAATACAGGTGGGTTTTGTTCTTCTCATATTAAGAAAAGTGTTTAGTCAGAGGAGGCCAGCCAGCCTTGGCAAGAAAAAGCTTCTGCAATGCATGTGCTGGAGAAGGGTGCATGTTGCTACTGCACTCCTGCAGACAGATGATCACATGTGTGACAGCACTCTATCCTGGAAATGCAGGGGAAGGATGAGAGATAGAGTTTGAGCAGGAGATACTACGTGACAGAGGTTTTTTGCAAACTCATGCTCACAGGTACAATAGCTGCTTTTCAAAGCCCTGGTCTGGCTGCTGTAATGTAATTTTAGGCTCCCGAAGGCAAGTCAACAGCAGAAGAGGGTGAGAAGAAAGGATTTAATCAGAAATGAAGACATTTCCCAAAGCCTTCCTTCATTTTTAGGCTATACATTTGCTGGAGTGTCCCCACCAGCATGCTCAGCACGGCTTGGGTCACTGCAGACTCCTTCAGATGAAGGCAACTTACCCTGATTTTGGAGCTGCCACAAGTGGAAGACACTTAACAAATGTTTCTGAAATGAGAAAACCTCTGTACTCCTCTGCTTGTCATTCATTTTCGATTGGGAAGTTAAATACTGTACTTCAGCATAAACATTTCTCAGGGACAAAGTATAAACATTTCTAAGTGGAGTGCACTTAATACAATTTTGTTTGCCAAGTGGCACTGTCTCCTCCCAAGCTATGGCTATGAGAAGGTTTTATTTAAATGGAGATATAAATTAATTGCACTCAGCACAGCCCCAGCTCTTCCCTACATCCATACCCTTGGACTCTGGGAAGGAAAGGGCAGGTGGGAACTCCTGCAGTACAGCCTTGCTGAAACGCTGGCAGCACATGGCCGCAGCCATTCCCCTGTCTGCTGCCTTTCCAGTCGTCCCTAGATACTTTTATTTCCATTAGAAGAGACATGGCAGGATTTGCTTTAGTCAGACAGATGCAGATACAATTCCGGAAAAGACCTCCTTCCCAAGGCAAGGATTAATGCAATGTTTTGTGACCTGGCCATACAGTGATGGGCTACACCAAGTCTTAAGACAGGTGGATTAGATGAATACATTAGATATTTGAAGGTTTCATTCAATAGAAGAAAGCCTAATTTTAGACTTTGAAAGCCCATCTTGGTAATAGCACAGCTAATTTCCTTCCCAAATTGGCAAAATTTAAGTTTTGACAGTGTGTTAAACTGGGCCCAGCTACTAACTGAGCTTTCTGATCTGTCCATTTGTCTGTCCCTTCCCTACCTGAAATCTGTTTTACGTGCAAATTATGCAGAAACTGGTGGAATTTCACTCTCCTCCAATTCCTACTCTTCTATGTATTTTGCTCGTCCCTGAAGTACTTTGAAGAAAGTGAGGAAAAGTGCCTTCTTGTGAATGGAAACCAATTTGGTGCTCTGGAACAAGATTTCCATGTGAAAGCCCTGCAAAGCCTCTCTGCCTCCAGAAAGGCACCCCCAAAAGAAGGCAGATATTTGTGAGCTCATTCACTGGTTTGGGGGTTGTTTTGTTTTCTGTGAGATGCTGGAATTCCTACCTGGAGTACTTCAACAAAGAGGTTTCATCCACAGCAATTTGATCTGCTTGTTATGAAAGCCAAGGGGAAGCTTGGGGCTGGGGATGGAGGTTTTGGCTCGAGCATTGGAGGGTCCCATGGACCCCAGCCTGCTTGAGGCCCCTCTGAAGGTCTGGCCAAGCCAGGCCTGCTCATAGGGAAGAACAGGGCTGAGCAATCTGTCAAGTCTGTAGAAACAAACTTGTTCTTATAAAACACACAGCAGTAATTTTATGATACACAAGGTGCAGCCAGGGTCTTGCTACTCATCAGAAAAAATGGCAGCTACCTTTTGTACAACTACTGCTTTCTTTCACTTTCTGTTTTTTTGCCTTGAAGATTAAAAACCTCCCAAAGAAGGCTTACAAGGTTTATGGCAGAGGTATACAAGAAGAGAATTAAAATTCCATAAATATATTTGCTGGCTAAAATTTATATGCCCTGTATTCCTTGGGTATCTAATTAGACCCTATCCTGCAAGGGATAGGCATTTTGTTCAAATAATTTTTAAAAATTGAGCTAAATAATGGCCATTTTATACTGCATACAATATAATTGTTCTTCTCGTATTGGGGAGCAGTTATAAATTATCTGGGATCCCATTCAGTCTCGTTGCCACGCCGAGTACCAAACAATTGTGACTGCAGTTACTGGGCATGTAAATTCACGGCTTCCTGACAGCCATACCGTTATTGCTGCTGCTAACTAACCTTCTGCATAAAAAATGCAATCCCTAGGAAAGAAGGAGCATTTATCTAAGTGCTGACATTGAAACATTCTGAATAACTCTTTGAATCATTTGTACTATTATGGGTAGAAAATGCAATTATTGTAATCAGCCTTGAGTCTGAGGCCATGTTGTTAAAAAAAAAGGAAAAAGAGGGGAGAGGAGAGAGAGGGGAAACCAGATCTGAACAACGAAAATAAACCTTGATAATGGAGCAGCCTTGAATTCCACTTCATTTATCACACTAATGGATGTCAAGATGACCTCAATCAAACATTTTGTTTTCCAGTTTTAAGCAATGGAAAACGCTTTCTTTTTCCTTTTTTTTCTTCCTAAGGAAAAAGAAGAAAGTTATTTAAATTGTTCCGAGTAATTACATTAGAGTAGAAGGTCAAAGTCAATATGAAATAATATCCACCAACCTTTTGATGAGTCTAGACCAGGCTCTTTACTGGCACAGTTCACATATCTCTAATCCTAGTGCAAGCTTTGTGTTTCTCCTTCCCTATTCCTTACGGTTTTAGACTTAAATAGAAATTGCATTTCTTGGTGTTTTTATTAGTTTCCATTTGGAGCCCCAGTAGTATTTCACATAATACTTTTAAGAAAATGATCATGTGGTTTAAACACTGCCTCCCTGACTAGCGTATTTCAGGATAGGTTATAGCTGTAAAACAAAAAGTAGTTTATAACAGCAGCACTTCATTAAAATGTCTCAATTCACCTAGGCCAGTCTTGTGAAGAACATCGTGCTGGATCTGGAATAGGTCTCTGTGATGACCAACATCATCCGGATACCAGCACTTCTGCTCCCCATGACTGGTAAAACTGATGGCTGGATCCAGATTAAGCCAGGGTGGAAAGCTGGCTATGATGGCTTGTCTTCTTCTGGGTTGTACAACACAGCTGTGGGCATTGACTGAAAGCATCTGTCTACCCCTCAGAAACGGGGTGATAAGCTGGTTTTTCTATGTCACTGCAAGCATAGTCCATAATCTGCATTAGTGTCACCTTTAATGGCTATGGGATAAGTGCAAGTCACCTTTAATGCAGATACATGATAGATGAATTTTTGACTCATTTAATTTGGCAGGTCAGCATTTCTGTGCATCTGCAAAGTGTCCTGTGAGCTATAGAAATCTGAACAGCTGAGAAGCTATGAATGATTTTTTGTTTTTCTTTGAACACGGGTAGTTTCATTTAAAAAAATACACCAAACAAGCAAAGAAAAAACCCACAAACAACACAAAAAAAGCCAAAAAACCCCCAAACAAAATAAAACAAAAAAAAAAAACCAACCCAACAACCCAGAAAAATCATTAGTTTGAGGAGGAAAGTGAGGAGGCTCTATCTGTGACCATTCACCATCTTAGGACCCACCTGTGGCTGTGGCAGGTACAACCTTGTCCTTGTAGCCTTTGCTGTCCAGTGGGGATGAGGTAAGTGCGTTTTCACTTCTGTTGGTGCCAAATCTTTTACAGCTCTCTGCAGGAGGTCTCTTTTCATAATTTTTAACCTTATTTTTAATATGTAAATGTCTTGGTGTGTTTATATGACACTGGGAGAAGGAGGATATGTGCCCTATAAGAAGACAATGTTAGAAGATCCAGGTCTCAGTTTTGTGCTATGCTTCCTACAGCAGATTATGCAAATCCCAGGTTTGGCACAAGAAGTAGCCCTAAACCCAGGTGTATGGACATAGGAGATCTGCATGCTCTTTTGCACCATATAAATTGCATGTTTTCTGTTCCCTAATGCAAGATTATTTTTGTCTTCTCTACTTTTAAAGGGATAATGATGGTTCTCTGATGACATTTTCCACTACAGCTTGTAGCATCATAAGAATATCTAGATTTTTCTAATCATGGAACTTTAAAGAGTGCTTACATCAGTGTCTTTGGACAGCACTCACAAAAATACCATGGTTTATTTAAGAGACAGCCTGCTTCTTTAGGAAAAGAGATGATGCAGGAAATGATTTGTAAGAAATCTGCAACAAACCCTTGGCCACAGTAATAGCATCGTGCGACAGATCGCCGTGGGGCCTTGCTTACTTAAGTGTGAAGCTCTTGGAGCAGTCTGTGCCAAGTAAACTTCTTAGAAACTGTCAGCAATCATATGGTGAAAAACCATCTTGCCTCTCTCTTTACTGATAATACAGTGTTCACAAAACGCTTTGCAAAACCATGTGAACTGTGCAAGGGACCCTCCCGTAGAAGGGCAGACACTGGCTCACTCGAGTTCCCTGTCCTCTCAAAATGGGCAGAAAGTAGTTGCACAGCAGAAAAGAGCAGGAGCAAACAGGTTTCTGTTAAGGAAGGATGCATACTGCTTAAAAGGCTGTATAAAGAGAGGCAGGGCACAGACCTCAGGGTCATTCCTGGGAATAATAGTGCATTGTATAGTAACCTCAGGCTAAAAGATAGACCAGTGAATCACAAGGGGTGGGGGGGAAGAAGTGTGGACAATTTTAAGTTAAGCTTTTAAGAATAAATAAATCTGTAGAATACAACATAAATCAGCTGCCTCTTTCTCCCTCCCTTCCATCCCCACCCCCAAAAAGCGGTTGGAAACATTTGGGCCTGGAGAAAAAAAAGGAAAGCTATAAGTGCTTTTTCTTTCTTTTTTTTGCCAAATCATGCAGAAGATGCTGGCAGCTGCAAAGATTCAATTATACACAATGCAAAAAATAATTTAAAAAAATAATGGCACTTGACAAAAAATTGCCTCTCCAGAAATTGCGTGGAACAATAAATCTGTTAATTAGCTAATTAATATTCAATTGGGGTCAGTGGGCTTAATAGAACCTTCTTCTGAGACCCAAGAAATTTTCCAATCACAATGTTAAGTCAGCCCACTTTCATTATCATCTAAGCACAGGCAGCCCTTATCTGGCCGCCAGGCGCCAGGGAACAATGCAGCACCATTATCATCGCAGCGCAGTGGGTGCGGGTACCACCGTCGGATGTTGCAGGCTGTGAAGTAAAAATGCTTGAGCATTTAGGGTAATTGATATATGGGTTCTGCCCTATTGTTTAGGGCTGTTTGTTTGCTCCGCTGGTATTTAAGGCAGCAGAGCATCAGAAGATTGCTTTTCATTGGTTGCCATTTTTTATGTTGTTTTAAGGAAGTCAGTGACAAGTTGGCAGTGCAGGACCCTGACCAATAGCATCCAGCAAGTCCTCCCCATATGCAAGAGGTGCTGTTGACTGGGTGCTTATGAAGGTGCCAGGGCAGTGAGTTCCCTATACCTTCTGTTGGACCTTGTTTGGCAGATACCCTGCGGGAGCGCTCACCTCTAACAGGACAGACTTTTAAACCAGTATCACTATAAAAAAGGACACATTTAAACCAGTATCATTTAAAAAAAGACAAAATGCAAGATCTATGTTATGAAGTGGTAGCTGCTTCTATTTATTTTTCCAAGAGGTTTTACTTTTCTGCTGTAAGACCTACTATCCATTTCTTCCCTTGTTAGCAAAATATGGAAGTGGGTCTGTTGGGTTTAAGTCTCCCCACTGCCCCCCAGGTTAAGAGAATGCTGTAGATTACAGCTTTTGGAGTTCAGTGGACTGAATACTGTTGTTTATGGTATTCCACAACATTTCATAAAACAGTGTGTGACCGAAATTACATTTGTTGTTTAGCTGGCAATAAATCCTCCAGGTTAGCTCAGAAAGGCCATCTAGGTCCAAGCAGTTTGACATAAACTCCTTAAATCACTGTGCCAGACCCCTGGCGTGTACCATACTCTTCTGACGATTAGCTTATAAATGAAAAATATGGTTGGCATTAACTTTACAGAATGGGGACTTGATCTACAGGACCCACCTTCCCCTCCACTTCATCACCAAGCTTCATCTCCATGTGCTATTGCAAGTGACACCAAAGAGCCTAAAAGTTGCCTGGTTACTTTGCAGATGCCTAATTCAATTCTAAAGTTTCTCCAAAAAGTTCTCCATCAAGGAGCAATTCTGCTTTCTCCCCCAGCTCTGCACTGCTCCCTCGTAGGTTTGTCTAGGAGATACTCTTGGAAAGCTGAAGAGAGAAAGGTTTTTCACTGGGAATTTGGAAACTGGGAAATCCTTTTGTTGCCATTTCTAGGATCCCTGTTGCTGGTATTCAGGGGAAAATATAATTACTTGAAGAGAAATTTGTAAGTATTTCCCAGGTGATGTGCCTGTTGGTTATTTGTGTACTTAACTTGAAATTAGAGACTCCTGGTTAAGGATGGCTTATCCCTGAATCTGCTGGAAAAGAACATGTCAGGCAATTTCTTGCCAGGAAAGCTGTAAGTTAAACGATTTACGGGTGCTGGTCTTTTGGGGTGGTGGCTCCTCTGCCTGATGCACCCTGAAGAATTCTCCTCCTGAAGCTGTCAGGAGGATGCAGTGTTTGTTGGACAGGGAGGTTTTGGGAGGAGACAGGAAGGTGCTGCATGTGGTGAGCACTGGTAGCCCTTCCAAGCCATCAGCCAGGTGCTTGTGCTTTGACTTCTGTGTTTTTTCCAGTTGGCTTTTTCAGCTTGACTTCACAGGGCTCACACGCTTTGTTTCAGGGACACGGGCTGGTGAGGGGGAAATGACTTTTCTTCTTTCTCTTCCAAGTTCCTTGCAAGTCACCGGACTTTTATACTTATTTCCTGGGTATCCTATGTGCAATTACTCTGATTAGATCCTGCTCGCCACTTTTCCGCTATAGCGCTCGCATACCCTAAACCTTAAAAGGAAAATAAAAGCTGCTATATCCTATTTTCATAAATGAAAAGATGTTTCAAGTATTGGGAGACACTGAAAGAAATTCTGCAGTTTGAAGATACTTCAACTTAACTACTAATTGCAGAGGACCAGTGGGCGTAATTTTGGCACTATATTAGCTTTGCCACTCCATGAATAATTTGCATACAAAATGCTTTATTTTGGCAATCTATTAAAGAGCTATACGGTATTTGTGGCTTATCGCATTCACGCAGGAAGCAGGATCCTTGGCCATCTCGTTAAATTCTGTTGATGCATAACAATTTAAAGCATGGCACAAGCTGGTATGACATTTAAAGATGCCTTCACTTAATTATATTACACAAATATTGGGTTGTTTATCCTTGGGAATAAAGTCTTTTTGAAGTCAAAGTTGGCATGCGTATAAAGGAGTAAATTTTAACTGATCCCTCAAGTGGGCCTCCTAGCTGCAAATTGGGGTTCTTGCATTTTTTAAATTGTGATAAGAAGCATTACACTTTGAGTACAGCCACTGGAGTTTGTTCAGTACTTCCCTCCTGCTTCTTCTCCTCTAAAGCAAAATACGCTCTTCAGCAGTAACTCATCATATGAAACCAGGGGGGTAAGTGTAGGCTGGGGTGAGAAACGGGACAAACAGTGGCAGTTGTAGCAGTTTGTGTATGCAGAAAGTCCTCAGTTTTGTCTTCAACAGAAGGAAAAAGTCTTGTAACAATGTCTAGAGATTGTTTGCATTGAAGCAACAGGGTAATGGGGGTAAAGGAAAAATTGGTGCTTGGTTTTTTCTATCCCCAGGCATAATTGTCATGAAGTGAACACTGGAGCTTGGGTAAATCTAGAATTCACATTGTTTGCTTTAGATCACATTTTCTTCAGTGGTAAAGATACTTTTATATATACCACACATAGAAGCTGAAGGGAAAAAGACTGGAAATGGGCTGCGCTGAGGGGTCTCCAGCCTGGTAAAAAGCACATATGTAGAGATCCTTCATGAGGAAAATGACACCATTTGCCAGTGTTGGGAAGAAACTGTGATCATTTTGTTCTGTGAATGTTGTTAATAGAGAATAGAACAAATTTTGGCTGACTGGACAGTAAAATGGAAGATTGCTGTGTGATTAAAACTCTGGAATTGAGCTTTCCTTCATTTCCTGCCCCATTTTGACCAGAAAACACAACAAACCCACCAAAACTAGAGAATAGTCTTACCCAATCTTACTTGTCCTAAAGATGACCTTCAGATGCAGACAGACCATCACTTGGAGAGGAACTGCACATCAGCTGAGCTACATAAAATGGCTTTCTGATCCATTTCTAGACTTCTTTCAGAAGCAAAATGTGGTGGCTTGAAATGACTTTATGTTGGTTGGGTAATAAGAAACATTTAGTTCGCCCAATTCTTTCATAATCTAGGAAAAATGTATGGTATTTCACTCTCACCAAAACCAGTCATTCCTAAACACAGCATTCCCTAAACACAGCTTAGAGTGCTTGTTTGGGTAACTAATCTTTTTCTCCTTTGGTTTATCTAAGATATCCACTAATGGAAAAATAAGATTTTTATGCCATTTCTCAGTATACTCGTTAGCTACTTCAAAGTGTTGGTTTGGGTTTTTTAAAATGGTGTACATACATTAATCTTAACGCTGCAGTTACTCAGCCACAGCTCTTCCTGCTGCAGCTCTGAACTGCAGTTCACCTGGGAACTTCTTTGCCCCTGAGGATAAAGTCTCAAAAAGCTGAAAAGAAGGGCTTGTCCTAGTGGTGTATCCTCGTCTCCCTCTTGGTGATACTTTGCAAGCTATGTTGCTCTGGATAAGTATCTTAAAACCATGCAGGCCAGTGGGAATTAGCTCTGCCACTGGTGCAGTGGTGCTATTCCTTTCACTGAAGAAGTTTACATCCTCAATCCACTTTTGGCTTCATTGTGTGTCCTCTCTATCATTAATTAACTAATGATCTGATATGAAGTAATTTTATATATCATAGACTATTGATAAAATCAGTGAAATCAGTGTTCAGTATATTAGCAATTAGGAAACTAAGAGGATGTTAGGAATCCTTACGTTCAATTAAGTACTAGGATTTAAATTACTGTCCTCCCATTATCCTCTATTTCAATCTATAAACTGTCCCTTATTGATGATGGATGTGTACAGATGCACTCCTGGAGAAGCTACACCACATCTTGGAGTATCTGCCAGCGCAGCAGGATGGATCCATGCACAGGCACTATGTCCCAAGCCTCGACAAGCCTCCTTTAGCCTAAATCCCATTGATTTTTTGCAAGATTTAAGAGCCCCAGTTTGTCCTTAGATCACCACAGCTTTGTAAGCACTGGCACGTCTGCTTACTGCAGTGCCCATGGCCAAAAACGCAGGGCAGTGCTCCCAAAATAGGCAGACATGGAGCAGAGTCTGAGTCCTGCTGGTGCCCCTGAGTGGTACAGCCCCATGGAGATGGCCTGAAAGCCAGCGCAGGACTGCCCTGGGGTGCTCTGTAACTCAGCTAGGTGTATCAATAGCTTTTAGAATACGGCATCAAGGTTTAGGTCCTCAAAGTGTTGTGGCATCTGCCTTTAACTCATTACAGCATTTCCAGTGACTGGAGCATGGGTGAACAACTCCCATTGGTGTAATTTTTTATTGGAGTTGGACACTACCTCACTTTAAGGATGTGCACTAAAGCACTATCTTAGGTTGCTGTCTGAAAGTACAACTATCAGTGCACTAATCTGTTATTAAAAGGAAAAGGTACCAACTTTAAGTCCTTCTAAGAAAAAAAAGAAAGAAAAAAGAGAGTAATTTCTGCACAGAAACATTCTGAAATATCACAGAGGAAAGCTTAATGCTATGTTTTAGAGCAATGTAGTGAGGTCTCCTCCTGCAACTACTTCTGACACAAATTAAACAGCCTTCCTATCTACCCTGGTAAATAGCATATTCTTTACTGTTTCTACTAAGCACAGCTCTAATATTTATCTTATACTTTCTATTCATTGTGAGATTTGGTTGGATAAATTTTAGCTTCATAATAAACATCTCTCATAGTTAATGGACCAGCAAAGAGGCTGCTGAGCTCCAAGCTGCACCAGCAAGGCCAGTGACTCCTGGGGAATTGCTTGCAGGTGCAGGTACTTGCAGTGCCCAGAGCTTGCCAAATGAAGGCAGTAATGACTGGCATAAAATGTTTGGCTGGTGTGTTAGTTGAACTGGGCATACTGCAAAGCCATGGCTTGCAGAGCTCCTGCTCACAGCTCGGCAGTGGTTCCACCAGATATCCACCTGCAATCAGGAGAGGCACCTCATCACTGTAGTTGTACCACCCAGAAAAGCAGTCTGCAGCACAACACAGCAGTCTGCTGCACAGCCCAAGGACATAACGGGCATGACTGGGGAAAGTAAGGAAAACCTGCAGCATCATCAGCTCATACTCCTTAATAACTCTTCGGGTTTTTTCCTTTCCCTGTTTCCTTTCCCCATTTAGTTTCCTTTTTTTTATCAAGTTAAGAGCATTGGGTTTTGTAGTTACATCAATTTTTAGTCACAAGAAGCTAGGAAACACAAGATACACACACTCACATTTGTCACTGAGGTGTGAATCTGTAATCCCAGCCCTCACAGCCATAACTAACCAAAATGTGAGTGGCCAGCCATTTCAGGTTTTCAACAGCAGTTGTGTAAGGCAGATCCATGCCATGGTGGTGCAAACCTTGGTCCTCATGGATCACCTAACTGCCTTTCATCTATGCATTTTTCAAAGCATAACTGCACATGTGAGCAGAATTTTAAGCCTGACAGTCTGCTGTCACAGTGGCTGGATCAGAGCAGCACCAGAGCAGCAGGGCTGGACAGGCAGGAGGTGCTGAGTGGAAGACTAAGTAGGGAAGACAAGCACAGGATGACTGCCAGTCCATGCAGCTGGGCTGATCTTGTGCTCTTATGGGGATTTTTAATTTCAGCGCATGATGCCTGATTTGCAGGTAGAATTTGAGCCTTTGGGCTAATTTTACTTAATCTTACAAGATCTCCTGAGAGATTTTTAATGGGAATTCAGAATTAACTGTCCCTACAGCTGCACATCCAAAGATTATTTAAACTTGAATGTCTTCTCAACCCTTATCATTGAAATCATGAGCTATTACTTCTACCCTTTTTCCTAAGCCCTTGATTCTTCCTTCATCCCTGTGCTGTTGCAGCTATAGTGTCTCTATTTGAGGCTGTCTCCTCCTCTTCCAGCTTCTCAGAGTGGGACTTTCTACAGTAAGATGTACCCATGTCATCCTTCTTTTCCTCATTTGTGGGAATCATCTGCAGTAGCAGTACTGTTGTGCTCCCAGGCTTCAGCCAAGCTCTAACATATGAAATGGATACCACAGCTGAAGTCCTGGTAGCCATTGGAGGAGCCCTACCAAGCAGAAAGAAAAAGGCACAGAGGGGTTGAATGACTTACATAAAGACACATAGAACTAACAAGTCCCCTGTGACCTTGGTTAATGTTCTGCTCTTTGATCCACCTGTTTTCTGGTGACTAGTCCTACCTGATGCTGAGGAGAGACGGATGTGTGCATTGGGCTGTTCATGCACTTCTTGTATGAGAAGAATGGCATTTGAGTCACACCCCAAAGTAATATGCACTTGAGCTTCTGAAAGTTGCCTTGGTGATAACAAACAAAAGTGGCTACAAACACCCTCTATCAGTCTTATACTTTGAGGAGAATTCCCTCAGGATCTGGTTGGAGTTTTACATTCTCTGCACGTGTGTGCTGTCACATATGTGCATGAGAAGTGTTTTATCCCTGATATTTGGCTGTCTCTCATGTGTGACAAAAAATTGCTGTGCTTTTTTTGCTAGTTCTGATGCCTCACACTCCACATGTACCTGGCCTGTTTAGTTATTGCACTGAAATGTGCTCTAGTATTAGCTCGTCGTTGTTCGTATGTACAGAGTAACACCTCTGAACAATATGGTTCATGACATGTATGCTGGCATGCTTGCATTAAATGACAGCATTTCATGCAAGTGCTGAATTAAATCCTGAGTGGATATAAAACAAGGTGTCTCTCTATTAATTTGCAGTTTTCAAGTCCTGCTTACCTGTATTCTTATCCAGTAGCAGAGTCACACGATGGACTTCATAAGGCTGGCTGGAGTGCTGCTTATTCAGGAATCAGTATGATTTATGCTCTTCTTTATCCTAAGATGACGAGTGTCAGTTATAGCTCCTTTCTGATTAGCTCCTTTTTTATTAGCTCTTAGTGTTGACCTGTCCTACCCATCCAACGCACAGCTTAATATATGGAATGTTATATTTGAAAAGTTATTGTTTAAAGATCTTAATTATGTGTTTTGTCATAAAGTCTCTGCAATAAATTGAAAGGTATAAATAATGGGGAGATTCTCGAGAACACACATTAATTTCCTAATATTTTTATCACATGTAATGCAAAGTACCATTAAAAGTTACTTCATAATCATCAACACTGAGATTTAAAAGTAACTGATATATAAAATGTTATTATACAATAACTGCATTTCCTTCTCATATCTTAATCTCCATTATCACAAATACTGTATTCCCTTCTACCAGCACCCACCAGTGAAATTCGCAGTGAGTGCTTTGTAAGAGGTTCCTGTGTAGTACACGACAAGGTCTGGCACCATCTAGGAGGGATGCCAATGGTATAACTTGCACTCTTACGAGGCTCTAAAGAGCATTGGGGTGGTGCTGCTGCTGTTACAATAAATGAGATTGCTGTTGACATGACTTTCCATGAGTTCTTATGACTTACAAAAAATTATGTTGAACAGCCAATTATGTTATATTACCAGTGACTACGAAACAAGGATCTAATCTGAATCTCATTGATGCTAATGAACATTTTTACATTTACTTCAAAAGGTGCTGCTGGATCAAGCAGCAAATTATTTTCCTCCAGGGTATTTAAATTTTGATTATGTCCTGCAAAACTAGAATCTCTCAGCTCTAATGAGCAGTGCATAACTCTTGCCCTGGTACAAGGAAAACATAGAGGGTGACATTGATGAAACAAGGTGGATCTTTCCTTCCACCAGCTATTTGACAGTTGAGACAAATTGTCTTCTGCTATAAGGTCCTACTAGAGACTGGGTTGCTGGTACGGAGGGCAGGGTCAGCGGTAGAAACTTTCAGAGCTTCAAAAACACCTCAACCACAAGGTGTTTCTATAAAGCACATATTTCTGGCCTACTTGAATCCAGCTGTGTGACTTTCAGGTCAGGAAGAGGAATTACAATACAATCTTCGCTAACTTTTGATTCTCCACAAAAGGTCTTAACAAAATTGGATGAGTTTTATATGAATATGTTAGCAGGGTGTAGAATAATTCTTTGCTTGCCTTCTTCTCACTGAACTGGTAGGTAGCCTTTCTAGTGTGAATAGAGGACTCTTTTTTTGTAATGAAAGACCTATGAAAATATAATAAATGAATGGAAAGAGAAGCACAGCAAGTTCTGCATCTTTTCATTGATCTGTTATTTTTAGTAAATCACATGTAATCACAACACAAAATCCTTGAAATACAATGTGGCAAAAATAATCAGAAATCAAGTTCAACCTGAATATTAAAGGCATCAGCTCACAAAGAAAAGCAATAATGTATTTTAGATGGTCTAGTTAGCATATTGCAATCTATTTAGCAATGTGTTTAGCCTACACTGCATCTGGTGCAGTGCTGTGGTCAGTAGTTTTCAATACATTTATTCACCTGCTTTATACTTCAGGTGTGTCAGGCACTGCCAGATGTGTTAAGCCATTTCCTCAGACTGAATCCAGCGTTCAGCATCTACCTGCCTGTGACAGCAGCTCCTTCAATGCTTACCCCAGGTAAGGGCAGAGGAGACACACGTTAGGAGGACAGTTCAACATCCACTGTGAACACGTGAAGCAAAAATTAATTATAGCATATACTGTATGCGATAGAAATGAGTTACTGCCTAATTATGTCTCCTGTTTCCATTCAGATGAATTAACGTTTGTTGTGAGCCTTGGGAAACCAGACACACTTTAAAGTTGTAATGAGTGCTATCATTATTGCCTTTGACAGTCATTGAAGTATAATTATCTGATAGTCTATTTAAAAAAAAATTCAAAACTTGTTATATATGAGTTCTGAGCTGGCAAATTACAGAACAGTCACCTCAGGAGCTCAGCTGCTGAGCTGGTTTTTGTAGTGGCACTGCCATCTCCTGGAAAAACATAAGTTGTGCTTCCAAATTCTTCACCTTGAAAGAAACTTTTCAAGAAGAGGTTAAGTACAAAAGCCAATAACAACTTAAATTTAAGGCATTCAAACTTGCTGAGATACATAGTTTCAATGTCAGGAATGGCTGCATGACTCTTATTAAAGGATTTTGCTGAGGAACAAGAATGTATGTGATGTTTGGAGTGTTGTGGGCTACTCCGATCAAAAGGAGATGGTGATGACAGCTTGGTGTTCCAGTACCTTGGTCTCCTTTACAAAACACAAGTTCCCTGAAAACATTATGAATTGCCCAAGAAGCGATGTAGTATTACTTTACTTAATGCCCCCAGCAGTTAGTGACCCAGAAACAGAAACTTGGAGATTATGAAATTTTATCAGTAAAGAGGTTTATACTGTAGTCTTCATTTGAAAGTTGATGGTACTTTATCTTTTTGTCTGCTTTTGTAGCCTCTCCTGAGCCACCCTGTGGTAATTAGCATTGGCTATGTTACCAACTTACTAAGCAGTGGTTCTGGCTGCCACTGCAGGATTTCCCACAGCTCTGAACACTTATGTCTCTAGGTGCTATGTCAGTTTTGTTACTCAGACACTACATTTGTCCATATGCCCCGTTGTCTTCTGCCCCCATGCCAGCTTTTCCATTAATTAGCTTGGACCTCTGGCTTCTATGTGTGACCTTCAGCCTGAGGAGGAACTGTAGTAGTAAGAGCTTCTCACCCCTTCCAAGGCTCAGCTTTCCCAGACTGGGTCCAAGACCAGCTGGAGGATGAAGCTGTGGCTCTGCCCACAGCGGAAGGGGACTATTCTTCCTGTCTCTATTCACTCTTGCAGAAATAGTGGGAGATTGGCACCCATGTCTCACGTGGGACTGCCCTTCCCCATGAGACAGAAAGGTGAAGCACATAGCTGGCCAGCAGCGGTATCTTGCAAGCAGGGCTGAAACCTCCCTCCAGGCCCAGCTTCTTCACATATGCCTTTTCTGTCTGCATAGTGACAGGGCTGGGGAAAACCTGCTCTTGTAGAAGCAAAACAGCTTCTTACTGCTTCTTCAAATTATGGAATTGCATTCAACTATAAAATCCTTCCTTACTGGCACTTATCAGGTAACCTGTGAGACCATGCATTTTATACCCTACCCAACCCTCCAAATTAAAATACAATTCTAATTACTTTAAAATTTGCCAAGCCTTGTTTTCAGGGTATTTTAGTATTTCCAGTTACAACCATGGATATTTTTACCCAAACTCCTTTTACAATTACTGTCTCTCTGCTGGGGAGAAGCTATGCCTGACCTATCCACACATTGCTATCCACAGTCTCTGTAATGGCAACCCATTACTCCCACACCTGCCTCAGCTGGTCTCATTCCCATCTCCACAGTGCTGGAATATGGGTATGCTGGCTGCTCGGTCAGCCAGTCACACACAGCTCCAGCTGAACAGTTCCCCTTCCTATCACTCTCCATATGCTACAGGGCTGCTGGCCTCATGGATGTCCAGAGATTGCACAGCCTTTCACTAATACTCTGGATTCAAATATTTGTTTAATTCCTGTGATGCAAGATGTCAGAACGCTGCAAAAGAAGTCACTAGCACAGTCCAACCTGTGCATTTCTTACCGTGCATAGGATCATGCTGCTCTCTGAAATAATCCTGTGGATAGTAGGGCTGTGGAAGGTGGCTCCCATTTAGACTGTGGTCAAAGCAGGAGGTATTGCTGGTCTGTTGAGGATTTTCTTTTTAGTATTCCTAATCTCCTCTGCAAGATTTTTATATCACGCTTTGTCACAGACTTGCTACAATTTCTGTAACTGCAGACTGTGCTTCCTTTTTAAAATTATGAAATGGGATTGGGATTTTATTTTCTTTTAAATAAATTCCATATAACCAGTTGATACTGGTATCAGTACCTAAGAGGATATTTTTCCCAACCTAGAGGAAAGTTACAAGTTTTCTAGAAAAGAAAACTCTTCCTGTAGTATTGTAGGATATGTGCATGCCAAGTTCGTTACTTGGCAGTCTCTTCCTGCAAGTGTACCACTGAAGGATGAGGAACATTTGTATGTCTGCAAAGAGAAGAGAGGCAACAGACTTTGTTCCCTCCCTGAACACATTTATTCCCTTCAGCTGCCAATAGTTCTCTCTCATGCTTAGGGCTATGTTTGATATTAGTTTTCCAATAAGACTATCTGGAGAGAACATAAGCAATGCAGAGTTTTTACCCAAGACAGATTGCATAACCAAATTGCTTGTTTTTCTAAGCATTCAGATGGGCATCTACCAAGATTCCTCAGTCACAGAGTACTGCAAGAAGCATAGTTTGAATTTGCCTCATAAATAGCGACGAGTATTCTACAATCCTCCAAAAATTATTTCTGAAGAGCTCAGATTTTTCAAGCTGGCCTTTATCATCCCAGCTTCTCTGTACTGAGTAGTCAATAATGAACCCAAAGCAAAAGCACTAACTAGAAGGATCATCAGCTCTGAAAATATGACAGTTCATGCAGCTGACCATTACAACACTCCCTTTTCCTCACCTACTACAGCATTCCTGAAGTACTGCCAAACCTACAAACGCCTCTGTTGGATGGGTCAGTGTTACCTCCATGCTTAATTTCTATTTGGAAGCTTTAAGCTTAATGAAGGCTAAAAGATGATTTGATCAATTTGATAGGTGGACCACTCAGTGGATACAGAACAGGCTGGATGGCCACATGCAGAGTTGTGGTCAATGGCTTAATGTCCAGCTGGAGACCAGTAACGAGTGGTGTCCCTCAGGGATCAGTGTTGGGACCGGTCTTGTTCAGCATCTTTGCTGGTGACATGGACAGTGGGATTGAGTGCGCCCTCGGCAAGTTTGCTGATGACACCAAGCTGTGTGATTCAGTTGATACGCTGGAGGAAAGGAATGCCATCCAGAGGGACCTTGACACACTTGTGAGGTGGGCTGATGCCAACCTCATGAAGTTTAACCATGCCAAGTGCAAGGTCCTACACCTGGGTTGGAGCAATCCCAGGCACAGCTACAGATGGGGAGAGAAGAGATTCAGAGCAGCCCTGCAGAGAAGGACTTGGGGGTGTTGGTCGATGAGAAAATGAACATGAGCCAGCTTCAGTGTGCGCTCACAGCCCAGAAAGCCAATCATATCCTGAACTGCATCAAAAGGAGTGTGACCAGCAGGTCAAAGGAGGTGATCCTGACCCTCTACTCTGCTCTCGTGAGACCTCACTTGGAGCATTGTGTGCAGTTCTGGTGCCCTCAACACAAAAAGGACATGGAACTGTTGGAACAGGTCCAGAGGAGGCCACGAGGATGATCAGGGGACTGGAGCACCTCCCATATGAAGACAGGCTGAGAAAGTTGGGGCTGTTCAGCCTGGAGAAGAGAAGGCTGAGTGGAGACTTCATAGGAGCCTTCCAGTATCTGAATGGGGCCTACAGGGATGCTGGTGAGGGACTCTTCATTAGGGGCTGTAGTGACAGGACAAGGGGTAATGGGTTCAAACTTAAACTCAGGAAGTTTAGATTGGATATAAGGAAGAAGTTCTTTACTGTTAGGGTGGTGAGGTAGTGGAATGGGTTGCCCAGGGAAGCTGTGAATGCTCCATCCCTGGTGGTGTTCAAGGCCAGGTTGGACAGAGCCTTGGGTGCCATGGTTTAGTGTGAGGTGTCCCTGCCCATGGCAGGGGGTTGGAACTAGATGATCTTAAGGTCCTTTCCAACCCTAACTATTCCATGAGTATGATTATTTCTTGATCCAATGTCTCAGGTTACACAAAGATATCACTTTGGTAAAACAAACTGATGGGAAATGCCATGCTTTTCAATATTCTCAGTATCAAATGTTTTCACATGGCAAATATTTTTAGTAAGTTGAAGACTACAGTTCAAGACCACCGGAACTTCTCAGATGAAGCTTGAGGTTTTTCTTGGCACTTCTGGTGCTGTTTTGAACTTATGCACTCATTTTATGCTCAACTTTTCCTGGTAACTGTTTTTAATTGAAATACTTCTTCTAGTAAGTGCTAATTTCACTCCAAAATTAATGATTTTTTTTCAGTACATCAATAGCTGTTTAAGAAGCCTCTTTTGTATCAAATGTATTATGTACAGATTGGTGCTGAAACATAACATTTCAATCACTGCATCGTTTCCATCCTCCTTTTCCTCAGCTCTTCTGCAGTCACTGCTACTTTACATCATGCTCAACAGAACTAGATGCATATTTATTCATCAAAAAGTAATACAATAATACAACCAGTTCTCTTTGTTCATTAGCTGATTGCTTGCTGGAGGAGGCTACAAGAGGGCTGAGCTCAGCAGAAACTTTCTGGGCACAAATCACAGCTTCCTATGGAAACTGTAAGGCTGGTGCTTCAGGTCTATCAGCTCAGACTCCCCAGGCGCAGCAGCTGGGCAGATGTGAGAGGCACAGGAAGCATTCAGAGGCAGGAGCACAGATTTTCTACTGAACATTGCCAGAGCTATCCTGCAAGTGGGTCTTACTGTAGCAGATACCATGATGTGGAGCTGAAACCCAAAAGACTCTTCTGGCAATTGCATGATTCCCCAGCTGGCACTGACTTTGGTTCAGTGCAGGTACCTCAGAAACCAAGGGGAGGGGGGTGATTTGGCACAGTCAACACAGTTTTGGGTGGGTTTTTTAGCAATCACTGTGTAGATGCAGATAAATATTTTTCTTAGTAACCAATGATTAGTTCCTCTACTGAATATCTCTCATTGACTTTAGTCATGTGAAAACATGCTTCCAGTAATGCCTTTTGCTAAAAACAAAGACCATGAAAGGTGCAGCAGCTTTATAACAGATCTGCCTCCACATATTTCAACCTGAAGCCGTGCTCTCCAGCTCATGATATAAGTTGTGCTCGCATTGGTTCAGTCTGATGGCTGGATCAAACAGCATGTCAAAGGCTCACACCAATACAATGACAAAGTGTCTTTGCACACAGTGCCATCTCTGTAACATCACCAGATATGGGTCAGTCATATTTGCTCACAGGAATTTCCTTTTCTGTTTGTTTTTCCAGATTTACATTTGTTGAGCTCATCAGGGAAGCTCTTCCCCAGTTTTGAACTGTTTCACAATGACAGTTCAAATCACACACTTTACCACGGATTTTAATTTCTCTCTCAAGATATTTTTTCCTTCTTTTTTCTTACTTCTTTCAACCCAGCCTTCAGCTGGGCTTCTGCATCTTTAGAGATCCAGAGAGCAAAACTTTATGAACCCCACCTGGCTTTTAAGGCTGATATTCTCTTTTGCTCTTCCTGAATGAATTAGTGTTCTCCACAGAAAGGGGTTTGAGTTGCTTCTCAGTTGGTGGCATTCATCTGACTCAATATTCACATTTACAGGGTGTCTACCAAACTCTAGGCAAGGTGCCCTCCACACCCTTTATTGTCAAGAAATAAAAATATAGTGGGATCTATCACAATTGAAAGTAAACTTCCACCTGTGATCAGGTCAATCACATCTTAAAATATCAATTTCTCACCAATCAATCAAACATGTCTAGCAACATAAATGTGTATATCACAGGTATCTGACACTAGCAACATGAATCCACTTCTCCAGTCTCATTCTTACACAGCTCCCGGCTTTTCCAATGCCTTGTTCTACTTGACTTCTCAAAGTAAGGGATACTCCCTATACCTGCAATGTGGACTCACTTTTGAACAGTGACAGTCCTGCCAGTCACACTGTGCAAGTAAATGCCTTTAGAGGACACACTACAAATGCTGATCTCAGGATCAGCACCCCGGAGGTAATCCAAATGACCTCTGTGTCGGAGTTCTGTCAAATTCAGTGGGGATTGCCATGCATCCTAAGCTTGTTGGGGTCCATCCGTGTACACCTGCTGGAGAAAGTGGAGCTCATCATACATGGGAATGTGTCTACAGCCACCAACAGAGGCTGGCTTTATGAGGTTGGCAACCTCCTCCGGAATTTTCTTTAAGGGAAATTTTGCATTATAGCACAATAAACACTCACTAAATTATCTGTACTTGAGCCACAAAGAAATCGATTCTAGATGAAGATATTTTATTTCTAAGTGAAGTGAAAGCCTGGTCATGGATAAAATCATAGTTTAACTGGCCCTGTAGGTGGTTGGCATGTAGTAAAGAGGCCATGTTCTCTGGTTCCTACTGTACTAAGTGCATCCTCTAGCTAAAAAAAAACAGTGATTATCAGAAAGTCAATTGTCATTCTGCCTCTTTAGAAAAATTCCTATTAAAGATAAAGCCAATTTTAATTAGATTAAGTATCCAATTACTGTAATTACATTTTAAAAAAATTCACATCATGAGGATGACCCTTTTAAAAAGGGTTACAAGAATAATTAGTGTATTCATATTAACCAAAATGTATTGGATAATATTTATACCCAGAAGGCAAAGTACATTACACATATTTCACCTTTGGGGAAAGCTTGCAAATGTTTTGGCAGTAGTATGAATATTTATAGGGAAGAGCGTGCTTTAGCAAGATTATATGAGAAAGCATTTACATGCTCACAAATTTTTACCCAAGGGTAAAGTATACATAAAATGTAGTGCAGAGATTATGGATATGCAAAGTGCGATTTAAGTGGGGAATTTATATCAGTTTGTTTAATTAATTGGAGCAGAATACTACTTCTTTTATTTATTTTTTTTTCTTTTTGTGACAGAACAGCCCATAGAATTCAAGTCTGAGCTTTCTTTCTGCTGATCAATGACAGCAAGAAAAATGCAGGGAAAAGGTCTTCCCTCTGCAAGGCATCACCTTGTCCATAGGTTATACCATCCCCTTTATTGTGTTCCTGATCACACTGTGTAAGCAATCCCATCTGTTACCTGATGTTACCTTATCAACTCGCCACAGAGTTGGCAAACACACAGGCAGCCTCTAGTCAACACTGCTCATTTAGGGGCAAAGCCTCCAATTCTCAGTGTGGGAAAGATTTGAAGATATGCCAAATAGGTTTGCTCATGTACAGAAGACAGGAAACCACATCCTCGTTCCAGGCTACCCACAGAAGGCACAGAGGATGTGACCTATTTTTAGTGCTTAGGTATAGCACTGGCTTAACTTGCTGCAAGGATGCTGGCTGTGCAAGCTCTTGTGCTGTGCACTAAATCCTCGCTGCACAAGACACCACATATACAACAACACCCCACAGAGGTCCTACCAGCAAATATGGGCAGTGCAGCCTAACCACTGATTTTTGTCTGCTCCGCAGCTAATTAACAGATTTGGGAATTACCAAGAAGTTACATTGTTCCTCAAAAAAAACTATCCGGCTTCCTATGCATGTTTGCATTTACCTAATACTGTAGCACTAGGCCTTTTACTACTAAAATAATCTGCAATGAGAAGTATGTTTGCGGCATACATGTAGGCACCTTCCTAAGTTAGGTGAGGGAAGTTGTGATGGCACAGCTTTTGGCAAGACCTAGACAGATGGGAAGGCTCTTGATATTTGTTAGTTTGTTCAAGAAATTTGTTCCTAATTTTTATTTTATCAAAGATTATTCGTTTTTATAGGCTTGAAATTAATTATTTAAAATTCTTTCACATTAATTTTCTTTTAACTGAATTATCAGCAATCATACTCCAGCATTTGTGCCTTCCTGTTTTTCAGCATTGTTGAATATTGTTCTACATAATCCATAGTTTCGTATTCATTAGGCCATAGACTACAGCTTGTGAAGATCTTTACCTACACATGTGGAAAAGGCTTTAGCTTCTGAAGACAACACTTCCCTTATGAAAGGAAAAAGTTACAGTCAGTTGCAAATATCTGTGCAAATGGATGGTTGGTTCCGTGCCAATACTGCCAGTCTAAATAGTGGCATGAACATGTACAATTTCCTCAAATCACACTATAATTTTCCTGGGTTTTGAGCTTTCTTGCAAAATAAAGTAGCCCCAGAACATCTGTAATTGGAAAACCTCAAACAGAAAGAAAAAAAAAAGTCTGATTCATACTGGGTAAATTCTTTAAAAACTTTTGTCAACATTTGTCCCATGAGAAGGAGAAACTAGGAAAGTTGGTAAGCACAGGATAGTAGAGAGGCAAATAAGTGGAAGCATACCGCTTCCTGAATAGGAAGAAAATGAAATTAATTTCTCATGTTCCTTTACAGAAGTTCAAAATAAAACCCTCTGATGGAGATTGCTATCGATAACTGCTGAATATCTATTATACTCCTTGGAAGGTAATTTGCTAGGTGTTTTTTCTGAATACAAGCAAGGCTGTACTTAAATCAGTTTTGAAACATAAACAATGTATCTATGGATACCATCACTTATGAGGTCATCATTCTATGAAAACATCTCTTTCCACACAATTCAAAGAAATCTAAATGCAGCAAAACCCTCTTCATGAGGCTGGCCTTTTGAGGCCTATCCAAGCAATCAGTACATATGTGGTACTCAGACTGTGGGAGTCTGTTTCTCTGTACAGAACTTAAAGTAATATAAAACATTATCTTGATCTCCTTTGTTAGGATGCTGTTTTCAATGGCTGTTTTGTATTATTAGAAAACAGTTCTGCAGCAAGCGTTCAGCTTGCTCTTTTTACAGAAGGATTTCACCTGTGACTTCCACAGACAAAGGACTGGGCCTGTCCTTTCTGTGTTCAAGACCCGTACCCTAGGCTTCCCCTACAGGAGTTCCGTATTTGGCTGTAAAAGAAAAACATGTTTTATCAAGTCCTCCTGGTTTTTTAAACATAGCTCTTGATGACTGAAGACTTCACAAAGAGCAAACACACTTAAGCAGTCTCTACATATAAGCCCAGTATTAAATAACTTGCTTTGGCTTTGAGCTGTTGTAGGCTCCTTGAGTGGCCATGGACCAACTGCCATGCAGGGATCAGAAAGCTGGTGGTTCCACATAAAATGCTAGTTGTAGAGCACCTGTCTCCCCATTCTCCTTGGCTTTGACTGATGTGAGAAAAAATACTGATAAAACTGCCATAAGCATTTATGTTTTCCTTCTGGTGACCTTCTTAGGAGCAAGGTAGGAGTAGAAAGGTGTAATATAATTCATCCAAACCTAATCACCTAGGAAGCATTTTGATTAGACTGCCTTGATGATATCACAGCACCTACAATAGTGAAACCACCCTCTGACAGCTGTAGCTAACAGCTAAGAAGGCTCAGGTGATACTACTGCTCTCGCAGCTGCTGGTGATCCTTCCTGCATATCCCTAGAGTTACAGTGGAAGAGAAGTGATTCCCAGGAATGCTGTGCCAAGCCAGCGGTGCTCTCCTGCTGGTCATGGAAGGTTGTTTGAATTTGGCTTAAGGATTGATGCTTTGAGTAACTTCAGTTATCAGACACTGAGGATGCCCGTCTGAAGCAACTGCAAAATCTCACCACTACTATGCTAAAAAGCTTTTCTTTCTCCACGAAGAGACAAAAGTTGCTGCTCCCGGTAAGTACATCATTGCCATAGAACAATGTATTTTTCATGAGGGATCAAGTGAATTATTTGTTGGCAATGGACTGATGACAACGTTTTTGATCAGGGCAATGCTCCTTTCGATGCCCTTACATGCTAACTTTGCCACTGCCAGCATCAAGAAGTGCTGGCCAGTTTAGAAAAGAGACACAGACACTGAAACAATAATTCCCCCAATTCCTGTTTCTAGGACCAAAGCAGAGACTCCCAGAAATCCTACTGTGAGGTGCCTGAGCTCTGGTGAATAAGTGGTGGGTGATGAAGCTGTGGAAGGAGACAGTCCATCAGGTTAGTCTGGTAATGGCTGGCAGGACCTGGCCAGGGACTGCCATCTCCCTGTGGCTGAGGTGCTCAACAGGAACAATTTCTGGGATCATCTGCCCAGTTCCAGCTGTTCAGACAGCAGCTATCTCTTCTGTAGTAATTTAAGAGTCTGGTATTCTGCTAGCGCAATGGTCTGCAGCATTAGTCAAAGCAATTCTGCTCTCAGCTCAAGTCCAATTAAGGGTAGCTCTTGCGTAAAGTGAGCTAAATTCAGTAGTCACAGCCCAGACCCCATGGAAAATAGTCTAATTCAACTACAGTAATACAGTGTAATATAAATATAATGGAAATACAAAACCATATAATTTAATTTGACATGACTGGCAGTTTTTTGCTTAAGTCGGTGAAAATGAACAAGTACAAACACTGAACTTCCCTCTTTCCTGCCATCTTTTATTGTCAGTACAGCAGGAAGGTGGTTTCAGAATGACTTTATGCAGCTCCAAGCTAACCAAATGCACCGACAATATGCAAATTTCAAGCTCTCTTCTGAAAATATATGCATGTTTATAATTTTGAAATTTCTTAGACTGTTGCAGTAAATTGAATTAAACATGGTCTGGACTTTTCTGCAGCTGTCCCATGTGCTTAAAGGAGGGAGGAAACAATTCCACATGGTCAACACAGGTGAGCCATGGCTTCAACCAGCTCTTTGAGCCAAGCTCTTCCATGCCCCTTCAAGTACTGCTGCCCTCCCAGCATCAGTTCTACCCCAGGTAAGGTTCTGAGCGCTTCTCAGGCTGTGGAGAGCACCACTAACCACACTGCTTGTACTGGTACCAGCTCACAGCGCACCAGGAACTGCAGGCTGTGTCCTGCCACCACTGCCACCAGCAGAGACACCACTGAAACCCCTTCACAGGCAACAAAAAACTGATCCAAGTGTGTATTTTTTGTATCTTCCTTCAGTAAGCGTTTGCAGTGCTACAGCCAAGGGGGGGAGACTGAGTATGGAAAACACTTATGGCGGAGTTAAGAAGGGACGAAATGCTCCCTGCCGCCCGTGCCTGATTTGAGGTTGAGGTCCGTTTCCATAGGTCCTATGGGAAGCCTAGACCATGACCTGCACTTCCCATTCCAACCCTCGACCCCACAGAGCGGATCAATCTCCCCAGCGAGGCCCAGCCCCTTGCCTCCCTCAGGGTCCCACCCGGCCTCGGCCACAGGGCGCATGCGCGCATCTGCGCGTACCCTGCAGGGGAGCGAGTAACGGTTCGGCGGCGGGGTCTGTCATGGCGTACTCGACGTGCTGCAGGGTGGCCGTGCTCTCCTGCCTGGTACTCTGCGTGTCCCTGCTGCTGCCGCGGACCTTCTTGTCTCGGGGCGGCGGGCGGCAGGAGCCCGGGGCTGCGCCGCCCGAGGGTAAGAGGCCGCGGCGGGCCCCGGCTCGGCGGAGGCGAGGGGAGGCCGCTCCCCGCTGCCAGCCCCGGTCTGCCGCCCCGGTGCGCCGAGGTCCGTGTGCCGGCGGCTGCTCGGGGGTTCAACGGCGAGTTTGGGGTTAGGGTTAGGGCGTCGGTGCTGCGCTGGGCCCCGCCCGTGAGGACCCCGCTGCCGGGGTCGGTGGTGCCGGCGGCCTGCCTGGTGCGAGCGGGCCCGGGTTGTACGGAGCGTCTGGAGGGTGCGCTGCCGCCTGGTATGGAAACGTAGTGTAGTCTTTCCTTACCGTGTTACCTGTGACACTCATGCTGTCCTTAATGATGCGTGGCATGACAGATTGAATTCACTGTTGTGTGATCTAATTTTTGCTTTTCCATGCAAAAAAAATATAGTTTAAAGTCTTCCAAATTTCTCTTTGTTTTGGGTAAGTGCGGTACTAAAGCTACTAGAAAAACACCACTTTTTTTCTTTTTATTCTTTTCCCATTGTGATACATCACTTTTTATTTGAATACTTCATTACTTCGTTATTTTCTGTACAGAATGCTTTTGGTTTTGCACATGAAATAAAGGTTCATTTGAATTGTCTTCATTGTTTAGTTTCCTACTCTGGTATTTTAAACTTGGCTTTCATGCAGTATAATATATGTGCACATGGTGCCTCATTTAGAGTCAGGTTCTGTCTATGCTGTCCCTCAAGCATATTTCATTTTAAGTTCTGGAGGAATGAGTTCATACAAGCATCTGCCATTCTCTTTATGCCCATTGCCCTGTAGGTTTTCCTCCCCAAGGCACTTCACAGAAGTAGCTAGTATCATAGCCCCATGTCTGGCAGCAAACCAAAGGTGAGTCTGGTGGAAGTACAGAGAACTTCTGGGTGGCACTGAATGCTGTCCCATAGGGACGCCTGTCCAGTCACTTCATCCTCTGCAGCAGCCTGGTACTGATGTGACTGTACCATTCCGCAACATGATTGTCATCTGTCCAGGATTTTTTAAGGACCTTAGGTTGAAGTTACTGCCAAAACAATGTTACACTGAACTGAAATCTGTGTCTTGCATTCTCTCCCGTGGTGGTTTGTATTCTTGGTCTTTTAAGAATGTCAGTATAGGTTCATCATCACTGTAGATCTACAGGTCTAGAGTTTCATTGCAGAATCTCTGAACACCAAAGTCCTGAATGGTAGCTGGTGGGTCTTTCGGCAGAACTTCAAGAGCCTTTATCATGAGGGCCCACAGAGGCCCAGAAGGCAGCACAGAGGCTCTGTAAGGATGTTGGAGACACCTGCCTGAAGCAGGGATGGGAGCAGATGCTCTGGGAGCTGGTACCTGTCTCCATTAACTTCTGACCTATGTAACTCCTGACTGATCCTGGGGTGATACCAGATGATGAGATTTGACAAACCATTTTCCTGTAGCAGTGAAATCTTAGTTGTAGCTAATGTTGTGGGGCTTCTTTCTTTGGACTGAATTCATCTGACAGAAAAAATTGCTTTTAAAAAACCAAGCCAAAACAAAAATCTTGCTCCCAACTTGTTTTCAGTCACAGCTGTATGGTGAGCAATGTTCATACCTGCAATAGCATGTCCCGCTTTAAGCCGTGCTGTCATAAACTGACTAATCTCAGCCACCGTTGAATGCTTAACATAAATACTCTTTTTCATCATAAACATGTCTAAATACTCTCTCCATCACCCTGCAGGAGATAGCAGTTCAGTGTGGGTTAGTGTGTGCCTGGCACAGAGTGAATGCTTGGTATGCACTTCTTGTAGCCTAGCACCTGTCTTTGGCTGAGAATGTAATACCTCACCTCAGCTTATCCATTTCAGGTGAGAATTTATAGTCCATATTTTCAATTTGATAGCAAGAATTTCATTACACCTGCTCTGTAGACCAAACTTTATTTCACCTGAAGTTATTTTTTTATTGGAAGAATAAATCTTGATAGAACAGTTCAATTCATATCTCTGTCATTAGTTGTCCTCTTCAATGAACTGGTAACTGCAGTTACCTGGCAAAAGTTTCAGGAACTTGAAGTAATCATTTCATTCTTGAAGTTAATAAAGTACTTATTGTAGTCTTGGGGGCAAAATGCCTCAGAATAAAACATTCTTAAAGTTTACTACCATTTGGTAGCACTCAGTGTTACCATGAAGGCTTTTTATTCAAACAAGCTTTAAGCATGGAAATGTTGCTTGCTCTAGTAAAGCCATTTTCAGAAGTCTCCTAGGAAAATTATGAACATGGCTTCTATATTAGTAGAGGTTATTATGGTCTTTCAGACAGAAATGTTCTTTATCACAGTAATAGTTTAATGCATAGAGAACAGAGTCATAGAATAGTTAGGACCTTAAGATCATCCAGTTCCAACCCCCCTGCCATGCCAGGGACACCTCACACTAAACCATGTCATTCAAGGCTCTGTCGAACCTGGCCTTGAGCACCACCAGGGATGGACCATTCACAGCTTCCCTGGGCAACCCATTCCAGTGCCTCAGCACCCTAACAGTAAAGAACTTCCTCCTTATATCCAATCTAAACTTCCCGAGTTTAAGTTTGAACCCATTACCCTTTATCCTGTCACTACAGTCCCTAATGAAGAGTCCCTCCCCAGCACCCTTGTAGGCCTTGAGATAACTTATTTGAAGAGCTCACTGTGAATGTATCACTTTTCTGGTTTACTTCAAGGGTAGGCATTAGCATTTTTTTTTAATCTTTGGAAAAGAGAAAGAGCTACTATCAATTTCAAAAGTACTTTTAAGTTTGCTGTTCACAAATATTTGCCATGCATTTTGTAAAGCTACTCTCTGAGATGGTAATTTAAGAAAAGCCTTCAGCTCCATGGCAAAGGGTGTTTTGTCTGTCTATTCTTATGAACAATCAAGTGGCACCAGCTTTACCAGAAAAATACATGACTGTCCAGGTAATGCATCTGTCCAGCGTGGGTTTGTGCAATGTCCTTACTTAGGAAAACGAAGATGTTTGTTTCCATTTGGGTATTTTTTGTGTTTTCCTTTTTAACCTCCACCTGCAGTATTTAGTAGAAAATGTTGAAGCATTTAACTGTGTCCATTAAAAACACTGATGTGGTGGTTTACAGTTAGGATTTCAAAACTATCATTCCTTCTAACTTTTTTGTGTAGGTTTCTAAAGTTGTGTTAGAAGCACAGCTAGAGCTATACTGTAAATGTCAGTAAAACAACAAGAACTAAATGAATGCATACTGTTTGTCCATTTTATCTTGATGTTAGACTGTCTGCCAGAGTGAAAAGTATTTATAAAAAGATTTAGAAGAGAAAAATATAAATGATTACATGTGTAAAAAATCTAAAACATGGGTCTCATGATAGTGTGTAACACTGAAATAGTGGCCTCAAAAATAAACCAGACATGAACTTGTAGTGTTATATAAAGGGTTACTTACTTGGGCTTTCTGTGGGCAGAGGAGTTGGGGAAATTACAGGATGTTAAAGAATAGCAACAGAAATGATATAGTGGCTTGAAAGAGGATTTAAATTAAATGTCAAGAAAACAGTTTCTGTATATATTAGTCTAAGCTATTATACCAAACTTAGATGTTATGCAAGAAAACCTAGGAGAACACTTTTCAGCCAAGAGAAGATGAGGTTACTTTATCATGCAGTCCATGGGATTTCCTGTGTGTTGCCACTTGCAGCTTTAGAACCTTTTGGCCAATTCATCTTGTTAGACAGAGAGTGAAAAAATAAATGTTTTATGAAAATACACTGCTGAGAGGGGCTAAAGATTGATTCAAGTGTCCTGAGATGCAGGTTTCAGTATGAATGCCTCTTTATTGGCATCTACCAGAGAGGGAGGTCTTGCATAGCCTACTCAGGAAAAGCTTTGCTTAGAGCACATACCTTCTTCAAATATCAAGTCCAACAGAGCAGGGGAGAAAAGCGTACAAAACTCTGAGTTCTGTTTCTCACAGAAGCACATTTCATTGCTGATCCCTGGGACTGTCTGAAAAAATGCTGATTTTCTTTTTTAGTCACTATGATGAACATTTTACCAGGCAAATGTAAATGTCAGCTAATGTAAATAAGCATCCCTAAATGTGGGAGTCCAAGTACAGTTTGAAGATAGGTTTGAGAACTGGAATTTGCATTGCTGAGGCAGGAGGATAGTTCTGTATCCCACTGTCACATGGTTTTTTTGGTTAAAGCTTTTGCAAAACATCTAGCTGAGTTTGTTCTTGGCTGTTTGCTCTTGGGCTGTGTTTTTTTGGTTGGTTGGTTTTGCATGCACAGCAAGGAAAAGTAAATGTCTTACTTGGAAAAAAAACACACTTAATCTTAGCATTTCCAAACCAAAGTGATATAATCATGGTTTTGGAATGGAAACAAAAAAGCAGAGCACCTAATGCAGAGAATACCCAAAGCTGTGGGTGCTGTCCCCCACAGTTGAGATATGAGGAGCAATCAGAACAGTGTCCTTTGCTGTCAGCTTGGAAGAATCACATGCACTTCTCAGATTGCCATTTCCTGTCTAACCCCTCTCCTATGCTTCCTGGTGTCTGAAGAATATGCCCATTTTATAAATGAAGTAATGTATCGTAAGTTTCCCGATGAATTGAGTGCAAAGTTAACATAGCACCAGCCCATATGTACTATATGTCAAACTTTTATTTTTTTATTATACATGTATATATGTATGTGTCCCAGCATTTTACAGCTGGTCAGATGTCACAGAAGGATGTATTATCTAGACTAAGTGGCTGAATCATACAATAACTCAAGTCTAAATAACTTTTTAAATAGTCAAGTTGGGCTCAGTAGCAATTCCTAAATCCCATTCGAACAGAACCGCAGAACAGCTTTCTTGGAAACCAGATACTTGGATGGTCTGTATATTATCAGCTTGTTGGCTGTTGTGTGCTATAAATACATATTTTAAGAGTTGCTTTTTTCAGTTGAGTGTTCTTATTGTTAAGAGATTAAAAACCCCACCATAATTCTAACATGATACTGCTATTAATGACTTTATCTACATTCAGAAATCTACAGTCTCTTAGAGAACACAAATGTGAGTTGGGGCATAATTTCATTTTTGGATTTACAGCTTTTGAAGGGCCAGGATTAGACAAAGCGTGCTCTGCTTGCCCTGTAGCTGCTTTGCAAAGTTGGTTTGAAGCATTAAACAGACAAATTATTAAATGTGTTGGGTAAACCTTAGGTAAAAAGACTGCAAAGCCAGGTAGGGTGTATTCAAAACAAGGGCCCAATGTGTGCCCTTCCGTGCTGCTGTAGCAGCATTTTATTGATGGAGTGTATGTTGTTGTCTCCATTTGAAAGTGGTCTGTTTCATCCCTGGAAATGCGGCATCTGGGCACATCACCTACTCGATTATGGAGTTAGGATGTTGGGGTTTTTAATAGCACAGGGTATCTTGCTCATTTGACAATGGCATCCAAATCATTCCTCATTTCCATCTATATACTGTATACTTGACAGTTTTGTGCCTGTGTTGCTTTTGAATCACATGTGCTGCCAATTTGTTGGCAGTACAGTTTGCATGGGTTCTTCACAATAAAAAACTATGAAAAATAATATGTATATATTTTAATAAGGAAATCATTATAAAAGTTTTAAAATCAATAGATTTAGAACTAGGAGCCATGAAATTCCCCTTTTAAATTATTTTGATATTGAAATGACTAGTATGTGTCCCTTTGGCCTGAAGGTTTTAAAGCACAAAAAAGGCCTTGTGTAGTAGAAAACTATTTCCTTTAAATATAGTTTCACCTTTGTCAATTATTTTCTGTTTTATCTTTTTTTTTTTATAACAAATATTTGCATAAGTGTAAGATGTTTTACAAAGGTTTATCTACCCTGCTGTTTCATCCCTGCCTCAGTCATACTGCTCTCTGCACGACATCACACTTACTTTCACAGTGACCTACTGCTACAAGGCATTCCTGCTGGAGCAATGGGACTGTTTTGTAAATAAGATGCTATGCTTTCCATCACAGACCTTGAATAATTCACTAATATTAAAGTGCATTATAAAGCTTCCTCAGAGTTAACCCTGAGCTAATCTGAGAGTGGGTTTGGTCAGCAGTGGTATACCTGGATAGTTCCACTGAAGCCTACAGCACTCAAAGAATGTGTGCCATCACTTATAAGGAAATGTGTTTTTAATAGTAGCACTTCACGAATTATTGATATCACTTCCTAATATATATTTACTGTAATTTTCTATGCTCAGGAATTTAGCTTCCTATGATGGTGTTTCCTAACAAGAACTAATGCTAATTTTTCTCTTGTCTTGCTTCTAATAAAAATAGTTGCAGCTGGGTACTCACAGAAGCAAAGTTAGTTATTTTCAGTGCTATTTCAAACCTGCTTTTCATTTTCTTTATGCAAATGCATGCAGGCTGCCCCAGTGCCAGTCAGCAGGCTGCTTGGCTTTCCTGCTGCATGTGCCAGGGTTGGAGAGTTCTGCAGCTAGCATCAGGGGGTGAGCTGCAGCTCAGTGTGGCACTCCCCATCTCTGGTGCTTCCATCCAACGCCTCCCACCACTAGACTTGGTGGTAGAGGAGCTGGATAATTCAGTTCAGTCCCAGTCAGTGAGAGGGAGTGCAGGTGCAAGTCCAAGCTGGATATGGAGATAGAAAGAAGGATGTTAAGTACATGGAGGAGTAAAATAGCGAATTTGATGGCAAAAGTGTTGAATTCATAACAGCAAGAAAATAGAATAATGTGTGAGCTTACGTTTATTGAGATTCTAGTGCATTTCAATTGAATGGAATCATCCACAGCAGTGTTTCAGGCTCTCTGCAGTCTTGTAGCATCCACACATTCATGTAAGCTCACTTCCATTTCTTGTCTTTGCTGCTCTCAAGGCTAGAAACTATTTTTTTTCCTCTAAAATGCTGAAGATAATATGTCCCAAGCTATATTCAGTCTCCTCTTACATTGCTTTAGCTAACACCTTTTTAAGCAGAACCATTTGAGGTACTACCACTTTTCTTTCTCTTTCATTATTCATTTGTCAAAATCAGGTGATTTTTCGGTATAGCTGAAAATCTATACTGGGCAAACACTGGAGTTGTGTATCAAGATGTAGATGGGTAGTACACGTTGTAGTAAATATATGGGTTTATACATTAACATGCCTTTGTGTAATATTGACAGATCAATCTCACAACAGAAAACTGGTATGTTGTTAGCTTGGTTTATTTTTTTTGTAGTAGAGAGCCAGAAGTAAGACTTTAGGTTTTCATCCTGTTAGAGATGTTGATTCATAGGGTTCTTTGGATGATTATGTACCTATTAAAAAAGTATATTTTGTTAATTGCCCTGCCAGCTTTTTCTCTTCTTGAAATCAAGAGTAATTGCATATACCTAACTCTCCTAGCGTTACATATAGTAAGTGACTGAGGGTTGAGTTTACAGGCTTAGTACTTACAGTCCAACAAGTTACTTTATTTATCAGTGATGGTATGTTTACAAGTAGAGAAAATAGGTCAGCCGCACCTGCTGCAGTTGTAGGCTGCCTTTAGAAGGGTGAAGAGTAACAGAATAAGAATAATGGTTGTGTGTTTTTTCGCAGGGAAGCTCGGTCGCTTTCCACCGAGGATGCATTACCAGGCTGCTCCCGACAGCCGAGCTACTCCTCATTTTCCAAGGTCTCACCTTGCTGAAGCAGTTGCCAAAGCCAAGGCAGGTGGAAGTGGTGGTGGAAGCACTGGTGGAACTGGGAGAGGTCTTGTGGGGCAGATTATCCCTATATATGGATTCGGCATCTTCTTATATATCCTGTACATTTTATTTAAGGTAAGACCAACATAAATGGAAAAGTCAGGGACATAACAACTAAAAACCCTCAAAACAGCAAAGTCTCATTTCTGTACCTGGTTCCATTTCAGCCTAGCTCCAGAATAAACCCCACAAGTGTTCATGCTGGACCTTTGATTAGTGGTTGAGAGATTGGTGTATCCTCTGGGTTTTGCTATTGTAAAGACTGTAACAGAGAATGTAGGGTGGGTTGGTGTGATCCTGTATTGGCCTCTGACCTCATACAATTTTTGAAGGATTTTCTTTACCCCCTGGAAATTGTGTAAGTCTAAAACATCGTTAGATTAATTTTCAATATACACATAGTATTCTCTTTTTTTTTTTAATGTGTGACAACATATTATATATACTGTGTATGTCATGTATTGTGTTTTAAACAATCTCCCAGGCATCTTTCACGATTGCTGGTTTTGCTGCTGTGCATACTTTTCTGTAGTTACTTTCTAGCATATTTTAATCTTCTATCCTTTTTCTGTTGTGTTTGGTGGTTATATTTTACTATTACAGTAACTCATAGAAGGGTCATCTTTTTCACTCATTAGCTGGCTTCCAAGGGGAGAACTACTGCTGGAGAGCGGAAATGCCCTACTGCTGCACCTGGAAACATGAAGAGAAAAATCAGTATGTATGATTTCTGAGTTACGTCTGTGTTGTCTGTAGAGGTACAGTCCAACCCTATTCTTCAAGTTCTGGGCACACTGTAAAGCTGTTGTTTTCCCCCATGAAGAACTAGCCAGGAGCTTCTGTGTTGGAATGAGCAGGAGTTAAAGTGAATTACTGCACTGTCACTTTCCAATCTCATTCAGTTAATGAGACTCTGCAAGAGTAGACTGATCCCAAGCCCCTCTGGAAGCAGTGGCTTCTCATGAGGTTCACTGAATTAACTGTACAGATTTGCTGAAAAGCTATGTAGCTAATGATTAAAAAGGAATAATAGGATGTCCATCTATAATTATTCTATAATCTGTGGTATTCTAGTAATAGTATATGAAGATATTATTAAAAGCTAGTTTCCTTTATTTGAATTTGTGAATTCTTAGCCACCCCCAGGTACTTCCCTACTTTCTCCTTTCCCCTTTTGCAGTGCTTGAAGTTTTCATGAGTGCAATAAAGAAAGCAAATAGTATTCTGAAATACTATTTTGATTTTACCTAAACAGCAATCAGTGGGATAGATTCAACTACTTGTAGATATTTATTAGATAAATTAATAAGTTTACGATTGAAGATTGGATGAGTAGTTACCATAATAGTATTTAAATTAGCTGACTAAATTATAATAGAGAAGAAAAGTACTTAGGGCTTTATAGAAAGTGCTACCACTAGGTAATTTTCTTTAACATGCTGTAATTGCCTTGACATTAATGTTTATATTAGGAATACCTAATGTACTCAGCACTACAGATTGTGTTTTCAGTGCACTTGTTCTGCGTTGTGCCTGGAAATTTTGTGCAATTTATTAGCAACAGTAATTGTATTTTTTCCTCTAATGCTTGGTGAGAGAAACTAACTTTGCAGTAAGTTAAAACATTTACCATCATTATAACCCAAAGAACTAGTGACAAAAATTATTCGGCCTTCTTCTAGAGGTCTTCATTTGTATTCCTAAAGCATTCACGGTAAGCTGTAGCAGCGCAGGGGACAAGTCATTGGACTAGGAACTTGAAGATGAGTGACCATTTACATAGGGACTTGGAGGGAGTAACTTCCTTTTTCTATGCCAATTTCCTTTCCTCTATTTTTAAAGGCTCAGACATGCAAAACAATGACATCAGTGATACATTAAGTAATGATGTTATTTGCAGAATAGAGATCTTTCTAAAAGCAGGATGTTTGTGAATGGCTTTCTCTATTCCTACTATGTTGAAGTTCTGTCGTGCCTTTGTGCTACTTCAATGGATGTACCTGTAGCCGCTAAGTGTTTAACTAAGCTGGGTTGGCTTCATTTTGTTCTGCAGTGGGGAACAATGAAGTCTCAGCTACAGGATTTTGAGCATGAGTTACAGCAGCCAAACAGAAAGCTTCAGCTTTCTTATAGATGTCCTTGCTGTTGCATCTTTACTGTTAACATTTTTGGCTACATTAAAGCCAGTACGGGTGTTCCTGCATGTCTGCATGTGTGTCTGCTATTGCAGCATAGACACATTTTTTGTAAGGAGGTGCAACTATGAACATACCATGCTTTGCTCCCCAGACAGGCTAGCTTTTCTTCCTGGTAAGCCTAGTAGACCGTTAACACTTGCTGCCTGCTGTAGCACACCTATGCAGGGTTAGTTGGATGCCATCATGCCCATGAACTTAATTCTCTTTGATAAAGATGTGGTTTCTCAAACCTTGAGACTTCTTAAAAATGCTCAAGTGACCTTTTGTCTCTGTTCCCATGGACTTAACAGAGAAATTCCATGAGAACTATTAGTTGAGCAATAGACAGTAAAACAGTATGGTTTCCTTATGAGAGAAAAAAAAAAGGCAAACCCAACCTATTTTCCATTCCCTAACTTCAATGTCCAGGACATTTACAGTGGCCCACTCTGTACTGTGAGGTTGCTCAAGAGCCTTTTGAAAGAAGGTGTTTTCTGTGTGTCCTATTACCATTAGCAGTAGACTTCACCTTCCTATACCAGGAAAAGTATGTAGAACTCTTTAAGCTGCATGCTTTAGTTCACTCACAACCAGTCTGGTTTGGTACAGCATGTGCTACTTGTGATAATGGGACAGGGATACATTTTCAAAGCTTCTACTGATAGATCTTGGGATTTTATTTGATTTACAGCTGACTATGAACTCACTCAACTTCAGGAAAAACTGAGGGAGACAGAAGAAGCTATGGAAAAGTTAATCAACAGAGTAGGACCTAACTGTGACAGGTATGTTTCAAATTACAGCATTTTACAGACAGATTCTGTTCTGATTAGAAATGAAACTTTCTTACTTTTGCTGTATTAAAATAGCATTTTATTATTACTTCAAATTGTAGGAATTTGCTTTTACACAGCACACTTTTTGTTCTGCAGTGTTGATCTTTTCAGCATCTAGATTTAAAATAAGTAATTTCTTCCAACTCCATTCTCCTTAAGCAGAAAAGGAACTATCCCTAACTTCCCCTTTGTACAGTGCATTGTTTGCAAGATAATGACAGGTATGTGTAAACAGAAAACAAAACATCTACATTTAAAGTATATAAACCAATCTGTCTTATGTGACCAAAGTAATATTCTGAATAATTCCTAAGAGACCAATTCATTTTATGTTATTTTCCGGTTATATAAATTGTTTTTCTAATAGAAATGCTGTTATAATCTATGTAAATGCCTGTTAGAATAGCCATAAAATATTTCTTAAAGGACAGAATTGTATAATAATCTGATTCCATAACTTAGTTCCACCCTGTAGCTAGTAAATCCATGCATTTGTTTCTAAACATAACAGGAAAAAATAAGAGTTGTAAAATCAGGATTTAAAAATTTATTATGTTTATTGTTTGCTATAAATCTGAGATCACTATTCTATGTTATAAGGAAACTGGAAACAAGTCCATTTTTCATGAGGAGTGTTAATAACACATCAATAGGACAATGCATAACTGCAGTGCTGAAAATTTGAATACCATGAATATTAAGGTGATGTTTGCAGGCAAAATAAATAGCCGTTCAGGTTGTAATGCATGTTAACTTTGGATCTGTCAATGCCTGGTTTAACCCATTCTGTAGGAACAAATCTCTGCTGAATTTGCACATGATGTTTATTTATGCTTCAAACTGCGTTCTCTTTGAGTGTGTAGTTCTGCCCACTTTGCACCACGGCCTGTATTGTGGCTGCACTCATCTCAGCAAGATGAGGTGCCAGACTTGCCTGTGTTATTCCAGGTTCCAGCGGGAGAACCCCTAAACTGCACTGGTTTTGTTAGGGAAACAGATACTATTTTGTCTATCTTTGGAGAGCTAACACAATGCTCTATGCTTACTTTTAAGCTGCCATAAATAGGCTTATGAGCTGCCCAGGTACTGTGCTGACTCTCAGATAGGATATTTTTTACTGAGAAAATGGGTTTAGGGTCTGATCCAGTGTTTGTTCCACTCTGTCTTATTGGCTCAGAGCCTCTATTTAGTGGAACTTCCTTTCTTTGTTCAACCAAACTATTTATATAGATGGATCTAAAGGCCTCAGGGGAAATCAGAATCTAAACCTAATGAAAAATTTTTATGTAGCTTCTTTAAAGAGAAGGGAAAAGCACCTCTAGATGGAGCAAATAGCTGCTTTTAAAATACACTCAGACGTATTCTTTTAAGACACCAGACTTTGAAGAAAAGACACAGATTTTGAAGCTTTCTTAATCTATCCTGTGATACTCATTAAGTTCAGTAATACTGGATGAACATCTTAAAATGTATGGTTAGAAAGTGTAATTACAGCACAGAGTATAGTGCTAGGATTATTCAGTCTGGATGTTGATAGATGAAAGAGGAGAGCAAATATACTTGAACCCCATTTTATTAATATGCAGTTGATTTTATTAATATGCAGTTGAACATAAGTATTCCATTTTTTGCCATACAACAGAAAAGGCAGAGGAAGAAACAAATGGTATCATATTTAAACTAATGCTGAAAGAACCCAGGTGAGACCATGGCCCATTATACTAAATATGGTAAAGTGATTCCCAGCCTGCTAAGTGAGGCGCTAGCAAACCAAAGGCTGTATTTTGCGTTGTCACAAAAATGATATAACCCAGTGTTTGCAGCAGCACTGAGGTCTGAGCTCATGCCTCTGTGTCCTCTCACTGTACTTCAGGAGTATTATTCTTGTGGCTGAACTGCTCCAGGGTTCATCCTGGCTTTCTCCTGGTGAAGATGTTTAGAATCTGAAAAAGAAATCTCCTTTTGTATATTTCCTTAAAAAAAACTGTTGCTTTTGAAATTGGATACGTTTGGAAGGACAGTTTGTTCTCAGATAACTGTACCTCAGAAAGAAAGCTTCTTCCAAAGGAGTAGTGTATACTGTGCTGTGTGATTTTACTCTTTTCTCTGTAGCAAGTGTACGTGCTGATTTCTTGCTGTGGTGTGTCCTGCCCATTTCTTTTTCTGTCAAAAGCATTTGAGCAAATGAGGCTGGAAGACCTCTCAATGCTCTTAGCAGGTTTTCTCAGATGGGATAGCTCATATCATCCAGCTCTATGTTGTAGAAGGTAGTCTGGTTGGGTTTTTTTTATGAGGTTGGAAGACCAACCTTCAAACCAACCCAGGAGACCTCTTTCCAAACCAGCATACTAACTGGAATTGCTACAGCCTTAAGTAGAGTTTGCAGAAATGTAAAACTTACTTTCAGAAGGTAAAAGCACAGATGCTTTTAAAAAGGCCTAGCATGTAGTAGCAAGGACTAGAAGCAAGTTAAGGAAAGTAAGAGGAACAAAGAACTACCTGGCCAAGTCCTCAGCAACATAACCAAATCTAAACTGAGACGGACAAAGACAGTTGTTACCTAACGCACATATTTAAATGGGTAGTATATACCACCTAAGGATATAATGATTCACAGCTCTGAGAAAATCTAGCACTTTTCCCAGCACTTTTTTAACAGGTTATAAATTTAAATCACATGATTTTATAATTTATCATCACATCCTATCACTAAGGGGACCTCAGTATTTCCAGTCTCTACATGTAGACCTTTATAGTCCAGTATCTCTCAGCAGAGATGAAAAGCTTGGCTGGAAATTTGGTGATTCAGAAATAAAGACTTGATCGATGGCTATAATAGGGCTCTCCACATTAAAAATATGCGTACTGCTTTTTTTCCAGGCTTTTAGCAGTGTTTCAGTGTTGGAACAGTGATATAATGGTACAAAGTTTTTCCCTACCCATTCTCATGGATGTCTTACTCATAGTCTTCTCACCACTGTTTGTAAAGTTTGGTATTTTGAAACCACTTTAAATTGAAAAATGCTAGTTAATATTTTTCTCAATGGGAGTATTGTACAATGCTCTCTTGTAAAAAATTCTCAGTTTATGGTGATTAGGTAAAAGGTAAAACTAATCAGCTCAATTACCTCCTTTTAAAACCCTCTTTACTAGGCTATCAGTTGGAAAAAGTATCTTTTTACTATAAACTAAACAAATGTAATATGGAAGAAAGAGAGAGGCTGTAATCTGCGGAGTGCCAGTTTTGGGCTATTGTTAACAGTGATTGTTTTCAGGTCATGAACCAAAAAACACACTAGTGGACATGTCTGAGATACTGTGTTAGATTATGGATTTTCACTGAAGTCATGATAATTCTTCAGATGTTCTGATCTCAGTGTAAGAATAAGAAACCTTTACCTGTTAGTGCATTGCCACTATGAAAAGTAATAGCTGTGTTGGAGCCACAAGCACATAAAGCAAAAATAATTACCTTTTCTTATACTGTAAACCTTTTACATCCGTTGTCCTTGGTGTTCTGAAGTGCATTATACCCTGGTAAATCCCTCATATGCAGGCAGCCAGATGTCTTATACATTGTCAGCATCCTACACTAAGTCTTCCTAGAGGCCTTAAAGGAAGTAGAAATAGTGCATGGGCTTTGGTTTCTCCCCCTCTAAAGGGAGATTTGTCATTTAAGCAAGGTATCTGGAGGAGGAATACTCTGAAATACGGAGCCCTTGTGTTGCAATATGACAGTAGTGCTTTCTAATGGGAGTATCCAGCATATTAGAAATTCTCCCATACGAAATACCACAGTGATGCAGCTGCTTTGATTTATCCTATATATGAGCTAGCATATCTCCCCATTGTGTTAAACAGATAGACCTATCTTTATCCAGGTGATATATATTCAAATTACATACACTTTTGTCTGTAAGAGGAGGATTAGTTTGGCAGTTCTATTAAAGCTTCTGTCAAAGGCAGTAGCTGATGAAACCATTTCTTTTTGTGTGTCTCTTAATTCACATCTCAAATTCTACATCTGCCTAGCCCAGGCTTTTCAGAAGATGCAGTGTCACACCTTCACTTGTTCTGTGGAACACACTGCCACCACAACTTGAGGAGAATCAGCCCAACCTCCATATAACATTGGGGGCAAATCAGCCTTTCAAACTGTGGGGCTTCTCAGGGGAAGCACAGAGAAGTGATGTTCAGCTTTGTGGTCTCAAACAGTTTAATCTGGGTAGCTGCTAATGGAGCCAGTGGGCCTGCTGTTAAACTAAGTTCAGTTACAGGCAACTGTGCGTGCTGCTGTGCACAAAATCTAACCCATTGTCAGCACTGTGATCAGCAGTACAATGCTAATCTTTTTGGCTTTAAACTTGTATGACTCTGCTGCCTTTAGTGAAGTAACTATCATGTCACCACCATTCCTGGATATGTAGAATAGCACAAAGTACCTCTTAAACTGCTGCTCTAGTCATAACAGTTAGTAAGAGGGAAAACTAAAGATGGATGCCACAAGTTTTCAAGTTTATGAGATTTCAGGCACCTGAAACAAGGTTTAGGCAAATACTAATCACCTAAATCCAGAATCATTAACCAGTTTCCAGCTCCCCTCTTCCCATCTCACCCCTAAGATTCCCTGAGCAGCTGTCTGATCTTGGAGATTATCTGTCTGATAGTCTGCAGCTCACCAGGGATCACTGCTCTGACCTCACCTCCTATAGCACAGCATTACATGCATCCCAAGGGCCACCCTCTCTGAGTAACTGGGGGCAATGGATCCTGCCCAAAACATATTCAAAGTTCAAAAGAGCATTAGAGTAGTGCCTCCATCCCCTGAGAGGCTCGAAGTAGCACTTACACAGAGGTCAAACACCTGCTCAAGAGCAAATTGAAACTCAAGATGAAACAAGCACCATTTTCATCCGTAAGTACAGCCAGTATCTTTCTTATTCTGACCTACTGAGTTAGTCAGTAGAGCTCAGATCACCACCCTTCAAATATTGTTTTGTCCATAATATTTTTAGAGAACTATTTATAATTGGGTATCAATAGACTCTTGTGACTAATGTCAGTGTGAGACATTTTGATCAGCCCTATGGCTGATAGCATAGGTTTTGAATTATATTTTCTGATAATGCTTTAAACAAGGCATGCCCCCCTAATTCTCACCTCTTTTAAAGGCCAGAAATTTCTGTAGTATCTTTTGTACCATAACTCTTCCCTGTGTGTCACTTTCATCTCGCTCTTGCATTGGCCGTACCTACCTTCCTTTGCCTGTTTAAGTTTCCAGGTTTTCTGGGTAGATGGATAAACTTTATACCAAGCTGAAGTGCAGACCACATGCAGATGTTGAGCAGTGATCATACTGCAGCCAGGTTTCTTCAGGCTGTACTGCTGGGACAGACCAAACAGTTGGGTTCAAACCCTGTTAATAGTTTGTAATAATAGTGGACTGAATTCTGGTGTCTAATATTTTCTAGCAGGACTCAAAATGTTACAACAGACCAGGAAAAAAGGTTACTTCAGCAGCTTAGAGAAATTACTAGAGTTATGAAGGAAGGAAAGTTCATAGATGGCAACTCTCCTGAGAAGGAAGCTGAAGAAGCTCCTTACATGGAGGACTGGGAAGGTAAGCAAGGCCTTTCTTACCATTGCCCCGATGAGAAAAACTGAATTAGGACTGCTTATATCCTTCCTTCACAAGTCAGTGTTCTAAACTTTGCAAAAGGTGGTTAGTTTTCCCAACCATAATTAAAAAAAAAGGATTTTGAGGTATCCAGCATTTCCTTTAGTGTAGTCACTATGCTGTGGGCTGCCAAAGTGGCATATGAATATTCACACACACTCCGTCTGCTTCTGGCTCTTGGCTGCTCTAGGTTTGTATATTTCTCTTCTTTGCTGGGCTAGATTTTAACCAAAATCCTAAGCCCCTTGGAAATCAGAGTCAGTACATTTTGGATAGCATACAGTTTTTACTTTTGATTAGTAATTGTTCGTTCCAATGTTGTAAAAGTGATCTCCAGGAAGTCTGTCTTTCAATAACTCTGTATTTTCATGTCCTTTCCCTTCCTTGGAGTTTACTTGTTACATAAATGTGTTTTCAAGATACCCTAGTTGAGCTGCTCAGTATCATAATTTTAAATGCAGACTTAAATCCTTGCTCTTTAAGAAGCTTTCAGAATGATCCAAAACATAAAGCATAAACAGTGGACTCCAGCTCTGTTTTCTTAAGTCAAGTTCATGCTGCATTTTCTAAAATAAAATGCACATAATAATTCACATATCTGTTTTTTCAACTTTATAAATAATGCTGTTTATAGCAAAAGTCTTCAAGACATGAATCAGTCCATCTGTAGATAGAAACAAACAAAAAAATTGATCTATTTAAAGATCTAAATTACCCAATTTTTACCTGATAGCTCCCATTGCTTTCAGCAAAACTCAGATACTCACTCCTGAAAGTTAGGGTTGATATTCTGGCTCCCTAAAAACAAGTGGAGTTGTCTCATCATTACCCGAGAACATTCTTGCCATGGATTTAATACTGTGATATATACATGCCATTAAATAGATGAGACTTATACTGACAGTGCTAAAATCAACTGTTCTAATAAACTTATGCATCTGTCACTGAAGTCAGTTCTACTTTTAAATGCTGGTAACACTTCAAGTTGCGTAACACTTTATTAATCCTTAGGTTATCCAGAAGAGACCTATCCTGTCTATGATAATTCTGATTGCATCAAAAGGAAACAGGACACAATCCTAGTAGACTACCCTGACTTGAGCCAGCCCTCAGCAGAAGAGCTGGCAGAAAGAATGGAGGGCATGGAAGATGAGGAGCTTCTGAGCAATGAAACCCTGCTATCTGATCTCATCATGGGAAGGGGCAGTCATGATTTAATGCAGAAAAAGGATGAGGTAACTGGCATCAGTGAAGAAGAGGAGGGGGAACTTCATCACAGCCAAAGCACTGAGGAGTGTTGCTGTTGTTATGAGGATGACGATCCTGCTGTCATAGCAGAGAATGCTGTATTCCACTCTGAGAGCTGCAGCGAAGCAGATGAATCAACCCAAGAGGATCTGTCTATGGAATCAGAAAATGAAAATGCAGCAGTGAAAAAGCAAAAAGCCAGTGATTCAGATGAAACAGGCACACTGAGGAAGCGCAACACAAAAGGACTTGAATAATAGGGACAATGGCCGATGTTACCTAGATGGTAACAAACTATTACTCATGTGAAAACTTCGTGTTCATCTCCTTGTACCGCTTCACTCCCATGGTAACAATAACATCATCTACCTGAAGTGGAAGTCAATGCCCTCTTTCATGCAGTCTTGTCATGGCTTATTATTGCTTTGCCAACAGCAATTTGTCCTTGCTTTTTGGAGACTGGTATCTCAGAGCAGATTATTTGGTTCAGATATTTGTGATTCTTTCTAATTCTGAATAAACAGTCCTTGGTTTTGCCCTTTGTCATCCCAGAGTTCACCAAATGTGTCTTCTGACTTTCTCAAAAACATCTATTTCTGTGCTACCAGTTATGAAAATTAATAAAATCCATAAATATTTATGAGATTACCACAAAGCTGAAGGAGGAAGTATGCCTTCTTTCTCTTATCTGAAAGCTAACTGGTCAGCAGAACAGATGATAGTCATACACATAACTTTTTCTCAACTGTGTCATTGCTGCTGTATGCCCCAGAAACCGTTGTCACTACAGTCCACAAGATTCACATGCTACCCCAAACCACAGCCCATTTCCCAGCTTATTCCATGCTGCAGGACCAGTAGCCTAATCTATGTGTTCCATGGGAAAGACTGAAGCACTGTGAGTTGTTCTTTGTGTTTGCTTATAGCTGTGGTGAAACATTTTGTTGGTGAAACTCCCAGATGATTGCAGGAATCAGGCCATACTGTTAGAGAAGAACACTAAAAATACCCCTGTGGTTTAAAAGAACAAAAGGCAGCAAGAAGGTCTGAACTTGAAAGCAGAGAAGAGAGTAAGGGTGAACCTCAGACTGAAAAGAAGCCCTACCGCTTCCAGACCCCAGGGACCTCCCAGTGTCCTCCAACAGACTCTTCACATGGCATTGGCAAAACGGCCAAAAGGATGTTGCCAAAAGGGCCTCTCCTCTGACTCCCTCCAGGCTCTGTGCAGAGGAAATGGCACCTCCCCATGCTCCAGGGGCTGGGCCAGGAGATGGGGAAGAAGGACCCACACATCACTTGGCCATCAGTAACTCTTCTATGGAGTGCTGGGAGACCTCACGCAGGCTGCAGCGCCTCCCATTCCCACCAGTGGGATCACTGACCTTTGGTTTGAATTCATATTAGCTTTAAAGGTAAAAATACAGTATAAACAGCACTGGGAACTCCTCATGTTAAATAACCTCCATACGTTATGTAGGTAATTTACCACGGTGTTTCTGACCTTTGGTAGGGAAAGACATAGTTGCTTCAAACAAATCAAGTTTAATATTTCTGCACAGTGTTCTGTATTGACAAACACCAGAACCTCTATGACATACACAAGGTAAATTATGTGAAAATACAAAAATCATACATACTGGTAAATAAATACATTTACTACAGAATACCAAAGAGTTTCTTTAAAAAATTTACTTTGTAAAAGCACATTCTTACAGGTTTATCTAAAACTCTATAGGTCTGAACAAAAATGAGATTTCTAACAACTCAAAACAGGTCAGGACAGTCTTTTGTGCAAACAAGTGAATGTATTACATTATGAAAAAAGTGACTGGTTAAATATTAGTTCTCATGGCTAAGACATCTTTTGCAGTTTTGATATTTTCCACTCTTTAAACCCCATAGAATGTAAAGGAAATCTAGACCATAACATACTCAAATTCTACTGTATATCTGGTTTATTTAAGAAAGGCAAAGTGATTAATTAGATGATGCTAACTTGTTAACTGTGGAAATAAAAAAAAAAACTAATTAAAAACCCCTATCTAAACTGGGTTTTAATTTTATGGGGACAGAAACATTCATGTAGCGCTTACTGCTATTTTCTGCTTCTCAAAGTTTAAGTAAACATGTCAGAAACACAGACTTTTCTGGTTGGTTTTTTTTCGCAGGCAGATAAAGTCCCAGCACATTCTAAAATGGGTATTTCTGCAGCTGCTCCCAAACACTGCATCTTTCAGATGGTCATAAGTGGGATGAAAACAGTGTTGGGAAATACAAAAACAAGCCAGTGTGTACTAGGAACTCTCAGAGATTAACCAGCTCTGAAGTCCTTGTTTTCTGAGACACTTCTAAAGGTGTATCCAATTACAGAACATCATCCACAGACAGTTTTACCATTCTTCTACTCTTGAGTAAAAGAAATTGTTCAAACAGGAGAAACAAAAGCCCCAGCCTTGTAATGATAGGGTACAGACTGACACTCTCTATGGATCAAGCCCACTGAGAAGTCAGCTCAAAGGAAAAAGGAGAAGCAGATGTCTGTAAGTAACAGGTACAGACACAGGGAGAGCATTTAAGATAATTTTTTTAATCTTTTCCAAAGACAGATTTCACCTGTTCAAAATGATTTTAAAAGGGGTTTCAAGTGACAGACTCTTTAGAGATACTTTGCAATAATTAGTGCCAAGAGAATTTATTATTGTTGTTTATGTTGTCAGTCTCAACAGTGGGAGAGAAGACTGAGTAATCTTCATATATCACCAAAGGAAATGTTGTAAGACTATATATGATTGTTTTCTAAACACCCTGTTTAGTTGCAGTAATGACATCATAGACTTTGAGAGCACGTTTAACACAAGATGCCAACTTCTTCACCGATAGATATTGGAGGTACCCCTTTGAATGTCAACAAGGCATCATGGGTTGTATATATGAGAAAAATTGGCCTTCCATACACATGAAGTTTTCTGAAGTATTCATGCCAGTAATGCCCAATTTCTGAGACCCAGGTAAGCCCACTTTTAAACAAAGACGGACAAGAAAACATTAGGACTTTTGCAGAGACACGCAAATGGGGCATTACAGAGACACGACAGAAGTTAGAAAGAAACATTTAGTTACACCAGCAGGCTTTGTATTAGGCCTGAAATAGAAATAAATTGGTGAAAATGCAGAAATCTACATATAAACTGCTTAGGAGACATACAAAGGGTATTGTCAGATTTCTTACCAATATGATGCAACATAACCAGTGACCATCATTCTATCAATGAATACTAAAATCCATTACTTGTCATCAGTGATGCCAGGCAGTGTGCTAATTCTCCAGCAAGAAATCACTTTGCAGCCCTTCTCCAGCACATGCTGCTGCCCTGTCTACATGCTGGAGTTCCTCCTCACCTGTACATGGAACTTGTTTGCACTTTAGTATGATTCTCCATAACTGCACTCCTTGGACCATAGGTTCCTGTTCCTGGGCTTAGGGCTCAAGATAGTGCAAGTATAATAAAAAAGTCTTACGTGCAACACAAACACAAGGAAAGTTCAAAGAACTTAAGAGCCACAGGTCCCAGTTTCTGCCTTCAGGAGGAGCTCTTTCTTCAGTATAAGGAGAGCTGTATCTTAATGGCTTTGGTTCTGCAGTTTCTATGCTAAGCTTCCATGCCCATCTTTGCAGCGTATCCTCTGACTGATGCCGAGCACATGGGCTGGGAAACAGCACACAGGTCAAAACATGCACTGTTACACAGTAGAATGTCAGTTAGCATGTATTAGTTGCATTACTTAGCGATAAACCCATCCGTAATAAACCTGTTGTGTGTGGTTTTCTTATGTGGTGGCTGCTTGTGTGAATGCTAAGAGAGGCTCTCATCCTCCAGATCCAGGCAGATGCAAATGAAGAAGAAAAAGAGAAAGGAAGATTATTTTCTGAGAAACAAGTGTATTTCTGATGGATACTGTAAAAAGAGATCTAGTTATATTGGCATTATTTATACCATACTAGTCTCTGGTACCCTAGTAAAGCACTTGCTTTCAGCATACAGTCCCCAGATCCCTGGCATCACACAATGCAAAGAAGAAAGCACAGTGTTGTTAGGAAGCTTAAATTCATCATCATACAGGTGGCAATAAATAAGAGAGCACTGCAAACCACCGCAGTAGAAAAAGAGGACTTAGGAAATGTGGCCTGTAGTGTGTAGGTGCTGAGCTTTGCAAATACAATTCAAGGAGCCAAGTGTTAGAAATGCTGCACTCTAAGTCATAACTGCCACCCTGAGAATACAGAATGTGAATCCTTTTACATATGTTCTGCAGTGTCTTGGTCAGAAACATATTCAGTGCTTTAAAATTCACCAACAACCTTGAATTGCGCAATGTGATGAATATCCCCACTGAGGATTATGCAACTGGAATTAGAGGCCAACCTACTTCAAAATGAGAACATATACACAGGGATTTAACACACTTTAATTCACAGGCATTAACTTTATAGGTTTCACTGACTTAGCTTTCTGGAGTGTCTCTATATGGAAAAACCTGTACATGTTTGAGACAAGTGAAAGTTATAGATGAAAGAAAAAAGCAGGGAGCTTAAGACAAAACAAGGAAATTGTAGTAACACAGATTACTAAACTGAAAATCATCTACCACCTGCAAGAAAGTATTTGAAGTGATACCAAACAGGAATTTAAGTTACTTGCTGAGCAACTTTTCAGTTCCTGATACTTGTACTGTACCCTCGTGTTTGTTCTGGGCCATCCTCATAAATGAATACGCATGAAACTTGATTTCAGTGTCATTTCAATTGCCTGATGAGAACTTTCTGTAGTAATGTGGTTTTTCATTATTCCAAATTGCAATGAACCAGTTTATTCTTCACAAGAAAGTTCAAAACAAAGAGCCTCTGTCTACTAGTTGGTCATCCAGGGAAACAGCAAGAAGACAGGCTTAGGTACTAAGAACTAATTTCTAGTGCCAGCTCTATATATAACTATTCATTTGTCTATATCCTTTCATAAGCTCTGAATCACAGCTTCACTGGCATTAAAAGGGTAATAATACTTACCTGCTGCTCCTGGGCTGCTGTAAGGCTTTACTAGCTAATATGGAATGTCTTTGTGAAGTGTTTTTAGTTTGTGGGTGTTTGTTAAAGCTGGTATTTACCAGCCTAATCACAGATTGGCCCCAAGACAGAAGATACTGCTACAAGAATTAAAGTATGAACAGAAAGCCCCCCAAAAGGCAAGTGGTGCCATTTTGGTGAGAGGGGGATGTATCTTTCGACCATGTCCTTGCACTGCATCCCAGGTGTAGTATGCAACAGGGTACCACGGGATGTTTCATGGCACACAATACTCTGCTAGTAATAAGATTCCTGATTGGAAAAAAAAGCCCTCTGTCAATTCAGGCACATAGCTCAACAAGTTAATGATGTCACCTAGAAATTATGGTTTTCTTCCAGGATGAAAAGTTTCTATTTTTAGTATAAAATATCAAACCTCCACAAATAAGGCAGCAGAAAATGAGGCAGAGACTTTAGTAGAAAACACTGCTCTATTTGCATTCAGCACAATAAGTATGGACCTTCAGGAATAAATGTAGTGGTACACAAAAAAGCAGTATCATAAGGCAAAACCCAAAGGAAGCGTATTAAAATGGCTATGTTATGCTTTTTCCAGCAGGACTACCAAGCACTGCTCATATTGCTGGAAAAGGCAGCTACCACTCAACCAAATTGACCTGGTGCACCTATAGCTACTTCAAAGACTCTCTTCTTTGAGCTCAAGCTATAACTTTGAAACCATTTTTAATAACTACAAAATACCATAATGTTTGAAGATACTTCAGGATCAATACAATTCTACTTGTAGCCAGTGAGGACAGGAGATTCTCCCTGGAGAACAGAACAGGATGGTTATAACTGGGTTATCTTCTGATGTCCCAGACTGGAATGAAAACCTCCCGTTAAGAGGTGTCAGAGTTCACAGACTTGTTTGAATACTGAACTTCATAGCATGAGCAGTGCCCAAAGCCCACTGTCACAAAACATACTCTGGTTTTGTGTACTGTAAGAGCCTGGACAGTAAGCATAGCCATGGAAACGAACAAACAAGCAAACAAAACAAGCAACTGAAATGTAAAATATTCCTGCTGTTGTTTGGTAAATCAGCATGGGAAAAGTACAAGATATCTTACATGGTGTTCAAGAATGCCTAACAGAATTAGGAAGTGCTCTCTTGTTAGGACTTTGGAAATTCCATCGCTTACTGTGTCCTGATCACACTGACAGATTTCTGCAGCCAGTTTGCCAGTGTGCTGCACAGGCCAACCTGTATTCCACTTGTGCAGATGGAGCTGCAGGATAGGGAGCTTATGCTTAAATGAGAGCTCAAATGTCAAGACAAGCTTAAGGAAAACAAAATTTTGAACAAATAATTTCCTTGTAATGTCACCCAATCTGTAAGCTAGATTTTAATGTTAAAATCTCTAAAAATGGTTACAAATTACACCCTGTTACTTTGCAAGAGTTCACTTTACAAAGTACTGGTACTTTTGATGACATTGTTCCAAGTGGGATAACCTCAGTAAGAAGCCATAGATACGGGGTCAAATGTGAGAACCAGATTGCATTGTAAACATCCCACTTGAGTATAAAGGTAGTCATAAAACATGAGACTCGTTTTGAAATCAGATGTGTGCAACAGAGTCAAAGTCTGCAGTAACAACAGTTTTGAACAGCCGAGTTGCATCCAAGGAAAGAAAACAAAACCAGCATAAGTACAAAAAGACAATTTGCAGCACAATTGCCAAGTGTTGTGGTTTGCTGCTACATGAAAGCATTAATAAGCAGTTGCATTAACAGAACCTCTGCAAGGTGTTCAAGAATAACAGCTTTAAAACAACTGATGGTGCAAACTAAAACACAGCCAACAACGTACCACTCTGAGAAGGGAAAGTGTATCAGATGGTTTGTCCTTACTGGTATTTTTCTGCACATTTAGTGACCAAAAATGACATAAGTTTAAAAATTCAAGCCTCACTAAAGTCATTGACAAGATTTCCATAGAATTCAACAGTGTCAAGATTTTATCTTAAGACATTGGTTAGCTATTCAGTTTCTACACAGGTGGCAGAGAACTGTTCATGTTTTACTGCGGTTCCTTCAGTGAGAATCAAACCGGTTACTGAGCACACAAACCACTCCTGCCACCCACCAGCCTCGAAACTCTCCTGAGAATCCTCTCAGCAGAACAGTGATAGACATAGGCAGGTCCCAAAACAATTATTTCCACTCAACTCATTGGAACTGAGGCACAAAGAGGTTACAAGATTTGCACAGTCACACAGTCAGTTGGGTTTGAAACCCAGGTGACCTGATTTGCAGGCCTGTGTTCTCTCAGCTGCTGGACAGCCTAAAAGACTAGATGATTTTGACATGTTTGTGGCTCTTTGGGGCTTTTCCTGCATGCAGTCAATACCTAGGCACAGAATAGATGCACGAGTATTCACTGGTATTGCTCAGTTCTGGCTCTCAAGCAGGACTGCATTCCAGTTCACGTGCTAGCAAGCTTTTGTCAGAGTGATTTTCAAACTGCCATTGTAGATGTGACTAAAACCATGATAAGCTTTCAGTGTTATTGAGTAATCCAATTACAAAGCAAACAGGAAGTTGTTTTGTTTGGTTTTGTTTTTCTCAAGAACATAAGCATCATTTTTTCTGGAATGTGTCCTCTTCCTGAAGCAATTTAGGACATCTGTGTACTGGTTCCATTAAACCGTTTCAAGACAGAGAGTGAATTCAAGACTTCTCAGTGGAGGTATAGATAAACATACCCTTACTGAAAAAGAGGAATTAAAAATATCAGGGCAGTTAAATAAAATACAACATATAAGTTTTAATGCATTTTCATCCAATATACACGCACTTGTGAGTATCAGCTACTGAGCTATAGTTTATAGCAAAATAACAAAGCATCATGTTTTAGTTGTGCAAATCCTTTTCTTAGTTCCTTGGCAAGCAACAGAAAGAACTGAAAAAGAGCTGCTTAATTTCAAACACCCAGCAGAACCCTGGTAGGTACATTTCATACATGAAGAACAACCGAAACTCATTTTCATCGAGTAGCACATCCAAAGGAAGCCTGCATCTACAGTTAAAGTAATTCTAGTGCAAGATTTATATGTAGAAAACTACTTTCTTCTAGTAACCTATGAGGCCTTTTGATAAACCCGAGAGTTATCAGACTATAATTCTAATCAAGGTGACTGCTGCTCTATCACATTTGCTGTCCTTATTTACCAAGTAAAGATACTTTGTTGGTGAACACATCCTTCTCTAAAAACGAGGAAAAAGCTTGCAAATGATGTTTTAGGAGAGGAATGGGATAGCATGGGAGAACTAGTTAGAATGCCACAGCATCAAACCCAACACCTTCCCGACACCTGCCACATATCAGGAGAGTCTCTCTCTGCCCTAAAACACCAGGCAACCCCCTGTCCTATCCTACTAGAATAACCAAAGACAAATACTGGCCTACAGTCATCATCCCTTCAGGGCAAGAACTCTTGTTTGCCATGTGATGCCCACTCCTTGTTGTATCTTTATGTGAAATCACTAATATATTAATTTAAAAAAATTAAATTTGTAAAAAGCTAAGACATAAGAACTGGGAGTGATTTTCTATACTAAGGAGTGGGATGATTTCCTTCATTTTTAATGGGCAGCACTCAGGTAGGGGTCAGATTTTTATAGGTAGAAAAGTAGACTAATGCTCAATACTTGCGGAGACCTCTCTGATGGCTCTGCTTGCTGAAAGTCCCTCCTTATGTTCATCAAAAGGGAGCAAAAAATGAGAAAGTCTGAATTGATGTCACTGATTCGCTGTGACCGATAAAACTCTGGTGTCATTTGACTCCACAATGATGTTTTTCAATTGTGCAGCTATCAGATTTTGTTACAGAGCCCTCTTTACTAAAGTTTCTTCAGTTCTAGTACCTCACAAGGACAGCCAGCTGGGAACTCCAGAACTATTGTAAGGCAACTTGAATAGTGAGCGCTTTGCCCAGTCATTATTACAAACCATTCTCACAGACTTCTTGGCATCAGAATCTCTAACAATGGCCTACAACATTACTGTTTTATGGCCATTTATTATTCTACAAAAGGAGAGATTTCTAGCTTCTAAAAAATAAACTCTCTGCCAGGGCATCAACACACTTCAGCTCACAGAATCACTTTCAACCTTTTGAAACAGGAAAAATAAGGCAGCACTACAAAGGCAATCCAACAGCCTGCCTCCGGGCTTGTGGACAGTGCTGCTCATTGATTTGCAACTAATGGTTTGGAAACTCCGGTTACTGAATGTTTACTGAGAAAAATTCTGATTATATTTTAGGCAAGCTTTTTTATCTGCTACCTTTTAATGTGTTAATTTACTCCACTGAAAAGCCAAAGGGCCAAATTTACCACTCTGATCAGGCTTCTATTGTTGAAGCATCACTGGATGTGCACCGAAGGCATTATTCATCTGTGGAGAGATCACTGAGTAATACAGTCAAACGCTTTTGAGTTGCACATCCTTGCGGAAAAGATAAAGGGATTGTGAAGAGAATGAGAAGGAAGAGAACATCAGAGATGAAGAAAACTAGATAAAGGGCCAGGGAGAAACTGTTTGATGTAAACAGAGTGACAAGTTAGATTAAGAACTCTCATTAAAGCATGCAGTTATTTGCCTATAAGCAATTCAGATAGGGAAGTTGTTTACAACTCTCTGCCAAAATCAACAGCAGGTGCAAAAAAATCAATACTGGGATTTTAAATAATATTAAATCTACCATGTCCAAACACTCACTAGGGCTGTGTGATGGAAATACACAGCTCAGTGCCACTATATTCTTTGTGACACTAAGAAGGTTATGCACACTGACATGCAGGCCCTGCAGAAGCTCTTACTAATGTGAGTGTGCCACTAACTGCTCCTTGGTTACTTTAGTATGCATATAGCTCTGAAAATACATACTGGTGCCAATGGTCAAGTGAATCAAAAGAACCCAGTCCCTTGCTCAACATCAGTGAGGAACCAGGGTTTTGGCAATGGCCACTAGGTACAATCCTACTGTAACTGAACCAGATTTAATGAGAGCTCCTCATTCCTCTTAGTCCTGGGTTAACATCCCCCTCTAGTGACCTCAATTTATGGTGGGAAATTTTTCCTCAGCAACTCGTTGGCTGATGTCCCTGTATGATTCTGTTAAGATGATGGGAATTTGAGTCACCACTTTCCTCCTGGCACGCTTACAGGTTAAAAAAATACCTGGCTGGGAAGAACATACAGGGAGAGTGAAGTTACACAATGTGCTGGCAGCAAAACTGTCCCAAGAAAATGAACTCTGCCTTTCCCCAGCCTCTCATTCTCACCCTTGTGCAGGAGTTCACTGCATACGAGCTGCTTTTTTGTGCCAATTCCCTGTGGGGCCATGATGCAAGCCAGACCATTGTTATGATCCATGTTCAAAACAGTCCTTCCTAAACCAACTGCACTGTTAAAGCCAGCAGATTGTGTATTTGCACCATATGACACTTGGTTCCTTTGACACAGTGCTGTGCACAGGGAGAGGCAGGAAACTCTCAGGTGCCACTTTTTCAGGCTTTAAAGCAAACATGACTGGAGAGCCACAGAATTAAAGCCATGCAGATTCAGCCCTTCTCATGCTGCAGATTCTTTAAACACACATCTCACCTAAGTACCAGCAGTGGGGATTTCTGTCTGGTTTTGCAGTAGTCTAAACAGAAATTCTGGTTATCACTGGAGATGGTTTTTAAAGACTGACATGAGGCCTAAGGGCCTCTCTGTTAAAATCCAAAGTGAGATCACAGATGGGGATGTGCAGTGGTGAGAAAACACCAACTATAGGGAAAAGCAAAGCATCCATGTGCAAAGCCTCAGTATCACACTGCAGCTCATGATCATGAATTCTGATCATTTACTGAGGGAACTGACTGCTCATTTCTCACACACGAAAGGTGTCTTTCCATTCTATACTACTGTGTGGAAAGGCTTCTTGCAACAAGATTTGAATAAATAAAAGAATGAAAGAGCCTCCTGTTATTGAAAGGCAACATTTGATAGGCTGAGACCATCAACAAAACACTGTTCAAAGCCAGATGACACTTTTCAATAGATTTTAACAAATATTAGAAAGAATGCTGTCAATTACTTATTTCCATCTCTTATCTGAAATTGCCTTGTTTGTATACTGGGAAGGACACCTGAAGGCAAATGTGAAGAAGAGAGCAGGTTTCTTTTATCAGTTGAAATTAAACAGTCCAAATGGCACAACCTCTCCTTATGGCCTGTCCCCTATGAAACAAGCAGATTTGATCTCATTTTTCTCATTACGTAATCTTTGGTTGTGCAATGCAAGAGTCTGTAAAGACTAAAAAAGGGGACCTGAATACATACAGTATAAAACACAACTACTTCATTCACATTTCAGTATCCTTCTGTGTGAACTACATATAAATCCTATTATTTTGTGCACCATTTAGGATAACATTGTACAGAACACGGCAGAAAGACTTGTTATTTTTAAAGGTGTTTTACGGTGTGCTTTCAGTTACAGCTCCTGGCTTTTGAAATGTTCAGAAGAGAGGAGAATGGCTTATTCTTTGCTTGAGTTTTGAAATGGTATTTGTTTATATATTCCAGATAAATCAGAAAAAAAAGAAAACCAAAAAATCCACACTATTTTAAGCTATTTCGTGTCCTGCCAGTGTCTCATTTGTACATGGCATACACTACATTTGCCTAGAAGGATTTAGCTCAGTAGCTGGCACATTTACATTGAAGAACAGCATACACAGTTTCAATCGATTTCAAGTGTTCTTACAATGGGAAATAAATACTAAAAGTGGTTGTTGCTGAAAGTTCAAATAATGCAATCAACAACTTGTAAAATCGCGAAAGGCCAGACAAATTTAATAAAATCTTTCCATTTACCTTCTTCAGCTTTACACAGCCTGGTCAAAATAGATTCTCTGCAGAGAACCTTTATCCAACTGTCTGAATCACTTAATACAAAATATGTGTTTGAATTACCACAGCAATACAAGGATACCAATTCCCAACACGCGACATGCCAAATTCAACATAAGTTTGCTTTCTTGGCATCTAGATGTTTTCCTTTTCTGTACTCCAAATACATTTTCATTTGAAACAAATTAAAAAGCATGTAGATGTTAAAACATAATAACAGCTTAGAATTCAAGTGACTTGTGCAACATTGTTTTGTGCTTACTACTTCTCCGTTTCCCCCCTACTGCAATTAAAATTCATCGTGCCCTACTACATATGCAATAGCAATGCACCAAGTTCAGTCCAGTATAGGTTTTCAACCTTCACACTTTGCTTTATACTACACGAGATCCTTGCACGTTCAAAAAAGCGCATCTTTCCTGTGATCTTTCTTTTACGTTGGCTGATGTGAAGCTCTGATTAGTCGATGTAGGAATGCAACCTTGAGGTACGATTGCAGCCTCAGGATAATTCTTAAATGTAAAAAGGAACTTTTCGAGCGTGCACGCCCTTTCTGGATTTAAAAAAGACACCGTTATAATGGTGCTACTAGAGCCACGGTACAGTACGTCATGGCACATCTCCATAACATATTCAAGGACATGAGAGAGAACTTCTATTTACACAAACTTGATGTCACTTCCAGAAAAATATGACAGAAAAAAAACAAAAGGAAAACATATTTCCTGAATGTCCTGAATTTTTAGAAGATTCCTTTTACTTTCTCTTCAGCAATAGAGTGATTCTCCACAACTACTTTTTCCCTGCCCTGTTTAGTATGGACCATAAGTGACATCAGCAGGAACTGGGAATCATATAGCAAACTGCTTCCTTTGAGAGGATGCTCACCCATGCCCCTTTACTCACAAGCCAGCTTGCTGTCAAAACTTGAAAGGGCAATGGCAAAGGCTTGTAGTGCACACATTGGGTAGTTGTAGTCCATGGTGAACACATCCTCAGCCACGCGGCCAAACTGCATCACTATATATTCAGCTGCAAGAAACACCATAAAATGTGACAAAGCATTATTTTTGTTTGCAGCCCTTGCTAAGTATGCATTCAATGTCATCCTCGGGCCCACTTCAACAAAACACAGACAAAACATGCTCACTCATCAAATTCCACAACACTTAGCCATGCAAGTGGGTGTGCTGGTATCAAAGAGAAGCAAGGGTAGCTGGAGTGAGGAACAGCTGAGTGACAAAAAATTGCAAGACTTGCTACTGATAAAAAATTGCACAGATAAAGAGTGTGTTTTACAAGCTCAGAGAGAAAATTGCTACTGTATAGAATGCTCTTATACAGGTTTAGTGCAAGTTTCACGTGTATCAAGAGCCAATTAATTCTATTCCCACTTGACTTCAGGCAAGTGGACAAGCAAGGATAACGGGAGAAGAAAATGCATGACTGTGATCAAAACCTAATCATGTCTCCCTGTTACATAATTTTAATGAAATTTTCCTCAGCTTTTTCCCTTTTTGTACTCTTTATCACGCAAAAGGAAATCTCAGCCTCATTCACAATTTTCAGTCTTTAATTGCGGAAGCAGGTATATTTGTTTCACCTTATAAAATGCAGGAAATGCATACACCATTTCAAATTCAGCATTGCTCTCAGAGACCAGGACAGCCACTTGCAACAGACTGCAGTATTCCCTACAGTCTCAGCACAGAACTAGTGCAGCCCAGTGCGCTCCAGCACCTAGTGACTATTGCCAGCCCACAGTGAGCGTAAAGTGGGGCAGCATCACTCCACTCGAGCAAGTGTCTTTATCCTTGCTCCAACAACTGTACCTAAGCTTGAGAAAAAAAGGGGGCTGCACACTGCTGGCAGAAAGCAGCACATTGGTAAGGTCCTGGTGATGGAGTGAAAAGCAGTTCTGATGCTTTCAGGGTGGAAGGATTGTGTGATACTTGTGCTTGCGTGGAGTGATACTAGCACTGCTGACTGGAAGTACTGCAGCTCTGAGAGCAGGAACAAATCTTAAGGTAGTGCTCAGTCCACAAGTCAGGCAGCCAAAGAAGAAAACTAAGACAGCACATAGCAGAATCACCTGTCTCAAGCATAAGCATTTAAACACCCAACTTGCATCAATGTCATGGCCACAAGGCAGAGCATCCCACATAAGTTAAACTCACTCAAGTAATGACAGTAAGAGCAGAATGACTGTCAGACTGTGAAACCAGCAGTGTTTCTACATGTTAGAGATATACTTACGATCATTATCATGAATAATTTGGAAGTTTTTCACTGAGGCCTGTGTGACTCGACCATGGAAATTTAAAACATAGGACTGTGTGTCATCATTCCAGACTGGGGTTTTGTTATGCAGCTCAATGACACTCTCCGTATTTTTGTTCTGCCATCTTGCAAGAAGCGTCTCATGTTCCTGCACACACCACAGATACACACTTCAGGTCAACACTCTCACAAGGCCAAAAGTAAATTAATACACACAAAACAAAACCATTCATAAACCCTAGCCCGAAGACTAAACTGTCACCCCCAACCTCCAAAACAGCATCACTGAATTAAACCAAGAACTCTTGAGTATCTTAATGAGAATGTGCATTAGAATCCTTTCCACAGCTTCAAAAGTATTAGTTCTGCTTTTTGTTATCTAACTACATTATTATTTGCAGTACTTTTGTGAGTCACAGGACTAGTCACACATCACATTGTTCCTCAATTATTCAAATGTTTTTAACCTCTAAATCTTCAGCAATGCAAAAAAAAAAAACCCAACTCAAACTGAAAAAGTAATTTTTATCATTGACTGATGGTATGACTTACATTTCGTGGTCTGATGGAAACTCTTTCGTGGTCCATATTCATTCCTGGTATGATCACACTCATTTTGCGTGGCCCTTTAAACCCCAAGACATTTGTTTCCTAAAAATGTTATAAAAGAGTTCAGCATGTTCTGTATTTTGGGAGTTAATTTCTTCAGCAGAGAGGCACAGTGGCAGCCCAGGGGACTTACTTGTTAGTCAACTCAAAAAGCATCTTGAAACTCCTACCTTCGCTGGCACTGCTAAACTTGCTGACTTTGTTTTAGAAGCTCTGACAACAGGAAAAATGGAAATAGAGAAGTTTCCAAAAACATTCCTAGCATTGGCTGCCAGCAACCTTAATACAATTAAAAAACCCCTAGTCCTTTGTTAAAAAGGATATGAACTAACCAGAATGCTTGGCTACTGCTAGATCCTAAAATAAAGTGGTTATAATTTGAAAATCATAAAATGCAGTCACACATTTTGATGAGAGACAAAATTAAATATATGGGACCAACTCCATTTATTCCAGAGCCAGCACAAAAGCAAACAAGAAGAAGCTGCCAGTAAGAGCATCTGTTAGCAGTGCTGTGGTTCTCAAAGTCTTCAGATATGTTATGCTTAGAGAGAAGCATGGTATAAAACAAACACATTAGCATGAATGCAAATTTTTGAGCTGTGAAGGCAGGGAAAGTAAAGAAACATGGGCAGAAAAAATACATCCACAGAAAATGCAACTTTTTCGATAAACACAATTCAATGCCTTTATGACCAGCATTTTACAGGAGCGCTCCACAGTCTTCTCTCAAAACACAACCACTAAAATCTAAATAGGCCTAAAGTTTAATGCTTTTGACGTTTTTTCTCCACAGAAACAACTAGAGCCATGTATCATCATCTATCTCCTTTTGAAAAAGCAAAACTAAAGGCTGGTATTTCCAATGCACTCAGTAAAACGCGGTTGTCTGCTCTGGCATGAATCAGGTCAGTGAAACACTGACATCTCCGAAACCTCATCTCCTCGCATTTTGTGCTACTTACTTTTTAGTTTCTTTCAGTCACATGCATTTTTCCCCTCCTGCTCTTCCCAAGTGAAGGGCTGTGGACACGGACACACACTAAGGAATTTCAGGAAGGAAATTCCCATTGGCGCTATTCCCAGCAACATACTACAAAATGCCACCCCTGTGCTCCAGCTGCTGTGGCTCTACCACTGAGATATTTAGAAGTGACATTTTCAGGTATCCCTGCTTTCATATATTTAATTAAGGTGTCCGGATTTTAAGGAACACTGAACTTTGTAGGATATCTCTACATTCACAAATAAAAATCCCAGCCTGCATCTTGGCTCCTTGTCAACATCTGGAAATACCCGCCTAAGATTTGCTTGCACCTAAGTTCTGTCATCCATCAGACCTTTGAAATAACTTTGGTTGTTTCAGCAAACCACCTGGAGATTTCACACAACCCATTAAAGATTTTCATCCATGAAAGAACAATTCCACTGAGTTATTTTACTGAATACTGTTGAAGCAATCCAGGTATATCCGTAAAGCTCCGTAAGTCTGTATATTAATGGGAAGATCCTACCTCTTTTCTGAATCATTTATGTCATGGCCTTTGGCAGAGTAAACCAAAGCTATCAGTTCATTTGGAAATTTATACTTGGTTCTGCATCATGGTGACATTCAAACTAAAATGACTACCAGCAGATTTTATAAGCAGGGGAAACTCAGCACAGCAGAGGCCAATTCCTAAGGAAAGATTCATGCTTAAGCTTATTTTCCACTAACTACTGACAGTTTTAGTCTTCTCTGTAATGTCTTACAAGCTTTTCTTCTCACCAAGCTGCAGTTATGCTACATACAACTAATTAAATGTTAACTGGTTTTAGACTGTGTTCAAGGTAAAATGAAATAATAGCACTGAATCACTTCCCTCCCAACAAGCAGTATTATCACTCTGAAAAAAACAGGACTCTATTCTTTGGAGTTACTCAGAAACATTAAAATCAGTAGTCCTGCCAAATGATAAAGGAATGGTTTCCATATGCATGTTATGCCATTCACCAATTTCATCAAACGTTTTACTGGCAAATGCAACCCTTTTGCTAAAACCAAGGTACAGAACTGAAATTGTAGAAACACAGAATATATGAGTAAAGCAGTAAGGACAGAAGAGGAGCTTTAATTAAAAGTAGACCATTCCAAACTACATGCACCCAAGTAAAATTAATTCCCCATATCTCCTGTCTCATTCTTTCCTTCTCTCTTATTCCCCTCCTCTGCTATTTTGTGTGTAAGTTCAAGACTACAAATAGCATCATTAGGGGAACGTAGGCCAGAATCTGATTTTACACCATTTTAATGACAATGACAGAATTGGTTTACACAGGAATTCAAAATAAGGGTTGTTAGCTGGCAGAGCACTACTGATAGAGCCAGGGATTTAAATCAGCTGAGGACCTGGCACAGTATTGCTTCAGGGCTGCACCCTCTACCATTGCCCAGGTGGTAAGCGTAGCATGTGTCACAATACACTGGACTGAAAGAACATGGAGCCTATCCTTAAGGTTGCTTTTAAAATCTTATTTCCATTAAATTATGTAAGCATTTCACTAAAGTGGAAATATCTGTCATGATAAAAGCAGCAAGTTGTATATCCCAGCAGCTCTCAAGAGATTCATAACTCAGTTACCACAATTTTCTTTCAGCCACTTCCCTTTCTGGACTTGCATAGAAACTATCATTCCATAGAAAGCCCAAAACATAGAACCCACTACACTGGAGCAGAATGCGGGTGACTGAGGCCTGAGTAGGAAGTCACAGTTCTATTGCTTTGCTGAAACACAGAGTATTAGCAGAGCTCCCCATCTGATGCAAACTGAGTTGTGAGATACTATGGGTATAAAGGAATCCAGCACAGAAAACTCTGGTACAAATGGTAGTTATACCTTACTGCTTCTGGATAGATTTTTGCCAAGCGATTCTGAAATCAGCCATTAGGTGCTGCTGCAGGTTTATTAATAAGCTAGACTGCCACCCATGGGGAGAGTAAAAATGGCTTACAGCACCTGGTAAAACTCGGTCCTTGCACTGATTTTATCCCTGTTGCTTGAAACGTGCCCTAAGGTGAGCTCCACAATGAGAGTTCTCATACATTCATCCCACAGTTACCAGCAGATGCACCAGCAACTTCTGCCTGTACAAAATAGACCTGCTGAGACAATTCAGCAGGTCAGGCTCAGTAAGCTGGTGGAAGTGGGTACAGCTTCCTCTATGGGTGGGTAGCTGACTGGCTGTGCTGAGAGACAGTGAGAGGCACAGTGGTGCTTTCAAAGTACTGTTTGTTATAGGTTTTGCTGCAGGAAAAATCTCAGGAATTAAAAGGTTACCTTAGGACAAGGGTGTTTCAGGAGCGCTCTTGAATAATCTCACTTTAGCAAGCCTGGGTAGTAATGAAATATCATTCCAGTTTCCTTTTGTCCTCTGGCCACAGCACACCTGAAAGCCTGATGCCTTTCTTCATGAGTACCAAAATATCAATGCAAAATCCTTCTCTTACAAAAATGTACAAGTTTTAAACTGCTGATCTCAAAATAGACATATGAAAGGAGCTTATCTTCGCCACATTCTCCAAACAGTGGCCATGGTTCTGTTCTTTCCAACACACACTTCTAATCACTTCTGCTGACCCCAGTTGAGGTTTTTAGTTGGTAACATTAATGGGTCAAATGCTGTTGGTTTTGACTTAAGCAATGTCTAAATTGTTCAATATATAATTTCATTTCAATTGTTGGGTTTGGGTATATTCCTCCTTGCATTTCCACATTCCCCCAGAAGATTAGTTGCCTGGCTCCAGGGAATGCCCTCCTATATAAACCTATTTACTAAACGTGTAAGGTCTCCTAGGTTCCGACTGTAAACTCTAACATCAGATTCTGGACAGTCTTGTTAAATCCTGTTAGGTGGATTTTATGAAATGCTCAGAGAGTTTCAAATTCAACAGCAATGGGGGGATATGTATCTTTCTGTCTGTCTTGTCTGCAACTGCAGGCCGTGTGCCTGAATAACAGCACATGTGACCAAAGGCACTATTTATGCTACATTCACAGAAAAACAGCATCCTAAGCAACAGGAAAATAACACGTCAGCCACCCTCCAGTGCTCTCAGCATTTTGCATGGGAAGGATAGCTCTCTGCTTTCCTTTTCATGTGCTGAAATCTGCCAGAGGCATTGCTCCCCACAACCTGCAGCTGCCCTTTCTAGGAACCCATTCTCTGCGTATATGCTGGATCATGATCTGATGGATTTAAAGGCATCCTTGATTAGAGCTGGGCAGGAGCTTTTCATGAAAGTGGTTCTTGGGTATTTTTGTCCGAAGGTGTTGATTTGTGAACTTCCTGTAGCAGTGTACATACCCATTTTGATTGGAAGACTTTCTTGGGCCCAGATATTTCTGGACAGAAAGAATACTCTCACTATTTTGTCATCCAGCCATCATGAAAACAACAGCAACTGTATTTCAAGTCTCGGTTGTCTGTGTTGCTCCTGACAAATGCTATTTACTGTCCTATAAGAGACTGTTTTCTCTTATTGAATTGAATTTCTGATTTTGTTTAGGGTTGGTTTGGGGTTTTTCTTCTGGTAAAAAGGAGCTATAGAGGTTTTTATCTCTGTCTCCAAGCCAATGTGGCAGATCTAGCTGTTCAGCTACTTGGGTTTTGGATCAGAGTCCTCCTCCAATATGTTATTGCAAGTGATCAGACTTCAGTGCAGTAATTCCATGTGCACAACTCTTTCCAGTTCAGGAGTCTCTCTCAGATGATGCCTGCAGGCTGTCAAGCACCCTACCTCTTCCAGAGGGTTATGTAAAAGCTTCTCACCTTCTGACCAAAAGTGAGAACCGGGCAACCTGGTTCTGTGCACAACTTTATTCACCTCTACTTTCCACTGAATTTCCTGGTTCCTCTAGTGAAGAGCAGCTGTTTGATTACATCTAAGTATGAATGGTGATTTACATAATCATAAGTGAGAAGTAAATTCAGTGTGCTATTTCAGAAACTGATCTGCTCTTCTCGCATATTTTGCCTGTGAGCAGTACTTACATAACAAATAGCAGCTAGCTCCTGACGCAGGATACTCGCCTCCAGGCTTGATGTTGTTTTCATTGGATTTACTCCATTGTCATAAACTGTAAACTTAGTTCCCATAAGATTTGATCTATCAAAAAAATGGAAAATCCAATCACCGTTTGTCAGCAATGCTGCCTGAGACATCTATCCTTTCCTGCACTGTAGCCCCAAAGGAAAGACAGATAATACTGAGTACAAATAGCTGTTAATTCTACCCCAACTATGTATCAACTCCTGGCTTAAGGGCCGTAACAAAAATGTAAAGGCACATTAGGGCAGAGTATACTAAAGGTCCTTTATCATTACACCAGAGACTTCTCATGATGCCTGGCAAAGCAGTAAATTCAAGAAAGCGATAAGAAAACACTCTGGAGGAGTTATTTTGTTTGTTTGTTTGTGTTTAAAAGTATGCTTACTCTCTACAAAACTATCTGCTTTGTTACCTGACTACTAACTCTATTAGAATACAGAGAGTATTTTCATAAAGTTTTAAGATGAACCTTTCCTATTCAAATGGAAATCACACCAAGAAGCGCAAAATATAACTTAGAACATACTAAAACCACATTATCCTCATTCTGTACTGCAGTAAGTAGCAGATGAAGTTCCAAGATCCATGCAGGCAAGTGGCCATTAACAGCACAGCCCCTCTCCCCAGGCACAGACAATCTAAACATACACTGAGAGGCTCCACATAGGTGTCAACAACAGACTGATGTATGATGGGGTGACAAGACAGAAAAGAAACATGATTCTGAAAGTATTTCACTACTTCATAGAATCATGGAATGGTTATGGTTGTAAGGGACCTTTAAGGATCATCTTATTCCAAACCCCCTGCCACAGGCAAGGACACCTCCCACTAGACCAATAAATAACTCTAATTAGGATGTTAAGAAACAGGCAAAACTGAAGAGGTTTTCAGATTGTGTAACAGAGAAAACTTCCATTCCAAGGTATTGATATCATTAGGGGCTAGACATAATCTACTCGTGCACTCCTGAAAATCTCATTAGGATAAGTTGTACTCATATCCCCTTGAGAATCTGGCCTTTGAGCATTTAAGAGCTTCAATCCTGTTGACTTTTAATAAAATGTGGTCTTGTAAGTACTTGAAATGTTTTGAATACTGACGAACTTCAAGACTGTTATCACATGATATAGTCAAGCCTCTAAGAAGGTCATAGTGGCTTCCTAATTTCAAATCAACTGCATCATATAAAGACAATTCATAGATGTATTAGTGTTTACCTCAGTTTTCCAATAAAACTCTCTCCACCCCGAGACAGGTCAGTTGGGTCTATAGAGATGAGGTAATTAGAGGTTTTACTCTTCTTTCGTTTCCTTCCAGCTAACAGAAACACCTGAGCAGTGCAAAAACACATGTTCTAGAATGCCAAAGGAGTTAGCAAGCACCACTTCCTGCTTTGACAAAAGGAAACCATAGGCAATATTTTTGTCTTCCAGCATCATTAGAGAAGCAACAGAAAATCTGGAAAGTGACTTCCCAACCATTCAGTTCATTATTTACAGTTTAAATAATTAAATTGTATCTGTTTTGTTAAATGTTTCATTCTAAGTTGCTCTGGCTCTTTCAGTTGAATTGAAAAGAGATGTTTTTCAGGCCACAGAATGCAAAGAGCCCTAACTGCCAACTGTCTCATAAAGGTGCCATGTAGGGATTATTTAAGGCCAAAGATTTGTCATACGAAGAAAGGCAGTAGAACAAAGCAATAGTATTGTTTTGCTTTTGGAAGACTGTAGGGCAGATCTTAATTCAAGAAAAAATATATTTAAAATACAAAATTATATTTTTTTAGTAAAACTTCTTCAGACTTTTACTATTTTTTTATATTGAAGTGCAACTGGTATGCCATTCAAGTTATTTTATGACCTTTTTACCATGCTCCCTTTCCAAGTGGAGGTAATAAGTAGGGTACATCCCTCGGTCCATTCCCTTCTTGTCTCTTGTGATTCTGCATTTGACAGTGACACCCTGTGGAGCAGGTCTTATGGCAAATTCCTCCAGGTCATCAACATCTATGAGAGGCTCATTCGTGGAAGGACTGGGGGCTGAGGCCGCTTCCTAGAACAGTAAGCAAAACTCAGGTTTTCTCAGCTTTCATTTACAAGGTTATAGGTCCAAAGAATGACATTTGATAGAAGCTACACATTAAAACAATAAGAACAATGGACATCCTGTCTTCCTCATTCTGACCCCTCAGAAGCCTTGAAGGCAGCTTACCAAGCTTAGGATCAGTCTCCTCCAATCAGGCAAGCTCCTGACCACCAAAGGCCCAGGGAGCAGTTCCCTGCACCACTGGTGCTCAGCATACAGATACATCTGGCAAACCAGCATAGGGTGGCTGCACTGGCAGAGTGCTGTAATGGTAACAAAGCAAAACCTGGCTCCCACCTCCCCATCTCACCACACTGCTTTCTTCAGAAGGGCCATACCCAAGGACAGTGATGGCCATTGCTGAAAGGAAGAAATACGGAGAGACAGGTTAACTAGACAGAGATATAACAGAGGTGTGAGGTCAGTGCAGTACGTAAAAGAGTGGGGCACCATCAACTGGTTTAGCAAGAGCTTGTGATTTAGAGTATTTGAACAAGCCAAAGTCTTATTTTGTTCGAATAACAGCAGCAAGAACAGGGTGAGAAAATGTTCAGAAATAAGCAATAGAAACAAAAGGTCCTTCTGAGCACCTGCAAGAGGTAGAAAGGTAAATATTTACTGTTTACCTTTCTCTTAATTCAAGTTCAGACAATATTTGCTATTCTTTTCTCCAAGTCATTATTTTCATTGCTTGTTCCTGTGAACCCTGAGAGCTATAACAGTAAATCACCTTGGAGATACTCTAGTGCCTATTGTGACTGCACTCTGAAATCATGCAGTACGTAGTAGCCTGCATGATCTTTCTTTGGCACTCACTCCTTACCTTATTGGATTTCTTGCTCGTGGCAGATCCAGGCCGGGTATTACTGTTTAACTGTGAAGAACTGGAGCTGTCTTCATCTTCCTCATCTTCTTCCTCATCAAAATTCATGCTGCTTGAGATGCCTGAGGAGAAAGCACCACGCTTACATGAAATATTAATACATTAAATCTGTCTATACTTGCTGTAAAGCATCATTTATTACACTGTTTCACCCTTAGGCTCACAGGTGAAAGAGGGTGTGTGAGAGGGGATTTACTGTGTGAGGCCATTTACAAACACATGGATGAGACAGTACGTGCCCTGAGAAGCCAAAACATTTCAGCAAATGAGAAAGGAAATACAGTTTCCATTCCACAGGGAGGACTGAGTTACCCAGAGATACAGGAGCAATATCCAGCTAGGAATTAAATCCAGATCTCCTTCATTCGCTCAAGTACTTCAAGCACAACACAAAATCTTAAACCTGAAATTGGAGTTGAGTAGACAACCTGTCACAGCCACTTGGAAACCTTAGCAATTAAAATACGAACCCTTCTACAGCATACTTTCAACTATTCCTATGTGATCTGATGAAAAGCAGATCTTAGACTGAGAAGAAACATTCACATCAAGGAAATGTTCTCATGCATATTTATTTCACATAAGAACCAGTATCAGCACGGGCCAAAGGAACTGCCTTACAGCACTTGAAAATTTGACTTTACAAGAATTCAAAGCCTCAGACATTTCAAAGGGAAATAGAACTTTGAACATCAAATAGGACTTAGCAGCAGAAAGCGTCAATGGTGGGACATTTGCCAAGCCAAGTTTTCCAAGGAGTATCATGCAGAAGAAGCTACCCTCCATTCAGGTTAAAACTCTACATTCCAAGTTACAGGCTACCTACACAATATTTTTTGCTAAAGCAAACAAACAAAAGGAAACACTTGGTCCAGAACTGCCACTATTGGTAAGCCCAGTGCAGAAGGAGAAATGAAATGCAAAGATTTCCAGAGCCAAGCAGCATGGGCGTAATTAACTTTTTCCTTCTATACTTACCAGGAACATGATCCAGGGCGACAAGACTGGATTGGGAGGTGGAAGAGGACCAGGATGTATTTGCATGGGGATCTGGGAAAGGAAAAAATCCATGGGCTTGATTCTGCAAACCCTTAATTGAGTGAACAAGCCTAACTTGCCAACAGGACTCCACACAGGGCTAAAGGCTGACTGGATGGGGCCATAATGCTGCTGCCTGAATTCTCAGTTATGGAGATTTACTCTATCTGCACAATCATAATTCACCTTCTCTCTGTTTATACCTTCTATGACCTTCTTTTTAGTACTCTGAATGAAGTAAAAAAGCCCTGGATCACACTGTGAAGCTTCAGAAAGCATCATCCACGCTAAACTGTTGTGTCACAAATCCTTCTGTGCATGATGCGCTCTGCACGGTAGGTTTTCAGCTTACTCCTGAATCCTAACACACCAAAAAAAAAAGACCTGATTGACACAAGTGGTATACACAGATCCCACACAAATATTCCTTCAGTAACATTGAAAAAAGTGTTTAGACTCATATTCAGATGGCATAAACTCTACCTATACCCCTGTGCCTACTGAATCCTCATCATCTTTCTCAGGCTTTATAAACTTCCAGGGATACACAGAGACTTTCGTGTCAGTCTTTTGGAACACAAACGTGGTCTTCAACAAGCAGAGGCTGAACCAAATAAATGTAGAGAAATATGAACATCAGAGATAATATCAGTAATGGCTTTCTTCAGTTCAATTTTTGGAATAAAATAAGAAAAAAGAGACATGAAAAAGGTTTTAAAATAGTTTTTATGTTATTACTGCTTCCAATAACTCCAATGCACATCCCTTTAAGCCAGCTTTTGACACCAGGTGCACACTGGATGATGAAACAACACCAGAATGGTCAGAGCAAGTGGATAAAAGTAAACCAGAAGCATATGCAATGCTTGTATTTCATTCAGCTGCACCATGAACGCTCTCATTATTAGCTTCTTCATTTCCTCCAGTCTGGACATACACCCCACAGCAAGAAGTTTCAATAGGATCTGCTTATGCAAGGGAGGCCTGAGTTCTCAGGTCGACAGATATTTTCAAGCCTGTAGAACTCACTCATTAATAATCACAGATATTAATCACAAGCATTATTTCTTAGTTTATTTCTACATCCATGCTCACTATTTCATCACCAATATTTTGGTGTTGAAAATTCTGTGCCAGCCTTAGAGAAGTCTGCATTCATGATCTGTGGGGAAGAATGCTTCAGAGAGCTCCTTTTTGAACTCAGAAATCAAATCTATTCGTTCCCTAAATCTCAAAACAGTTGTAAATTCAGGTGGTAAAGAAGAACTAAGACCGAATTGCTCATTCCAACTCTTTACAGAGACATACTGGAATCTAATAAATGTGAAGACTAAGTGTGAGTTATTCACTGTTTAAACTTATGGAAGTCTGTCTCTGTCCTAGTGACTCATCTGCCATATTAAGACTTTGGAAATCAAAAGGACAAACATTCTTCCTGCAAGAAGGAAATTATTCTAGTATGGCAATTTCCAACAGATGGAGAAATCAAATAAAACATTTGGCATTTTCTTTATTTTCACACTTGGGTAGCCTATGGGTTCTTGTCTTGTGACAGAACTTAACTCACTGGGGAAGCAGAGACATGCTGAGAGAGGCTTCTCTCCACAAAGTTAGTGTCATAGAGCAGCATGGGTCCAAATCAGGGCTATGCAAATCTGGTGGGACTCAGTCTTCCCCATTGTGCCAGATAGCATTTACTTCTGTGTTCTTTCCCTTTTGTTCCTACTCCATGCAAGAGAAGGACTGGTGGGAGACGGTAATTCTAAGTGCTTTTCACACCAGGGGGGACATGCCAGTGAGGCCATGACACAAGCAGTGAAGTGGCAATGGGAACCCATATGAAAAGCCCTAGCTCTACATAAAGTTTCCCATGAATACTGGGATACTCAAAACTTTCTAACAAGCCTCCTCTGCTGGTACCAAGTAGCAAACCACACAGAGTAAAAATATTGTATGGAGGTGCTGCTAGTTGCAGCCTTGTCTTAATACCTTTCGTTTGTGTCTCACAGAGCATAGATCTGTTTTTAATTAAAATGAGTAAACCTCAGCATTCCCAGCATTAAAAAGTGCCCCTCCCCCGACTTGAAGCATATTGATGGTGTACTCTTAGCAGTGTTTGATGAGGAGTATACTCAGACCTGGTAAAAAAAACCATCATACCATATATTTAAGAATATAGAGCAACAAAGCAAAACTAAACCAAAGCAAAATAAAAACACCCATCCACTGCTTCTATTAAAAAATCAACAAAAAATTGGGGAGAATAAAAATATATCCTGGAAAAAAGAACATCAAAAACTGAAATGTCCCCTAGAGTAAAAATCTGAGTGCTCTGACCTAATTCGAGAAGTCTGTTCGTAGTTTTTAAATCAATCAGCTTTAGTAGTGTGCCTGATGATTAAACATTCTGAGCCACGGTTTAAGACAACACAATCACCACACAGATCAGAACTTGTTAGTCATGCCCAACATCCCTCGGACCCAAATGCCCAGGAAATAGCACACTTGGAGAAAAGCTGCCCATTTCAGTTGAAGTTGCTCACATCTGCAGAGCAACATCCCAGAGAAAAATGAATCTTAGTGAGAACTGCTCTGCAGACAAGAAGCGACCATTTAGGTATGAATAGTCTATTCTAGATGAGTCAAGTTTGTACTTACATTTTGCTCTTTATGCACAAAGAGTTTATTCTTAAAGCCTCAGAGCACTCTTGGCTTGAGCCATCTTTGCTTCAAAAGCTGCACACTGAAGAACAACTCCAAAGCAAAAGCCTTCAGAAAAAGCTTTGTGAGGATTTTAGGATTTTTTTTCCTTCCTACAGTTAATGTCTAATGAGAGCTAATAACAGCACAGGAAGGAAGGGACAGATGCATGAATGTGGACATACACAGTCTATCTCCCAAATCATGTGTGCCTCTAGAAAAACCAAAATCACAAAACAAAACAAAAATTCCACAACATTTGGGGACTGTACATGGGAAATGCTGCAGAATACAGTGCTGTAACCTTCACCTCTCACCAAGAATGAGAAGAGGAAGAGGAGTCAACGTACATCAAGCAATGAGACCATGAAGGCATCTTTGACTACTTACCTTTTTTCTGCATTGCTGTTCTAAGATCTTGTTTGCTTTGCTGTTGTTGGCCACTAGCTGTTTTCTCTCCATCATCTTCATCATGGCTAGACTGTCCAACAGTAAGAATCTGTACCTGACCTCCTATCTTCTGAACATCATCTTGAAAAGCAGCTGGGCCATCGATCCCTGTCAGACAACATCAAAAGCCTCAGTTGTCTTTGTGTCAAGAAGTTACCGAAAAGAGAATTGCTCACTCACAAAAAGCATCTTTTCTAAGAGTCAGAGATCAAAGATTCACATTCAGTAACACTTCTAGACTTAAACAAGACTAAACTAGCCTCCAAGGCAAATATCTTACTTCCCACACTGCACTTCAGAATCTCCATGAGATGAACCGGATTTCGCTGTTGCCTGCCTCACCCCTAAAGCACACCCACCCATGCACCAGAAACACTGAAAACTAAGCAGAAAATAAATGCACTTAAGAGGATCAACATAGAAAACATATGCAGATTTCATAAGGACACACAACTGGTCCAGAAACAGGTAAGACTGAGTCCCAGATTATTCCATGTCCCTTAACAAAGAACACTGCTGGTATGAAACAATGCTTCAAAGTTTCAGAAACCTGAACAACTCACAAGTACATCTAGCAGTGTACACAACAGGAAGAGCAGCACATTAACAAGACTAAATATGCCTGCTGAATTAGTAAATTGCTATACAGTTAAAACATCAGAGTTAAACTATAAAGAAGACAATACATATTCATTGGCAGCTCCATCCTCTGAGATGGACATGGTCCTGGGGAACCCACTCTGAGGTTCCCAGAGTCCCCAGGGCACCTCACAGTTTCATGCTGTGGTTCTGTGGCTTCTGATGACAGCCAGAAAGAAACTACTTCATTACACCTGTAAATCACCTCTACGGGGTGGGGTGTGCTCTTATCACAGGTTTGGTTTTTCTCTTCAGGATAGCAAGTCAAAACATGAGATTGCAAACATACTTCAGCTCTTGGTTAAGACTTAGTGCTAGCAATATACTATTATGTTAGCCATAAAAAATGCACATTTGCTACTATTCTCATGTATGATATAGTAAATAACATCAGACTGTATACTGTTGCTGTTCTGAAATACTTTGTTAAAAAGCAAGCAACACAGTGGAGAATTAGCAAGCATTATAGAGAACTAATTGAGTAAAAGAATCTGGTGCTTCCCACAGAAAACAGAGCTAAATAAATCCTGTAAGAAGGAGCTGTAGGGATTGGGATTTTTTCAGTGTGATCTGTAGCAAGTCTCCAAGAACACCATTTCAAACCGCTCTGCCAGCAGCTGTCAACTTGCATTAAAAGACAACTGGATTATACATTTAGCATGCTTCACTGTACTTTCCATACTTGCTCTCACTGCCGCTGCAGTACAAAGTACAAGTGGAAAACAGAGTGGTCCACACCCTCAGGAACAGCACTGGCTGTGCAGCTACCTAACAACAGGCAGCCCAACACTGCAGAAACATTAAATTCACAGAGTTCCAGACCACAAGGAATTCCTGACTCATCTGCATCACACGGACCCTTATCCAGTGGTTTCTGCACCAACCCTGTGAATTCTGATTTACTTACTGTAAAACTAATAACAACTTGCTACAAATAAACAAGCTGTCTCTCCAACCTTGAAGGACTAAATGAAGTCCATAAGAATATTTTTCTCATCTTGGTAGGATGATGATTTCAGACAGAAGCTCTGTGTGATGCAGAATAAAAAGTACAATTTTCTGTGTTGCAGGTATAATACAGCAGTGAAGAGAACAGCATTTCTCTTAAAATCTCAGGATAAGCGCTACAGCAAAGGTGCTCTAGAACAGAGAGATGCTGAGATCCACTGTGGCATTTTTAACAGCTTTAACCATATTAACCATTATCATTAATGTGGCTGCCTAAAGTTAAGTTCTTACCTCAATACTCTGAATTTCAAAAGTATTAAGCATCCATGAGTTTAACAAAATGCTCATACCTCATGCATATCTACCCAGATTATTATTAAGCTTCAGACAACACAAACCTAATTTTGAGAACCCATTTCAAAAAGGAACAAACCATCTTATTCCTCAAAACAGACACTGACCTGCAGCAAATGAAATGCCTTCAACAGCATTAAGACACTGCACTGAGGCTGCTTTTTTCTGATGCCTGCAGAACATCTGCGCTCACATCCTGCGCTGTCAGGAACATCACGTATTACTAGGCATTAGGACAAAGGCTACACTGCCAGGTCACACTTTTAGAGGAGAATAATCAATTTCAGTGTTCTGAAGAGCGTATCACTGATACTGTGTGTTATGAAGCATTAAGAACAGTTCCACTGGCAACCCCATTTAAGGGAATGGAAGACACAGTCAGACAGGAGACAAAAAAAAGAACCTCCACTGCATTAGAATACTGTAGATGGTTCGTGGTAAATGCAGCATTAACTATTTAATATTTGTGTGCATGAACACATGTTGGTTGCTATATGCAGATGTGTAAAATGGCATTAAATGTAAACATACGTACATGCTTCTTGTTTCTGTATCATGAGATCTAAGTGTATCTTTGTAAGTCATAGTTCAAAAGGCAGCTTTACCATCACCTATTGTCTGAAAACACTTCCAAGCTTGTGTAATTGTGATACCTCTCCCTATGTTCTCTCTTTACCTTCTGGTTCCTTTCTACCCACTTACTGGAAGGACAGATCACTGTGCAGTAAAACAAACCATTCATGTCTCTAGTTATAGGTTTCCCAGTTTAAGGGCAGGATCAGAAGAGGCAAAGAAGCTGAGCACGCTGTGCCAAAAAAGGAAGTCTTTATTGATACAGTCAGCATTTTCTAGTTTTTCTGCAAAATCAGATAGAAAAAGCCCTGATAGAGATGTTCCTGAATACCTGCTTAGAAGAAAAGGGAATTTTTGATAGGCAATTACAAAGGAGGGCAGGGAGGAAATAGGAAGACTTGAAACAACCCCCAGAATACCAATCCCTTCAGTAGCAACCTAGCATCAGGAAAGGAACATAAGCTTTAACATGGTGATGTCTTGGTTGAAACACAGAAATGAAAACAAAGAGATAATGAAAAAAAAATGCAACAGAAAATTGGCATTTCCACCCTATAAACTATTTATCAAAGCCTATATTCTGTCAGCACTTAAAATCATCTAGACAGTATTCTTAAATAGACAGTATCATGCTCTTAAAAACTACTAATGTAAACTACGTTGTAGAATGCTTTTATAACCTGAATTAATCTAAATTGTAAGAACTTCAAAATACATTAGGTGGACATGCACTTAATTTTGATCTCAGGTATGGGATTTTTAGATAGGATTTTTTTTCTTTTGCTTGAAATACACAAAATGTGAGCTATCTACACACAAAAAGCACAAGACCTAGGCCTGGAATGAGGGGAGAGAGAAAAAGTTAAGGAGAAAAAAAGAAGAGGACCGCTACTGAAAGCCTTAGGAAAGGAATAAAGTGGTAAAATTTTGCTTAGTGTTTTCGATGTATGAGAAACAAATCTAAGCCTGTATGCATCTTATGATATCTCACTATCATAAGTTCAGCTTCTAAAGGATGTATCAACCCAAAATCCATTCAGTCTCACTGGATTTAGTAACAACAATACATTTCAAGGATATGAAGTCAAGAGCTTGTTTTACTGTTCTAATCCTGCAATTTAAAGAAATCTCCTTATGGGAGCATAAATTTCTCTGTCCTAGATCTCCATCAGTTGGAAGCTGGAAGCTGAATAGCTTCCAACAATTTTAACATGTCCTATAGATAGATGCTAAAATAAACATAGGTGAGCCATCTCAGGTCTACTAGATGTAGTTATCAAATTTCTTTCTGACAAACTAAGTGCAGACTACATGGGATGGAGTCTGTATATCCTAAAGTATATCCCTCCTCCTTGACCTTACAGATCTAGAGGTCAGTCCAGGATGGGGCTTTTTTCCCCACAATAGCACTAGTAGACCATTACAAGTGCAGTTCTGGGTATCCACTTGAGTCTCATGCATCTTTATTTCAGCTTCACAACCTTCAAAATTACTTTGCAGAAAAGAAATACACTTCCTAACCCTATTTACAAGTGGGAAACTAAGGGCCTAGTCATGCTGAACTCAAACCTTGGATCAGGCTCTTGAATAGTCCTATCTAAACCTAGAATCTGTAACAGAATTAAGTCTAAAAGGAACTTTCCCTCAAAACTGTAGAGAAATTAAGCCTTTCTAGACACTGCACCAGAGAAATTCTCAAAGTCATGGGAGTCTAACGGAACTATAATGCTCCAGCAAAGTAAGAATATTAAAGAGGATAGGCAGAACTGCAATTTTTATTATTTCACTACCCAATAAATAATTAAGAAAGAGTACAGAAAGTTTTTAAGGGGTGGAGGAACAATGTCAAATGGAAGGAAAAGATTACATGCTACCAAGCTATGTACGACCAGGGAAACTAAAGGGAGGCAGCTGATGCATGTGGCCACCACTGATAGATGTGCACATGATCAAACATGAGGAAAGATTTTGCTATCTGACAGTAGTACACAAGGCACACTGGTAGTCTTGAAAACATTAGTTACAGATTAAATATGTGACAAACTACCCAGCGGCAAACTGCAGGCATAAGCATGGTGAGTCAGCTCTCCAGAGCATTATTTAAGTATTTGGCTATATACAACATGAATCCCCAGTAATTGGATCTTGCAGGAAAAGAATCTAATTGTATTTATACACAGCATGTTCCTCTCTGCATGTATTTATACATGGAAACGTTTTGCTGTGAAAAGATTTTCAGCAAATGTTATTTCCTCTTGATTCTTTCACATGAACTTGTAAGTACAGGAAAGAATGATTAGCTGATTATTTACAGAGTCTTTAATGCTCCTAGGACACTATGAAAAGACAGATTTCTAAATTACTTGACAATAACTGTTAGAATAAATGAAGAATTTCTTCATAGGACATTTGCAAACTAAGAAAGAAACTAAAAAGAAAGTATCATACATCAGAGAGAACTGATTTTGCTCAGTGATTGCACATTAAAAAAGATTACATATCAGGAAAGGAACATAGCAGAGAGAACAAGTATTTCTGTCCCTACTTTACACATGAGGAACTGCAAGATACAAACATTTCTGTTCTCTTTCTATAAAACACTTAGGACACATTCAACGTGTGAAGTCAGGCACATTGCTCACAAAGGTTTAAGGATATGCTTGAACCCTTTGCAGATCAGATGTGAAGAGTTGACTGAGGTCAGGTGGGAGGTCTCTGGAACCAAAGAAAATCTCAAGCCACATTTTCTGACCTCAGTTACATACAATAAGGGTTCTACAGTAAGTATGTCCCTCCCCTACAAACAAGCTGACAGCAAATGCAGGCACACCAGATATCAGGTTAGATGAGCCACTAGTCTGACACAGAAGCCATACCCATGTAAATAACGCTCAATGCTGAGACCAGCATTGAGCTGAGTCTGTTAGCATTTAATTCCAGAACAGTGGTATGAGAAAATAGCATTGCACAAATCAGTAAGTGGAAAAGGTTCTTTCTCAGAATGATTACTTAGGAAGCTCCAAGAAAATGATCAGAATGAAGTATCATGAAACTTCATGTTCTAGAAATTTAGAACTCCATCACTGCTGGGTGAGAGAAAGAATTTACTGAAAAACAAGAATGTTTAAAGGGTGGGAAAAGCTCTTTTTTTAGTCTATTTTAGGACTGAATAACCTTAAGTACACTGTAGCCGTCAATATTTTGCAAGCCGTTTCCCAGTATATGCCCTTTCTCATATGAGCTGCTCACTTACTGATATGGGTTCAAGCAACTGCAAAATCACAGAGGGATTTGTTTATAGGGACAGGGGGGCAAATAGAAAGCTTTTTAGGAAAGGATCTCTGGAGGAGATTGAGCCCAAACTTCCATCAAAAGAAGGACTATCGATAACACCAGGTCACTAAAAAGCAAGTGCTTGAGCACCAAGCTCTACATTCACTGTGATGAAATCTAAAAAACCCTGGCAGGAACTCGGATTTCATAAATCTCTACCCTCAGGAGGCTAAAAGGACTTTTTCACCACCAAGTCCATGTGTTGCTAAAGCACAGCCTGAAAGGGTTGTCAGATATAGAGATAACTGGACTTTTCTTGCTGGAAACTCTTTTATTGTTCCTCCTGCCCTTTCTCTTTAATGCGCAGGGAACTGAAGCCAAAATACATCTACTCTACATGAACTTCTCTCCCCCTGTCAGAAAGGAAGTGCTACAGTGAGAAATGATAAGTATCCAACAAATGGTCCTGCTTTCTTAGGCAGCCAGAGCTAATGTAGTTGCTTGTTACATATAAAAATGGAACAGGAGGCACAAATCAAAACAGACAGACAAGCGTGAAAGAAAGAACAGAAACACAGAAGCAGCAAAAGAAATCAAAACATGAAATAGCCATCCTGGCAGAAAAACTGCTGTATGTCAAAGCAGCTCGCTTGCTTTCTGGCTCTCATAAAGACAGCAGGGAATACCCAACATACTATATATACATTTAATGTACAGTGTAAAAACAAATTGCTGGGAAGGTATCATTTATTTGAACATTTTAAACTCATCAGGGTTTTAGATTTCAATGACAAAAATCATAATGGCATTGAGTGAACCAGTGCAGTTCAAAGCAGGGGTTTTGTAGAATGTATTTACATGCTGTAAGTGCAAGACTGCTAGGAAGGAAACCCCAAAACAACAGCTTTTCACAGAATGATTCCTGAATTTTCTTAACAGCTTTGCCTTTGATTTTTCTCCTGGTTTGCAGATTTTCTGGGTCTTTTTAAAGGTTCCATTTTATCTTCCTGATTTGGTTTTGCTCCATTCATTGCACATAGGTAGAAAAACCCCACTTTATCCAGGATATTTATTAATTTCTTCACAAACATATACTGGGGAGAAAAAACAACCAAACAAAAACCCCACACCACTATGCACCTGTAATACTTTCATGAATCTCAGTTTTTAAAGAATCATCAAGGTATTTGATACCTAAAGATGCTGTGGTTTTGCACATGTAATACTATGCAGTGTAAATACTTTTCAGAGGTTCCTGCCACAACTGTTTTCATCTGTTTGCATCATTTTAATGTTGAACTATCCAACAATCCTGTTCAGTAATGGCCTTAGTCACCCTTATAGCATCACAAACCAAACCAAACCGGGATTTAATCCACTATTTCCATTGGAAAGACAACCATATTCATATTAATTCATTATATTTTGCTTGGGTTTTTTTCCAATACTGAATACTATGTCAAACAATAAACTGGGAGACCAAACCTTTCAGAAATACCAGCTTAGTGAGCTAAGCTACTATAAAATGTCCTAAATTTACTGCATTTGCAGGTTCTGTCTCACCAAAGTGATGTTTCTTTTTGAAAACAGGCAGAGTGTATACTGGATACCTCCATTAATAATAAAATACCAGTAATAATCACAGATATAGGGGGAAAGAAAGCTAAGTACCATACTACCCAGCACAGAATTACAAAATGCACTGACCCCTAAGTTGAGAGGCACAATCAGCTCTACATGAGCAATTAGCCACATTGCTCTTCTTGCCTAATGTCAGCGTAACCTCATTAAACTCAATGTTTCCTTCACGTTTGTCTTTAGCACATTGTTCTGATCATAGTTTCATTGTTCTCCGAGCCACTTAAAAATGCATTACACATCTAAGACCAGAGTACAATCATTACACTACATCTTCAAGAGCTATTCATGTGTAAGTCAATAATTTCCTGTCTGAATTAGCTTATTATTCACAGGATCTGGTCTATAGGTTCTTTTTTCTTAAGTCACAAAGAGATTGGCTGTGCTTGGAAAGGTAATGTTCACTGTAGTTAAATTCTAGCAGAAACCTTTAGAATGTTATTTTAGCACATTAAGTGCATTTATCCTGCTTGTTTACAGGACAAAGGTTACAATCAGAGTAGTCGGAGTGGTGACAAAAGCAGAGCCTAAAACTTTCAAGATTTCATCTAATTACCAATTAACTTTCTCCAACAAACTCTCTTGTGCCACAAAATGGCATAAACCAATTTACTCTTCATCCATTTTCATTGTTTAGCTCTGAATTCCTCAGCAAATCCATTCTTTTTTTAATTATTTTTATTTTATTTTTTAAGATTCACACTCTTAACAGTAGTGAAAAAATGACACAAGTTCTACTACAGGGTTCTGCTTATCACTTCCATTTTCTTCATTCCTAAATAACATGAACTATCTATGTCTGCAGTGGATTGACCAGTAAAACCCCTCAGGAATTTTAAAGTTACATTTGGTTTTACTTTTTCAACCAAAACCAAAATATTTTGCAGCTTCAGTAGGGATGTAAGAACAGAAATCCAGTTATAACCCCCTGCAAACACTACAGTTTTACAACACTATCAAAGGTAAACTTTGTATGATTCCAAGGGTGAAATTATACATGAATGAACAGTTCAATACCACTGTGCAAAAAAAAAGTAGATGAGTTGGATGAGAAGATGCTACATGTATGCTCTGAACACACTTCAACTGACAGGGATGCTTGTTGCTTGAGATTTGTTACTAGTCATCAACATAACCTTCAGGAGAGGAGGTACTCAAAATTTCCTTTAGTATAGTTGATGAATAACACCTCCACTCCATGGAAACATACACAAGATGCCATTGAGGGGCAAATGCTGAAGGCAAGAGAAGACTACAGAGGGATAAGCAATAAGAATTGCAGCAAAAGCAGAGGTTTTTATAGCTAAGAATATTAGTTTCCACCACACAGAGCAGTATCAGCATGCAAAAGCTCTTGGTCTACATTAAGCTGTGTTACTTTTACTGACACAACTTGCTTATATTAAAATATGTCAACATTTGCCTGTTTAGGGAATTTTTCAGAAAATTAATACAAATATTATTGGCATAAAAGACAAATACTTGGTGTTACCTGCTGAGAGGTAATAGAAAACCGTGCAACTCCTTCACAGTAAGCACACAGTGCTCAGGGTCTGATTTAACCTGCCTACATCTAGCAGTAAGTTTGAAGACAGCTATTGATCCCCGGCAGCCCCAGCATGTGTGTGACTGGCATCTGCAGAATGGCCCTGGAAATCACACACTGACCAGCACAGCTCTGAAGTTCTGCACACAGCACAGACACAGACACCCCATGAAGGCAAAGCAGGCACTATGAGATTAAACAGAGCCTCAAGGTCATGTAGTAACCATGATTTAAGTCCTACCCTGCACAATGCTCAGTTACAGCCTATGACAGGTTTACCTTTCAACTAGTAAAAGGATTTTTACTTTTCAGCAAGATGCACTTCAAAGTAAAATTTGGCATCTGCATCACTGTGCTGCAGTGGCATTACTTTTTGTATTAAATTGAGAAACATTAGGTTTCTGTTCAATTATTTTGCCAACAATTTTTATATTCTGGTAATTCTACCTTTGACTTTAACTTATTTTAAGCCTAGGTATTGACACACACCATCTTTTTCAAATATCTGGATAAAGTCCTTGCCTCAGGGCCAGACCAAAGCCTGTCTAACCCAGGGCTTTCTTTTTAGCCAGAGAGACTACAGACATAGTGATGCTGTAGATTCAGATCTCAATAATCAAGCTGCAATATGTAAAACATGTGTGAAGGATTTGGAAAAGGTAGGCTCAAGTCCTGCAAAATCCCTGTAGGTAAGCCCCAATACTCTGACCTCAGTAATTACCTTTATTAGTCAGTGCTACTTTTAAATAGACTTGTCAAGGATATACACTATTTTCTTATTTAAGCAGTAATGAAGAGACTGTTGGACATACACAAGACAAAAATACAGTACAGTCCAGGCAGGATAGTGTTACACTGAATTTATCCAAGAATTGCACATTACTGGAAAGGTATTTGTCATTTACCATCAAATAACTTGGTAATATATCAAACTTGGTAATATATCAAATAACTGGTACAAAAACTTCTCTTTGTGAGTGTGCACACACATATACACAAAATCTGAATACCTCTAAAGTAGATCATGTTACTTCTTCCATCACTATGTAGCTCAAATAGTAAATCTAATAATGGCAATGTCATTTCCACCTACCCCTTTGTCACTGTCAGTAGTGTATTTTTTGTCTACCTAGTATCACCCAAAATCATTACAGAACTTTTTCCATGCAAACACCCCCATATGTCGACCATGTGAGACAGAGTAACACTGAAATAACAACCTGAAGAACCCTTTTGAGAATGCTGTTTTGTTGAATTGATTTACAAAATGCCTACTTACATCTCTAATTCGTACAGCTCAAGCCTCAGTAAGACTGGAGAGAACTGACTGCAATTTAAGGCTCTTTCGCCAAATTACATTACATGCAGACAGTCTAAAGAAACCACATTGATGTAAGATGACTCTCATTTCTTTAACCCAGCAGGAAAACACCAGCTATTTTTCCATTGGTACTTTTTTCTTCCTCTGCCATTTGAACGCTCTCCTTTTGGAAAGACTCAGTTTACAAACCTTAGCCCTCCTTCACTTCCAGGTTACATGTGCCAAATCAAGACCAGACCACTCACATTTTCCAATCTCACAAAATTATTAAGAAATTACTTTCAGGCTCTTTACAAAAACTCAAAGAAATTAAAAGAAAAGAGACAGATGTATTTTGCAGTCAATTCCACATCTGACATTCAGCTGCATGCAGCTAACCTTTGTGTTTCCCTTTTTTCTCCTTTCTGGTGCCGCCAGTCTGACAGCTCGCAGCTGCGGCCTTGGTTTTTTTAGCTGGTTTCGGAGCTTGGGCATCCACTACCACCTTTACATCTTCCTGCTCGGCCTCCTGCACTGCTTGAGAAATTCGGGGGACCCCACCAGAAAGAAAACAGAGAGAGAAGAAAGAAACAAAGAGAGATGAAAGAATGAATTGAGAACTCCGTGAAGGTATAAAAGCATAAGCAGACACAGCAGAGTTTGTTTGGTATTTCAGACAATTCATGCAGACAGGAGAGTCAAATAAACCATAATTTGCAAAGCTACAGTAGACCTGAAAGGGTTAGGTTAGCTGGAATGTACTGCCTAGCTTTTTTCCTCCTTCCAATAATCTATTAGCTCCTAACTTTCAGGCCAAAAGTGACATCAGAATATTAATGTGCTGCTGAGCTATTGTAGGAAGCACTTTTCCTCACAGTAAAGCTCTGCCAGACTGATCATCAGCTGTGGCTGCATGAAGCCAGGAAAACTGTATCTAGTTTGTAATGCCTGTGCTTAAACCTACATCTTAACCCTGAAAACAAGGAATCATTGGAAGGTGATTTTCAAGATACAGCTTGCATCACAGTCTGATGAGCAGAATGGCCATGTATTTTATGGTGAAACTACACTCAAGCCAAAAATACAAACTCCTCCTACTTCATAACATATGCAAAAACTAATTAATTCCTTAGAAGTCTCAATAGAATATGCATGGCATAAACTGTGAATGTCAGCGTAATTCATGCAATGACAATTGTTTTCAAAGTAAAAGGATGCTTTATCATTTTCTAAAAGCATGACACACTTTGAGGTCAATATTTGAAGCTGTGAAAGCAACAACTCCTTCTTCTGGCCAGGCCAAGCCCTGAAGTGAAATGATATTGAGTTTACAAAGACATAAACGTAACTACCTTTGTGAAATACAATAAAATAACCATCAAACTTTACCCCCCTAAGGAAACAACTTGTAAGTGGGCACTAAGAGATGTTGGTGCCAGCTGTTGGTCGCTGTCAGTTACTAAGCTCCGTTGCTTCACGCGGTGGCTGTGGTTTATCTCAGATGGAGATGGCCTCCCACCATCCCTTTATCTCAAAACTAAAGTGCTTTATTTAAAAGGATAAAACCAGTCCAGTAAGGAACCTTACCAGAAAGAACTGGTTGCCCATAAAATTACTTTTACAATATCCTGAGAAACTAAATAAATCCCCCAAAGGCCAAATGATGCTCAATGACATGTTCTGCCAGTAATCTCTCTCTGAAGGGGGAAATTCTCCCTAGGCTTCTGGTCTGTGAGGCAATTTCCCTGCTCATCAGGAATCCTTCCTGCACATGAATAGCAATAGAAACACCAAGGAAATTCTTAGAGGAGTAAGATGAAATGGATTTATCTCTGTCTGTGGAGACTGTAGCTTACAAACCCACAGCTACCCTCTTCAGCATAGCAATCTGTCATGAGTAGCATTACATTCACAACACAATGAGCATCTGAGGCACTCAATAAACACACGCTCCTTTTCTCATTACACAGCAGAAGAGTTCCAGATTTAGAGAAAATACACATTAAATTAGCAGAGGGGTGACTAAGAGCCCAAAGAAACAGCTTGTCACTGCCCAACTCCTCATACATGTCTTCATCATCCATTACTCACAAGACTGCAACCCCTTTGCTGAGTGTACAGGAGTAAGACATAGCCAAAGGAGTGAGTGCACAGGATGCTAGGGAAAATGTCACATTAAAGACAGTACACTGGGTCCTGTTTTCATGGACATGGCAGCCTTGGGCTAAGCAGAGAATCGAAGAGTCTCCGCTCCACAGTCTTTAAATGTGTGGCTTACCAACCCAGCAATCTATCTTGTATTTGTAGCTCAGTCACTCTTTAAAAAACAGGGGTTCTTTTGTTTGGAAAATGCTAATCCACATTATAATTAAATTCAGTACAAATTGCCTGTATTAAATGAGCAGACAGTTCTCTAAATCATTTTAAATATGGCCATATTCATTCACTCAGATGAAGCATCATTTACTTGGTCCAAAGCAACGATTAATCAGCAAAGGATGAAGCATTCTGACACTGCTAATTGAAAAGCTAAAGACTTATCTTCACTATCTTGTCAGGCATCCTTTGATCTAACAACTAAAAGCCTGAAGCTTTTTGTATTACTTTTGTCTTATAACTTTCAGCAAGAGATATCTGATTATAAGTACATACATGATGGAGCTCCAAAATGCAGAGAAGGCAACATTTTCATTGCTTTATAAGGCAGAGGACAAGATATCAGTCCAGTAGCCATTCTGAGCATACACCATCACTGCTGTCTCTGGTAAACAGGACTTTCACTTTAAGTGATAGAGGCTTAAAAATAAGATTTAAACCATAAATGTGCAGATGCTGCAGCTGGGTTCATGAAAGGAATTGGCACAGAATTTCCTGCTCCTAAAGGATGCTTTTCTGAGCTTTACAATTACATTTAAATGTTCCTAAAGGATGCCTTTCTGAGCTTTACAATTACATTTAAAGCACCACCTCTAAGATAAATCCAAATCTAATCCCAAAATACCATCTGCACCACAAAACCATCTTATTCTTAGCTATTAATTATTTGGCAAATCTCAACTAAGGCTCATCTACTCACAAATGTTTTCTCTCGTGACTGCAGATACCAAAGAAATTATGTATTTTTGCTACTGACTGTACAAATTCAGTTCATGACAGCACTGAATTCCTGGACATTTGGCTGCATATATGCATTTAAGCACTGGATAAGCACTGGTCTCACCTGCCTATAAGCACTAACCTCCTCATGGGTAAGTGCTGCCCACTGCAACAAGGCAGGAAGTGAAGTTTACAGTGCACAGTTCCTGCCAACAGGGCCAATCAATACTTTGATCCCTGCAGAGGAGTGGGCAATGGGCTGTCTCCTGAAGCCTGCCAACCTGCAGAGAGAGCTCTATAGACCTTCCTTGCTTAGTGGGTCCAACAGATTTAGATGTGGAACAAAGTAAAAAACTCTGTTTTCTGTTTCCAGTGCTTTCTCCTGCCCTGGAGAGTGGTAAGAACAACCATTTCTGATACCCTCTGTACTCAGCAGCTGGCCATTAGCATGCGGAGCTTTGAACTCATTGAATCAGAACTCCTAGTCTATCTCTGTAGAGATGAAGCAATTCATAGAGGTAATGTTTATCTCTAAGCATGTTGTCAGGGGATCAAATGTCTTCCCCTCTGCCCTTTACTACATTTTTGGATCAGTAAGTAACAGCCTGACAAGAATTTCCCTTCTCAGCAGGATGGGAACCTTGAGGCAAACTCTAACCTGCATTCTCCACAGACAGCCCCATAAAACAGCTCCCCACAAGAAAGTCTGAAGGCCTCCCTAGGTAATATTTGCTGATACAACAGCAAATTACGTCCTTAGTTGGATGTTAAAGAGTTAAAAACAACGACAGGCAGTAACACGGGATAAAAAAAGAACCTTAAATGCAGCTATACAGGGATGAAATTTCAAAGACTGTCACTCAAAAATGCACTCATTTCAGTACAAAGAGAAATGTAGACTACTTCAAAATCTTTATGAGAGTTACCTTAAACGGTAGAAGACTACATGTGAAAATACATGTGCCCCACCCCAAATGGTTAAAATCTTCACTTAAGCACCTGACCCCCTCCAGTATTTTCTTTTTCTATTAGAATTATTCATTTGTACTAGAATTTGCAATTGGACAAGACAAAAATGGAGGAGCATATGCTGTGGGGAGACAAAATTCCTAACAGCAAATAGCAATGAACTCTCAGATACGGTGTTTCATTCTCATTTCAACTCCTAAATTGTAAGAAACAGTTTTGACAAAATTGGCAAATACAACGCCATGGTTTTAATTTTAGTGTTATTCATTGATGTTCATTAAATCCAGTATTGACCCTAAATAAAGGATTAGGAAAAAGAAATACTTTTGGGAAGATAGAAAACAGCACATAGTGCTATATTAATGCAAGATCTGAACTGGAAAGAGGGACAAACAAACAGTCCATTACAAGGTGAGTGTTGAAGGACTCACATCTAAGCAGAAAAGGGCAGTATCGTGTCTTTGCCCTGCATCACCAATGGCCTGTCTGCTAAAAGTGGGAAAAAAGAAGCCTCTCCCATGAAGCAGTTCTGTGCTGGACAACACTGCGTGTTACAGTGAACAGGGATAAAACTACAGCGCACAATCAAACACAAAGATGCAATTTGTAAGGAAGTGACAAATTCTGTATTATCTGTGATAGATAACACAGAATTGGGAAAAAAAAATTGAAAGACAGTTATCCACACACATTTATATGAGCAAATGAAAAGCATATTTTTTGTCTGGCCTTCATGATGAGAAGTTCACACAGGACATCAGTTTCAAAGTAGCATTCAATGAAAATGCAGATTTCTGTTTCCATTTGCATGACCATTTGTCTTGATAGGAGTGCTTGCACACTCTGATGATCTCAGAGGAAGAAACAGAAAAGGAATCTCTATGAATCAAAACTTACCAATCTCTATCACATATGTGATACCAACACCATGTGCTGAAAAACAGTAGATTTGATCAGTACATTATCTGAAGAATGACATGAGTGAAAAATCACAAACAAAAAAAAAGGAAAAAGAAAAGAAAAAGAAATTAAATGACATTAAAAATTTGTACAGTCTCTGTGGAAAACACCTGAAGTAGAAAGAAGACGAACCAGATGATGAGGTATGTGAGAAAAACTATTGGCTCCACTGAGTAAGGCAAATGTTCATTTTATTTACCAATGTTCTCTCAACAGTTAAAGTGAAATCCAGAATAAATAACATGCAAAACCCCATAAATTACAGTTCAGTGTACCTTAACAAATCAATGCAAATTGATTGTCCTTTTCTTACAGTTGACTGAGATGTTCTTGTGCTTCACTGTAAGAACAGCTTGCTACTTTACTTTGTAAAGTTCTGACCTTAGTGAATCTTGCTGCTGATTTGGGCTGTTCATTATTACTTTATTTATCAACTTAGATTCTGATCTGGTCTACAATCCATCTAAATGATACTTGATTCTATCAGAAATATTGTAAAGATGGGCAAACCCAGTGTATTTTACAATGCAATATAGTATTTTTATTAATTTTCTATAAACAATAAAATGGAAGGGCCTGAATTCGGGCAAGGACACTGGTATGTTAGTTAATATTCAATCACAAGCAAAGATTTGATTTCTGCTTCAAAATGGTTATAATCAAAGGCATCACCCCTACAGCTAGTAACAATCATATTCCTAAAAACTTATATTGCCCATAACCTTATGTCTCCTTGCAGCTTGTGTATCTAACACTGATGTGTTGACTAGGCTACTTCTACAAAGGTGAAAATTCTCACAAGTAAAACTGAATGGGAATGAGCTGTGAAAAAAGAAACAAGTGTAGATGAGAATCTGGTGCTGCTTAAGGTCATTATTAAAAGCTCACTGCTGCAAGAAGATTTCCTCGGAAAGAACAAAGGAGAGAATTAAACAAAAGATTCTTCTCAACCCCCACATGACTGCTGTCTGACCCTGGGGATGGGGGAAAAGAAAAGGAATTATGTGAAATGGAGAGTTAATAGCAATGATTTAGACTCTTTGGGAAGCAGACAACTAATAAGGAGAGCTAAAATTATCCATGAAAAACCTATGCCATGAAGATTAAAGACAGTAAGGAATTACATAATTGTTTAGTGTACTGGGGCCCTGAGGGCACAAGCAGGCTTTAATTGCCCCAATGAGCATCCCTGGGGGCTTCCACCCTCACCCTGCCCATGGGCCACAGGCTCTATTTCAGCTCATGATGCAGGTGTGCTGTGTCCCAGGTATGTCTCTTGGGAGGACCTTGGTGCTACACTCTAAGTAGCTCATCTGCATGGTGGACTCCTCGTATGTACACTGCAGCCCCATCTCCTTTCCAACCTGGAAGCACTGTGCAGAGCCCCAGATTCATCCCTTGCTGTGTATCTGCTGAGAATCCTGCTCGCAGTGGCCAGTTCTGCATGCTGTGTCTGAAGCAGGTGGGTTGATCTTTGAGGGCATCACCCATGCTGGGGTCACCCTCATCTCCTGGCCCCTGCTCCTCCCAGATACTGAGATTGTCAAGGACAGAAAATAACAGCCAATGCTGAAGGAGTAACTGAAAGTAAATACAGTGTAAGTGGATCTTATCTCAAACCTTTCAGCACCAAGAAGCACAAAAAGACCTCTAAACCTCTTGCTACTCATTGCTCTCTGATCGTTGCTGCTGGGTTGGGAAATGTGCTAGCACAGTAAGGATTGCTGATAAATGAAAAAGATGCTTTAAAGGATGAAGGTGAAGAGACTGCAGCTGAAAGGGAAATTTCAGAATATATATTTATTGGAAGTTAAGTGTTTTGCCCACACGATACTTGGAGTGCTGCCTGATCCCTCAGTATTAATAGTCTTGTGCACAGAACATTCTTTGCTGTCTTCAAAAAATAAACAAATACCTTCTCATTTCAAGGTCAGTGGAAAACAGGGATGGCAAGGCACTGTTTTGATGAACATGCAAATATATGGAGTTTTAAATGGATAGTTAATTGATGTCATCTTATATATCTGACAGCTTGATACTTCTCAAAAACCTCTCATCGTTTGTGGTAAAGGAACAGAATGACACATCAAAATTAACCATCCAGAGCTATGACTTATCATCAGAAGTCTGTTCAACACACAACACAACCATTACATCTAAATGTGCTGGCAAATGTCAAAGAAGGAAAGTAAGAAAGTAATTTTTACACATGGTTAATCTAAATCTCTAAATTGAAAGTTGCTATGAAAATTACTCTGAGAATATGTAATTGAAAACATTTTTAATTTCAAGCCTTAAAAAAACCAAGCCACAGCTGCAATGAAGTATGGTAATATTAATGAAAGCATATCTGGCACTCATTCAAATCTCTGCCTTCCTCAGTGCTGCAAAAGGAAAAATTGCTCCCCAATGGATATTCACCATTTTCACAGAAGTAAAATTACTCTTCTCTGTAAAAATGGGCTTTCATCATTTGCATTAAACGTAATTAAATAATGTAATTAAATTGTTGCGGTAACTAGTGTATCTCTGCATGTGACTTGGCTCCAGGAATGCTCAGTATGTATTTTCAATCTAGACTGAAAAGAACTCAGCAGAATTTGGCAATGTCATATGAGGCTAAAATGTTTGTTCGGGTTTTCAACAAACTTCACAAAATACATGGTGCAGAGATACAGGAAAACAAACCAGCAGATGAACCTGAAAGGTATTACAGAACGGCAAGTGAAATTTAATACAAAATTTAAACAGGTTTAAATATGTTCTTATGAAGGACTCTGAATTGAAAATAAACAAGAATACAATAAAGAGAAGAGAGAGCAATTTGTAAGTGATCGCTCCTACACAGAAGAATTAAATTTATTCCAGTGAATAAATTACTGTTGTCTTTTATATACAACGTAAACTTCATAGCAATAGAAAATTTTGTTATTGGTTCTTATTTTGCTATTTATAAAGATGAAATTGTGATGAAGTTGTATTTGGTACTGCAATAGAGAGATGCATTATTTGTAATAGTTGTAATAATTGGAGCCAGACATCAGGGAAGTTTAATGGAAGGATACCTGCTGTTTCAAGCAGCAGGAAGATACTTTAGGGGCTAACCTACAAGTGTGGTCCCAAAAGTATATTAATACTTGCATTTCAGGGCAGGGGAGAGATGGGGAGAGACACTATATTCATCATTTTACATGAACACTTTCCATTTGGACCAGAGTGATAAAGATTCATTTTATCTTGAGTTGGCCTATTCAACTTAATTCATGTCAGGTCCTGCAGACAACTCAAATACTTCTATTGTTATTAATTAGTCATTATGCCAACAACCAAATGGTTTTAAAATATATATTACATGCAAGTCATTTACAAGCTACAGGATTAGAAAACTTTTACCTGTAGGTGAAATATGGGTAGGAACTGACAAGAAGTGATCTTTATGGAGACTGGTGCATGGTGAACTCTGCAGAGCCACTTCCCCAGTGGAAGGGCATCCACCTCCTTCAAAGTCTCACAGCACCCAGAGAAATTGCTACTAACACTTGTCAGGGAAAAGAGACACAATTTCATCCTATCAAAGTGTCACCTCTCTGTTTTGAAGATATCTAAGAAGAATGATCCCAGCAATATTCCTCTTTACCCTGTGAAGAAACCCTTTCAACAGCATCATTTTGTTACTTATTAAACTAACAAAACCCAAAAACTCAAGAGAGCCCTGTACCTGCTCAGTTTCATACCGAATTAAACTGGTCCCAGCATCCTCAATCCTACAAAACACAGATGTAGGAAAGTCACATTTGTATTATCCCTTTTGTGAGCTGCCCAAGCTTTACTCAGTCATAGCCCCTCCATCCTACTGCATCTTAGATTTATTTACGCTTCCCTTTGGCTCCAAGCTAGATGAAGCAAAATACATGTGTGGCCAGAGGACTAACAGTGATCACTCTGTAACTCCCTGCAGAGGGTCAAAACCAGGAAGACCTTCTTTATATGGAAAAACTTATGATCAGCTTAACTAGCAAAATATGCTGTTCCACTGTATCTACCTACATATAGCTCATCAGGCCAATGTTGTATTCCAGAACAGAAGTGACTGATCTTTCACTCCACACTGATTATTATTCTGGAATGAAATGAGTTTTCATTCCAAAGTAGAGTTGCCCATCAGGGAACTATTGCAGAAGAGAAAACTGCATCAGAATAAGTTATGGCAGTGTATGAAAGAAAAATTCCCAGCACGGAAAGCCTAACATCTCAGAACTGCTGTTATCTCTGACCTACTTTGCTCAAAGTACCATAGAGATACCTCCACACAGGCATCCAATTATTTGTTGAAATCAACAAGTACTTCTGTGCTACACAGAATCAGTACAAGCTAAAAAAAGAGAGTACAGGAGGATGATAGGTGAAAAGAAGTGATCTTTTTGTAGCATTTGCAGTACAGGAATTGATTTCAGAAACATGCTCATCCAAGCAATGTAGTTCATTCAGTAGACCATCAGCTCCCATCAAAGAGTCATTCTTAACTTAAAATCAGCATGCCCATAACAGAAACAAATGAACGGAAAAGAGCAGAATAGTTCTTTAGAAATAGCCCAGCTGTCTCATGCATCCGACACTGCCACATACAAATGTTTTCATTGAAAGGGAAAAAAATGCCTACCCTGAAGCTGAATACCATAGTTAAAAATGGTCATCAAAACCTAAATACATACCATGCAGTGTAACTTAAGACACAAAGCACATTCACACAGAAGACCACACCATAAAAGGACATATCTGAAGTTCTTATAATATTTTCAAAAGCAATGCTCCTAACACTTTACTAGGTAATTAAATTCTCCTAGATTGGCTTTTGCTAACTGCACAGTTTATTGCAAGGACAGCTGTTCCCCGGGATTAACAAACGCCATGCTGAATATGAGAAATATTGCTATATTTTCTTTGCTCCTCTGAAACCTTATGAAATATTGAAAGGGTCTGAGAGGCAAATTTGGAACAAACTTATTTAAGTCAAATAAATTAATAAGTATTCCAGTAAATGGTGTGGTGTAGTTTTACAGGAAGGTTCACTTTTACCTTAAGAGCACAGTTAATCTTACTTAAGTCAGAAAGTCCATTCTAGTGCAAACTGCTCAAAATTTAGCTCAGTGCAGATATGAAATTTACTACCATTTATGGGGTGATAATGTTTGTTTCTCTCGTCTGTGAAAATTAAAACCTTGTTCAGTTGATATACAGGTTTCGTATACAATGGCACCTCTGTACCGTAAGGTACTGTTTCTTAGAACAGTTCTGTACCTTTGATAAGCTATTGAAAGAGGAAAGAAAAAATCTCTGAGTTTTCTGATTAAAAAGAAAAATGTAAGGAAAACAACCTAAACTTCTGTGCAAAATATAAGTCAAACTGGAATGGAACTAAATTTCTTCTGAAAACTTTTCTTCTCAGACCCTAAGAAAAAGACAATAAAGAGTAAGAAATATTACTGATGCTTTTAATACATAATTAAATAATAACATAATTAAAACAATACTAAGAGAAAAATTCTCTAGCCTATTGTGTACAGAAGCGAGATAATAAAAGCCCATTTTAATGAAACCTTAACATGTATCAACACAATTTTCCAGTTTCTAACAATAAATTCCACCAATTTGCAAACCAGAGGTAGAGGCTCTGGAGCTGCACTTCTCACAGCAGGATTACTTAGTCCAGTAAATACCTGCCATCTCATTTTCGAATGATGTGATAAACAACTGAAAATGAAATGACAGGGTAGATGAAAAGTAACCATGTGCAGTACAGAGATCTGAACTGAATAATGGATTCAGGTTTTGTCTGTTTAAGAGTACGATTCTGGCTGGTTTGGGTTTATTTCTACCAGATGTAGCCATCTTAGGTTTTGGATTTTAGACATTAAATCTTAATTATTCTGGCACCTAGTAGCATTCCCAACCTGAGAACAGGCAACTGCATTACCAGTACAAGCAGATTTCAGCTCTGAAATATTCCCTGAGTATTAACATGTCCATTAATACTGAGGGAAGGAAGCCTTTTTCTACTGAGGTTCATGAATCCCTTAAGAATCAAATTCAACTTGATCTGCAAACAAGAACATTTGAAAATTACTGTTCTCTATAACCCTTTGAAATGATTATATTCAAACTAAGTTGAAATTAGTTAACATGTTTCCAATTTATCATGAACACTGTCAGGCTTAAGCAAAATATGTCGAATGTTGTAGAGTGAAGAATATGTAGAATGAAGACTATGTAGAGTGGAACAGCATAAGCATTACTTCTGTAGGAATCAAGGTTGAAGACACCTAAATATATATATGGTAGAAGGGACAAGCCACTCGCTCTTCTCACAGCACTGAAATCATAGAATCATAGAATAGTTAGGGTTGGAAAGGACCTCAAGATCATCAAGTTCCAACCCCCCTGCCATGGGCAGGGACACCTCACACTAAACCATATCACCCAAGGCTTTATCCAACCTGGTCTTGAACACCGCCAGGGATGGAGCATTCACTACCTCCCTGGGCAACCCATTCCAGTGCCTCACCACCCTCACAGTAAAGAATTTCTTCCTTAGATCCAGTCTAAACCTCTGCTGTTTAAGTTTCAACCCGTTACCCCTTGTCCTATCACTACAGTCCCTAATGAAGAGTCCCTCCCCAGCATCCCTGTAGGCCCCATTCAGATACTGGAAGGCTGCTATGAAGTCTCCATGCAGCCTTCTCTTCTCCAGGCTGAACAGCCCCAACTTTCTCAGCCTGTACCTCACTCCCACCTGCTAGGATAGCATTGCAAGTGCTGATGTTTTTATCTCAAAACACAAGTGAAGGATATCAATAATTTATTAAAAAAATCCAAACCAACCACCTTTGTTCCCATTAGCATACATGTAACACAGAGCATCATACTATGACTTGCAGTAAATACACATGCAACAGATCATATTTGTATACCATGATATATGGTGCTGCTGTTGCTGTTAAGATATGATTCAACCAGTGGTGCTTGTTCTTCTGAATGTTTCATTCTGCGTGTCCTTGTGCGACTGTCCACATTGGACTGAACCATTAATGGCTCCTGGCGCTTTTTTTTTCTGCTTCTGTTCTAGCAATGCTCGCTGAGGAAAATACAAAGAAAAGCATCTGTTACTGGACTCCAAACAGTAGCAACCTATGATGAAAAACAATGGACACCTTTACACCTTCTCCAGGGGCAGCAGTTGGCAAGTGGGATATTGGGTTATGGGAAACCTGTCCAAAAAAGCCAGAGCCAACCCACTGCTAAAACACCTGCTGAAAACAGCAAATAATTAAAATAGATCTTTCTGAGCAGTCTACCAGCTGTCATAGCCTCTCGGAAATAACCCTTGGGAAAACAACAGTGTGAGAGTACTGGCTGTGAAGCAATGGGAGGGAAAGCAAGGGCATGAGACAGAGACACCAATTTCAATTTCTGCAAATTAAAACTAAGAAATCTGCAAGCTAGAATCAAGTGATAATGCTGAACATGAGCCTAATATAACAACTACACAAGTCAAACTGTAATTAAACACATCCATTTCTCAGCTAGACCAGCTGAAAACCAAAACCTTCAGGATCCAATGGCACTTCTCTCTTTAAGCCCTCTTCCACAACCTCAGTGAACTGCTGATTTTATTTACCCATTATCTTCCCATTTCCCTGCTCCTGTACAGTGATTTTTTTTCCCTTTTTCTAGAAAGGAAATATATAAATCTCCTTTTAGGGAAGAATAAGAATGGAGAATGGACTGTTTCAGCTCCATAAGTTGTGTGGAACACCTCAACAGGACTTCAAAATGATCAGAATCTAGTACAGGATTATGGCATTAAGAGACAGCATTTGAATTTGAAAATGAGACGTTGGTAGACATGCAAGCTGATAAAACAGTGAGAAAAGAAATGCACAGAAAACCATAAAATTAAACTCACAAGGTTTAACTAAACATGACAAAGGACCACAGAAAAATCAAGGGAAAAGTGGGAGAGATTCTGAAGAGATTCTAAATCACATTCTTATACATCTCATGTAGAAATACAGTAGCAAAATAGGCAACATAGCGGGTAGTGCCACTAGCGTACAGCCACAGGGGCTAAAACCATGGAATTGAAGGACATAAAACCTTTGTGGTAAAACTCTGTGGACCAGTATGTTTGCCATAACCTCCTGTCCTTTCTGGTCCATTAAAGGGGTAACAGATACATTGTAAGTCAGCTTAAAACAACTCCAAGGCAGTGGGGATGAGAATCACTCAAACCACAGTCATAAGAAAAATTGTAATGGAAGTTAGAAGTCTAAATAAGCTGTAACCTCCACAGACCTTTCTTCTGCATTCCCTAATCAGATAATGCAATTTTCTATCAATTACCAGATACATGTGTCAGTGATCTCATTACTTCAAGATCTAGATTTTAGACAGCAAGAAGGTCCCCCTCCCAAAACCTTACCTGCCTGTCAAGCTTCTGCTGACGCAGGCTGCTCCCCTCATCATCCAGAACACTGCAAAGACAAAGAGTACGTAATTGCAACAAATTTATCACTCAAAATAGCAGGTAACAGCAATCACTGGAGCAAACTCTTGAGGAGCTATCCATATACAACTCCCACTGTGTTTCAGGGAAGTTTGCCTGCCCTAACCTGCAAACATTGGCTGAAGAGAATTTCAATGCAGTCCAGGGAAAACTGAACAACTCTGGCTTATAGACATTTCAACTGAAACATGTATTCAGACGGTTCACAAAGAAACACAAAATTCACAGATTGCTTTCTTCTCCACTCTCTTCTAATGCAAAATGTTGAGGTACACAGCAATGGGGTTTGACAGAAAATTTGCAGGTAAAGCATATAAGTGATGAGTATAAAAGAGCTGCTTAGCAACTCCACAGTACTTAAAATTACATTAAGAAAATTAACTGGCTAATCTTTCATACACTGAAAACCAGAATTTAGTCTTGAATATCTGAAAAGTCACACTTACTGCCATGCACTTCAACTTTAGATGCTGGCAAGACAAACAGTATGGCGTGCTGCCGTATAATCTTTCTGCTTATTGCTGGTAGTTGGGAGATTAGCTCTGGCACATTAAATTATTTTTATTAATTAGATGTTAAAAACCAATGGCATTGAAGTCAGAAAATTATATTTGTGAAGCATTTTGTCGAACTACTGACCACACTTTATGTTTCTGGAGAACAAAGGTCTCTAGTGTAAGAACATTATGGTTACATATTGCACATAGATAATTAAATCTTTTAAACTGTAGTATGTCATCTACAAAGAAGACAGTGCTATAAAGCAAAAAAAAAATAGCCTCTTATACGTAGAATTAATTTTCTCTTACAAAACATTTTTATAAAAGATTAGCCTCCTTTTTGTTTTATAAACACTTTTAATAATCAAAAGGATAAAGAAAGAAAAAACTCCAGAACAAAGGAACCTGGATTCTGACATACATAGAACCAAATTGTACTGCAAAAAAAAATACTACTTCCCATGTATCAATATATACACTTTAGGAGACAGTAACATTGTAGACTTAGAACAGCTAATAAAGGCATGCAGAATGTCACCTTTCTAATACCAGCATTATCTAAGGCTATAATCAAGTATTAGCTTTTCACAATTTACACTCAAGTTCTATGTTACAAAAGGCTGATGTTCCATGGAATTAAGCTGTGCTGTACAAGTACCTTGGGTATGAAATTACACAGTCTCTTGTAGAGACAACACATTACTCATAGTCCACAAAAAGAAAAAAACAAGAAAAAACCCAACAAACATTACAGGAAAAACCGTCACTCTCACAAAAAATGTTCTTCTTTACATCAAGCATTCTTAATTTGATGAATTACAGAAGCAAGTTATAAAAAAAGATGCACATTTCTCTATGGTATACAATGTCAGCAGCTTATTTCAATAGTTCTTCACTACAACTGCAATATGTATTAGCTGCACTGCTAGAAAATAAAACTACCCTAATGGACTGGCCAAACAATTGTGTAAAAGATGCTTAAATATAAAGTTTCAGACTTAACAGCCTGAGAAAATCCTCCTCATTTAAGACAATGCTTGAAAAAAGCCAAAAAAATGTAATTATGCTAATACAGACCAGAACAGCAGAGGCAGCAATTCATATACCAGCCTACCATCCATATCCTGGCGCAACACACTGCACAGTACAAGGGAGCAGGAAAATGAGCATTGAGTATCACTGAAAAGCCTGCAGTTCTATCCTTTCTTGATGCCTAAATAACGCTTATGCAAGTCCAGATAAAAAGAGGATCCAATTTAGCCCATTTATTCCTCTGATATAATAGCAGAGCGCTCCAGTTTGAGACTATGTACTATGTTAATATTTTCTACAGGACTAGTGGACCTTGGAGTTGCTGAATAGCAACCAATATTTCACATTCCCAGATTTTCAGTCTCCTGAGACCAGGTGATTCCCAACACTGCCCATTAAGGGACATCAGGTTGTCAATAAATACATACATACGTATATAAAATAAGCTCTGTTTCTGTAGCAATTCCATCAGACCCTCACTCTTGCTGCTTTCAAAAACATCTGTAGTGGACTCCAAGATGTGTGTAACCATGACTGACCCTTTTTCTCACACTTCAGCAAATCTGTGCAGAAAGATTTAGCAGCTGATCTTACCACAGCATCTGTCAGTCCATGCACTCTGACATGCTCCAGAGGCCAAGAGCTGAAATCCAGAAAACCTACCCTCTTCTTTCTTTGGAAAACACAAAAGTTGAGGAGTGGGACAGCCTTTGCCCTTCATTTTCTTTGAAAAGAACAGAAATCAATTGCTTTCTCCTCCAGAAGAGTTGTGCTTATAGTGAGGACACAGCCTAATCTGCCCAGTTTCAGAAGCAGCCACGTTTTTGTTGCTCAGTGGTCCAAATAACTGGGATAGTCAGAGACTAAAGGCCCAGCACAGTGGAAAAACTATGGCTTTAATATGGCAAGACCACTACAGAAAATTATCTCATAGAGAACTGTTAGAAAGTTCTCTCCACATTTGATAAAATGCTAGAAAATCCCAGCAGCAGCATGAAACTCAGTCAGTCTTAATAAAGAAATGTAACTTTAAAATTCATGAAAACTGAATTGCTGAAGAGGATGCATACATATTAGCAATCTGCTGAGCATGCTGAAGTATCCTGAAGATCCAGTAAGGCTCATTTTTACTATTTGATCAAGTATCATGTATCCACCTGGCACATTGTCTATGGCTTTGACCCATTTAAAACAAAAAGCAGTCTTACACTATATATAATACTGTAAACAGAGACTTCAGCTCTGCAGTAATAGTCTAATCCAAATTCAGCTAACAAATCCCAGCCTGTATATATTTCTTTGCAAATAATTATCCAGGGAAGACCCTATCCACCTATACACAGCTCCAGCAACCTACCCATTAGAGCTTACTGGATGCTGGGGTTAAAAAGGCAAGCATATAGCTATATATTGAAAAGATTCATATTAGTAGCCTGGACCAAGGCATACAAAGACTTAAGTATTAAATTTAGATAGTATTCTTTCTAAAAGTTAAACATGGCATTTGATTCACATATTCCCACCTCCTATTTTGTAAAGGAAAATGCATCAAATGAACAATCACCTTTTTGTCGAAGTATTGCTTTTAATACCATCTTTTTAAGACATAAAATCATATTTTAGAGACAGTTTAAACGTTAAATTCCATTTACACAAAAATAAGCAGGCTTTCTATCCTGCTGCATGTAATAATGATGACAAAAATTTAAGCAAGAACTTTGGTATCCTAAGCTTTTCATAATCTGTATTCCTTAAAAATAATTTAGAGAAAAACCCAAGACCAATCAAGTTTTAGGGATAAAGTTTCATGACTACACGAAGTTCCACAATTTACTTCTGAGAAGAAGGCAGAAGAATATGTAAGTCAACATCTTGCTGCATTTTACTGTAATTCCACATGGACTGATTTCAATTTGATTAAAATCAGAAAAGCCTTAATTCCAAGAATACATTTCACAGTAAGTACTTCACTCTGAACATGCAAACTGCTTGCATTTCAGTGAGCTACTGCAAGAAAAAAAAGAATTAAGAAGAAATGCTTCCAGTTTGAGTGCAAACTGCATGTAGACACTGATTTACTTTTGACTCAGTAAAGCAGCTCTATTGTTTCTGCCTGACGAATGAGCAGATGTTTTTGTTCCTTCCTGAGACTGCTTCATAAAGAAACATTTTCCATGACAATAACTGTTTTATCAGGACAAAGGTCCAAAACTATATCACATCTCTGCAGCCCAGCACTGATTGCAGTGTGAAGTGTTCCTCGTCGAACAACCAAAGATTCATAACACTCAACTTTCATTCACTGTTTAAAAGCATCACCCTTGCATTTTCTCTTTCTGCCACTTCACAATAACACATTACTAATAGCAGCACCCACAGATTCTATATGAAATCAGGGACCTTTACGCAAGCGAAATGAACATACATTGTCAGGGAAAACTCCTGAAACAAACAGCTCACATTATAAAAAGATAAGGAGATAGATAAGAAAATATTACTCCCATTTGCAGCACTCAACCAGAAGCAATGGAAAATTAGAGGAGATATTTTCATCTTGAGTGTCTTCTGTCATATTGTCAACTGCAATTCAAAAAAGGATGACCAAACCAGATAGAAAGGGGAAAAAAACACACCATAACACACTAATCTTCAAGATCACTCAGATCTTTTCTATGCACTCTTGCTGTGAAGAAAGCTGGCATGCTGCTGTGTTGTGGGATCTCTTGGTTGCCTCAAAAGGACAGGAATGGGTGCAATGTGCAATTTGAATATTACAAAGTCTCTAAAAACACACGAAACAAAATTCCTGCAAAGAGATAGCACTTGGCTGATTGAATACCATCATATTCACCTAATTACACTTCTCTATAATCTCTATACTTCCATGAAGATTCTGTAGTTCCATAAAACAAAATTGCTCTGGATAATATTACTGTTAAGGTTTTAGGACCAAGCTTTCTGGAAGCACTGACGAAATGCTACTGTTAAAGCCCATTAACAGAGTCAGGGACCTGCAGGCTGAAGTCATGCTCCAGAGGGAAAAGCATGCAGTTAGGTTCTTCAAAGACGAGTAATTCACTGAATTCCTAACCAGTAAAGCCAGCAACGTCTATAAAGTACCAACACCTCCAAAGCCCTACACCTGCAAGTTGCCACATAAAATAAGTTCTGCTCCTCCACGTACATCATATGCTGAGTTCACCAGAAGCCACTTGGAAGAACATTATTATATCAGACACACATTATCATATTTAAAAGACTTCTCAATGAAACAAATCACTCTGAAAGACTGCAAAGGCTCCTCATGCTAGGAACCAACAAGGTTTCTGACCCAAAGCAGTTGCTCAGGCATCTGATTCAGAGTAAAAGCTGCAGCTACTAACTTTATAGTAAATTAGTAACTTCACTCCTAGGCCATCTAAGCAAGCAAAAGCCTGGCCATCTTCTTCACTGAGAAGAAGCCCAAGGACATTCAACTGTAGTTTGCCCTTCTATTGCCAACAGCAGCAAGAGCAAAAGCATATCCACATATGGCAGAGATTATTACGTGTCTGATATACCTAACAGTTACCACTGAACTGAGCACTGGAGTACTGACACCAGGAACTGCTGCAGAAATGAAGGTTGCATTTCTTTATGTAAAGCTTCAGAGGAATAAAACTGTTTCACTGCGAATCTCAGTAAATAACAGTATGCCTGTTCAGAATTGCTTCCCTCACCTGTCCAGATGTTCTAAAGACCCTTAAAAAGACTAAAAGAGATAAAACAAAAGGACAGGGAGAAAAAGCAGTAATATGAACACTGATATTTGCATCAGAATTATCAGCACCAAGTCACTGACAAAACATAAGACGATGCAGAGGATCCAACACTGTGCTAGTGATCCAAATGGCTCTAAAAGTAATGCTTGCAGGGCAGATGGTTGAGAGCAGAGACTGAATTTGTAGTTGCACAAATAATTACTGAGCCAAATGCTTTATTTTCTTTTCAAATCCTGGCTGGAAAACTACCTTAAAAATCAGTAAATGATCGAGTCCTTCTTGAATTGATGGTCCTATTTGCTTCAGTAAGGTTTATCTAAATGTCCAGTGTACATTAAGATCTATGATACTTGTTATGTCTGTCCAACACTTCTGTTCTGGGGATTTAAAAAGAACAACAGAAAACCTTTTAGCACTCCAGTAAGTCAATGCAGAACATTATTTGTTAACGTTTTTCTCTTCCATTCTCTTCAGTCACATTTGCACCTGGGCAAGAGATACAAATTTTATCAGTGACCTGGAGAAGACAACTGAGTGCACACTTATCACCTTTGCAGAGATGACAGGCTGAGGGGACAGTTGTTATCCCTGCTGCAAGGCTGCCATCCATCAGGACCTTGCCAGGCTGGAAGAATGGGTCATCAGGAGCTTCATGAAACTCAACAAGGACAAATGTAAAGCTCTGCACCTGGGAAGGAAGGCTCCACAACAATACAGGCTGGGGACCATCCGGCCAAAAAGACCTGGGTCTGGATAGACAGTGAGCTGGGTGTGAGCCAGCAGTCTGCCCCGGCAGCAAAGGTGGCCAACAGCACCCTGGACTGTTCTGACAGGAGCATGGCCATTACATCAAGTGAAGTGATTAACATCCTTCCTTTTCTCCACACTTGTGAGACCCAGTGTAGAAAACTATAACCAGTTTTGAGCACCCTGGTACACAAATAGGGAATAAACAAAAGGAGTTAACAGATGCATTCATGCCTGCAAGGCATGATCTTATCAGCATCAAAGAGACATGATGGACTGACTCCTCTTATGACTGGAGTGCTGGAATGGAAGGACACAGGCTCTTCAGAAAGGACAGGCAAGGCAGATGAGGAGATCAGCGGGAGTCAATGACCTGCTGGAGTGCATGGAGCTCTGCCTGGGAACCAATTGAAAGCTTATGTGTCATGATTAAAGGGAGGGCAGGGATAGGGGATGTTCCAGTGGGCGTCTGCTACAGGCCACCCAACCAGGAAGACCAAGTGGATGAGGTCTTCTACAGACATACAGGAGCAGCATCACATTCACAAGCCCTGGTTCTCATGGGAACTTCAAACACCCCAGTATCAGTTGGAGAGACAACACATCAGGGCACGAGCAATCCAGGAGGCTCGGGAATGCACAGATGGTAACTTTTTCTCCAACTAATAGAGGAACCAATGAGAAGAGGTGCTCTGCTGGACAAGGAGCACCTGGGCAAACTCTAACACAAAAAGGAAGCCTACAGAGGGATATTGTGAAATTGTCCAAGCAGCCAAGGATCACATTAGAAAAGCTAAAACCCGGACAGAATTCAATCTGGCCAGGTACACCCAGGGCAACAACAAAAGCTTCTATAAGTACCTCAGTGATAGAAGGGAGGCTAGGGATAATGTAGGCCCTCTTCAGAAGGGAACGGGAGATCAAGCACCAGGCACTAACAAAGAGCAAACAGCCTATCAGACTCTCTGTGCCAAAGGAAACAACAGGAGCTCTGCAGATACTGTAGATAATGCTTTGTATTCATGAGATCCAGTTTTGAGTTCAAGCATAAAACTGCCATTCGCCTTCCAAGAACAAAACTGAAGTCACTGGGAAAAAGAAACTACAGTTTAGAATCTGAAATGTCTAGGCTGACAGCTTTAGTGAAGATGGTAAGAAGCCAGGAAGAGATCTAATGAGAGGGAAAAAAGCAAAACTATTCCCTAAAGCACATCACGCATTTTAAAGAACCTGAATTACAGGACTGCCACTATTGCCCTGGAAAGATCAGTTGAACTAATATTTGTACAGATCCATTCTCTGCAATTACACAGAGCTGAATAAGATAACACAGCAGTAAATTGCAGGTAATGAAAATAACACCTAAGGGAAGAGTGGATGGCTGGGCTACTTCTTGCCCTCTCTCAACACACACAAACTCTGAACACAATGTTAGAAAGAAAATCTATGTCCCAAAAGAGAGAGGTGAGTTTAATAAACATGAATGATGGAGCACAAACACACAATAGCCTTTGGATATTTACGAGCTATGCTAAAATTGTGTTTGAAGTAGATTGATGAGAAGTGCCTGAATAGGAGCAAACTGGAAAGGGAGAAAAAAACCCAAAACCAACAAGCTGACCTGGAGACACCCTACCTGCAATGCAGATGGATCCAGATGACAAATGACATGACTTTCAGGAAGTGTGCTTATTGAAAACACATTGCTGCCAGCCACAGGAAAGATCCAGCCCTAACAGTCAATCTGATTTCTCTTTCAGTATCAAAATTCATCTGATCTCAATCATTAAAACATAAAATATATGCACAAACGAAACCAACCCATTAATGTACAAAGCAGCTGACCACAACAAACAGTGAATCAAATAAGCAGAAAGCAGGGAAAAGTATTGTCTGGATAAGAAAACTGTGCTTCCATGTACAGTGCAGAACAAGAGTTCTGTGCCTGGACCTCAGAGGACCATGACAGCTGTCCCATTCCACTATAGCTGCACTGGTAAAAGGCATCACCTGGAACAAACCTCTGTGATTCTGATCTGCAACCAAGAAAAAACCCACATAAAATAACTGCTGGCTGCTTTCTCTCTTATACCTAGTCTGTGAAACATGGTTTTGTCCAGTTGGCAGCATACAGGACCCATTTTACTTCAAACAGTATAACCTTCCAAGACACCCATAAAATGAGATTAACAAACAAGTCTTAACTTCTCTTGGAAAGAACTTTGTGATGCAAGAATGAAGCGTTACAGGTACAGCAACTAAGTTAACACAATGCTGGCCTTCAAAATAATAGTCTAATTGTGAAGTGTTTAACAAACAAAACACTGATCCCAACAATAGGGTCAATATTGCAGGTGTTCCGAGAGGTTTCTCCCTGCAGCAGGCACACAAACACAGGCAACACAAATATGTAGATCAAATACTCTGCTGCTGATAGAGATGATATCTGAGGTAATTCACTAATGCAACAATTTATTAAGAGGTGCCATTGCTACCTATGTTTTTAGGACAGGATAGGAAAAAGACAGTTGTATTTATTGGATCTTTAAAAAAACAATAAAATTAAGCTACCAATTTATTGAAATTGTGAAGGTGAAAGAAACTACCTAGTCTCTCTTGGCTGATTTAACAACCAAAAATGAAGAAAAACACAGTAAGAATTACCACTGTGATAGGAAATGTTAGTGTAGTGAAACAGCCAAGCTTCTTTTTCCTTTTCACAGGTGGTTTTACAGTTTCTATGGAATACAGTTTCTAAGGGAAGACATGTCATTTCATGATAAATACTACCCTGAAACAAAATATTTTGTCACTTTTCCCCCCACACATACTATCTTTATAATTCAATCTAGTACTCTTTTGGTGGAACTGAAGAAAACAGATTTCTCATTTTGGTTTGAGTTCATTTTCTGTAGTTACCTTCCATACAGGCAGCAAATTCTGACAATCCTGGACAATGCTGGAAAATGAGTTTGTCAGACACTGGTACATGATGCGGATTTTCAAGACTGGTAAGATGTTGATGGCTGTCAAAAGCAACAAGCACCATTTGGCCTAGATTTTGTACCCAGTAATGAAAACTAAGTCATTACTTCTAACAGTACTCTATGCAGATGAGGTATTCCATGCAGGCTGATCTGCATACTTGGGCCCTGATCCCAAGCTATATTAATTCAAACTCATGAAAATGTTCCCACTGATTTCATATGGCGAAAAAAGATGCATGTGTATAAACCCTTTCAGACTGGGACTTTTAATGATAAACTTTTGGGACAGAGAATTATGTTCACAATGTACATATAAAGCACCTGCACAAAAGAGACTCTTTCTGATGGCATCTTCCAGGTATTAATACAATCTTTGAAAAGCATAGTAATAATAAAGTTGGGATGGTGACTTCCCTCCTCCCCCCCTCCCCCCCTTTTAATGATATGGAAGTATCCACTCCTTTCTAAAACATGGTAATGTCTGAAGTATTCAAAGATAATTTCGCAAGAACTTACACATTTCATCCTTTCTAATTTATCAGTTCCCTCTGAAAAGATGATCTTGCAAGTGAACAACCTGAAGAGCATTATTCATCATTTCAGAACTAAGCTACTCTCTGTCCTTCGCTTCTGTGTTCAGCCAAAGGTAAGTAAGTAGAATCCACTCTCAAGGCTTAGGAACTGGCAGGAAAACTTTATGACATGGTCAGAGTTCTTTTTGCAGCTGGGAAGCAAACAGCTATTGAAAAGCAGCGGCAGATAACCAACACTGGCTGTTCAGCCTGGAGAAGAGAAGGCTCTGGGAAGACCTCCGTGTAGCCTTTCAATACTTAAAGGGGGTTTATAAGAAAGACAGGGACAGACCTTTTAATAGAGCCTGTAGCAATAGGACAAGGGGTAATGGTTTTAAATTGGAAGAGGGTAGATTCTGACTAGATACAGGAATAAATGTTTTACAGTCACAGTGGTGGGGCACTGGCACAGGTTGCCCAGAGAGGTGGTAGATATCCCATCCCTAGAGGTGTTCAAGGTCAGGCTGGACAGGTTCTGAGCAACCTGCTCAGATGTTGAACACATCCCTGCTCACTGCAAGGAGGTGGACTAGGTGACCTTTAAAAGTTCCTCCCAAACCCAAACTATTCTGTTAATCTGTCATAACCTTTCACACTTCTCTGTAGCAAGTAACTCACTTTCAAAGATGTTGTTAAGTCCTGGTGCTGTGTTAGAAGAAAGCAGCGTTGGACAGGAGGCAACAAACTACTACCAGGCAGAGTGCAATAGCTGTAGCACAGGGTAAAATTATCTCCGTTATAGATTGTTCTCTATGGGTGGAGGAGAAAAGTATGCATTACTGTAAGGGACAGCAGCTTTCTTTTGCTTTCTGATATGTGAAGAAACTTTCTCCACACCTGTGTGTAATCCCAGCCAAGGAAGCTGAACTACTACATGCAGATTTCATCCTGTGTCAGTTTCCAACTTTTTCTAGTAAAAACAATGGTAAGAGAGAAAACAAACAAGAGGAGGGAAGAACAAAATAAGGAGCAATACTGCAAAGTTTCTCATGTCACAGGACATATTGGGAAAGGGAACAAAAACTACTTTTTGACACATTTTAGGGAAAAAAATCCAACTTGTTCTATTAAACTCGTATTTCTGTATTCTGACCATACTTTATTTAACCCCAGATATGCTGGCATGCATTTTTGTGTTTCAAATGGAGAAAAAAAGTCTTTTTAATAGTAAAATGCATTAACTGCATTTACAAATACTTGCAGTGTTACAAGGAACAGTCTCAGCACTGTTATGCAACATACCTCTTTTTGTTGTATACTAAGATGTCTACCTTGCATGAATTTTAATCATCTCTGATTTTCTTAAATCACCAATTTTAATTTATATACCTAGTTTATAGTGTATCAGCTTCAAGTATTTCAAATAAATTAGTCAAAATTAAAACATCAAATATTTATTATAAATATTTGTTAACTGTACTTCTTGTTGACTGCTCTGAGGCCTTTTTTGTTATATCTCACAACCATGAGGCACCTTTTACTTATGGAAGCATACTGGAGGAAATGATATTAAGAAGCACAAACATGCCTGGGCTGTTCTTGTGCCACACAACGGGAAGATTTCAGCTATTTAAGTCTCCTACTTCTACCATCAAAATTGCAAAACAATATATACACGAAACAATACAAGTTCTAAGTTTAACTATAAAGCTAATATGTTAAGCCAGGAAATCTTTAATCAAATATTCAAGCAGGATCTCATGGCAAATGAAGCACAGTTGAAGAAAGCTTAGTTGACGAGGGCAGCAGTAGAAAGCTGTGTACATCACAAACTGAAAACTATGGGAAACTACAGAAGGTAGAGCATGTAAAGTATAGGGAGGGGGTTACACCTTGGGATTTTCCCCAGTGCTTTTACAGATATACTCTATGTCCTCAATATTTCAGCAAGTAAGAGAACCAAATTATCCTGACAATGGGACCTTTAGCTGATTAGAATTATCAACTTGTCTTAGTCTGGTTCTCTCAGACTGCTCCCAGTGAAGTTATCATTTAGTCCAATAATTACACTGGATTGTTCTCTCAGCACTTTGTAATATATTGTGTGGGGCTACAAAGAGCAATGTGAAATGCCTTGCTGTAATGATATATAAATGGAAAAATACAGAAAAGCATTTAATTACCAAGAAGTGTGATGACTTGATAAAAGTCATACATTATCTGCTATGCCCAGCTTGACCTCCCAACAGGTAACTGGGCAAGACATTATTTCCCCATATTTAACTACGTATACATAGGTATATATATATAAAACTGGGAGAGAATATCTGGAAAACTACTACCTTTTTTAGGACAGTTTGGAAAACTATCATCTTTAACTGTTAGGACTCATGTTGGATTCTTTCAGCACTGGGCAGTTCATTGGTATAGCAATCCTTCCTTTCAAAACATAAGATGTTGCTCTACAACACATATGGGACATGCAAGAATGTGTGCTGCCAGCAGGAAATCAGAGTGATGGGAAAGGCTATGGCAGAGGAGTCAGAAAACACAGACTCACACTTTCAGAGAACTGAGATTTGATGTCCCTAAAAAGCTTTGGATTTCCATCTGAAAACCTTCACTGCAGTGCACAGCTTATAGTTGACACAGTAATTAAATAACTGGAAAATTCAGAGCTAATTATCTCAACCCAACTAATTCATATTTCTAGCTGCAACTATCTTTTCCAAATTACTGTTCTAGCCTTGAGAATATTCACACGAATAGCCCGTACAGTACTGTCAGAGAGCCTCCATCGGTCCCCCATGCAAAGACATTTCAGACTCTAGAACACCAATGTCACTGTATTTGAAGAAGACTTAAAACAGGGTCTGATACATGCACACCACCTAATTTTTAGGGTTCTGATCCTGAGCAGACTAATACAAATTGCTATTGCTGGTCATAAATATTGCCATCTGAGCCCAGTCAAATGGCTAAGTATTTGCAAAATAAAAGCTTATAGCATGTGAATTAGTGAACACCAAAAGAAAAGGCTGATAGCAAATGATTACTTATCTTTGTCTTCTAAACTGCTTGTCAAATATTCACCAGTTCCATCAAACAATAACCAAAAAAAAGGGGGAAAGATAAAAGATGCTTTTTCTAAATGTTTTTAAAAGTCCTAGAATGTGCACAAACATTTTACAAGCAAAAAGAATAATCTTTTCTTTAAAATAAAGCATGCATAAGATAATTAGATTTTAAAAGGTGTACTGAAGTTGAGGGGGGTCTTAAACTGGCAAGCAGGCTTTATCTGTAACAAAACATGCAACGGCATGAGACCAAGAAGAGATTTCAGCATCTATCCAATCTGCTATTTTTTAAACTTTTCTTACCAAACGTAAGCATTATTTTTGTCCTTCAGCATATGAAACCTGCTAACCAAATAGGGTACCATGTTTTATAAACCAAACAGCTACCACACAAAACCACAAGCATTCTTTGCCAGCCATGTGCTACAGATTTTCAGTATAATTCGACCTCTCAAAATAGATAAAGGATACAATACCAGCATGATATTGAAGAAAGTAATCAGTCTAATTCTCATTAACATTGTGCCATTAATCCCTGCACAGAGTGTACTGAAAATTTAGGCTCAAATGATTTATTTCTGAATATCGGTAGAAATTACAGTTCTCTAGAACCAGATTATAATTATACAGGATTGCAAATTGTACGGGTTTAGTTCCTCGAAACAAAATGGATAGCGAAATCTGCAATTCTAATGACTGTTTTGAAGCTAAATACAGATACTGAGCACACTGCAGTTCATTTACCAATTAAACACTCTCCCTTGTCTTTTTCTTCTCTTTTCTCCAAGATTCAGGCATATTATGAACCCACAGAAAGACAAAGATAAGTTTATTGGCCAGAAATAACAAAGCAAAAATCTACTCTTACTGCACAGAGTAGACAAACTCTCTTTTTGAAAACATAATTCAGACACAGAAAGTTTGGTATCACTGGGTTTGGTTTTTTCGGATATTTATTCCCTTCTGGTTTTTAAAGAAAAGATGAATGATAGTCCTACATTGAATTTCAACCTGTGGATTCAACCTGAGGAGCTCAAACAAGTCCTCAGTACTCAATTATATTGGGAGAAGTACTACTTCCTATGTCTTTACAACTTGACAAAAATAACTTCAAGATAGAAAGAATAATCAGAATCTAGATTTTTGTAAATGTCACTTTCCATGTATTCAAAAAAAGTGCAAATGTTTTCCCACTCCAAGCGTTTGAATAACAAAGTAAAACCATGTCTGTATAAAGCCACCTCCATTTCTAATTTGAAAATCAGCACAGGTTTCAAGAGCTATATCACTGCTGAGAGCCATACGATTTGTAGCAGATTTGTTTCAGCATGACAAATACATCCTGAGGTAATTCAAGATGCACAGGTCCTGGATTTTGTGCTTTCTATTTTTCAGCAAAGAAAACAAGCATAAACTAATTTGTTCCAGTGTGTCATGTAAAAAGTCTACAGATAAACTACTGCTGGTTTTGTGCAACTAAAAAGATCAAAGATGAAGTAGATCAGATCAGCTACTAAAGAAAGATCGTGTTGACAACAGTAAAGTTTTATCAGCATTTTTTGTGGATAGAAAAAGCACAGTAAAACATACAAATCTATTTACCAGGAAGGCTGTCCTGAGCTTGTGTTCAGCTTCTTGTAAAATGAAGAATGGAAGAATGAGATCATGCTGGTTTTGACTGGGATAAGAGTTAATTTTCTTCATAGTAGGTGGAATGGGCTACATTTTTGTTAAGTGTTGAGCAGTGCTAACACAGAGTCAAGGCATTTTCTGCCTCTAACCCCACCCCACCAGTGAGCAGGCTGAGGTGAAAAAGAAGTTGGGAGGGGACACAACTGGGACAGCTGCCCCCAGATGACCAAAGGGATGCTCCATACCACAGAATGCCATGCTCTTCCTTCATCTCCCTCCATATAAAGCTGGCAAAAGAGGAAGGACTGGAGAAACATTAGGAGTGATGGCGTTTGTCTTCCCAAGTAACCATTACGTTGATGGAGCCCTACTGTCCTGGAGATGACTGAACACCTGCCTGACCATGGGAAGTGGTCTTGTTTTGCTTTGCTTGTGTGTGCTGCTTTTGCTTTACCTATTAAACTGTCTGTATCTCAACCCTCAAGATTTCTCACTTTTACCCTACTGATTCTCTCCCCCATTCCACCCAGGGGGGAGTGAGCAAGCAGCTGTGTGGGGTTTAGTTGCTGGCTGGGGTTAAACCTCAACAAAGATGTAAAGGGTTTTTGTAGAACAAAGAGCTGTTCAGGTGCTCCGACATCAGAAGCAACCCATTATAGGAAAGGGCTTTTTACCTTCCTTTTCATATCCTTTTTAATATGTGTCTGAAGCTGCCACTTTAATTCTTCTAATTCACATGCTAGAATGCCTGTTGGCAACAATTATAGCAAAATCAATCTCCACTGGGGACTGAAGAGCCACATACATACAGCCTTGAAAGCAGACATTTCTAAGCCTGCTAGTTCCCTCCTATGAAACATTTTCAGTTAAAATGTGGGTAAAATGTGAATAGAAATATGCGATTATCAGACTGGTTGTTATTTTTCTAGAACAGGAATCATACCATGAAAGTGAAATTAGATTCAAAACATTCAGTTCATTGACACAGAGGTATTTCTGTCTCACATGAAACATGTATGGTAGTGCTACATGTTGCATAAAAGACAAAAAGCAGTGAACAAATGCATCTCTGGAAGTTTCAGGAACAGTTTTCACTTCCAAAGGGTTTCTGTAATGAAATTTGACCAGCGCACTCAAACTTCAAATTCCTTCGCTGACACTTCTGTATCTGTACAATGGGTTTGTCTGGTTTCTTAAGGAAGAAAGATTTATACATTTGTTATGTCCATAATTTTTTTTCTTCAGTTGATTAATTTCAACTAAAAGCAAAGTCCAACAGCTTTCATGATGAAGGTGGTGGCTGGGTAGAGGCAAAGACCTTAAATGGCCTCTGTGGAGAGGAAGGTTTTAGACTCAGATCAGTATTATTAATGAGAATTCACGTAGGGAGATGTGATGTACAAAAGCTATAGGAATTCTGTCTTCAAAAGCCGTAGGCATCCTAGGACCAATTCTGACAAGGTATATGCAGAAGATCCCTTCCAACCCCAACACATGGTGAAGAAAGATTACTGGGTTTCTTTTTTCTTGTCAACATATGCATAGCTCTTATTTGAATTTCTTATATGCAAACAGAAATACAAAAGAAATTAGAAAGTTAATCTGTTTTAGAGGCAAGAAGGGTGGAAGATAAAGCAAATATAATTCCTGCTACTGAAATTTTACCCTGAAAGAGCCACAATTCTGCTGTATGTGCAGTGTCCTCATCTGTAATATGGGGTAATGCGCCTCTGCCTTTGGAGCATCTCCCAGAGCTCCACACAAAGCATAGCATGTGAGGGTGAGACACAGGACTGGCAGTGCACTACAGCACCACACCAAGGCACATCCACACCACCGAGGGACCTGTCACACTCAGCTCTCAGGCCACGGGCATACTATATATAGCACCAGGAAAAGGAGACAACAGTAGGTATAATAAGCAAGCAGTCCCCCTCTCAGAGAGGGGAAGCTGTATCAGACTAAGCTGGAGACCCCTTTTAACTGTATCAGATGTAATTAAACCACTTCTGGCACTGTGGGAAGCTGTTTCCAAATGTATTTGTGTAAGGCAGAAAGTATCATTTTAGCTACTGGACCATTAAGAAAAGAGTAAAAATAAGATCCCCCTTGGGGTCTAATCAACACTCATACACCAGCAGATGTTTTTCTACTCCTCTTAGATAACTACCTCTTAGATAACTACATATGGCTGTGGATCTTCCAGTTGCTTTACGGAACACTAGCTGGCCATTGCACAAAAACTGGTCAAGCATGCAATCACTGTTATTTGGACACTTTTCATAACCCTAATATTTCAATGCACAACCCATGAGTTTGTGTTTATTGTAAATATAAGGTTACAAGGTGAGCCTGCAGGATCATCCACTGAGTGTTATCCACCTTCATTCTGTCAGATGTAGAGAGCTCTATGTTCTTGCTCTTTCAGGACCTAGCCAAAACCAAAACAGGATGAGGAAGAGTTCAGCCCAAGAAAAAGAAAGCAAGCCCATAAGCACAAGCAAGCTAGAAATGTGCAAGACAGCACAGCTTCCTCTACATGACCCTTCAGAAGAGTTTATTATTCTGGGGTAGCACTGTACTGCTATAAGTGCACATGCTGCACCTTTATGTACAGCAAACTGGGAGCACGCAGCATGCTTCACTGGACTGCCAGCCCCACAGCGGTGACTACAGCAGTGATCAGAGACTGCTCACCCATGCTGCTGAAGCTATGGGTGCTTGCAAACCATGCTGCTCTCCCTGCTCCCAGCTGCTGACAGAGGAACCTCTGCTTGCATCTGAAACCTGCTTTAGAAAGACTTCTGATGACAGCTCCTGGATGGGAGCACAGATCTAAAATCCTGCTCAAATATTTATCTGCTTTAGGATCATTAAAACATTCAATTTAAGAAAAGCTGGAAGATTATAAGGAAATACTGCCACTGACTTACAAATTTAACTCAACCCATATTATGCTGGGCACTCTCCCAGCAGCACATACACTATTCTCCCCAAAACCAACATCAGCCATTTGACAGAACACTGGACAGAGCACTACAGATCCAATTTCCACATATAGAGAACTCATACAAAAAGGGAAAGAACCACTAAAGCTGAATAAGTTTCCTGAAGTACTGAATATCACCACAATACAGAGGCAGGCATTTTGTGCTGCAAAAAGAAAACTGATGTTTTATTTCACAAAGTAATTAACCTAGGGAATTATTAATAGTAACTCAATCATTGTTAGGTACAGACCTGTTCTAATGTAGTGAAAATAAAAAATACTGAAACAATATCATAGACATGATGAAAAACTAGCAGCAAGATTAAGTCATCAACAGCAAAGTGAAAAGCAAAACCATAAAGAACACCATGTTTCTATTTACTATTTACTACAATATAGAATCATAGAATAGTTAGGGTTGGAAAGGACTTTAAGATCATGAAGTTCCAACTCCCCTCTCATGGGCAGGGATGCCTCACACTAGACCATGTCACCCAAGGCTCTGTCCAACCTGGCCTTGAACTGCCAGGGATGGAGCATTTATCACTTCTTTGGGCAACCTGTCCCAGTGCCTCACCACCCTCACAGTAAAGAGCTTCTTCCTTATGTCTAACCTGAACTTCCCCTGTTTAAGGTTAAACCCATATGCAGTCATGTTTGGCATTGTTAATCCAAGTCCACAGTGAATGCAATACTGCAGAGCTGGCTGTAAACTAAAACCCTTTGGGATGAATTTTCCATCCCCAGTGCTAGAGAATTACATTGAGGACTCCTCACAATGTCAGTTGGGCATGCAGTTCATTGTGCAATGCAGTGAAAACTTCAATGCCTCTAATGTATCCTACATTTTAAACAGAATAAGCTCTTTCAGTTGAGAATGAGCTGTTCCTGCCAAAGAACACTTAAAACCTGCAACGTGTTATATGCAGTTCGTCATTTTGACTAGACAGCACAATAGTCATTCTCCTCTCTTCTTTCTCCACCAAAGCATTTTCATCAGAAACTTTAGATTTTCAAAGAGGCTCATGATTAGGAAATAATATAAGCAGAGAATCAGAGTGACCCTGAGCACTCTTGAAAATCCAGCCACAGACTCTACAAGGTTCCCTGTGTAGTATCACATTCCATCTTTTGAAAGGCCTGTAGCAGCCTAATGTGAAATATGTCGATTCTGCACATTTCTTAGATCTTCTGCTTCAAAATCTTTGTATTTTAATGGAATGCAACAATCAATAAACTGGAAGTTTAGCAACTGAATACTCATTTCCAGTGAGCTGCTAGTTGCCTTACAGTCTCTCTCAATTTTTGTTATGGCTTATATTACTTGGTACTACTTCAGTGAAATGATGTCTTTCAGAAATTATAATTTATTATAAATAAAATCAGTTTTCTAAGCCCTAGTATCTTTCCTCCCAAGTCTAGAATTCACTGGATTCTTTTGCCCGAAGTCTTGGAAGAGAATGCCAATTCATCAAATCCAGGTCTTGTAAACTCAGTGACCTCCAGTGTTTCAGAATACAATTTGGGGGGTGAGAGGGACAGGCCCAGCCCACACCAACAAACAACCTGAAAGCCCAGGCACCCATCTAAGGTATCAGAAATACCCTCCTAAGGAATGAAACACAGATGGCAGAGACCTCAACACTTGAACTTGCATATCCCACCTTCCAGGCTATGCAAATGTAATTTCACATTTTTTTCCAATAGAATAATCTGCAAATCACTCTGATACAGAGTGCACAGGATTGGAAAACCTTTTTTCATTCCCGTACTACACAGAACGACCTCTATCGTGCCCCAGGCATATAGCATTAAATGAATACATAACAGAAGGTGCCCAAGAATCAAACAGGAAAGAAAAAGGAAGGCAGGCAGGCAGAAAGGGAGAGCCTTTCATTTCATTTAAATTTCTCCTGTGCTGGTTTTCCTTGCTCTTTAAAATCCGTGTGTGATATTCAAGCCCTGAGGAAGTAATTAACATTTTTTCAAGCTGGATCAATACTGCCAGGATACTACATTATCTCATTCTTTGAAATAGCTAACATTTAAAAGGCATTTTCCAGGATGCCTCAAACTTCTAGCAATACCATGATCTTTCTTCACTGATATGATGGCCCAGTTTCTCTAGGTATTAACATAGTATTCCCTTACCGATGTATCTGGCATATCCAAGATGAATCATCCTAGTATTCTGAAAAGCCAGAGCATAGATTAGGTCTCTCATAGGTAGTTGGTGTTCTTAACAGCCAAAAATTAACATTGCTTGTTTAGACCTGATACTGAATTAAAAGTTTAGGCCAGATAATATATTTGTTTAGACCAGATAATAAATTAAAAGTTACATCCACATTGTGAACTGTGCTATGATAGATACCCAGGTAGCTGTAAACATGCTAACACATATACTGGAAACAATTTAACTATGGTATTCCCTAATTCCTCACAGACTGAACTGCATTCCTCCTCAAAGGAGTAAATCACTCCTGCATTTTTGATGTGGTTGTACAGCTTTCAATACCTGTATCAGCTCATATGCAGCTCACCCAAGAGTCTCTCTACTGCACTGCAGTATGCAGCATGGACATACCACAGAGATCAAATACAGAAGGAAAGAATTTAACCAAGTCCACACCAAGCAAAGCAACATGTTTCTTTGTGTTTCCATCTGTTGTCAAGGCAAGAAACTCCGAGAGAAGGGCAATGAAACTGGTGAAGGGGCTGGATCACAAGTGTTACGAGGAATGACTGAGGGAACTGGGGTTGTTTAGTCTGGACAAGAGAAAGTTCACTGGGGACTTTATCACCCTCTACAGCTACCTGAAAGGAGGATGAAGCAAGGTGAGGGTTGGTCTCCCAAGCAACAAGTGATAGGACAAGAAGAAATGGCCTCAAGTTGCTCCACAGGAGATTTAGGCTGGATATCAAGAAAATTCTTTTCACTGAATGGGTTGTGAGGCACTGGAATAGGCTGCCCAGGGAAGTGGTTGAGTCACCATCCCTGGAGGTATTTAAAAGACCTCACATAGATGTGGCACTTAGTGGCATGGTTTAGTGATGAACTTGGCAGTGAGTCTTATGTTACAGTTTAATTTGGTGATCTTAAAGGTCTTTTCCAACCCTTTATCATTCTATGATTCTATGATTGCATAGATTTAATGATATGCAAAGTGCAGAGGCACCTGTACTCTGCCTTAAGGACAGGCAATAAAACAGTGCTAGTGTTATTCTACAGCAAGCACAAAATCTGTCTCTCAAACCGTGTCCTTCACTTTTTAAATCTGCAGCAACAGCCAGAGAACTGATTCAACATTCAGTAAAATGTTAAAAAAATACCTGGAAGAGTCAATTATCTAGGTCTGCCTCACTGATGAGAGACATCTTTAATATTATTTAACATTGCTCTACAGATGCTGTGTCCCAAAAGATGCATTTTTTACCCATATAACTAACTTAAAGTTTCAGGTAAGCATGTAACAGTTCACACAATCCCTAGGTCTGCAAAAGATTGTTAATGGAAATTCACATTCCTGGCTTGAGTCTTAGGATTTATATCTGCCAAAAATAGTAGGATGCATTCCAAGGTACTGTAAGTGTCTTAGTGTCTCAGTTTCCACTCAACCTGACCTGAGCAGTAAGTCCAAGTCATTGTCTGAACAAGTTATCTATTCTTTAATTTCTATAATATATCAAAGAATTTCCTCAAACTTACAGAAGTAAGAACTGCAACATGGTGCAACATACTATTTTGTCATTGCTGTTGCTGTAGACAAGTGAAAATGCTGCCACAATAGCATCGGGCAGCAATAACATGCTCTGGGAAAAACACAGACCAATTTTCCTTATGCTTCTTATTGCAACACAGGTACCATTAATGGAAATATCCATCCTTTAGCTTTTTATTTTGCTTTCAACCTGAGACCAACTGAAAGACAAACCTGTTTTGATCCCTTCCCCAAACATGGATGACATACTGATGTATCTGTATTTCACTTGCAGATACAGTTTCTAACTTAGTCATTACTTGAAGTTAATCAAGGAATTTCTTCATCTTGCAATTTCTCACCTGCAGGTAGTTAGAACTGTGATTACAATTAAAATTACCATTAAAAACTTCATGCTGTGGTTTCATTACCTGTGTCAAATGAGTTACATTAATTATGAATTATGATATTCACAAACTTGTCTTAACACACATCTCAACAGGAACCTTGAAGTTTCCACTGAAATCTGCAATCCAAGACTTAATTTTGGTAAACATCTAAGAACTCAAGCTAAAACTCCATGAAAGAATAACTCAGGCACTTGTATTGTCAGAGAGCAAGATAGGTATGTCACCCACAAACAAAGTGCGTTTGCACATTCATATTCATGTATCACAGACTGCTTGCCATTATTTGCTCTGCTAAAACATGAGCTCAGAGAATGTTGTGGAAGCAATCCAATTCCCTTTCAAGTCATTAGAAAGGCTTTTGTGGCACTTCTTTGCGACAGCTTCCTGCAAGAAACCACACACCTGTGTTGCAGAGGACAGTGTTAGATGCTACAGTATCCTTACCTCCAGGGAAGTAGTCTCATTACTACAAGGGTGATAGTCCGACTACACAGAACCAGCATCCAAGATCTGCAAAGTTCTTGTACCAGCAGAAGCAGTTACTATAATTTGCTGTATAAGGCCCTGCTGCATTTCCCCAAAGGAAGCGGTTTAAATTAGGTCACTTTTTCCCTTTAACAGTAAATAATATATAAATGCATAACCTCACAACTTAATCCAAAAGTATGGATGCTACTTCTTCTATAATCACTGAAAGGGAAAGCAAAAATATATTTTAGGTTCTTGTTAATGTAAAGGAAGAAAATATAAATACATCTAGTAAATTATTTAGTTACAAAGCAAACCGAGTATTTAAAGATCTTCCTAATGTCACAAAGCTACACAATGTAGACCTAAACAGAAATTACTCCACAGATGACCCACAGTACACCCACAGTTACTAAACAGGTATAAAGCAAAAAAGCTACATTACCATCAAGTATTAGAAGAAATGAGCTGGTGTAAAACAACTACATCAGGAAAAAAAAAAAGTTTAATTTTTTATCATGTATACCAAAATAATTACTCCAATCTTTCCACCTCCCACAGTTACCTTTGCACACTCAATACACCCTTCTCTGGGAGCACATTTCCTTATCTATTTAAAAACTATCCGTTTAATTCCCATTTTTTTAAGAACAGGATAGTCAAAAGATGCTGATGATCACATCTGTTAACAAAAATGAAAGGCAAAAGTGTGACAACAATCATCCTGATCTTTTTCACTTGTACCTTTCTTTTGTATTTATATTCTAAACTGAAAACTCTTCAGACTGAAGACTCTGTTGCTGTACACCTGCATACTATTAGCATTATACAATGGCAACAGAGCCCAGAGAGGTGTTACATTCTCAGCCTAGAGTCTTCAGAACTTGCAGGTATTATCCTGCCACTACGTAACATTAAAAGAGATTATAAAACTGTAAGAGAACAGTCCTTCTGTTGCCCACCATCCACATTTTCATTACACAGACTATGACCAAGAACGGGATCTCCTAATTCCAGTTACTGGCCTTCATATATGACAGTAACAAAAACTCCAGCAATGAGACAGAAAATAACCATTCACTTTAACATGCATGCTTAATCTTTTACCAATCTGTGCAAAAAAAAAAAAAATAAATAAAAATAAAAATCTCAATAATCTCAAAAAATAAATGTCAAAAAAATGGCAAAACTATTTTAGTAATCCAATGAGAAGCTGGATTTATGCAAAAGTTACAAACACTAAAATAAAAATAGCAAACATTTACAGAGAAGGCATCTTCATATAGCTGCTAAGGTAGAATTCTGTTTTCATGAAAATGAATTATGTAGAAAAGAGAAGAAAACAAACAAAAAAAGGACAAACAGCAAAAAGAAATCTGTTCAAAAAGAGAAAGAGCAGAAAAGCATGAATTAGGAAAGAAGTCATTAGTGTGAGGGAATGAGGAACAAGCAGGAAATGTGAAAAGAATCCAGCTCTCTACTATGTCAATTTTTAGTTACTAACAAAAAGAAACGCTGCTACTTGCATGTTTAAATGGATGGTGCTTTACGTAAATGTCCAAAAACACTCACACATAAGAGTCAAAACTGTCCAACTCCGGGAACTGCAAGAGATGACATAACATTTCATATCCACTTTCCAGCTGTGATCCAAATCTGGCACAGATGGCTTGTAAATGATCGTCATGCCAGAAACCTGAAAATGACTACTGCTATCACAAACCCACTGGCCTATTATGAAATAAATGACTTTTAGTCTCGATCAGGATGTTGATACTGCAAAAGTGGTTGGGGGCAAGAATACTCTAGGGCAGTTAGGGCAGCCATTTATCTATTGCAAGGCCCACAGTGCACCCTGCAAGAAGTGACAAAGACCCTTCAGCCCCTTACTTAAATCCACCCTTGGCACACTGCAAAGCACAGGATGACTAGGTTTTACTTCCAGCACTGAGAGTGATCCCCTTGAGCCTTGTCCCATTTCCATTTAAGCCAGTTCCCTACAACTTCCACAGGTCTCTATTTCCCTTGCTGGTAAAACTGAAGTGATACGTTATTTTCCTTGCCTTTCTTTTCCGCCTGGTTGACTTAGGCTATCAGCTTCAGGGTAGCAATTGCTCTGACAATGTGCTTGTACCGTTCCCTAACAATAATGCTGGGCAAAATAGGACTTTGATCTCAGCTGGAGTCTCTATGCACTACAGCAGTAGTGCCCTGTATAAGAGCGCAGACCCTCATTAAGGGAAAGCTCTAACTTAAATGTTTTAAAAGCACATGACTAGGCTAATTTTGTACATCGTAATAACCTGAGACAAGACAGCCTAATTTAGAGGAGACGCATGCTCTCTGTACCCTCTTCCTCAGAAAAAGCAGCTCTCATAAATTATCCATGCCATTCCCCACAGCAGGCAGCTGAGAGCGGGCCTGTCTGCACTGCAATGCACTGTCACAAACTGCACCTTGCAGCAGGGTGAGCACTCTACTGTCACTGTTACCTTCAAAATGTTGAGGCATAAAGGTAGATAATACCCCGATAACTCAAATAAATGCATAGAAGTGAGTGTGGGACACCCTTGGTCTTCAAGGCTGTTCCTGCTTCACAACTTCTTTACACATCACACTTTCTCAAATCTTACCTGGTCTAACTGCCATGATTCATGAATTTACAACACCCATGCACTCCACAATTTCCATGCAACTGTAATCCTTCACTTTGCAAGTAAATAACTAGTGACTCTTTATAGCTACAATATCTAAGCACAGCCTTAAAACTTCAGAGTAAATTCATGAAAGCTACAAAAATTGAGCATAATGAAAAATGTCACAAAATAAGGCATATTATTACCATCATCATGCACATATCAAGATATATTATGCCACTGCAAAATGCATGCTGTGTAATCTGCTTTATACAGAGCCCTTTGCACAAAGTGCCTGACTCCCTGCGGCACGGTTCATGGGGTCCTCTTGGGCTACAGCAGGTTTTTCCCCCACAAACCAAGTCTCAGTAGAATCTCAGAAGCTTTACAAAGAACTCTGGGGACTCGCAGCAAATTCATTTCTCTGTGGACTGCGCTTTTCAGCTGACAGTCTTCATATATTTCTCATTAAACAGGTGAGATTGTTTCATAAATGCTGCTTTTTAAGCTATAGTATTAAGATTTATTGTTAAAGAAACAAGTGAAAAAATAAGAAGTCATAATAATACATAATAATGGGGACTGGGACCTTACTGCGACTGATCTTTTTATCTTCGCAAGCAAGCATCATCTGACTATAGGTATGCAGTATGAGGAATGTGTTCACTTACTCCAGATAGATCAGCATAAAATAAAAATGAGTACAGTAATTTCAGAAATTCTATAAATTAAAGTGAGTTCAGGAAAAGGATAGGAAACAAAGTGTACTTCTGAAAAAAAAAAAACCCTGAATTCCTGTGAATCTGTAATGATTCCAAGATATTCCTGCTATTTTCTACTGGGAACTGCTGAAGAATACCAAAGGAAAACACTACTGTGCTTGAGAACTTAATTCCTCAGGAAGCTAGATCTTCCTTTTAAGTGCCATCAGGAACCAACTTAAGGGCTGGGGGCAGCTACATGAACTGCAACTGACTTTTTACTTTAGTCTAAACTATTTTGATTCTTAAAAATAAAGGACAGAAATATTGTTAAAAATGGATTAAGCTTCAAGAATAATTCCTAGCTCATTTTATTTGGTGTGTAGGCTTGTATAAGTGCTTACTCATATATTTGACTTTCTATCTATGCAGTTTCATGAAAATAAATGTCCTATAATTCTTTCTAAAATTTTTTAGAAATAGTTTTTATATATTTATATTTCATAACATTAGTGAACTCAAATCCCCTCACCCTATGATTACTAGTGTTTCAAAAGCAGAACATATAAGAGAAGACATTAAGAGCAAAATGCCAAAATTGCAAACTCACAAATTGTATGAATCTTTTATCCATCTCATTATAAAAAGCTAGCACTGACACTGAAAGAATTGCCTTCTATTTTTTGTTAATTCACCCAAAACATTCTCAGCATCTTAAAAGCTGAAGTATAATCTAGGTTGGACAGAGCCATGGTTTAGTGGGAGGTGTCCCTGCCTATTACAGGGGGGTTGGAACTAGATGATCTCCCAGCCCTACCTATTCTATGATTCTATGATTTTGTGAGCTTTGGACATGCAGGTGGATTGCTTAATGAGTTGTGCACAACACATGCAGAACCCATTCCCTCTGGCACATTTCACTTGTAAAAAAAATATGACATTCTACTGAAGAAAAAATCCCCCACTTTTCTGCTTGAATTCATTCAGGTACACAGCTGCATGTACAATCGATTGCCAGGAGGAACAATACAGGTTTGAGTCCTGCTACCATTTTAAACTCCGTGTCAAAGTTGAAACAGCTTTGCCAAGCTCAGAGAAGGGCTCACAGTATTTTCGACCATACTCTATGTACATCAGTGAGGCTCAGGCTATGTCACATACGTCTGTACAGACTTCAGCATGCCCAAGAGCCTGTGCCCTGTCCCCCACACTAGCAGCAGTGACATTGTTAGCTGTCACATGCCACCCAGGACATATAGAAGGTGGAAGAGAAGACGAAATATCCCGAGGGGTGCACATGAGGCCTCTCCCTCTCCTAGTGTGTTTCACTCCTACAAAACGGTTCTCTGACCTAATTTGCTAATGCAGTGTTTTCATGTGGAATCTCAGCCACATGTCCACTCAGAAACTATTGCTTTCTGGGTAAGCATGCTTACGAGATCCTGGGGGATGCTTTAAACAAGCAAGTTCCATGAGATTTGCAATGCTATCTGCTAACTCAGGAAGTAGCTCTGAAGAATTAAAATAGTGAACTTCTTGAGGGAACTCTATTTTAGAAGCCTAGACAAAGACTTTCAGTGCAGAAGCCTTTTGGTCTGGAGCAGTCCTCAGCAATTCGATATGGTTAACATTCAGTAATAACATATTATAAAAGATACAAGCATTATCAGATCTGTGTTTCTCTGAAAATCTACTGTTTTGCCTCCCTTTGCTTATCTGAGCTGCACTAAGCAGGAACTGAAGAGATGTTTTATTTCCTTCTTCAAGGCCACGGCTACAAAACTGCTCAGCAAACTTTTGCCACTGTCCTCTGCAGAGCCTCATGGACAGCAGAACAGAGGAACAGTTCCTCTGCTGCTGGGAAGAGCCACGAACAGCTGTTCCTGTGGTATTTTTGCTGTTATTACAAGGCTTCAAAATTGCATCAGAATGCATCCGCTACTCATTTTTAAAGCTTATTGCCAATTTGTTAACATCTTATAAAGCACATGGTCTGAAGGAGCTGTTGGACAGAGCCGCAATATTCTCAGGTTCATTGCAAGCAATTTCTTTCTTTCTGATTCTCCTATTGATTAGAACTATCAATCACGCACACAGATTGAAGCGGCAGACTTCCACTTGTGCCTCTATCAGGTCGGGTTTTTTTCTCTGTATTAAGGAGTGATTTATTTGTGTTTATGTTGCACTTATTGTGGCATATGGTGGCTATAAATACTGTCATTTAGAGCAGGGCAAACTGCAACTGGCCTGTTTAAATATCTAAAGCACACTCTGGAAATATTTTTTATTTCAGGAGTGTTTACAAAATAAAACAAGAAAAATGTTACTGTATCTACGTTATGTTACTATATACGTTACTGTATCTACCTGGTCTTATTTACAACCAAACAAATGAAACAAACACGCTTGCTGCCTATCCAGAACACATTTTTAAACGCCCGTGATTTCTTTCTGCCATGATTCAGTTTGGAAAAGATACTTTCATGAAGATTAAGAAGACACAGAACCCTAATGCCACTCCGAAAAGCGAATGAAGAACTGGGTTTATTCCTGCTCCGGAGCCCAGCCCAGCCCGCCCGGAGCTCGACCTGCTTTGGCTGCTTCCCCCCTGCACCGGCGACCCAGAAAAGCACTGTTCTCATCTCCCAGCAGCAAACGCTCTCTCTCCGGAGCCAGACGCTGGTGTAGACACGGAAGGGCACTGAGGAGCCGCTCCAGCACCGCCCGTACCGCCGCACGTCCCGGGGCCGGCTCCGCTCCCTGCCGCCGCTGACGCACGGGGCTCCCCGGCAGCAACAGCCGCCGCGCGGCGGCTCCCGTAGCTTATGGCAACGGCGGAGCCAATGGCAGCCGGCCGCCGGGCGCTGCCATGGCGATCCCGTTCCTCGCCATGACGGCACCGACGGCCCCGGGCGCTCCGCTCCGCTGCCCGGGCCGCCCTGCGCAGCTCCGCTCTCGGTGGTGCGCAGCACAACGCGCAGCGGGCGCGCTGCCGGCAGCGCACGGCGGGGCCGGGGGCTCCGCAGCAGAGGGGCGACGGCCGTCACCGACGGTGCAGGGCTCCTGCCCGGCCCCCCAGGGACGGGGTCACCACTGGCGGAAGCACGGAGGAGAGCAATGCCTCTCTCCGGGGGCCCGACAGCTCTCCCCAGAAACTACCGCTTTAACTTCGCGGAGCGGGACCGCCCGAAGTTGGGAGCCGAGACCGGGGCCCCTCCGACAGCAGCCGCCAGCCGGCAGGCATGGGGCTGGCCCGAGGCTCGCTCCTCAGCGCCAAGGCACGGTCCGGACCCTCTGCTCCGCCGCCGGTTGGGTTCCGGCGGCCATCCCCCGAAGCCGCCGGGGGGTATTGACTCCGATCCAGGAGCAGCTCCGGTCCCTCCGGCCGCGCTCACAGCCTGGCGGGGGTCCCCCCTACCTGTAAGGGATCCAGTCCGCCTGATGCCTTGAAGTCATCTCTCCGCGGCGACGCTGCCCGGAGCCGAGGAGGGGGACGCGGCCGCTGCTGCCCGAGTCGGAACCCGCCACGGCGCGGGCAGCATCCTCCGTCCGGGGCGGGGGCGGACGGCGCACCGGTTATCCCGGCAGCGGCCGCAGAAACATCCCCCCGGGGAGGGCTCCCAGCTGCGGGCCGGGCTGCATGGGGAGGGGGGCGGCCGGGGGCAGCGGGAGGCGGCTCCAAGCCCTTCCTCCCTGCCCGGAGCGGCGGCTGGGTCGGGCGCCGGAGTTGCGAAGGGGGGGCCGGGAGGGGGCGGAGGAAGGGCCAGCGGCGGGCAGGGAAAGGCAGGGCAGCAGCGCTCGGCCCCGCTGCCGCTACCCGCCCGCCCCCCCGCTGCTGCTGCCGCCGCCGCCGCGCTGAGACATCGCCCGGGCGAGGCGGGCCTGGCCGAGCCGAGCTGAGCCGAGCCGAGCCGAGCCGAGCCGAGCCCAGCCGAGCCGGCCCCCGCGCCGGGCCCGCCCCTGCCCGTCAGCCGCGCCGCCACTGACTCACGGCCGGCGCCTGCCCCAGCACTGGGCATGTGCGGGGCGTCCCCCCCGCGCCGGTAGCGGACGGGTGCTGAGGGGGAGCGGGCGTGGGGCTGTGGCAGGCGGTGGAAAAGGTGCGAGGAGAGCGCATCCTGCAGCCAGGCGCTCCCCGGCAGCCCTGCCGGCAAAGGCTGTTCAGCAGCTCGGCCCAAAATGGCTGAGGAGCCACGGCCTGGGGTCTGCGTGTGAAAGCGCTTAGGGGAAAACCGGTGATTGCTGTTCGCTGGTGCCGGGCGGGCACCTCGCAGGTGATGCAGAGCCGCAGGGACATGGTGTCTGCCGCCCACCTCAGCTGGGACCAGCACGGCTGTGAGCACCGGCAGCGTTCTTGGGGTAAACCGTGGTGGGAGGCTGGGGCTGGATGCACGGAGCACGGTCACGGCTCCCCGAGACCCCCGCCTGTCGCTGCACCAGTGTCCTACAGGCTGTCAGACCAGCTCTGCTCCAGCCCTACAGCCAGAGCAGAAGTAAAGCCCATTTAAACTGGTGTAAATCCTCCTCGTCCCCTTAGTCTGTGTCAGACTATACGTTTACAGAACCAACTCCTGACTTTGTGGAGAAAACTATCTGAAGAAAGAAGGAATTAGTGAAAGATGAAGATGGATGAAATCTATAATCTGTTTGAATAACGGCAAAACTCAGAAGTTTTGTTGCAGGTAACATGTACTGTGTGGAGATAGCTAAAGACTTTTATGAGTTAGCTGAAGTCACCTTTTCACACAGAACAGGCGTGGTGGGATAAACCACCAAAGAGTTAAGTGTGGCCACCTTTTGTGCCCTGAAGAGGCTAAAACAGAGAAGCTAAGATGGAAAGGGACACCCAAGTGAGAAAGACATGAAGCTGTGACCTATGAAGCCATCACCAATTTGCAACATTAGTCTTCATGGGATGAATTCAGGTGGAAGAAGGGTATGGCACAGATTATCCCATTGCAAGAATTAGAGGGAAAGATGACCTTCATTCCAGTCAGGCACAATCTGGAACTGTAAACCAGAAAGCAGGCTTCACCACGTCGTGGCAGTGGTAGTAGCGTCAGGAGGCAGCTGCAGGAGAGATCCCATCTCCTGCCACTAAGATGAGTACTTTGTAAACATACCTTTTTAGAGGCTTCTGTAGAAAAGAAGGATGAAAACTAGAAGAGTTTTGTGTCATTGGGAATCAAAAGCTCTCAAAGGTGATGATTAGAATATCTATTTTCAAAGAGCTGTAAGTGTAAAGTCTGATAGATGAACTAATATGAACACATCAAAAAGATCCCTCTGAGCCTTTAAAGGATATGAAATATGGAAATGCTTCACTGTCATTTAAACAGCCCAAGACCATGTTTCTATTAACAAATGCAAAGGATATGGGGTTTGCTAGATGCTTAAAATGGGATATTGTCAGGGTGTATTGCAAGATGGGATTGTGCAGAGCACAACGTAAATCAGGGAGAGCTGACACGAAGGAGAAGAAAGATCAGGAAAATTGCATGGGGAGAATGGAAAAACAATTCACCAATAGGGTTTATTTATGCTTCCAACCATGTTCCTCATCCTCCTCCACCCTGATTCTCCCTTATCCCTTTACCATCTTGGGTGGCTTGTTTTTACACTGCTTCACTCCCCAGCTTTAGTTCTTACTCACTGACAGTGCTCTGCCCCCAGTTTAGAAGCCAGTGAGCTGAGCAGAAAGGTGAATCTCAGCCCTCTAAAGCTGGCAGTGTTATGGGCAGGGCTACTGCATCTCTCTAACTCAGAGCAAGATCCCAATTCATCAGTCTCCTATGGATGTCACTGCTTTGTTTACATGGAACACAGAACTAACTCTGAATGACAAGGCAAGAATTTCAAGACAATCTTTGCTGGGTGGGTGACTAAGGTGTTCATTTTGCTGTGTAACAAGCCTCAAGATTGCCTGTGAGGTACAGGTCTGCTCACTGACATTGCTAATAATTTTCAACAGCTCAGGGAAGTCCTGGTTTTTGCAGGCGTCAGTTTCCCCAAGCACTTCTACAACAAAAACAGGGAAAAAATACCAGGATGGGATAAGTAAACCTTACACACAATGATGATTTCTAAGTGCTATCTGTAAAGAGAATTGTACTTTTCAAAAGCCATATTTAATTAGTTTCAGATACCAGCCTGATGGGCAAGGTAGCCTGTTAGGAAAACAGTGCTTTAAAGGTTCAGCTATGGATACATGAAACAGATGCAAACCTAGCTCTTCCATTGCCAGATATGTCTCACCGAGTACCATCTTCCTCTATGTACAGTGTGCTACCTTTCCAGTTATTCCTATTTTGTCCTCTGTGTAAAGGAAGTGTCCTACTAATTCATTTTTTGATTGAGATGATGAATAATACAACACAACTATATCTAACAGCTGAAAACACCTGCATTTGCAACTGAAAGCCTCCTGGCAATCTGGGTAGAGAGCAAGACATCAAAGCACTCTGTTGAAAGGGAGTTGGGAGAACCTAAGCAAGCAGTAAAATAAGAAACTGATGTTAGCTCTTTCCTAAATGTACAGATTAATAACTTTTTAAAGTCTAATTTTCCCATGTTGGGGTAATTAATTCCTTGTAATTTAGCCCATGAAAGAAAAAAAATAATCAAGTAGTAAATCTATATACTGAACTGAAAAAGTGCACAGTGTATCTTTTATAGAGAGATTTTTATCTCTCTATATTCCTGCTGCTCCTCTTTCTAGAGCCACTGTTGCTTCTGCACTGAGCACAGCAATCGTCAAACCTTGTGTGCTACCTGTGGGAAGGTCTGCATGTTGTGTGGTTTAAAAGGTTTCCTACCCCTCACAGCTGCTATAGTAGGCTCAGGATATCTATTCAATTAAATTCCTGTCTCATTTGCCTTCTGAGCAGACCTGAAAAAAAAAGGCTGATTTTAGAAAAAGGAGAAGTACAGTAATGCATGTCATAGATTTTCTGATTTGCAGAGCCATGCTGGTTTTATGCTGTGGTATAACACATCCTAACTCACAGTTCCTAATCCCTTCATAAGGCATCCACCAAGAGACTAACTTGATCTTTACTTTTTAGGTCATTTAAAAGGGCAAAAGCTGGCAGTCTCTGAATCAGCTCAAACACAGTGCAGAAAACACTTCTGTTCAGCATTTTTCATCTTACAATAGCACTATCAGGACAGATTTGGCAGAAACATGTAAAGATTCTGGGTTTTCCTTTACTGGCTTGGACATTTCTAATTTTAAGCTCCAAATAACAAGGAACAGGGATGTGTTTGTGCTGGCATAACTACAGAAGTGGTTGAGTTTAGATTTTTCCATTCCAATGTATCTAAAATCAAGCTATCATATTTGAAGTAAGACCATGCCAAATAAAACTTGTCTGCAGTCATTATAAACCTAGAGTTCCTGACAAAGTTCATGAACCTTTTTGTGTATAAAGCTCAGATCAGTTGTGAGCGTATCTAGGATATTTTGTTTGTTTGTTTGAAAATCAAACTGCAGCTAACCAAGACCAGATGCAAATGCTGAGGGTTTGTATAATGACCTGAAATTCAGCAAGTTCAGTGGATTTCTTCCCAAGCAGCGAGTTCTGGAATCTGCTGAAACAAATTCAGAATAAACTCCAGGGATGACAATAAGGGCATTAAAACTTTCACACACCAAAATGAAGAAAAGGCTTACAAAAAGCCAAATAAAATCAAAGCCTCGAATGGTAGTTTTCTCCATAAACACTTCAGTAATACCAAAGACATGATAGAGGTAATCCTGCTCATTGTTGTGGACTTCGGATGAGATTTATGCCAAGTCCACTGTCATTGTGCCTTCAACAGAAAGAAGCCCAGGTTAAATCTTGTTTCCCAGTAAGAAAAAAAGGTATTAATTTTGATATCCCAATTTCAACTGTAACAAGAAAGTTTTGTGGCAAAGGTGAAGAATTTGGAGATGAAACTCTGGGGAGGAGACAAATTGGTATATGAAACATTTATTGCAGCCTTTACATGTTAGATCCTCTCCATCTCTCCATGAAAGCTTTCTTTCCCTTGTTGTATTTCATCTATTTTCATTCCAATAACTACATTTCCGTTTCTTTATTGTGAGGCTGTGGAGCATAAATACTGATGGGAAACACACTTAAATAAAATCTATTCTGCAATAACAGGATAGAGCTCCCTTGCCACCCAGAGTGATTTTTCAATTTAGTCACTTCAGTTTAAACTTGCCTAGCTCCGCTGAGATCCTGTCTGATATCAGGTTTTGAGCAAATAATATCAAGCTGACACCTACATGTACATATTCCTGTAAAGTTGAAAGTTGTTAAGCTGACTTTCCAGTGCTAGAAACCAAACCTTCTACACCACTGTCCTGGTTTTTGCCACATGCTTTCAACAGCAGCTAAGTAAGTTTTTAGTTCAATGAGATAGCAGATGCTGTAACAACACTTAGCATCTCTCAGAATCTTGCACTGAATATATCCAATGTTCTGGCTCTCCCTTATAGGTTAATAAAGTGTATTACTAAGGTGGCGACACAGTCTTGCACAGAGACAGACTAACCTACATGACTGCTGTACATAAAGTCACACAAACTTGAGTAGGAAACTGGTATAATTGTAATTAGAGCTCTTGTCATCTTTGGAATTCCTGACCCATGGATCACTCATCTAAACCCAGTGGGTCCACTAGAAGTGGATTCTGCTATACATTGCCTTCAGACTCTCTTTTTTATTGCCCTTTAACATTTTTTCCATATGATGATACCTAAAATGATGGCTCATGAAGAATGAATTTTCCTATGATAGTGCTTAAATACAAAATTGGATAATTCTATCCCATTTCAGCATGCTATTTCACATAGGTTTTGCTTTTAAAGGTTTCTTTCCCTTTGAAGGTCATTACTAAATGAAATTTTACACAGGAATTTTGCTCCTGTCTTTTGCATGGGTGCTTTTTGAGCTTTCCTAAACCATTCACACTATTTACATGTCACTCAAGGCAGTTAGAATACCAAATAAAGAAAAGACATATTTTCAGAAAGACTCCCCTGCTCAAAGTACGTCTCCCTCCTATAAGACAGGTCTAAAGTCCTAGTAAAGCAAATGCCAGTTTACTGCCCATGAAAATTAGAAGTCACATTTCACTTGTTTTTTCCCTTCTAAACTCAAGAGTAGTTTTCAGTTCTGACTTCTTCTTTTTTTCTTTTTTTTTTCTTATTTTTTTTTCCTCATGGAATCAGGGCGTGGATGACAGTGGAATGCATTTGTCTCCAGCCCCTCTGCCTAGAGCCACACCAGATTTCTCAGAGCTGCTCAGGCAAGTTTTTATTATCTCCAAGAAAGGAGACTCTGGAACCTCTCTGGGCAGCCCGGGCTGCTGTTTCATAGAATCATAGAATCACAGAATGGTTTGGGTTGGAAGGAACCTTAAAGCTTATCCAGTTCAAAGCTCCTGCCATGGGCAGGGACACCTTCTCCTAGACCAGGTTGCTCCAAGCCCCATCCAACCTGGCCTTGAACACTGCCAGGGATGGGGCAGCCACAGCTTCTCTGGGCAACCTGTGCAGTGCCTCAGCACCCTCATACGGAAGAATTTTGTTCCTAATACATAACCTAAGTCGGCTCTCATGTCAATTTAAAGCCACACTCCTTGTCTTATCCTTAAATGCCCCTGTAAAAAGTCCTTCTCCAGATTTCTTGTAGGTCCCTTTTAAGTACTGAAAGACAGTTACAAGGATTCCCCTTATCATCCAGCCTTCTCATCTCCAGGCTGAACAAAACCAGCTCTCTCAGCCTGTCTTCATAGCAGAGGTGCTCCAGCCCTCTGATCATCTTCTTGACCCACTAAAGCAGGTCCACATCCATCTTGTGTTGAGAGCCCCAGAGATGGAGGCAGTACTCCAGGTGGGGTCTTAAGAAAGCAGAATAGAAGGCAAGAATCACCTCCCTCGACCTGCTGGTCGCACTCTTTTTGATGCTGCCCAGCATCAAAGCCCAGTTGGCTTCCTGGGCTGCAAGCCAGGGTTTGACAAGCCTCACTATCAAAAAGTATTGTCTTATGTCTAAATGGAATTTCCTGTATTTCGATTTGTACCTGTTATTTTATTCCTCTGAGCTAAGATGCATAATTTTGCCCTCAACCAGCAAGAGTGGAACACATTGCATTTTGTTTTGTTCTCATGGCAAGTCCAGAGCACTGTGGGGTGTCTTTTCAGGATAAAAGCAAGCTCTTCCAGCTCAAAGGGAAGGGCCAAGCTGAAATTCTCATAAGCTGTTACCAAACAGTAGCATGTCTCAACCTGCTGAAAGGATGAACCCTAAACTTTCTTCATATTAAAGAGTCTTTCCTTTGCAGCATGTTGAATAGGCAACTGTATTCAACACTGCAAAACCTCATAATTAATCTGAAGCTAAGTACATCCTACATAACTGTTCTGTAAAAGCACGCATAGACAATTCTTCCAGATAATGTAAATAAACAAAAACAATCAAAAAAAGCCATTGAAATTATAAATCTAAACCTGTCTGCCCCAGCTGAGAATACAGTTTTAAATGTTGATATTTAGCTATTGCAGAGTTAAGCAATAAACCAAACAAAATCCCCTCTACTATCAGAGATATCACCAACTCATAGAATCACAGAATAGTTAGGATTGGAAAGGACCTCAAGATCATCTAGTTCCTACCCCCCCTGCCATGGGCAGGGACAACCCACACTAAACCATATCACCCAAGGCTTCATCCAACCTGGTCTTGAACACTGCCACATGGATGCTTCGAACGCAAACAGGACTTATCTGTTCTTAAAAGCTTTTAGCTTCACCTGACAATGAGCCAGAAAATTTAAATACTCCCAGCAGAACGTGTAAGTTGAATCAGAACTATTTTGCTATAGGTGTTCACATGGAACAGCATAATGACCTTCTCATTTTGTACCCTCTAGATTTCTTCTTCTATCAAACATGATTACTCAAAGAAGTCAGTTTGTTGGGGCTTTTGGGGTTTTTTTTTGTTTGTTTGTTTTCTAAAGTCACAAGTTTTGGAAGAATTAAATTCCATTACACTTGAGCACAGAGTTCCAATCAAACTAAAATGAGGTTGAGTTCTGTGTACAAGGAAAAAAGATTGAAATGGGTTTTTTTTCTGCAGTCAAAGCACCTAGGAAAATGGGAAAATAGCTTTAGAATAGCTTAGCATTTTTATAACTAGAAAACATCTACAAAGTCTTCAGATGACATTTAGGATTAAATAGCATGAAGTTATTACTTTAATTTGCTTGCTTTAAAGTGGTCTAGCTAGTAAAACTTTCCAAAAGGAGCAGGAATAGGTATTTGAATTACTGCTTTTCTGCTCTCTTTCCAATAGAATGGGTTAAATATATTTGAGTTTGCAATAGAAACACCTGAGATTTTTTTTCCAGAATTTATGCGATTTACTAGCTTGGCTTACTGTAAACCCTCTGCACTTCTGGCCAATATATGACACTATTCATAATATGACTGCTTTACATCAGCTTTGTAATGCAGTAAAATGCCATAGTCACATTAGAGATGATAAACTGAGGCAAGAGCTTGATTACTTAGTGTGCCTGCAGCTATACAGAAAGTCTCTGGATACACTCGGAATTGATCAGTTGATCGTCACTGAAACATCCATCAACAGTGCATGCAAATTATATTCTTGGTATCATGAGCCAAGCGCTTTCTGAGTCCTCTCTATTTTGCCAGTACAAGGACAGGATGAGAGTGCACTGCTTACTCAGTGTTTCCCTGAATTACAATCTAATGCAACTGGTAATAATTTCAAACACACAGATACACTACATTAACCTAAACATCTGGCTGAGAATTTCTGTTTGCAAAAGCTGTTAATGGTACTGATTTCACCACACTATTTTTTCACTTTACTTCAATAGATGGCTGAAGCTGTGGCCAGATAGTTCAGCATAAGCTAAACATGAGACTCTATGTTCAATAAGCTTCTCAAGCCTAAAGAGATTTTCTGTTGTCATGTTTTAGAATATTCTTTTTAAATGTTTTAGCTCACTATCTGCCAGGTTCTCAGTGATTTGGTAGTCAGAGGTTAAGGTAGCTGCAGGGCAGCTCCCAGCTTCTACTGGAGAATCATAGGTGAATTCCAGGGCAGTTTCTTTTTGACCAGTGAAGATTCCCCCTGTGGGCACCTGGATGCTCCCTGCCTACTGCCTGGGGATTTCTGGGCACTCATTGTGCAGCCCAGCACCCACCTCCAGCACACCTTCCCAGCTACACCTCACATCCCCCTTGGCAGGACACTCACTGGCAGAGGCCCCCAGGCACCCCAGATGGTCCTATCTGACTGCACGTTTGCCAGCCCCTCTGACAGGCAACACCTGGAGGGTTTGGCATGGAGCAAGTAAGATTCCACCACTTCAGCACCTGCATCAAGCCGGACCCTGCCCTGCTGCGGTCCTCAGCACAGCAGTTTCCATTCAGAGAGGGAGAGCCCAATGCTGAACTCTTAACAGTTCTTTTGCCAGAACTGTATCAGCTGCATCTGGCAGACCGTGAGCCCATTTTCCTCATTAACTTCATCAGTCTTTGAACAAAGTCCTCTCACCAGCAAGCACAAATCACAGCAGTTCTGTTTGTTATTTTTCTGTAAAAATGTTGGAGGAACTGTTGTTTGCAAAATATATTTCCTGGCAGCCGAGCAAGAAAATAAGCTCTTAAAATTTCCCTTGCAGACATAAAATGATAAGTATTTAAACACCAATTAATTACTAAGCAAAACATGTACTCATACCTTCAAAGAACACTGTAAAGAAAACACAAAGGATGCATTAAAATAAGGCTTCCACTTAAAAAATTAAATTATTCAAAGAGATTTTTCTTGCATAGCATAAGGTAAAGTAATATTCCTTATGTAATTTTGGGATGAGAATTAAAAACAAAGGAAAATTAATCAAATAGTTTACCTCTCTATAGTAAATATTGTATAAAAATTACACAGATACAAAGTTCTCGGAGCCTTTTGTGGATTTTCATAGAGCAAGATGACTGTATGAATTATACCTTCTTTTTCTTCACTTTGCTTTGCGTAAACCAGTCTTCTCTTTTTGGCCTCTTGGACCCTTTTCAGACATTTACTTTTTGCTAAATTACTATTGGTAGATACATCTGGATGTTCTCTCTAATATGCAACTCACAAACTCCTATTTTGACTCCTTGAGGTTTCTTTGCACCTCCTTATCAGTGACAGATCCATATTCTTCTAAAACAAATTCTGCTGCACCTTCCTTGCATTGATGTCACATTTTCCCCCTCTATCCTTCCAGCTGCATGGTCAGCTGGGTTCATGTACTTGGTTCACTCACAAACACAGCTATTCAGTTCTGGATCACAACCTCCCTTCGGGAGCAGCAAGTTATAAAGACAAACTGAGAGCAGGGATAATTCCAGATTCATGCCAAATATATTACTTATGGATAAATGAAAAGGAGAGTGGCATAACACAGCGTTCATTCAGTGCAGATACAGTACATGCTATGAAGAAAATAAAACCAGGGAGATAACCTGAACTGGTAAAAGATGTGATGCATTCACTTAAAATATGTAAGTATTTCTGTGGAAGCTTGGATTTAGTGAAGATCTGGGAAGAGGAAAAAAATAAGGGATGTAAGACAACTCCAGATGTCAGAGCCTGTTACTGCCTTGCTGCTACCACACATCATTCCATTCCTGCATGAATGATGTGGCCGTGTCTCAGTTTACCTTTCTTCCTTTCACAGCTCTGTCTCCTTTTCTTGAGTTTAAAGAGTCTTATGAAGATTCTTCAGGAAAGATCAAGGTTCAGATCTTCAGGAAGGGATTTTTACTGTCTATTGCAATGTTGCCCCCCACCTGCCTCTGGACAGCACAGTTAATCTCTAAGGATCAGCACGATTTGACTTAAAGATAAGCTTCAAGAGCTGGGAGGAAAAGGGCATTACAAAATGGGAATAGAGGTTAAGAAAAGAAATTACCAGATTTTCTGTGTTTACTGAAAGTCTGTTCTAAAACCACTTTTCCCAGAGAATACTAGTATGTTCAGATATGTTCTATATGTATATAATATACGTACATGTTGTAGCTTTAGCAGCCATAATGGAGCAATTGTGCCTGCTGAATATTTGGCACAGACTTTTTGCTGCTGTACCTGCTGTGTGACTCTGCTCCCTCTCACAGAGGATGAGCCATAACGATGCCCTTGAGAATCCACCCTGCAAAAAGCACTGCCACTTCCTTGAGAACTGCGGAACAGTTTTCTCATTCTGACATGTGCTATTTATTGATCCTTGTCTACACTGTCTCCCCTTACACGGGGAAAGTGGTAATGTAGCAGCCTATTTACAACTGATGCTATATGTTACTGTAGCACGAGACAAGTGTTGAGGCACACTGACTCCAAGACCTGGAGAAATTTCCTGATGTGCCTTTCAGCGTGTTTTACAATTTAACTCTCAAGCAGACCAAGTTAACCTTCCTTTATACAGAAATGTCAAAGCAAAACTGAGGCTCAGTGAAGGAAATTAAGTCAAGGAGAAACATAAAAACCTCAGCCAATGCAGAGAACACTGAAAAGGTTCACTCAGGGGTAACAGGCAAATTGATGTGAAAAAGGAGAGAACAAAACTGAAGGGAAAAAGTATATCAAAAATAAACCCGGAGAACAGGAGACTCAGATCTAGGAGATAGTTGGAGTTAATGTATAAAATACAGTCAGAGAAACTCACAGAAAAGTTCAAAATATCAGCCAGCTGAGGAAGGAAAAAACCCAAAACAACAAACAACCCTACAACAATGACAAGCTCCCCAAAATATCACATTCTGTAATGGGATATTGGAGTAAGCTGGTCAATGAGAAATGAATCACAGATGAAATACACAAAGGTATGCAGCACCTGGAGCACTACAGAAGCAGATGGTGGCTGATACTTTTTTTCTGCTTCCAACTTCTTACTGCTTGATGTCAATGGATTGTGTTGCACGAAACAGGCCAGCCATACAGTAAATGAGCAATGCTTGAAAGGAGACATACTGTACGTTTTTCTGAAAGGCAGAGTTGACTTAAAATCCTTTCTTAAAAACAAATTGGTCTGTAGAAAAATATATTGTGGTTCTACCTTCTGAAAGTACTCATCCTCACAGAGCGCTGTTCTGGAGATTGCGTGTTTCCCTGCTGTTTGCCTTAACTATCCAATAATAGTTGAAGAGTTCTTGGTTTTCCCTATATGACTCACTTTATACACAGACACTTCAACTGACCTGGATGTATTATTACACTGAGATAAGCTATTGTAGAATAGTCCGTGGCTCAGATACAAATTATGTTCTGGAAGGAAATGATTGGCAATAAATTGACATTTCCAGAAGTCTGTTGGGATTGGTGGAAGTATTTATTCACATTTATTTTATAGTCAGCCTAATATGATCAAGGTAGGGATTCTGAGAGGAGGAAAACACAATTATACTAGCCAGCCTAAAGATGCATTATACCATGCTGTCCTAATGTCAATAAATGCCAGCTTTCCTTGAAACAATTTTTAATTATTTGCAATTAAATCTGACTCTGGATAAAGAAAATTGTTCATTAATTCAAATATTCGGAAGAATCAGAATCCTTTAAAATTAAACATTTGACTTAACTGTAAATCAGAAAAGAATACTGGCAAATCTTTAGGTTTTCATATCGGTATCCTACTTAACAAAGTGTCACTATCCACCAGAGAAACTTTAGGGTGGCATTAAAATAGAGGGTGCCCCTATGGATATTGCCCCTACTCTGAAATAAGTCTATTTCCTTCCTTCAGTATAGCAGTTGTAAAAATATCAAGTAGGATGAGTAGTCCTCCCTGCTTACATGACACAGGCACACATTGGCCAAACATAAAATGTAGACTTTGAGCTCTTTGAACACCTACCGATCTACTATCTGTGTCACTGTATATAAACAGTTTTCATTCCCCACTGACATGAAATGAATTCTAACCAGGTACAAGGGGAAGTGCACCTCTATCGCAATTGCAATCTCAAGAGCAGTACTGATTAAATATATCTATCTTGAAAAATGTAAGGTTTACAGCATCACAAATGTATTTCCAGAGATGCTTGAGTTATATTTCCTATCTTGTGATCAGCTACATCCCCGAAGCAATCTATCAACCCTTTATTTAAAAGAAAATGTTCATGAACAAAGGTAGTGCTATGAACACCTGTAGCCCCTGAAGAACAAGAGACAAAGGGCATCAAAAGAGCAGCAAACTAGGAAAAAGCAAGGTAAGATCACATGAGACTGAATTTTCAGCTGAGTGAGATTCTCAGTCCAGGGCCTGATTACTTGATTTTGAACAACTCACTTCACCCTTAGGTCTCTCTTCCCTTATGGGATGTTTATAGTGTAAACATGCAAGGCAACCAGAGTGTGATTCAGGACAGCTCCCAGGTGTATTTGTCTGCCCCAGCAATACCACCATCTGGATGAGGAGCTCTAACAAAAAACAAAACAAAACAAAAAACAAACAACAAGAGAAACATGGAAAAATGTTCTGAATCAGTTTACACTGAGCTGAACTTGTAAGCCATCATCATTTAATTAAGTTAAAATCCGCAGGGTTTTAAGAAGGCCAGGTCACTGAAGTGAGCACTTGGTCTTGAGGTACTAAACATACTATTCCCCATCACAGGAACATTTCTTACTTAACCAGCCAGTCCTCCTGGGCATGAGGAATTTCTATCGCTGCTTCGTAATAAGGATCTTCTGCAGAGAGGTTTAAGTAAACAGAGAACAGAGGTCTAATCCAAAGTTTTATGCCCTAAATGAGAGTAAGTTAAACCAACTTAGACTGCACTCTGAGATGGAAGAATGAAACTTGTTTCATTAAACCAAAGGGAATGCAGTAGTTTTAATCATATCCCCAAAGAACAGCCAAGCTGCTGACTGTTATGTAGTTTACCAGCGCTGGCAATACCAAGGTTCAGAGGTTATTCTGGAACACATCCAGTTAGAAGTAGCAACTTCTATTAGAAAGCCTTGCAAAATCCCAGCAGCCAGCCACTGATCACATTGGACTGAAGACAAGCCAGAGTTTAGATTCCTTCCATATTTCATTTCAGGGGTATACATGCTGAAAATTCCTCCAGGTGACTTATGCATACAAACTTCCGCAGCAGTGCGTATAAATTACAGGTTATGTGCATAAAAATAATACAGAAAACAAAGATGGAGATAGAACTTCTACAGAGTTGAAAATCTATTTTACTGACAACACTTCTGATAATCAAGAACTTTTCTAACTCATCTTAAAAGAACAATCCCTTCCTGTGCCATTATATAAAGGCACATGGAAGCTGTATGACTTCCAAATTCCTCACATTTCACTAAAAGAAAGACTGGTACTATAACCTGATCTTTGCCATGAGTAAAGATGTCCTTAATTGTAGCAAGGTGCAGAGGGAGCAAAACCTTTCCTTTACAAAATATCTTCTACCCAAATGTCTTAGGATACCTGAAGGAAGAGAACTGCCAGCCTTAATGTGTGAGGACCTGTCTTGCCTGAACAATTGGCGGCCTCAATGATTTTACCTACTGCCTTCCTTATTGCAACATACCCGTCACTGGCCAAGCCATTAACAAAGCTATATCTGGAGACATAGGACACAAAAGGGCATCAGATGACAGTTCCATGTGGCTACCACCCAACCACCACATATTTTCGTTCAGTCTGTTCTCATTGTGCATTCAAAACTGATTTTTTCCTACAAAGTATCTCTCCATTACACATGCACAGGGAAAAAGAAAGAGCAGACTGATTTCCACACAAGCAGAGATGTTCCAGGGACAGATCATAATTTATTTATTGGTTTAAGTCTGATTAGCTTCATCTGAACTAATAAGTCTCCTAAGTTCATTCTTGTGTGTGATTTACTCTGGCAGACAAATTAGTAAGTGTAAAGAGATGGATAGACCAGCCAAAATCTTTTCCATTTCAGTTCCAAAGGAATATAGCTGCTACATGGTAGCAAAACATTGAATAAGAGAAGTAAAGTTCAAAGCTAAGCAGTTGAAAGCTTGGGTTGGGTAAAGTCATCTTTTGCTAACCAAGCCTGCTTAAGTGTTTTATGAAAAATACAGAGCCGGGCTCTGTTCCTGGATAAAACCTATAATTATTTTATAAAGACATATAGTAATTGAAGATGATTCAGAGATAGCTGAAGGAATAACAGCTCTATCAATCTTCAGGGAAGCAGTTCACAGAACTACTTTTTAAAGACACCTCAAGGGCAACTGCTCGTTATAGTCCATCTGCTCATAAAAATCAAAATGAGAAAAAAAATCAATGATGATTTAAATTTAAATCAGGTTTCAAGCCCAAAGCTTTTAAATTTCTTTGTCTAAGATTGCCAACACATGGGCTTTGGATTTAAGACCTGCATGATCTATTTGAAAGAACGGATGATAGGTCACACCATTACATGTTCAGGCCAAGTTTGTGAATAGTATTGAACTTTTCCCCCTTTTACTCCCAGTCAAAATGATACCTTAAAGTTCCATTTCCATAGCCTGGCCAGCATAGCAGCCTATAGACCCAGGAGGGTAGTTTGGTGCCCTGGCCCTCTGCCTAGGCAGAGTCTTGTCCCCCAGGTGGAACTCTCTGTGTCCTTATATCCCAGCCCTTTCAGAAGCAGAGTGCCTTGAAAAATCAAGTTCCACGTTCCTAGCTCAGATCAACAAACTGCAGGAAAATGTAGGATGGAAAGATAATGACAGAAGTGAAACAGAGGTCACATCAAATATAATTTTGCAGATTGGTTCAGTGTTTCTCAGATTATAAGACAGCGTGTATGGGTATTATTAGGAACCAGAACTCATAAAGACAAATTCTTGGGCATTCCCACATGCAAGGGATGTAACTTGGGAATTAATAGAATTGAATTTGCTATGGCAGAGTAAACATCAAATTATATTTTTTCTGGGAGAATTGCAAAGCTAAGAGCTAAGCAAGACGTCATTAGTGTTTTTAACTGCATTAGCAATGCAAGGTCAGGTACATGTCCTTTTGCGAGATCAACTTCATGCTATTAATCTGTGGAGAAAGCTCTGCATTCAGATGAAGTTATCAACATTTTACTTGAAATACATACTGCAAACCCTGTGGAAACAGGGAAAATATTGTATGTAACAAAAAAAATGCTCATCAAACTCCAAACTAGCAGAACTTCACTGAGTTGGAGTGAGCAGTGAAGATTTACATCAGCTTAGAGCTTGGCCTATTATTTCTGTAATATTACATAAATTAACATAAAACCTGACAAATGCAGTATTAGTGATGAACTGCTAAAACTTAACCAGAGTCTCCCTCAAACCTTGCTGCTTCAGTCAGTGCTATGTATGACACTTCTGGAATCAATTCTCTTTCATTCCAAATCCATCAAATGTTATGTTTTGTCATTCCTTAAAGTGATGGACTTTTGGCTGGGGCAACACTTATAGTCAGGTCTTTGCTGGTCCTGGGCTAGAGTTCACTTTGAGAGAACAGCCTTTCCCAGCTTCTGAGGATGTGTGAAACTTCTGTGAGAGTCAGGTAATCTGATGGGCAAACAATTTTCCTCTCGCTGAGCCCAGAGGGAGAACAAGCTGACACTAGATGGGGATGAAGGGAAAATCCAGAATAACGAAGGCAACTCCCAGAACCAGCTTTGCTATCCTTTGCCTTCCAGGGAGTGAGGAGAAGGGTGTACAGAAAGCAGGAGGATGGAGCTTTCACATGCTTCATAGAGGCAGTAGCTCTGCCCGCAGTCCTGTTAAGTAAAGGATGGATGCTTCTGAGTGCAGTAACAAACACAGCACCTGCTTTTGCAAGGAGATGCTGTTAAAGTAGGTGCCAGTCAACTTAGAGAAAAAATCAAAAACCAAACCACCTGTTTCTTAATGCTTTGGAGTGTGCTGCAGCACATCCCCTCACCCTCCGACACTGAATTTCCCACCTTCTCCCACCACTCTCCATGAAGTCAGACAAGGCATTTGGAGGGCATGTGGTAAAACTGGACTTTGGGACAGACTTGCAACTTTCCATGCCCTTATATGAAGGCATGTGGGGGAAAACAAGAATATTTAGCCTGCCCTCCAGCCGCTTGAGGAAGAAGCCCATCCCATCCCAGTGCTGTGCTTAGTCACAGCCTTTCTAGACTTTGGGCCTATAGATGGCTGAAGGGATGATCATGCAGAAGTGGTTACCTTTTCCAGAGGAGCTTGGAAAGCCCTATGAAAACAAAAACAACATAGTGTTCCCAAATAAACTGAGGCTGTTGAGGGCTGCCTCTTGGATTCTAGCTGTAGGATTCTGGTTTTCACATTCTCTCTACAACAGGGAGTGCCAGAAGTATTTTCCCTGTAAATCATAGAATAGTTAGGGTTGGAAAGGACCTTAAGATCACCTCGTTCCAGCCCCCCTGCCATGGGCAGGGACACCTCCCACTAAACCATGTCACCCAAGGCTCTGTCCAACCTGGCCTTGAACACTGCAGGCTTAAGAAATCACAAGTGCTGAGACTCCAGGCTGCATCTCAAAAGTGTCTCAAAGTGCTTCAAAAGCAAGCACTGACATTGAGCAGCCATAGAAGAAGTCCAGCTGATTTCGGTGACAGTATTCAGTACACGTTGTGCACAGGTCATCATGAAATAGCACACATTACAGCTGTATGTATGCAGCATTAGCATATTAATTCTGTTGCAGGCAACAGTACTAATATTGTCGAGTCATTTACTGATCACTGAATAATTAACTTTTATCACCTATATACTTTTGATTAATCATTTTCTCCATTACATTTGAAAGTGGATCAGGCCACAGACCATCAATGCAGCACCCTTTTCCAGTACTTTGCATTTTCTTGTGAAATGAACTAGATAAATTAACTGCTTTTTTCTCAACTACAGTATTCATCATTCAGATGAATAACCATCATTTATATCAGCAACGTTCTCCATTCTAATAGCTTATGCAAAAAAGAAAATGAAATTTAAGTATTTTTTCAAGCTGCTTGTTGTGAACAGTGTTGGCACTCTTGAGCTGAAAGATGCTGAGTCAACAGCACTTTCATGGATGAAAATTTCTCTAAAGCAATAGAAAAAACATAGGTGATAGGGAAGAATAAGAAAAAAAAAAAAAAAAACCAAAACAAACATCATAGGACCAAATCCTGGCCCACAATAAAGCTGTTCTAGGAAACACTAGTGATGAAGAGCTGATACAGGAGCCTCTTGCAATCACTGGAATGACATTATCTCAGATTCACACCAATGCCAGCATCTGAGGGTGGTTTAGCATGCTGCCTTGAATCCAGAGGCTAAGCCATGTATTCAGACCTAGTCACACACAGCCCCATTTGGTAAAAGGCTGCATTTGCTGTCAACTCCAGGGTCTCCAAGTTGTACAAAGCTACATCAAAGGCTTCCTAGTGCTTGTGGCAAGGTGTTAGGCTGCAATAGGCAAGCAGATCCTGTAGCAAATATATCTCTGCCCTCCCATTTTTACGTGCTCTCTTTCTCTTCCAACACAATTTTCACAAGTAACTGAGAAATAAAGCTTCTCCTTGGAGGACAACAGCACAATTGTTACTTGTGTGACTTGACCCACAGAGAACCTAACTGGTTGCAGATGGAGCAGACTCTGCATTTCTGTTTCTCTTACAAATTTGTAGGAGAAATATTAATAGCACACTAATGGTAGCAATTACTATAATGAATGCAACAGCTGGTGCCACCAGCTGAGCATACGTTTCAGTTTTATACTTTCCATGTACAGCGTGAGGTGGCTCTCGGTAGTTACAATCACTGTCTTTCACTTTTCTTTTCTGAAGATTCTATTTTCAGCAAGTCTGTGCTTGTGGCAAAAAGATGGAGAGCTACTTTTGTATATATGTCACCTCTCAAGAGGTTACTCACAGCTCTAAGAAATAGGTAACATGTTCAAAGTATGGTCAGGCTCTCAAACTACTCTGGCCCTCTCAATGAGTATGGTTTCACCACCAAAGTACACATGTTTCAGTTGTGCATCAAGCAGTTTGTTCCTCCTCCTAAACATAAAATTGAGTGGAGGGACTCCTGCAGGACAGCTGTGGAGACACAATCCTGCTCACATGGAAACATTTACAAACAAAACCCATGTCTGGGCTCCCACAATTGTCACCCTCCTGAACAGACCCCGTGAGAGTAAATTAAACAGAAATGTGGCACAGGCACTAGGAAAGCACAGAAAGGAAATAAGGAAATTGTTCTGGCCCATCTTCACTCAGATTAAAGCTGGACTTTTAATTAGGAGTCAACTAGGCTGCTGCTCTGCAGGACATGGGCATCTAGCAGCCGCCATTAGGCTGATAGCTTTTAGTCAAACCCATATGATGATGCCAGCCTCCTCAAAGGCAATTCAGTTCAGGGGCTTACCTCCAAATTCCCAAAAGCTGCCAAATTCGGCATTCAGCATTTCTGTTTGAAACTTGGAATTCAAGCCTATTCAAATGCTGCACAGCATTCATATGCTTTTCATGCTAACAGTCTAGGTACTAACAAGGCTGAGGCACTTCCAAGCTTCAGTGAAAGTGTTCAGGAACTGAACTGAATGCAGGAAACAAAGGAAGCATGAAAAGAAGCAGGCACTTCACTTTACATGGTGGGAAAATGTAAAGGGCTACAATGACTGTGCCTGTCATATGTTTATTTACTGAACAATCAAGGATAATATTTATTGAATCAGAATTCCTTCGTACCATAAGATTTTAGATTCCTCTTTAAAGTAGGCCTCAGATTGTTACCCAATCAAACAAAATGCAACAGAAGTACTTTGTTTCTCCTGAAGAGCTACATGTTGTGAAATTACCTCAAATCTTTCCCAGAACAAAACACTTGCAGAATTGGCCAAGGTTTCAGGCTGACATCCGCATCTATTACCATGTTTGAACTCTGCCTCTTGGAAATTCAAAGTTGACTCACATGACCCAGTCTTCTAAACTCAGTACTGATTACCCAATATTCTTGTCAAGAAGGGCTATTCCCGTTTACAGTGGAATTACATTGTGAAATTTAATGACTGCATTTTCAAAACTCCTTTCTGTCAAATGCTTATAGGGTGTGAAAAAAACCCCACAAGTTTTACATTTAAACTTTATGCGTTCAACAGGACATTATGCAGCAAATCTCAATGTCAAAAGATGGGAAGGAGAGTGTAAGGGAGTAGAGAGAATACACCAAGACAGTTCTTGAAGGGAAATTAATTTCCTAGAAGCAACAGAAGACAAAATAATTTTTCCATGCTGAAATACAGCTTTAGGTTCTTTACTGTTCTGACATTGCTAAAATGCAAATCTCAAAGTACAAGGCTCAGAGAATAACAAAGACAAGTAGCATATCCATTAAGGTCTGCAAAAAAAACAACGGGACAACCTAAAGGCAATCTGTCAGTGTAATAGTAAAACAGGCACAGATGCTGACTTCAGCAAGGAAGCAGGCATTCTGAACAAATAAGTTCTGAAGAAGAATTGCTGGTAGCTGTGTTGGAAGGACATTACAATAAAATCCTGTGGTCACAATGGCAAGTGTTGCAGACACAGGTGAGTCATAAACTATTTCAGGACACAAGGTTTTGAACCTTACAACTATAAGGGACACTTACAACATAGCCTCACGTGTCTCTCTGGAGCAAACACAGGATCAAAGAGAGAGAAGTCCTCAGATGACTCAGCTGCCACAGTATCATTTTTACACACCTCTGCACACCTCTGTCTGGCTTGCTCAATCCCAAACAAATCCTCTCAATAAAAAAAGCAAAGGTTCTGCTCGAATCTGTGAGTGCCAGGTTAATGTTAATATAGCTCTTGAAAGCATTGGCTAAATGTCACCACTGCTATAAAGTCTCACTTGTTTAATTTTGTTTTCTTTAAAGATGTGGAAGAAAGACTATGTTCTTACTCAAATTCTAGAATATCATCCGGCTTCCCCTCCTCCCTGGTAGAGCATGAGACACAAAAAGTCCTTGGCCAGAGTAACCATTACTGAGCAACAACTAAAAACATGGGTGTTATCAGCGCTGTTCCCAGGCTAAAAGTCAAAAACAGAGCACTGCACCAGATACTAAGAAGGAGAAAAATGCCTGCTACTGCTGAACCCAGGACACTTACATCTTTAAGAAAGTATGAAAAACAAGCTCTTGCTGAATTGTAACAGATAAAAAGATGCTCTTGGCATTGAAAACTAGCATAAGCTTCAAGGTGATTCTGTGTGGCCTTTTCTATAATGTATTTTACAGTTTACCAGCCATTATACATACACCTACATCATATGCAACTGTCTCACTGCATTGTTACAGGATTCTGCTATTCATCTAATGCAGAAAGGGAGGTGGCTCAGATAACATTTCATCCTTTTTTTTCCCCTTTCTTTTCTTACTGTATTATCTGCACAACAAATGTCATAGCCTCGTGGGAATGCACTGTACAGTGCATTAGGATGCCTGGATTCTCCTCTTGGCTCAGCCACTGGCTGACACTGGCCCTGAGCAAGTTTTTAATCCTCATTTTCTCCATTTTGTTCCTTCAGGACCAGGTTGGTCTCTGCCGCTTCTGATGAAGTGCCCAGCCTTTATGTAACACATAAAGACAAGCTGTAAATACGCAAGAGAAGCAATGCTAAATGCATTACAGAGAGGAACCCACATAGAGGAAAAATTTGTGCCTACTTTGTAAACTGCTGCTGCATTTCAGCAACTCAAGAGCCTGCCACACTGTGCCTTGTATCCTTGTATCTGCAGCTAGGACAGGTAATCAATCCGCACAAGCTGTATTCTGGACAAATTACAGTATTATCACTTCAGACCAACAGGAACAGGAGCTTGGTTGCAAAGATACAGTGTGCAAGGTCATGTTCAAAATCAGACTATTTCCTCTTTATTCAGGGCCTTGCGAATTTACTTGTCCTAAACCTAAAATGGCTACCATCACTTTCAGGTCTGTAGAGGTAGTAGAGCTTTCCACAGTCTACAGAAGAAAGACTTACCATGCACAATAACAATAATGAAAAGAAAATCAAGTTTCAACATCTTATTTAAAGGAATAATTCAAAGGAAGCATTAATACACTTGGTTGAGGTTTTAATTCTTTTTAAAACTGGAGACAGTAACAAAAAGCAGGGGGGAGGAGGGAGAAGAGGCAAAGGACAATGACACAGACTTCAGCATTCATACTGCTTTCCCAGCTACACCCTGATTATTTCAGACACTCACCCTTTCCTTGTGTTCTGCTCCAGGTTCATTCCTGTCCTGACTGGTGTTCTAGCTGGAAAAGCCTCTGATTAAGCTAGTCCTCAAGGAGTTGCCTATGGGCTAAATACTAAGGCATATTGTTTTTAAATCTTGAGCTATGTTATATTCTGACCCCTATGACAGAGAAAACAATGCATTAAATACAACATATTTTTCAAAGCAATTACTATGATTAGGAGTATGTCACTGCATAAATCTACCACTGAAGGAATAGTAGGTGAGAGGATACATTTTCTATTCCTAAATGCAGTTGCAGACCATACCTGTGGGACTGCCTATTTCACTCTCTATTAAAAAAATTAAGCAGTGGAGTCACTTTTCAGAGCCAGAAACACTTGCTGTCCTGTTGCCCCCATATAGCTGTCTATTATAACATAAAATGCAGTTCGAAAGTATGCATCCTCCTTTTGTACACTTGGCTACTCCCTGAGCACTGCCATACATGCTGCTTTGTTTAATGCAATGAAATTGTGCCACATGAAAAGGTACTGGTCACAAAGAACCAAAGGAAAAAAACATCAAAGAACCAAAAAGCCATCACCCACAATAAAAACACCACAGGGTTGAGACTTGGTGTAAGGAATCAGTGTGTTGTACATATCGTCTACACTCAGTTTTCAGCATTCCTTACAAGTATTTTTCCTTGCGTCACTGTCAAGCAAAACCCTCAAAGAGAAGATTTCTGACCTTGTGATAAGCTGACCTTGCTTTGTTCTTTAATATGCTATTTTCTTGCTTGCACAGCCAATTTTTCCATTTTTTTCAATCAATGAGCTCTCATATGCTTTCCCTTCAGTCCCACCATTTTTGCAGAAACCAAAAAGGCACAAACTAAAGCTAGCATTAGTTTAAATCATTAAAGCTGGGGTTCAGCCAATTTTGTGAAAATTAGCAAAAAGTGGCTCTGTAATTAATAGAGAAAAACCATGAACATGAACCTCAGGTAGCATGGGTTTTCAGTCATCTATTCAGTGAACAGCAAAGCTCCTTGAGCTTCTTGTGTGAAAGTCTAGGTCCCTAACACCATGACTAGTATTTTTGAACATAGTGGCTTGCTTCAGATTCTTCAGTAAGAGCCTGAGTGCCAGGTAATTTGCTGTAGGCTCTCTAGTGTGAAGGCAATCTTCAGTTTTCCAACATGTTTTCGCAAAGCACCTCCTTATCCCTGCAGCCAACATTTATTGGTGTTAAAATGATTTAATAAATACATGCTTGCAGGCAATCCCATCTGAGCTACCTCCAGTGACCCACAGCCTATACTTTTCTTCAGAAGGTACTCTCACATCTATGCACAGATATATACCAGTAAGTTTGCACCACTATTCAAGATAAAACCAACATTGTACCATCTACAATAATAGTGTTAAGCCACTGAGGGAAATTCATTTGCAAGCTACTTTCATGGTGTGCTCCTTCTGGTAATGGAGCTGATTTAACCTTTGCTGACAGTGATGCATTGGCAGTCAAAGGTGTCTAGATGTCTGAATTATATACTGTCCTTTTTCATTGGGGTGAAGACTATGTATGATGTCATGTAGTTGAGAACAGGGTGGTTTTGGCATGGGTACATTCGAAGGCAGTGGGTTTTGGCAAAGCTCCTCTAACAGAAAAATACCTTGAGCATGTTTCTGAGCAAAAGGAGCACAGCAGCTTTCTTACATACCCACTTTCGTGAGGGACTGAGCTGAAAGCTCAGCTAATTACCAAATCAGCCTTGGGGGCTTCATAATGCAATGTATCCACTCTGCCAAAATCACCCATGAAAAAGTTCCTTGCACAGTCTCTAAATTAAGTGACTTATTGATGTCTTAGTAACTAGTCTATTTTTATAATACAGCAGCCTAATGAATGTTCATAGTCAGCCTGCAGAAGCTGGAGAGGAGAAAGGCAGCAAAATCCTCATGAGCTGGAGCTCAAACATCAAGGAGCACTTCTGCTTTCAGGAGGCAGTTACCTGAGCTGTTATGCCTTTACTGCAGCCAGCATGGGGCAGTGCAGAAGTCTGCAGCAGCACTCGGCTTGGAAATGAGAACATAACCCAAATTCTGCCCTGTTATACAAGAAAAACAAAATCTCACCAGGAAGCCTACTGAAATCAATAAACTTTTGCCAAATTTACACAGAGATAAGAGGGTTTAAAAATGTGGTGCACCATAGTACATGCTTTCAGCAATGACAAGGTGGATGGTGTCATGTACAAATATCTGACTTGTTTAAAGGAAGCTCATCAATGTCAGGCATGTGGTTTTGGTGTTTAAGTATTTTAAAACCAGAGTAACTAATTTGCACATTGCATTAAAAATGGCTCAGTAGCCTGTGCTGACTCAGTATGGTGCAGAGATCCTTTGCAAGATAGTAAGCTCCTGCAAATAGAGAACCCCCAAATCACTGGAGCAAAATACAGCTTTTCCTGCACATTGTGGTAATGACTGTAGTCGATGCATTACCATAAGAATATTCTTTTTCCCCTTACTTGTATTTTGAAATGGGTTATTGTTAAATACCATGGACAGTACAATACTGCGCCAAGACTATGGGGTAATTGGTGCGGGATTCCTTAAATATCAGTGTAACTTAAGCAAGAAATCTAACTTACATGGAATATTATTTTATTACTTTTCTAGAAATACATAGATTTTCTGCCATGGATTGTGTGGCCAAAATCCAAACACAAGAATAGCTTTCCCTGAATATCATTATTTTAATTGTGTTCCAGTGACTTAATATTTATGCATTTAGAAAGTAACTAGTGTGGCATTTTAAAAGGTTCCTGTGAATGGCAAGCTGACAAGTGCTTGCATATCATTCTAAGTAAAACCACTTCACATTGTTCTGCTGACTATAACAACTATAATTACTCTTTTATTCAAAACGCTCAACATGTTTCAAGAAAGAACACAGGATCTTCCCTTAGTGTTCTAATGGTTTGCTTTCCACTGACGAGCAAATCTTTGAGTAGTAGAACATGTAAATTAACCGTATGCCAAGAGTTGCCCTAAATAAATATCACCCCATCATTTGCAGTTAATTTGAGTCAGTCTGACACTACTGAGCTATTAGGCTTCTGGGTACTGAGCTTACAGAGAGGAAGGCAGCAGTGTGACAAGCTGTTGGTTGTGCTTATACAGTTATCTGTCATACTTGCTAGGCATTTGGTTGGTTTTGTCAGGATGCTGTGTGCCTATGGAGAAGAAAGATAAATCTGGGTATTTAGTTGAAGTATTGGCTGTTTATTCAAAAGCTGTATTTGAAGATAGCAATCATTTTCTGAAACCTATTTAGTAATTTGAAATTATTCAGCAGTTGATAGGGAGTACATCACTGAAACAGATGGAAATATTACTACTTACTTCACAGAGCCAAGAATTTAATTCCTGGTCTGTTAATTTCCTGTGGAAAAAAAAAACATTGAGTTTCTACTGCTTGTATTAGCATTAGAAAAATACCTAATTGTTTTTGTTTAAAAATAGTCACTTTGTGTAAATCAAGCACAGGAATACCGACTTTCAGATGTAGGTAAGCTCATAGCCATGCTTTTAGATCAGCTTGACATAGAATAAAGATCTGGTGTGAACACAAGGTGTATCAGTCTTTTCAGTGTCAGGACAGTCTGTTCAGGCCACGAGTATGAGCCCTAGTGGAAATTCATTTTTGATAAAATCCACATTACTTACAGTAACAATTACACTTTTATGATTAGAAGTTAGTGAAGTTTCAAAGAAACTTCGTGGAAGAAGGAACCAGTAAACGGTTTAAAATTAAAATAAATAGAACACAAAATACAAACACCTTTACCTTGACAATCCAATACATATTGTGCCCATATTTCAAATACTGTACAGAGAATCACAGAATAGTTAGGGTTGGAAAGGACCTTAAGATCATCTAGTTCCACCCCCCCTGCCATGGGCAGGGACAGCTCACACTAAACCATATCACCCAAGGCTCTGTCCAACCTGGCCTTGAACACTGCCAGGGATGGAGCATTCACAACCTCCCTGGGCAACCCATTCCAGTGCCTCACCACCCTCACAGTAAAGAATTTCTTCCTTATATCCAATCTAAACTTCCACTGTTCTAACCCCTTATCCCTTGTCCTATCACTACAGTCCCTAGTGAAGAGTCCCTCCCCAGCATCCTTGTAGATGTCCTAGTCCATAGTCCTAGTCCTCCCATTTCTAAAAGAACATAGCAAACTAGAAAAGGTACTGAAAGGGAAACAAAACCAATTCTTCTGTGAGTGCTGGGTGACCTTTGATGCGGACACTGTGCATCCCTTTCTCAAAAGCAAGATGTCTGAGTGCTTCACCCCCACCTCAGCCATTGTTGGGAACAGGAGGCTGTGCCACTTGCAGGGACCTGGGTCAATGTGGGGTCATGGAAGACTCCCAGCCCTGCTGGAACACCATTGCCATATCTCACCCAAGGGAGCTGAGGCACAGGATTAGGGGGAGCACAGAAGGGCAGGTGGAGGGCAGTGCCTGTACCCAAAGGGCAGCAGGAGGTCACAGGGAGCAATCCCCAGGAAAGGGGCCCTCACCCCCTGACCCTGCTTCTTCTCCCATATGAAGCCACCTTTCAGGCCATTCAGGTTGTGTGCCCAGCCCCAGGAGGCTGAGGGAACTGCCTCTGGTCATGAAGGTGGTGAAACACTGGCACAGGTTGCTCAGAGAAGCTGTGGAAGCCCCGTTCCTGGCAGTGTTCAAGGCCAGGTTGAACAGGGCTTTGATCAGCCTGGTCTAGTGAAAGATACCTGTCAACCTCACCTCTGTGCCAGTGAAGATCACAGAACAGATCCTCCTAGAAGCTATGGCACATGGAGGATGGGAAGGTGATTGGAAACAGCTGCCTGGCTTCACCAAGGGTAAGTCTTGCCTGACCAACCTCTTGGCATTTTACAATGGAGTGCCTGCATCAGTGGACAGGGGAAGAGCTACCGATGTCGTCTATATGGACTTCTTGTGATGCCTTTGGGCTGGTTCCCCACAGCAGTTGAACAAATGTATTTGAAATTACTGAAGGACAGTGAGTCAAAGTCTCAGTGACTTTGCAAAGCCAGTATTTCACTCCTGTGCTCTCCAGTCTTCCTCCTTGGACATGCCCTGAGAGCAGCAGGCAGGTGTGCACTCAGCAACCAGCATCTTCACTGTGCTGTAAGAAGAGATCATCTCCAAGATGCTCACTCACCCTCCAAAGACCAGCACCAAATGATGTCTTCCCTTTCACAATGGAAGAAAAACGTTTGAGCTGAAAAATGATAGGATTTGTTTCTGATCTCTGGCTCTGAAAATCTGATGAGGGAAAAAAAAGACTTGAATGCTTATCATGAAGACTCCACTTGCTTGGGAAAACAGTGAAGGACAGCTACAAAAAGTAAAAACACTTCAGGGCAAATTCATGCCTTTAACGTCTCAGAATAAAACATAGTGCAGCAAAGTGGAAAATTTCTCCTTACTGTCATTTCTCAAAAATGGAAAAAAAACAAACCAAAACCCACCCAAAACAAAACCAAAATTCTTTCACTTCTTCCCCTGAGAAAAAAAATAAAATATTGATTGCTTATTTTTTTTATATTTTTAAATCAGGTCAACCAGTTGGGGGAGTGAATCAGCACAATGTTCATTTACAAAGTCTTCAACACAGTTAGTTGCATAATGGTTGAATTTGTTATTCACAAAGCCATCAGCAGACATTTCTCTTTTGCATGCACTCCAATGGTTTTCGATGGCCTGTGCCAAATTCCAGTTTTAAAACCTGCCTAGTTTAAGCCCTTTTTGCACCACACTAAGCAATTCAGGTGGGTGGTTTAGAGACTTTCAAAGATATCCAATTTCATTAATTTCTGTAGTCCACATTTATCACTGTCAGAAGGCAAAGAGGAATGGGAACAAAGGAAAAAGTGTATTGCACCAGAAGAGCTAAGGATTTCTTCTGGGCTTGGATTCCTCCTCCCATACTGTACTGCAGCTATAACAGGTGAATAATCAAGTGGCCTGATTGCCTTCTAGAGCTATAGTAATCTAATAAGTAAATCAAAATGATACAAGCATGATTATAATAATACATGCAGCAAGACCAGTGTCACAGAAGGGTGCCATGCAAAAACTGTCCCTCCAGACAGAAGCTGGAATAGAAATACTTTCTCTGTTCCCAGCCACGCTTTCTCTAATTTCCTTGCAGGTCAAGGTAGCCTAATTAGCTCTAAATAAGGAACACCCAGAAGAGTTTGTTCTATCACACATTCTTTAAAGCCTTTAAAAATGTGATCCATTCAACTGAGCTCTGGAATTTGAAATTCAGGCTATTGTGACAACCGTGATCCTGCCCTTTCCCTCAGATGGAAAGGCATCCCAGCTCTTGAAACACTCCAGCTCCTCGGTGATGTCTCTTTTTAAATCTCTGTCTTGGTTCAAGCCCAGTGAATAAATACTTCAGGGGCATGTTTTAATTGCACATGCTTCCAGCTCAACCCTTCGCCTGATGAAGCACCATCAGGTGGCACAGCAGAGAAAAACCACCAGGCTGAATGCCAAAAAGACAAAAGCATTTCTGGTGTCTGAATGAAATTGCAACAGTACTTCAAATCTTGAGGGGAAAAAGCAGCAAACAGGAGCTCCCTTGCATTGTGTGCCTGACCTCCATGCTGCACAACTGCTGCACTGGGCTCTGCTTTCCATAGCAAAAACACTTCCATCCAGGATATTCAGAGGTTCTGTAGCAAGAAAGCAAGCAGCAAAACCTCACCCTACATCTCTGAGTCATCTGTGACAAGGTACCTGGACAGCTGGCTGTGGTGGCCTTTGTAGTCATGACTGTGAACAGAAAGGCTGCTAATTAAGGGCACAGATTTAGACACAAAGATGAGCTGTGGGGTTCATCCTTTGCCAATGACAACTGCAAAATTCAGATGTACAGTATTTCAGGCAGAGTTTGTGCACACAATCAAATACTATAGTGAGGAAAACAGTCATATTATTTTCCATATGCTGATGTCTGCAAATAAAAAAAGCACCAGACTGATAAGACTATTTCACATTTATGAAATATATCTAGAAGCATGATTCAAGAGCCAATAAACCAATGGTAGATAAATTGACATCTTTCAGCTCAGGCCTCATTTGCAAATGTTATATTTTAGTACTTGTGAAATTCTGACATGCATACATAAATCAGGAATCACTTTGCCAAGCTGTTCTCATGCTCTTTCAGTTTAAAGTGGCAAGAGCCTCATCTAGACAATCTAACAGTAAGTGTCATTGGCCACTGAATTTATTCATAAACATACAATATTTCAAAAACCCTGGATATAATCCAAAGTATGGCTTTTAACTCCAAAGGCTTAGATGATTTTGGAAATATCATACTAAAAGAAACAGAACATGAGGCATCTTGAGAAAAACAGGCATGGGCTTTCATAAGTGATGTTTGCTTTCATTCCTACATAGTGCTACTGCCTGTTACTGATTTATAACGACTGTTTCTGATTTGTGCCTCATCAGAAACCTTCTGGGGTTTTCCTCACATGCTTTCTTTTAAACATTTCTCCATATTTTTTTTCCAAGATGCTATTTTTCCCAATTTACAATAATGAAAGTAAGTGTCTACATCCTTTGTCTATAATTCAGTTTATACTGATCTGGAATTTTGGATATTCTTTAAGATAAACTAAGTGCTATAACTCTCTGTAGTTACAGTTTTCAGCAGGAGGATTATAGTTTGCCTGTTCAAACATTACATGCAAGAGTGAGACCCAAAAATAAGAGATAAGAATAGTCAATTAGTATGCATACATATTTCTTTTTATGTAATCTATACGAAAAAGAAAAATAAGAAATAATAGCTTCCACTCTAAATTCCTGTTGTTCTACCTTCCAAACACTTAGAGGCTACATTATCAGATGTTGCTTGATATTTTATAGATTAAGTAAAAAATAAATAAATAAATAAGTTTTATTGATCTGTAGTGCAGCACCATTTTATGTTAGAGTCTTAGATGACAAAAATCATAAAAACTAGACAACTTCATTTTCTCAAGTGCACTGTATTAGGATGACCCAGATAAAGGTTTTCCATCCCAGTATTTCAGTGCAGGTAACCTACACAGTTTGCAGCCTGCCATACAAAAATTGAGCTAAGAATTCTGCTTTTAACTACATTGTGTTTCTAAATCAGGACAATTAAATCTCTCTGAATTTTCTTCACTGTTAGAATGGACTAACGGAGCTCTTAACAAAACCTTACTCAAATTGACCACATTGTTCAAACTTAAGTTATGGTGTTTAAACATGTTTTGATTTTCATCATCTATGCATTGTGCTATCCTTCGCCCTAGCATCTCTGCCTAGACTAGCATTTGCAGCTGGTTTCTATTCATATGTGTAGTAACTTGTCTTGGGGCTAAGCTCTTTGGAGTCTCCAAACATAGAATTTGCCACTGTCTTAGGTAAAACGAGTTAATTTTCAACTAGTTAACTATACATCTATAGTTATACATCAGAACTATACATCATATATTACATGTACAGCAAGAAATGAGAAAACACCTAAGCAATACGCTAAAAGCTCTGATGGCTGTGGTGCCATGTGCAATCTCAGGTGCTGTGGAATCAGCCTTACCCTATCAGAGAACAACTTTGCCTTCTCTGCCACCTCTGGCCACTGAGCCTGATGGATGAGGGCAAAGAATGTGGTCCAGAACACCCAGGGCTTGGCTAGACCTCAGAGGCTTCCTTATTGCCCTGTGCACTTGCTATGCTAGACTGGGCTGGCCAGGGAACATGGCAGCAGCCTTTCCTGTGGCACATGGTGGGAACAGAGCAAAGGTAGAGGTTAGGTGCCAGGGCTCAATGCAAGCAGTCACACATTCATACCCCTGGGCCACTCGAGTTTGCCTTCTTGGCACCATCCCCTTGGCACCCACACAACTGCTCGCTATGGTACATATCAAAGAAGCAGGTAAAACAAAAATACAGGCAGCAGAAGAGACATTTCCAGCAGATTTAAAAGAACCCACAGTATGGTATTTCACAGGAAGCTAATGCATTTACCTCATTTCTTTGAATAAAAACATTCTCACCTGGTGTATTTATATTTACTATCGCTTTGGGATTACCTAGTTAAGGTCGTATTTGAGAAAATACTAAGAGCTGTCATCAGAACCAATGAAATGTATTTATAGGAAAGTTTTAATGTTTGAAAAGACAAAAACAACTATGGAGAAATGCACAGAAACTGAATGGGAATAGAACTTTTGAATCCAGGCAAGATTGAATAAACATTTTTATCTGTATTTTCTGAATTTTAAAGTCTTCTCAAGACACAGGCAACAAAAATAAATCATTATAAGAGAATAATTAATTTTGCAGTTTATGCAAAATGGGTAACGGATTCAGCAACATGATCTCATTTTGAATAGAAATAGTTCTCTATAAATTTAATCTCATTCTCCTCCTTTCTCTTTCCTGGTCATATTATTCTTCCCATTAATTTTAATCACCACATTTGAACTGACATTAGCCAAATCATCTTCTTTACTGATACTTCTTAATAACCACACTCGACTTAATCATCACGACTTGCTTATCTTGCTGGCACAGTTCTTGCAGTTCCAGATGACTGCAGAGAGTCACTGCCTTTCTTCTGACATGTTGCTTTCTGAATCAAAATGTAAAGCTCTTAATTCCCATGATACACCTTTCCTTTTCCTAGCCTGGTGGAATCCCTTTTCACACACTCCTCTCTTACTGATAGGGGATCCTTCTGTCTATGACAGCCTTCCTGGCTCACGTGTCTTCACTGGCTCCATCCCATTTTGAAGCTTCAGATTAATTTCTTTTAACCCTTACCCATAGACTGTTGTTTGTTAAATTAGAAAAGCAGATTAGGATTTATAAATTGTTCCTTCAGTAGACATCTAAGAGATGTCATTATTTAATCAAGTTGTAAGCATTTGGAGTAGCCAACAAGTTGCTTAAGTGGGAGTAGATTGATGCTCTCAAAAGAACATCCTTCTCCAAAATCCAAATTAAAAATCATTTCTATTCAAAGACATTCTTTAAGTGCTTTTGGATAAAGGTGAGGTTACTAAAACACACAGCCTTTTTGACAGCTACTTTGCATTTTACTTCCAGACCAACTGGAAGAGGAAATCAGGGGAAGTCTGTATGACCAGCTTTCAGAAGCATTTAAATCCTAGAAGTGCAAGCTTATTTTATTAAATAGGAGCAGCCATCAGGATTCACATTTATTTGTAAGAACTATTTATCTGTAGGTATGCTTTAATCGTGTCCTGGTACTGAATAAAGGGCCATTTCCTCCTATATCATGGTTTCAGAATACCGATATGCTTTTGTCCATTTGGCTACTGTGCAGGATGATGAGAGATTTCCTTCTCACTTGCCTTCCCAAGAAGCCAAGACCCACCATTGTATAACCCAGACCATTCTACTGTAGGCTGTCCTTTGGCCCTGGCTTGAGGTGTAAAATTTGCTAGTGAAACATTTCAGGGTGGCCCTTGCACACTCAGTTGCAAAGATCCTGCCTGCTAACACATGCCCTCTCTCAGCACACAGCACAGCACCAGCTCCTGAACCTTGCCACTGTGGTAGCCATGATGGCCCATCTTCATCCAGCCTCACAGAGAGTAGGAAAGGCACTACCACTAGTCTAGTGCCAAAAGTAAGGTGGATTAATGGCCATGAAAGACCAGTTACCCTTCGCATTGCCCTGCTACACATCTGCTCCTGCCTGGAGTGTGGGCTTAGAGATGAGGGCTTGGGAAATAAGCCAGCATTAAATCCTTTCACCATGTCTTTTCCCTGCACCAGACTTCTCCCTCCTTTGCTGTTGGTTTTCATAACAACCAGTATTTCCCACATAGTTCCACTCCAGACCCCTCTAACAGTTCTAGACAACTAACACCCCAAACCCCAAAGGATCAGCTTTCCACCTGACAGGTACTTACATACCTAACCTCAACCCCCACAATCAATCTTTCTGTTTCTCACTCAGATAGTTCATTAAAAGGTGCACTCAATAACCTGACATACAGCATTTGTTCTGTCTTTAAAGATATTCTTAGGCAGTAAGAGTGCTGCATCCTATTCTCCAAGTTAAAACTAACTATGGTTTGCTAGCAGAGGTAACTCGACATTTTTGATGATGACATAGTCAAAAGTAAAACATTTTCAAAGCAGCTAAAACCAGACTAGACATATAAAAGGATTCAGGATGCCTGAAGGACATTGCATTGTTTAAATCTCATACTCAGGTGATAGAAAATGGAGTTTCCATTGCTGAAAAGGTGTCGTGACACTTGTCTTGGAAACAAATAGTGTTTGATTGACAGTTTGCTAACAGACCTATTACTACAAAGGAAGAAGCAAATTCTGAGTATGCTATATTCACATTCTGTCCATAACTCGGCTATGCTGGTTACAATACTGGAGATCAGGGGGTTTGGGGTGAAGAGGGTTTTTTTTCCCCTTCAAGAAGACAGCTTAAAGCATAGACAGGCTTTGAATTACAAACAGCTGATAGTTGTTCTCTGGCTACAGCACAGGCTGATAATTCAGCATGAGTTTTAAATGTGCAGTTATGACTAAGAAGAGACTGGGCTTATGGGTGGAAATCATCAACCATCATCACACTGTGAGCTGTCCACACATTTGGACGTAGCACAGTATGAACCACAGAGCACTCCTGCTGATCCCACATATTGGTTAGCTCCAGTCCAGCCTGCCCATCCCTTCAGTCCAGCTGGATCATCATCCCAATAATATACCACTAAGCAACCCAGTCTGAATTTTCTGGATGGTGTTTGTGTCCCCTGATGGTCTGGCTCAAAGAGGTTTTCAGAGATAAACACAATTATTTTTTCAGCTAACAGATTTGTTTCTGCAGGAGCAAGGAATACCTCTGTCTTCTGTTTATGCATCTCCTTCCTATCTGTGGGGCGTGGGGAAAACACCCTCTTCTTCTCAGAGAAACAGGACTGAATCCCTTTTTTATTGCTTTTCCAATGTAGAGGCCTAATGGGTAACAAGAAGAAAGGCAGTGTCCTGAAGGAGAAGCAAAGTTTATAGCTTTGCAATAGCTGGAGAACCTTTCCCATTAGGAGCAATCAGAAATAGTCATACACATGTGTCACTGAAATGTCAGGCTGAAAAAAACAGAAGTAAGCCTTTTGTCTCCTAAGAGTCATATGAGATGGCAGTGGTGGTGGCTGGTGTGCTGCCCAACAGAAAGGAATGAGAATTGCAGAATTCCTTGGCAGTTGTGATACGGATTATGGAGGAAGGCAAGAAGGCTTCTACATTCCAAAGTTTTTATGTCAACAAACTGGGAGCAAAACAAACTTAGACCCATCTCTGTTTTATCTTGATTCATCTGCAAAACTTCCTCAGTCACAAATCACAGGCAAGTATGATTTCAGGGTACTTACGCACACTAGCTGCTAAAAGATTATCAGTACTGTACCATGGGGGCCTCCAGACTTAAACACTCATCAGGACAAATGAGTCCAGGCAGCAAAATAATGAATACTACTATCTTTTATGCTCATACCTAAGTTAGTTCTTTTGGCACTCCATGAGAGTCACAATAGTGCATCACATGGACATACCCTCAGGATAGCATTGCCTCTTCCTTGCTCTGTGGAAGGGAGCCTCCTCTGTCAGGGCTATGGTAACAGGAGCTGTGTCTCTCCATGTGAGGAGGAGACAAAAAGATGATGAGTAAGAAACATTTTCCTAGAGGCTTTGGAGCCACTTTAGAGGCTTTCTTAGTAAGCACATATCATCCTTGACATATAGTCACCGGTACATGGAGCAACACATGCAGGGGGTCCTCATTCAGCATCTGCTGAATGTACTTTTCATGTTTTGCCGTCCTTCCCACGAGCACACCTTCTGGCCAGCAGCCTACAGCAGGACCCTCCCACTTCTGTAGTCAAATAAATAAGTAGCTTCACTTAGAATTGTAACATTTGAAGCCTTTTTGCCACCAGTGACTGGAAAAGTGTTCCCTGTGCCAATCGTTTCTCCATTGAGGGGCAGTGTTTCAATATTGCCTCTTCTCAGGGAGTGATAAAATCCAGCTGCCTTTTAACAGATAAATACAGATGCCTCAAACATTTTCAAGTTTGCAAAGGCTTAAGCAATAAAGTTCCTGATGCTGTCCCATCTTTCATAGTCCTCCAGATCTGAAATGCATCCACTGAACTGCCTGATAAGCCACGTGTGTGCTTTACTAATCCCAGTTTTCATCTTATCTCACCAGCAAAATAGCAGCGCTCTCAGAATGACAAATGCTATCCTACTTCTACAAGTTGGCATTCAAGGTGACTGAGTGAGACACTAGGAGAGTTAATTTCCTCTAGTATTGTTACGGCTGATTTCTAACTCAGCAGTGACACACAGATACCCAAGACACATATATGAATGCTCAATAAATAAACTAAAATCCTCTTCTGAAAGAATGAGATATTTCTGAAGGTGGCAACAAGAGGATGAGTGGAAGACATTCCTAGAAACATCTGAGCAAATTAAATAATTCACAGACAAAACAGCAGATTGTCTGATCATCTTTACAGTAAGAATATGTGCACCATGTATTCCTTTATATCTTTGGTTATTCTTACATAGCATAACAATGGAATTGCTCCAGGTAACTTTGCAAGTCCCAGTTTATACACAAAATGTGCAATATTCTACAAATTAGATTGGCTTTTCCCCAGAATGTGCTCTGTTTGAGACTCTTGTGTATTCAAGGATGCTCTAATGTTCATTTCCTAACATGGCTTGATGCTATAGTGTGACTCGGCCTTCTTTGAGTTTTATAAAAGATCAATATGGTAGTAAATGAGTAAACAAACATCTAAAAACAAACCTAAAGTCTACAGCCAGCTCCTGTTCCTGAAGTCAAATCAGCCTTTCTTGTAAACACACCTGCAGTTTCTGGGGCTACTAATCAATGTTTTCCCCTTATAGTTGTGAGTTGCTGACAGCTTAATGAACCAGAATTTCAAGTCAATCTGAATGGTAGCATGGGCACACCTGGCACTGTATTTTCACACAGCAAGTACTCTGCACCATGGTTTATTAATTACCATACAATGGACTCTTCATTACAGTCACAGAGCATGTTTCACCAATGGTTAACTGAATGTTTTTCAAAGCACTGTTTCTAAATGGCACAGGGTGACACTGAAAAACATAGGTCAGATGCCAAGATGTTAAGCTGCGCTGCAACTAGTGTTTTATTAGTGTCAGCATGATTTCCAGAATCAGCAGGATGAAGATTGTTTGGTTTGCTATTAGTGTTACAGCTCATTGGGCAAACCACATGGTGTCTTCTTCTGTAAGGGAACAGCATCTTCCAATACAGAAAAAAGGTACCAGCCTGAGTTTCAGACAAAAACAGTCTGTGGAATGATCAGGGGAGCAATTAGCTATGTGTGGCTCTAAGCATTCCACCTTTGATTCTGCAATATGACAGCAAACTTGGTCTTCCAGAGTCACTTCAGCCCTATCTCCCCACTTGTGTTTTCTCCATCTCTTTTCTCTAAGATAAGTTTAAAATAAAAGCCCAAACCTGATAGTAAGGGGTGAAAAGAAGATGTCTCTGGCACTCATAAGTAATGCAAACTGGCGTATGATTGATACCATTAACTTGATAAATTCCTTTGTGCTGAGCTGTACTCCTTGTGTGACTGATACAGAGATGCTGGAGTGCCGAGAGAGAAGACAAGCATTTGTGACAGATGGGTGGATGTTTGCAGTGTTGAAAAAGAAATGACATCTTTCTGAAGATGTCATTATCATTGTGCTGGCATCCCCATGCGTCGCGTAGCTGCCGGCAGAGCAGTCTCGACAATGAGTGACACCCTGACTGAAAGAATGCAAATAGGGTGCTGCCAAATGTACGGCTAGTTAGGTCAGAGCTGATTGGGATGATGACAACTGCTGCCAATTACAGATGTGATTTTTTACTGCACTGCTGCTTCCTGATCGGGAAGGCACTTACAAACTTCCCTGCTTCTCAACAGAAGGCAACTTTGCCTCCCTGTAACTAGCACTGACCTTCTGAGATAATTTGCTGGGGTTCAAGTCACCACCTCTCTCTGGTCTGCAGAAGCTTATGGGCTGCACACCAACATAGAATCATAGATTAGTTTGGGTTGGAAGGACCTTCAAATGTCATCTAGTCCAATCCCCTGCAGTGAGCAGGGACACCTTAGACCACATCAGGTTTCCCAGACCCATCCAGCCTGGTGCTGAATGTTTCCAGGGATGGGGCATCCACCACCTCTCTGAGCAACCTGTTCCAGTATTTTGGTGCCCTCACTGTACAGAATTTCTTCCTCACATCCAGCCTGCATCTCCCCTCTTTTAGTTTAACACCATCACCCCTCATCCTATCGCAAGAGGCTATGCGAAAAAGTCTCTCCCCTTCTTTCTTGTGGGCCACTTTTAAGAACTGAAAGGCTGCAACAAGGCTTCCATTGAGTCTTCTGCAGGCTGAACAACCTCAACTCTCTCAGCCTTTCCTCCTAGGAGAGGTGCTCCATCCCTCTGATCATTTCTGTGGCTCTCCTTATAATGAGCTCAGCTGGCTACTCCCTCTGAAAGGCCATCTCCCCACCTCTGCAAAACTGTGCAGTTTTAGCCTTTCAACAAAGGAATGATAACCCCCCACACACACACCTTGGTCTGGTGCTTGTTTTCACTTGAAAAAAAGCAATTCAGGAGGTATCCAGGCCTGCAGGAAGGATCTGCAAGGCTTGCTAGCTAGCCAGTGGTGTCCCACCCCACAGCAGCTGCTTTTTGTTGCAATACCCTACTTGTTTCCCTACTTTCAGCAGTTTAGTTATTTCAGGGAAAGACTGCCTAGCATAACAAGGCTGTACACCCAGTTATCCACTGCTAATAAATAAATATATAAATAATAAATAAAAAGTAATAAAGCAAAGCAATCAGTCGCCGACAACCCAGTTAACCCAACACTTCAGGTCTGCAGAACACAAGCCTTCCCTGCTCAGCTTAAGGGATGCTGCCTTGCTCTCACACCCTCCCTAAGCCTCCGCCGTTGGCCACCGTGTGGCTTTTACAGCACAAACCTGTTACCAAGGCTGAAGGAAGCTGCATGTCTGTGGGCACCAGTGTCGCTGGCAGAGCGAGCGGAGCTGGCCGCCAGCAGAGGCAGCTGGCTGACCTTCCATTGAATTACCTTGGAAACAGCTTGAACGAGGAGCGCCTTGTGAGCCAAGCCTCGGCTCTCCGAGCTCTGCTCGCCTCGGTACCGGAGCCGCCGTCGGCAGCGGCTGAGCACGGGGCTCGGCTCCCAGTGCCAATGAGCTCAGAATGCAGCTCCCCCCGGCACCGCAAGGGGGCGCCGCGGATCCCGTGCCCATGGCAACGGCGCAGCGCTCCCGTGGCAAGGCGGAGCGCTGCTGCCGGCTAACGGCAGGTAACGGGTTCGGTGCCATCGACGGGCCCGAGCCCTGAACTCCTGCAGAAACACATTGCACTGCAGGAGAACTCGTGCCCGTTTAAGCCTACGGGATCCCTCATTACGGGGTGCAAACACGCAGCATACTCCCCTCCCTCCCACATAAGCTCTGCCCACCGGCATCCTTATGGAACCTCACTGAAGGGCAAACACCCGAGCAACAAGTGCCCAAAGCAACCAGCAAGGAGGGAAAAAGGTAATAACAAATGAGTCACAAAACACGTTGCACCTTCCAAGTAACATCCGTGGATTCTGTCAGTTATGGAAAGGGTTTTCCAGTTGCTTTCTATTGAACCTCTGACTAGATGAGAAGGAAATGGACACCAAAAGCCATTACAAGAGTAAGCACTGGCCTTTACTGTGATAAAGCAGTTCATTCTAGCCTTAAGTGGCTGTCTTATCACAGCTTTTCCTAAGAGCATCTCTGCTGTACATCTGTAAGTACCTCATAAATCATATTTAGCATCTTCTCTGCTCCCCAGTAAAGAACCTGAAGTAGTAATGTGGCATAGTTTAACAAAGATAGCATCTAGGTTATTCTCTCTTCTGTGGGGAGTCAATAGTGCTGAAAGTAATTTTGAGAGTATATAATAAACCAAACTGACCTGTCTAAATTACATATGCATTCATTTCTACCATAGTTTGTTTGTTTCTTGTTAACCATTGAAAAGCCCATGTTGATCCAAAGAAGCAAACCGCTGCCCCGATGTTATTCCACACAATCAGCCAGTGACAGCTTTTGGTGCAAGACCCTTACTTTGGACAGTCTACCTCGTGCTCACATGAGCTACCACCCAAAAGCAAAGCGGTCCCACCACATCCTCTGGGAACACAAATCCAAGGCAATTCCTAACCCATGAAAAGACTTGGGAGCTGTTTGCCTCACTGCTTAAAACCACATTAGTGCAGCAAGTGGCTTCCCTTAGAAAATGCAGTAAAAAAAGAACCACAGGTATCTAAGCTTTACCACAGCCAGACATGTTAGCCCTGGAGAGACATTCCAATCTCCTGCCCAAAGAGACACAGAGTGTCACCCAGGAACTGCTGCACCAAACCCAATTACTTGTTGTTAAAATCAAATCTCTCTTTCAGAAAGACAGCCAAGTCTTGATCCTGGGCATGTAGTAACATGTGGGCCATTACACAATAGAAATTAATGTGCTGCTTCTTACCGCTAGGATGCTTCACTTTGGTAGTGACATTAAAATTGCAACAATTAACTCTAATGAAATTGACAATTATGTCTTAATGCAATAACAGGCTGTAAAATAATTATGTAGAAGTTATCTGAGCGCTTTCTCCTAACGTGCACACTCAGGCCTGTCTTTGATCTATAATTCAGCAAGAGAAAATAGAAAGTCCAAAGGCAGTGACTTGGAATGAGTATCAGTTGCGCTGCACACTCGTGTCTCTTCCTCCCCTCCTACCTTTGTTCACAGCCGATGCTTTCATGAGGCCAGTCTCTCTCTTTTGTACACAAGCTGTATTTCCATCTGTCTCTCATCAGGAGGAAAACACCCCCGTGCTAGGAATGTTTTCAGATACAAAAGCAAAGCTTAGCACAACCTGATTTACCAGGAGTCAGGAATCTCAGACCAAGGTACAAGCAGCTGAGGTACAAAAGCACCTTCTGCTACCACAGTACACGAAAACGTCGTTGCCCATTAATGAAGCTCTGCTCAGGGCACCATTAGTGCATCCTCATTGTCTCCCACTGAGACCAGCCCAAAGGGTTTAAAAGATTTCACCAGTGTGCCAGGGAAGTCTGAAACAGACTACAGGCTTAAGCCAAACCTTTGATCTCAGTGCAGTCCCTTAAGATCCCATAGCCTTTGTGTTGATCTGGGGGACCAAGAACAAGGAAACACATCTAAGAGCAGAGTCAGCTTTAACTAGAGCAGAGTTGGTCTGATAGTTGAGGAATATGTGTGGTTTCCTTTAAAAGGTAAAGAGAAAACTCATAAAAGTCACAAGCATAGACAACAACATTTTTATCCAGATCCTTAGAATACTTAACCTTTTTTCTTAAAGAACAGCTTCTGGTTAGGAAGACCCACTTTTCTATAAAGGCATTCTGCTGCCAGGGTTATGGAGGAAAGCCTGAAAACCATGACCTCTGAAACTTTTAAAAGTCTTGGAATAATATATTTAAACTCAGTTTTCTGAAAGATCCTTACTGTCAGTGTATAAATTCTCAGACCCACCAACACTACAGTATAGCACTAAATCAAAGTATTTGCCATCTGGAGGGCACAGTCCAAGAACAGTTATGGGCTCACAATTTCCCCTGTCAGGAAAGAAAGCAAGATCATGGGAGTAACCGAAGGGCTATATCCATTTAGTTTTATTTTCTTACAAATGCTAAGAGATTTCAGTTATTTCATTCCCACAAGCTAATTCTGCTTCACTCTAATTTCTAGGACCAAAAGGAGGACTAGAAGGGAAAACCAAGTCCAACCTGCATATGCATTGCTCTGCTGTTAGCTGTGTATCTCATAAGACAAATACTCATAGAGTCTTCCTTACACCTGGGGTGACAAGCTCAAATGACATAGTTCTCACTCAAAAGGAGCTCCATTCTGTTTCCAGGCATTTGTATCATATACTTAGAAAAAAAGTAGAACTCTGCTGTGGACCATAGTGTCCTGGTTTCAGCTGGGATAAAGTTACTTTTCTTCACAGTAACAGGTACAGTCCTGTGTTTTGGATTTAGGATGAGAACAATGTTGCTAATACACCCATGCTTTTGTTGTTCCTCCACTTACCTGATCAAGGACTCTTCAACTTCTCATCTGCCCTGCAGCAAGGAGGAGGGGGGCCACAAGAAGCTGGGAGAGGACACAGTCAGAACCTGAACTAGCCAAAAGGATATTGTATAACATGTGGCATCATGCTGAACCATAAACCTGCGAGGAACCGTCTGGAGGATGATGCCCACTCTTTGGGGTCTGGCTGGACACTGGTCAGCAGGAGGTGTGAAACTGTACTGTGAGACACTGGTTTTGTAAGTTCTTTTATCATTATTAGTATTTTCCCTTCCTTTTCTGTTCTATTATGCTGTCTTTATTTCCACCTAGATTTTACTGTTTTTTCTGATTCTCTCCCCATCCCACTGTAAGGGACAGTGAACACACGGCTGTGTGGTGCTCAGCAGCCTGCTGGGATAAACCACAACATGTGGCAATCCCCAGTGCACTCAGAGCCACTTGGTGCCACAGCCCAGCCTGCACTGCTCTTTTATAGGATGGATGCTCATATTTAGGGTCACCTGCCATTCAGTACCTTTCAGGGGCCAGGGCTAGCATACGACTGATAATAGCAAAAGAAAGATATGTAAATGGTTTGCCTCTTTCTTGTGTTGGGCTTGATCTCATTTTAAAGGGTTACTACTTCCTTGTTTGTAATGGTTCCAGTAATGAGGATGCATATTGTGTACCCTTCACTAGCATAGCTGATAGTAGACTTCTGTGCTAATGCCTCCATCTAGTAAAGCTTGGTTTTCTTTGAATTACATGCCAGAAGAATAATTCAATAACTCAATTAATGTTATTAATAATATGTTATTAATAATATTATTATTAATGAGTCATTTCTTTAACCCAACAAAAAAGTCTTGTGCATGTGAATATAGGTAAATATATTAATACGTCTGTGCTGCTCTTTAACGTTAGACTTGATAATCTGAGTGGAAAAAGGGGTGATGAAATATTCTTGGCTGCTTCTCACACTGTTCCCTTTGCATCTTCTACTAGCTGCTGTCAGAAAAATGAGTGGACGAGTCAGGCCTCTAGCCTGACCTGAAACAACCCTAAACCTTTAGAAATCAGGACTCCTGAAGCTTCTATTTTGAGCACTATCTTTGCCGTCTTTTTGAAAGAAAAAAACCCAAGAACAAGCAAACAAACAAAATAAATAGGATATTGAAAAAGTCCATTCCCCAATAAAAAAACAAAACCACTATGGTTAATGTGTACACGTCTGAGGGATGCAGAACAGAGGGAAGAAGAAAGCTGTTCCTTTGTAAAATCTGCCACATTTTCTGTATTGCCACAAGTTCTTTCCCATAGGCTGTCTCAAAGCCAAGATATTGGTTTTGTAGTTTAGCCCATAAAAAGGCAACTGTAAACACAGAATGAAGTATGCACACAACCATAACTCCTTCAAAAGTAAGATGAACCCACGATGTAACTAACACAAGCAGCACTCAGTAGCACCGCAGAGGTGGTTTTGAGAGGTGTGCAGCCAGCACTTACCTAACATTGAGACCTGTAGTGAAGTCTCTCAGAGGACCAGCACTGAGCAATTCTAACACACCCTGCCTTCCCCAATGGTTCTGAGTGTCCTGCCAGTTACTGTTACTAGTATCTACACAGCAAAGCCATTTTCTGAGCTTATTCAGCTCAGAAATCTTGTTTATGCATTTCAGATAGCAAAACATCTCTCTTATAGACAAAGCAGCTAGAACACAGGCACTCAGCAACAGGTTCAGAGTTAATAAGAAAGCCAGTGACCAGGTCAAGAATGTAAGAAAGAGTTATAAAATTGCCCCCAGATGATCTTTTAGTTCTGTCTGGAAGCAAGTGCTAAAAGCTTACCTTTGAAGTACTGTGAAATCCTGCTAGACTTCAACCCTGCATACATTGTGCTAAAATTGTAAGCATTTTAAGGGCTAAAATTCAACGTTTGTTTTCAACTCATCCAGCTAGATCTTGGGTCATTTAATTTAATAACATTAAGCATTAGGAATAGGCTTTTATTTCAGATTCCATTCTTCTGCCTCCTCAGTTTAGGCTTTCACAAAACAATCCCTATCTTATATAATAGATCAGTGTCAAGGTGATAATAGGAGAACCTTAACAAGTTTCTTGTGTGTGTTTGGCTCTTGGCATAGTAGAATTTACACACAGTTACAATTCTCACAAAAGGATCAACTTGCACAGTCAAAACATGCAAAATGACTTTGTAATGATTACTAAGAATCTGAATCTACTGTAATGTTACACCCGTAAAAATGAATGCAGAATTTTTCTATAAAGGCACAGGTGATAGTTATGCTGTTTTAAAATTAAGAAATAGGTTTAAAATATCACTTAGACCTTTTTTCCTTTATTTAACAAAAGAACAATTACAATTTTATTGGATTCTGACCGCCTGACAAATGCTATTCATCAGTGCTTTTTTTCTTTAGAATAAACAGTTACAGCTAAAGAAAAATCAAGTTTTATCCATTGCAGTAACTTCATTTTTGTGTTCCATCAGAGCCTTCCGAGCAGATATTATGTTTTTAATTAGTTGTAGCTTAATCTCTCATTACTTTCTCTTACTGAACATGCAGAATATTACCTCAAGATGGCGATATTTCTCCCCTTTTCGAAGCTGCTGTTACTAAAGCCTCGTCCTTCATTCTGAAGGCAGCGAAGTGGGATTTCCTTACCTTTCAGCGCATGAAAGTGTGGCTGCCCCGTAGAAATTCCTGCATACCCCTCCGGTAAAGGTTCTTAACTACCATTATAAAGCGTTTCACCTTACAGTAAGAGTGAACTTCAACTAAAGTCACACCATTTCCAATTATTGAAAGCTTCCCGAAGTGTTTGCTTTCACAATCTGAAGTCCAAAACCCAATCTATATTTTTTTTTAACTCAATGTCATCCACAGGTCTTTATGATACTGAAAATGATTCAGTATCACCAAATCAGATACTTTTTCTTACTTTGAAATATATCTAAAGTAAAATCACAAGAAACTGCAAATAGGCCTTCTGTTCAAATTAAAAACAAACCAAAAACCAAAGAAACAAACAAAACCAAAAAAATCCCCAAACATAATGTATATCTGAGTATTAAGTGACCATTTCAACCCACAGGACAACAACTATTCATCTCAGATCTGCTTTTTAATATACACCGCATCAAAGGTGTTTGGTGACTTCCGTGTATTGGATTTTATAATTCCATCTGGCATCAAGTCTACCAAAACGCACTTCTCTCTAAATTACTTTCTGCCAAAGCTAGAGATGAAAGCTGGAAAGTCTTTGCCTTTTACCACACTTCCAGAGCACAACAGACAACGAAGCAGACCTGCCAAACAAATACTGTCTGAGTTTGCATTAAACAATAGCGAGGGGAAACAAATTCATGAATGCTCTAAAACATGATGTGTCTCCAGCTTTTGCACAGCTTCTTCTGTCACCTTTGGCCCTTTGTACTGCCATGAAGGGTGGGAGCCCACAGTGTTTTGCACTGGCAAAGGGTGACAACAGTGACACACTGTGGTCTGTAGCATCGTCGCGGTTTAAGCCCAGATGGCAACTGCTACAGACCATAAGATCAGGAGTCTAATCTGTACAAAAGAGACGGAAAAAGTAGTTTCACTTCAGAGCCATAGTTTCAGGCACCTCCTCTTGTGAGCAGTGAATGTTACACAGCCAAGTTTGGGCATGTGAGATAGGGACTCATTTCCTCCAGGAGCCAATTCAGCTACAGCTCAAGTGATGGAAATGTAACAGTTTTGGATTTCCCAAGGTCTGTTTATAAACCTGGTGTCTGTCTGCAAGTTGTTCCTGTTCCCTGTACACAGGCTTGCTCTCACAAATATCCTCTAAAGGAATTGTGCCCGCTGCTCCTCTGGATATTCTTGCTGTTCTGTTAGCAGTTGTCTTGTTGATTCACTGTGAACTGCCTGTGTTAACCTTCATAACCCTGAGAAGGCCACCTCTTGCATTGCAAGCAAACAACATTTACTCAGGCTGCCATCGAACCGTATGGCTTCATAGCAGTCATTTCCAGTTGCTCTTATGAGGCACACGTTCAAGGAAGTCTATTGCCTGATTGTGACAGCTTCACAGCTTTTCTTAGCTCAAGTCTAGCATTGCCACAAGCCATCTTCCTTGTTTTGGAACAGTCTGCTATACTACACAGGCTTTCAGACGCTTTCATGTATGTGGTGTTACTCAAATCCTTTCTGGTATAAGGTGTTAGGCTCTCTGCCTTCACTTGAGTGCTTCAACCATGAATCAGTAAAATTGTGTTCAAGTCATGAAGATATTTAAGAGCTTGCTTTAGCCAAAGAGGTTTTTGCTTAAGGTTTCAACACATTATTGCTTTTAATAGCACAACTGTGATTTTTTGAAGAAGCAAGCAGCTGAAATGTGCTTGTAATGTAACAAACCCCTGTTGGAAAAGAGCACTTGGGACTAGCACCATGTCAGGAATACTTAGATTGTTTAAGGACCTGATAAAATACTTGGCAGGATCAAGACAAAGACACTAAAAGACAGGAGCTTCAGTAATTCAGCCTTAACCCACTTATATCTTCAGAGCCACTGACAACCTCACTCAGGCAAGCTTCACTTAGATGATGTTGCCATTGAGTTGGGCTATGGGCAAAACAAAGGGAGAGCAGTAATCCTTACTTCACACAGTAGGTATTTTTATCATAGCAGTAGGAAAATTAAAAAGTAGGTCAATAAACACAACAGGTTGAGTCAGAAGACTAAGTACAGTAAGGATCAAAGGCTGCTTCATGATTATTAGCTACAACCTAGATTCATCCCACCTATGTTTATATGGTTTGAGAAATCTGAGTTGGGGAATAGTTCTTAGGTGAACTGAATTGGTCCTTGAGCTACACATCTCTCACAACTACACATGAAGCTGAAAGCAGCTGCATTTGTTACTGTCTGAGGACAGATCTGCACCTGAACATACGTATTTCTTAGTCTCCAAAGATTCTTAAGCCAAACTGCACTTGAGGTTACTGACTGCACCAAAACTGCTGTACAGAGTAGTCATGTTCTGGTGTATAGACACTGTATCACAGTTGGAGACAAGTCCAACAGCTGCTAAGCATCCCACGCTCCTGGTGAAGTAGGATGATTATCACCTCATCAACATAAGCCCATTGAAAGTAAGAGACAAATGTCTTTGTGAGGAGGAAGACATCTCAGTGCTGAGCAGTCATTTAGTCTGCAGGCACTCAGTAGTACTATTTAGATGTCCCACTGTGGAACTGGTCATAGTACTGGAGGTAATTATATTACACTACAGTTTGACCTGAACTTTACCAAAATAAAAATGAATCCCTGGTTTCATTAGCTTTATACTCTTAGTCTGATTCTTCCTTCTGCCACTTGAGACTCACAGGAAGTTTAAACCCAGTTTAACCAGCTTTAGATGTTATATAAGCTGAAAATAACAACAACAACGACAACAAAACACCCACAATAAACAAATAAACAAAAAACCCTCAAACAAATAAAAACCCCAAATCCCCCAAAACCAAGACAACAGAAACCAGATAAAGCAACAAGAAAAGCATTGTGTACTGTGTTTCCATATTCAGTAGAATACACACTAGAATAATGGGGAACAATGAAAAGGAGTGATAGTGTTCAGACATGGGCAGCAGGTATTTATCCTAGGTAGAGAGAGGATGTCCCGTTAGTAATGCTCAGCTCCCTGCATCACCCAAGGCTTCCCCTGCCCTCCTTGTAGGCATCTCTTAAGACCTTTCATTTAGGAAGCTGTAACTCTCTTCCCTCCCATGTGCTGCTCCCCAAATATTTCTCCCTGTCCAGTGGCCCTATAAATTCCAGGCACCTTAATGGACTTGGCAATAGGTGCCCTTCTGCAAGAACATGATAAAAACCTATTTCTATTTTAACAGCTGCCAGCCGCAAATTAACAATTCTTGGAAAACACAGGCAGAAAGAAATCCTCTATTTGAGGAGATGGTGTGGAGAAAGTATAACAAGAAAGAGTCAGTTACTTGAGAGTGCAATTTAGAGAGACATCACTGGAAGATTTGCTTTAATGAGTGTGTTTGTTGCATCTGTTGCCATGCTTACACTGCAGATGTGCCTCCTGCCACACACTATCTAACAGCAAGGTCTCGATACAGAGACTAGACCCAGGGAGACCTTTTCGTTTTGCACCATCTGAGCTTGCGCTTGAGCTCTGAGGTCTGACTGAAAGTCTCTGGGGAACAATTGGAAGGGAGACAGGTGAGGAATGGAGATCAGAAAACAACAGCTAGTGAGGAAACAGAGCCCTTTACATAACCTGCAACAATACCCACTGCAAGCCATGTGAATACAGAGAGCCTGCAGTCACAGCTACAGCTAGCGAGGAGGCACTTGCCTTAGAGCTGGATCCAGCAGTCGGAGTGCTGTTTCATCAGAGCCCAGTAGGTTGGGATAAGCACTCCTCTGGTCTGCTTGGATACATTCCTTCTAATGCAGCCCAGAAAACAGTTTGCCTTACCTGCAGTGAGAGCAAACTTACCATAGCTTCTTGTCATCAGAGCTGATATTCAGCTTATGGAGACTGGGACAGCCCAGCCTTTCCTGAAAAACAGCCAAGGAGTAGGTGGGCATGGGATACAGCCTACTCTAAATGATGCATGATTTGAATCCATTCCCCCTGTAGCCCAGCCACCAGCACCAGCTGGTGTCTGGCCCAGGAGCTGTACTGAGAATATTTGAAATGTCATATTGTTATGTAATTACAGTGCTATCTCATAGCTACTCTGTATGCTGAGGAAAAACAGACAGCTGCCCAGAAAGCAAGAGCAGACTTTAATTTGCCCAGCTCCTATAGGGTCTTGAAATACTGCCCCATGGTTAGTAGGCTTGTGCCAACAGGACCAAATCGTGTTTGGTCTTTATTGTGGGGCATTTCCCACACTTCCTGGCTAAACACTCACTCTTCCACCTCCTTTACTTCAGGCTCCAGCCAACTGTCACCCGTTGGGAGCCAAACATTTACTGCATAAAAGACACAACACATAAAAACTAACCTCTGTCAGTGCAAGGCAACTTGTGTCAAGGCAACTGCTGCCTTTCAAGCTGATTTCACTGACTAATTAAGCATGGAGATACACCAGGCTGCCAACACTGAATAGCAGCTGCAGTATCCATCACATCAGGAAGATTCAACCTAATGGGCTAAAAGCTACAGCTTGAGAGCCCAGAACAGCTTGTTCATTGGAATGGAAAAGTCATTGTTCATTGTGCTCTAAAATTACCCGAGTTATAAACAGAGAAGAACCAAAACCAAACAAACCAAAATAAAACCCTTACATTCTTCAGCCTTGGAAACATTAATTATGAATTATCAAGAGAGAAAAAAGCACCTGCTCCTCTTTTACCATTAACATTTAATGTATTGCACCTTTCAGTTTCCTTGCAGACATTAAAGCTCCCAAGGTCCTTCAGAGGGGGTTAAAAAGTACATAGCCACCTTAACTCCCATTTGCCTACAAAAACATTTCATCTGTTGTTTCCACCAGGGATAAAGTTTGTTTTCATCCCAGATGGATGCTCCGCTTCCTTTGTGAACATGTATTTTAGATAAAGTGGCTTCCCCCTGTGTTTGGTAGAGCATTCTCTTTCTGGTTGACTGAGTAGTTCACATGGAAACTTTATGCAGAAAATGACTGTGAACTGTAAGATGTTATCTGTGTGGTTTCTTACCTCCTGCAATGACTTAAACCACTGTGAAGATACTGAGAAATAGGTCAGAATCTAAATGGCATTGAGTTATACAAAGTGTAAGGCAACTAGACCAAAAAGAAAAGGGAAGTAGATCAGGGACAGGGATGTTAGATATCAAAACAACCTGTAGTGCCCCACATAGCTCTGTGCTCACATTCTCATTCCAGCTATATCTGAATTTGAAACATATTTTCTCCATTTACAGGGGGAAATAAAGTCTCCTAAACAGCCACACAGGTAACATTACTTACACAGGACACTAGGTTGGAAGATTAAGATTGACTTTCTTGAGCTAGTAATAATGGGTTAAGCTCCAACAGAGTCAGCCTCTAATGCTGCTTTTTGGCTCTGATAGCTTAGGAAATAATCAATTTGGAATTTTAAAAGAAGAAATCCAACAACGTCAACAAAAATATGACGTTATAAAGGGTGTTCTAAAACAATAGCCAAAGGACACCTATCTGGACTGGGAGGATTTTAACTTTAATCTATTAAAAAAGCCTACCTAGAGGAGATGCACAGAGCTGAAGGCTGTTTTGAGCATCAGCAATGGCTTACTTTGTTATGAGAATTTTAAGTGACCTTTAAATGTGCTAATTCTAATTTTCTTATCTGGTGGCTATACATAATCATTCACTTTCTTGCCCTGCATTTATTCATCATCTATCATTTCTGTTCTCCAGAAACCTGCACAAGGAAGCAGCCACTTCCAGTCTTTCTTTCTGCAACACCAGATTCAGTGAGGACAAATCCGTCTCAATTCCACCACAGTCACACTGCTGAGCAGGTAGCAGAAGGCTAAACCTTCAAGAGCCTGACCGTGACAGCCTCCAAGCAAACTTCCAGAGTCACTATCAGACTCCATAAAGTGCCACTTAATCACATCCACAGCTAGAAAATGAGAATTCATTAGAAGACAGATGTTTCTCTGATGAGCAGTTATGAAATCACATTAAAGTGTTGCATATATTCGTAATTGGAGTTTTCCAAGTCATAAAATTTAAGAAAGTATACTAAAAAGAAAAAAAAAAAGAAAAAAAGAAAAAAAGCCAAGACATGCCAGCTTTTTCTGCAAATTCTTTCCTGCCTCAGGGATGCAAAGCACCACACTATAGGATGTACTGCCATTCTTCCACTCTCCTGGTAAGGGATGCTTTTCCAGTCAATGTTAGACAAGACAATGCTGATTTTTATGCTGACTTCTAACATCAGACCTCCACACTAAAGCATCTGCATGCAGCACTACTACACTTCTGTAATTTCATCCACATTCCTGTTCAAGTTGCAAGAACCATTAAGAACTAATTCAGCTCTTGCAGACTTCACTTCAGGGAGGCTTTTTGCCCCATGAGTTCAGAGCACAAAAATATAGTGCTGATTCATAAGCATCAACATTGCAATAATCAACAGCTGGAGCATTTGTCTATATTTTGCACAGCTTCAAGAAATAGAAGGTACTGAATTGCACACAGCAGGAATGACCCAATCTCTGATATATGCTCCAAACACTCTTTTACAACTGTGCCAACACCACATGTTATAAGGGCGTACATATTCACGGTCCAAAATAGGTCCCTCTTGGCAGTTTTTTCCACCTCAGTTCAAAAGTTCATCTTAGATAACCAGAAATAGAAAATAATTGGTTACCAACTTCAGTCTTTGATAAAAATATAGAACTGAACTGAGTAAACTTATTTCACAGTGAAACAAAGGTAGCTTCTCTAAGTTTATAGCATACAATTAAGTCAATATAGAGGGAGGAAAGCTTTTTTAGATAAATCAGTTCCTAAAAGGCATAAGCAATAAATCTATGAAAGCCTAAAATGTCAAAGTGCAGAAATACCTGGTCTGGCTACACAGAATTTATTAAGTAGGATACAGCCATTCTGAAAGCCTGAGCTTTTATATACAAGCCATTTATCCCTACAGCCAACCCCCCTCATATTAGCCTAACGGTATGCAGAATGTAAATGTTACTTAGGTCCATTTGCTTGTAATATTTTCCCATCATTTCCTATAAACATTTCTTACCTACAGAAATTGTTAAGTACCCATGCCTATCTGATCAGTAATACGGAGTGTCTGTGTTCATGCCATAAAGCCAAACAGAAGAGCCATATCCCAAAATTCAAGCTCAAATAAATGCTTACTTGCAGATCAGATTTGTATTTTCCTTCTGTTTACCATCTAAAGAAACAATCAGCCAACTGCTTCCCAAGGAATGGTATAGGCTTTTACTGTGACCAACTTAAGGAGCATGATAAAGCATGGACAGCTCTAAAAACATCTGACTGCACAATAGCCCCCCATAAACATTTGTGGTACTGCAAAATGATAGGAAGAGACAGATACCCAGCCACATATTGCCTTTCATCTAGAAAACATTGAATAAGGGCTGCAACACACTGAAAATCTAATTGTTGCTTACTTAATGGAGATCAGCAACATTTGGGCATTCTGTGTCTTTCAATCCTAATTTAGGAACACCCCAAATTACATGCTTTAAGGTCTACCAGGTCAGAAACATGTTCAATTGCTGTGTTGTTCAATTGCTGTGTTGAATGAAGCCTACATCTTTACTTGCTACAACATCAAATCCTATTTCAATCACCTGCCTGGTGACACCAGCTGTATTTCAGAAACTGTTATCTGTTTCGATGCCCTAGTTGAGCATGAACAGACATACTTCAACTCCTCATGCTTCTCTCTACTAGCAAATGCCTAAATGCACGTGTTTTATAACCAAGGTAAAAAAGCATTTTTGGGATCATTTTACCGCTGAATTTGTTAAACTCTCATTACTATCAAATCAGACCAGATGCTTTTGCCAGCTTAGGTTTATTGAACTTGACTAGCACGTGGTCCTTTTTCAACTAAAAAGGTCACTTCCATGGTCGTCTCCAGTGCTTAATGCAAATAAAGTAGCACACACAAGTTGCTGTAGAGAGAAAATGAGTTATATTATACTGATGACACACAGTAACCAACAATCCACTGGTAAACAAAACCACGCCTCAGCAGGGTATTGCTATAACCCTGAACATGTTTAAGTGCTTATTTAAGCTTGCAGAGCTCATAAGAGAGTGCAACCATATGAATCCTCATGCTTAGATGGGCAGTTACCTTAGCTAAACACTATGAGACACAAAGCCATCCTACCATCAAACAGGAGCAGGGATGGCTGTTTAGGAATCAGTCCTCTTTGCTCACAGCTGTGTCCATGCCCACAGGCATTCTTGGGTCACACTGGTCCCAAGTACATCCCCACTTTGCCATTATGGAAACACTGCATTTTATTACATCTTTTTTTGTCAGGATCCACATACTTCACTGGTTCCCCATCAGATGGAAAAGCCTTTCCAGTCTCCCCTGCCTGATCATTGCCAGACCTAGGCAGCATTTAAAAACACATGAGAACAGGAGCTTTGCTCTAAGGTGGCTGAGAACTGAGCCTAACTTTTACATTAAGATTCATTGCATGGAATGGAGACAGTGGGAAATCATTTCTGTAAGAGCAGACATACACACACATCTACATCACTTAGTTAAAAATGCACAATTTCTGGTGTACCCTTTAAAATAACTCTCAGCTCTCTCTGCTAATATAAGGAAGTCTGTCCAACATTTTAATGTCAAAGGCAGCTTTAGATAACAAATACCCCTTCCCCAATCTTCATGAAGAGCCAATCAAGTCTCCAGGGACAAAATCAATAACAGCATTAACGGAGGACTGCCTGGTGAAATACATAAAGACAGCTTGGAAATTAGATTTATATATATTTTTTTTTATGCTGAGAGACTAGGCTATAACATAGAAGGTATTTGATATCTTCCCAGCCATTAAGAATGCACCAGATTGCAACATCAATATATCATGAATCTGACAAGCGTTATGGTATTTGTCAAGTAACTAACGCAAATCACTGATTCATTTGAAATAGAAGTAGTGTTTGAAAACAGTGAATAAGCCCTCACTAAATAAAAATAAGTGCTGAAATATAAAAGCAAAACCAGGAGACTTTACATGACTCAGTGGCCTTCCAAAATTTAGCCTTTTGCATTTAGTGAGCCTAACAGCAAGCAGAAAAATGCCCTCAGATACTTAAAAAGACAGAATTTCCTGACCTACAGTCTTGCTAGCCCCACAGCTTTCCATTTCTTATTATTCCTGAGAGAGGCATATGAGCTATTTGCTGGCAGAGATTCTGCAACAACAAAACAATACACCACTGTCCACCTGTAGGAAGTCACCTCTCCTGCAACACCCGTTGCAAGCACTAAAGACAATATTCACATCATTGGACCAGGCTTTTTGCCTCCTTGTAGTGTAGCCAAGATATGAAAGATGTACGGTCCAAGATGCAATAGTTCATTAATTTGCTGGTCTCTGATTAGAGGGTTGTGCCATGCCCCTGACAAAAGAAGTGGACACAGATGTTTTTCTTGTATCCCCATAAAGCCATCAGAACATGCAAATTGGCAGCCTGTGCTCCTATGAGTTTGCAGCTCTAATTTTTCATCTTTCTCTCCAGAGCATGGATCTGTTACAGAAATCTTTTTGCATGGCTGATCTTACAGTGTGGAGGGCAACAGAATCCAATCCCATAGCTCAGATTTCTTGCCCCTACAAGGATTAAGGTGTTAAATAACGAAAGCATAGATAAGAGCACTATTAAAACTAATGTGTGTAAATCTAGTCTAGAAACAGTTTGGTATAGCAAACTTGTTAATCTTAGATGTTACCTGGCATTTTCCTGTCCACTAAACAAGAGAAGCATTTTGAAGAACTCCAATCCCAGCAGAACTGATGGGAAAATATTTTACTAACTTCCTCTTGGCACTTAGACACAGCACAAGACAATTCACCTTTTTGCTGTTTCAGGGCTTGGTTCCCACCCCTCCACCTGTTGTTAGAGCTCTCCTGTGATGATTTACGGAGGTGCTTCCTATGCATGAGTCTCCAGAAGTACTATTTCCTTTTTGAGCTTCTAGCACTCATACTCCTTCAGCACACCGTTTTAAACATATCTCTATACTGCTTTCTATTTTAATGCAGTATTCAGACTTTCAGCTGGTGATCAGCATTGGAGAGCCCAATATTTCTTCAGAGTGCATCCTTCGATGATAGGGAAACAACAGTGACAGGCCATAAATCCCATCTGCTCCATTGAAGAGAGCAGTATTTGGTCCTCCTCCATGACCTTTCAGAGATACATCTGATAAAAACAAGTAACTCTCCTGTGTACCCAACCCACACCATGATGTGTTCCTCTTTTCTGTTATGCTCTCTATGGCTTCCACTGGCAAGGGCAAAATAGCAGATATACTGCTTAATGGAAAAGCCATTTATGCAGAAAGTTTGCTAGTTCTTTGACAGGCAAACACACTCACTGATTTAATATCACTAAAAACAAAAGAGCAGATGGTGGCCAAAGGAGACCCCAGGTACTTTTGTATTTTTTGGCCACAAAGTACCCTCCAGATGATGGAACAACTCCTGGGTTTTGTCTGTTCGCATTCATTAATCATAGGATCATAGAGTCATAGAATAGTTAGGATTGGAAAGGACCTCAAGATCATCAAGTTCCAACCCCCCTGCCATGGGCAGGGACACCTCACACTAACCATGTCACCCAAGGCTTCATCCAACCTGGCCTTGAACACTGCCAGGGATGGAGCATTCACAACCTCCCTGGGCAACCCATTCCAGTGCCTCACCACCCTAACAGTAAAGAATTTCTTCCTTATATCCAATCTAAACCTCTGCTGTTTAAGTTTGAACCCATTACCCCTTGTCCTATCACTACAGTCCCTAATGAAGAGTCCCTCCCCAGCATCCCTGTAGGCCCCCTTCAGATACTGGAAGATATTTATATGCAAGATATGTTTATATGCAAGAGACAGGCTACATGTAATCATTAACTCATTTTCCTATATATGGCACATGCAGTTAATAAAAGTGGTTTAAGACACAGATACTTTTTCGACACCTACATGGATGAGTGGACTAATATAATAATTGTACTACATATATGATAAAATAACCTTGGGTGGAAGCATAGTCTTATAGACTTGCTCGTACTAGTTGGGCTACACTGGTCCCACTGTTGGGCTACAAGCAATGCTGTAATTCCTTTTCCCTCCAAACACAGGGCTATCAAATTCCTCTAGAATTGTTCTGATCAACAGAGCAAGTACATTCCTGGTCTGAAGCCAGGCTGCAAGTCAAAGGGACAGAGAAGGAAATGCATCTTTCTTTTACTGGGACACCAAGTTCTTCCTCCACCTTGTGACCATTATTTGCTGGTGCTGGAAGAATCAGCTGGGAGTGAAGGAACACATGGAAGGGCTTAAAAAAATTGCAAGGAGCTAAAAAGGAGACACATTATTCAGCACCACAGAATCCCTCTCTGTCCATACCATTTGTGTTTCTTCCCCAGCTCTGACAGGTTCAATGGCTCCTTGTTTACATCTGGAGAACAGACACATTTTATTGTCTATACAGAGATCTCCAGGTAAAATCTTATCAGTTTCAACTATTGTTTCAGTGGGAATTTTATGAGCTATGAAGAGCAATGCTGGATTGCTTGAAGTGTGGATAGCTGCAAGAAGACTGCTAGCTGAGAGTTACTCACATTTATTGCTCTCTAAATCATTCCACTCTCTCATCAAAAGTACTAGGTTAGAACATGATTTTATATTTACTTATAGAGCTCCTTTCACCAACAAATGCTGACATGCAGCTACCTCTGGGGTGTTACTCTGCTTCCATAAAAGCCATGAAAACACTAACAGTGCGTAGTGTGAAACACAGTGAGAACAGCAGAAGAGCTGTGCAGCCTCACACCAAGGGACTGCCTCACTCAGAATCCTGTCTGCAGCAGAAGCAGAACCTTGAATAAGGCAAATACATGCCTCAAAAAAACACCTTCATTTTCAGGCCTTTGAGTATTTTTAGTGAATCAACCTGAACAAAATCTTCTCCTGAATACATATAAAACATCTGCATCCACAGCTTTCTTTGGCAAGCAGCTACATGTCTGTTGCCTGCTGTGCAAAAAACTACTTCCTTTTCCCTCTTTTGATGGTGTCTCCCACTAGCTTAATTTGATGATTCCTAGTTCTTGTGCTAGAAAATAGTTTGAGGCTTAAGAACACACTAAAACTGTGAGGAAAGGGAAAAACTCATCACATATGGGGTTCTTTTATTTTTCTTTTTTTTTTCCTTTTTTTTCTTTTTTTTGTTTTTATATTTTTCTTACCAAATAAATGCAAAAATAGACTTCGGCAACCTCTGAGATCCTTTGACAGAAAGTATTTATATACATATATTATGCTTTCTTATGATACCAAGGGAAAAGAATGAGGGGAAAATCCCTCTTCAATTACTAGAGCTGAAACTGGGACAAAATGTTGCTTTTACCAGCTGCAGACACAGGGTTTTTTAGTATTCAGAGTAATTGCCCAGAATCCCAACCAAAACAAGTAGCCCATTACACCCCCTTCCAGTGCCAGGATGTGGATTCACCATCATTAACAAGAAGAATGCATCTTCTTGACCCTATAGCAGCTCTTCCACTCTTCCTTCCTTCCTCCTCCCTCCCTACCAGAAGTGTGGGCTCCAGTTCAATGGGCTTTACAGGTGGGTCTGACATAAGCATTAAGCTGCCCGATTGTTTATGTACTGGCTCCTTCAAGTCCCTGTTGACTGTGCCATGAAACCAAAACTTGCTAAAAGAGCGGAAAATGCTCCAGTTAAAACCTTTCTGGCATCACATTCTGTCTATAAGGACAAGTGCTTTTTATTTAAATCATAAAAATAAATGAGGTTTTCTGCTTTAAGCTGGAGCACTACAGGAGGACTCAGACATCAGGAGATTCAAAATATGGATATCAGTTATCTGATGTATTTTAATATGGCACTTTGAGTCCTCAAACAGAAAATTGGCACCACATTTTCTCCCATATTAATAGAGGTGTTAACATGGTAATTCTGCAGGGAATGCAGATTACTTTCCATGTAGTTGCTAAAACACTGTCGTTGAATTACGCATGTGCAGATAACACAAATAGTAGTTGCCTAGAAGTGTAGACTAGCTTTGAAATACTTTCTCCTTCCGTTTTATATACAGCAAATTCATTACATGTCGCCTTGTAACTTGACTTAGGTGATAGGCTACTCCATCCAACAAATTATGTTTCGATACACAACTTCACATACAAAGTTTTCTGCTAGAATAATTTAGGCTGACACTAACCAGAAAAACCATGATGCCCATTACTTCTGTAGAAAGGAACACAGAAAAGTAGAAAGTAAATAAAGCTGTAAAGCAATGAAGTGAAACAGGGGAAACTAATTACTGACTGTAAATAATAATGGCTTCGATGATTACAACAACTACCGTTAGTAATCATTAGTACAATGTGCAGAGTTTCAGTGTTAATGGTTCAAAATAGCTCCCTCATCTGTTTAATGTCAGCAGGAAAGTGAGTTTGGATGCATTTGCCTACAATGCGAAGTATCAGCAAACATGTCTGTAACAAACCTATCCTGTCATGCCTCCAGATCTCCTGTATGAGCCACAACAATATTTTGAATATATTACAGCAGCCATTACCTTGGCTTCTTTAGCTGCCCTCATGAGAAGTCCTGAAGCACTATGTGACCTTCACAGCCCACAGAAATAGATTAAGATATTTACAGATCAAAGATACCATAGAACCATAGAATCACAGATTGGTTTGGGTTGAAAAGGACCTTAAGATCATCTAGTTCCAACCTGCCTCACACTAGAACATGTCACCCAAGACTCGATCCAACCTGGCCTTGAATGCTGCCAGGGACTGAGCATTTACCACTTCTTTGGGCAATCAGTTCCAGCACTTCACCACCCTCACAGTAAAGAGCTTCTTCCTTATGTCTAACCTGAACTTCCAAGTCTAAAAAAGGCAAATGGCCATAAAGCTCTGAATAAGTCTTGTTTATAGTTACAATTAAATGCTGCCATAAATAATTATTTCTTCTCATGAAGATTAAAAATGAAACAAAACAAGCGAACAAAAAACCTGAACACCCCAAACCCCCAACAATAATAACCAAGCATTTCTGCAGTTTCTGTTCATAAACCTAATTCTGTTCATCACAAAATGCCTCATCTTCAGCACTGGGAAATAATGTTATTCTATGGATTTTGGCTCAACTGAATGAGCCAAACCATTAGCTTTTTCATTTTATCTTTTTAAAAGGTTCAGTATTTGTTCACATCTGCATAGCACATGCACTATTGCAAAATGCAAAACATCTTTTATTGTTAAACGCGGGGTATTCTGACAGATCCCTATATTACACTTCCAGGTCTTTACTGAAATGTGGCACTGAACATGGCCACTCAAGCCAGGGGAATATTTATCACATAGGTCCAACAGGAGAGGAAGTTTTTAAAACAACAAAGAGAGACTGAACCAACAATCACCATTATTTCACTTCAGCCAAGCTTCTAAGAGCCAGAACTGTAAGATAGTGCTGCCCAGACACTTCTGAGCATCTTACTGCCAGTATTTGCCTTCAAAGACCTGCACACATCATGACTGTGGATATAGGTCCTGAGCTACTTTGTTACACACACATTCCCACCCATTACTGGATTTTCTCATTCTTCCTCTCCCAATATTAGTTGCACCACTCCTCTGCATCTATTATGAAATAAACATGACACAGTGCAAAAGAGGAGACCCCATTTGTTTTGCTTTGAGATACCATAAATCCTCTTGCAATACAATAGGGAGCTACAGCTGTGCTGGGATCCTGTACCACAACAGATTACATTTTCCTGATAAAGTGGTCAGCAACACATCTGAGAAGGTGTGTCATAGCACCTTTCCCGAGAGAGAAATGGTGCAGTTAGAGTTTGGTGTATCTGGTAAGCAGAAAGAAAGTCTCCCTTAGCATCTCAGGCATAGCACATTCCTAGGTGATTTCTCCAAAAGTATCAGTAGATGCAACCAAGAAAAGGACGAAGTTTTTTGTTCCCCAAAATCTGATAAATATATTGATCTTCAGCATCAATTAAAACACCTAATATATTTAAAGGCTTCAAATCTAGAGCCAATAGCACATTCATATACATATTTCACAAACACTGATAATAATAATTTCAAGAATAAGTTTTCTTTTATATGGCTTGGATATATTTGGTTAAAATATAAGCTAAAGATGAAAGCAAACTACAAGCTGGAATCAACTGGGAACAAATTTCCATGTCAGAAATACCAAGTTTTTGCTAAGACCTCATTTTAATGAAGAATTGAGTACATTAAACTTAAAACTCTAGAGTATGTTGTTTCAAGCTCCAGCTATTCATTCTGACTTGTGTTCAATATTCCATATAAATCAAAACAAGATGTTTTGACGCCATTCTGTCAAGATTATTAGCAGTAATTAATCTATTCCCATGAAACGTTTCAATTTCAGCAGGAAACTAAAACTGTCAAGATTGTTGATGGCTCTGGTAGAAGCACTGCAACAGAAAGCTGTTCTGTTTCAGCGGTCCCAGGTGACCATTTCTATGTGTTTATACAAAACGTGCTTCATCTGTCTGCATTGACACATGCAATTTGTTACTGTGGTTAGCTGTGCATAGATTTTATATCATATACACCAGCCTGTAAAATTCACCACTGTAAGGGAAGAAGCTTCAGTTAATTTTTGTAGTTAGGTTAACAAACATCTGCAGCCCTCATGTATCCAGGCCTCACAGACTTCCAAGGAAAACTAAACAGAAGCAATGGTCTTCTCTCTACCAGAAAACAAAATCAAATCCATTTTGATTACATTCTAGTCCCAGAGACTGTCCTTTTCTAAATTGTTATTATTGTCTTTTCAGGCTTACGCTACAGTGTCAGGCTGGCCACACAGGTTTTCAGCACAAATGTAGAAGACAGACATTGGGCAGCTCACAAATACAGACGGATGCTTCATACTTAGTTGAATAAAACATAGCTGTAGCTTCCAAGTTCCATTCAATAGCCAGCTCATCTTTTTAACAAATGACATTTCCTTTATTTCCAGCCATGCTTACAAGAGGCAGAAGCGAATAGCTGAGTCCCTGTAGATAGACTATTCACAGAGCTACCCCAGGGAGGAATGACATTACTGGAGGATGCTGGATACAGGCTTTTTAGCTCTCACCTATATTCCTGTATTTCACTCTTTAACCTGCTGGCTTCGTCTGTCTTTGTCCCAACACCTCTGGTTTACACCATCATCCCCTAAATTCCCCTGTACAGACCACCTGCATTCCCCATAGTTGTATTCATGCAGGCAAAGTGCAGGTCTAGACACAGACATAGCACAGCCATAGATTCAGGAGAGGGAAGTTCTTCATCACTTACATGAAGTCCTGAAATAATTAGTCAGTTCAGCACACTGGTATGTAACTTAGAGACAACCAGGATTATCAAAGATAATAGACATAGGCACTCCCTGTAAGTTTTCCAGATACAGTACTCCTGGCTGATGCTATTTAGCAGCTGCCCAGCTGTGCACTGAAAAGTGAGCATGATGAGGCTTTCATATCAGACATGACTTCAGGCAATTCTGAATGAGCAATTTTGCCATCACTGTGTTAGAAGCAGCTAGTCTATTTGAAATGTTTGCAAATTGTGTATATCAAAGATAAATAAGGAAATCTACTTGTGCCCTCTGTCATCTTCTCTTACACCAGGATAGCCCCAAGACTGGGACTGGAACCTGCCTTAAACCACTGTATATAAGTAGGGTGCTGCCTGCATCTACATTGAAGAGCCAGAAACAACCTTTTCTCTGTTTTCTTTTTGAGAAACATGCTGGCAGTCTTCAGGAGTAGGTGGCAGTACCACCATCAGTCACCTCCATTAAGTTACTAAACACTCTCCATGCCCGACCTTACAAAAGGCTGCTCTGCCCAGCACAGAAATGTTAACAGTAGGGAAAGAGCTTGAACATTTTGCATCATTCAATGAAATGCCAAACATCTGTAGGGCATGAGAGGGCACTCAGGGTTCTCACTCCACCTCCTGCATCCTCCTGTGGGGATTTGGAGTCCGTGCCCAGGCATCAGATCCGCCCTTCCATCCCTGGACTAGGGAGGAGGCAGCAGCTCCCCACTGCAGCAAATCATCTGTCATTTCTTGTTGATGTCATATCCCTCCTTTATGTCCTCGGACTGTGACTGTACAGCACATGCCTATAAAGATTAAGGTTTAGAGACCACCCTTGGAGGACTGGCAGTTTTAAGACTCGGGTCTTAACTCATTATTTTCCAGTCTGAGCTGAAGGTAGTTGCCTAGACAACAAGTCCAATTCATCAGCAGTGAATTGTCAGGGCCACACCTGGGTTGTGCTGAGCAGTCCTTTAATATAGCAGGATCAGCTGTCAGACATGGAAGGCCACCCCCAAAAAACCTGGAAGGTAAAAAGGTAAATGCTTCCACTGGGATATCTGTTTGTTAAATAGAAAGCATACTTTGCACTTGTTCACATTAAAAAGTAAGTACAGTTACTCCATGTTGCTGAGGGTATCTGGCTCTTGCCAGCTCCATAGGAAGGGTATACTTCAGAGATGCTCCCTTGCTAGCAGGGACAGAGAGTGGATGTGACATTTCAAGCATGGCAGTGAAGCAGTGTTCCCTGCCTGTACATAATCCATTTTGCAATCTCTACAAGGCAGGCTTCTCTGGATTTCCAGCGGTCCAGACCATTCAGTTCAAACCAAACGCAGGTATCTGGCAAGCCCAGCTCTGAAAATGCTAGTCATGCTGCTGGCCACTCAGTGGTCCCCCTTCTCTGCCAGCCTTTGCCAGTATTGCAAAACAACTGTGTAACACAGATAAATGTTTCATAATAAAAGTGTACCCCTCCAATCCCCTTTGCACCTCTGAGCCTCAGGCCAGATCAGTGTGGCCACAGCTTTGCTTCTGGCAGTGGGACTGTCCTCCTTCCTGAGTGCCTCACACACTCCTGGCACCTGGAGACAGCCTGGGAGTTTGGGATGTCCTGATTCAAAAGCAGCGATTTGTTCTTTAAAGCAAGAGTTCTGCCCAGCATCATCTGAGTGTCGCAGAAAACCACACACTTACTTACAAGTACAGGCATTTCTATACAGGCATTTTCTAGTTGATGTGTTGCTGCCCAGTGGAGTACAAGAACCAGATGTAGCAAGATACTTTACCAGCCAGCCTCAGGAGCCACAGACAACCAAGCACAGCATCAGCCACATCACTCTTCCTGCATGCCTCAGGTTACAGGAACCAATACACTTTCTCCATGAGAGCCTGGGGCTATTCTTATATTTCTCCTTCCTAGCCTGTGTGTGCAAATATCAGGCTTATGTTTTCCTGATTGGAGGACCTGGAATGACACAGAGATGAAAAGCTGCATGCAGTATTTTAAGGAAGCCAAAGAATTTCAGCACTTTTCTAAACACATTGGGACTTTTTTGGCATTCAGACAGAATGTTTTTAATTCCATACACTTCTAAAATGCTTGGCTTACTATTCACCTTTTTTTTGCCTTCTCTTTTGTACCAATAGTTCTTGGTCAACTAAGCTCACTCCCAGTGTGACAGGGATATCTTACGAAAAGTATACCTGGATTTGTTTAGTAGGCTGACGCTCTGCTTAAATTGAAGCTCAATCAGATCAAGACTGGAAATTGGCTATGCGAAAAGGGGCCAACACTCACAGACTTGTTGACACAACCATGGTTAAAGAAAGTAAATTCAAGCTACCTGAGTTAAACTCAATTCATATGAAAAACCAAGACAGAGGATATAAGCAACTTAATTAGTGACAGTAAAGTAACAGGCATCTAGTCAAGTTTGCTGTTTAAACAGCAAACATGGCATTATCATGTATATCTGGCAAACAGGTCTCGGTGAGTTGAGAGATATATTCATGACAAAAGAGAACTGCTAATGACAGGAGCCATTTCACATTCAACACATGAGAGAATAAAAGCTGAAAAATTGTTTCAGAATCATCTCAATTATTTTGTGACAGCTAAACAGAGCCTTTTTTATAATGTCATTGAGCTGTGAAGACAAAGGTATGCTTCTTCTGTCTGCTCCAACACTTCTGCCTTCTGCATTTACAAAACTGCAAGGTATTTAGTGATAAACGTATGTGGGTTATCTCCAGTTCCTTCCTGATGCCTTAGTAACAAATGACTTTTACGCAGCCAGGGCACAACTGGAGTGAAAAGACAGCTTCTTTGAAACCTAAAATACAACGAAACCTTGACCAAGGGAATGGGACTTTGTAAAATCTGCAGCTGAGGGCTTATAAAAAAACCTGCTGGGCCATAAATACCAGAGTGGTAATAACTCCACAAAAAAACCTGCTGGTTCAACTATTTTATCTGTCCTCTTCTTTTGTACAAGGTATAGAAAATGCATTGCATTTTATCAACATCAAAGTCAGCCAAATCTGATTCAGTTACCTCAAGCAAAAAGTGTATTAAACTGCTTATCCAAATCCCACATCCAGCTCATTGGATGCAAACCTCACACTATGCAACAGCATTTCTAAAACCACAGAGTTTGTGCTGGGGCCGCTGTGCCACATGAAGATGCAGCATCAGCTACCTGCCCTGTGGCTGGTCTGGCATGCTTCATAAAGGGCAAAACTCCATCACCACAATAGACAACAGATGTGGCCCAAACTGAAGGAGGCAGCCGAGTCTCCACCATTCTTCCTCTGCCTTGTGGTTTAAACGATGGAGATTTGCCTTGTTTTCATAGCAAAACTTCGCTGCTGGGAAAGGACTGGATAAGGTTACTAAAAATGTTGTCTGTTGCAGCAAAAGAGATGAGCAGTCTCAAAATTAGTTAAACTAAGAACACTTCTGCACTATTCTCACATTTCAATGTGATGCTCTCAATTACAGCTGACAGTTTGCATTAACAGCAAAAATGCACAGAGTGAAAGAATTAATTTCCCTATCTGGCAGGTCTGAGGAAGAAATCTGTCAGAGCCTCCTTGCTCTTGCTAGTGGAAAGCTTAACCTGCAGGGAAGGGGAAAGCCTGCTATGTCATTAACATTATCATTTTCAGATATCTTGTTCTCAGAGAAAAGCCATCTAGAAGCCTCTGAAAAGCAGGAGTAGCACACCAGCACGCTTTGGCATGACTGCATGAGTATGACACAGTTGGATAAAAAAGCCTCTTTTTCCCCCTCCTACAAGAGCCTCAGGGAATTCAGCTTCCTCTCAGTACCTCATGCAATCTACATAAAGCTATTTTTGCCACAGGCAGTCAGTGCTGTGTGACTGAGCACTTTGGAGTAACACTTCTCAACACTTATTCCTGGCAACCAAACAGCTGCTCGGGGGCTTGCTCACAAAACAGGCCCAAACCGGTGGGAAATGTGCAGGAAAATTGCCCAGGACTGGCTTCCCCAAAGCTTCACAATAGCTGAAGGGTAACGAGAGACCTATTTATAGGCACACTTCCTAACTTTCCAGGCAACTCTGCTACATAGAATGCTGAGCAGTTTCAGTGATGGCTGTGATGTGTGTAGGAGAGCTGGGCTGCCTGTCTTCTAGTCCATGGGGACAGTAAGACACAGACTGTGTTTTTCATGATGCAAACTCCAGCAGATGAGGTTTAACTGATGGGAGTAATGTTTCTGATGAGTGTCTTCAGTCAGTGTGTAGGAATAAATGTATTTATTCAATTAAATAGAGCTTTGGAATTGATTTAATTAAAAAAAAATGTGAAGGAAAGGAAAAATGTGAAATGCCTTCACATACTTAGCCAGGCAGGTAAATATGATCTATATATGCAGGTAGAGGGGAAAAAGAGAATGCACATGCTGGGCTTGAGGCAGGGGAGCTCTCTAAGCTTGTCACAGCTGAACACACAAGTAGGATTTGGTGGCATGTTTGGAAGGAGAGTCCTCCATTTCCTCTACCCTTTGATAACAGGCATTTTGACAACGGGGGAAAGGAAAGATAGGTGAACGCCATCAGCACCTCTTCCCATCTGATTTCCTAAATGAGGAAGTGGGTTTTGCTTTGTATTTCCTTTGAAAGAAGCACCCAGAATGCAGGCAGCACTCCATCCATACAGATTTCATAGCAAAGGACAATGCTCAAGAGCAGAGAGCAGTTTGCAGCTCTGCACGTAATGGCAAGAGGAAATTTGGAAGGAGCTGAGCCTGTTTCAGCTTCTGGAGCCAGGTCCTTAGGAGATGGCTTTGCTGGCAGCATCTACACTGCCTTCACAGTTTCCTTCTCATGCTCTGGTTAAATGGTGTGGTTTAAAGAAACAAAACAAACCAAAGCAACAGCAACAAAAGGAGACAAACTTGTCTTCTGCACATCTTACAGCTCATACTTCTTCAGTCTGAGAGTAAACCCTTCAAACTGACAGAGTCCTGGGCACAGAGGAACTGTTCAAAGAATTATTTACAGAGAAAGGGTCCCAGTATGCACAGTGTCCTCCCAACCTTTTCTGCATAAGAGTTCCTTTTAAAACAAGCTTCTCCTGGGGCAACAGTTTGTGCAGGGTAAGAAGGCAGCAAACAGTGGGGCCAACACCTAAGAAGCATTTCCACCAGAAGCAGGCCTTCTTGGGAGACTCAGCAACATCACCACCATGTGCCATTAGCATCACATTGTCAGCTACTCACCACCAACAAATTGTATTATCTCAGGTTGAATTTAAAACATTAGGCATGCCAGTCTGCCATTCCCATCAATGCTCAGTCCTGGGTATTTCAGAGAGACATCAAGGGATCCTCCCTCCCAGGCACAATGCTACACAGTCTCTTATACTGGGTAGTGCTTTGTGGTGCTCACCTAGAGCAGCTCCTGACACTCTGTGAGACCTTGGGCATTTCCAGTTACCCTTGTTTTACCCAGGCTAAAGCACGTGAGGGAGTGTGGCTCTGCAAGCCAAGACACAAAGACATCTCTAGTCTTATGAACTAGGGCTTGTTTCTGAAATGAAATTAACTTGTTTTGCCCTTTGAAGAAAATAACCTTACTTGATACTTTAAATATGTTTAATTAAAGGGGTAAAAGGACTACTTTTTGTTACTAACTAATCAAGAAGCATCTCTAATTTAAAAACAAACCAAAATCAAACCTTAAAGATCAGTCGTGATGTAAACCCCCTGCTACAAAGGTGCCTGCCTGGCTGTAACTCTACCTTTGTACATGCAAGGCTTTCAGCATGGCAAAGAGGTGCTCGCTGCACAACCACCACAAGGTAACACTGTTTCAGAACACGATTAGTATCTCAAAACAAGAGCTCCTATGGCTCTGGCCAACTGTCAGATAATAGGCTAGTAAGACAGCAAGATTTAATTCAGAGAGCAATTGAATCCTCTGTATGACAGCTCAGGCAAGAGCTAAACCAAGCGAACAGATGTGAATATCCACTCTTGCTTTCTTTAGCCTTGTCCACTGCTAAGGTGTAACAAAAACATTACCTGTTTTTTTTGTGATGATCCATCACCAGGGATGTAAGTGCAGTGAAACTGGAAAGAAACCACGAGGGAGTAAAGCAGCAGGAAAAAGGAATACAAAAGAGAGAACTTACAAAAAGAAATGGGAGAAAACAAACCATCTTCCTAATTGTCATGTATTTTTAAAAGGGTATTTCCTACACCAACACCTTTCCAGAATGAGGGATGAGAATATTATTTTGGCTGAAAAAAGGTTCATCTAAAGGTCTCCTATACCCAGGGGTGTCTGAGAAGCATTGAAGGAAAGGTAAAGTTCATAGTTACAGGACAGACAAGATGATAGAGAGCACAGAACATGCTGACAGCTCTAAGGGAGTGTCACAGAGTGAATTTCACTGTAAACATCTAATTCTAGAGGCTTCTCATCCTCTGACATCTGATAAGAATCATCCATTCTACACCTGGATGAGCAAAAGACAGAGTGACCACTTGACTTCAGTAACCAGATTCCCTAGAACACACTGGATAACACTTTCTGCTTCCTCAGCAATGTTCTGTGACTTATGAGATTATTTTTCTTTTTAAATCCATAGATCAGAGCACACATACGCCCATCTGGAGCCAGGATGGAAAGCACAAATCTGCAGTTAAATGTCAGCCCACAAGGCTGTAACCAAAACAAACCTGAACTCAAATTTAAACAAATCAGTACTGCTACAGCAAGATGTTCCCCTGGTACCTTTGCTCTTCTCGCTTCTGGCAAAGCCAAGCAGTGAGGCCGCCCTCACGTATAGCATTCAGGCAAAAGCCGATTTTAAGTTAGTCTAACAAGCATTTAAGAACAGTTTCACCTTACCACAGTCAGTAGGCTCTGAGCACATATTTGAATAGCACGCTGCATAGGGGTAGTTTTTTCAGTTGTCCCAGACAAAAATCTACATTATAACTCATGGACATGCTGCAATGTATGCACAGAAAACTTTGACAGTGTGTCATTTGTAATATAAGTTATAACTTACAGACCTCCTGTAACTTATGTATGGAACTTACGCAAGTTCCTCCGGTAACTCATGCATGCATGATGGTACATGTGGACACAATCCAAGTGACATTAGGAAACGTTCTGTATAACTTCTGCAGCATGTTAGGAGCCTGGATTTTAGATACTTCAGAAAAAGCTCATTGGAGGGCTCTAGTATTGTTCTCTGCTAAACAATCTATTACTCCCTCTCTCCTTGCCTATCCTTATCAAAGTCACCTATCCTGAATTTCTAACTACCAACACAAGAGTGTTGAAGAGAAACTTGGTAAAAAAATGGATTCTCTGAATTTCAACATTGACGTACATTATTTAATTTACCATTCACAGAACTCAGAATTTGTCTTCAGATGCACCAAGACTGAGGTGACATCAAAAAGGTAAACTCAGATGTTACAGCTGTAGAACAAGAGCAATTATACGGTAAAGAAGCCAGAGACCTGCAAATGCACCCAGAGCCTCATGCCACTACTGGAGCATCATACCAGTGCAGAAGGCACAAGCACTTTAATGATGTTCAGTATGCAGAAATAATAAATGCATAAAAATACCAGCAGCTGCTCTTTGTGACAGAGTCAGGACCAAACAACCAGTGAGGAAGGTAAATTATAAGATGCAGACTAATATTCTGTGCAATATTGTTCTCAGAAAGGTTTATAAGATCCACAGATCTTATAAATCTTAGGCACATATTTTGAATCACACAAACAATCCCACAGTTTAATGGGGACAAAAGGAAAGCAGAGATTTTTAGCATAAAGGTAATTGTCAATGCCAGAAAATGAAGCTGAGTCAAAGATGAATGCTTCCTCTAAGAAACAGGTTTATCACAGCAGGAGCAGCACTCAGCATCATCCTTCACCCATGATCCAGGTCTGTTCCCAGGGCACAGCTCCCCCAGGTTGGGTGGGAATGATTCACACAGGATGAGCAGAGAAAACACAGCAGAACACCCATATTTGTTAATCAACAATGAGAGTTTATCTAATCTAAACAACTGCCCTTTTGTACACTGAGACGGGAACAGATACAACCTTTCTCACATACAGCATCCTTACTTTTGACTCTGGGTCTGGCTTCTCATTGGATTACATTAGCAAATCTACAGCACAATCAAGACAACAGAAAAACATCACTGCAGTAAGTAAGAAAAACAAATGCTTCTGCTTTTGCAGACATCTTTCCCTGATCACACTTTAAAACAACCTATTAATCCATACAGATTTTTCCAGTGAACTATTCAAATGTACATAACACAAAGATACTACAGTGAACAAAACGGAGTCTGGTCACCACATTGGAGGTTCAGTTGCCCACCCAGCCACAGACATGTTCATTTGGGATGCCTGCCATCCCAACCTGCCTAGGAGTGTGCCTGCTGGACAAGCTGCAGTTTCACTTGTTCAGGAGAACAAAAGTGGATGTACACAGGAAGGCCACTATCTGCCTTCTGGATGGCCAAGAGCTGATGCCCAGGGGAGACAGTAGGCATCAGGAAATATCACTGCTCTCCCTCTCAGCCTCCCAGACAAGAAGCAGTGTATTTACACTTAACAATACTGCATTTAAAATGATGTATTTGGTAATCCCTGTAGTCAGACTGAAGGTCAGCTCTTAGCCTCAGCTCCACTGTAAAGAACACCTGCACCAGCAGCTGATGGGAGGAGTGCACCTTGCAGAAGGTACAATTCAGACACTGACAAAAGCAGTGCACAATACTGTATGGTTGCTTACTATGTCTCCTAAGAGAAAACAAATAACATTTGCATGATATAATTACTTCCAAATACAAGTGGACAGTGGGAGCAAAAGCTTTTTAACAAGCTTTTTTACATTTTAACAAGTCTGGAACATTAAACCTCAGCTCAGACTGAAGACCATTTCTTATTTTTTAATCCAAAGTTCCTTTTCTTTATATATATACACACACATGTATTCCAAGCATGATTAAATTGCCTTGGATCTGGGTTCACCTGTTGCTTCAGGAATCATTTCACATTTGCAGAAGGATGAATGAAAATAGTCCAGAGTGTGATACGAACATCTTTGACTGTACTATTCAATACCCTGTGCTCTTCAAGCTAATCCTCTTACTGTGATTAGCAGAAGAACAGAAGGGTTGTAAGGAGGGACTTAAATGGGCTTTGGCCTCAGCCTGGGTTCATAGCCCAGACTGGCTCCTGCATTTCTTGTGTGAGTGGCCCAAATTGAATTTCAAATCCCCACTAATTAAATACTTGAAAGGCATTGCTAGGAAGGAGAGGAGAAAAATGAACCATGCCAGAGAGATAAAAAAGTTTACACAGTGTTAACTTAGGGTGAAAGGAGTGAAATTTTAGATGTTGGTGGTGTGGGTGATGAACTCACTGGAAAAATGGGACAGTGTGTCCAAAGAACACATCTGGGAAGCAAACTACAGCTGCCTTCTGCATCCAGGGAAAAATCACAGCTCCCAGGACAGAGTGATACCTATTAGTGGCTAGATTTTAGGCCTGTTTAAGGCACAGTATGCACTTCAAGGAGACTTACTGCAAATACCTTAAAAGCTTTTGTTCACACAGTATGTTGCAGCCCAGGTCCCGTCCCATTGCTTCCCAGTTCCCTCTCAGTATTTACCTATTACTCACTCATTGCTAGTAAGACAAAATTAAAAACTATTCATTATTTAGAAGGCTTTGTTTTCAGAAATCCACATCACGCAAGTTAGGTCTTCTGAGATTCATTTAGACTCGTCTGCTTAAACCCAACTAAATGCATTGATCACACACATCATTCTTTGTAGCCAACAGTGATTCACATGTACATAAAAATCAACTCCCCTGCCTTATGGTGAGACTCAGCAGCTGTTCAATACTGAACAGCCACTAGCTTCCTTACTAGACCCTTTGCTTACTCCTTCAAATGTATCTGCACTTTCCAACCAAAATGTCTGTTCATGTCTGAATGCACTGTTTCACAGCCCAGGTGATAACTTCCTTCTGAAAACTGGTTCAAAATTATGAGATGCTCTTATGAAGCCTAAGTTTCATTAGTTATTCCTAAAGCTAGCCAAGTAACACTGAAAAGCAGAACGCTTTATTTATTCCACCTTAGATGTAAAAACATATGACAGAGTGATAAATTAACTTGAAGCAGTAAAGCCCAAAGAGTTGTACCTCAATAATAAAATAAGAAGGATGAAGTACAAATGCAGTTTTACTATTACAAACCCAAGCATCCTGCAGACAGGCAAAATGGTCAGTGTGGAGCCAACCTCTCCTGAAATTACTATCTGATTAAATATCCCTGCTACGTCCCTCTGGACAGCTTCCTCACATAGCCCCAGACTTGCAGAGAAGCAGAGCTCCCCCAGCTCTCTGGGAGCACTTTTGAGCAGCCAAGCAAAATCTCTGTGTTTTGGTAGGGTTTGGGGTTACAGCTTTGCAAATAACCTGCAAGAACACACATAGAAAAGCCATGTTAAGTATTAAGGAATTGGCTTTGATACTTCAGGAGTCCCAGCAGAAGACATTTGAACAGGATTTTCAGGTAGTATTTTGAGGCTGGAAAAGTTTAACTTCAAGAAATATGTTTTAAAGTATTGCCAGCAAATCCTGTGGAGGCAGGAGTGAATCTAGGTAAGCTTGCACAGCTAACCAAGAAGAAATCAACAGTTCAACATTAATATCAATGTAATCAATCCCTGTAGGGACTATAAGGAACTATTCCATCTTGCAAAACATAGGTGTCTTCACAGACACCAAATGCACAGCACAAAGGAAGATGCTGCTGGTGGTGCATGAAACCATGATATTTCAAAATACACTGGACTCCCGAAAGCAGAAGAGCACCTTCTTTGGAATAACAACATCCAAGTATGACTGGAAGATTAGTGCCACACACCTTGTCTCTCTGAGGATCCACAGATTGGGCAAGACTTTGAACTGACACGTTCACCTGAACAACAAGTAATTGGATTTTGACACAGTGTGACAGTTTGTGTGACATGACCATAAATAACATAGCACCAGTAGGATAAAAGGAGCCAAATACACATCACAGCAAGCTTATATAAACAAGGAATTAAATCTTTCTTCTTCAAGCAAAGTAACTTACCTGGCTGATCATCCCTGTAGTAGACTCACAGTATTCTAAAAATACTTTTGAAATTGATTTTGAGCTGATTTGTCATCACTTTACACTTCAAAGATGTGCATTCCTTTGAGACTATCTTTGTTTTCGTACCAACTGTTGAAGCCTTTCCCCGTCCTTGACCTTGGCTTTAAAGCATTTCAGATGTATCCAAGTGTTGACTAACATCCTTCTGTTTTACAAATACAGATGACAGCTGGCAGAACTCAGGCTGCTCATCTTAAAGGCTCATGTTATACTGATTTTTCACAGCCGTCATAATAAACAAAACTTTACAGGTATAAATAGACATTATTTGTTGGGCTGGGGCACTTGGGGTTAGCCAGGGCACCAGGGACCCTTTCCCATGTGAGAAGTGATTACCTTCTTCTTGCAGGCCCCACTTGCTGGGATGTCTCCCAAGTGGGCTCCTGCTGGAAGTCCTGCACCACTGACACTAGCCAGGAGCACAAACCCAAAGCAATGGGCTTTCAGGGTGCTGGAAAGATAAACCAGCTGCCACCCTTGTCTCAGCCTTCTCTAGAAAGTGATGGTTATGGATATACTGGAACAAAGAGGTGCTTGTTGACTTGATGAACATGACTGCGTGAAGAGATATGATTTTACCGCAGTGGTAAGACATTCGATGTGAACTGACAGACCCTACCTGCCTGGGTATGACGAAAAAAGGTCAGCTCTGACATCTGCAGGAACAGAATGAACAGAGTATTACTTTTTATTCTTATTGCAGAAAGACCCCCTAAAATCAGTGGTGGCCAAACTTCCCATCAGCCTGCCACAGCCACGTTCACTGCGGCTCTCCAGACAGCTGCACATGCAGCACCTGACACCGTGTCAACAGCCAGGATTGTTCTGTCCTGATTCATTTCCAAATGGGGGGAAAGCTTCTCTGCTGGTTTTCAGCCATGCACATAATTCCTTAGACTTCCATTTATATGAACTATGCATTGGAGAGAGAAAAGTTTTCCTTTTTATGATAAGGCAGATCATGAGACACATGGCTGATTTTGCTTTAAGATACAATCAGATTCTGAAAGTGCAGCAAGAGCACAAAGAGTGTCTGACAGTTCAAAGCTGTGATGTTCAGTCTTCCTTGTATGGTGCATATATTCAAGCACAGAAATTGTCGATTTTGTGCCCTAGTACCAAAGATGAGGCACTTAACTGGTGTGTTAGACATGATAAAAAGGCATTCACACAGAGCATGCAATAAGATCGAAGGACAAGGACAGAGAAAAGTGCTAATAAGAGACACCAGAGCAGCATTTTTTTGTGGTATGTGACATGGCATTCTCTTTATGACCATTTGTTCTGGTTTTCTATTGCCCCTTCTAATGCTTGAGTTATGTTTCTGGTTCAAGAGAAACCCTGAATGCAGGAACTTAGCATAAAGCTTTACAGAGGCCTTGGGACTTTTAGAGATGTCTACAAATATACTCACAAAAGATATGTGTATTTTGTTTCTGTTTTTCTCTCCATCTTCTTCTAATAGAAGTCTATATTATATAGGCAGGTCTATATTATATATCATTTTCATGGTTTAAGCCCAGACAGTAACTCAGAACCATGCAGCAGCTCGTTCACTACCTCACTTCTCCCCACCGCAACTCCCAGAGGGATGGGGGTGAGAACTGAAAGAATGTAACTTCCATGGGTTAAGAACAGTTCAGTAACTAAGGTATAATAAAAAACTACTACTGCTGCCAACAATAATAATAATGGTAAGGGGAATAACAAGGGGATAGAATACAATTGATCACTACTCAATAGCTGATACCCAGCCTGACCTGAGCACTGATTTGGCCCTCCTCAGTAACTCCCCGCAGTTTATATACTGGGCATGATGTGCTGTAGTATGGAATACCCCTTTGGCTAGTTCGGCTCAGGTGTCCTGCCTCTGCTGCCTCCTGGCTTCCCATCCCCCTGCCTACAGGCAGAACATGAGACCATAAAGTCTTTGACCAGGGTAAGCACTGCTCAGCAACAGCTGAAAACATAGGTGTGTTATCAGCATTGTTCCCAGACTACAGCTGAAAACACAGCACTGCACCAGCTACTAAGGAGAAAAATAACTGTTACAGCTGAACCCAGAACAATTGCAAACCTTATACTGAAGTACTCCACTTCCTTTCATTGATACGTGAGAGAAGTCATATCACTGGTATTGAGCCCAAACCAAAAACACCCAGAGCTAAATTGCACTGAGACACAAATTAAATCTAAGGCTGATGTGAAGGCAGCCACTAAACAGAGGAATTAACTTCTGAGGTTTGTTGATGTGGATTTCAGGGGTCACAGTCCAATTCTCAACAGAGAGCACAGTCTCATGCTAGAATCACAGTGAATGGGCTCACTGAACTCTTCAGATGGGGTGTCAAGTTTTACACATCAGTGATGTCCATCAATTGCTATGGTCCAGCTTGTGAAGAATTAAATGACTGATGGCACACTTGGCAGCTTCCAAGCTGAGTCAAGTCTTAATTAACACTTTACATACTATGGATAAACTGAAGCTCATCTGTAATATTGTCTTCCCCTTACCCTTTGCTCTCACTGCTGAGCTGCTGGCCAAGATACTGCTCCAAAACCAATTCTTGTGTTTGCTAGGATTACAATGCTGTACCTGAGCCATGCAGGTTTAACAAGTTTTCTCAGCCTTTTCCCTGTTTGAGGAGCTTTAAAATGATTTCTTCAGTGAAGTGGGAGCTGAAGTTCCCTCTCCCACACACAGTCTCTGGAGAATACACACACTCCAAGGATGTGCTGCCAACCAGCACAAAACATTCCTCCTGAGCACAGGAGGATGCACATGAACACACCTGCAGATCATTCCTACTGTCTTGACTCGAGGAAGGAATCATCACTCACAAACTCTACATTCTCCTGTGTAACTGTGACACTTTATTAGGAAAGAAAAACAAAGAGCAGATTCCCAGCAAACTAAATGCTCATAAATACATAAATTCTAATCAGTTTATCTGTTACATGAATGCTTTATTCTGGCTTCACTTGAGCGTTGGCTGATTCTACCCCTCCTTTTGTCCCTTAGAATGATTTCCACTTCCTGTCCCCACAGGTGCTTTGCCCAGTGACTACAGTTATAAAGGTATCTACTCATGGAGGAAACACAGAGAAAAGATGGCAGAGGAGAGAAGAGTGGCAATGACTAAGAGACTCTCTCCTCAACCTGCTTCCTCAGTGTGCTACACTTTCCCTTAAGAACACACCTAGTAATCACAACCAACAGAGGTTCAGGGCATCCATCACACACTGTTCATCCCCAGAGGGCAGATCAGTACACAAGGTTTGGGATGGCTCTGCTGCAAACACAGAGAAGAGCTGCTCTTCGATATAGTCGAAGTGCACTCACTTCAGCAGGCCTAGGAAGGTAAGAAGTTTACACACTTTGGTATTTTACAGCTGCTACTGTAAAAAAGAGAAGGAAAAAGAAATTAGAGTTTCCCTAAGAAAGACCTTTTGGATGAAGTTTGGAGAACAATTCCTTTTTCTGCATTGAGGATAGCGTGGCCCAGAAAATATCAAGGTAGAAGAGTTTAAAAGCCTTAAAAAATGAGGTCTAAGATTGAAACCCTACAACACCATGACCCAAATACACTGTCACAGCTTTTCAACAGAGGATAAAAGAGGCAAAATATGAATAACAACTTCAAAAGGGAGCCACAGGCAATACTGACATCCAGGACAGACCAAAGACAGAGATCCATAGAAAAGCTTTTAGCTGTCTCCAGCAGTTAGAAACATCCTGAGAGTAAGCTCCCCAAAATATACTTCCAAATGCTAGCAGATAAGACTTCATCAACCACAACATGGCAGCGCATGAACTGATGTGCTGAAGCACTCCAGGGAAAAAATTAACCGTAAGTATGGAAATTAAGCAAAGATGAGAGGGAAGAAAGTGCTGATATATTGGTCTCAGGAAGAAATGTAAGGAGGGAAGCAACTGCCTCCACAGTTGTCTTTTGTTGTGGTTTGTTTAATCAAACAAAGAAACACTAACAAACACCTTTGATCATGCACAGGTATAATCTGCAGGTTACCCATTCCTTCTGCTGCAAAACTTCCTGCTCCTCCTGCAGGAAATCCTCCTGGACTGGCATTCAGCTGTAACCCTCTTCGTAAGAGCTGTGCATAGTCCACCGACACCTGAAAACCTTTGTGAAGATTCCTGGTCTGCAGTGTTTGACTGTGTATTTGATTTCAAACTGGCCTGCTGCCCCCATGGGCTGACTGTATTCTGCACACTTTCCTAAACTGTGCCTTCCCAGATGTTGGATCCAACCACATCCATGGTGTCAGAGCTCCCTCAAGCCTTCAGGAGCACCACCTTGAACTTCAGTGGTAAAATTTGGGTGGCATTGTTGAATTAATTTCCTGTCCATCTGTTCTCCAGCTGCTGGAAGTGCTACAAAAGACTCGGGTGGCCCAATCCATGAGAACGGCTCTTCAGTCTTGTACCAAAAACCTGTTATCCATTGGTCCCATCCCTCTACAACTGCAGTGCTGATTCATGGAGGCCAACACCAAGAGAAGAAACCTGGCTCTGCACCTGTAGGAGCATTAGTTGTCTTTTGCACAGCACTTGGCTGTTCAGGGTGCCTGCCCCATGTGTCTGTGCAGTGCAGACAGGTTTATTCTAAACTCCTCCTGCCTCCAGGGGAAGAGAGGAAGAAGCAAAAAATCACAGTGACTTTTGCCCGTCACACAGTAATGAGTAACAGAGCTGAGAACTGTAGATCTTATGGTTTTACTCAAAAAGAAAGTGTCAGTTACACTCTTTCTGCTGCCAGCTGATGTTGGAGGAACCCTGGGCTGAAAGATTGCTACAGAGCATCTACCCCAAGAGCAGGTGTGATGTTTTGTGGCCACTGTTGAGGAGGACAAACTCAAGCATTATCACTTAGTTTAACAGAACTCATGTAAATGAGATGAGCATCATTAACCCTGCTTTATAAGCAACAGAGTTTCTTGCCTAAGGTTACAAGTGTCCCTTGAGGAAGGAGAAAATTGCATCCTTTAACTTGACTAGCAAAGCTCCTAGAAGCCACTACATTGGAATGTAACTTTCACGAAATCCTGCAATATCTTCATGTATCCATCCAAGCCCCAACAGACACATAGGTAGTCACAGAAGGCTCTCAGCCCATATGCTTCCTATGAGCCTGTGGGTCCAAAAGGGATCTTGTGCACTGCTGGAGGAGTCCCTGTGCTTTGGCACACACTGCAGATGCTCAAAGATGCTCAAAACAAGTACCTACCATTATAGTTTCCTCCCTTGCAGAAAGTTCCCCCAAACCTTCCTTCTGCCATTGCTCAGTAAGACCAAAGGTGGGAGAATGAACTGCTCCAAATGCAAAGGGAAGGCATGGGGGGCTTGGATACAAGAGTTAGCTCCTCTCCTGTCATGGACCTGGGCACAAGAGCGGTGTGTGAGGACAGGCTCAGGGAGCAAGGACAACTGTGCACCATTCTTTCCAGCAACTCGGTGCTCAGCCTCCCAGCACTGTAAAATACACACAGTGCACAGGCATCAGCTCATGGGGCCTGGGTCTAATAGGAAAAAAAACAGAATCTGGAAACTGGCCACCAAAAAACCCAGTTTAGGCACTAAAATACTGCATTTCTGTCCCCAGATACAGTACAAAAGTCAATCAGGGTAAAGACACAAGTGCAGCATATCTTCAGGGTACACAGCTAACTAACAGCAATCAGCAACTCCTCTGTCGTGGTAAGGAAGACTAAAAATGGAGAAGTAGATTGCCAGCCATACATAAGGTTAAATCAAAATGCAGTAGCACTGGGAGAAAGTATCGAAGAAGAGTTATGGTGCAATTTCTGGATTGTTCACTGGAGGGTTAGGATTCCCAGACTGCTGCAGCCATGGGCTGTGTGGGATAGGCCTGAGCACTACAGGGTCTCTATGCTGCTGTTTCTGAGGACATAGCATCAGACAGAAAGCATCCTTTGTGTGGGAGAATCTATGCATTAGAATGGCTTGTTGTATAACTCAGCTTTGCGTATACATATATATATATTTTATTTAAAGAAGACACCATTCTCATTGCCACCACTGTATGCATCTGTATATATTTTCTGCTAAGGCAGTATAAATGTACTGAAAATAAGTGAAACTCTTTAGATCCACATATAAACCATAAAAGCCCACGCAGCTAGAGAGTGTGGGCGACACCAGATACATGTTTAAGCACTGAAAACCACTTCCAAAGGTTATTTCTTCAGAATACTGTGGTGCGTTGTGGCACTGATTCAATGTGATGCTAATACTGCTTCGCATCTGGCTCCATTTCAGGTGTAACAGTAACACAGATGAAAAGTGAAAAAGTTTATACCCTTTTTTTTTGTATCCAGGCTCAAAGAACCTGTCAGTCACAAGTGTGAATCCCATAAAAGCAGGACTAATGCTGCAATCATTTCCCATTCCCCAGAAGAGGAAAAACAACATACATCAGTGCAAAACACAGGGCGAGTATTTCAGCTGTCTTACTGAGACACCTAATCCAGCCCCCTCAGCTCTGTGCTACCTGGGCTGTACACAGCATTCCTCACACCTTTTGCTTGAATGTGTCGTTCTTAAATCACATCCTGGCTCTCTGGCTCCTTCATTTTCTAAGCTTTAGTTTATATTTGCAGAAGACATCCAAGTGCTGGGTTTGATCAGTACTTACTAGAGATCACCTTTCCGAAGTCTTGGTGTCTGCTCAGGCACCCACTGCATCTCAGTTGCCCTGCTTGGAGGAGAGAGCCAGGAAACCACTGTGCTGAACCCCCAGTTCCACCACAGCTGGTGAAGCTGCCACCCTGCTTTCCAGACAAATGCCTGCTGAACAACAGCAAACGCCAATGCTTGAGTCACTGGGAAACTGGGGTGCCTAGAGTGTCTTTCAGACTGTAAAAGCAGCGCTAGTAAAGGTTTATGCTTCCCTGAAGAGGGCTCTCCATCTCAGTTTATATAAACAGCTTGCCAGTTTACAACAGCAGGAAGGAAGACAAAATAACCCCCCCGAAACCAACAAACCAAGGCAAGATAGACAATACCTGTTGTAACTCCATCTGCTGTAAGACATGGTCCTGTTGCTGCTGACACCATCCATCTCCGCCTTGACTACGGCACTTCCAGCATTGCTCGCGTCCGGCAGGCAGCGGCTCCGGGCTGGAAATGGACCACCTGCGTGAGGAGGGCCCCACCGCCGGGATGCGGGCAGACACCTCCGAATCCACCACCGGCTTCACATCGAGCTCTGGATGCGCGGAGCAAACCACTGCCCGAGCCGGGGAGGGAGCGATGGATGGAGAGGGAAGCGGAGGGTCCCCGCAGAGGGGACCGGCAGCAGGATGTTCCCAGCCCGGCAGGCACAAAGGCGCTCAGGTAATGAACTGGAACAAGGGTGCTAAGCCGCTTAAGGGATCTCCGGAGCAGCGGGGCTGCCTGCTGCCTGCCTCCTGCCTGCTGCCTGCCCAGCACACGAGCTCCCGTTATTTACTTACTTATTTATTTATTTGTGCTGGTTGCCACAGATACCGGTCCACGGCTCTGACATCACCCGCTCCCACCCCGAGCGGGGCCCTGGGGCTCTCCCTTCAGCATGATCTTCCAGACAGACACTGATCGCATCCCTCCGTGCACAGGGACTGCGCCGAGACCCGGCCGCGGTCGGGCGGCTCCGCAGCATCATGGCCCTGCTGCTCATCCCACTGCACCGCGCCCGACAGCTCCTTGTATAGACCACACCAGGGTCACTTAGAGCACAGTGAAAAGGCTTTGCAGACCCCATCGCAGCCCCTGGTTGCCTCAGAGCTGGGACATCAGCATGACATCTGTGGAACAGGCTGCGCAGGGCAGTGGTGGAATCACCATTCCTGGAAGTGTTCTCAAACTGTGTAGATGAGGGTCTCACTTACACAGGTTATGGTGGTCTTGGCACTGCTGGGGCAATGGTTGGACTTGATGATTTCAAAGGTCTTTTCCAACCTAGTTGATTCTGTGATTTCACATGACTCTGAGCACATGTCTGAGGTGTAGAACTGAGAGCCAAGCCATGCTCCAAGGCTCCTGCTGCCTTTCCCTCATGGGGACCAGTAATGTTCAGTGTTGGGGCCAGTGCTGAGGACCTGTGGGTCTCTCACAAAGGCATTTCCCACTTCCACCAGCTCCAGGCACCACAGGGTCTGCTCTGCTCCCAGGTGCTCAGTGGTGTGAATCAGACCTTGCTTACCCACTGGACATTTTCTGATCAGTTGTCATAACATCAATACTAGAGAACTGTGCAATGGTATTTCATACTGAATCATTTTGTGCACACACACATAAAACACCAAACTTTCCTTAAAAATCACTTGTGTTTTTCCTTTCAGAAAGAAAAAAATCAGCAGAACTTGCACCACATCTCTGCATTTTCAAGATGCTTTTTCACAGGTCTGCTTTCAAACTGTGCAGTCCTTTCTTGCATCTAGTCTTATAATATTTGCTTGCCATCAGCTTCCCAATATCATACATTTGTCATACTGCCAGCTCCTAACGGTAAAATGTCCCAGGAGAAGTGACTAAAAATCCCAAACATACATAAATAAGGACTGGAAGAGGATTGAGTTAACCAGGCCCAGTCCCCCATCTCACAAGCAACTGTGTCTGATGAGTGGTTTCAGGCTGAAGCTCCAGCAGTTGGTAGTGAAGAGCTCCTAGAGCTCCAACCTGCAGACAGAGACCTTCCTGTTTCTAAATCAATGGTATTCATGAAAAGACCAACCTGTTTTTTTTTATCATCCAGTTCTTTCAGTTCAAGCTAAATCTGCTTTCTCTTGAATACCTGCCATCAACCTTTTCATTTCCAGTCTTTACTCTGGGTCCTTCACATCAGAACAGGCAGAATCAGCCTAAGAGCATTTTTCATGCATCAGTTTTAACCTAAATTAAACCTTTTCTGAATATGGATGATATTTGGCCACACTTCTTTCAAGCAGGGGAAACACCATCCAGGTTTCCTTCAAATGGCAATTAAGATGCCCAGGCCTGAGCCTTGTTTCTTTTAACTGTGTATACCCTGCAAGTGTATTATCCTGACTCCTGTTACAGATGCTGTCATTGGCATGTATAGACAGAGTGTCCTTGTTTATCTCATTTATGACCTGCATTGAGTATCTTGGACAAAACGAACCCTCTGGAAAGCAGTGTTAGTCACAGCCTATCTCCTCCACCTGCCTGCATCTGCTCACTGCTGTGCTCATACTAAGAAAATTGTAAATGGTCAGACTGAAACCTGACAATTTTCTCGGCTGTTGGATTACTGAGGCTAACATTTTCCATGCTGGAGCAGCTTGAAATCACCCTGAGGTGATGCTGAGGCAGGTGGGTTGTGGAGAGTTCAGGTTGACCCTGCCAAACCTCACGGCAAATACAGCCTCTCCACATGGGCTACAACAAAACCAAACCCCACATTGAAGCTCCATACACAAACCATTGGTATCGCTTTGGCAGACCCATCCCTTACAGCCTATGCCTGCTTCAGGAGACCCCTCCACACACATCCTCTGACCAGAGGTGCTCAAGAGTGAAAACAAGTGCAACCTCCACTGCTCTGCTGCAGGGAACAAGTCTGTGACTCTGGGTGGCAGATTTAGCACCCCAGGACACCAGTGTCCCCCTGCTTCCTGCCGGTGGGTGGCAAACCCCTGAACACAGGAACCTCACAGCTCTTCCTCTCAGGAGTTTCTCATCTCCTCTGTCACCAGTTCAAAACAAGCACTGGTGACCTTGACAGCGAAGCCCTTGCTGGTGATTAGCTGTATCTAGGGCCCCTGCTTTCTGCAGGGCTTTCTGCAAGGCTTCCAGCTCCACTTCTGCCATCTAACCCCACAACGTGTGCTGCTGACAATATTACTTCAAACTTGAAAGCTGCAAAGAAGCTTTGCTGGGGAAGCTGGGGCACTCACAGCTCATGCATGGGGAAGAGACACAAATCAGACCCACACTGGAACTCAGAAAGAACTGGTTTTGCCATTTTCTCTGCTCTGCTACCAGTGCCACAAGGCATGTGTCACCATGTGTTTGTGCATGGCCATGTCTACACACATCCAAAATGAGTCATGTCTGCTCTCTGTTCCAACGATTCTCTCCAACCACTGCAGACACAGGGCATCTCAAATCGGGCATGTGTAACCTGGGAAAAGCAGGGTGGGTAGGCTTCTGAATTACACTTTATTAACCACAGAATGCTTGGGGTTGGAACGGACCTCTGGGGATTATTTAGTCCACCCCCCTGCTAAAGCAAGGGCACCGAGAGCAGGTGGGACCTGAATGTCTCCAGGGAAGGGCACTCCACAACCTCTCTGGGCAGCCTGTTCCCATGCTCTGCCACCCTCAACACAAAGAAGTTTTTCCTTATATTCTAATGGAACTTCCTATTCTTGTGCCCATTGCCCTTTATCCTGTCACTGAGCACCACTGAAAAGAGTCTGGCTCCATCTTCTTGACACCTGCCCTTAAGGTATCTGTATGCATTGATAAAATCTGCTCTCAGTCAGCTCTTCTGCAGGCTGAACAGTCCCAGCTCTCTCAGCCTTTCCTCATACAAGCAGTGCTCCAGTCCCCTAGTCATCTCCGTAGCCCTCTGCTAGACTGTCTCCAGTAGCTCCTGGTCTTATCTGTACTGGAAAGCCCAGAACTGGATACAGTGCTTCAGGTGCAGCCTCACCAGGGCTGAGTAGAGGGTAAGGATCAGCTCTCTCGACCTGCTGACAGTGGTTTAACTAATGCTGCCCAAGATAACATTTGCCTTCTTTGGAGCAAGGGCATATTGTTGGCTCATGATCAGCTCGGTGTCCACCAGGACCTTCATGGAGCTGCTCTCCAGCAGGTCAGCCCCCAGCCTGTACTGGTGCATGGTGTTAGTCCTCCCTGGTGAGGGACCCTGCACTTGACTTTGTGGAACTCTATCAGTCTCCTCCCTGCCCAGCTCTGCAGCCTGTGTAGGTCTCACTGAATGGCAGCACAGCACCCTGGGGTTTCAGCCACTTCTCCCAGTTTTGTATCATCAGCAAATATTAATGGTGGAACAGTAATAAGATTTCAGGTCTGTGTTACCAACATTGAGGCACTGCATCACAGGAGAGCAACCATCCCAGTGCCAGCTGGGAGAGGGACTGGGTGCTGAGCACCAAGAAAGCAGAAAACATTCCTTTTCTCAGGAGTTTAGTATATGGCACATGACCTTTCCACCCTAACAAATATAACCTAGAATATGGGCTTGAGCTGTTGAAATGCCACAGAAATCAAACTGGCAGCAGTGCTGAAGGAAGCAGGCTGTTCCTGCATGTTCATGTTGCTCATACCTTGCTACAAACAAGTGACAAAGTGCCTGCTGAGTCACTGGGTGGTTGTCTAACAGGTTTAACAATGAAAAGTCAAAAACCCAATGCAGCACAACTCCAGATGAGGCAAGCTGGAAATACTCTGAGGTTTAAGACTACATTTGGGGCATCCCCAGTCATTTTTCCAGCAACACATCACGTTCATGACTAATTACCTGTCCCATCATCAGGTGTCTGTGGCTGCATAATCTGCCCCTTCATTACAGTCCAGCCCAAGTCCAGAGGTGAGCTCTGGAGAGAGACAGAGACATGTCTCTGCACCTGTAAAGCCAGAGCAATGCTGGCCAGAGCAGACTACATGTTTGCTTTCCTACTCCAAAACCCTGACATCAGCACAGGCATGGCCAGTGAATTAATAGCCAGGTTCTCCCTTCCTGTGAAGGAACCAGGGCAAGTTCCTCAATGAGATTAGAGTCCTTCAGCAGTGCTAATTAGTGCTTATGCAAGCAAGGATTTCTCCAGGCCCTGCTGCCTGGAGGGAGCGATGCTTCTTGGCTGCAGGCAGTGGTGCTGTGCTGGGGATCTGCACCAGGGCCCCAACTGCCCCTTCCCTGCTGCTTCAACAGAACCATCCTCCCCACCTCCGGAGGGGCTGCTGTGTTCAATGCCATGGCCAGGCAGTCCCAGCTGGTGAGGAAGAGCACAGAGGATTCCAAGCTGCAGGCAGAGGAGACCTGGCCTCCTGGGCACCTGCTGCCTCCCGCACGTTGCAGGAGGAGAGTGTTAGGGAGATGTTTATGAGATACCAGCAGGAGACTATTGCAATCCAGTATGTGTGTCAGGTCCAGAGTCAGGCTGACTTGAACAAAACATGTATATTCTCCAGGCAGATATTAGGACAGCAACAGGAAAACCTCAAGAAAAATCAGTTACAAACTCTTGACACCTGGGCAGACATCATCCTTGTATCTACCTCTAGAATAAACACCTGGGCCTCGCTTAGGGACTTGAATTTACACCTAAGCCCAAACACAATGACCTCCTGGGGTTTAAGCATGCCCCTGAGTCCATAAAGCAAGTCATCAGATCCTCATAGAGCTTCACACATGCTCCAAACAGATTTAGGAGTTAAGAACCTCCATCACTAGTTGACATCACATGCTCTTCCTACAGCTAAAGGTACTTGACCAGTAGCAATGTGAGATGCTAAGAGCATCCACAAATGCAGGAACAGCACTGCAGAACCTGCCTCCTCACACAGGGCTTTGGTGCCTTATGAGAAGCATGACATACAAGTGAAAGAAACACTACATCATTAAAAGAAAACCAAAACATCCCCCAAAAGCAGCAAAGATAGGCTGTGAGGTACATCATGTCCTACCACAGCAAGAGAAAACACCATAAAAACATCTGTGCTGCTGGAGAGCAGCTAGCTGTAATGAAGAGAAACACATACCAATGGGACAAGCAGAGAGGAGTCCAGGCCACGTAACATCTCTGCCAGGGACTAATAGGCCAGTGCCTTGAATAGTATAATGTTTTATACTGAGGAGCTAGGGAAGGTGAAATGCTGCTGTTTGGTTTTCCACATGCCCTCATATTACCCTGCCAAAGTAAAGCTCATAAAAAAGTTGGGCTTAACAATTATGTCTGAAAAGATATTTACATCTTTAAGAGCATCTGACATTTCTGCATTTCATCTCCCTTTCAAAGGATAACACAGCTTCTAAAAATTCCCTCCAAGAGCCATTATCATTTTACTCTGCTCCCAGTACAATAAACAATCTCATTTGTCAGTCTGCAAGCACTTTGCAAAGAAGCCAGCATCCCTATTTACATCTTATAGACACTGAAGCAGCACAGCTTTCCTAACAGCTACCAGCACCCATACTGCCTGCAGTCTCTGGGTCCCACTCCAGCATCCTTCGTGTTGCAACACCCCCAAGTCTTGCACATGAACAGGACAACACCGACCCTCTGATAATCTCTGCCAGGCAGTGTTTAAAATCCTGTCATCCTTCCTGGCAGCTGTGCAATCCAGGCTTGTTACACAGTCCCTCTCTTTGCAAATACAAGGAACTGGCGCTGCGCTCATGAGAGTTCACCTTCTTTCTTCCTTTTGAGTGACTAGAAAACACCATATTTACTATAGATATTGCATGTGCTAAGCTTGTCTATAGAAAATCCTACAATTATTAATCCAGAGAAAATCCATAGTAGCATGGGTGCTGATCTGTATTTTTTAGCAGACACTGCTTTCCTCGAGGACCATATAATCAAAAGGCCAGCAGGCTGGTTTCACCCCTTTGTACAGGCTTAATTGCTAAGGCAATCTTTTAGTAGCTTATTAGCTCTTTTCATTCCTTACTCACCTTGGCAATATTTGCTAATTTCCCAAATGTGCATGTGGGGCATTTCCCCATGTTGTACACCAAACTTGAGGCTGTGCTGATGGATGGTTACAGTGACCTCCAGTGAAGTATTGATCTGTTAACCAAAATGAATAATAACAATTATAAAAAATAAATATAAAAATTGATTTGACCATTCAGAATTTCCCTCGGGTTGAAGAAGGTACAAAGCAGCTCTGGACACTGATGCTACATCCAACCACATCCTCCTCCTTTGGAGCACCAGCAGCTCCCCAATGCTTACCTCTGGCTGCAGCAGCTCACATCAGCCCTGAAGCCAGCCAGGAGCCAGCTCTCAGCTTTGCTCCTTGGGAAGCAGCACAGAAAGTTTGACACAGTGCATCTATCCACTCTGCTGCTTGCTGCCTTAGTCAAATGGCCTTCATGGTGTAGAAGGTACATGGGCAATGCTATTCAAAAAGGCAGCATTTCACTCGTGTAGATCCTTCCGTTCACATGGACCAGAGATATAAAGACTAGAAAAAAGCAGGGAGGAGAGGGCAAAAAATGGCACAAGAAAGGCCTCAGAAGAGGCAGAGAGGAAAGACATGTAACTGCAGTGACACAGAAAGAAGCCAGGAGAGTAATGCAAGACTCCAAACCACCACTCAGATACAGCAGCCATATCAAACACTTCAGGCCCAGAGACAGCTTGTGAAGAATTGTCTGCAAGGAACAGCAGTTAAGTATCAGAATAGGTTGAAGTGCACAGCTCCAGAGGTGTGCACACAACAGCTGAATGCATTGGTAACACAGCACAGGCAAAGGGACACGCTGCTTTTGGCTGAGTCATGGCCGAGCTGTCCCCTGCTCTGTTCCTCAACCCTCCCACAGGTGTTGAGCAACCTTACAGCCAGCTCTTGCCTTGTGCATGCTGTTCTCCACATTACTTAGAGCAGATAATGTCCTCATTGCTGGGAGTGAGCTCCAGTTTGGAGGCAAACGAGCATAGAGGATGTCCCACAGCAACAGCGAGGTTAAGACCAAAGAGCAGTTTCTATCAAGGGCAGGATGCAGGCTCTCAGCCCAGCCTGCCTCCATCCTGTCAGATGCCAGCAGTTCAGAGCACCTTCAAACCCTGGGGTCCTGCAGGAGTGACAATGGCAGAACCTGGTCTTACAGCCAAAAGGTGTTTTAAATCCCTGCTCTGCACTATACATGTCATTTCCCTTGCTATTCCTCCACAGTTCTAGCCAGCTTTGGCATTAAGCAAACTGCTAATGCATCCATTGGTTGTGTCCTCAACAGCAGCTACTGACACTCCCACAGATTTCTGTAACTACCACAGACAGTGGGTAAATCAGCCAGTCAGGCATCCCTGCCTTAAAGCAGTGCAGTAACAGGGACCATCACCAACTGGTTTCTAATATGGGAGTTTTAAGGAACTGTACCTCTTGCTAGAGAAGAAACGCAGTACCAGGAGCATTACAATTGGGATGCTCAGGCTTTTTAGATTAGAATTTGGGTGTGGGAGGGAGCAAAAGCGAAATTAGCTGATTTACCCTTTAAAATTAATATGTAAAGCTTACAACATGAGTTAATGTTATTGAAATGACATGGGAAATGGGGATTACTTCAGGACAGCAGAACAGGAAGTTCATAAAAACATGAGAAAGTTAATTTGAGATTTTGTAGTGAAAACCAGACAGACAAATGCCCACAAACCCACACGTACCTCAGGCTTTCCCCTCTGCTGGGAAGCAGCTTTGTCACCTCAGTGGAGTGACACCAGCCAAAAACGAGGTGGCCCCACACCTCAAACAAATGGCATCTTCAGGAGAGCTGGCAAAAAGCACCAATACAGCTCCACACTGCTGTCAGCCCTACTGCACCTCAGGGGGGTTGTGTGAAAGTGGCAGATTTCATGATGGAGAACACGTACACCCCTATTACACTTTCCAGCTCTTTAACATCGTTTTGAAATAATACAATTTCCAGGTATGGAAGAAAGTCACTTGATCCTGCTCTGACTGATCCTGCTCTGGCTGAGAAGAGTGCGAAACAGGAGTTTATTCCCTATTTGCACATCCAGAGCCCTCCAAAGGCATTAGAGTTAATACTAGTGGGAAGAAGTCATCACGGAGCAGCTCCTAGCAGCAATGATGAAGCCCAGGTCTTAGGGCCTGGCAGTGACAGATACCTTCCCAGACACATTACAAAACCAGCAAACCATGGTATTAGACCTGGCAGATATTGATAGCATCATGAAGGTGGCTACTGTAATGAGGATTTTAATGATCTCAAGCTGGTTGCTCAGGAGAAAGATAAACAAGAGAGGTCACACTGCCTTGTAATCACAAAATGGATCAAGAGCTTAAGACATCTAGTTCCAAAAGGCAACTGGAGACGTGAGCAACTTCACTGGGAAACTTGCACATTAGGAACCCACCAGACAAAAAGGTATCAACATATCCAGAATTCACCAGGTGTTCTCCCTCTCGTTTCCCAGAAATACAAGTGGCTGAATGGGTATTTTAAAAGCAGTGCTAGTCGGGGACAGAAAGGTTACAGCAAGCACACGGTACTTGAAAATGCAGCCCTCAGAATGACCAAAAGTCAATCTTTGGAATGAGAGGGATTGACCACTTATATAGAAGCATCAGTTCCCATTGCCAGGGTGGTACACTATACTTGCAAATAACAAAAGTCAGATCAAGACACAGAATGAGGAAAGAAATAGGACTGAAAGTCATTGACGGTGAAACAGGAAGCTAGCAATTCAGGCGTATGGACATTCTTCCAAGAGGCGATGAAGGACAGGCAGACTTTACAGTTTGCAGGACAAACATTAGAGCACACGTGAACTTTTACTGTTTAAAAGACATGGCAGGTGTTGCCTGAAAGTTGCTGTAGGAGGGAGAAAAGCATTAGAATGTAGTTTCAGTTTCAAAGGTCAGCACCATGCTCAAGAGATTTCCCAGCTCCTCAGGGAAATGCCAGGCCTGGAAGAGAGGGACATTTTCCTCCTGCTAACAGCCACCCTCATTTAGATGTATTATTTAGCCGAACACAAAGTGTTTATACATAGCTTTCCTATTGCAAATTGTACATGTTGCTAATGATATATAAACATTACTCATTTTATTTTGACTCCTGTACTCCTGGCACAGCTGGTGGCTATGAGAGCTTGGCAAACCAGAAAGAAATTAAGGATTTGTACAGTATTTTAATTAACATGTATCTAGTGGTTTAGATTGCAAGCATTCTTCCTGCTTTCCGCACGAGTTTCTTCAGAACTACTATTTATAAATCATTGTTTTTTCTCTCACTGCTACCCGGATTCTACAGAGTTCACAGAACAAAATACTCTGAAATAGCACTGACACATGGCCCCGTTTAATTATAGATCAACAGCTTTGTTATGGTTCTTGTCCTTCATTCCTACCCTGCTTGTAAAAATAAGAACTTGAACTCTGTACAAGGATCTTGCACAAGCAGCCCTGGTACAGCCCATATACTGAGGTATATGCCTACCAACAGTGACATCTCGTGGTTGTCAATAAATCGTTCCCTGTGCGATTCACATTAACTAGGCCTGCAGCTAATGATTGTAGCAGCTGCTACTGCTCCAGTTGAACTGTTCAGGGTGGTAGTTACCAGTTTTCTTTAGCCATTCTCTCCTCCTTATGCCTTCACCATAACTTCCTTCCACATGGCTTTTATTGCTGTTTTTAATCCCACCTTTCTTCCCCTACACAAGTCCACTGATTTATAAATCATCACAACAAAAAGATAATACACCATCTATTCCTAGGAGACCTTCCTTCTATAGAAGTGCTTGTCTTACCTGTTCAGATCACAGCTTTTCATAGAGAGGACAAACTTGTGTTACGTTCACATGGTGGACTGGATACGCGGTCCTAGACAGGCCTCAAAATACTGCTTCACAGAATACTTTTTAAAGTATATAAGCTATTTGTATCACCAGAGTAAGTTTATTTTTTTCTATTTCTCATAAGAAACATGAGATGCATTCTTAGGAGTATTTGTTCTGTGCTATAGCTCTTCAGCAGCCCAGTTAAAGTGAAATGCCTGGAGAAGAGGAGGCTCTGAGCAGACCTTGTAACAGTCTTCCAGTACCTAAAGGGGGCCTACAAGAAATCTGGAGGACTTTTACAAGAGCATTTACAGAATAGGACAACAGGGAATGGCTTTAAACTGACAGAGGGCAGATTTAGATTAGATATTGGGAATAAATTCTTTACTGTGAGGGTGGTGAGACATTAGAATAGGTTCCCAGAGAAGCTGTGGATGCCCCATCCCTGGAAGTGTTCAAGGCCAGGTTGAACAGGGCTTAGAGCAACCTGGTCTTAGTGGAAGATGTCCCTGCCCATGGCAGCGGGCTGGAACTGGATGAAAACTGTCTCTAGTACATGTTAACTCATTACTAGGACTAAGAGGCAAAGAAGTAAGAGGCTTTGTAATTGCCTCTACTTGCATTTTTGGTGCCCATACTGTGCTATGGTAACTTCTCCCTCTCTAAAGTACTTCCATGTCAGAAACATTGTTCAAAAATGTAGTAATTTAGAAAGTGTGTCACTACAAATTACTGAGTACCAAGTACTGTGGGTCTTAATACAGCTCACAGCATCCAGTTCAAAAAGCAGCTGAACAGACTATGACTTGTTCAAGGATTAAGATGTTGAACATACTTCTACTTAACCCCTATTAAAACCCAGAATCTGCTTCAAGCCTGCAATTTTAACTTAGCTTTCCAATAGAACCAGGTAATCATGGCAAGAAAAGCTGTATTTACAAAAGGGCAAGCACTGCATTTACCATTTGGGATGCTCCGAGCAAGTGCCCATCTAAACAACTTCAAGCCTTGAAGTTTTGACAGATTGCTGCTCTACAGTGGGTCAGCTGAACAACACAGGAAAACCCCCATGGCCCCCACATTTCCAGCTTGAGTGTTTTTCTAAATTCAGTTTGAGTGCTTAGCACAGTTTTGGTACATGAGAGTAATCAACTTCCAAAACCTGCCTAAATTAAGTGAACAAATGCATTCCCTGTTTAGCAGATTCCTGAGCTTTCCTAGGCAACACACTTCTAAATAAGTACAGATAACTTATGGCAGGGCTTGGCTTGTGGTGACTGACTTCACATGTCTTCTGTTTGGAATAAGCTTATTAAAGCTTAATAACAAAATTATATGGTAAGGCCAGTCAACAACGGCTACAGCTATGCCACGGGTGAAATCTTGTCACATAAACTGATGTCAGAAGAGCTTTAGCTACAGTTTTTGTATGAATCCAGACTTGAACTTTATCAGCAATGACTAACTACAAGGCCATGCATAAAGTCAGAGTTTTCCTTGGCATCAGTGGGTGTTAACTCATTCCAAATATATTTTGCTTTATTAACCCTTTCACAACAGCTCACTACATGCTCCTACACTGGGCTAGCCACTTAGAGCTAGAGCATTTATCTGATCACCTCTTGCCCACTAGTCTGAGCACTCAGCACTTCTCCAGGGCCAACACCATTAGCCAGGGCAATGAGGAAGGGATGGAGGAGCCTTTCTTCTTCTGCAGGAAGAGGGCAGGCACTGTCAGGGTGCACCGCACCATGTGTCCTGTGTGCTGCAAGACACCACAAACTTGCATCATTAGAAAATTGAAAGGAAAACAACTGTGATAGGAAGATCACCCACCTCATATGCCTACACAGCTGTGCAGTTTTATCAGAATAGGTTAGTTTTAACCTGCAGCAGAAGGGCTGACCAGTTGTAGGTGCACGGTCCAGGCAGGTGCCCAGTGCAACAGGCTGGAAACAGACTAAGCAACTAGTCCTACTTTTGATTTCTCTCTTTTCTGCACAGTCAAGGTCAATTTGTAACTATCATCAGTATCAGTGGCTCTGCTGCCCTGAACAGGCCATGTCACAAAAGAGCAGTTTTAGAGGAAGTAATGTAATACTTCTGGAAATTCCCCTCTTCACCTGTTTATGTTAGTTAGCATGAGTACTGATGCAGAAGAGTTACTAGGTCAGAGAAAGCAAATACATCAATCAGAGCAGGCATAAGGAAAGCAGGCAGTGCACTTACGTGGAAGTAATTCTTCCCTATTATGGTCCATCTATAAAACATCACCAATTACAGAAAAAGGCTTTTGCCTATGAGCAAGTCAATCCTCCTCATCCAGCAGAGTAGTAAGCTCTCCAGTGATTCCAGAAAGAAGAGAGTTATTCTGTGCCTTGAAACAAAGGCCCAGACCCTCCTTCTCTGCTCTAGGAGGAGCAGGAGGTCATTTCTGGGATACAACTTGAGCCCCCCAAATTCCTCAAGTGTGAATGTAAATGGTTCATGAATGTGGCCCTGAAGTAACTACAAACATAAGTTACAGATCTTTCAGCATTTCTTCTGGCAGGTGAAGTCATAAACTCTCAAGTTGACAGCTAAATTGATGTCCTACAGCAAGGCAGCAATACTGCAATTCACAACTAATCCAAGGCAGACAGATCAGGGCTACTACTGTTGAAAAGACTGACAAGGTCCCTCTTGCACTTTGCAAGCTCCAGGCTAGGGAGAGAAATGCCATCTTTCACCACTACCTTCAGGTACAGCAATTAAAATACCTCAAGATGTTTGGAACTGAGGACCCCCTAGATCACTATTACTGTATCCCTTTTCTAAATACCAACTTCCAAGTCTAAAGACTAGGATCAAAATAGCTGCATCTAACAGTGTCTTAAGAGTGCCATATATGAACCACTCTCAAAAAGAGACCACATTACATACAGATTTCCCTGTACATTCTCTGCAGTAGAAGCCTTAAAACACATGCACAGGAATATATCATCTTAGTTAATGAATACAGAGCTGACTTCCACAGCAGCAGCTGATGGTCCCACTTCTATTTAACTTGCTTACACAGTTTACCATGTGGCTTAGCAGATAGGAGTAGGTTGCTTAGCATCAACCACCTCGAAGCTATTCAGCTTTCCCTATGAGCAAAAGCAAGGGTGTGGGTCTCTCCACCTTCCTTATGAATTACAGAGTTAGATATTAAAAGGCCTATCTTTATCACAGTCTACTATTTTAAAACCAGTCTATGATGAGTGAACAGTTAAAAAAACAGAAAAGAAAAAGATAAAAAAGATGAAACTTGAAGGTATTTGCACTCAGAAATCCAGCCTCAACACACATGCTGCAATTTGTTGTCTTAACTCATTCTAACGTCACACATTCAGTGACTTAACTCCAGAGCGCTTTGCATATTTAAGAAAACATGTGGGTTTTGCTACAAGCTGTAAGTTCTTACATTTGACTTGAAAAATGTATCCATCTCCCAAAAGTACTTCCTCTGTAACTCCTTGCTTCAATCTTCTACACATTATTCATAAGTAGCCCTTCAACAACCAGTAACTTTACGTAAAGGGGATGAGGGCGGGAGCTACCCACACTTTCAAAACAGTATTACACAGCCTAATCTAAATAACACAAGCAAGTTAAATTTCTCTGCCGTGCATGACACTAGCATTATTTCTAGGTTTAACACCTTGCTGCTCTGCAGGTAACTGAACTTGTTTAAGCACTGCTTTCTCAGCAGATGTTTACAGATTTATGGCAGAGCACCTGACTGTGAGCACAGCAACACAACAGTTGTTGACTGGACCACTGACTACATACTCCAAGTCAAAACAAACATAAGCTTTTATCATCTATTATGATTTAAATGGAAGTAGGCTTTCTTCCAAGCCTTCAATCTACCTCCTAAGCAGGTCCCATCATGCCCTTCTTCCCCCCACCCCAAAAGAATTCAAGTTTTGGAGGAGAGTCAGAAAGAGGCAATGTGCTTACCCCCTTATAATGGTTAGATCATCTTTAATTCTAGCACCTGAAGTTATACAAGGGTTTGCTTAATAATCAAGTTTCAAAGAACTGTTGGACACATTCAGTAAGGTGACAACTGTGCAATACCACTCAGTATTTCAATATCAGGGACCATACTCTTGAATTGTTTAAACACAATCCACAGAACTCAAAATTAAACAACCATCCACAGTTTAACTAAACAATCAGTTAAAAGTCTTACAATTTAATAATTCACGTAATAGTCTTTAGTAGGGGATACTGAAATTCATTAAAACACAACACTAGATTTTACTCTATGGGTGTGTTGGGCAGGCACATAATTTGGCCATTCTTGGGTACAACAGAAGAGTAAGGAGAAGTTTACCACAGTTTGGCAAATCCCACATTTTGTCAGTTAAAAGTGAACTGTGAGAATTAAATACTCATCTTTACATATACACAAGTTATGCTGTGAAAGCATATTTGCTTACAAACATATAAAAATACTTGTTAACTAGTTTGATAAGAAAATAATGTATAAAAGTATATAGCAAAAACATTTAATCATCTCTGACAATGGAAAGATCAAATTCATTTTTATATCACATGAAACAAAAACAGCTACAATTTTAGTTTTCCTTAATCCCTTACCCAAAAATACAAAGGAAGACACAATTTGTTTCCAAACAAATGATGTGAAATTTCTTACTAAGCTGAAATGCCTCAAATCCAGAATGAGCTCAGGTATTTGGCCATATCCTAATAGTAGTAGTAGTAGTAGTAGCTGTCCTGTAGCTGTTCTGGATTCATAAAATAAATACAGTAGACTGTTTTGGCCACTGAAATAAAACTGCAGCATAAGTGAGAGATGAAAAGTTTTGCTGACAATGAAATTCAGTGTAGGTTTCTTAAGGCTAGCTGAATACTCAAGTCTAATTTAACTGAGGGCAAAAAAAGCCAATCCACCCCTTCTTTAAAAAGTATTCTCTATACTTCCATATAGGTCTTTGTAATACCTAAAGAAATTTCAGAAGTAAAAATAAATTAATTCAAAGAGACAACTTATGCATGACTTCAACACCTTGTCCTACACGGTTTTGTTTCATCTCCTTTGCGAATAAAACTCCACAAGGTGCAAGCTCTTAAGTGAGAGGAGGAAGGAACTGTGGTATTAAAGAAGCAGCCTTAGTGTTTTGCTTTGAAGTCTGCCCCAGGATGACAGTCTTCTTCAAGAACTATTTTGCCAGCTTCTTGGACTAAGGCTATTCTGGTGACCACTTTTAGGACATGCACATGTAAGGCTAGACCAATACCAGAAGTGATGTAAAATGGTGGAAAATAAAAAAGAATCTGGCAGTTGATAGCTTGGTTCTTGGGATTCTCAGAAAATAACACAATGGCAGCCTTTCTTGTCTTTTTCTTTCCGTGTTGGCTCTGGTGAAGGAGGGCACTCTTGTTCTTGAAACTTCCTGAAACAGATATTTCAAATTAAATTCAGAGAATCATTTTCAGTTACATAAAAATAAATACTGTATTTTAAGTTATGGGGTTTATATCCTTATGGAGGATGGACTTACTTTTGACATTCAAGCTACTGATTAAATCACAGCTTTTTGAGATTTGCCTTTTTTTTTTTAATAAGAAACATCCTTTTTTACAGAAGGCCAATCCCAAATTTAGTTTATCAGGCTTACTTACGAGGTGATCAATAAAATCAGAGAGATTAGGGTGAAGAAAATACCTTTCAAATACATATTACATTCATGCAAACATTTTTCCTTATATACAAGAACACTTTGTAATAGAGAGCACTGGTCAAAGCTCACAGGAAACAGCAGGCAGAACTTTCTCAGTGATTTTCCACTACATTTCAAAACATGTGCTGCAGCTATATCCATTAATGTATGGGCATCGATTACCTGGTCAAGTTATCATACCTTATAACTCTGACAAGTTCGTGAAACGCTTGGTCTACATTCAGTCTGATTTTTGCTGAGGCTTCCATGTATGTTACTTTGAGCTGCCGTGCTAGCTGCTGACCTTCCTCTTGCGTCACCTGTAACAGACACCAATCATTAAGTTCAAGGCTTTTGCATATACCTGCCAAGGATTTATTTCCCTCAAGCAATAATGTTCATTTGGCCACAGAATAGCTTCCACACTGCCCACATAATACAACTGGGAAGCAAATCCATGTGAAACCTCTTTTCAAATGCAAGTGAAGAGTTCTTTTTTTCCCTAAGCTTCTGCAACAAGCAAAGACCAGCCCTCCAGGGAATCTCCCTCACTGCAGCTGCCTCATCTTCACTCCAGTTCTGCATAAAAAGACCAAGTTTTTCTTCACAGGCAAGCAAAAGTCCTTCACTCCTCAAAGCAAGTGCTTCAGTTAACATCTGCCAGATTACTAACACAACTGTGAACACTATTGCTAAACTGTCTCCCTGTCCCAGCTAAATCTAGACATCAAAAAAACCCCACCAAAACACAGATGACTATTTTAGAAACAAGTGCTGAAGTTTAGCTTCTGAATCTTTGTATTTAAAAATCTGCGTATGGAACAGCAAAGTATTAATACAGACAGTCTTAAATGTAGCTTAAATTACAAGAGATCTGAAAAATCCATTAAGCCTTCAGGCTATCCAGAGATATTGAAGAAAACCTGTCTACCTTTTGACTCCTTATGACAGAGAAAAGGGCGATGAAGACGAAATAATGAGCATCATAGAGCTGGTATAAAATTTAAAAGAGGTGAAGCAGAAGGCAGGAAGCTAGTGAACCATTATAGCAAGGAGAAATCAGTCGGCCACAGGGCAAAATTAAAGGTGATCACTGTGAATTTTTGGATGAACTAAGTCGAAAGCAGTGAGGTCAGAAAGTGGAAGGCTACCCTGAGCAGTGCAAGGCTTGTGAAGCTTTAACAGGAAGGTCACCCACAGGGCCAGAGAGGAAAGGGCAGCTTTCAGTGATAAAAGGAAACACAACTGATCTTGCCAAGACAATGTCTAGTGGAAGAAATGTCAAAGATTACACTGCTTTCACAGAACAATGTTAAAGCAGCACGTACAACACTGATATGATGAGAACAAAAAAAGAACAAAAAAAAATCCAACAAAAAGAAGGTTTATTTTTAATTAAGCTTTGAAAAGGCACTCACATATTTCCTTAGATTAAGAAGCTACACAGAAATAGATGGGAATAAGAAAGCACAGAAGTACTTACTAACTTGTAAAATACTTTCCTAACAGATGCACACATGGTTTGACAGTCCTCTTGCACAGTTTCTCAGTATCTTTGATGCTTCTGCCCTTAGTACCTCCACTGGCATTATATTCATTCATTTACTGCTGAACTGTGGGCTGCTCCCACTAAACCCTCATGAAGCTCTACAAAGAGATCCCAGCTGGAGTAACTCAGGATGCATCTGCTGATCTCAAACACTCTCAGAAAATACTACATTTATTTCAGTGTTATTACCATCAGCTGAAGCCAAAAAAGACCCTCAAAACCAACCCAAGATCAGCTACTGGAGCTTCATTTTTAACTGCAGGGCACAATATGAGAATGGCTGGGATCCTTCAGTCCTACACAGGTGTCTGAATACAGAATTATATTCAAGATTTGTGCTCCACTAACTAGAATCAACCCACTTCCACCTTCCTCTCTAGCCCCAGATGCTGAAGTATCCTTACTCCAAAGCTTACAAAGGCTGCTCTTTGAGAAACATTCACAGGTACTTTCTGGCACATCAATGACATTGCAGAATCTCCCAAAGTTTGCATTAGGGTTTCCAGAACCTTCTCTACATCTCTGACTCGTCAGACAGAAGTAGGTTAAAGTACAGATATGGCTGTTTTTGCAAAACTAACCATTTTTACTTTTCTTCATCCCTGCATAGTCTTTTCTAGTCCCAGAAAGTGAGAGGCTAAAGTGTAATAAAAATAAATAACTGGGAAAGAATGCATAGGCTTGAGGAGAAACTGAACCCAGCCTTTAAACGTACATGGTTACTACTTTCTTCATTACTGTCTCTAAAGAACATTAGAAATACATGTCAAACTAACACTGTAATAACATCAAGCTACACTTCCACAATATTCTGCATTAAAATACTATAGATGCAAATTAAAGTCCTTATTGCACTTACTAGACTATCTATAGTTGCTTCTATTCTTTCTAGTCTGTCTTATAAGTATATTGTCAAGTAGCTTGTGATCAATTTTAGTGACCTTAGAAAGAATATTTGATTTTGAGTACAATACAGAAACATTTGCAGTGCCCAAGCTGTAAATTAGAGGCCAGAACATACCAGTTCCATTTTTCAAGTCTGAGGGAAATGCAGTATGTGCAAACATACAAAAATATGAATTTCCATCTTTTTACTCTCCCTTCTTGAGTACAACAACTCTGTATCATGACAGGCTTTTCAGTAAGTGTGATGCTAGAGCTTATTAAATATCACCAGAAAAAAAACCCCAAAAACTAAATCCTTTTTCTTCAAAGAACACTATTTTATTTTGACAGAAGTAGATAACTACAGATTTTCTGGTAGTAACTGTGTGTGTACATGCGTGTGTTGGTTCTGCAAGGAATCTCTCTTTAGTTTCGCTAAACTTAAGGCTGAATACAAATGGGAATCATGATATTTATCCTTTTGTTGCAGGATATTTTACTGGGGTTTTGGGGTATCATTAATTCATGCTGTTCAGATACTTGGCAAAAGCTTCTTAACCTAAACACAATTACAGAAGATTTAAGTGAGCAAGTTAAACACGGAAAAGCTTATTTCCCAACTCCCTAAGCTCAGTCTTCTTACTAAAAGTTACCATTTGAGTATCTGTGCAAGAATCCTGTGAAAGCATCTCACATGGCCCTCCCTTTTAATTATTGTACCTGAGAACTCTCAGAATATGTCAATTTCTGAAGTTTCTATTCTTTCCTCCACCTAAAGCACCTCTACAAGGCTACCTAATCTAACACTGCACCCGTATTTTGCCTGAACACTTACAAAGGGCCATACTGTACTCATGTCAGCAGGTAACAGTTAAGTGTTTCCTCAAGTTTGAGAGGAATCCATTTCTAAGTCCTTGTGGTCACCCTGCAGTGCTCTCTGCTCAGAAACATTGCCTATTCCTGCCAAGAGCTCCATCGGTCCTGAAGAGTGCGTCTGCCATCCCACCCACAAGTGCTGCTTGTTCATGCTTATTGTGGTCTACCATAATGCCTTCCTGGGGGTACTCCACTATTGACCAATTCTATTGTCTGCATTTTCATACAAAAGGTCACTTTGGTAAATATAAACTGTGGTTATGAAGCACTGACATATTCAGACTGACTTGCTGCATTCATACTGCATCAGATACCCAATTGTTGGTTATCTATAAAGTTCAAAATCAGGCAAGCCAGGGGAAGACCTGAAGGTACAACCCATCTGTAAGAACAGAAGCATCACTGTATGTGGCCATAAAAACCTACTACCTCAAGCAGTTAATGTCACACTGCCATACAAGTTCACAGTCATTAAGAGAAGGCCAAAACAAAATGTCGGTGAATTTGGGTAGGCAACCACCCAGGTCCTCGAACCCATTCACCTCCTGGAATAAGCCAGCTCAGGCCAATCTATTTATGAAGCTGGGAGTCTGCAAAGCCAAAATTAACTTCTTGTTTGCCAGCACCTAGGCTGATGCTGATCAAAGTACAAGGCTGTTTAACTGGGATCATTAGCTTTGCTCATCATCTATCTGCATAAACTGAAGTCACATGCACCTCTCTTTAAAACCTTGCTTTAAAGGTATCTAGCAGCACAGACAATATTAGCACTAGGTCATTGCTTTAGTTTAGTCATGATGCAAAACCAAAAACTGGCAACATGCAGCACTTTCCTGTTGCAACTTGGATTTTCCTTGAAACCCTGCCATCTGGGGAATGATCAGACTTGACCCATTTAAACTAGCAGTTATCTACTAAAAGTCATACGTGTCCTGCACTGACAAGTCTACTCCATCAGTAATGTTTATTACTAAAACATCTGGTGCTCTTCTGAATTGTCTTAGTGTAGAAACATTCAGCGTTGTTTGAGTTCTACAGAACTGACCCATTTAAGAGAAAGACTACTGTGCAGCATTTACTTTAAGGAAAGAGCCATGAGAGATGTGACTGATCAGCGAATCTGGAAACCCTGGTAACTTTATTCATTATCATACAAGGACATCCTAAAGATTAAAGCTTGCTTATCCTCCAGTAACTTATTTTTCTTTGTCAGCCTAACCTGTGGATATTGAGGACTTTGCCTCCCATACCATACAGTAGATAAAATTACAAGTCTGCTTAACTCCATTTATCTATACAGGTACCACTGTAGCAAATCACTATTTCAAACTTCCTCTTTCACCTCTCCTCAAAACACTTGTGAGTTGACACTCAGTCTATTACAGTCACTACTCTTTTAAGCTACACCTTTGGTATGCCCCAACACTTCAAGATTATATTATTGTTTGTGCACTTGTGCTGTACAACCTAGCTCATACATTTCCTGAGGAACAGCTGCCACCACACAAGAGTTAGTAGTTACACATCATTTGCTCCCAGATGTATGGTATCACAACAATACTAATCTGCACTGCCTTCAACTACAGAACAGTTACTTGCATAAAGGTGTGGTCAGACCCTTGGGACATCCAAAACATGTTTAACGCCAGCTCTGGGAAGATTTGTGTGTTAGTTCTGTTGAGAATTATTTGCTGACCAAAACACACTACATAACTTTATCTCAGCCTTAGTCTCTCAGAGGTAGCACATGTTCTTTATTATTTCACTGGTTTGCCCCTGTCTTTTAGGAGAAAAAGACAGGTGTCTAGTACAAGTACTTTTGCTCTAAAAACTCATACTCAACTTCCTCAATTTCTAAAAATGCTATTTAAGTTCTGAAGCTGAAAAATGTATGTTTGTGACTAAACAAGGAAATAAGATGTCTTCTTGTAGAACTGCCAGGTAAGTAGCAGGACAGCAGTGTGACACTAGCCTGGCTGACCACGTTTTGCATGTAACCTGAGTGAGGCCTGGCATATCACCAGACTGAAGATGCAAAAGATCCCACAGTGAAACTGGGGCACCCCACACTTCCCACTTGCCCCAGCACTCCCAGGCAAGGTGAGGGAGCACTCTTGTCTTTGCCTCCAGGCCTCTCATCACAGCTGCACGTGCAGCAAGCCTGCAGCCAGAGCAGGACGACCTTGCTTGTCAGGAGGTTTTCCCATACCTGGGGAGACCTGGTGGCAGGATTAGTTTTCAGCCAAGATCAACAAGCTGGCACAACTCACTGACTGGATGTCTGCATTGAGAGTTCACATGATGGAGCAGAAACAACCCCCCCAATGAAGCAGAAACTCTGGCTGCATTTAAAACCCTGTTGATAACATCTAACTGCTTGCTGCTGCTGCTGCCAAAACGCAAGATCTCACTTTCTACCCCCACCCCAACTCCTCCCTGCTCTGCTCCAAGCCACAGTCCCACCTCTTCCAATGTTTCCAGCACTGGCACTCAAATCTTTGCAGGCAGATTTAACTCACACAGATCCCACAACACAATTCCACCTCGCCTGTTTTTCTCCCCATCCAGAGATGATCCAGCTCACAAAGTGCTTCATCAAGTGAGAGCTAGGGCCAGAAAAGGAAAGAGCAAAACGTGCAGTCAAGAGGGAGGGGAGCCTCTCCCTCTGGGCACCAATTAGGTCAGCTCAGCATCCTTAAACCATTCCTTCAGGCTGACTTAAGGCCAACTGAAACACACCGCATGGTGGGGAAGGGGCAGGGAAGAGTTAAGAAGACACAAGCAGCTGTTTAAGCAAACCTACAACTGCTTTTTCAGCTACAACTGCCTAAGCCTTAACTTCTGATGGAAGTCACGAATCCACCAATTTGAATGTACATTGTGTGAGCGACAGCACTAAAAGTTATGCTTGTCAACATCTATTCAATTAAGGCAATTAACAGCCATAAAAAGTGAAAGGAACTTCTGGGGACATATGCTTTTATTTGTGTTCAGATGTGAGCAGCAAAACTGCAAATTTAAGCAATTTGAAACCAGCTGGTTTGAGCTTGAATGTGTGCCAGCCCACCATCACCTGAAAAAGCAGCTAGGAATAAGGTGCAGAAGGACTAGCAGGGGAATAGGTGACAGGCACCTCTTTCCTCCTTTAAGGGAGAAACAGATTTGGTGTAATAACCTTAGGAAGGTGGAGGACAGATAACAAAGTTCTTAACGATTTCTAGAAATGGATCTACAGGATTGCCAGCTACATTTGCAGGCATCCTCCAAAAACTGGAGCTGACAGCAATGATGTTATTTCCCTCCCAAAGCACCTGCATGTTTATCCTTCAGCAATTACAGTTTGCAGAGCAGTTCAGTTTCACCTACATGGTTTCCAAGCCAATACTTATGCATAAGATAAAGTACAGTAAGTTTCAAGACCTGCAAGGTTAAATTCAGGAATTTTCATTGGGGTGTGATGACAACTGAAGAAAGAAAGTTTCACTTCTGTATCAGGGATAGGCTGAGAGTTCTGTGCATGTGTGAGTACATGAAGTTACTCCTGATGAGTCTGTGAGCTACTTCTGTAAAAACTTCTTTCAATACAGTATCTTTCAGCACTGGTGTTGATTTTGGCATGATCCTTCCACACAGGTTCTGGGGTAAAAAGGCTGTGACAACCAAGGAAGCATACTCAACAGGAACATTTTTGTACTGAAGGTTTTATGTAGTATTCAAGAAATTCATTAAACAACAATGTACTAAACCACTAAACTCTTCAATGTTATTTGTTTTGAGCCTAAATTTTTTCTTGTCCCAGACACTGTTTTTTGACAGAGAAAAGAACAAAACCTACGTAAGCACTTATGGACAGAAATAAAGTCATGCCCTGGTACACAAATCTGGGAATGTCTTATTGTTAAAAGTTGTGCTTTCCTTGTGAAACTCTTAAAATAATTACAGCAATTTTAGTAATATTTAGTTTACTCTCAGATAAAAATCAATCACATGTTAGTACTAAGCTTTTAAGAGTCATCTGACTGACTCAGGAGAAAATACTAAACTGCTGAAGTAAGTTGCTGAAAAAGAATACAAGTTTGACGCCTGCTCCTTTCCTGCTGATGTAGTAAGATTATTTTAATTTCAGCTCAAGTCAGTTTGGTTTATGACAAATCATGAGTAAAAGGGAAAACAAATTTAATTCCCCTTTTTAAAATCATTCTAAACTAAATCTTTTAAGATCTCTTTACAACTAGAGGTGACGTTGAAGACCTACTTGTTTCAAAACTTAAGGTACTTAAATAGAACAGTAATTATGTTGCTGTACTTCAAACCTTAAAAGCATTAAATCAGTTATACAGAAGATGAGCAGCCAAAGAGAAACCAGCAAATGGCTACTCATACATAACAAGAGTGAGCAGTAAAAGCAACAGCACTGAGGTCAGGATCATTAGAGCTAGTGCTGGAATGCACTCCGCTTGGCACAGCGCACTATGGTGAGTAACGGAGAGGAGGAATTAGACACGTTCATGCCTGAGTAATCAAGTCATAACAGAAAGCTCTCAACCCTGTATGTGAATACATTTGGTCTCAACCTCAGTGAGTCAGGCAGAAGATGTACTGTATGTGGAATGCCACCACACTTCTAAGTTCTTCAAGTACAGACACTGAATGTCATCGTGATTCTGGCATTGGAACTATGATGTGATTTTTCATTTGTTTCTTCCTTCCAAAAATAGAGTGGGAACAAAACTAAAATTCCTAGAAGGTGAGCAGTAACTAATAGCAAGTGAATTACCTGTCTTTGGTGGTCCAGATCTGCTTTATTACCAACTAGAATCATAGGAAACTCATCACGATCTTTCACTCTAAGAATCTGTCGCTGAAATTTATAGATTTCTTCAAAACTGTAAAAGAATAAAAGTAGACATCAGTGTACTAATTCATAGATTCTCAGGTTCTGTAGAAGCTCAGAAATTATGAGTCACCTATTTGGACTTGCCCTGCCATGCCACACAAGCACAGACAGCTGCAGGCACTCCACCAGAGTTCACTGTCACAGCATGACCAGTTAGAGAATCATCCAATGCTCAAGCTAAAACCAAAATCCTGAAGTTAGCAGTGTGCTTAGGTGGGGTGATCCAGAAGAACTTGGATGCCAATGGGCTACAGAAAATCAAGTGACCCCAGTCCATTCTCCGAATACTGACTCAAGCTACAATATCCCAGTTACAGTCTACAGACCCTGGTGATAGGCATTTGAGCTGGCAACGTCAACAGCTGCTTCTGGGAAACTTGCGGGAAGCTACCAAAGCTGGGCAATTTTGTTCTTCTAAAACAGAAAAATTGAAGGGTTAAGTGATCAGAGTGCTTTCCAGTTACCAACTGAGTTGTACCAGGTACTGATACTGTTCAAGCAGTAAGGAATAATCCAGCAGTACTTAAGGCAAAGTGAGCAAAGCAGAAAGCTATGAAAACTGTACATAAAACAAGTTAATTCTGGCCTAAACAAGGATTTCTGGAGGCAGAAGGAGGGATGGATAAACAAATAATTGCTTTCAAGTAAACACTATCAAAGCTACATCACTACATAACGAGCTTCATCACAGATACTTGCAGACAATCACATATCCTTTGGAGCACAGACCTCCCAAGCATTGTATTTAATTCCAGGCATACAGTCTGAAGCCATTTACACTTAGATTGCAAGCTAAAAATTTAAAAGCAGGATGATTTATAAGTAAGAAAATTGCATTACAAAAAAACCAAAACAAAATAATAATTATGCAGTCAGCCATGACAATGCCAATCCACACAACCCATATACTGCAATCATGAAAAGAAAGGTGAATTAGAAGGAAGATATGCCACTAAGCATGGCTGCATCTCCATTTAGATATGCTGTTTTAATACTCTGCTCAGAAGTCTGTAGCAACGAGAGAGTTGAAAGTTACCAACTAAGTCCTCTAGGTTTCTTCTTGCTTCAGAATTATTTTCCATCACACAAGCAGAACAGACACTGCTAGCAGATACTTCATTGACAGGCAAGGAAAGTCTCGAATCAGTGGATATCAGAACAAAAATGAAAACTCTGCTTTTCAGAAGTCTTTGAAGGATTTCAGAGAGGAGAATGATATGCAAGTTTAATGTGTCAAGACCTGCTTAAAATCAAGGCAGACCTTTAGCCAGAAGAGCAAACAAAAACTTCAGATTTTCAGACAAACCAGGAGTTCACATGATGACTTCAAAAAACTCTACAGTCCTCTGTAGCAAAAATATTTATGCTAACACAAGTGCTCAGTATGTCCTAAATCCACAGACCCAGTCTTTTCTGGATGGTACACCAAGATGAATTTATACGTTTAGCAGCATTAAGTGTAAGATACACATCCAATGGAAACATGCTCATGCTCCATAGAATATTTATCTTAATTCTCATTGATAGAGCTGTTAGTAAGATCATAAGTAACATATTAGAGCCTAGACTGAATCTAAGTGGGGGAAGAGAGAGGAAAACATGGACCTTTTTTTTGTCATTTTACTGCTCTCCTGTTGCAACTTGAAACAAGTAGAAGGACAGATCCCTGAGCACTTCTTTATCACTACGTATCTGATAAGCTCAATGGAGGAAAATCACAACCAAAACACTGATTGTCTGTATATACATGGAAGTTTCCTACTCTTACAATGATCAGGAGCTTCCTGACCAGTCTCTGTGAGCTTCTAAAAAGATGTTTCATCTCAACTCCACAGTCAAACAGCTATGGAGCTTCTAGTCAATTCAGGGGAATAAGAGTAAGCACTGCCTGCAAAAGAGTGCAGAGACACACTGAACTGGATAACCTGTTCAGAAATCCAGAGCCAGACACCTGACATTGATAAGTACACAGCAAGGGAATATTTCTAAGAACTGATCAGACATCTAGTTTCAATTTCTGTCGTTCAGGGAACCAGAATTCTGGACTGTAATGAAGAGCTTGAACAGAAGTCCCTTTTTTTTTTGTGCGTGTGTATGCTTTCAAGTCATCTGTTCCAAGAGACTGATACTTTCAATAAGAAACTGGTTTAAAATGGGCTTTCATCAGTGCTGAGTGTCACACCATGGAATCTAAAAGTGAACGCATACTCCATGTTTCTGTTTGAGATTACCAATAAAGTATAACCACTAGCATTATAAAGGATAGTAATTTAAGATTAACTACAATTTGTTTAATAACTTGACATCAGGCTTACCTTCCTCTGTCAGTGACTGAGAAAACAAGGAGGAAACCTTCCCCTGTCCTCATGTACTGCTCACGCATAGCTCCAAATTCTTCTTGCCCTGCTGTATCCAGAACTGAACATAAGCAAAACACTGATTACTATGGTTCATGGTCTTAAGAGTATAGACTAAGAAAAAAAAAAATCCTTTCTAATAGGATTATAGCCTCTCCTGTCCATCATAACCAAGCAGAAATCACATTTCACAGATTCTATTAGATTTTTGCTAAGATTCCCAACAAGTTCTTGGACTGACTGAACAATTCAACACCTACCAAACAAACTGAATAACAAAGCTTGGTGGACTTTGGCTAATTCATAACCAGCTGAACCAGCTGGAAAATGCTTATAGACTTGAGTGAGGTGCTGATTTGTCCTTAAAGAAATCACTGGCAAGGGAGAACTGAAACTTTTAAAGCAAAGCATTTATATAGCATTTGGAAGAGACTGCACACAACAGTCAAGTGATGTGCTTTTCACTCCACCACGGCACCCAGGTAACTGCCAGGAGTCACATAAATTCTCCTCATTTTGTAGACACTATGGATTTGGGAATAATTCTTAAAAAAAATGTCCAATTTGCTTTAAAGACAGACACACATACTTAAGGCATAAGTACTTCAGATCCAGGGTATCTTATTAATAAATCAGAGGTAGGTAGCTTTTATTAGCCATACACTTACATAAACCCCACATGCTGTGCAGCCATTTACCTGCATTACATTTTGTGCATACAGATGTAAACACAGGCACCAACAGCTACAGGCTGTCAGTACCATGCTTTAGCAAGGCTACTTACTGTCCAAGCGTGCGGCTCTCTCATCTATCACACATTGCTTGGTGTAGGAGTCTTCAATCGTTGGGTCATAATCCGTAACAAAATAGGACTGCAGAAAATAAAACAAGTTTGTGTGTAAGACAAGCACATATAGGACACTGATCGAGTAACATGCTAAAACCATACGCTTGGCAACTTCAGGAAGATGAGCAGGTTTTACCCATGTACAACTGTTTGCCACCTTACCCAAAAAGTTACAGTTAACAGCTTCCCTATTCCTAGCAAATACCCATAAACTATAGATATTACTAGCAGAGCCACTGAACTTACTGGATTCCCACAGAATTTCTAGCATTTTCTAGAGACTTCTGGTAACTCCTAGAACTTTCAGTTTCTAGTGGCTCTTTAGGTCTCTAGTAACTGCTAAGTTCCTCTGAACTTCTGGATAAAGTTAAGAATTTCTGGGAATTCTCAAAAGTCTCCAGGATTTCCTCTCCTGCTCCCAGAGCCAGTCAGTTCTAAGTGCCAGGATTTTCCCAGCTGTTTCTAGGATTCCCTAGCAGTTTTATAACAATTTCTAGCAACAGCTCCCCACAGCACAAACAGCACTTGTTTTGTAAGGTGAATAAAGTTTAGGGGATTATACCTGTTCCCAGGATTTCTATCCTGGTTTAAATGACTAAGCACACACCTCCTTCAAAAAGAAAACTCCTTAAAGGAGAAAAAGCCATGGAATGCCTGTGTCACTCATTCCCTCAGCACAAGGCTCTACCAGATACTGCCAGTCTGTTGTTTATCACCCAAACTGCAGAGCAAAGCACATCCTGGTACATCTTTCCAGTGTCAAATACTGCAGTAACAATACTATCTGAGGACAACACGGTTAGATTTTAAAGGATGACTTTTTAGCTTACATGCAGCTACAGCAAAATTACTTTCACCCAAAGCTAAAGCACATTGGCATAACAAATCTGTATTCTGATCAAGTTCCTCCCCTCTGTGCCCAATGAAGCAGGCACTGGTGATGTGCATACCCTGACAGTTCAGAAATAAGGCACACTGGGCATGCACACACCAATATGAACACCACAGTAACTGAAGGCATACTATCTGAGTATATTACTCAGTCCTGTAAGCCAGTAAGGAAATAGGAACACTTTAAAACGACATAATGGCTCCTAGGAAGCAAAAATAAGGGGGTGCTGTCCTTGTATTAAGAAGACATCACCAAAAACAGGGTGCATCTCCATATTCATGTCAGAATTAAGAGTTCTCTCTGAAGTGTCTTTCCCATCACACAAATTCAAAGATACCAATAAGACACTACCCTGTTCCTCTAAACTTATCAAGTTCACAAGTGTGAACTTGCAGGGAGAGAGAGAAGGAAAAGTATGCAATACAGCACTAGCCCACAAACCTTCTCCAGACACATCACTGCCAGTATAGAACACAGTGAACTCAGTTCCTGCAAATTTAGTTTCACTAATATGGATGTATTTGTTCTTGTCCAGTTTCAATTTGGAGTTGCTCATGGGAGCTGGCTGCAGTATTCTGTCCTGACTGCACCCAGCTGACTCCCACCATTTGGGCACATCTGCACTAGGTTTCATGTCTAACAGTGTGGACATAGGTTTCCCTGCAAAGCTCATCAATCCAGCTGCAGCTGCCTTACTGGGAGGAAAACATCATCAGTTGTAACATACTTCACCAGCAATGTATACTATACATAACCCATGCTCATATACCACAAACTCACCGTCACACAGTTGGCTACAGGACGACTATGTACAGGTTGCTGTTGATCTATTCATTGAGATCTGGGGTGTTGGTCAGTGAGAAACTTAACGTGATCCAGCAGTGTGCACTCACAGCCCAGAAAGCCAACCATATCCTGGGCTGTGAGTGCACACTCCTCAAATGGAGTGTGACCAACAGGTTGAGGGAGGTGATCCTGCCCCTCTACTCTGCTCTTGTGAGACCTCACTTGGAGTATTGTGTGCAGTTCTGGTGTCCTCAACATAAAAAGGACATGGTACTGTCAGAACAAGTCCAGAGGAGGCCATGAGGATGAGCAGGGGACTGGAGCATCTCTTATATGAAGACAGGCTGAGAAAGTTGGGGCTGTTCAGCCTGGAGAAGAGAAGGCTGCGTGGAGACCTCAGAGCAGCCTTCCAGTATCTGAAGGGGCCTATAGGGATGCTGGGGATGTACTCTTCATTAGGGACTGTAGTGATAGGACAAGGGGTAATGGGTTAAAACTTACACAGGGGAAGTTTAGATTGGATATAAGGAAGAAATTCTTTACTGTTAGGGTGATGAGGCACTGGAATGGGCTGTCCAGGGAGGTTATGAATGCTCCATCCCTGGCGATGTTCAAGACCAGGTTGGACAGAGCCTTGGGTGACATGGTTTAGTGTGAGTTCCAACCCCCCCATGGCAGGGGGGTTGGAACCGGATGATCTTAAGGTCCTTTCCAACCCTAACTATGCTATGATTCTATCTGGCCCCATACTGAAAAACTGTTGACCCCTAGAACAGAGACACTGAACAGCTCCACACATCTCCTTTGCATTTTAAGCAGACACCAGTAAGCTATCTTCTCAGGATACACCTACACAGTAGTTTCAGTCACCCTGCATCCACAGCACCACCGTGGTACCAGCTACACTTAGCTAGCAATAACACTAAAACCATGTTCCCGTCCAAGAAGTAGAAAATCTTAGGACACATGAGATGTTGCAATTCACTCCTTTAATAACATGTAAGTCAATGTAGTCATTTCTGGATATGAAATACTCCTTGTTTAAAACATTCACCGGGATAAGCAATCTCTCCCCTCCAACCCTTCCCAAAACCCCACCCTCACAAAACAAACAAAAAACCCAACAAACCACAGCCCCAAAATTTAATAACAGACTTTCTGAGGAATCAATTTATTCATAAACGATAAATTAGGTCTCAAGTCTTCTGCAGCCTTTAACAACCTTTGAAAGATGGAAGAGGAATTCACCTATGTGAACATGCTAATAAAGCAATTTACAAAATCTGACTTTGAAAAGAATGATCACAAGAAAGGGAATATAATTCTTATGTTTCATGAAGGAAAGAGAAATGGGTATTTATAAACAAAACAACAAACAAACCATGAAGTAACACCATATATCTAGAAATTCAGGGTTGTGATCTGGAAGATAAAGCACACATTCCGAAGTTATTCCCTGTCCCTCTCCTGCTTTGACTTTCATCTCCATATCCTGCAAATTCAAAGTTACTGTCCTACCCTTCACATGCATAAAGTGGTAAAGTATATGCCAAGTTTTAAGTAAAAGGAATAATTTGGAATCAATTTACTTCACTCCCATGAATTAGTATGAGTAGACAACCTAAAGCAGCAAGTTTCTATCCAAGAAGGTCAATACTTTTCACTGAGAAAAGTCAGAAGAGGAAAACTGTAATAATCTCAGAGGAATTCTTCATATTTTCCTTATTATTTGTCCAAGGGCCAAGAACTGTAGCACGTTCTGTAATCTCCAAGGCATTTCTGTGATTCCCTCCACCCTTTTTGGTTTAGTTTGTTGGTTGTTTGTTTAACAGAAGGAAGCTACACACAAAGTGAGAATGCCAGACTAGCTACAGAGACATGGAACAGGGTTCCTCCCTCAAAAAATGGAACAAGATTCAGTTGTCCTGATCCAGCTTCAGCCACATCTCAAATTCAGCATGAGCAGATGCCAAAGCTCCCCCATTTAACAGGCCACTTAGTGCAATTTCTTCCCTCCCATGGAGCTGCACTTCCAAATCTGCTGTCACAGACACTCCAGGAGAGGTTTGCAAGGCAATTAGCGCTGTGGTTTTACCTCCAGGCACTGGACAAAACTAATGTGCCTGAAACAGCTGCTGGTTTTGAAGGATGCTTTCCAAATTGCACTGGGACTATTTGCCACAGGGAGCATGTCAACCATAGCTTGCAGGCCTCATTCAGTCAGGGCTGATTTACAAACATTAGATGCAGCAAACACAGTATTTATCAGTCTGAGCAGAAATGGACTTTTCTGCTGTAAAGACAGTGATAAAAGAACTGAAGCACTTCAGAGGGATGTACCTTTACTTCTGAATGCAACAGCAGGAAGGTGCCTGCACACCCAACAAGCCCAAGACTATATACCTGCATTTGTAGCTTTGTAAAGGTCAAGCAGTTTGCAGCAAAACTGCTTAGAAGACTAACAGGAATGCAATTCCAGCAGATGCAAACCATTGGCAACCTACTGCTTTTAAACTGATGCCGAGTCCAGACAAATTGGAGGAGCACGCACACACCACAGCCTGTGAATACTCAGGCTTGCCTGCTGCTGTCTCCTTTCTGAAAGCGATATGTGCAAGTCCTAACACTTCAAGGCAGTTGCCCTGCTAAAATACTAACCTACCAAAAAGCTACAGCAGGTGCCTCAGATGGACACTGCACCACTCTAGGATGATCCCTTACAGACCACTTTGTCAGATCTGCTCTTCCTGAAGCAGTTGAGTTTCTATGATGAATCATAGGAGCTAAGTCACAATCCGTTGGCTCCAAAGCAGCTGGATATCGCCTGCAGGAAATAATTAGAAGAAACTAAATTTCTTCTATGAAGACAGTAATTTGAACACACTTTTACACCACTCCCTTAATCACTAACGGAATCAAGGCTCTTTTCCACCCAGCTCCGAGAAGGGAAACCAGCAGCTGAGCCCAGTAGTCTCATCAACCATTCAATTTACCCAAAATGTTATGCAACACGTTTTCTAGGTTTCCTCTTTCGAAGACTGCTGAGGCAATGAAGTCCAGAGATGGGAAATCCTGCCAAGGATGCAAGCCGTTTTGCAGAAGGGGAAGATCGAAACAAAATCACAACAGCGACAAAAAAGCTCATCCTCTCACCATACACCACTTGTAACTGGGCAACCCACCACCAAAATCCGTTCCTATATACATACTTGTCATCTTAAAATGTATTTCAAACACAGTCTCCTGACCTTCGCAGGAGTTTCTACTTTCGGCAGATGACACTACTACACTGAACGCTGCTCTAGCAGTTCTTCTCCATTTAAGGTAATGGTAATCCTTAAATCATTGTTTCAGTCACTCAAGTCTTTTGGCAAAGAGAACATGTGAAAACCTGCTTTCAGTTTATCATCTTCCCCCTTTGCTATGCTGCCTTCAAAATACATAAGGGAATTCTTCCATTAGCTGGACTCATTTACAAGCTCAGGAGTCCCACCCCATAAATTAATAAAAACAACTACCTGACTGAAGGCATCCTACATTGAAAGATGGAGAACCCCAATCCAGTTTCACAAGTTTTATGCAGCTTTTCTCATTTAGCCTTTTAAGGTCATCAACAGTTCACAAGCTGAAAAAAACACTGGATTGATTTCTTTTGCACCAAAATTGAAGTTTTAAGGCAAGAAAGAAGTCAGACACTATCAACAGGGAACTGCAATAAGCTGCAGTCCAGAGGCTGCATAATGTGCTTCTTTTTATCTTTATATAAATCTTGAAGACCATGCAACAAAATGCAGCCCAGCACAATGAAAGCACACCACTATGAGTAAGCTAAAGGAGTGGTACATGCCAAAATACATGTTCATCCTTTCTGTGGCTATAATCTTCATTTGTATTTATTAAATATACACTGAATATTTCAAAGAGCCACTAGCTGCTTATTTAAATTTTTTCCACGTTTAAGTTTTTAGTTTCAACCAAGTGAGGGTAAGGAAATAGAAGGGTTTCCTCCAAGCTGAAGTTACAGACCAGCTCTGGATTTAAATAGCATCCACAATTTCAGCATTGCAAATAGTCCAAAATACTTCCTAGTTATAATTGGTAAGTTAGAACTTAAACCAAACATGCTGGTGAATGTTAAACACCAAAGCTTCAGCTTTAGACTTGCGTACATTCCCAAATGCCCAAAACACATGATCTCAAGACATTTCCAACGCTGTAAGTGCTACTTAACCAAGTATTTCTTTTGGCAGTTTCTCTTTAGGCTATCTGTAACACTATCATTTCTTCTCTACATTTCTCCTTGTTTCCTCTGCACTTCACCAAGAACATTTGTCTGTTCCTGTCCCACTCAACAAAGTTCAGTTCAGGATCTGTAGTGGCATGTCCTCACCATGGGTATAGAATAAATAACCATACCAGCAACAGCTCTATCACACGCTACACTGACCAGATTAGAAATATTTCACTGAGAAAAAGACAGAAACCAGACCAAGTTCTCCTCTAAACAGCTTTCTTCATGTAAATGAGTATTTGTGGCATTTGTTCCAAGTCACAAAGTCAGTGTCTTAGTGTAAGACTCCAGTGTCCTGGCCAGTTAGTAGGACCATAAATGGACACCTTTCTGTCTGAGGTACTTGTCTATAGCACAGAAGTTTTCTCAGACCATGAATTAAGATGTAAATGACTGACTGCATAAATCAGTTTGAAAGCTTCACTGCTTTGCCACCCATGGAAATCTTATAGCCTCCATCTTCAGCTCTTCTACCTAGAAAGAATGACACGAGAGACAAGTCCATACTAACATGACCACAGTGTCACACTGCACCCTTCTCCAGGCTTCAGAGAGATCAGAGACCATTCCAAGCAGTTTTAATCTACGTGTCCATCCCTGTTCCTAGAGATTCAAACAGATTCAATATCATCACAGACATTTCCTTAGAGAATGGGTGGCAGTAGCCTGCCATCTTGTGCAAGGATTACCCTGGCCCAGGGCTAGAACCAACCCCCCCAGAAGGACTGGTAAGTACACAAAGCAGCACTAGGGCATCAGCACCTTAAGAGATTAACCAAAGAACCTCCTTTTACACCACAAAGGAGATCCCTCAAGTCATTCCTTTTGAAATATGTGAGTTTCCTGGCTGGAAAACATGCAGGAAAAAAACTATACTTACTTCTGGAAGCAAAATTAAACCCAGCATGCATTCCAAAATAAAGGAACAGAAAAAGCAAAACATACAAATTCAGTATTTTGCAGAGCCCCGTGTACTTGGGTCACAGGAAAACAAACACAACCCCCCACACACCTCTGCTTAAACAGCCTTTGACCAGCTTGCTAAGTACCTAATATATACCTCCCCAAAGCAGGTGGTTCACTAGGACCTCATGTTTCCAGGCATGCCTAATTGGTTGGTGTTGGGGGAGCAGGAGATTAATGCTCCTGGGGTTGATAACAGGCAGTGCCACCTCTGCAAAGGGCTTGGTCACTGCACAAAACCACACCATGAAGGCCACAGGAGCTACCCACAGCAACACAGCACTGTTTTAAACAGAAGAGCCTGAGATAGCAATGAACAGGTTTTGCTGGCATAAACAGTCATAGAATCATAGAATCAGAATAGTTAGGGTTGGAAAGGACCTTAAGATCATCTAGTTCCAACCCCCCTGCCATGGGCAGGGACACCTCACACTACATGCTTTGTAGAACATGGGGAAGTACTTTGGTGCATCAGGGAGAGTGGGACCAAAGGCCTAGAATTATGCTGATAAAAGACTAGACTGCAGAGATACTGAATAAAACACTGGATCATGCTGGAGAAGGGCAGGTATATCCCACTTCAATTACCCCATATTCATGCAAACCTTTAAAAGTTACTTTCTTTTAATTACACAAACAGTTAAGAGCACCTGCTCCTTTCTTCCAAAAAACATAAATTAAAAGACAGCAGTGTGTGTAAATAATTGATGCTTCCCTCCACTTACACTATTTCCTACTGTTCCAATGTATATTGCCAGCATTGTTATGGCTATCCAGGGAAATGGTAATTTGTAACTACAGTTACTGCAATTATCCAGTGATGTGAAACACTTGACAATTTCATGAACAGCAAAAACTGAGACACAAAGAGAGGAGGAGATTAAACTGGAGAAAGTTATAGCAAAAGACAGATGACAGGAGCCCTATACAAATAGTATACACATTTAAAAGTTCTTTTATTTGTTCCTGAAGAACTAGCATTACATATACATGTAACACTGATATTTATTATTAAGTACCTGCTTCATCGAATCTTAGTAGTTCTGTTAAAGAAGAAAATCACAACAGAGAACATAATATTCTTGAATAACCCCTTGTGGCCTCAGAGTGCATCCATTAGATTACCCCCCCCCCAAAAAAAAAAAAATAATTAAAGGACAGGAGAGATACAGATCTTAAATTCTGAAGAAGATATGGTAGGATGCAAAACTCAACATCCGACTTAAGTTTAGGCAAGTCTTTCCCTTAACCTTTTTATGCAGTGCATGGATTGTACAGATCTTGTGCCTGGTCTGGAAATGCTAAACAAAACATGAGTTAGCCCTATTATATGACCACATAGTCTTCTCTCTTCCTCTTTTACACTCCCTGCCCTTTCATATAAACAGTGAGCACTGAACAAGCACATCAGATGAAGAAAACTATTAAGAAATCTGTGCTCAGTGCACAGGTATATTTATCACAGGTATCCAAACATAACACAGCTTTTTTCTTTACGGACTTTGTTGTGGTCACTACCCAAAGTGCCTAAAAGCAAAACTAACTTTGCTTCCCTCACAAGCGCTGGGAAACATGAGTTAGGATAGGGAGAGCAAGAGGAGAAAGGGCAAAGAGGATAAACCATCTTCAGTCTTGAGGCAAATACACATACCCGAGTCCTGTCTACACAACTTTATTTTTCATATTTCCTAATTGAACACTTCAACCTTATAACCATAAAAAACTCACTTCCATAATGTTTCTCTAGACAGCCATACACTAATAAATTCCACAGATATTATCTGCAATTCAGCAGGATTAACTTGCGTTAGGGATTTAAGAGTTGGTTCTGAGGCATCAACTTATTGTGCAGGTCACACAGTGGACTAAGACTCAGGAAGATAAGACTAAAATGAAACTGACTTTTGTGCTCTGAAAGGGAACATCCATCTGCTCTTTACACCTTTCAACACTCCTGAAAAACCGCCTGACAGTTTTTGGCCTTCCCCTAAATGCTACTTAGAATAAAGCAGTTTACCTTTTCCAACCCTGCATGGGTTGCAGCAGCACAGGAAAGAACCTCCCTTTTTTTTTGCTTGCAAAACGGCTCAGGCTTACAAGCAGAAATCTGGAGAGTTTAAACCTAAGAATTCCCCCAGTGATAGCACATTTCTCTGGAGAAGAGTGTCCTTGAAACATAACTAAAGCAGCTTCTCAGTTCACAGAGAGTTTAACGAGTAACTGTTACAGCTACTTCGTTGAAAAGTTACATGCCTTTTTGCTAACATCCTGCCAAGCTTAAACATAGTGTTGGGTAACTTGTAGAGCATTAGCGCAGGCCTCAACACTTACACTTGATGATGTTAAAGGTCTTTTCCAAACTAAACAATTCTATGATTCTATGACTCTAGCAGACTGATACTGGTTTTAAAACAGCTTTTATCTTTTAAACTCAAACTGAATCTGCACTACGCTTACCTCTCAGTTACTCACCTAAAGCTCTCCACACTGTACATCAACTCTGTATTAGCAGCTCACCAGCCTGCAAATATTTGCTTCCAATTTCTAATTCTCAAATTTCTCAGAACCAAACCACACCAAACACTGAGTAGACTCACAGAGACCTGTTTTAGGCAATACACGCACTAAAATTTGGCCTTTTGAATACTTACTTCCTGGTGATGCAGATCAGAGAACATACCCTTTCACTGTCTGTTAAGACTTCTTTGTAATGTCTTGAATTAATGCCTTTTAATGCCAGTAAGCACCTACAAAATTCTTTGAAGGCAGCTGTGTAATTTCTCAAGTCAAAACATGTCTGACTGTAAAATGTACTCTATACTGTAAGCATAGATGAGTCTTGATTTCATTTAATTTCATTTTTGTTTCACAGTAAGTACATGAAGCAAAGAATGTGCAAGATACTACGGGCAAGAGCTATGAACACACCAAGTGCTTAATCTTCCTGATCTTGGCTACTTGGCATTCAAGGAATGTTTGAAATATTCACTACATACTGTCTTTTCATCACAAAATTTTATCAGGTTCAGACAGTTTTCAGCATAGCAGCTCCCACAAGCTCTTCAGGATTAACTCAGGTTTTTATCTCAAGAAGCCTATGATGTGTTTTAAAAAGTACATATCTGATTTTAGGATATGTGTATAACCAGATAGCAGAAACTACAGCTATTAGTGAAAAGAAAGTAAGAAAGATTACTCAAAAAATCCCCTGGTGGGGCAGAAGTCAATGGAATATCTTTTCACATACAAATGAAATCATTAGAATACCTCAAGGTACATAGTGTAACGCAAGAGCTTTTGATTTAAAAATGTAAGTATAGTAACAGGGTTAGACTTACAATCAATCAAAACAACTCTTCAGTAACTTAAACCTAACTAAAACACAGTAACAGACTTCAGGTTAGAGACTATGAGGAAGCCCATGTTTAGGGCATTTACTGCCTATAAAGAAGCCATTTCACAACTCCTTGAGGAACATACCGGAAGAACTGAAATGCAAATTGGAAAAGTTAATTCCATGGCAAAGAACTCAGGAGTGCAGGTGTTCACGTGAAATCAGAACCTTTAAAACAGGTTCAAGCTGCAAACAAATTGCTTGTTAATTGGACTGTTTGGATTGTCCAGCCAAGGTTATGGACACTTGGACCCATACAATTATATTAAAAAGTAAGAAGTTTTTCTAGCCCAAACAAGCCAGTAAAACAAAGCCTCTCTTCAGATACACTAGTGCATTTTAGTAGTGGTAAATCCTACTTCACTTTTTAAGTACCTGAAAATGGTTGAGCCCTGGGACTTCACAGCAAGCTAAGGTCAAAAATTTATGACGTTAATACCCTTAATTCTAAAAGTAGGAAGGAAAGATCTGTTTTAAGTAGTAAAAGCCATTTCCTACATTTACCATTACATTTCAGTTCCCTGTATAGACAGGCACTATTGTCAGTTGTGTAGGTTTGCAACAGCTGGGAAGCAGATGTAGGCTTGAACCACAGTTCATCAGAAACAGCCAGGTAAAAAGCCTAAGGAAAGTAAGTTATCCATGTTCTTGCTCTTAAAACATTTGTCTAACATGGAGATACAGCCAAGTTAACTAGTCCATTAAGCCCAGAGCCTACAGTTCTCTAGAATGATACAAGTTCGGATTAAGTATTTGCAGTAGTATTTCAAAATAGGATTTCAAAATACAGTTCAACTACATTAGCAACTTCCTACTCGTGGAAGAAGGAGGTTTTGTCGTCCCCACTCCTGATCTTCCACCATGGTTCCCTGCTGCCTGCAACACAATTAGGAGACCAGCAAGTTCATATTGCCTGCTAAAAACTGCCAACTGCAAACCACCTTTACATGTACAGCCACTTCAGGAAAGCTTCAGAAAAGCATATCACTAAAAGACACCTTCCCCCCCCAACTCTAATATACATATATATAAATAAATAAACATTTATTTGCTTACATATAGGTTTATGTATGTATGTATGTATGTAAAGTGCCAGACGGGGACTGAAGCAAATGACTAAGAGCTTCCAGAAGATTTCACCATTCATTATGTCAGAAAAGAAGACGACACAAAATCACTAGCACCCAGGTAATTAAAAGCTCAGATGACACTTTCAGAGCTCCTAATACATTTCATTTATACCAAAAGTTTATTGTAGCCATAGATAGCAATACACTAGTTCCTGTCCTATAATTACGCCATTGTTTGGGTTTTTTTCTATTGCCACAGCTGATACCATGGAGTTTTTGAACACCAGCTTGGACAACATCTAGCATAAAAACATTCAGCTTCATTAGCAAAGTCTGAAGTACTTTATTTTTCAAAGATTTATTGACTGATCATTAGAAGCTAATTATTTAGGAAAAGCTATAAAATAGCACTTATATCTAATAAGAACTATTGTGTCAGAAGATAAGCACAGTTCTAATAGCTTTATTTGCCTAAATTACATATTTATTCAGCCCCAACCTTTTAGCCTGAGACTAAACTGTCTAGACTCATTTTGCAGACTACAGAAAATTATTATATTGAATTTTTCAAAGTGCCATAACCAGAAATTCCAACAATACTGCAATGGCAGCTGTGTTTAGCCACCTATTTTCATTAGAAAGGCTAATTATTACTAACCTTCCCCAAAATCCTCACTCAACTAAGTAAAATACGCAAAGCGGTAATCTTTTGAGACATGAAAATTTTAAATTATAATGAAATAATTGGTTGCCTACCTATGAAATAATGGACTTTGAGCCATTCGAGAGTGCCAGCATCTGAAGCTGCATGATGCAAGGATCATATTAAAATGTGCAGCAAAATCAGTTAAAGTTACAAGATACTAGGCAACTTCCCCTTAGAAAAAGAGTAACCAAACAGCTTGCAGGTGGCCAGCAATCAACAAAAAATTCATGTTAAATAGTAATAGCAAAAATGCAAATTTTAAACAAGGCATTTCTTAAGTTGTCCTTATACCACAACAGACATGGCATGAAGGCTGCACCAAACCATGCTGATCGACTCAACACATATGAGCTCCATGCTGCAGTCCCATCAGTTATAGCAGCTCAGAAATTAAGAGTACTTACACCAACACCAGGTACTTTTGCACATCTGTATCAGTCATCACACTGTATTCTAGGCAAAGATGTGTTTTCTGCCTCCCGGAACCATTTCTCAGAAGTTTGCGGCTAAACAGCAAAACCTCAGATGGGGGAGAATTTGTACTGGCCAACAAGTGTTTTTTCCATGTGATCTGACTTTCAGATTTGGCAGCTCCCAACAGAACCAGCACATGGGCTCCCACAGGGACCAGGGAGAACACTTACATGCCAGTCACTCCTGAGTCCAGCAACAATCTCCATAACCTTAATGTGCCCTCTGCAAAGAAGCTTTTCAAGAGACTGACATATCAGCATCAGGTTTTTAACCCAGACACATCAAGTACTCATAACCTCACTTTAGGATTTAGAACCAAGCAACAAAAAGCTTAAAAAGAGGGGTTTTTTTTGCCTTATATCTAACCTAAGGTATCAGGTTAACCCACCTAATTGTGAGAGCAGAAAGGAGGGAAGGGGATCTCTTCCAAGGTACATCAGGCTATGTAAGCCTTTTCATGCTAGGGATTGTGTTCAGATCTTCCTGGCACACAAGCCATCCCTTTGTTTCCTTTCACTGCTTGGGCACGGCATTCAAAAGATCCCATTCTGACAAAAGGGAAGGAAAAAAGAGCAGACTTGGTCATTGTCAACAAAACATAGCAGAACAATGTGGTAAGTTATTCCACCCCTGAAGCAAGGCAGAGAAATCCTACCCCATATCTAAGCAGAAATACCTGACACAGATTTCAGTGATGCAGGCTGGCCTGAAATCATGATGAGGCATGATGCCTGTCAACAAGCACAAGTACTTTAAACAGAGGTTAGTCTTACTTGAGTAGACACTCCTGCTTCCGAAGTAGTGGTTCAAATTAATATCACTAAATTTTCAAAACCTCCAGGTTTCTATAAGAACATAAGAAATCCAATATTTGGAATTCAAGGAACTTGCAGCATGGACTTGAGTAACTGAAACACAGCTTCAGCTGGACAAACCACTTTGAAAAAAATAATACTGAGTATTTTCCATTACAGATACCAGTAGGGTACAATGCTTTTCTTTCCAGCCTAATCAGTGTTTGCAGAGAAGTTAAATCTTCATGTCCTTGGAGAATGTGTTCATAAGTCTCTCCTACTACTACCAGCAGTAGATTTCAAGACCAAAGGTTATGGCTCCTTCACATCTGACAACAGCATAATTCAGACTGGCTTTCTCATCAAGTAGTAAGCTGCAGTACAGTGCATAGTGAACGGGGATTGTTTACAATAGGAAATGTAGTATTTTATTTCTGACCTTTCAGAAGCAAAGCCATGTGTATTGGAACTTTGACATCAGAGACAGTTAGCTTAAGTTCCTAGAAGAAATACAGAAAACTTTAGAGAAAACTTTATCCTAAATAGAAGCTAAAAAAAAACAAAAAAAAACCCAACCAAAAAAACCCCACCAAACAAACAAACAAGAATTAAAATAAAAAAAAACCCACAACGAAACAATCCCCCCACTCAAAAAAATACCCCATCAACAACCACCAACCACATGGTTGGGAAGGCTTAGAAGTTACTATTTTGTATGGCATCAGTGTGTTCCAGAAGCCAACCCAAGCATACTGTTCTGCAGTAGCTCCAGCCCTCATGCTTCATTTCTCTGTTTTGAGGTCTGTGCCCATGCCTGTGCTACACTTACATCCATGCCTCAGTGGCACCGAGTTGCTCAGAATCAATGAATTCACTTTTAAACCAGCAAATTTGCAGAACAGCACCTGAAGTTTCTGTACAACCTAACAATGTCTGTGAACCTCACCCCAAAACATGGTTGTTTACTCTTAGCTGAAGGGTATCAAACTGGGCAGTACCTATTTTACCCAAATTATATTTTGTAGTGCTCATGAAGCTGTATCAACATCAGAATCACACAGCAAATAAGAGAGATGCTTTCCAGTCAGAGGATGCATGCATGGCCCCCCTTTCACTCTCCATGGAAGTGGCTGCACACAGGCACACCCCAGCAGCAGGGTGGTCATGAAGACAAGTCATTCACAACAGGAATGCTTACCAGGGAGGCTGACAGAAGCACGTTCTCGAATGGCATTATCATCCCAACTAAGGGAGGCTTCAAAAGTGCAACATGACCAACATTGTTGCAACTTACACCCAGGGAAATGTGTACAGACTCAGATTCCAGGAACCAGAAACTTATTGACTTGTTTTACAGTTGCTAATCCTGACATGTGAGCAAGATTTCAGAGCACAGAACTGGTTACAAGCACAGTCTTGCTAAAATTAGCTTGGTAGCTGATCTAAAGGGAAAAGGAAGATATCCCAAAGCCCCAGTAAGCACAATTCAAATGCTCTTAAGCAATTCTAGAATTTCAGCCTCAGCAATTTCAAAATCTAAAGTGAAGAGAGTGAGTGTCAGTGGAAGCGTGCTTATGTTCAAGTTTCATTAAAAATGCTTTTCATTATTCAGTCTACACTTTTAAGCAAGCATCAATTTCCATCTAAAAAAATAAAAAAAGCATATTTACCAGCAAAATATTTGGTTATACTAAAACTAACCACAGTGTTTCTTCCCCTTTGTCTCTGCACCTGCAGGAGTAGCACCACTCTGAGTCAGCATCACCCCAAACCACAGGGCAGGGAAATATACAGGAAATTCAGAGCTTACTTTTTGCTTGGAATAGAGAGATAGATACAACCAACACTATTTAACATCTACAGCATTAATAATGTTAGATTAATATTTCACATGATCTTTGAACTAGAGGACCTGAGCAGTTAAGTGTTAAACCTGTTTTTTATACTTTTAGAAAACTTACTATCTCAATCATAAGGACCGTTTCACCTCAGTGAGATTATAATCACTCCCAAACCCAGTTCTAACTAAGGCAAAAAATAAAAGTATGTTCTGAAAGGCACCACCCTCATTCAATTATCAAAATCCAGAAACAAGGCATGCTAAAGACAAGCGTCAGCAGACTTGTTCTCATGTTAAGATCTGCTTCACAAACAGCACCACAAACTACAGCTTTATGTGCAAATACCTACTCTGACATTACAAAAAGCCACATCTATTATGAACTACATCAAGAAACTGCAAGCAAACATTCAGCTGAAGTGCTACACAATCAAACACCCCATGCAGTCAACAAATGTTTTTACAGTATGGCCATTTATGGTAGCAGTAAAGAAGGCAAATGAAAGACTGCAGCAGTTTTACACCAAGCAGCATCACTTCCCATGGTGGAGCTGATTCTAAGTAACAGATAAAAAGCATGATTTGCATTAAACACTACATCCACAGGCAATCCCTTGTTCAGGGAATTCACAGTTCGAGCCAAAGCATTTGCTAGAGTCACGTAGACCTTAGAATCCCATTTGTTGATGGTACCTTATTCTTTCACATGCTTCACTTCAGGGAAATACCCCATCCCAACTACAAGAAGGCAGAACACTTATCAGTTCACATACAAGAGAACTCAGCTCAATTCACTTAAGCAAAATATTAACCTCATCCTTCTGCAACACTGCATCTTTCTATGTTTATCTGAACACATTTGAGCCCCATTTTCTGTTGGCATTTGTTACTAAGAGGAGTACAGCTAAACCTTCAGAGCCACCCATGTATATCCATGCAAAGCCTAAAGGACAACTCTTTATAAAATTTCATTAATAAAGATTAAATTAGTCTCTCTCTCCTGCTACTCCTAATTTCAGTAAAACACAATCTTGTATTTTAGGAGGCTTTCAAGTTTTAAGGAAGAATAAGGGGGACACACACCACTAAAAATTTCAAGCATGTTATTCTACACCATACTCATGTTGACAAGTTCATCATCCCATCCTCAAGACTGGCAGGCTTTTGGATCTTTAGGTTCATTAAAGGTGATCTTCAAAACCTGAAGGTTTTTAAGTTTAGTAACAGCATGTAGTCAACATTCACTGCAGGGGTTTCCAGCAAGGTGATTTCCCTTCTGTCCCCTGTGTGTCTCATTCTTACAAAGAATTTACATAAATTCTAATAAACTTGTTTTCTAAAGCAGATAGATCACATGATTGACTTCACCTGCCTTACAGGATACACGCTGACTTCTCCATATAATATTCCTTTACAGACATCAATTCAAAAAAAGTATCACGATCTGGAAAACAAACGTGCATGAGATTAATATAGGTCATGAAAATCATTGGTAAACAGATTATCTAAACCATGTACAAGTATGATCAAAGTGAGGACAAAGGCTGATGAAAAATAACTCAATCATCTTAGTCATATTTCTCCATTTTAGACCAGTTGGCTCTACTACGGACCACTCTCTGATTTTACGAACACTAACTTGTAACACATTCTTTAGCAAAATAAGCTACCTTCTTCAGGACAGATTCTGTGAACAGACATTGCCACAAAAGCAACTCAGTCATTTGTTCACTACTAACATATTTTGCCTTTAAAAACAAAAAAAAAATTACTTATACCAATATTCTTAAGAGCAGGTAAGATGCTCAGAAAGAGGATACTGGTACGAATCCAGCAAAAAGCACAGAAAGCAAAAGATTTCTACATAGGCTATTAGCAATTTACAAGGAAGATCCTTTTTGCTTAATCAAAGTGAGAAGTTGTACTTCCACTATCAAATGCCATAATCATTTGCACTATGCTAGTTTACAATCTTCCAACTTGTAAGATTTTCCAGGAGGGAAGCCATTACTGAAATGTAACCTTGGTGCTCTCAGCTGCCTTTCGGACTTCTCCAAAGCAATCCATCCATTCCTCACCTCATTTCTGGAGACCATAATCCAAGAGGAGGCTGGTACTATAGTGCAGAAGGCACAGCACCAGAAGAATTAGCTATCCCATGCAAAGTGCAAGAAGAAAACAACCCAGTAGCTTTAACAGTACGATATAGAGCAATTATAAAAACCCCAAACAAAACCAACAGAAACAAAACAAATTCGAGTTATCCTCTCTGCAAGCAAGTATGCACTGATAGAAATGGAGCAACTGATAAATTACCTGAGCCCAATTAATAAACGTGTACAGAAGTGAAGAAGTCATACCAAACTACCCAAACTTATTGCATGCCATAGCCATGTAGTACTTTAACAGGTTAGGAGCACTTGAAAAAGTGGCAGTATCATACATCTAGTAGGGAAGACAGCTGAAGACATCTTGCCCTGAAGGAAAGAACGCACTCCATCACCCAAAAGCATTCATTTTCAGTAAAAAAAAAAAAAAATAAATATATATATATATATATATATATATATATATATATACAGCAACTTCTAAATTCAGATTGTAATGAGCAATATTCTGCCCTGGTCCGACAGGCACACACAATGAGGTATGACTTTAAATAAGTAGAGAACATCATTATCTGATTGTTTCCTTGAGCAAAGAACTTATGCATATGTTTTGTTTAAAGGTGTAAGGAGGTAGCAGTGCAGTGAAAGATATCTCTAAATGTGTGAGCAGTGTACAAAGACCTTCAATTTGTTTACTTCAGAAGAAGGTTTTGGAATGCACAAGGTTTGATCAGAGGGGTTTTTGTTGGTTTTTTTTGAGAAACCTACTGCTATTTCCGCTCCCATATTCTACCAAGTAGTGATCTTGTGGTAAAGGCATTCAGTGAAGAGAAAACAGAGCGTGGAATGCACAGGCAGACAGCCTTCTGCACCAAAACCACAGGAAAGCACATTAGTTTCTCTCATTTTTATAGATTAGAAACAGGTTCTTCAGCTTCCATCATACTTAGAATAATGGACTACTCAGTGCTATTCAGAATTCCAGTAATCACAGGTGACGTCTCTGGACAGGCAATACATCAGTAAGACAAGCAGAAACTCTACAGAACACCTTATCTTATTCATTAACTTGCACGTAGCCAAGTGCGAATGCTCCTCCGGACACAGCATTACCATCACGTAGCTCTGCCAGCTTTTAACATACAGATAGCTAATGTTATTTACAAGGACAGGGCAGATGTTGCCAAGAAAAGACAAGTAGTTTTTCTTTTGAGCTTTCTTCCAGCATTATAAAGTATTTTAAAGTTTTCTAGGCTCATTTCCTGTGCATGTGTTAAAAGCCATCTTTCGTAAAGACCAAAACTCAAAACTGGTAAAATGGGCCATATGCATTACAAACTTGCTGAACAAAATCAAGACTACTAATGTGTTGTTGGTTTGGGGGCTTTTTTTAGAAAGCAAGCAGAGTTACAACAAAATTCTTTCCAAATACATTTTGGCACTGATAGCCTACATGCTTCAGGTTTAGGAAATGATTCTCAGATCCTGAAGACAAGACATAAAACAAATCTAAACATATCTTCCTATGAATATGGTAGCCCACTGCCAGGAGAGCAGGCTGGTTTGCAACAACACACACTCGAAAGTATTAGCATGGAAGCTGGCAAAAACTCAGTGCTCCAATTCAGAGGTGTTCAGTCAGCAATCACAGAACTAGCACAAACATAGGGTTTTGCCCAGGGGAATCACAGTCCCTTTCGCTAACCACACTTCATGTAGTTTCTAGATTCAGGAGAGACAAGAAGGATCATAATCCATTCAGAGAAAAGTTACTTAAAGATGATTAAGACCTAGCTGAGTAGTGTTAAACTATCACAGTAGCATCTCGTAACAATGGGGCTACTCAATTGGCATGGAAGTCCCCATTTGCAGAACAGCTACCTAAAGTACATCATGCACTGCAGAAAACGTTTTCAGCTTTAACATAAGCTGTTCAGCTGTTAGAAAACTCAGTCTCAATTATCTAGTCTGAAGCAAGTGGCTGCAACTTAAATTATTCATCTTCTGCAATCATCCTGAATAAATTCTTCCAGATCACCACCTTCCCTCACGTAGGGAGGCAGCCAGCATGGTTTTCCAGGAGATCACATCAAGAGATGCAGGGCTTTTGTTTATCTTCTTCAGAATATTTGCAAATTGAAGGAATGCACACGGAATTCCAAGGTGTAATTTTAGCTCTTAAAATAGCAAAGATGCCAAACTCTTAAACCTTGAGCTTAACTCATTGGGATTTTAAAACCCCAGGTCACAATTCCACTGAGCAGACATCCAGTCAGCACAGATCACATCATCTTCAAATTCTGCTCAAAGTGAACAATTCTATAATCAGTTTCCTTTTTTGGGAGAAGATTTCTGTGTGTCAGTCGAAATATTCAAGTCCTCCCACAAAACAAGTCAAAGCAGCTATGGAGGAGGGGAAGCCACTATTAAAAATGTGTGGAATGTAACCTACTTGGAAGAAGGCAGATAATACTGGGACAAAGAAGTCAACTACTTCAGATCTGAGGCTCTTTGCCCATAGAGTCCCACCAACATAGATACTGGCCAATATCAAATTTGCAAATATTAGTGAATTTCATTAACCTTTGTAGAACATACATGACTATAAATTAGTTTCACAGACACGTACATAAAATTATCAAGCCCTTGGTTACCTGATACACGTTATATCCATTATAATAGGTGCAAAACTTTCTAAACAGCAAAAAGTGTCTTTACTTCAAAAGCTGAGCCTTGAAGTGTCTTTTTTAATTTCAAAGAAGTAGGGATCTATGCAGCAATATATTTGAGTGTGCCTTTCAGGCAAGATAGAAAGCAGAGACTCTGTAGGAGACAAAACATTTTCTATAGATATTAGATTTAGGCCACAAATACAGAAATTAAGAAATATTTCAGGTTTTAAACATCCTTGATAAAGTAAACCACTCAGTTTAACAAAGTCTCCTCACACAAAGTATTGCTCTTAGAACTAACAACCATGGGGATCAAAGAGCCAACCCACTGACAGGCAGTAAACTAACTTTCAGCCTTAGCAGCCTCAGAAACGCACAGGAACCTGCTGTAGATAGACTAGCCAGAAGACAACAATAGCTTGAAGCCTCAGAGCTGCCTTAACATTTCCAGATGAACCAGAAAGAAATCAAACCTCTTGCTCCATTAGCTGACCTGACACAGTCTGAAGTCAGAGAGGCTTCAGCTGAACACCCTCTGAACAGATAACAGGACTCAATCATCAATATCACACACAGGAGGCGTTTTGCAACTCTTCTTGTGTTCACTCTACACAATAAGAGCAACCACTCCAGTCTCATTCTCCACTTGAGCAGAGCTAGACCAGGTTAACTTCCCCCCTGCTGCAGAGGGTTTCATGCTGTTGTACACACATCTTCCTCAGTGGTTAACCTACTGCAGAAGCTGCTGCCTGTCCCATCCCTCCCCCAGTCACTCTGCACACAGGCACCAGTGTAACTGTGTTAGTCCCCATTACCTGAGTTTGTATGATCATCTTTATAGCATCATCCCCAACAGCTGATTCGATGCAACAGAGCAAGTTATGCTCTCCTAGAAGCAGAAGCATCTTAAATTATCCTTCCTGCTGAAGATATGTAACATTTAATGCTAAAATTGTGCTTGAAAAGTTACAGTGAGCAGCCCAATTCCCTTCTGATGATTACTTCATGATTCTGGAGTGCCTCCAGGTGATTAATCTTCCCATAATCCAGGCACGCTATCCAGTTTATACGCTTAATTATTGCAGCAATCAAACAAGATGAGAGTTTTAAGGTTCTATGTTTCAGCAGTCGCTAGTATCACTCATATAAAATAAAATTAACATTGCACTGAAAGCTAGAGAAGCAGTTAAACCATGAACAAGATTGTACAGTGGTTTAGTATGTCTTTTCCTTTAGTTTATGGGAAGATGCTTCTGGACTTCAAAGAGCTGGAAGCACAAGCATCCAAACCAAAGTTAAGCAGTCAACAGCCCTGCTGGTTGGTGACAACCTGTTAAGAGCCAGCACTAAACAAGGCAGGCTATTCAAAGCATCTCTCCACAGGACATCACAGGCATAACACTTCATTTCTAGAAACAAAACAAACAAACAAATAACCGCACCACAAAACAAACAAAACACCCCACACACACACACACTTTACCCATACAAAGCCAGAAATGAGATGCATCTCCACATTTTTAAACTTCTCATTTAACTAATCTCAGACAGCAAGGCTGATAGAGTTCTTTTACCTTGCTTACCTGTTAGGAAGTACTTTTCCAGACCCTCCGGTTTGAAGGCAAACCTGTGAGGCCAAAATACTTCCTAACACATAAGCAAGGTAAAAGAACTCTATCAGCCTTGCTGTCTGAGATTAGTTAAATGAGAAGTTTAAAAATGTGGAGATGCATCTCATTTCTGGCTTTGTATGGGTAAAGTGTGTGTCACAGGTTTACCTTCAAACTGGAATGTCTGGAAATTATTTATAATGGCATATAACCTGCCACCAAAGTTCTCAGCATTCACTGCACCACTACAGGAGTGCTGCTGAGCATGGGAGGATATTGCCCCCACCCATGATATTTTAAGACCCCAAGCAGGATCTGAAATTGATAATCCCTAGCAGGGTGAGTGTCCAGTTCACAGAGAGGACCAACATCTGTTAAAGTGTACGGTAACTCAGAATGAAACAGCATGTGTATTTGCATCTTGGAAATCTCAACCAGGACATGTGGTTGAGATTCACATAGCACTGTTTGAGGCCTGTGGGGAGGCAGTGGAATAAGGATGCAAGTGCAAGGATAGTATGTTTCCAGAGCACTTCAAAGTGCTAGGAAAAAAAACATCCAAGCAGCTACTGAAGTTGCAAGACAAAGTTAAAATACACTCATAATTGCATTCTTAGTAGCGCTGGGTCATGCGAAGACAGAATCCATTTAAATATACCACAGCTACCTACTTTTACCAAGTTTTGCTAATGAAAACTTCCACTTCTTACCTAATAGAGGAAAACATTATATGCATTTTTAACAGGATCTTGTTCTTAAGTGATGGAGTTGGTAGCACATACACAAGTATATTATCAACAACTCCTTTTTATACATGATTATAAAGGACCTTCATAAAAGGAAAGATAAACACAGAAATACTACCAGGAACACTCAATTTAGAAATGGCCTGCCTCACACAGTACATGTTACTGTAATCCCACTTACTTTCCTCACACAGAATAAGTCTAACGACAGAAGAAAGTTAGCAGATCACTTGCCTACCCACAGATGCCAGATTTTTCACACAGATTTATCACTGGCATCCTACCATTTCGTGGTCTACTTACCACATAAAAAGCAAAATATTCAGATTTGCTTGCAAGTTTATAGGTTTCTATCTGCTTAAATGAGGAATGCTGAAGATGCTCTGTGATACGAGCAGAGCAAGTTAGTTTTGGCAGAAAAACGCAAAACAGTAACTGCAGTGATTTTCAAATGTCTACTTTTCCTAGGAATGTAATTTGTGACTCAACATGTTATATCACTACAGTTACAAGAAACTCAGAATAGGACTGGGAAAATAATTTGCTTGGAAGTTGTGTGGAAGCTCAAGTTTATTTCTGGCTTAAAAGACTTTAGAAAAGTGACACACATGATAGCTATGAATATGTGTACCTAAGATTAATCTGCTGAGAAATAACACTCTGCATAGGTCTTCCACATCAAGATCTTTGTAGAGTACTTTGGTTATTAGTGTTACACTATTTTTTTAATTGAACTGTAGCAGTTTTCTGTGTCAGTGCTAACATCCAGTTAATTATTAATTAACTAGTCCTAGCAGCTAGTACTTCATGCTGTCTTTAAGAGTGTCCTTCTGCATACATTCCTACTGTCTGAACTCACTCCTGCCCATATTCACCAGAAACTACAGTTCGCTTTCTGGACACAGCGATGAAGCTGGTGCAGGTCTGGTTAAACGAGCACAACTGCCAGATGAAGTTGTTTGCTGAGCTGCACAGCAAACCAGACAGGGTAACTGATCCCGGGTAAAAACATTCCCTGGTTATTTTTAACTCTGATCCCTTGTGGAGTTTCAGTGAGCTAGATGGAGTAAATAGCTATAGTGGTGAATTGCTGGGGCAATGTGGGGACTTTCTGAGCATTTTTCCTTATGGTAGTACTAGCTTATCAAATTAAACCTTCAGTTACAGCAAAGCCCTGTTTTTTCAGGCTTCAAGTGTAAAAACATTTCCCTAGCCTTGTGCCTTCCCACTGGTGGTCCCTTCTCAAAAGCAAACAAAGGATCAACTTGCCCTCACTTCAGTTTCTCCAGCTGCACCAGCGCACTGATCTGACAGCTTCAGCATGGCCCTGGCTTTCCAGCCTGGTTTTGGGGAACTCCGCACAAGCCTCTTCCAGAGGCACCTTCTCCTTTTCAGTCCTTTGTGAGCTTTTGTGCGAGCACATTTGTACAAATTACAAAATTCACCACAGAACTTAAACCATCCAACAGGATCTCCATCTGTAAGTAGAGCTTACGGCACTTCCCCACCTTACTTGAGACATGCATGCAGTAATCTCCAGTAACTCTCACCCAGCTCAGGTTTGAGGCCCTGTGTATCCTTCAGGACAGTTAAAGCCCCCATTCTCCAGCCTTTCCCTTTCCAGTGGCAGTTAAGAATCCCTGACCTCACTTTAAAGATGGGCAGCCATTGTGTACAATGCTTGATTAGTCGCAAGATCAAGCACTTCAAACGCGAATACGTGACCTTCTTTAACTTAATCATGAACAGCCCATGCACTGCATTCCAGCCAGCCCTCTTGAAGAAACCTAGTGAGAGAAGCCATCTACAAAAGGAGAAAAAAAAAGTAATTTGAACCTCATTGAAGTTCCACCCAGAAGCAGTGCTGCATATCAGGCAGTTTACACATCAGGATGTGACTAGCTTAAGTATAGGCATGGTGTGTTGGAGGAGGAGAATAAGCAAGAAAAGGCAAAGCAAACAGATTAAGTAAACATCCTTTTTGTCTGCTATCTACTCCAAGTAATTAAGTTACAAAAAGTGGAAAAAATCTTTTCTTTTGTGTTACCTTCTTACACAAAGCGCCACACAGGCTACCCTGGACCCAAGCTGCAGCCACAATTAAGCTGCAAAAGAGAACATTAGAATGACAAAGAACAGAAGGGGAAAAAAAACAGAAGAAATAAAAAGCGAAAGGGGAAAAAATAGCAAAGGCTGTTCAAAATTACAGGACCTATCTCTCTGAGTAAAGCAAGCTACAGTTCAAGGCAAACTGGAAGGAAGGGCCTCACTCACTGCATTCACCCGGGATCCAACTCAACTCTACATCTGTAGTAAAAGTCTAGCACTACCTTTTGTCAGCATTTCAAAACAAAACTCCAGCAGCTTTGTAAGGCAAACCATTTTTCAAACACCGCCTACCAGTATTACTTGCAGTTAAGCTTTTCAATGGGGATCCAGTTCACTCCACCCCTTTCAGTATAAGTTTGTTTTGGTTGAACAAAGTTACATCCAGAATTCAGTTTTAACGCTGGTTTTACGTATTTCTTGAAATAGAACACATTCACAGCAAGTGGTGCATTTACCCGGATGTTACATTTTCCTTTAATGGTGTTTGTGGCCATAACTGAAGACAAGACTACCAAACCAGGGCAGGTAAGCCACCTGAATCGTCAGAACCAACGCAGAAGTCACCCACTTGCATCATACCAGCCTAGACCTGAAGAATGAACAGTTTAGGAAGGTCTGCAAAAAAAACAAACAACTATCTTCCTACCAGCTAATCAGAAGACTGTTACATTTCACTTCTTGAAGCTGTTATTTATCTAAGGGTACATCAAAGAAGCTTGGCCACAACGTTTTCAGTGCTGGTAACTCAGTAAATGCAGACAGGTTGCGTAAGGTATACAAACAGGAGCCACTCAGGTCCTTCAAAATTCTCTGAATATATGGGCTCTACCTACATGAGCCACTCTCCACCACCACTACTGAACTGGAATTTGGAGCTCCAGCCAAAACCAGAAGCCTCTCCCTCTAGCACGGGAAGGAGGAACAGGGTTACAGGCCAGCGGCTGCCTATTCATCCCTAAGAGTGCAAAGGGCATACCGGCCAGGAATTCGGGAAGCTGTGCCAGTACTTCTTGTGCAAGTGGCAGTAGAAGACAACCTGATAACCAAAAGGTACGTCAATATTTACCCACTGTATAAGCAACTGCTGCTAGGGGTTAACACATGGAAAGGTACTTCTTGACTGCAGTGTGGTTTAAGTTATCCCAAAGGAATTTCACTTTGGGAAAGGACTATAAATTCCTCAAAACCAGAATGATGAGTATCTCAAACTTAAGCACTACTCCAAATTTATGCCAGCTTTTGAACCCGGCTCAGTTCATTCAGCTACATGCACATTAAGACACGGTGTCCCTGCAGGCTAAGTTATGACGCATTACAACATGGCTAGCTATACAGAACAGTAACATGCAAAATGATGCTTCCTTCTTGCCTGCAATTTAAGCTTGAAGTCACCTACTACATTTCCCAGGCTGTAGATGTACAAGTAACTGGAGGGAGACAAATCATTTGTTTGGTAGCAGTGCTCTAGGAAGCAAGGAGCCAAGCAGCTTGAGTTTCACAAGAAGTGCAACGAGCAGCCCTTATTATTCCAGGTGAGTGCATCACAAGTGCTTTGTTTTTATTAGGATTTTTCTTTCCCACCTTTAACCTCAACAGATGCCAACAGTCAGTTGCTCACTCTCCTAAACTGTATTTTGCTACCTTGAATTACATTGTACTACTTACCATAAGTAGGCCCCACGCTTTATCAAAATGTAAGCATACCAGCCCCAGCATAGCCCTGCATGAATCCGCGGCCTGGAATTCATGGCATTTAATTCCTTTGATTTTCTTATGGGCTTACTTGAAGAACACTTTTTCTGATGGTCAGCAATGGTTAGTCAGAATACCTAGCTAGAAACTGCCGAGGGATTTGCACATGCCCTAAGCCTAGCATACAAAAGTGGTACACTAAGACATCGGGGTCTGTCAAGCATTCAGCATGCCAGCTCCAACACCAGCTGCGTTTTCAGTTGTTGCTTTTCAATCTGCTTTACTCCTCTATTTTGGAGCTTTACCACCAAATTCAGAGCAAGCTATTTTCTTGTCTAACAGCTATATCAGAGATAAATTATACTTTGAGATAACCCACCTTTAGCTTTATTGCTAGTCAATGAGAACTAACAGTCTTGTGAAAGTAGCAGCTTGGAAAGCAAACGGGAAAAAAAAGTCTGAACAGCTGCTCACCACCCCTCTGCAAGTCATATATGCTTGCTTTCAGACAAGTGTCTGATATTAACATTAAAGAGTCAAGTAATCTACATCCAACTGATTTTATTCCCTAGACAGTAGAACAGTAACCTTAACTCAAATTACAACTTGTTACTGGCAGTTCAAGAGCAGTAGGAAAATACTTTATTTTACAGATTCAACAGTAAGTATTAAGCTTGTAAATCACAAAATCAGTAAACAAACAAAAACAAATACTGAACCCCTACATACATTCTTAACCAACACAGTCTTGTAAGTCACCAAAGTCTACTCAGTATGCAAAAATACACACCACTGTCACAAACCAAAAGCCATAGTTTTACGAAGAGGAAAACCAGTACAACAAATAATATTGACAATTCTGATCAAAATCATTCACTATTTTGTGAAGCAGATTTGAAAGAATAAAACATCAGTGGCTTTCTTGCTGTACACTGCTAAAACTAGCTACACACTGTTCAGTTTAATGGAAAAAAATAAGTATGAAGTAAATGGCAACTGCAGGATAGAAAAATGAAGAGGGTGATGAGGTATTGGCTAGGCTGTACTCCCTTTGAGCAAGGAAACCTGAATATTACAAAAGGCCAAGTTAGAAGGGAATGTGGGGTATTTTGTGACAGACCTCTGCATGACAGCTGGAGAAAAGCTATTGTGGCAACAGCTGTGTGCTCTGCACAGCTCAGACTCCCAAATACCTCAGCCTGCTAAGAGGCCAGTTAGCTGGCTGCAATGCATTTTTAAAGTCTTCTGCCTCTTGGGATTTGAGCATGATGGATTACTGGTGTATGTTTTAAATAACAGAAGGAATGTTTAGTTCTATCACTTACAGTTTTACAGAATACCATGGCATAACGTTGAACTATCATCCACTGCTGCTTTCCTGAAGTTTATAGCTGCGACAGATCCCATCAACTCTCCTCTACAATTAAAGCATCTTCACTTCCTGTCTTAACAGTGCACTGACTCGGCAGCACTAAGTTCATATATCACATCCTGATTTAAAGGAAATGATTTGGTATTTCCAGGATGAAATCCTGGCCCACCAACAGCAATATCAAGCTCTGTTTATCTCCCCAGAGGAAGAATTTTGAGGAACACAGCAGCCATCTAACCACTAAAAGCTTTGACCTGTTAATCTGTGCTCTAAAGTTTCTCTGAATTGTTAGATGAAGTTCTGAAAAGTGAACCCAAGATCACATTCACTAACATTTGACCAGTTATATCTCTCAGACTAGTCCTACTGCACTGTGCTAATGAGCACGATACTGAACCCAGTACGTAAAAGAGCTTTCATTGTATGACATGGGTTTGCTCACACAGCCTCCTTACAAAAACATTGTTGTTTCAGCTCAGATGGAGGCACAACAATCTTCCCGATACCTTCTCGCACAGAACAGCATGCACAGAAGTGCACTATGTGCTGAGCACTACCATAAGGAGTTCAACCACAGCCAATAACAACTCTTGTAAGATTGAAAACTTTTTGTTTCCCACCAACACCTAAACAAGGCTGTCGAGGATTCGCTGTGCACAAAGCCCAGAAAACTGGCAATAGAAAGAAAATGAACTGGTTCTTCTTTACATCCTCAGCGTCTTATGTTTTCATTTATTTAATGTGGAATGAAGGGTTTTCCCGTTTTCAAATACAAATCCCATCTCATCTTTCAAAGATACAATGTAAATCATAGCACATGCTTCCCCCCATGTTATCCTACCACAATAGTCTCATTTATTGGAAAATAATCAGTAGCACTGAAGGAAAAACAAAAGTAACTGTACTTTAGTACTGATTTACTGAAAATTAAATAGAGGATTACAGGAAAGCAAGACCAAGCATGGAAGTATTTGCTAGCATCAGTAAGAAGAAACTTGCCTTTTTAAGCTTCAAAACTGAGTTGGTGACACACAAGCAACGAAGAAGCAAAAGATAATCTGAATGCTTCACTGACACCAAGATTTGTCATATGGCACGAGCTAACAAGATCCATGTTTTAGTGAAGGCAACTACAAGTTTGTCACTTAATCCTGAGCAATTCCAAAAATGAAGCATGTGACTTGCTTGCAATCAATTTTAAAACATTTTGGAGCAGTTTCTATGCAGCCTTAAGAGGCAAACAGCATACTGTGCAATGTACTTGCCATACAGAAACTACACAAGTGGCCACATGGCATTGCAAACCACTTGATAACATCACAGCTTTTAGAGCTCAGGAAAATACTGAGTTATAAAAATAATACACCAACCCTCATCTCTTATTGTCCGTAACCACCCAGCAAGCATGGAAATGATGCAAACTCTTCAAAGTACCTGAGGTTCTACCCAGAAAATCTTTATTTACCAGGTATTTCTCATATTTTTCAGAAGGTCGACTTTTCTGCTAAACACCTCTTTGTGGTGGCAAGATTTCATCTCAAGATAAAGCAGCTGAGAGGGCAGAAAGATGTAGATAACTTAATACAACCTGACAGCAAGTTGTTATGAAAAATTTACACTCAACATGTCAGCTTAACACCGTAGTGCTGCTCCCCCAACACTCTTTCAAAGTAAACTATTTTTTTCTACTATTAATTTGAAGAGATCCTTATATGTGACAGAGCAGATGCAGGTTCCCCTTTTGCAGGTATTTGCTGAAAGACAAGCGTCAGTCACAGCACTTGAGCCAAAATTCTTATTTCCATAGGGGTGTATCTCAAGCTTTTAGTTTAAAGAATCAATTTCCACCAGCACTCAAATAGTTAACTTACCCAGTGCTCGACATAACCCTACTGCTATTAAAATAAATGGACATACAAAGGCATCAAGTGTGCACTTCACTTTGTTTCTCCCTATGTCTTTAACAGAAATTCCAGCCTTTTCTTTTTTTCTTTTTGTGAAGTTAAAATTATCCAAAAGGCTCTAACACCACCAGGGACTCCAGAAATCCATTCAGCAACATCTTCCAAGACAGCAGCATCTCAGAACTGAAGCCGTGCACAGCTGCACACACTGTTGTCACAGCCAGTTTAGATGTCCACAGAAAGACTCAGGCAATACCTTCTAAAGCAGCAGTACCATGTTTGGGTGAATGGCACTCTAAACCAGCTTTGGTCAACCTCAGTAATTATCTCCATGTACAAGTAGAGAGGAATTCCATCAACACAGTGAAGGGACTGCAGTTACTGCAGCCCCATCACCTTCAAACAGACCAGGAAGTCAGCATCTTGCCAGTATCTGACCAGCTATCTATGCCTCCAACACACAAGGTACCTGCACAACATGCACTGCTGTTCCATCTCAAAGGCAGCATTCGAACTAATTTGCAAATAACTGATTCCCCTAAAGCATCAGCTATTTTAATGTCCTGTACAATACTGGATCTTCTAAATATTTAATTATCCAGTACTTATCCAGATTTTGAAAGTGCTATTTGCTATGTGGTTATTTACATCTATGAAGCAGAGGTTACATTCTCACCAGAATAAAAATCACATGGATGCATGCATTAGTGAAGAAAATTTTAAATAAATAAATAGTCTACTTGCTATTAGATCACCTGTGCTAAGGAAACATTACTTGAGAATATCATTGCCCCAAACATTAAAACCCAAGCTTGCCTTGCTGTCATACAGCCGATCTTAGGAATAGGTACTATGGACTTTTCTCAGTAGAATTAAAGAAACGAACAAGTCATTCTCTCCTGATCTGCTGATCTGTCATCAGCAACACCAGCAAGCAAAACACAAGTAGTTGTCTCCTCCTTCCACCCTAAACACACAGAGGTAGGTGAGTGACAGCAGTAGAAACGCTAAAAGCAACAGGGCAGAAGATGAAAATTAAGTGATATGGCCAAAATAAAGGCGGAAAAGGGCTCTTCCTCACGAGGCTGATACACCCCCTTTACTTCACCTACTCTGACATGTTTTTCACTGAAAACGACCAGAAAAGTTACAATTGTCTGGAAGTTAAACCCTCAGCAGCAGGAGCTCAGGGGACTCTGGGCGACACCGCTTCAGACCTGGCACCGCCTGCTCGCCCCACAGACCCCGCTCCTCTCCCGGGGGGCTACAAGAGCTCCCTCACCCCTCGCACGGCCGGCACAGGAGGGGCAGACTCTGCCCGGGCACCTACTTCGGAGCCGGCCGCCAAGCGTCACCGCTGCTGCCGCCTCCACAGGGAGGCCGCCGGTCCCCACGCCCCGACCACCCCACCCCGGAGGGCGGCGAAGGCTCCGGGGGGGCTCAGAGCGCCCCAAGCCGCCGCACCCCACCCGCGGCCCCGGGCCCCTCAAGGTCACGCCGCCGCCTCCCTTCCCACCCCTGACTTTCCGCTTCCCCACCGCCGGCAGCCGCCACGGCCCCGGCCCCCCCCCCCCCCCCGCTGGGCGCCAGACAGCGCCCAGGCCCCGGCGCCGAGCCGAGCCGGGCGGAGCGCAGCACTTCCCCCCGCAAGGCTCCGTGGCCCCTCACCTGGATGAACTGGATGGTGAGCGCCGACTTGCCCACGCCGCCGCCGCCCACCACCACCAGCCGGTACTTCTCCTGCCCCGGGCCGTCCCTGCAGCCCGCGGCCATGGGGGAGCCGAGCGGGGCCGATCGCGGCAGCGCCGCCGGGGCCGGCGAGCTCTTCCTCCCGGTGCCCGCTCCTCTCTCCTCCTCCTCCTCCTCGTCCGGCCGGTGCGGAGCAGGAGCAGCCGCAGCCCCGCCGTGCGGAGCGGCAGCGCCGAGCGCAGCGAGCACCGCCCGCCCCACAGCCCCAGCAACGCGCTACAAATGGCCGCCGTGAGGCGGGGCCTGCCGCTCGCCGGCCCTCCCCTCAGGGCAGCGCGGCCCGGCCCGGAGCGCTTGAGGCGGCTGCTCGGCTCTGCGGCTGGGCCGGGCCGGCTGCGGCTGCCCCGCTCCTTCTCACACGCTCCGAACGGAGCGAGACGGAATCACCGGTGTCCTTCCTGCTACCCCCTTCCAGCCGCCGGGTGTGGCCATTAGCGTTCCCCTCTGTGTACCCACGAGTGGGGAAGGAGGTCGTGCTGCCCCGAGGTACAGCTTGGTTTAAAGCCAAAGCGTTGTTAATAGGGCCAGGAGGAGAAAGGGGATGAAAAAGTCACGGAGACTTGAACCCTTCCCCACGCTTCAGTAGGAATTCTTGTGACCATGCACTGGAAGGGGTTTCCCCACGCTTTTAGGCTGTTCTGATGGAGACCAACGTGTCACCCACTGCCGGGCATCACAGCCCCGACTCATCCCTTCCTGGACAGAGCACACTGGTTGCAGTCAGAGGTAAATGCACTTTAGTCCTTTAGATCTCCGCGACCTCGGCTGGGGCAGGCTACTGATGCTAGGGATGACTGGCCCATTTCAGTAACAATTTGCTGCCCAGTATGTTTCTGGACATCCAAAAGACCAGGCAGGTGGCCACTGTACATACTACAGTGAAGCACAACTTTTGCTAGTACACCTATTTTCAGGTAATTCCTTCTTCCCCTCCTCTCCCTCTCCTGTTTTGAAGAGATATATGGCAATAAAATATGATACATATGATTTTACATACACATATATACATAACATACAGCCTTTTACCAGCACAGAGTGACAGTTAGTTGTTACCATGTACCTGAATGGCATAGTCACACCAACAAGTCTGTAACACAGACACACTCCTCCTACCTAGAAAACAACAAAACCAAAAGTAGAGTCCATGTATGAAAGCTCTGCTGGAAGGACTTGCCCTCTACAATGCTGCAGCTGTTATGGGGGCAGGAACAGCAATCCAAGCAATCTCCTGCTTATTTGCCCAAGAAACCCAGACCTTCTGCATTTGACACACGTTTCAAATCTGCACCAAGTGAGGGTCCCACAGAGAGCAGCCTGCTTTCCACTACAGCACTGACTGCCCCACTCAGTGACCAATGGAGACCCCCGAGAAATAACATACTGTGGAGCTATTTACTAGCTAACATGATACCGCATATACACAGGGGGATGATGTAGCTGTAATCTTAATTCCACCATGCCCTAGTTTGTCATGCTGAACTTTGCAATGCCTTCACTGGATTTCTCTGCTTAAAAAAGCAGAACTGTAAAACCAACACCAACACAATGAATAACATCTTTCAACACCCCTTCTGTCTCAGTGGAGGGGAGGACTGTTTTGACACACAGGAAACAAACCAATACCTTGTGACTTGATGGGGTAACTGTATGACAGGGAGATACTTTGCACCAGGCTTCACAACTGTATTTTATAAGTGGAATGCCAGGACTCGGGCCCTGTTGGTTTAGTATTGTCCCGTAGTGGTAATCCACTTTTTCACATATTTCCTTACTGCCCTGGCTGATCAGAAATAAGGAACAACTCACAAAGTATGCATAACCTAACATTTTCCAGTTTGGAAAAGAGATAAGTGTGTGGGAGATATAACAGGTCTGTAAATTCCTAAGCAGCAGAGAAGTTGAACAGCGAAAGTCTCAAAATAGGAGAACTAGAGGACATCCAGTGACAGTATGAAGAAATCACTTTAAGAAGCGGTATATGAAGTATCTTCTTCAAACAGAAGTTACTGCCATAGGGGGCTTTGGAAAACAAAACTGCATCTGAGTGACCAAAGTTTAGCCAAAGTCACAGAGCATAGAGCAGTCACCAAGCACAGTGGTCAGGGACACAGTTTTGATGTGAGAAGTTCCTAAAAGGTTGGCAGCCTGAAGGTTTGCTGTGAGGAGCAAGTTACTTTCCGCACATCCTGCACCATAGGTAGTGCCCCTGCCTACGGACCGCTTACTCACTGGCCACTGTCAGATCAGGAACCTGTGTGACTATTAAGCCAACAGAACAGGCCTTCTCCCAGTTGTTAACTACATTTTTATCTTAAATGAAAACAAAAATACAGACCATGATGAAGTGAAATTGCTCCTAGTTTAGCAAGTATTGGGTGGTTTTTAAAAAAATACAGTTACGATCTCCTAGTTGGCTATTAGTACAGTAAGCAGCCAACCCCACTGCCAGGAATGGTGCTGACACAAAGAGCAGATCTTAAGTGAGTTTTAAGGACACACTAATCTCTATGCAAATGACTGCAACATCTGTTTTCTTCATTTAAAGACACACATAAAAACAAGCATTTCTATTTTCCCTTCTCTTTTTTAGGGTTCTGTTTCATTGTGCATCCTTTCAAATAGCTATTGTTGCTGATGTGGCTATCCAATCTTGTGAATTCTACAAGAAAATCTTGGGTTTTAAACAACACTGAGATATGTTAAAGGATTAAAACAATGTGATCATCCATTATGTTAAAAAAGATTCTGCTGCAAAAAACTATTACCAATAAATTCTTTACATTTGTTATTTTTGATAATGAAATCCAGTTTTATAAACATTATCGCAAAGCACAAGATAGTGATCACAGAAAAGCAAGACATGGACAGCAATTAAAGAGCACCTTTTTTTCTGGTTGGTTCATTGGTTGTGTTTTTTGTGGGTTCTTTTGTTGTTTTTGTTTGTTTGGGGTTGTTTGTTTTGTTTTGTTTTGTAGTTTTATAACTGTAGTCAAAATCCCAGTAAGAACTGTTTTCTCTTTGCTGTATAAACGTAAGTAGAGGGAGAAAGTCTCAAGTACCAGAGATTTTATCGTATAGATGCTTGGGTGTTCCAACCGAAGCCTAACAGTAATTTTATACATGGAAACAGTTGTCTTGTGCTCCTCTTGCTGTCAATATACTGAAGCTGGACCCTCCAGAGGAGTGCCCAAGGGCAGCCAGGGCAGAACCAGCCCTAGAAGTGCCAGTCTCTGCATCCTAAGCTCTGGCAGAGACCCCAGCACCTTTTCTTCCTGCAGGAGCAGCCCTTGCTATGAGCCCTGGTTTCAGGAGACAAGGGGCATACATGTGGATAAAGACATAGGGATGAGGGTACAACACAGTGGAGGTTTCATTTCTCAATTCAAGATCAGCTAACCTGGGAAAGGCTGAGTGGTGGGGGACCTAGCAGGTGAAGACAAGAAACCTGTGACTGACAGGAGGTAGCAGGGGATGATGATTCAAAAGGGCAGTTGTATGATCTATGCAGTCAAGAAAATAAATCTTGCAGCACCAGTTTGCATATCCCCAGGGAGGCAGAAAATGCAGCGTTTCATAACAAAGAGGAAGAACTTGAAATACCAAGACTTGAGACGATGAAGACATGACAAAGTTTTGATGAAGCGGCTAGGAAAGAAAGTACAGCTTTTAGAACCGTTACATAGAAAGAAGCTGTGTCATTTCAGGTCTAGCCTGAATATGCATATTTAAAAAGAGACAAAATCAAGAATGACATCCAGATGGCAAGCTTAAAAGAAAGAGCACCACAGCGCTTTATATAATGACAGGGAAAAAAGATTTCAGGAAGTGCTTGGGGGAAAGATCCAGAACTCTTATTTTACATTGGCAGCCTGGCAAAGATGTGGGTTTGGAAGGTTAGAGGATGTGTATGCAGTAAGTGACATATTGAAAGCTAAAAAGCACTGTGTGAGAACGTAATAGCTTAATTAAAAGAAAACTTGTTCACAGCCTTATCACAGAAAAAAGTTAGAAAAATCTTTGGACATGAGTCAGCACAGTAGGTAACTGAGTTATTCCACTAATTTAGGATTATATGTGTTGCACTTATTTATTTACCTTGCTAAAACAGGCCTTAAACATCACCCCTCTGCTGTGTGGATATTGCGATCTAAGGAGGACCATGTGCTGCAGTTCCCACCAAGGACTCTGCCACTGACCATAAGAAGATGGGAGGAAAACAGCTTTCTCAAAGCCATTAAACAAGAAGCTTGAGAGAAATGTTTAAAAAAATGAGATTTTCTGTGGGTAGGAATGTGAGACCACATTCAGAATAAAATGGGCAATAATTGGTCCTATGTATAAAAAAATGTGAGCTATTATTACACTTATAATGAACACCCAGAAACTAGAAAATATGAGCCATTTCTCCTCAGACACACTTGTCAGTTTCTATCTGAGTAAGAAGTAAAACTATTTCCAGCCAAATGGCTACAAGTTTTTATAAATGTTCATCTGTTTTTGTATCTACCTATTCCAGTAAAATAGCCTACAGTAAACACTTCAACATGCATCATTTTCTCTGGGGCTCAAAATTGATCTATAAAAGAAAAATACTATGTGCCCCCTTTTTTGTGCTGTAGTTTGTATGTTGAGCTTGTCAATTTTTATTAATTATTATCATAGTACAAGGGGTAATGGGTTCAAACTTAAACAGGGGAAGTTCAGGTTAGATATAAAGAAGTTCTTTACTGTGAGGGTGGCCATAGTGCACCATAAAGTGTGATGCCTTCAATCCCTTACACTACACATCTCTTTGTCTACTCTGGTCACCAGTGTTCCATCTTCCTCGCAGTATAGGACCACAACAGAGCATTCCCAGAGGCTGGTGAGCCCCACACGTGCCCTCAGTCACTGTTCATGCCCCTTGAAGAGAGATACCTGAGACCAGAGGTCTTCACAGCATCTTCCATGACCTATCTCTGGGCCAGAGGGATAGGACAAGGCCAGATGCTGCTGACTCGGGGACCTCCAGCATCCCAGAGGAGCTTGTGTTATGGTGCTTTTTTGTGTGGTGGATAACTACACTCACAGTTTCTCAGTGCAGGGGGCACATGAAGCACTACCTCTCAGGAGCAGGCAGTTACTGAGCAAGCCCTGCAACTCCTGACTTGCTGCCATGCGCCTCTCAGTAGCGAGTTTAGGGCTGAGACCTAACACCTGCAACTCTCTGTCCCTGTGCTTGTCTCTGTGTGCATGCCCAATGGCAGCACATGGCACCTCCAGGAATGCAGCCTGGGGGAATTGACTGGAAGAGCCCCCTCCAGCCTGATGAGGATCAGCAGCCAAATTCACTGAGCCCACCACCTCCACAATGTGGGGGACCACAGACAGGCATGAACCAGCAGTGCTGCGAAAGATAATCCCACAAACCACAGCTGGATTTCCTTGGCCAGAAAATGAGCTACCTTAATCAATGCACAAAACCACTTCATGGACCACAGTATGATCAGAGCCTCTGACCTGCACAAGACACAGAAACTGAGGTTTTGATTCTTCACTACCAAAAGGTTAAACATTATTGTTTCCTTTCCTCTTGTACAGGATATAAGAAACTTCTAATTTTCCCCTAACACTCACAAGACTATTTGCTTTCTCACATTGATGATGTTTCCACAGAGCAATGAGAGAAAGGCAACATAACAGACAGTTCTTGTGTAGGAAATACGTGGATATCCAAAACAGCCTCTGAATCTCAAGGTTGGGAACAGCCAGATTTTCACCCACCTCTCAATCACGCATGATCCTGCTTCCTCAAAATGGAAAGAGGCAGTTAGCTTTTGCCACCTGCACCAATAAACTTTTTCCTTGCAAAAAACCTGAGGGTTTGTGGGCACATCATAGTTGGCTTCTATTGCTTTCCTGGTGTTGGGAAGACAGTGCAGCCAAGAGAGCTGCAACGTCAAAGCCTATTTCGACTACTCTTATAAAGTTCCCACACCAGTACTGCTCTTCTACGTTCACTTAATTGTGATAGCTAGGATAGAATAGAAAGAAAGGGCAAGAAATTACTTAGGTAGGTTGGACTAAATCAGCTGTGCCTGACAATATTTCTTATAATGTACACAGTGAGCAATCTTAGAGGCATTGGTGGTTGCCCTCAGCATTTTACAGAAGGCGTATGAGAAGTCCAGAAGACTGAAGAAGATAAATAAATTAAAAGAGAGAAGAAGAAGAGTAGAGAATAATGGATCTATCACTCTAATTTCAGTTCCTGTAAAAGGTACTAAATAATTAAACTGTTTGTAAAGATCTGGAAGAAAACAAGGAGGTAACTGACCACCTATATGTTCATCTCCAAGAACAAGTTGTGCCAAATCAAGATATTTTTCTCCTATGATCTGTTAACAGTCACTTGAGTAGGAGGAAGCAGTATGCATTCTATACCTTGATTTTAGTACAGAATGTCATACGGTCTTTCACGATGTGCCTACAAACAGGCTAGTTCCCTGTGTCATGTTAGATGGCAGCACTGAAACTGGAGCAGGGCAGGTGGCAACACTGGACTCTGATTTTTAGAGGTTCATTGATGAAACCAAGCATAGTACCACAAAACTATCTATGCAGAAGATCTGATCTGATGAAACAAAAAAGCACATGTCCTACATTTTCAGAGGCTGGATGCTGGGGGACAAAACATGACTTCCAAATGACCACAAAAATTAAAGTACTAAAAAGAGAGAATGTAATTCAGAAACAACAAATGCACTATTCCATCTGTAGGCAAAAAAAATTGTTCATTGTTTGATTGTAGTTAGGTACATTAAAGAAAAAAAGAAAAAGAAAAAACCAAACAAGCCGTTCCTTTCCCTTCCCTGGTGCTTTCCTTGGCTTTTTGGTTATACAGCACCTAAGCTTGAACTCCCTCTCCTTACTTATATGCTTTCAGAAATATCCTTCCTTGCATTTTATTTCATTTACTAACTTCCAGCATAATTCCCATGATAAAGGCTCGTTCCATCACTTTAGTATAGCTCCTTAGTATGATGACCTACATTTTATTTTCTGCATGTTTCCTTCTTACACCGAGATCAAACAAGAGCTAATGATTGAGGCACTCTGGTCTTACTAAAACTCCTGCCCTCCTTTTGTACTCAAGTAGTGCTTGTGCTTCATAGCATTTCTTTAGCAAGCTGCCAACTCTATTTAATTCCCTATAAACATGCTTTTTGTAAGGCCACTCACTTGGAGACTCATTTCTCTTTACTTTTACCCTTCATGATCCATTCCCATGGATTAATTTTCATATGCCATTTTTCTAGAATTCATTCTCCCAGTATTTCTGTACCGCAGCCAGATGCAGAGTGATGTCTGGTTAATTCTGAGAACTCTAAATCCACGCAGGAGCAAAATGCACTAGGAATCATTTACTGAGATGCATGACCTTGAAATAGCATAGTTCCATAGCACAGATGGAATTTACCAGATGTCTGAGGCTATGAAATGACGAGATTTAAAAGATTCAGTACTTCAGAGTGGTTTAATCAACTGAGATTGCAGTATAGGATAGAGATACTGGAAGTCTATTTCAACAAGCACATTTATACATAGAACCATGTTTTTTTGTGCTTAGACTAGTTTACCCACCCTTCCTCTACAGTGTGCACTTACCTGTGCAATACAGGTACACCCTGAGGATAGTGAAAGCTTTACTCTTCATTGATGTGAAAGGTCAGGCATTCTTCCTTGAACCATCAGAGCTGTCTGGTGGTATGAAAAATTCTCTCTGTTGGCTGTCCAGTGTTTGGTTCTTCATGCCACATTCTGATCTTCTGCTGGTGACTAAAATGGCTGAAAATCCATCTAATGTGAGATCAGCATCCAGCTGGAAGAGCAATCCTTCAAAAACACTCACATCACCTCTTAAATTTCCACTGCTAAAAATAGGGCAGTAAGCATTCTTCACCAAGGTGGTGTCTTAAAACAATACTGTTGCTAGCAAAGTTTGTACAGCAAGGTCCTGCCTCTATAGTTTTACACATACATAAACGTTCTTCTTTCTCTGGCTAAAAGCCGCTTGGGGACATTATTTTCTTTTAAGGAGATATTTTTCCTGTCCCCACTCTCTTTTTGATGCACCTTATCACCAAAGTGCCACATTTCTTCATTCTTCCAAGATGCTTCAACAGCTGAAGCTTCCCTTTGTTGACTCTTAGGTATTGACCGCGGTTGCCTATTAAACGTAACAGGGCATCTCTGCTGCTAGTAAATAACAGACAGGCTAGTCTGTTTTCAAATGTCACATCTTGCTGAAATCACTGCTGTAGAAGCAGTAGAACTCTCTTTCCTCAGCCTGCAACAATTTGCCTCAGCACTGTCATTTCATCACTTCAGGATTAGCTGTGGGTGAACGGGAGAAGGTTCGGCAGTTCATTTGCTTTGGACATGAGAATTAAGATACCAGTGTAAAAATCCTGTAAGATGTGGGGTTTTTCTCCTGCCTACCATTCTTCCCATTTTTAATTCTGAGGGCAACTCCTTGTCTGCAAACTCCTCTACCAATCTCCTCTGCCAGTCTTGTCCTCAGGTTCCTCCAAGTTCTGCAGCCTGGCAGTCTCATCACAGACCCTGTGCTTCTCAACACATGAACAATGAAGTCAATGCCCTTTCCACCCTCTTCCTATCATCGACAGGCCAAGGAGCCCCTTCTCAGGGCAGGGGTATTCTGAGGGACTGCTGAATGACAGCTTGAAGTCCTGGAAAAGTGTTTTCTCCAAAACTCAACCAACATACACTGCCCAGGTGAAACTGTTGTCTTCTGCTTGCCATGGTTTAGGTATGGGGAAATCGGAGTGGAAGAATTGCTGAAGGTGAGAGAATAGGCTGTTTCAGAGTTTCAGCAACTCCTCCTCCTCTTATTTTTCTCCTGCCCCAACCCCTATACCTCCAGGAAGCCATCCCACACATAATACCCTGTTATTCAGAATACCTTCTGTTTAGCACCAAAGGCACTTGAACTTTTGGTTCAAAAGTGATATCAGCAGACTTTGCCAAATCCATCATATTTTGACCGGTGGGGCCTATTTCCAAGAAGAACTACACATGTTCAAGTATGTGAAATTAGTTTGTATCAAGATTTCAGCTGAGGAATTCACATGTATTTTTTCCTATTTGTACAAGCTGGTTTTTACCACTAATTTAAAGAAACAGTGCTATTAGATCACACCAATGGATTCTGTACCAACATGTCATGACTCAGTTTCTGTCCCATGCAAATTACTGTCTAAATAGACAGAAGAAATATTATTATCCCATTTGCAGACAGGGCATTCAAGCATGAACATGCTAAGGAATATGCCTGAGGATATGCACAAAGCCTACACCAGTCAAGTGAGCCATACTGGGTAACAAACAACATATATAAGCCCTTTACTTACTTCTCCAGACACTCCGTATCTCCTTTGAAATCAGCCTACCAATTCATCACCAGTAACAATGCAGGTGAGGAAGCTGTTGAAATAGATCATCATTTTCTCAAACACATGAAAACAAGAGACTGAATCAATAAGAATCAAGCAGATCAATATATCTGCTGCAGGAATTAATTACATTTTATATACATATACATTTGTAATTTGTTTTAAAAAGAAGAAATTATAGTATTTTCTCTGTGCTCTCAAATCACTGAATATATGAACCTGTCTGAAAAGTGAAAATTTACCTACCAACTGAAGAATGGGGAAATGAAGGTAAAACCAAACAGGCCCGCTTGCTAACAAGTGCATGATAAACGGACATTTTACTGAAAAGGAGGCTTTTCAGCTATTTCCATGACATGTTGTTGCCACTTGAAATGTGGTGCCTTCTGGTGCTGTCTCGGAATATCTGGCAGAACATGTTGTATGTAATCAGACGCTATTTTTTCAATGTATCATTTTTTCAAGTTCTGTCTTCTCTGATGCACATCGTGCAAGACGAATGTTCTACCTGCTAAATGATTCCTTCAGGAAAATAGCACAAACACATCTCTAGCGTTTTCTGCTGCTACCAACTCCGACTCCCATTTCTTAAGTCCATAACACAATAAAGGAAAACTTTCAAGATGCTTTGGCTCACTATCAAATCCTCGAATAAAGCAAAAGTTGTACAATATAAGATATATAATATCAAAATAATAATGGAATAAATTATAATAACCATTTAACCTACCATTAAATCTGAATATATCTTTCTATTAGCTATATAGAATAAACAGTCACATTGAGGAGCTTACACTGCAGGCCCAGGGAAATGTGGGCATTCAACACTCACTGAGTTCAGTCCTGTGCTAAAAATGGCACTTTCCTATGCGACCTTGTAGTAAATGATTGTTAATCACTGATATTCCAGCAGACTCTTACCCATCATTACTTGATTCCCCATGTAGTATTTGTGCACAAACTTTTTCCAAAAGCATTGGCAAGGTGAGGGCCTGATTTTAACCAGCATTGTTTTGGAAAGAAAAAGAACTGAATGGAAAACGGTGACTATTAAGATCAGCAAAGACAATGCTAAATAACATTAATGTTCGCAAGATACCTGACCCTGAGGTCAGCACATCTTCTCCGGCCATGGCACAGCTTGTGCAGGAAACCAGGAAGCTTTTTCTCACATTATCACATTGGTGGGGAGCTATGCAAAAATGTCCTGCTGTTTTCCTGGGTTCCGGCATCAAGTCCAGTGCATTAGATTTGCACTTCTTCAAAACAGCTTATAAGATGCAAGCAAATATTTGTGCACTTGGCTCCTTGAAAATGAAGACATTTCAGTTCTTGCTTGAGCACTGCCTGCTAACAAGGAACACAATGAATTAGGAGTAAATCAAGAGGCTAAATTCAACTGTCCTGAGGTCCCTGCAACTGTGGTAGGCACTGCTGCACCATTTTGGACAGGATGCATCCTGGTTCCCTGGACCAAAAAACCACGTGTGTGTTTAGAAGCTCTGCCCTCCCACAAGTTGTCTTTCCACCTGCCACATTTCACCCCAGCCATCCTCTCCAGTACAAGACCTCCTAGGCACAACCTTTTTGCTCTGATTGTATTCCTGCCTTGGGACTTCTGAGGTGCACCAGCCAGCAGCAAAGCAGGCTGTGGTGGACAAATCCAACACAGGCAAAGTCATGACTAAAGATCTCAGGGTTATCCTCCAAAGCTTCTCAGTTTGGACTGCACAAGTCAGAGGATATCACTGAATCATCCAGGCCACTGCTCTCCAGAAGTTCCCTATCTGGCAAGGCCCATTCTCCCATCCAAAGTCTGCCCCAGAGCAGCTGCAACTACTTAACTAGCAAGGGCTAGCACTCCTTTGCCAGGAGGTCTCAGTGGACCCACCAGCAGACTTACAGACATCCTGACAGGTCTCACATCTGTGTTTTCCCCTTCTCCAGCATGAGGTTCAAAGGGAATGTTGAAACCTTTTTCTCAAGAAGCATCATTCACAGCTTAAAGTGTAAGAGGCTGAAACCCCTCTGTGCTGTTGGGTGCTGAAGCCTCACCCACACAACAGTGGGGAGCAGGGCTAGTTTAAACACATGCTGTGAAACGCTGAGTAAGTGCAATGTGCTTTTTCCTTTGACTACAATATGTCAAGTCCTGATTGACAGACTAGACACAAATGTGCAAACTCCACAAGCTGCATAAATCAGTGTAGCCCTGATGACTGCTGTGTCCTACACAGCTCCTGTAAGGAATCGGCTGAGGCTTTCCATCTGGACCAAGAGAACAAGTTTCCTCAGCAGTTTTATGCCTATTTTCTGCAGTCTGTGAGTAGCTGAAGAAGTCAGATGACCCCCTAAGTCTGACCATGCCTTCATTAATGGGGTGAACTGAGCAGGTCAGGGTTGAGTCCAGTTAACTATACACTACTTTTCTCTCTCATGCTTTTTCCTAGAGGAGGGGTTTAGGTTTCCTGCATTACCCACTTACTCCCCAGGGAATCTCAACCCATACTTCTGAGCAAGCATGGTGACTCTGACTATGCCTGTCCTGGCCCTCTGCCTTTTTTGACCTTTAGAGCATTTTGGCATATGGTAATTTGGCATTTGGCATTTGGCAGACTGCTGCCTGCCTCCAGAACCCTCAGGAAACATCACAGGCTGAGGACTATGTGTTTTGCTGAAGAAAAATGTGTCTGACAAGTGCCTATGCCACGCAGTTCAGGAAAGAGGGAGGGTGAGCAGAGATTTGCTTGCTGTTGTCTTGTTGGATGAGGCGGAGAGAGTGGCAGAGGGGGTAAGGCTGTGTAAGCAACTTGGATGGGGGATTAAGAATTGATAAGGGCTAGAAACGCAGAGCGTGAACCCAGCTGCATTTGTCCTGATCCTGCAAGACAAAACAAGCAGCCTTTCACCAAGGAAACCTTTTTTATCTCTAAAGAAACTGGCTATTTCACCATTTACTGGGCTCTTGGCCATCTGCTCTGCTCATGGAGAGGATGTGCCTTCTGAGCCTCACAATACGTCACTTGCTCACTGGTTGTTATGAAGAATTTCTATTTTGTGGAAAGGAAATGTCTCAGTGGTCACCATGTGGTGTGGACCCTGCTGCTGTTTTGTGCTCTTTCAGCCTACACCTACAGAGGTCTCTGAACAGAGGGGGACACATCAGACGTTACTCTTGCTTATACTCCATTGACTGGTCTACCTAGCACTTCTTGGGAGCACAACTCAATGGCTGTAGAGGGAGCCAGAAACTATCCTGGCAGAACCTGCAACTTGTAGCCCCCAAGGAGTGCTCAAAACCAGAAATTCATAGAAAAGCAGTTCACTTAGGTTGGAATGAGAAGTAGTGGCACAGAAGATAGCTGATGCAGGCTGGGGTTAGGGGTGGGCTGAAGAGATTTCCTGGATTTGCTTTCTCTAGGGGACCCTGTGGTGTCTGTAAACATGATCTAAAGGATACCTTCTCTTTGTGACTCTTCTGCATGGTCTGTCCAGAGCATGGATATCCAAAGTAGTGCCTGATTCAGTGGTGTACTCTCACTGCAAGATGGGTTCAAGGTGTCTACACCATATCATAATATAAAGAACAGCTACCAAGTCACCACTCTACATGGTTCTTTCCTCAGGTCTTTAAGGACACCTTGAACTTGCTCTCATTACCAGCTGGCAACCTCCTGATAGTACTGCAGTGCTGTTTCCTCTAAGCTTGGTTAGGTTGCTCTGCACTGGCTTTCCTGGAAGAAGAGAAGGATTGATGTTACCAAGCAAAAGTCCAACAAGGGAAAGAAAGAGGGAGAGAGAGACAGGAAAGGGATAAGTGTTTTAGCAAGGGAGAACAGCAACAGAAGATACAGCAAGCAAAGCATGAAGAAGTGAGCTGCAAAAGTTAGAGGGCTAACAGCAGGGCCTGACATGTTTTGAGCATTTGTACCTCCTGAAAAGCACCTCAGAGTGTCACAGGATCTCCCAGAGAACTTCAGCCCACACTGTAAGACTTCGTGATGGTGTAGCCCACTTGCTGCCTTAAACACATTAGAACTGGGCACACAGTGAGTACCAGCCTGAAAGTGGTTTGGTTTCCCCTAGAAAGGATAGAGTCTGCATGCACCAAAGCTGCTCTGTGGTTTAAAACACCAGGCAGCACATGAAGGCAACTGAGGACATTAGCTCCAGAGCCACAGCAGAACTCCAAGCCAAACTGCATATATATCTGCAGCTGATGGCCAGCATTGCACAAACCACAAATATAACTGCTGCTGTAAGGAAACTGCAAACTAAAGACAAGCCAATGATACAGCCCTGAGATAAGACAGAAAAAGCAGGCTCCTGATTACAGCTTGGAAACAGATCAGATCACGAGCACAGTCAAACCAGGTATTGCAGGAGTATTAACCATCCCCAAGGGGAATGGGAACAGGCAAGTCTGTGGCTTCAGCCACAGCATTAAGGATCATTGTCTGGCTGTGCCTAAGGAGCCTCCTCCAAAAGAGCAATGTGACCAAGGCAGGAGGAAGCAAGCCCAGCTTGCTCTTCAAATGGGACAGAAGAATCACGTCACCAGAAGTTGTTAGATGATGCAGCCAAAAGGTTTGGTCTGTTCATTTTGTTTGGATTTACCTGATATTACTGAAATGCTAGAGCTTGATGTTAGCACTGGCATTAAGCTTTTTACACTTATGCCTAAAGTGATAAAAAGGCTTTGGTTTCCAAATACTTTCATCACGCCATGCCTCCATATTTGCCAAAAAATGCTCCTCAGTTTGTTGAAAGCAAGATTTCACACTACATGTTTGACTAAGCTTTTTGTAATTCCGGATCTCAGGAAAGGTTTTTCATATTTCATTGTAGGTAGTCATAAAACCAAATGTGTCATTCATCTGTGCCCTACAGGCTTTTTAGACTCTCTTCTTCTGGCACTTGTCTTACTATTGGAGAACCATTCTAGATAATCAAGCAGTAAATTGCTAATGCTTTCCGGGGTGGGGAGTGAGGAATAAGCTTCTTTCCAAAAAGGAACAGAATAAAACAATATCTAATGTAGACAAAACTTCAGTTTTGCTCTTTGGTGACCTGTTAATGCAGTGTATATATGAACAGGGATTCATCCTCACCCTTTTCTTTCATGTCAGTCTGGATTTAACAGGAAGAGGCATAGCACAAAGGCCACCTTTCTCACCATTTGGGAATGGATTGGATATAGTTATTACATCCACAAGAAGCATGATTGCATTACTTTTGTGTTTTAATACATAAAAAACTCTGCCCTAGGGATAACAGGCAGGTCTAAGTAATGTACACATAACATATGGGTTCCTGTTGTGTATTTTTGACACTCCTTAGCAGTGAGAGTTATGATCTATGGCTCTCATCTTTCAGCTGATAACATCATGACAGGCTGCAGTGACTACACAGAGCCCTCCCAAAATCAAATTGGTTTCTGAGCAAACAAAGCAGTTCATGTGTTCAGAACAGCAGCTTAAACTGCAGCATCTATAGAAACAAGCCCTAGTTACTGCAGCAGATGAAGCTGTAGTTGATAGCTGGCTCTGACTTGGTTCTGTGATAAAGAGTCATGGTTTTATTTGGGAAATGGACAGGAACTACCAACAGCCGCTCATAGCTGTGCAAAGAGGTAACCTCCAGTGGAAAAAAACCCCAACCATTGCCAAATAATTAATCTTGCATTCCACTTGAGATCTCTCCCACACAAATGGGGGAAGGTGTGTCATGATTCAGATCACTGCCAAAATAACACGATGTGGTATTGCTTAGCTTAATTGTTTCAACAGATCATTTATTTTCTTCTGTAAGAATGAGTCTGACTTGAGCTCCCATCCTTGAAATACCAGGGTGGACTTCATTAAATGCAGCTTACCCTCACTGAATGACTAACAAGACCCCCAGTGCTGTGAGAAGTACAGCAGACTGCACACTCTCCAGGCAGCTAAGCCAACACTGCACATTGCCAGTCACAGCCATGCTCTCCCGTGTCCTTCAACATGTGTTCAACATAGGACAACAATGGCCTGTGGCACATGGTAAGAACACTGCTAGGAAGTTCTCTTCCTGAGAAGGCTGGATTTTGAGGGGAAAGTCCAGGGGAGATAGGGTGACCCCACTCCAGGGAATTTGAATCAGACAGATTTCTACTTTCTCCCTTTTTAATCATGAGCTATCAGAACAGCAATAAGGATGTTCTTATGTCCCAGAAGTATCATGAGAACATCTACAGACAGCACTGAGAAGTCCTTGTGTGCCTATACACCCCTTACTCATATGTATAATTTACTCATTTCTTCAATGCTATTTTTTCTCTTAGAAATGTCAGAAATAATTTCTTGTATTAGTAGCTTCAACTCAGCACTTACTTATTAGAGACACAGTATTTTAAAATAGGTCCATAGTAAGTTCATAAAGCCTTTGTAAAACCCAGTGCATTCAGCATGTGCTTATTTTTCATACGTCAGTTGTCTGGCTTGCTCAACAGTAAAACTGAAGACAATGAATCCCTAGTTAGACAATTGCTTCCTTAAAACACTGGATACACATCCAAGGTACTGAAATGCTATTTAGAGAAATACTCAAGTGCACGTGTGTGACTACTACCAGGCTATTGGATTTTCTATCCGTGCAACTGCCATCTTACAATAAAAATACACAGAAATACGAAGTCAGTTGTAGAAACAAATCAGAGTAATGGGCTATAGTTTCCCAGATTTTTCCCTGCTGAAAGACAAACATGTATTTGTACCACTTACTAACACACTACATTGAGATAAAGATGAGTTTGATTTGATCTCAATGCTGGGCTCGTGAGCTCAGAGTATCCACGTCAAGCATAACAAATGAGGAAACTGGAAAACACAGTGAGATAAGCAAAGTACTCAGCAATTCACCCGAGAGTAGATCTCCTGTTAGGGATCAATGTAACACTGACTGAAACTGGTAAGGATCTTACTGAAGAGTTAGTAAGAATTGTGAGTTACAAGTTATGACAAAAAGGGCTCCTGCAGTCACCATGGAGGAGATGGTGATATAGAGGGGAAGAAATAGTAAACAGATTTATTTTTAAGTGTCCTAGTGCTTATCTGAAAGTAATCTGTAAATTCACACAAAGTGTATTAGTCTCCATAACCAATAAACTGATAAATTCCCTTTACCTTTGCACTGAGATAGCCTTCCACGGCACTTCAGCAGGGCATGCCACAGGTCACATACAAAGGATTTCTTCAATGCAAGATGGTGTCACTTATGTTAGTCATAAAAATGGAGCCTGCACTGTTAGAAAGTCCCCAGGACCTTCCTTTTTTTTGTTGACATAGAGGTTGGGTTCCAGCTTTTAGAAGCAATATTCACACTGCAATGAAATGTTTGGGTTTGTTTCACTAATAACTATAAAATAATACCGGTAAGTAAAGGTACCCAAGACAGGAGTTATTCTGTGATCCAGCAACCAATATCTGTACTTAATTAACATTTTTAAAGGCCAAACCTAGCAGTAATGAAGCACAAATACTGAGATTCTATCCATACGTCCTTAAAGGGCAAAGCCTTCTGAGTCTTTAGACAGCACCTGCCCAGAAGGTAGCTTGCACTAGGTACTAGTGAACTTGGACTTTGCCCTTACTTAAATAACACATATAACTAACATCAACAACAGAAATAATACCCCTCCTCACCCCTAGCAGCAGCTGAAACAGAAAGCAGTGGAGTGAGAAAAGCAAAGGATAAGCCCACCGTACATATGACAACACTGAACAAATGTGAAAGCAGAGCTGCAGTCTGGTTTGCAGTAGCCCTTCATCTCCACTTAAAATCCTGGAACAGACAGCCATGACTTAGCTAATAGACACATTAGGGATAAAGAATGGATTCACTTACACAGTATTTGCAGTGACAGTAATTTATTCAATAAAAAGCAGCTCATGCCCACCCTGTCACAAATCTCTAGTAAATAGATTCTATTTATCTTTCCACCTACTTCTCATTACTGTCTTCCTTACCACTCATTATTCTCTCCACAGTCAAGAGTCACAGCATCTGATGCACTGCTTCACTATCACTCATTTCTTCAGTTAGAATCTCACCAGAGACATCCCCCACTGTGAAAGCTCAATCATCACCCAAATGGATTATTGCTAACCTCCCTCCATGGCCTCCTAAACTCCTCTCAGCTCTTCCCTACTTTGCCCTAGGCTGGTCACAGTAGAGCTCTAATAGCAAGTCATCTTCTCCTTCATACTATCTTGAAGTCCACTTCTTTTGAGGAACTCCTTTCCTAGCCTCCTGCCTTTGTGTTCATGTTCCCCAGCTCCAGTGACAAAGTCTCTCTTCCATTTGTCCCTTTCTTTCCTGAGAGCTTTCCTAAGCATCTCTTCTTGCTAAAACCCTGCATCTTTGCGATCTCCTCCTCTCTTCAGCTGCAACATCCTAAAACCACGGTTTTGTTTAAGAACTTTGGAGGCAGAATTAAAGTTCATGTAAGGTTTTGAGATCATAAATGTCTAAGATCAGAAATCATATATCAGCCTAATACAGTGTCTGTTAAACAGAGTTCTCAAGCTATGTTTGATGCATCTGTAAAAACAGAAATAGCAATGACACTAAGGAAAGGGGCAACTGCTGAGAACTTCCAAGAGTTGTAGCACATGCCAGGGATAAAGATGGAGAAGACAGTAATTAAGTTTAGACTCATCTGCCTGCCCCTCATAGTGAGACTCTTGGAAGGTGGGAAATAGTGTCATAGGTTACAGTAATTTTAAGTTAAAACAACAATAAACAAACAAAAAAAAACCAGAAAAACCCAAAAGAGAGTGAATGTGAATGAAAATAGAGGTGAAATGCAAAAAATTAACTCTAAACATCAAAATATTCCAATATATATGATAATTGCTATCATATACATAGTGGGAATAAGCAAAGGCATCAGAACAAACAAAATGGAAGAGTGTAAGGAGACAAGAAGGTTTAAGTGAAGCGTCCATTTCAATACTGAAGCGTATCACAGTTTTCCCAGTTTAACTCAAATAGATCATCATAAGCAAGTAGGATTTGCCAGAGGGAAGCGGGTTAGTTAAGAAAAAAGTAATAAAATATTATCAGGTCTTGCTATAAACGATACTTGTATCTGTGCCCAGATATTTTGCCTTTGGGAGCAAAGCAGGATTTCTCCCTCCATCTGCTGTTCTTGGAGAGATGTTACAGTATTCCCTCATGCTGTCTCCCCATAGTTCTAGTGAAGAGCTTGGTGTAGTCTGGGGATACAGATATACCATGATGAATTTTATAGCAAAGAAAAAAAAGAGGACAAATCTGGTTCTAGAAAGTTAGCTTTCAGGTCATCTGCTGCCAGATTACTGTTTTAATTGAGGTACTGCCTAGGACTATCAGGCAGAAATTAGGAATCTATTTCTGAACACAACACAGTGATAAATAACACAAATTTCACCACTCCTAATAAAAGAACAAGAACACACTAGCCAAATTCTGTGCCCCGTTCAGATAGTCTGATCACAGAAGCTCACAATCCAGGAGCTGGTCTTGACACAGGGGGACACCAAACAAGAAAGAGCAACAGTGGTAGCAAGAAAACAGGCAACAAAGAAAGGAAATTAAATCTAATGTGAAACCAGAACTTTGAGGACACAGATTCTTATTGCTCATGTTCTATCTTCTCCAAGCTGTGATAATGGTACCTGCAGTACAGTCTGCCATAGGGCCTTTTCATTATTTCTGTTCACTGGAGGAGAAAGGTGGAAACTTATACCATACACCACTGATAAATACCAGGTTTAGTAAGACCTGCACTAAGTAAACTCTGAAGTCAGACACATTTTAGAAGTTCACTGGAATTTTCTGCTTTTGTATTGTAGGTTTTCTGATCAACTTTTGCAGCTCATTCAGTATGAGATCCTATAGCTCTACAGACATTATATAATCTTCTTCATGACTACCAACCATTACTTCTTCACTATTCATCAGTTTTTAATACTCTGGTAGATTGCTTGTCCTCATTTTAATCAGTCAACTCATCCCACGAGTCAGAATCTGTGTAAATGTCAAGTCAATACTCAATTCTGTTAAGGCTGAAACTTAATACCTTATCTCATAAGCCAAACTACATTGTGCAGTCTGGGCTCTGAGTCAAAGTCAGGTGACATGAGGGAAAGCACAGAGAATCAGGAGAAATTCCTGGAATATTTTGTAAGTGAGTGACAATAAATTGCGTGTCCCACCAAGCTCCACTCCAAGTAGATCCCTGCCACCCTATTCTAGAACATGTTGGCAAAGAATTACCATTTCCAGTAAAGATTATTGTATTTTAGTAAGGACTTAAAGGGATATTCTGCATCCATTAGTGGCCTGCTCAGTGCTGAAAGGCTTAATGAATTGCTAGAGGTATCTAGAAGAGTGTATTGTCACTCACTTTTTGGAAAAGTACCAGGCAGATTATAAAATTATATCCTTTTATATTTTTTAATTAATAACTAAGGAGATGCTGCTTTTAACTGCAAGAAAATTAATTAAATACATACATCTTGCATCACAGACAAATTAAAAGGGAATATAGAGAGATTCCTTTGGACAACAGTAGGTCCTGAATCTGCAAAGACTTTCTAATTCCAAAGTTTCAAGAAGACAACATTTTCATGATTTGACAGGAAGATGGAGGCAGAGACATGCTCCTGCTTAGGTATTTACTGTGAACTCAGACTCCCAGCACGGGGACTTTTTTCTTGGTGGTTTAGATAAATGTAAGATTGAATTTTCAGCTAAATGAGCTTCATGATATTAGCAAATGAGACAGCACCGCTCTATATTTATAGTCTTCTTGGAAACACAAGATTCATCTGCCCTTTCCGAGACAGACATCAATGAACATACTAAAAGCTCAAAGCCAAACATTTTCCAGAAAATGATAATTTTATCATTTTTTTTAGGCTCATACTGTTTTACTTATTTTAGACATAATCAAGTAGAGGCACTAAGAGCATGGGGGGGTTGAGCTACTGAGTACCCTGAGGTTTCTGGGAAAGATATGCTTAAACAAGGCAGGTAGGATGCATCCCTGGATGGGACCTGCTTAGACTCTGAGAAGTAAGGGACATTTTCTGGTTTCTCACAAGCTTCTAAGACCACTTTACAGGCATTAGAAAGGAAAATGCAAACAAACCAAAGGAAGCTCAGCTGGGAAACATGATTTCTCTTTTGAACAGAACCTACAGCAGAGCAAGTGCAACCTTTAGAAGTGTCAGCACTAGACCTGGGCATCCACCTCTCTGGAAAACACCCTCTCTGCCAGTGACTGTTGCGCCCCATTACCACTAACTTAAGTCATCAAATATCTGGGGAAAGATTGTAATACTTTTTAATTGCTTGTTTTAAGGCAAAACTTAAAATGTTCAGACAGAGCCATAGACTTACAAAAAACATTTCCCAGATACAGGTCTTTGGTTTCAGGATGGACTTTAATAACTGAATTCCCAACTAGTCTTGAAGCATGACCAGAATAACTTCGGCAAGATCTCCCATCCTGAGCAAATGAGCAGGAATTTTTACTCCCTCAAACATGAAACCCCCTCCACTATTGACTGAAACCAAAACCAACCTCTCCCTTTTTTACATATCACTTAGACAAATAGGGTGGGGTTAAAGTGTCCTCACAGTAAGGGAGGGGGAATGCAGAGCTACATCAGAAAGGAGACAAAAGTCATTGCTACCCTCTATGCTGGCAACCATACCCCTGTTGCCCACCATCCTATTTTCAAACCCGCATCCTTCCAGGATGCTGCAGAGACTGCCTCCAGCTCAGACCAACATGTGCTAGTGGGACTACAGGTATTCCTCTGCATCAGAGTATCATGTGGCTATTTTAGGGCCTGGGAGAGGGCAAAGACTGCTCAAAATCACAGTTGCCTCTCCTAACCAGCAAGATTCAGAAGGGATCTTTTTCCTCTAATTAGGACACCTTAAAAGGATAAGACCTGTTTAGGAAAATGATGAAGGGTCCTCACTGTTCTCCTTTTTGCCTTGCTATCCAGCAAATAAAAGAATTATCTGTAGGTTCCAATTTATACCTGCTTCTTGGAAGTGCTTCTGAATGAGAAAGTCCAGGCTGCCACCACGCTACGGCCAGTGAAAGGGTCAGATGTGGAGCTCTTGCAAACCTGCGCTACCGTTCTGCTTGCTGCAAACCAGCTGGCAAACTTGGAGTCACTGAGGGTTAAAACATGCGCTGGGACACAGGCTTGGCTAACTGCTGTTATTCAAACAAGTTGGCAGCAACTCACTTTCCACTGGAAATAAAGGCTCCTCTGTTAGGTTTGATAACTTCACCTTTCATTTAGTAAGTCTCCTCATTATGAAATGAACTGAAAAGGGAAGCCAGCATTATGGACTTAGAGCCATCAGCTTTTTCACTGATTTCAATGGTTTTTTAGATTATACAACAGAGTACCTGGGAAGTACTGGAGTAGAAAACATTCGGCCTTAGGCAGCACCTGAGAAAGAGTTTCTAAGTCAGGCTCTCAGCTTGATTTGCTTCCTGCTTCTGAGCTGCTACAGTCACCATCTCTGTTTTGTTTAGCCTTTGCTGTAGTGTCTCCTCCAATGGTGAATTCCTCCATACAGGGGTTGCTGCCCACTGTGTATGTACAGAACCCAGCAAGAGAAAAATCCATCCAGATCTTGCTGAAATACAAATAATAATCTAGTTTGACTGTGGCTGGGGATATAACTCACTAAAACAATGAGATAAAACACTGACCTTTGTTTAAAATTACTTCAAGAAACCATTAAATTCCTCTTTAAGAGCTGATACTTGAGATAATAGTCTCCAAAATACAGCACATAAACCCAAGCAGAAATGCAAGCCTAGATAGAAACCTGAGTGTGGCAGGAGGTGTTTGTCCAAGTCCTGCCTTGGAAACTCATGCACACATACATAATGCAGAAGAGAGGCACAGACCAAGGAGAGAAGGAAGCTCACCCTGAATAAGTGTGGCAGTGTAATCAAGAAAAACACCTTGGTGAGTGAAGGAGGGTGTTGGCTCTAAGAGCATGGAGTGACAGTCTCTGTTCCTGCGTTCCTCCCTCTGCTCAAGGAAGGATGACCAGCTACTCAAATAAACAAGGTCTGTTCATCACAGTATCTCTCTCTTTGACCAGTTTCTCTTAAATGAGACAACACACAAGGTCCTGATTTTTCAGCTAGATATGCACATCAAGGAAGTATCAATATTAGCATTACTTTTCAGTGTAGCAGAAAAAAACTGTCAGGACAAATAAGCCAGGAAAGATACACATGTGCTGTATGACGTTAAAAAGGAGATAGCACAAATCCCCACACTCCACTGTTTAGAAAGTGTTCTCTCTTGATTAGCTGTGACTTTTATTCTGACTTTGCTACAACTCATGTAATTGGTCAAAAAGAAAAGTTACTGATTTACTGAATCTATGGACACCAAAAAGTTCTTCACAAGCACAAAGGACCAAAGAGCCACAGGTTCATGCAGTAATCCAAACCTGCAGAGACACTGTATAACTCTGCTTCCTTTTTTTCTCCTAGCAGAGCAAAAATTGACTTACATCCTGAAAGACAGAAGCACCAAAGGGTGTGCTAATTGACCTAACAGACCTTTTGTGTCTCTAATGTCTGATTCAGTGCAGAATGCAGACCTGTGAATCACAACAGAGAGCTGAACAAGCAGCGACATGGCTGGAGCCAAAAGATCCCCAGGAATTTCCAGTATACCCTATGCCTTGTCATAAGCATATAGTGAGCAGAAAAAGGTGATGCATTTAAGACAGGGACACAAACCAGAAGGCAGTAGTGCCAGCCTAATCCTTCCAGCAGCACATTTCCCTGCAGAGGTAGCAGTTTCTGGGCTAATGACTGCGTGGGCAGGGGATGGAAAAGAATCCCAAACTCAGTAACTCGCAGGTAGGTGGAGGATCTGATTCATGTTTTAATCATTTGTAACAGCCTGCAGCCATAAGGCCGAATACTTTCATCTCCTCAGCTCTCATAAGCTAAGCAGTGTTAACTTGATCAATATTTGCAGTGGAAGGTCTCCAAGTGGCACCAACATGAGCAGGAAGTGATGCTGACGAGAGCTGGGCTCAACTTGGTGCTGAGCCAGAACTGCAGGACAAGGTTTGGAAGGAGTTACTCTGCCTCTATTGCCACTTCTTACACAGGGCTATAAAGGGCAGCCCTGGTGATCTGTCGTCAATAAAAGCCACTTTCTTTCTAAATAGGGTTTCCTGATATCCTGGACAAAGTCCAGCCTATGCAATTGCATCCTAACTTCTTGCAACAGCTGGACACAACACAAATTCACCCTGCTAGAAACCCCACACAGGTACCTGGGCTCTCTGTATGTGCTGCTCTAATGCAGTCCAGAACCACAGTGATCCACAGTTCCAATTAACTTTACAAATTTAACAGGCTAAAGTTGCTAAACCTGGCCTGAAATCTTGGACTAATTTCAATAAAACCTAAGGATATGCTTAAGGAATGCACTGTTTTATCTGAGCTGTTGTCTCTGGTTAAAAATAATGTGCCAGTAGATTATGCTAAGTTTGAAATAAGGATCTTTGCATATGCTTCAGCCCATTTTGTCTATTTTGGGAATAGCCAAAGGATTCAAGACCGAAAAAATAAGTACAAGCAAAACACAGTTGTCTTCTTGTTACTGAAACAAACACCAAGTCATATATTATCATTGTCATAAAAAAGATTCATTGGGACAAAGGGACTCAGTGCTGCAGCCTCCAGCAAAGATACCATTAATAAAAGAAATCACATCATTCACAACTACAAGTGCTTCACTTTAAAGGCAAAAAACCAGGGAGAATAGGACTGTGTGTACTTCGATGAAACAGTACAATCTGTATCAGTGTACTGCACGCGTCAACGCCGCTGGTACAATGAATAAAGAGGAAATGCAACACAGTCAAATAACTTCATTAATCTTCTGTACAATGACCATCTACTAAACTCATATAACCAATGGTCTGCATGCTGTATAAGCTATCGGATTGCTCCCCTGTGAATAAATAAAATTCCATATAAAAATATATGTAATAAAAGCTCTATTATTGGTAACTTTAAAGGCTAATGTGCAAATATTTCAATAAAACATAAGATGCCTTGGGTCCAAATAGGAGCACATGGGAGTTTTGCAGCATAAGAAGCAAATTAATACTCCTGTTAATACCAATTTCAGCCAAATTTGACATACTACCTGAGATTATTTCTTTTGTTTATGCAAATCAGCTGGATGGACAACAGAAACCCAAAGAAGTAGTCGCATAGAAAGGAAACATGGATACAGTGAAGGAGCAGTCAACTGACTATCAAGCTCATCAATACTTGGTTCTGGCAGAGAGCCTTCCAGGAGTGTTAAGAGCCCCCATCCCAGACTAAAGGAGCAGTCAGGGCATCTTTATGCAACAGTAACAACCCCCCTAACCTCATATCCTCTGCAAAACAGGATAAATGTGGTTTAGCTAAATAGGCTCAACATGAATTAGAAAAATAAGGAATAATTAAAACTGACTTTAAATCAGTAGAGCAAAGAACTATGATCACATAAATACAATATGGACAGCAGATCTGCTACAAAAGGGCTTGATTCAAAGTCTGTAAGGAAAGCTATTTCAAACAGCATTCTTCAGAGCAGCATTCCCTTTTATAGAACAGAAGAGATGCGTGACTGTATTTAGGATATCCAAGCAGAAAGCCCGTAAGCAGAGTAAGAACTAAGGAGTTTTTATGTCAACAGAAAGGTATACTTTCTTCTTCTCTCCTTTCTTCTGTTCATAAACACATTATGCAGTGCCAAAAAAAGAAGAAGGAAATGAAAAGAAAATGGATCAGTTGAAGCCTCCAGGAAAGATAACCTTCAAAGGAAATTTAGCGGAAAATTGAAGAAAATAGAAGCTGAGATTTCTCTCGTACCTCGTGGCTACAGAAATAGATAAGTAGGGGAAAAGGCTGCAAGCAGCATTGCTCCTTTTTGTGACAAGAGAGAAAGCCCCAGCTGTATTCAATCAGTTCCAAAGGGAGAAAGATAATGAGAAATTAGAAATACCCATGAATAGGTTTGAAGTTTGCTGCTTCTGGACACACATCATTGACAAGCGCATGCAATTTCAACCCAGATGAGAGTCGGAATCAAATGATCCATATGTGACACACTTTAAAATCTCACAGAAACACCCAGGTGAACTTTCAGAAGTTACCAATGTTTTCAAATCACTGTTAGACTTTCGGAAACATTTTCCTGTTACAACAGGTATACCTGTGAATAAATAGAAAATTGGTGTTTCATCTACAACCCGACACTCCTGAGGCTGTGGCATCCAAGTATAACCAAAAATTAACTTCCTTCTATCAACCTGTTGCTGCCTGCATGGGAAAGAGAGTCTGGAAAAGGAAATAAAATCACAGGAAAAAACATCTGAGACAGAAACATTTAACATTAATATCTCAACTTGAAATCAACAGCAGCTCCAAGAGGTTTGGTTTGGGTGGGTTTGGGATCTTTTAACAGGATACCATCTGACCACTGGGCAAGCAGAGGAGCTGCAGTAAGAACTTCGGTGTTCCCTTGTTACACTGCCTTGATTCGGTGGCAGGGAAGAAACATCAGCATTTTCTTTATGGTTTCTGGGATTAATTAACTTGCCTGTTATGGTGGCGGGTCCCCGGAGTGGGGAAGTCTGCTGGAGGGAGAAGACAGCGAAGAAAGAAACGTGAGATTGCCCTCTTTAAACTGAGGGAGGAGGATGAGGGGTTAGCAAAGCCCATAAACAGACACTGCTGGTTTGTGCAGGGGAATATCCTGCCCCCACCCCTGCCTGAGGCCAACCAGTCCCACCACTGGGCATCCTCTGGTACCTGAAGAATCAAAGTTGATCCCAACAGCAGGAATCTTCACAAAGGGTAGCTATGGAAACAAGGTATTCCTCCAAAAAAAGGAAAAGAGGCTTTTCTGCAACATCAAGGGACTTGCCTGTTACACCTCATTTTCTCTCATGCATTTCCATTGTAAACAAGAAAAATCAAGCATCTGCAGTTTTCAGATGCCATGTGCAAGTGACCTGAATCTTTCAAAGCAGTCTCAGAGCTAAGGCACCCAGTTGGAGAAGCAGTAGACCCTCTTCCAGTTGTCCAGCTCCTTCCATGAATGCTGGCCTGTGATCAGCACTGTCACTAGTCTCACAAAACAAGTAAATCTTTAAACAGTAAGGTACAGATTAAAAGCCTGAGAGGGTCCCCTGTGACCCATGCAGAAATAAGAGCACTGCACAGAAAGGGCTGGAGACCAGTGGTGCAGAAACTGAACTCACTGGAGACTTGAATTCATATTTGATGCATGGGTAAAGGTGAAATGTGCTTAGGGCCCTCAGACACATCACGGATTTGGTCTAACTGCAGCACTTGTGCAGTAGCCATTTCCTGATGATCAGAGTCTCAGGACTAGAATAATGGATATTTGTCCTGTAGGCAGAAACAGATGAGGTTCAACAGCAGCTCTGTGTGGAAATCTGTACTCAGTACCTGCTTTGTCTGTTGTCAAAAGTACCTTAAAGTACCTGTTATCTTTGGGTTTAAATGCCAAGTGAGATTAGCGTAATACTAAACCTAGATTGAATCATTTCTGCTGCTGACCAGTGAAAGACATTTATTTCCATGCCTTCTTATCTCTCTCAGAATCAGATAGTGTCTGCACCTGGTGGTAACCACCCCTCTCAAGAGTGCAACTATATATTTGCAGGGACATCCAGAGGAATATAAAGCAGCATCAGGATGTGCAGTAATGGACAGTGCGTATGTAAAGGAAAGTGTGCTGCCCAAGACTTGTAAAATTGGAAGGGGAAAACATAGGCAGTCCACTCTTATCTGAGTGTGATCCATTGATGGGAAACCAATTCCATGCCAGCATTAACAGAAAAGAAGAAGCTGTTCCCAAAAACCAGAGGAATCAGTTGTCATTGTTTTGAAGCTGCTGTTTCCACCAGCAGCACACAGCAAAAGAGGGAAGCACAACCCATTCTGGCAGCAGCCAGCTCAATGCCATGACCTGGCTTAGCACAAAGCACAGGAGAGGAAAAACACAGAGCCAGAGGCCTTGAGCAGCAGCACTCACTTTCTTTCATCTATACAGATAGTACCATCGTGCATAGCACAGTCCTCAAGGGAACTGACTGCCACATTCACTGACTCCAGAGCTGCTGCTGCTGCTGCACAGGACCTCTTGTGAAATAAGAGTAATTCTACCTAAAATGTACATGTATCTCAAGTCTAACTGGCTATGAAAACAGAACACTGCCACAGGACTCCTACCCTGTATGAGACGCTGGATAAGTAAAAGTCCCTTTCTATTAAAAACAAAGCAAAAAATAAAGCCAACAAAGTGGGTACATAAATAGATTTTCCCTTGCAATTGACACTGAATCTAAATTAAACTAAATGGTTCTCATAATCTGCGTCCTCTGGTTTCTCCATAATTATGATGTTGTGAAAGGAGTAGGAACAGCTAATGTATACCCACAGGGAAGAATTACTTTTAGTGACTTTATAATAAACCAGGACGAAGAAGATGCAATAAAGGAACCCACAGTATTCATTAATGAATAAGATCCATAAGAAAGGAGGAAGTTAGAGTTAATGAATATATTTAGGATTTTGATGTAGAAGCTGCAGGCAGAAGTAGCCAACTGTTTTATTCCAGCAATGGTCTCAGACATAAAGCACTTCATTAGAGATAATCATCTTCTGAAAAATCCCCAAACTCTCCCCATCTGCAGAATGCTGGAAAAAAAACCCTATTTTAAATATGTTTTGCCTTTAAAATAGGATGTAAACAGGTGTTATCAGCTATTACAGATAAAACAATCTGCTAGAAATTAATCTTAACCTCACCTGATTTTAGAATTGCTGCTTCCATCAGTTATTCCCTTGCACTGCTGAACAGTCTTTCTGTTGACCATCAAAATTCAAACAATCTCTCAGTGATACCATGTTCTCCTTATGCACCAGTATTCTGGGCCTGTTCAGTGCTTATAAAAAAATAGTATAAGCAAACCACTAACACAGGTGACTATGGAAAATTACAGAATTACAGAAAGTTAGAAGGAATTTCTCTTCCTACACACAATCTTCTCTTGTTCACAGTCCTTACCTCCTTGGTGAATGAGAATATATGGCATGTTAGGTAACAAGATGGCACATATCATTTGAAGCTTATGTTATGGTATCACTCAGATAACCCAGTCATAATGATAGCACAGCATATCATGGTCCAAATATGTCTAGCACAAGTTAGCTACATCCCTGTCTCCATGAAGCTTATTTGACAATCTAGGTAAGTTTGAAAACAAAACTTTATGGTAGGAAGAGCTCATCTAGCTAATACAATGTTCTGGCTAAAGCACAAATTGAGGGGTACCTTTTGCAAAAGGCAAGTTTCCCTTTGCCCACAGTTTGCACTAATTAAACTGTGACTTTACATCTGCACCTATGACTGATCTGTACCAACAAAGATTTGGTTTGTGTTCACGCTTTGACATGTGGATACAAAAGCAGAGCATAAGCTTTAGCCTGCTTCAGCATCATTAAATAACACAATATTCCATACATGAGAACTCTGTCCTGCCTACTTAACACTCCTACTTTACAGGATTAAATATACACCTGCCTCTAGTGAATAATTACATCTGGTATCAAAACTTGGTGGTGTACTCTAACTGCTTGACAAAACCTAAGAAGGATGAGTGTCATAGCTGCCATTTTCTTCCAAGTCCATCGCTGAGAAGCCCTTCTCCTTATCCTCAGGGACTAGGCATCCACCAGTGTTCTGAGCTGCTAGAAAGGATCAGTTATTCAGAAAATAGAAGAGTCTTCTAAAAATCCTCATTTTTAGAAAATTATTCTTAGAAAATTTGAATTATCAAAAGCAATCTTCTGGCTTTACAAACAGTATTACAAGCAGCAGACAACTGGATGGTTCGGATTTTCACTGTGCATTACAAACTTCACACATAACTAAAGAGGGTATAGAAGACTTGCCTTAGAAAAGTTTCAAGCACATCTGTTAACACTCAGAGCTCCCAACAGAAGTTAATATCTCAGAGACTCATTTCCTCTCTCAGCAGTCTGCTGGATGAAGAATTGGGAACCATTTATTTTGCAAAACCCCATTAGTTTTCGATAAACTCTTTCAGAAAAATGGTAATTTTGAGTGATTCACCTGAGCAAAATAACGCACCCAAACTTTCAAAGTGCCATTGGGGTGAGGTCAGGCAGGGAACGAGTCTGCCACCGTAAATGGCTGCATTTGTTTGCTGTCAGAGTCCTCCACTTCAGGCACAAACAGCACTACCATAGGATTACTGGCTTGACAGTGTGAGAACACAGATTGCTTTTTAATTTTCAGGAAGTTTTCAAGGAATTCAGAATAATAGATCCTATTAAAAAGCTTCAGATGCTACGAGATGAGCCCATGCACACACAGGCTTGTGTGCATGGGGAAGTGCACCTCCCTGTGAGTTTTACTGATGGAGGAGAACCAAGGACCACCCTTGTCTCAGTTATACATTGCTACGTTATATACAGTTGTGAACATTGATGAAAGTAAACATACCATACCTGGGTTTCAAAGTACAACACAGCCCTTGACAGAGACCCCTAATCCCTTTTGGATGAGGGCTGTTATGCTTTTGTCTAGAAACAGGCTTTCCAGACCACATCAACCACTACAGCCTCCTGAAAAACACACTCCTAAAACAAATCCAACATATTCATTTAAAACTAAAGCCTGAATTAACCCTCTTTAGCAAATTTGCAAATAGTACTGAAGATTGGTTCTAAGGATATCAGCTAAGGCCCTGGCATCAAAACAGCCAGTAATAACTGCTACTACAACCACAGGTAGTACCTGGCATGTAGATACTATAACAAATGCATTACAGAGGAAAACCATTTACAACCTTCCCATTGCCCTTAGATCTACTCCTTGTCCTTCTCTTGTGGGGAGCAACAGCCCAGCCCAGCCAGCCCTGAGCCTCTTGTGCTCCAGATTTCAAGATCCCATCTTGTTTATGCTTTGAAGAAGCTCTAAGCTGGCTCCAACTGGGACACCAGTAAGCTGCCTTGCTACTTCAGGATCAGCTTCCAGCAAATGACGGAATTCCTTGTTTGCCTTGTCAATGCCACTCTAGTCCTAAATATAGCACTGAAGAAACTTGAATTAATGCTCAATTACTGCACTGATGACATTGCAGTTAACTGTGCATGAGGCTGCATTTCCTTGGAGACAAACTGTAGGGCAGAGATGATCACCAGTCAGCCATTCTCAAGCTCAGATCCTGTTTTCATTCCATAATGCAAATTCTGCATGGAAAGAACTAACAAAAGATCCAATTCTCTAAGTAGCTGCTTAAGTTAAAAAAGCTGAGGTTTAGGGGAACTTTGAAGAGACAAGTATCTTCCACCCAGTCAGAAACACCAGAATTCATTTCAGGCACATAACATACACAGAACCAGTCAAACAAAAACGCACTGGATTGCCACTGGGCAATCTACAGGATTCAGCTGGATTTTGAAGCCATTACATGGAGCTCATCTATGCGAATGGCACCAATTCAGCATACTTTTCAGATGACTGAACCTTATATGATAATTTATCATGTTAGAGCTAAATCATATTAAAAACTGCCATCAAAAAAACATGAAGAAACAAGTGCTTGTAATACTTCCATCACATCACCCAGCAAAACTTTCATCATATGATACAAACCCACTCTACAACATAATTGTTATCACTGTCATTCACACTCTCTGTGTAGCAGTGTTTTAGTGCAGAAACCTTTGTGAGTGAGGACTACCAGGAGTTCAGTATACAGCATCCTTTGTATGTCATTGCATTTCCAAGCTCCCAATTAATTAAAAGCATTTTCAGGTTACTTCAAGGTATACTGTATACTGCAAAACATGAAGTTAAAATGCTACACCTGGAATCAAGGTAACCGCAGTTATTATATATTATTATATATTCTAGGCCAGCAAAGGACATAATCCCTTGCTTTGGTAAAATATGGGCACTTCAGCTGCTGAGAACAGTGCCACTAAAGGATCCCTGCATGGTTCAGAGACACTAATCTTTTCTATGAAGAAATTAACTTCCCTCAAAATCTTATCATAATCTAATTAAGCAGGATCAGCTGAACCTGTCAAGGGGCTGTGGTGGGTTGACCCTGCCTGGATGCCAGATACCCACCAGAACCATCCTATCACTCCTTGTCTTCAGCTGCACAGGGGAGAGAAAACGTTATGAAAATGGGTTGAGACAAGGACAGGGAAATAACACTCGCCAATTATTGTCACCAACTGAACCTGGGGAAATTAATTAGCAATCAAATCAGAGTAGGGTAACAAGAAACAAAACCAAGTCTTAAAATACCCCCCCCACACACACATCCCTCTTTCCCAGGCTTAACTTTGCTCCTGGATTCTCTACCTCCTCTCTGCCAGTGGTGCAAGGGGACAGGGAATGGGGCTTGGGGTCAGTTTCTCACAAGTCTCTGCTGCACCTTTCTCTTTATGGGGAGGACATCTCACACTCTTCCCCTACTCCAGCATGGGTCCCTCCCATGAACCACAGCTCCTCATGAACTGCTCCAGCACAGGTTCCTTCCTGCATCACCAGTCCTGCCAGCAAACCTGCTCCAGCATGGCCTCCTCTCTCCAAGAGGCAACAGGTCCTGCCAAGAGCCTGCTCCAGCCCCTGGGCTTCCCACAGGATCACAGCCACCTCCAGGCATCCGCTTGCACAGGCATGGGGTCTTCCATGTGCTGCAGGTGGGTATCTGCTCCATTATGGACTTCCATGTGCTGCAGGTGTGTATCTGCTCCACCATGGATCTCCATGTGCTGCAGGGCACAGCCTGCCTCACCATGGTCTGCAGCACCTGGAGCACCTCTTCCCCTCCCTCTGCACTGACCTTGGTGTCTGCAGGGCTGTTGCTCTCACACATTCTCACTCCTCTCTCCAGCTGCAATTGCTCCTGTGCAGGCACCTTTCCCCCTTATGAACTGCATTATCTCAGAGGTGCTGCCACTGTCACTACTGATGGGGTCAGCCTTGGCCTGAAGTGGGTCCCTCTTGGAGCTAGCAGGTATTGGCTCTATCAGACATAGGGGAATCTTCTAGCAGCTTCTCACAGAAGCCACCCCAGTAGCCCCCCTGCTACCAAAACCTTGCCATGTAAACCTCATAGTCCTCCAAAAGTGGCTGTGCCTGAATCTTTAAAAGAGAAGACAAACTGGAAAACAGAGCCAAAAAATAGCCTTTCCCTGTAACAAACAAGGTGTTGTTTTCAGATTTCACTAAAGGCAGCATGGCAGCAGCAAGACGAGCCTGCCAAGCCCAGCTTTCAATGATTTATCAATCCCCTTGCCTTGGCTCATGGAAAAGGTCATCTGAGATGCATCAGGCTGACCATGCTGCAGACTGGCCCTGCTACACTTCACCTACCCAACTGTTTTTATAGCTTTTGTGTACACCAAAAACTAGTCCTGCTTTGCTGAGTACTTACAATCTTCACATTAAATCATGGCAAAGTGTAAATCGTAGGACAAAGCTGGCAAAGTCTTTGTTCATCTGATAGCTAGCTGCTTACCAGCACTCTTTTGCAACCTGTGCATGGCCATCCAGTTCCCAGTTGTCTTATTGCATTCACCCAAGGCTTTCTCTGAGACATGACTCAGCTCTGTTACCTGCCCATTTACTGACTAGGAAGAAAGAAGTGGGGACTGTTGGCTAGGTTTTCAGAAGCAAAACAGCGTTTGAACTTTCATCTAGAACCTTTCACCACCAGATCTCAGAACACAAAGGTAGCAGCGTGTCTCCTTCCCAGCTATGAAACTGAGGCCCTGAGGTGATTTCCTGGGCATGTGAGAAAAATGGCAGAAATCCGTGTCATTCTCAAGACCTCTCCCATATCCCATCCATTAAATACTGCTATAAAAATCAGCTACAAGCTTTAGAAAACATGGTTGCCCCAATTATAAACCCCAGTAATTTTCAGGAAAACTGGTAATGTAAAAATAGGTTGGTTACAAAAAAGCAAAGGTTAAACCAGATTTGCAGCTTCATTATTTACATGCTTTAATATATATAACTAGGGAAGTTAAGGACTACTTTGTGTTTCCAGAAATACAAGCACATATTTGTTAGGGCTTGCATCTTCATGCTCTCAGTAACACATGGTGAATTAGCTGGAACACACACAATTCCTGATTTTCACTTAATTAACAAATGCTTTCCATAGCCTCACATGATCTGTATTTTCCATAAATAATAAGCTTAACTGATTAACTGATAAATGCCTTCATCTGCTTTTAGCATCTGCATGCTGCAAGAACAGGTTTCTCTGGCATTCCATACCTCTCTCAAAGTGACAGCGTTTCTACAGCAACGTTCACATTTATCAAGGCTGGATATAGTATCACTGCTGAACTTGTGCACCTGAAGCGTAAGTGAGAACAGGCGTAGGAAAAAACACCTGCTCTTACTTATGGAATAGGCATACAAACTCTGGAATAAGTCTGTCTCTTGCTAAAGATGGATTAACATAGCGCTACATGCTTTAGAATACAGCATTAAAGTATTGACAGGTCAAGCACATTAAGGTTTTAATAGCTTATTTTCTTGCACCTTCATGAAAGAGTTTGATATGGCATTAAACAAAAAACAAACAACAAACCAAAACCACAAATGCTCCCCTCCCCCAAAACCAAACAAAAAACCCCCAAAACAAACCAAAACCAAACCAAAACTACTACCACCATCCAAGGCAATTCCTTTCCATTGTGGAAACTGTAAGAAACAACATTTCAGTTTTGGCAGTCACCTTGTTGATCTCTGTATGTCAGGAAGTTAGGAGATAGATAGCCACTTGTACCACAGGACAGTACGGCATGGCACAGGGAAGACATCACTCTTCTGAGACAACCTCCACCAGTCTATATTGGATAAAGCAGAAAAGCAAGAAGCTCCTACAGCAGGGTTTTTACTGGCACATCAGTGCTGTCTGGGCAGGTAATCACCTGTTTGAAAGCAGCCTAATAAGCTAGGGAAGACTGGGTTTATAGCAACAGGCGTTTTAGGAGCAGGTACAGTCAGCAGGACTCTCCCTGGACACACTTGTGGGACCTGCAGACTGAATCAACCAGCAGCAATACATGCTTTGCTGCATGTGTCACCAGGTACGGATTCAAGTGGCCTTTTCTTCTCCACCTAGCTCAAATATGGATGAAGAGTGAGCTCTGGAATAAAAATTCACTCTTTCTCCTTCAGAAAATAGTATGTGTCAAAACAGATCTAATTGTAAGGAGACAGTGAACATCACTACTTTCTACATGAGGACAACATCGGCTGTACTAACCAAATAAACTGGGACACTTGCCTTCCAGACTGGTATCAGATCTGTGCATAACACAATAAATTAAGTGGACCATTTCAAGTTGCATTTTTCAGATATTAGAATATTGTGAGCAGGCAGAGATGTTTCTTAAGATCTAATAGACAGAAGCCTGGAGCATAACTCCCATCTGGTACAAAGAACTGCACATTTGGTCTTTGTGACAAGATGTCTCATCACATAGAGTGGCCTCCTCCTGACAGGCACAGGAACAGCCTGAAAGACCTCAGAGCATGGGATAATGCCTGTAGCAGGCAGCTACATCTCTGCCAGCAGCCACTGAATGAGGTAGGAATGGCATAAATAAATTAATAGCTGAAGTGAAGCCCAGCTTTGATTTGGTCTGACCTGTTGCCATCCTGGCACTGTATGTCCAGGCTCAGTCTTAACTGGGAATGAAGGTGGCACCAAGTCCTGATCCCAGGTGCTTATCACAGGCATGCAGACCTAACTGCTGGAGGTCATAGAATAACAGAATAGGTTGGATTGGAAGGGACTTAGTAAAAGCTAATGTATAGCTAAAATCATGCCGTTCCAACCCCCTGCCACAGGCAGGAACACTTTCTACTAAACCAGGTTGCTCAAAGGCCCTCTTGTAGTCATGTTGCAAGTGATGTACCAAGATAGTACTCTGGTTCACAACTTCAGTCTGGGTGCCACAAGGAAGAAAACTGCTTTAAGTTCAAGTGCATACCACGAGACTATAGCTATAAATGTAAAGCAGATTCACACCTACAACCATGCACTGTTATTAAAACAAGAACCCAGTGGGTTTTCATTGTACTCATGGGTCCCGCATTCTTCTGCTTAACAGGTTACAAACAAAAACAGAAACAAAAGAGTACTCTGCATCAAGATGGGACACACTGAAATCACAATGCTACCCCCTCCAGAATCTGAAGGGGCTTATGCATGCCTGCACTGCTCATTCACTACTCCTGGCCACAAGAAAGTATTTACTGCTAAATGGTGTATGCTTCTGCACATGAACAACCCTTCCCTGTGTTTCAGCAGGCATAGCTCAAAGAGGAAATTAGCCCACTAGCACCACTGAATTCAATGGAAAGGATAACAGAATTCAAGTTAAAAAACAATTACAAGCAGGGATACCCATGCAAAATGTCACATGAATTTCGGACAGTTCATCAGTTCTACAGTTATCAGTAGCATACGGGTTTTAAAATAAAGGAAAAATGTAAAGGTCATGGGGAATCTCAGAGTGAAGTCTCTACACATTAATAAAACATTTATGTATTCTCATATAGCTTAAGGTCAACTCAGTGGAAGTAATTCTTTATTCTTGTGCCTGAATATCAGTGACAGCAGTTGTAAAACGTCAGGTTAAAAGCTCATTGCTGCATTTTTAAATTCAAATGATCATTTCTGTAAACAAGAATTTTTGCTAGCAACTCCATTCTAAGCAGTTGTGGAGCATGCTGATGAAATATACTGCACTGATGCAAGAAAAAAATAAAGAATATTAAACAGTTTGGAAAAGGTTAAAATGACAAGCTAAAGAACACACAGAAATCCTCAGGAGAAAGATCTACTGAAATAAGATGGATATTTATGGCTTTGCTCAAACAAAATTGCTTAGGTTAGTATTAAAAATGTACAGGCAAAAAAAAAACCCAGTTGGAATTTCCTGTATTTCACCCATATCCATCTTAATTAACTCATTATCTTGTCTTTCAAAGAGGAGATCCTCCCTAGGCCGGCTGTATATAGCCACATCTATCTGATTGTGCTTTAGAAAAGTAAAATCTCTAAAGGGCTGTGTTCAGATGTACTGTATCAGTAATCTGAGCTCTCAGAATCACTGTGCACTGGTTACACATAGCTAGGCAACCTGAAAAGACACAAAAACCAACAGAAAGTGACCCCAAGAGTGGGCTAAAACTACCGTGTGTTGCTTTTAGGATGAAACCTGCAGGACAGCCTTGACACTTTTAAAAACAAAAAAAGCAAAAACGACACCAAAATTGATGGGTTGTTAGACAGCACCCCCTGGTGTAGCAACGCATGAAAACCTTACAAACTTACAACTTATTTGTGATGGGATGCAGCCAACAGGTATTACCATGTAGATTACCCAAGAAAGGGATTAACTGGCTGGGTCTTTCCTCCACACTTCAGCTGTAGCTCTGTGCCAAAAAGCACATGATACAGAGCCAATGCCTTTCACATGAGGCTTCACGTTGCTGAGAGCTGTGTTGAGCTGTCTCTACAGACACCCCTTACAAACCTTTTTAAAGGTCATTCTAAAAACTATGTTCCCCCATAGCCTGATTTATTTTTTATCCTACCTACCTTCACGTTTGCTTGGCATGACCCCTTCCTCTCCAACTGAGAGCTGCTTAGAGCGTGCCTGACATCAGATGAACATTCCTGTTTCTTGTGTTATAATCTAAATAGGACACGAATATAAACCCTCATTGGGCTCTGAATAAAGAAATCTGGCTCTGACTCACAGGAGCTCTACATCAGGAGCAGGGGCATGGGAGAAACTTGCTATGCCAACACTGCACTGTGCAGTGTGACCTTACAGAACTTTTAATGGAAAAGCAGCAAAATTTCCTCACTCTGTTTACTCCTATTGGGAATTTATTCCCGTTCTTATCAAATTTTCTGAAGTAAGAGTTGTGGAATACCACTACCTTAACCCAAGCACAGTGTACGCTATACTTACTGCTGTGCAGAAAATAGCTTAACCACTTCCTCATACAAAGTTTTCAACAATACAGGATAGCCACAGCTATACACTAGCTTTTACTAAGTCTTGCTGCAATAGAAAAGCTGTGAGTGGATCCTGAAGTAGGATAGTCTGTAATTCTTTTTCATATGCTGAACATTTCTCAAAACACTTCTATATGCAGAACACTTCTCTAGTATCTAGGAAAGGTTTTGCACCTCATTAATGTTGATCAAACGCTTCAACAGCAATTACTTCAGAGTTCCCATTCTCCAAACAGCAATTTTTGAAGTTGGCAACAGTGCATCTGTGGTTCTCAGCTCTCCTATTTGCTCACAAACACTAATCCTCAAGGAAGCCAAGAGGGATCGTACATCAACTTTCCTCCTATTTCCTTTCCCTGTAAATGGCTGTGATAGTTGTCACAGAGATGTTTTTAAAGTGGTGACAGGCCTGCACAGGAAGTAGAAGACCAGTGGGCCACCGATCAACAACACGAGAATCCTGCCTGTGTACACAAGCAGATGCAGAAAAATTGCTACGTCAGTCTCTCTGTAGGGTACAAAGCTATTGTAGAAAGAGGTGTTTTGAACCAAAGCCAGTCAATTATCTGAGCTACTGAGCAGAAGTTTAGCCAAAACACAAAAGGACAGAATTTAATCTCTGAAGTATGGTCATGAAACACACATCTAACTTTTCTGTTACTGAGAAAACGCACACCACCGATGAAAATGTCTGTACAAAACCAATTATGAAGAGCTACTGAAAAGTATGACATGTGGAAAATGAATCCTAAAGTCATGGCAGCATCTGGTGAACAGGTGTTTTCATGCCTCTGCATGAAGTTCTGATAGCAAAACACATCATAAATGAACTTATATTCTGCACTTCTCCCAGCTGACTAGAGTCACATGAAATGTGGGTATCTGCATATGCCAAGATGTTTTTTCTGTTCTTCAACAAGGATATCAGATTGTGACTGAAATAGGGCTTGGATAACAGATACTGAAAGTTATTCCTCTTCACCAAAAACATCCTTTCCTTGGGTGCAGTTGGCAAACCCATCTCATTCAAACCAGTCAGTATACACACAGTTATGACTCAATCTTTGTTAGCAATGTCTTTGTGAAGAGACGAAACCATTCACTGCAATATTAAGATTTTCTTCTCTCCTGCTTTGGCTTAAAGGGGTTGGAGAATAGAAATCCTCCCACACTCACCCAAGCAGCATACTAATACCCATTGAATCAGAACATACACAACATTCTCCTATGCTTCTCTCCCATCACCCACACCTCCACCCCGAATTATTAAGTACTGAACATTTAAGATGACAATCCGTTTAACTCTGCTATGCTCTTGTGAACCTGGCATAACTTCACAGAAAGGCAATACTCTCGTGAGATCATGCAGAGATAACTTAATTATCAAGGCAGACCTGCATATCCAGAGCTTCAGCTCCTGCTGGTATCATGATGTAAAAGTTGGAGCTTTCATTAAAAGCCAAAATAATGGCAGAATCAAAAGGGATTTCAAAAGATGAAAACCAAAACAAGTCACACAGCAAAACTACGTTGTGCTACTTTACTTACTTCTTGTCTCTAACATCTACTTGAGTACAACAGCTGGATACCCACCACTATGGCAGGTGAAGGTTTTAAAAATCAGTCATAACACTTAGTGTCAACAGCATCTACTATTTATACCTGAAACACATGACTGCAACCGTCACAGCCACACTCAGTGCTCACAGAAGTACACAAGACAATCAGAACCTTCAGAAGCTACTTTAAAGGTTTTTTTCTCTACTCAAACTCATGGAAACAGCCTTGCTTATTTAAAAGCCTTTTTTCCTATTGTATGTAACAAGCATGAGGTGTATGCCTATGAGAAAACAGTAAAATAAACACACCATAGCTTTGGAATGTCACACATTCTGAATCCAGAATATTTAACAAAACAGCCTCAGCAGGTATACAGACTTTTCTGTACCTGAGGTGTGCAAAGTGGAGTACAGTAATGCAGACTTCGGCACTGTTAGACACAGCATGGCTTTGATGGCTAATGGCTTAAAAATAGAACTACTGCTAGCAGACTTTTATTAGGTTAATGCTTTTTATGTACTAAAAATTCAGAATTGTACAGCTGCATCAGTGCAAAGTTTTAGCTGTTGACAGATCTGCCCCATTTTTTTTTTTACTGTGGAGAAACTATTTCCTTCTAGCACCTAAGCTATAGAACAGGATCGGAACCATTAGTGAACTTAATGCTGATAAGAAAAGACCAAAGTCAGTTGGCAAAAAAGCAGTAGTGGAAGGAACAAGTAATGAAATATTTATATGAATGTCACTTTTTAGGTCAGGTTTTGCATTGTACTTCTAGGACTCTCCTTTAGCACATAAAAAGCAGCAGCCAAGACTTTTTCATCTCACAATTTACATGTCTTCTCCTTTCTGTGCTTATTCAGTGTGGAAGATACATTTTCACCAGTGAGGCGTTAAACATTCTGGGAATCAGCTAGTTAGGATACTGACTCAGTTTTCTTCTGTCCTACTGGAGCAGTACACAGCTCTTCAACTTCAGCAGCAGGACCCTGCGCCAACTGGAAGAGTATCGTTGGCTCTGTATACTCTTCTGTAGAATTAATTGCTTGCAAAAATGTAACAAACTTAGAATTAATGCTTAGCAAATTCAGCTAAAAGTATTTTCAATCTAATGGTTGTATGTTTTAATTTACTGCTAATTTGAATAACATTTAATAACCGAACGGAGTAAATTCACTTCCACATTCTCACCTGACCTTCGCTCACAATTCCTCCTTTTCCTGAATTCCTCCACCTGATTCAATTCACTGGAAAATCATAACCAGTCCAAATCCTTCCTTCCTGAGTTTACATGTGGCTAACAGCTGCATTCACTGAAAATACTGCTTATGATACTAATACTTAATATTGCCCTTGGCTGTCTTTTCTATACTGACTGAAGATGATAACACCACCAGCAATGTTACGTTACTCATGATAACACTGTCAGGAAAACATTTCAGAAACAAGGCTTAAGGTTCTACTACTTGCTGGGAAGAGCTGAATTTTCACAATCTCTTCTGATATTACAAGCTTGTCTGAACCAAGTGATAACATTACTAAACAAACCATCTAGAAGATACAGCTTTTAATTTAGTTGTCAAAATATATATTCTCCCAGGTATAGGGTATTTTAAGAGTCGTAATCACATGTTCATACAAATTCAGACCTAGTCACTATTGTAAACACTTAAGCTATTACACACTCCCATGTTCTTAGAGTAACAAAAGATCCCTGGCCAGATATTCAACAGTGATCAAATAATAAAAGATATTATATCATTTACAGATAAACCAGTACTGGCATAATTTGTTTATTGTACTGTAAGCATCAGTATATATTAGAGACAAAGAACACATGACTTCCAGGACAAAGAAAAAAAAACCTTGAGATTAAAAATTCTGCTCAGTATCAATCATGGAGAACTATAAATTATCTGCTGGAATGCTTTAAGCTCAAAAGCTTGGCTTCTACAGTTGCAGAACACTGAAGAATATAAGATGTTCTGGATCCCAAAAGCCACATACCTAAGGTTAAATTGTAAAAGACCCAAAAAGACATAAGGTAAAATTTATAAACTTGTTTTCTTCTGAGACAGGTTGATCTTATCTCCAAGACTCAGGGCCATTCCCTGTAAGAAAAAGAAAGAAGACATTCATGACACAGCTCATAGCAACTTTATCTATATTAAAATGGAAGATCCATATACAGAAATTTAATAAAGAAAGTTAGTGGCATAGAAGTTAAACTATTTCTGTTAATTTAATTGTCTATATTTAGTATATACTTTCTTAGCACTAGATAAAGACTAGATCTACACATAATGTTGAAACAATGAAGCTTAAATGAGATAGCAACTGCTAAATTCGTTATCCATACCAAAGGTAGAAGAACAACAGAAAAAATAAGTCTTTTGACCTCCCAAATGAAACTATGCTGCCACTACAGAAATCACAACTGTTGGCCCAGTTACTGGAATTCTGCTGTTGAAAGCCTCAGTGCCGATACACTACAGCTATAGAAAGTAATTTAATCACACAACTATATTAACAATGCATAGAAACTGAAGAAATGTCAAAAGAAACTACATTAATAAATCCATGTAATCAAAAGCGGAATGATTTCAAGATGAAACTATGCTGGCATATGTAACTGAATGCAGTCTTATATAAAAGTGACAGTGTAAACATACTGGAAACATTAATTTAAACAATTCCAAAATCTTTATACATTAACATCACATGAACTAAGTGATTTCTTTGAATGTAAATACTCACAGATATTGATACACTGGGGTTTTTTTATTAAATAAATCTTGTAATACATATATATATATATATATATATATATATATATATGTATTTTTTTTAGTTGGAAGGAAATAGTTCTGAAGTCCAAAGCAAACTCATAGATGTATCTACAGAAAATAATCCTACTGAAAAACTTTGGGTTTGTTGTTTTAAAAATTACCAATAAGCAGGAATAACATGCATACCATTTCCTTGTGTGAAACTGAAAGGTGTAACTTCATAGGAAATGGATCACGGAATCCTGGGGAGCACTTGGTCTTTATTTAAATGCCAATAAAACCTAACATCCCACTTGTAGCACTACAGATAAAATAAGGAAATCTTTACCCCAAGGCCTATTTTATGATTATGCACCGGGAGATGAAAAAAACCCCAAACAAAAACCACAACCCAAACCTATTACATGTGTTTAGGGTATGATTATAGCTATTAGAAAGACATTCTTTCCTCACAAAACCCATGTCAGATAGTTTTAAAACAAAGGCTAAAGTTCCTATATTCACCTTCCCTGAAAATTTTCCCATTTACCTAGTACTAGAAACTAACATACACCATTCCAGTACCTAAAAGGAACTTGTAAGAAATCTGGAGAGGGACTTTCTACATGAGCATGTAGTGATATAAAAAGGGTAATGGCTTTAAATTAAGAGGAGTCAGATTTAGATTAGATATTAGGAAGTCTTCACGGGTGAGAGACCGGAACTGGTTGCCCAGAGAAGCTGTGCCTGCCCTATCCCTGGCAGCATTCAAGGCCAGGATGGATGAGGCTTTGGAGCAACCTGGTCTAGTGGAAGGTGTCCTTGCCTACTGCAGGGAAGTTGGAACTAAATGACGTTTAAGGTCCCTTTCAACCCAAACCATTCAGACAGTCTACCCAGAATTTGAGTGCTTAGTACAATTTCTTGAAAATGACAATGCAAAACAGTGCTGTAAATATAAACCATATTACCTGACTCTTTGCACGGATTCGTATGTGACCAGTGACAGGTGCCTCTGGTCCAAGATGAATTGGCTTTTCAATGCTGACATTTGCAAGTGCATCTTCCCCAAATATGGAACGTGCATAAAGGTTGGCCGCCATGAAACCACAATAACCAGAAAGTGCCTATGGAAAGTAGATTTGAACTCTTTAAAAGGCCAAAATCTTTTCATCCTAGGTTAGCTAGGCAGATATTGGTATACAATGTTTAAACTTCACATGCAATATATTGTGAAATGTTAAGAATCATGCGATGGGAAACAGTGGTGGCCTTTCTATGAAATTAATATGGGAAGAGACATAATCCATTCATCACATAAAAGTAGGATGGAATTTTATGGTCTGATTTAACAAAGAGCAAAATGATAAAGCAGCTAAATAGTACTAATAGCTCTACACTTATTTTGGCTACTTTACATATATTAACTAGTAGATATAATACAGATTCTATCTTAATAGCAAATAGCTATTGTATGTATTTTTTGCTTTACAACAAAAAGGCTAAACTGGCAAAAGAAATGTAAATTTTGACAGAGGAAGGAAAGAACTTGGAGCTATTGGAAAAACCTTTATAAAAACGGATGTCCCATCAAATCCATACTACAGCTTAAAATACTATGAATTAAATTAGGCATTTTCTAACTGGGCAAGAGATAGCTGCTGACTGACACAGACTTTTGACGATATTAATTTCTTTTCACTCATTTCAGACCACTCATTTAAAAAATCTGAGTATATGTACTACTTTACATTGTAAGCAAGCATCTCTTAAGAATATTTGTAACAAATGCTAAACAACAATAAAGCACACAAACTAAAACAGGTGCTTAAAAGTCTCCAAGGAAATAGCTCACCTTCTCTGGAGTCAGGCATTTCATATTGGTTGACTTCAGTATGTGCTGTAAGTATTCATTTAGATCAATGATATTTGTATTCACTGTAACCTTCAAGAAGATAAAAAATGGCAATTGCTTAAATCAGCAGCTCAGGTATTTCTGAAACCATATCTTCAGGGTTCTGTAAAGAAGACTACCACTACATTTCTCCTTGAGGAATGCCATAATCAGTAAGCTAGCTGCACTTCCCGTTATGTGATGGCATCATACAAAGTCTTCACACCCTGCCATACACTTGTTAAAGAATGAGAATTTCATGTTATTCCCATGGTTTCCAAGACGTATTAGGTGAATGATACTCTGATGAACATGTAGTCTCCCTACAGCAAAAACTGGACTTCTTGTCGGAATACAGTTAACCACTTTTTCTTGTTTTGGCAATGGGTGATCTAGTCCAAAAGCTTGCTTTAAACCAGTGACAGAAATTACTTTAATCTTCCTCTTCTAGCAACAAAGGTCTCTGGTCTGCCTTAGCTTTCTCATATTCAATTTTGTGGTCTTGTTTTAATTGCTTTTTACAACATCTGTTAGGAGTAGTTTACAAATTGCTAAGGCTTTACATAACATGAATTAAAATGTATTGTTTGTGAGTTTCCTCTTTTTTTAGTTTTAAATCTAGTCTCAAATGAATACACTTAAATACTTGTAGCAAACTAGGCTACAGTTTGTATAAAGTATCTCCCATTCTGTTTTAATGTTTCTACTCTAGTCTTAAATTATGTTGCTCTGTTGTACAAAGTTATTTCCCTTACAGTTTGACCACCCCTATTTAAGTGTGCTATGGCTGTATTGTAAAGTAATGAAAGAAAAAACAAAATGTAATTCAGAACCAGAGAGGCTAAGCAGTATAAGTAATTCTGCAGTCTCAGCACAAACTTATACATATTGCTATCTCACATTTGAGCCAAAATACACAGTAATCACTAGACAATTTGGACACCTTCCATAAAGGAGGTACAGGCGCATACTTATTTTGCAAAAGAAACCCAAAAAACTAGTTATTGCACCATAAGGGTTGTGAAACAGATAAAATAGCAGTAAGAGAATAAGTTACTTCAGGCCAAGATCCAGTGAGGATGTTGGAAGAGGTTTGTATCCCAAGAGATAATGTTGATAAAATGAGCTGACATAGAACAAGAAACAGAACTAACAATGAACATCAACAATAAACCCAAACAACATAAAAAACATGTTTTGAAAACTAACTTTGTTTTCCCACTCAAATTCAGCCCACATCTGTCTGAACTCTGCATCCGTACAAGAAGCAGGCTGGATGTAATCCATGATGTCAATGTGAATATCACTGAGAACCACGCAGTTTCTGTCACTGGCTGCTCCAGACACATCATACACTGCAATATAAAACACAAAACACTTTAATGCTTAAAAAAGTGAATTTACATTTAATAAGAGAGCTTGCTTACCACCTGCCAGTTAAGAACAGTCAACACTTGCTCAACCTCATTGCTGACCTATGTCTTCTTCAAGTGCTTCACTCAGTTGCTACAGAACTTTGAGTTAAGCGCATTGGTCTTTCAGGCAAGGCTGCCTAGCGTATTTCCAGTTCAGAGACTAGGGCTCCAGTATCATTCTGACAATCATTCTAAAGGCAGTATGTTCTATTATATTTATGTAGAAGCAACATAATTTTCTTTTTTATAAAAGAAGCATAAAATATTCTTTCATTGTAGACCATTTAGTTTCCTCTCCCAGTATGAAGGGTGTTAATTATTTTTGGCTCAGTTACAAAATGCTACACGTTAATGTTAATTTTGCAAAATGAGCTGTTTACTTACCAACATTACCAAAAATTATTCCATTTTCTGTTGAAGCCACTTTGACATTAGCTTTAATGTTTGCAAAATCATGTGGAGCAAGTGTCAGAGGAGATGGTTTTTCCACAAGTTTCAAGTCACCTGTGAAAAGAAATTGGGAGATGGGGATCAAGGAACATTAACTGCTAAAGAATTAACAATTTACAATGAGTTCAGCTTTCGGAACAACATTGTTTTATTTTCTTGACATTAAGTTCTAGTGTCTACAGAGTTGCACTAAACACCACCATAAAGGCATCAGTTAATTTGGATTTTTTTTGGTTGATTAGTTGCTACAGTTTGCTACCTGCAAGACAAAAATAATTTACATTAAAAACATCAGTTAATATACAAGCGCATTCACCCAATCCCCACTGAAAAAAAATGCAATTACTGACTTACATGGGCTTCAGATTGAGTCTAGTATTACCTTTCTAACAATCAGGAAATGGTTAAATCTACCTTGTGTTTTAATCACTGACATCATCATAATTACTAGTCCTGTAGTCAAGCGTCTCAAATCCAAAGTTCAATGTCCAGTATTACATGCACTACGCTATTTATAAACAGGTCAAGTATCACCTCAGTTTGGAATATAATTGCTCTCAGGAAACAGCAAGAGATTTATTTTCCTTAATCCTTGAGCAAGCAATTGTGAAAGACTCCTTAGCTCTATATCAAGCTGTGCAATTTTAGAACACAGCATGAACAGCATCAGCTCTATACACAGAAGTGATTTCCAGTTGGTTTTTGCAGTATCTCTGAAGACACCAACTGCGAAATACAGAATTCGACTTCACTGAGCTGATAAATAGAAAACTTCAACCTATTAATATATTAATGTTTATTTATCTCCATTATTAGTCTGATCAAACAATTTACAGAAGATTAGGAGGAAGTTTACATCACTCCAGTCATATTTACGTCAACTAAAAGCATTTAACATGCATTCTCCTAGCATGTAGCAAACATATTTCAACTCTTGATTGCAAGACAGAGGCCAGCTAATATAAAACTCATTACTGTTCTTAAATTATCTGCTCCAGTCCCTCCTCAAAAAGAAGTTAATGAAGCTGTTGGTACATGGAATGGTTTCAGCTGTGTAAATGCAGTATTTAAGTACTTCAGGCTGAGTGCAAGAAAAACCTTTGGGCAGATGGCTTTCTCTTGCCTGACATTTGCTCCACACCAGTTTGGATTTTGTCCTCTTGCTCAATGCTAACAGCAGAACAGAGAATAAGTATATTAAAAAAATAAAAACAAACAAACAAAAACCACCAAAATAAACCCCAACCTGCCCATATTTCAGCAAAAAGGGGAAGTGGAATGCTACTTTTCCAGTGGAAAACAAAAAACAAACAAAAAAAAAACCCAAAAAACCCCACAAAAACACACAAAAAACCAACCAACCAACCCAAAAAAGAAAGAAAAAAGCCAAAACAAAAAAACACCAAATGGATTAGGGTTTATATCATGAGACAGTATTGTCAGTGCCAATGGAAAACAAGTCTTCCTGGAAGAAAAATCTATTGAAGGCCTTCAAAACCATCCTTTCAAAATGGATACTAACTGGCATTAAAAAACTTATTATTATATATTTCAGACACTCCTTCCAACTGGGTGCCAACACCCAGCAGCTCACTGCTGCTCAACAGCTGCTTTTGTTTCCACCAGCACTCCTTACCTAGTGTGGCTAGTTCTAGTGTGCAGTTCTGCAGAGTGTCACTGGTCTGGTTGACCACAAGCACATCCAGCACAATGTCATATTGATTGACGTGGACATATGCCTCTGCATAGACAGGATCTGAGAAACCTGTCAGCTGAGTAACCTGCGAGAGAAATGAGTTTATGGTACTTTTCTTCACTTAAACCAGTTCAAAACATGGAATCGTGTCAAACAATAACAAAAAAGAAAAATGAAGTGCAATCAAATCCACTACTTTTTACTGTGAGCCTCCAAATCAAGCAGGTGTGCAAAGAGCTTTTAATTTCAGACTAATTTACTAGTAAGAAAAAAAGAAAAAAAATAAGGAAAATTGGAAAAAAACCCACTGAATACAATCACAAGTTATGTCTAGAAAATAGTATCTAAAGTTGTGATATTTAGGAAATCCAAAGTTCATGCATAAGTCTTCCAAAATAAACATCTCGCCAATTTATACAGTGACTGTCCATATTATTCAGACAAATAAATCTTATCTGCATCCTTCCTTCATATGTCCTCTTGTGTACATACCACAATTACAAAGCCTTTCCAGATGACATGGTATTCTGAACTGAACACATGTGAGTTCCTAAAACATGGACTGTAATGCCATTTATTCTTAAAAAGATCATCAGCATAAAGAATTGATGACTTAAAATTAACAGGTAACTTTAAACAGTAAAAAGAATTAATCCAGACTTGAAAATAACGTCTGAAGTTTAAAGTCTTATGAGTTAAATTTCAATGAATGAATCAAAAAACTTATTTTCTTTGGACCTTCTCTGCAGGTCCTGGTAACCAGCAGCAAAAAAAGGTACAAGGATTGAGACAAGGATGGAGTAGGCATAGTAGGACATGGCAAGCAAAGAAAGGCAGAGGTTAATCACTTGTGACATCCCTGCTCACTTCCCTGTGAACTTTACTGGACTCTTCAGCAAATAATCTTAATTTTGCCTCCATATCCCATGAGCTCAGCACTCTTCAAGTCTCCTCTTTATTCTTCCTCTCTCACAGAAAGAGGGTAAGAACATTAAGCAGAAGGGGTTTCCTCTTTTTCCTGATCCTAACCAGGGAATACCTTTCCCATCAACCAGCATAGCCCAGTTCATCAGTTCCAGCCTGTGATTCCCAAAGCTGATCCTATGCATAAGCAGCACAAGTGTACATAATGAAAACACTGACTTCCACATCACCTTATTAAGTTTGGATGCAAGAGGATCAGCAGCCTCTTTCCTCTGTGTGTTTCCCATTGCTGCAAGAAGGCTAAGCTGAAACTGGTCTTCTTTTGAACTCATTTCATTTTTAGCAGTAAGCTGCATGAAGGAAATGGGATCATCTGGCTGAACCGTCACATTCCTCTTCTCAGATTCTTTCTGCAGGAAGAGAGATACCCAAGAGTTCAGTATGAATTCCATCCCTCAGCACAGAAACACAGTCAAAGAATATCAAATGGTGACATTTCTGGGACCAGCTTAGATATTAACATCCATAAAAAAAGAAATACAAATATAAAAAGTGTTTCTGGTTACACACTTAGAGCAGCTCACCTTCTGAGAAAGTTTCTCCTCCTCTAGCTTGGCTGACAGCATATGAGAGAGGGACTGCCTGCATTCTTTGTTGAAAATATCATTCATGAGAGGAGAACATTCTGATAAAACTTTCAGACACAAGGAAATACGATCTACATCATCATCTGTAATTGGCTTCTTGGGAAGAGAAGACTTTCCCAAATGGAGAATAGTGGCCATCAGCAGCATGGCTTCAGCAATAAAGGACTGAGAAGGAGGAAAAAAGGAAGAGAATGGAAGAACATTATTGCACTTTGTATAGCTTTACAGAAATGTTTATTTCTTATTTACAGAAAGGTGCACAATTAATCAAATCATTAAATATATTATCAAATTATGCTGGTTTTTTTTTTTACTAACTGCTATCTAGAAACCAAGCAGCATGATTCATAGACTCTCTAAATAGTAGACTCTCTAAACAGAGTGGCTAGAAAGCAATAGGCCCGGTTCGTAACCCAAATTTTCATCATTTTCCAATCATGTAACTGACACTTCAGACTTAACACATTTTGCACCTGTTTAAAAGACAAGAGGCAACAACCAGATAGTCTGCAACTAAAGTGAAAACACAGAACAGATGACTTACATTTTGTTTCTTCTTTTCCTGAACTAAGGATACATATCGTAAAGCAATCTTAGTTAAAGTTGTAGCAAGGGAAGCCGCAACAAAGAAATCACCATCCAGCAGGAATCCTCGCAATGGAGGTCTGCAAAGACAAATAATAACCATAAAAATAGCTCTGGATAATAGTCTCCACCCTACTTATTTTAGAATCACAGAATAGTTAGGGTTGGAAAGGACCTTAAGATCATCTAGTTCCAACCCCCCTGCGATGGGCAGGGAAACCTCACACTAAACCCATGCCACCTAAGGCTCTGTCCAACCTGGCCTTGAACACTGCCAGGGATGGAGCATTCACAACTTCCTTGGGCAATCCATTCCACTGCCTAACCACCCTTACAGTAAAGAACTTCCTCCTTATATCCAATCTAAACTTCTTCTGTTTAAGTTTGAACCTGCTACCCTTTGTCCTGTCACTACAGTCCCTAATGAAGAGTTCATGCCCAGCATCCCTATAGCCCCTCTTCAGATACTGGAAGGCTGCTATGAGGTCTCCACGCAGCCTTCTCTTCTCCAGGCTGAACAGCCCCAACTTTCTCACCCTGTCTTCCTATGAAAGGTGCTCCAGTCCCCTGATCACCCTCATAACCCTCCTCAGGACTTATTCCAACAGTTCCATGTCCTTTTTATGTTGACAACACCAGAACTACACACGATACGACAAGTGAGGTCTCATGAGAGCAGAGTAGAGGGGCAGGATCACCTCCTTTGACCTGCTGGTCATGCTCCTTTTGATGCGGCCCAGGATACGGTTGCTTTCTGGGCTGCAAGCAAGCACTGCAGCCGGCTCATGTTCATTTTCTCATCGATCAACACCCCCAAGTCCTTCTCCACAGGGCTGCTCTGAATCTCTTCTCTGCCCAACCTGTAGCTGTGCCTGGGATTGCTCCAATCCAGGTGTAGGACCTTGCCCTTGACATGGTTAAACTTCATAAGGTTGGCATCAGCCCACCTCACAAGCATGTCAAGGTCCTTCTGGATGGCATTCCTTCCCTCCAGCATATCAACTGAATCACACAGCTTGGTGTCATCAGCAAACTTGCTGAGGGCACACTCAATCCCACTGTCCATGTCACTGACAAGGATGCTGAACAAGACCGGTTCCAACACCGATTCCTGAGGGACACCACTCATTACTGTTCTCCAGGCAGACACTGAGCCATTAACTACAACTCTTTGCGTGCAGCCATCCAGCCAGTTCTTTATCCACTGAGTGGTCCATCCATCAAATTGATGTCTCTCCAATTTAGAGACATCAGTGTCGTGTGGGATAGTGTCAAACGCTCTGCGCAAGTCCAGGTAGATCACATCAGCTGCTCTACTCCTGTCCATCACTTCTGCAGCCCCATCATAAAAGGCCACCAGACTGGTCAGGCAGGATTGCCCCCTAGTGAAGCCATGCTGGCTGTCACCAAGCACCTTTCTCTTTTTCATGTGCCCTAGCATGCCTTCCAGGAGAATCTGCTCCAAGATTTCACCAGGCACAGAGGTGAGACTGACTGGTCTGTAATTCCCTGGGTCATCCATTTTCCCCTTCTTGAAAACAGGGGTTATATTTCCCTTTTCCCAGTTGTCAGGAACTTCACCTGACGGCCAGGATTTTTCAAATATGATGGCCAGTGGCTTTGCAACTTCATTTGCCAGCTCCTTCAGGACCTGTGAATTGATTTCCTCAGGCCGCATGGACTTGTGCACATTCAGGCTCTTCAGATGGTCTCAAACCAGACCCTCTGCTACAGTGGGCCCAAGGTCTTCATTCTCACAGTCCCTGTGTCTGCCTTCCAAGACTTGGGTGGTGTGGTCAGAGCATTTGCCAGTGAAGACTGAGGCAAATTAAGATTAATTAAGAACAGCAGCCTTCTCCAAATCCAATTCATTTTCCTACCTTAACATCCATACTGTATAAACAAATTTGAACAGTCTCAGGAAGTCTTTCTCACCCCCCAAGAAGGATTTTCCAGATACAGAGATATTCACAAGTCACACAGTCACTTCCACACAAAATAGGGGTGAAGTGAAAAGTGTAACGTATAACAATTTCATTCTAGCTCTGAGATCATAATGACTACCCAAGATGAAAAAGCTCACTTGCAGTAATTAAGGAAACACAGGAACCCTAGGTACCAATAAACTACATCAAGTATGAAATTGTGTAAGGTGATACTAAGGAAAAAAAGTTTTAATCTAAAAGCAATATCTTTGTGTTTGATTAAAATTATGATGGACTTGGTACATAAACTATAAACTATGAAGTCTTAAATACAATACCTGTCTTCTTCCTTTTTGGCAGGTCGGGAACTACTGAGAGCACTCTGTGTTGCGTAAGTGCCCATCTCTGTCACCAGTTTTTGGGCTGGACCCACAGACACCTCTTCTTCAGGTTTTAGCTCACCAGTTTCTTTCTTGATTTCAGATTCTACAATTGGGATCTAGAAATGAACACGAAACAACTGTTAGAACTAAAATTAAAGAAGTATTTTTGCTCTAAAGATGGTTTTAATAAAATGTATCTGCATTGGTAAGGTTTTTATAGATAAAAGGCCAGTTACAGTTCAATAGTCTTGAGAGAATTTGAAGAGAAAGGCAGATGTTGAAATATACACAGAAGGCTCCTACCCTTGTAATAAAGCTCCCATCTTAGATCTCAGACGCAGACTTAAAGCACTATTCCTTTGTCAGTGCATACAATTGAGTTGTATTTAAAGCTGCAAGAATTTTCTGAAACAAGGAGCTTCTCTTCTCTCAGTAGACGCTAGCTACAGGTATGCTACTTAAAAATAATAATAAATGCAAAACCTTAACTAGTTTTTAAATTAGATTTCTTGTGCACACTCCATTATGTATCAAAAGCAGTCAAAACCCTGTCACATCCTGAGGTTTTAAAAATATATTTTTCTTAGAATACACACTGCATAACATTAAGAAAAACCACCAAGCATAAAGTAAACACACCTCTCCAAGTGATCTGCGAACTTCTGTCATTACACTTTGTATATCCTCCTTTGTGCTGCAATACTCTCCAAGGATCCACAGAGCTCCCCGATAAATCCTAAGACAAGAACAGTAATATAAGTCATGCTTTCATGATATACTCAAACTACCATCAACGGAAGTGGTTTCTGGTCAGGTGGTAAAGGCCAGTCCTGACAAGTTCAAAAGGACATGACTGATAGAAAGTAAATTTGATCAAAACCAATCATCCTTTCAGCCTTAGTAAACTGAGTAGTAATGAACAAGTGCATCAAGTGACAAATTCTCTCCTACAAATTTTTTCTCATCTGTGTTAATCTTAGTAACTACTGAATGCAGAATCAGTCAAGGTATGTGAATCAAGTCAGATCTAACTTTTCCAGGTGACTAAGACAAACTATTTTTTCCTTCATACAGGAGAAAATAAAAACCAAGAAATGAGTGAAGATTAGGGGGAAAATTAGCAAAGCTCCAATTTTTTTCCCCTCACTTAATTAAATGACAATGGAGATAGGATTCCGAATTTCCTGTGTATTGGAAAGATGGCAGAGTGCTGTCTTGATACAGAGAAGTTCTCATACGACTTCACCTTTACAGATCCATCAGAAAACCAACTTTTAGAGTCCTGAAAAGTACCAAAAAAGTTCTGCAGATTCCAAAGCCCAGTCTACATTAAATTTTCTAACAGATGTACAGGAAGTACTTCCACTTGCCTACAAGTGCAATTTCCTGCCGCACTAATCCCTTAGTAACTCTTTTAACAAATACACCACTTGAAAGTTGGCTTTCATCAACTCTACTACCTTTTAGCAAGTGGAAATATAATTATCAATTGCATCATAAAATTAAAAAAATAGATTATTTTTTGCATTCATTGCAATAAACACCCCATATATCTGTTGTATAAGTAGGCAAGAAGGAATCCATACCTAGAAAACATCAACCCCCAAAAATATCTCAGCTTCAGTTATTCTTCTTTGTATGTGGGTTGCAAGGATTTTGGTACATATTTAATGACAACATATACTCAATGTAAATGAGCTACAGGGTGCTCTGATGTCTGTTTGATACATATTTTGGACTCACTTGACAGATTTAATAGCATGAAACACTTCAAGCATCTTCTCAACAATAAGAGGTCTGAGGTTATCAAATCGCTGGATTGCTTCGCGCACAAACTCCAAGACATCAGCAGCTGCTGCTTCATTGTTATCACTAAGGAACTCCATCAGCTAGCACAAAAAGAGTGAATGTGAGCACAAACAACAGCACAGCTAAGTTTATACCAGAGTATTTTCCTTCTAGATCCAGAAAAATAAAACTTCATATTTTCCATTAAACAAAGCTGAAGCCAAACATCCTTAAGTACATTCCAAACAACTTCCAATTATCATAATCCCCAAATTGTTTTTTTCTAATATGAATTATCACAATTTTAAGTAAAGGTACTCTTCAGCTCATGTTCTTGAAAAATATTTCAAAATTAAGTCTCAGAAGACAGCACTACAGCATTAAAAGTCCTGTATTTCTTTATTAAAATTATTATTAAAATGAATTAAAATACAATTATTAAAATTAGTATTGCTTTGTGTGAGGCCACTATTAGAAACACCTCAGTTTCAGTTATTCTTCAAGGTTCTGGGTATAGCTAGATCAATTTAATGACAATGTAATTAAACATTTGCATACCACTGGAATAACATTTGCAGCCATATCTGGAAACCGAACGCTACAGGAATGGAGTGTACGAACAAGCAGCTGCCTATACTTGTCTGTATCTTCATGCTCTGTCACATTATTAGTTTTAATCACTTCCTTCTTCAGAACAATCACAAGCTGCAGAAAAGATCAAGTAAAATTGAAGACAGTCCCGTATTTTTCCAAAGACTAAAAACCCAGTATAATGAAACAGAAGTAACACATATTTTACCTCCTCCACATTTCTTGAAGAGACAAGGTCCAGAGCCAGTTGAAGGGTTTTTTTTGCGCACCTCTAGATCTGGGGTACTCAACACTCTGAGGATGTCCATAACTAGGTCCTGAAACAGTAACAAAATTGTCTCTACTCCATTACTTTAAATCACTTCCTTCATACAATTCTAATTTTCAGTCCTCTGATTTTCAAAGCCTTTCTGGATACATAATATATTACCTTCTGATAAACAAGCAAGGTATCCTAGGCATTAGGCACTTCACAGCATTCATTTAACACATTCTACAGCTACATACAAGTCTTCCCATGCAAGCTACACCATTAAGGCTCACAATCAAGACAGTATTTGCCATTGTTAATTGTTACAGAGACAATAAAAGCATCAAATCATAAACATAAAAATCCATCCAATATGTTTTTACCAAAACCATATTAGCAGAAGATATAAACTTTAGAAGTACATTTTTCCATACATCACAACACCCAGAATTTTCATTTAGGAAAGAAAAGCATTTAATAATCTTAGAGGAAATCAGACAGCTCACATACCTGTAACACTCGTTCATGTGAGGGATGTTCCTTTAATTCAATCAACCGATCCAAAACGATTAGTTTCACATTATTATCACTTTCTTTAATAATCAAATCTATGTAGCATTGAGCAGCTGCCTAAAATTAAAATGGAAACATTTTTTAAGGTACCAAAAGGAAAAACCAGCAAGTTTCCAAGAGAAATTCAGGAAAAAGACACCTTCTACACTGCTATTAAAGCAACTACTTGAAGAGTTGGCACAGAAATGAACTTGAGAACAGACTTCAAAACTTCCTGGTCCACTGCAAACACTGATTCCATCACCACATTACAAAAATTACTCAGGAAGGCTCACAAGGGCACCAGCTTACAATACACACATTTGGTGTCAAATTCAAAGAAAGTAATACAGAGATAAATTTCCTGGCATGCTTTGGGTCAGTTCTTAAGTACAGAGCAGGGAATGAAAATTAATATAAAATAGTTGCCAGTATTAGCCTATCTAGACATTGGTGTAATGACAGCTTCTACACAATATTCCTGCTCAATAAAAATGACCATGCAGAAGTGAGAATGTTGGAATTAATAATTCTTCTCATCCTTTCAAATTATTATCTTTTAGTCTAGGAAAAAAAAAAAAGCTCTAATTTTTAGACCTTCATGTTTTATTGTTGAAATTTTCATACAAGTTCAAAATTTCTGCTTGATCTCAAATAATTAGCTGTACCAACATAAATCTAAGAAAGCAAGGTCAGTCAGTAATACAAATCTTCATTGCTTTGTGCTTCCACCCTGCTCTGGAAAGAATAAAGTTTATGAGTAAGGAAAGCCATTCGATCTCAGCAAATCTTCACCTTCAGTCTGCCTTGCTAAGTATGCCAAGAAGGCTACAGGTTAGTAGCACCTGTCTGCAGGTGTACGCCACTGTACAACAGTTTGCACAGTATTCAAGCTTGTCCCTTACCAAAGTGAGGCTAGCTGCAAGTCTGCAAAATACAGTCTGTCTTCTTTTGTGACCAATTTTAAGAGACATTTTAAGATAGAATCCTAGAATAGTTAGGGTTGGAAAGGACCTTAAGATCATCTAAGTTCCAACCCCCCTGCCATCGGCAGGGACACCTCACACTAAACCATATCACCCAAGGCTTCATCCAACCTGGTCTTGAACACTGCCAGGGATGGAGCATTCACAACCTCCCTGGGCAACCCATTCCAGTGCCTCACCACCCTAACAGTAAAGAATTTCTTCCTTAGATCCAATCTAAACCTCTGCTGTTTAAGTTTGAACCTGTTACCCCTTGTCCTACCACTACAGTCCCTAATGAATAGTCCCTCACCAGCATCCCTGTAGGCCCCCTTCAGATACTGGAAGGCTGCTATGAGGGCTCCATGCAGCCTTCTCTTCTCCAGGCTGAACAGCCCCAACTTCCTCAGCCTGTCTTGATATGGAAAGTGCTCCAGTCCCCTGATCATCCTCGCGGCCCTCCTCTGGACTTGTTCAACAGTTCCATAGCAATTCACATGTGAAGTGTTCAACACACATATTACTAGAGCATTCACTCTTTCAAAGTATCAACATACAACATATTCATTCCAGTGCACTGAAAGCTACTGAAAGATCTGAAAACATTATTTTTTTACCTTGATTGCTGTTGGTGCACTGGAGAGTGTAACAAGAGTACCTGCAGCTTCATACTTCACTGCAGGACTCGATGACTGCAGCAAGTTGTAGATGCAGCGAATAAACCGAGCTCTCTCTGATGGATTCGCATGACAGACCTACATGAGAACAAGACATAGGTGGCACATAAGGAAAAAAGAAAATAGCAACTGTACAGCTTAACTGCTCCGTTATCTTACAACAGGGTGAAAACTAAGCAAAAGGTGACAACCTTTTCTGGGGATAGGAAGTTGTAAAAATTTAATTACAAAAGCTATTAAGAAGCTATTATTGACAGTTCTGGGCAATGCTACAAAGTCTTAAAAATCTTAGACCAAAAGGAAGGGCATAGCCTGCACTAGTTTCTGTAACAGCTGCCCTGCTCATGTCCAAGAAGAGTCTGATAATATACAGCCAACATGAGAGCAAATCAGGTGAGACATATTGCTCTATACTGTGCACACTTGAGCAGTCTGTTGTTTCAAGAGACAAAACTTACTTAGTTCTACTAAACAATGGCAACAAAGACCCAGCATGGACTATATCTAGCCCTAATGTCTTTTCCAGCAATGTTCTATCTCTTTTTAAAAGCAGTCTAAGAATTTAACAGGTATATTTATTTTACACTTTCCACAACATTTCCATTTTACCTTATAAATTAGTTCAACAATAACCAATTGCAGTATGTCACCAAATGTCTGGACTTGGTCAATACAGGTACTCAAATAATCCAAGGCTCGATCCTATACAAATAAAAAACAAATTATTCTAAACTATTCTGAGTTTCCTCCCAGAGCTATGTTTTAAATCAAACCATTTTAGAAAATAACAAAATACAAACCAAAATATACTCACCCCTTCAACTTGATATTTAAAGCAATTTAAGAAAACATTGTAAACCTGAAGAGCAAATTAATCCACTCTGTCTATAGATGGCAAAAAGAAAGACAAAACTAACAGTAATTGGGCACACAGGGCAATTGCTTGTAGAGCAAATAACCCAGAACACTAAAAAGGAATTGGTGTTTCTTTCTCATGTGACTACAAAAGCCATAAAACAGTAGGTAATGGATCATTTTTCAGTCTGGTTCAGCTCACTTGGCAAAGCTAATTGCAGTTGTCAGCACCAACACGTGTGTTTGCCCGATACAGTAATTCTCCTTTAAAATTAAGACAGCACAAAGACCTACTTTAACTTTTTCAGTTACCAAATATTCCACAAATAGGTTGACAGCACCATAGTGGGTTTTTTTATGAATATAAATAGTTTATACTACCAACAAAATACCGTCTGATTATGGAGCACATTCTGAAGTATTTAAACCAAAAGAGTTTGAGGATGTGTACCTACCTGATCTGCATGAATTAGCATCATAAATGCGTTTCTTTTGCAGCTTGCATCTTTTTCATTCACCAAGAAATCATGAATCAATTCAGGAGCATCTGGTATAAGATGTTCAAAATTTCTTAAAAATAAATCAAAATTAAAAGATTAACTGTCAGAGAGCAGAACTCATGGCTTAAAGGCATATCCTAATGACAAGGATTTACAAAAAGTCAGGAAGTCTGAAACTGTGATACATAGCTTTTGTGTAGCTATGTGAAACTAAACAGACTCAAGCAGCTTTACAAACATTGTTTGTTATCGTGACAGCTAAGACATTACCCCAGCAATGACTTCCATTTAATAGTAACATTCAGTCACACTGCTCAGGTAACAACTGCAATAATGTTTAGTATGTAACTGCAGCACATGAAGAATATCTCACTTCAAGCAGATTTATATATGCATATTCTTGCAAGGATTCCTCTATATTAATGATTGTGGTCAGTTGATCCTATGAATAATGTTTATATCATTAAGAAAGGCATTTTTCCATACAAATTAACCTGCAATATAAGGACCTCAGTCATACTTGAGAAAGCAAGGATGCTTTTCCAAACAAGCCCATTGGATAAAGGAGAAAAAGAAAACAAACCCAAACCAAACCACCAAACCAAAAAAAACCAAAACCACCAAACACCACACCAGTGACTGATAAACATTTACGAGATCTCAACAACTATCCAGGTCATTAAAGCTAGACTTGGTCTTCTGCATCCAGGACTTCACATAGTTTCTGGCATTTACCTATAAATTGTGTAAATAGCAAGAACTGCATTTCTGCGCACGTAGCTGTGGCGGTGTTCTAGACATGCACGAATGGCAGGCATCAAAGGCTCCAACAGTTCTGCTTCTTTCAGCTTACAAAGGAAACGAAGAGTAGAGCCTCGGATAAATTCATTTGGGTGCTGAAGATCCTAAAATCAACAAGAAACATACTTGAAATGCCAGAGTGTTCAGTCAAATTGTTAAGCTCAGATGAATGCACTTGCTAGGCTTCCCCACACTCAGCCTTCCCATAGTACAAGTTACCGACATTCACAACACCTTACCATCTGTCTTCTCATGAAATACCTTCTTATACCACTGCTGCCCCAAAATATGTAAAACCGTGTATTTTCTTGTAGCAAACTTACAAGACTGTGGAATTCTTCCTGCACTCTATGTGTTTTCCCGTGATTACTACAGCTGTGAAAGCTCACCTCACAGGCATTTCTGCACACTGGATACTAACCTCTAGTATATATTAGTTCATCTGCTTCTGACCCATTTCCAAAGAAGTTGAAGGGCCTTATCTTTGTGAAGGAGTGTTCCAAACATATCACTATGAACTTATTCTAAAAAGTGTCCTCTTATGACACATAGCTTGTCCCAGGATACTATGAAGATGTGTCCTGGGTTCAGCAGTAGCAGTCATTTTTCTCCTTTTTAGTAGCTGGTGCAGTGCTCTGTTTTTGACTTTCAGCCTGGGAACAGCGCTGATAACACCGATGTTTTTAGCTGCTGCTCAGTAATGTTTATTCTGACTAAGGACTTTCTGGGTCTCATGCTCTGCCAGGGAGGAGGGGAAGCTGGGAGGAAGTAAGATAGGACACCTAACCCAAACTAAGCAAAGAGGTATTCCATAGCACAGCACGTCATACCCACTACATAAACTAGGGGCAGTTACCCAGAAGGGCTAGATCACTGCTTGGGTTTGGCTGGGTATTCATCAGCAGGTGGCAAGCGGCTGTATTCTCTTCCCTTGTTATTTCCCTTATCATTACTACTATTGGTGGTAGCAGCAGTGGTTTTGTGTTATACCTTAGTTACTGGGCTGTTCTTATCTCAACCCATGGGAGTTACATTCTTTCAATTCTGCTCCCCATCTCTCTGGGAGAGAGGGGGAGGAAGGGCAGGCAGGTACTGAGCGAGCAGCTGCACGGTTCTGAGTTACCGGCTGGGCTTAAATCATGACAAGATGGAAATTAGGTTACCCCTCATCTTTGAGGTTCACTGACTTGGAAATGAAGAGCACCAAAGTTTTGTTATAATTTTTGTTTTGTTTTTGTAATAGTAAGAGAACACATGAAAAAACCTTGATAGTAGGTGTGCTGGTTATCTACAATTATCCACTAAGACATAACAATTAGGAAGAAAATGCTGAGCATAAACCATTTTCTATTTCTTAAATAGCACAAAATTATATAGTTTCTATAAAGATCCAATATAGGAACATAAGCAATGAAATAAAACAATCGGGTACCTTCCTGTAAGCATCACACACGAGGATCATTTCTTGCAAAAGCCTGCCATCTGGAGTGGTCTTTGGCACTATCTCCCAAAAAACAAGCAGCAGTTTTTTGATAGTATGATCTTGCAGAGGCAGTACAAAACGTATGATGGTCATCAGAAGCCCAGGGAGTTTTTCACCATTCAGAATCATAATGATTACTTTCTTCAAGGCCTCCGTCTTCAACTTGACATCTCCTTTTTCTGGAGGAGAAAGAAACTAAATCAGGAAAGCTAACATGTCACAGTTTGACAGCAGTACTGATCTTCAGTGTCAGGAAAGACAAAGGCCCTCTGAAGGGGAGTTTTCACACCCTCTATTAAAATTATAAGGAGGAAGCAAGAGATATTTAAAGAATGAGCATGGAGTCCATTCCAGGATTCACATAGTGGGATTTTCAACAGATTTCATGGCTGTTTCAATGCTTAAATTTAAACAGCCTTTTATACCAGCACACTACAATGACCTCTGATGTCATATATATACTAAATACTAACACTGACATTTCTGCCTGCAAAATACAGCTGTGCATTGAACAAGTGGTAAGTCAGCTTGCTGCTTATCATTATATTACTTAAATCTGCCTTAGCCCAAACAGGTATTATCTCAAACAGAAAGACAGAAAAAGGTTTCAAATGTCTGCACCAACTGAGGGAAAAACAAACCACAAAACTAAAGCACATCAGATAAATAACATGAAGTTTCTGAAAACCAAAACAGAGGAATTTATACATTAAAAAAGGGCAAACAGAACAAAATAAACATGAAACTGACTTGTTTGAATTTTAAAAATGTAAACAATGTTTTAGAAAAGGCACAATGAGAGAATAATTCAGGTACAAAGGAGTATCCTTCAAATTTTTGTCCATTACTTGCCTAGGTCATTCTTTAAGCTGATTTCAGAAGGTGGTTCTGAATCCATGGGAACATTGATTAATGTGTAACACACGTTCTCTGCAGCAGTCATGGTTCTTGGTCACAGAAGTTTTCTCAATGGAAGACTTATTTTGACACAAATATCAAACAATCTAAAAAAGAAGCAAAGCCATCCCAAAGTTAACAGATTTTATTAACAAACAAAAATGTTCTTGCAGCCCACTTAATGATTTGAAGGAACTGCTGGGTTTCTCAAGAAGCCACATTCAAAAGCCTTCTCCATTTTCTGTTACACAAAAATCTTGTTAATACCAAACAATGGAGAGTGTGACATTTCCTAACAGAAAAAGGTAATGAAAGAAAACTTTTCAGTACTTACAGCACAGTCAGAAATAACACATGTAGCTGACTGCAGCTGAACAGATGCAGAAGCTTTTCCCTTATCTACTCTCTCCTCTTTCTGGCTATATATTCCCACTACCTTCCCTGTAGGCTGTGCCCCTCCAGGAGAACTGGCAAAAGCTGCAAAATCATCTAAAAAAACAAAGAAAAACACAATCCCAGCCTCCTTACCCCCCAAAAAAGGAATACTTTACTTGTTCAAAAAATTGAATCAGTTTATAAAGGAAGCTTTGAAGATGAGCACAAGATCCAACAGAGCAGAAACCAAGGATGGGAGGAAAGTCAACACGGTGGAGAGGGAAGCAACACTGCACTTCTACGTGCCAAGGATCAGACAAGGATCAGCTCAACTCTACTGTCCAACTGCTCCACTAGGCACTACTGAGAACAGTAAACATTTTTATGGTGACAAAGTATGACAGGTCACAAAGCTATCAAAGCTGCTGTGTGGCTGACAGTTCAGGTAACAGAATTGGCAATTACACTCAACCCTCATTGTCATCTTTATTTCTTCCATATATAACATATCTAGGATTAAATCAATCTTTGTATTCTATTTCTTTTGTAAAAACAAATGCTCAAGTTTGAGTTTGCTCAATTCAAATTATGATACCATACTGCCAAGAACAGTCCAGAAAACTGACACTTTATTAAATGTGTAAATATGCGTTTTCTACAGAAAGTGTCAAAAAATTTACAAAAAAGTTACTTTATTACTGTTAATTTTCTGGGACTCTTAGAATGAGTTTAACAAATCATTAAAACAAGGAAGATGTCTTCTTACTTTAAATTATGATACTAGACTTCAGCCAATTATTCATAGGATCACAGCATCAATGAGGTTGGAAAAGACCTTTAAGATCATCAAGTCCAACCTTAATTCCCAGGACTGCCAAGGCCACCACTGAGGGCCTTGGCTACACTGGTTTTGAATACTTCCAAGGACAGCAATTCCACAACTTCCCTGGGCAACCTGGTCCAATGCCCGATTACCCTCTTGGTGAAGAAATTTCTCCTAATATCCAGTCTAAACCTTCCTTGGCTCAGCTTGAGGCCATTATCTCTTGTCTTTATCTTGTGTAAAAGCATGCATGGTTTATATAATTAATATGACTAACAACAGAGCCAACAGAACCAAACAAAATGATCCCCATCAAAGGTTGTGACTTATATAAAGGTCAGAACACTGAACTCAACTCTCCAACTGAAGGCTATGCTTTCACTGCGCATCATTTGTCTACTAAGTTCCATGGTCTTGAGCAGGGTCGTACCTCCCTGATATAAAGCATTCAGTAACATACCGGTTCAAGAAATCATTGCCTGGGGACACCAGCTTCCACCTCAAAACACTTCTTTAACCTGTGTAGACAACTTTTGAGATACAAACACTGTAAACTCTCCGCTCCCTACCTTTTTGTCTTTTTGAAGCAATAAGGAAAACAAAATCCAACAGACCAACAGAAACCCATTCCCAGCCTGGTTAAAAGCACTGCCCCACAGACAGCTCTGAGGAAGGAAAGTGAGACAGAATTGCAGCATTTGAATGAACACTCGAGGCCCTACAGAACCTGGTATTGCGTCTAAAGTCTCTTTTCTCATCATATGGGTACCTAGAGAACCTCAGGCTGAACAACAGCCTTTACCTGCTGAGAGCAGGCAAGTTGTGCTAATTTGGACCACAGCCTCTTTCTACACAAGAAAACAACACAACTAAAATATCACCACAACAAGTACCCCCAAAAGTGCTTGTAATACAATTAAAAAGGCCCAGAACAACCCATAACCTAAACACAACACCTCTTTTCTGTTATGGATTCTGTATTTTCAAGGACTAGATCCTTCAAGCTGTTGCTTACCAGTATCCAGAGAAAGGATTCCTGCTCATTTTTAGAGATATGAGTGTTTTCTTTCCTCAGAAGCAGCTTTTTGTGTGCTTTTTCCATACTGTTACCCACAGCTCCTGCCCCAAAGCCCTGCAGCTAGCACCTTCATCTCTAATGATGTCTCAGACAGGACATAATGCAAACCATTGCAAAAAGCAGACCAGGTAGTTTTATTCATATACAGATATCAGCTGCAGAAATCCTCTCCAAATCACAGCCGAAAACGTCTCTGAAGCCTGAAAACATGGAAAACTCCCCACAAATGCTGAGCTAGGAAGCACCACCACCGAGCCTTCCTCCTTGCACGGTGCCAGCCCTAAAACCACGGTTTACTCCTACAGAGAGTCCCCAGACACAGAAGTGCATGCTGCTTCTCCAGCAACAAAACTTCCCAGTTATTCGTAGAAAGAAATTGAAAGTTACTCAGTTTGTACAACACCGGAGGACAAAAAGCCTCGCCTGCTACACCTAGGGGAGCCTTATGAATGGGGATACCTTACAAAGCAACCGCCTGAAAAAGAAGCGTTTCACTCATGCACCACCTGCAATATATTAACGTTTATTACAATAAAACGGTTATTAAAAAATCCCAAATAAATTTATAGCCACCTTGGAGAGATTTCTCTTAGTTTTCCGGGCGAATATTTTCTGCTCAAAACGCCTAGCGTTTTTAGCTACGAGTTAAAACATTTGATGCTGCCGGTTTATTGCCGCTCCCCTAAAGAAATTCAGGGGCCTACCACACCACAGTCCCACGTCCCCTGTTCATGGCGCCGGGAGCTCCCCTCAGGGAACCACCAGGAAGATGCCGCCGGTGCAGTGAGGCCTCGGGCCTGCGGGCCCTATGGGGCGACGACACAGCCATGGCTCACTCCCCACCATGCACCCCACAGCCCCGCTGCTCTCCAGGTTCCCTACCGGGAGATGTGGCGGCGCTGCACGGAGCGGTCCGGCCCAGCAGCGTCGAGCCCGGTGCGGAGCTCTGCCCGCGGCGCTCCAGCTCCGGCAATGGCTGACGTGGAGCCGCTTCTTTCGAGGCCACATAGATAGTACGGCGGCCCCAGTAGGACACGCCTTTGGCCCGTACGGCACCGCGAAAGGGGCGGGGCCTGCCCCGCCCCTTTCGCGGTGCCGTACGGGCGAGGTGGACTCCGGAGCGCCACGAAGACGGGGGGCGGGGCTTCCCGCCTCTTACGTCACGGTTACGTCAGTGGCGCGGCAGGGCGCGGTTTTCCCTCGCGCGGGGAGGGAAAGGCACGTGGGGGATAGGAGTAATGCACACACAGAGGTAGGGACAAATGAATACAGATAAATGGGGGGATTAAATGGGGAGAAAACGGATAATTTGGCTATTTTCATTAATGGGGAAAAATAAATAGTAAAATAATAGAAAAAACAAATAGAAAAGTAACAGAAAAATATAAAAGGGAAAAGTAATAATAAGATATGTAATGCTTAAAACCAAATCCACAGCCTGTTTAAAACAGCACTGTGCTTTATTAATAAATACAAGGTGTGACTGTTAGGCTTTTGGGTTTCATGTTTTCATTTGGGTTTTTTGTTTTAGTTTGGGTTTTTATACAGTACATTGAGCAGGGGATCAGGTTCCTGTGCACGTCCACCCCAAAAACTTGTTTACCCTTTTCAATGTGTCTGTGAGAGAATAAACCAGGATGAACCAACATGGAAACTGAAAACCCCAACACACAACTGAACTCCTTCTGCTTAAAAACTGCCTCACACCCATTTTGCTCTTTGGAAGCACCAACTCATTGAGCTTCCCTGGCAGCTGTCCCTAAAGAAGCCACTGTTAGATCCAAATCTGAATCCCAGCAGGCAGTGGGTGCTCCTCAGTCAGACAATGCAGAACGTGCTGAAGGAAGTTGGCTTATTCCACAGCACTGCAGGGGCTCTGCAGGTCAGGGAACCTGTGATAGGCATTTTGGGTGCTTCCCTCCTTACTCCAGTTTAGGCCATCAGGGAGCTAGAAGACCCCCCCTTATCCATGCCTGGCTGATGGCTCTAAAGAAACCAAGTGATACAATTCACCTGCAAACAGGCTGGGGTTTACTGAAGCAGAGGACTCAACCCAAACACAAGCTGGTTGGCAGCCTGAAGCTCCTTCAGACTGCAACATTTCTAGTAAACACCCATCACCAGAAGTATCTTTTCAAGTCGAGTTTGAGACAACAAGACAACATGGGGAAACACGCTGCATCCTAGCTGTTCCGTGACCATTGTGTAGTTTTGTAGCCATTTTAAAGTCCTCTCAGCTCAACAAAGCACCGTATTTATACACAGGAAGTAAATGCTGACTCTGACAAATGATCAAACACATGATGACACCTTGATATGACAGAGTAATTTGAATATTTGTTTGTTCATATTAAAAAGGAAACCAAACCCCCAGCAGATTCCAAGAAAGCGATTTATTTCCACTTGTCCTTACAAGTTTAAGACAGTATACTTTTTATTAAAAAACAGTTTCATGTACTATTTAGAAAAGATTACAACTTTCTTGTGAAACACCAAATTATGACCTCCTGTCTACCTTTTAAGGATAGGTGGGTTTGTTTCTTTCTTTTTTGAAGAGTAATCTTCAGAATGTATGGGCAGAAATAGGTGAGGATAAAGTTATCAGCAAATGGATAAACTTTCCTGTATAATTGGACATACATTGATACAGAGGAACTCATCCACCAACTAGTGCTCCATCGGCTCCTCTGCCTTTTCTGCAAGGTCATCAGAAACTGGAGCAGGCTTGAAGAGAAGAAAAACAAGTATTTTAGGAAGACAACACTTTACAAGTAAATCAGCTTTACCCTGGTTTGAGCACCACCAGTGCAAATGCAGCTCATGTCAGCAGTTTTACAAAGGAGCAATACCCAAATTAAGCATGGAGCAGGACAGAGCATCTTGCTCCAGGCATGAAACATACATAGCCACTTCTGCTGCAAAATAGTAAAAACTTGGACTTGATCAAAGATGACATTGGAACAGTGTGGTGCCAGTTCAGCATAAACTGATTTAATAAGCATCTTAGTTTCCAACTAAGGTTATATGATTTTCATATGATAACCAAGGTTATATGGTTTTCATATAGTAACTTCAAATTTAAAAAATCCCATTCCTAAAACTACTAGAATAGTAGAGTTAAATGTTGCAAACACAAATGTGATAGGTCATATATCACAAAATGCTGTCTTTCAACAAAGCCTGTTTATTGAAACCACACACCTTTCTCTGTGGCCTCTCCTCAAGACCTTCTAGGAATGGTGCTACATCATCATCGTCATAGATGGTGAACTCCATGTCTTTGCCAACAATTCCAATGGAAACATTCTGTCAACCAAAGAAATGTGAAGAAATGTGAAGCAGTCTCCTGCAAATAAACTCTGGCTTTACAGTTGTGAAACAGATCAAAAGTTTCCTCCCATGACAGAGAGACTCATTGTGCTCTCTGTGTCACCTTAAGGGAAAAAAAGATCCAGAGAGCCCCTCTTTGGCAGATTTTACTAGGAAAGGAAAGGGAGGCAGATTTATACCCTACAAAAGCTGTAATGTTTCAAAATCTTCAAATTAAAACCACTTTTTAAGGCTTTTAATTTCTTTCTTTTTTTTTCTTTTTAATAAGATACGTGATTTTTCAAACTCAACTATTTTAGTCTTATTTTGGATTTTCATTATTTTAAGAGTTCTAAAAAACAAGGAGGGCTAAGAAAAGATAAACATGGAAAAGTGCAGACCAGCCACAGGCAAAACCCCAACTAATGGATACCTTTAGAATTTTCTAGTTCAACAGTTACTCTATTGTCAGAAGTTTCTGCAGCTTCTGATGGTGGATACTCAATCAACTGCTTGTGCGTTACCTTCCCCCACATCCCAGGTGAATTACTGACTGTGCTTACAATGCCAAGTTGTGATTCTAGTTGCATGTGATGCACCTTAAACATTGATCAAAGTTTAAAACAATGAAGCCACCAGGGAAGCAAGGCCTTATTTAGAGGCAATATCACTTCTGATCGGAAAGTTAAATCTATGATAAGTAAGGAAGGACACTGTAGATTAACTGGTGACATGAAATTATCTACTAGTATTCAGCTTCCAAATTTCAGTGCCAGCCATACTTCACATGTATTTTGTCACAGTTATTTCTAGTAATAGCAGCAGTAAAATTTCTTCATGAGAAAACTTAGTTTTTACCTTGGTGGTCAGATCCTGTTCAGCAGGAAGAGTCTCTCTCAGGGCACGCAGTCCATGTTTAACTAGCTCATTTAGATTGCCTTCAAATGAAACCAGAAAGACATTTACAAACTATATACTATTATCTCTAGGCACTCATTTTCCCTTCTTTACATTCCTAGTTGATAACTAGAAAATCAGCTTGGCTAACTTGACTTCCAGAGCTCCTCTCCTTTTTGGTACTGAACACAGAGTTGGTTTGATAGGTGTAGGTAGCACTGCACCAGCTCCTAAGGAGAAAAAATGACTGCTACAGCTGAATCCAGGACAATCAGTGTATCTCAAGAAACAAACCCTTCCCTAAACTTGAGGCTGAATGCATCTAATTTTGGCACCTGCCTTGCCACCAGTGCAACCAGTGATAATCAAGTTTTCTTTTAACCCAAACAGCTATTCAATAGCCTCCTCATCACTATTTCATGCAAAAATAAATTCACGTTTTTCAATGCACCAATTAATAACTGCCCTGACATACCATCCTTGCTCTGACATGGACAGAATTGTCCTTCCCCTGGGTTAAACAGGGCAGAGGCCTTTTAGGTTTGTTTTTTTCTCTGCTTTCCTGGGCAAAAAACTTCTCTTTTCATTAGATGTAATAAGCACCCAGAAGTTAAGACATGAAAATTTGTAACATTTCCTCTACAACTTTGTCTTCATGCAGATTTACACTTACACCAAAATTTGGCTCCCAGAATGTGAAAGAATGGAGCAGTAGTAGAAAACAAAGTGCATAATTGATGAATACCATTAGACAGACACAGTTTCACTACTCACAGTCAGTAAATTCAGTCATATGTCTTTCCAAGTAAGTTCGTGCCGATTGTGAACGAGCACCAATAGACATTGCTTTGCAGTCAAAATAGTTTGCAGAGGGACAAGTCTGGAAGATATGAGGACCCATATCCTACAAAGAGAGAAAGAAAACCAACACACAGAGTGTAAAACAAATGTATAAATGCACACCAAGCCTGGTGCTGGAACACATGAGATTTTCTAAAATAGTTTTGCTTCATGGTATATCACACAGCTTATATGTATGCACATAAATGTATTTTATATTGCTTATCATATCACTGTTCTTATACAGTTCCTTCAAAACTACTGAAAGAAAAAAGCAATAACCTAAAAAAAAAGTAAAAAAAATTATTTCTTTCACTTTGTTCATTAAAATGCAGCTTTTATGTGGGCAGGATAGCTAGCACTAGAAGTGTTTCCTTCTCTATTCCTTAAACAGTGCTATGCTTGCGTATGCTTTCTACCCTGTGGCTTGCAGCAGGTATTTCATACACATTCCATCTTATCTGCACAGAACTAAAAACTTGCTGTAGGCTTAAACATCCCATGCACGATTTCAGGCAAGATGACAATTTCCTTCAACTTTCCTCACGTCAAAATTCTGGAGGTCAGAGATTCTGTTGTGCTGCATTAAGCAAACTGCTGTTGCTAAACAAGTAAGGTAGAGGCCAGCAATGATTTCCACATACGTTTTTTTATTGACAACATTTAAAATAAGAGTTCACAAATCTTCATAATCAATAGTAAAATTACTATAATTGTGGGATCAACACTTTGATCCCTTAAAACACAAATCTAATTTTTGCAGTAAAGAGTTGTTCATTTTTGCAAATGTACACTTCATAAGTGTAGGCAGAATTAGCTATTCAGAAGCATTTTTGAAAGCTATATTTTAGGTCAAGATGCAGAAAATTATTTACTTATTCTGAGAATTTTGGTAAGTCTGCTTCTTCCATCTTCCTCTCTTAACATGTATTTGTTAAGAATTTGTATAGTATTTGTATAGAATTAGTAACTACTGAAGCTTACTTACATCATAACCTGCAATGAGCAGTCCTACTCCATACGGTCTCCTGCCATAACGCTGTGTTGGTATCTGGGTTTCTTAAGAAAGCTAAGGAAACAATCTCGAAATAACATGCTAATTGCCCATTTTCCTAAGTCAAGCAAAGATACACCAAAATCATTATACAGCCATTATACAGAGAAGTGAAGACTATGTTCAAAAAACCCCCCAGATCTCACAATGTACTGGAATACCAATTTCTTTTCCATCAGAACAAATTTAGCAATTAGCTTTTCTGAAATAACTCAGCAGTGCATTAAACCAAGTATACAAACACTTCACCTAATGCTGCACAGCCTCGCTTAATTTCTTATCTCTTTGAGCATTTTCTAGGTACCTGACATCAGAATACAAGGCCTCAGTTGTGTTCCATGGAGAGACAAAAGTTGCCACAGGATAAAACCCATATATATGTGTGTGTTTGTATATATATATGTGTGTGTGTGCGCGTATATGTGTGTCCCAGCGAGCAACTATAATACAGTAAATCATCCTATTTTGGATGGTGCAGTGACATCTTCTCCCCCACTTCCAAAGGCATGGTGCTGTGTAACAGTAAAAAACAGTGCCATGTTAAATGTTGCATAGCACTTTAAGCTTCTCTATCAGATCAGTGCACATTATGGGATATTCTCTGAAAGAATACACAAGCTATGTGAATAAAGAAAAATTAACTCTTAATTTAAATTGACTTTTAAGCTGGGATATAGGAAAATAATTTTATGAACATGTATGAACAAGTAAAAAGCTATAAAAGTCATAAAAGTGTAAAAAAAGGATACTACTTCCAATTAGTGACACTAGGCGAGAAACTGGCAGAGGTCTATCAAACACAAATCTAGAATCCAGACATTCCTGACGCATGAAATTGCTAAGAGGAAAAAAGAGAAAAAAAAAATAGGAAGGGAGGGAAAATCAAAACCAATGCAGACATCAAAGTCACAATGAGTTGTCACAATACTTGTCTCTTAATATAAGCATTTTTTTCTACTCTGCTCCTTGAGAAAAAGGGTCAAAGGCATTCCGTAATTTCATTTCATCGTGACCTATCACTGTTATTTTAAAGTTGACCACAGGTTTGAAAGAGTATTATTGTATTTCAGCGATACAAAGGCAAAGAAGGCAGAAGTTCATGCAGGCAACAGACACTGTCTGAAGAAAAGCTGCAGTAAAATGGTAACACTTCTTTGTAATGCTACAGCAATTTAGATTTATTTCAGAAATTTCTTCTAAGCCCTTTCCTATCAAACTCAGGAACACTTCTCCTTCTGTGTACATTTACCTCATTTCATGAAACTATAGGGCCAGCAGGTAAAAAGCAAGCCCCTCTGAAGCTGAGACATGCAGCAGTGTACTTTTTAAATAACTTTCTTAAATGTAAATATACAGAAGCAGCTGCTAGTGGGATCTAAGTGATGAACTTTCTCAGACTGCTTGGAAACTCCATCACACTGAGAAAACCAGACAGGATTGTCGTACTAGTAACAAAACCAAAGAGCAAGTGAGATTTCTGCCAACTAGTTAAACATCTGCCAGTATATCATGCTGAGGTCTTTGGCATAGTACAACAGAGCAGCAACTCAATACTAATCCTTAGCTGACCATAAAATTTCATTTGCAATAGTCTACAAATGAACTTTCACTCATTATTGCAGAACCATGTAAGTCAACAGCTAAGATACTCACCACAAGAGTCTTGCATCAGCAGTAAGTCCAGCAATTGAGATACCAATATGGTTGTCAACGTACAGGATTTTTTTCTGATGAGCTGCAAGCTCAGACTGTGCTCTCTATGCATAAAAGGAGAAAGCAATGTGGCAGACTGAACAGTCTGTCAAGCACTGTGGAGAAATCTGATAACATTTTCAGCAAGAACTGAGTATGATCATGAAACGTAAAACAAACAAATGTACAAACTTGCAACAGAAACCTATTTCCACTTCGGTAGGAAACTGCCAGAACGAAAGAAACAACAGACACTCAAGCCTTCGGAAAAGTAGTTTTAACACTTAATAACTAATGAAAAAAAAAAGATTAAAAGAAGAGGAACACATCTTTTAAAGAGAAGAAAAATCTTTCACTCACTTCCTTCACAATTTTATGAAAATCTGCTTTACATAGACACTGAAAATATTTATAGTCCGATACTGATACACAAGCAAAAGGAAGCTGGGATTGCATTCATGGAAGAGTTCAGACTGGGCAAAACTGATTTGCCAAATCGAAACTTTTCTACTAATATCATTGTCCTGAGAACACAGGTTTGAAGTTACCTTGAGAGCAACCAGGACAGCATGCGTCTTCGACTTCAGCCCCACAGTAGCTGAGCCTTGCTTCACAGCTTCCATGGCATATTCTATTTGATGAATTCGGCCCTAGAGAATAAAATCAAAAGTAATTATTCTAAAGTTAATAATCTGAATCAAGTTTCAACAGTTCTTTGTTTTCAAATGTTTGATTCCTCCACCCCAATTTACTGCATAATAGTTTAAACCTACAATAGACTTCCTCAGTTAACTTCCACAAACACCCCACAATTAACTGCAAAAAACCTGGCCATCTCTGAGCCATTCACTAGTGAATATAAAGAAACAGGCAAACTAAAAATAAAGTACAAAAAATCTTGCCATTACAAGACTTCTGTCACTGTCTTCAGAGGAATCAGTACTTGACCCAGTGTGATTCAAAGACAGACTCCCCCAGCTGAAGTTGTATGCTTAACTTTTAATCGAGTTTCATGAAGAAACAAGTCTTATGCAATTGTTGTGTCTCACTATCCATTCCCTAATAACTTCTAAACAAGTTATTAGTCAACTGCAGTAAAGCCTGAAAGAGGAGTAGAGGTCTCGAAGACATTTAAGTCCCACCAAGTTCTGCAAAGGCAGCCAGGAGCTTTGGAAGAAAATAAGACAATGCCCTTTTAATGCAACAACTGCAGGCAACACAGCCTGTGTTCTGCACTCTAGCTGGCCAGCCTACGTCAAATAGTCAGCATGTTCACTGCTGATATGCAAGTACTAGAATTACTGACCACAGCACACAGTTGCATCCTACCAGTTATGATGGAGTTCCTATAGTGAAATGTATTGGAGATTACAGGAAATTGCTTTCTATTAATTTGTTGGGTTTTTTTTTTGGCACAAGGCTTTTAATTTCATTTCTCTAGAGAAACACAAAGTCTGCTAGATGTTTAAAATAATCCACCATCCCATTTCATCCATAAGTTATAAATGGAATTTCAGTAACATAGGATACTTCCTGCCCAAGAGCAGTATTGAATGACTGTGAATACTGCCCATCAGTATGGAACACTGTCCAACATCTATTTATCAACTTTCATGAATGACTTGCAAGGCTGTAAAAGTGCAAAATCCTTTATAGCCTTTAATCTCTTATTTCCTTTTCTTTATAACAATATTTTCAAACCTCTCCCAATAGAATGTGATTATTCTTTGCTCCTGTATTAAGAATTATTGCAATATCATATCACTGCTTCACCTACAGGACAGTATGGAGCAGTAACTGCAACACAGCAGCAATTCTTAATGTCTTTTTTACAAAAGGTATCAACACTACTTAAATTTTCAAGGCAATTTATGAAAAAAAACATGTTGATGACTTTGTAATATCTACTTAAGGTGTGAAGAGAATGTTATAGTTTTAAAAGTAATTTTTAAAGTTTTAAAGACAGATTTAGGAAAAAAAAAGTTCCTGATAAAGAATCTGCCAGAGAAACACCATCGTTAAGAAGGATAAACCAGTTCAAAGCCATCTACAGCCACAATGGTATTGACTAATGAGCATTCCAACATTCAAGGCTGTCTTCATATAGGATGGAAAGTAGGAAACATGCACTATTACAACATATGTTGAAAACAATACTACTACATGACCATGATTTTCAGTATTAATACAAACCCACAAACTACTTATATTAACTTCACACTAATACAATTCACTATTTGCATTTAAAATAAAGCTTTAGTTTTGCTATTGCTAGAAACAAGCCAATTTTCAAGACTCTGGTTTTCCATTAGTATCCTATCTTAAAATGTCCATACCAAGAGAGGAGGCAGTATTAAACACCTGAACTGATGCTTGCTTCTAGAATATTTGGAAGTCAACACAACCTATGCGAGCTTCAGAACACACCATATATATTTTAATAGCAATATACAATAAAAAATGATTCAGAGGTAATAACATTTCCAATTTAGGAGTAAATCTCAATATAACCTTGAAGACAGAGATAGCGTGAAGCCTCCCTGACATTCCACAACATGGGAAACACTGCTGCACAGACTTCGTACCTGAAGCACGGTGTTAACTGCATTACAAAATGGCATTTAACCACTCACACGTTCTAGCTCTCAATATTATAATTACAAGCTTTATACATGGAACTTACTCAGCAGGCGTTTTTTAACCATTACAATTACAGAAAATTAAGATCTGTGAATTCATACTACAAAAACCAGTATCTCAGATTCCACATTTCAGACTGCCACATGGGTACAGTCATTCAAACAGGGGCTTACTGTAGGCCTACAAAAATTGTGTAATTGTGCATAAAACCAGAGATAATCTGAAAAAAGAACAGATATTTTTTATTTTGAAAAATCTGAAGACAATAAAGCTCTTAAAAAAATAGTAAACCAAATAGTTCCTTTCCAATATTAGCTAGTGAAAAAAGAGAGAATGACCTAGCAGTAGCTTAACATTGGGGAGATTTAAGCTCAGTTACATGCTTTTTCATATCTTACTTAATTTTTCATTATAGGTTTGTAAATTGATCGTACAATCACAGAATGGTTTGGGCTGGAAGGGACCTTTAAAGATCATCTAGTTCCAAGCCCCAACGATAGGATCTATTTTGTACCTCACAGGTACATTCAGAAAACAAGGGCCTTAAGTACTTTGAGGTAACATGGCCTATCTAAGCATCACTCAGGTTCATACACCAGAAGCTCAGAGAGGTGTTAATGGCCTTGTAGAAAGCAACAGCCTACAAAGCTACAGGGAGCAGACTGCAGCAATCTCTAGGCACTTGAACACAATCTACACTACTGTGATACCACTTCTGCTAGAGTGGAAGAAAACCAAAAAGCTAGGAAGAAGTCTGTTAGCAAGCTTATAAAGATTTTACCTGTGGGCTCCAAACTGTAACATCATTGTCATACTGGTTGCGAAACTAGAATAAGCAAAATAAAATCCATTAGTGTCACTTATAAGCTGGCAAAAAGAGCACTCCTAAGCAAATCATCATGGACTGGTTTGGGTTGAAAGGGACCTTACAGATCATCCAGTTCCAATCTAGATGCGGTTACTTCAAGCCCCGTTCAACCTCAAGTTCCGGCCGTTTTGTTACAGGGCTCCCTACACGACGCGTCTGTTCCCAGGCCTGAGGCAGGGACCGACCTCCGGCCAAACCCGTTCTGCAGCCGGCGCAGCCTCAGGGCACGGCGAGACCATGAGGGGTGCAAGGAGAGCCCCCGGTGCCACGCTGGGAGGGCCAGGACTGCTGCCTGTCCCGCTCCGCGCTGGGGTGAACGGTGTTGCTCGGCCCGCTCCGGGGGCCGCCTGCAGCGCTGACCCTCCGCTCTGCACCGTCACGCCGGGCCGGGCTGCGCTGAGGCGGCCAAACGGGCCGAGCCCCACAGCCGACGCTGCACTCCCCTTCCTTCCTTCCTTCCCTCCCTGCCCCTGCCCCAGCCCCGCCGAGGGGAGCGCGACCTCCACCTTCCCCGGGCAGCCCCCTCGGTGAGGCTCAGCCATAGGCCTGCTCCCGGCCCGCGGCGAGCCCAGCCCCGCATGGCCCAGGAACTGCTTACTCACGGCCCCGCTCCCTCCTCCTCGCCCTCCCCTTCCCCCTGCAGCCCGCTCCGCAGCCCTGGCAGGGACCGCGGGGTCGCCCGGCCCGAACCGGCCGAGCCCGGCTGCCCCTCACCATCCTCCTTCCCCCGTAAGCGGCACGGGCTCCAGGGCAGCTTGAGGGGACCGCTCCGGCAGCGATCGCTCCGGACTGGAAGCGGTCAAGCAGCACTAGTCGCACGTCGAGTCATCGATGGAGCGCACAGCGGCTAGCCCCGCCCCAGCTGCATGCGCGGTGCCGCGGCCTGCGGAGGTGATCCCGGTACACCGAGGTGCTGAGGCCGCGGGGCCGGTCACTGCCAGTAGACACCATGCAGGAGTCGCTGTGTGCTAAAGGTGCTGAGCGACGGCATTGAGCCTGCTCTGTCTGAGGGGTGTGATTGCTCAGCGCTCGAAATAACGCGGCGGGTCTCTTCAGGCTCCTGCGGGCAATACGGAAGCTTCGTTACCTGAGGAAAACTTGCATTTGGGAAGTTGAAATTCATCTATTTTTATCAATAAACTCGAGCTGTTGGTTTTGGTAAATCTGTAGTGTTTTTAAACACATTGAAGATAAAGGCACTGATATAGGATTATTTGCTATTATCCCGTTTTCTTTGTTCTTTGGGAAAACCGTTCTTCACATTCACAGGATATGAAGAGAGCATTGGAACAAAACGCCGTTCCAGCCATTGTTACAAATAGCATCAGGTTACATGAAAACCTTAGCTGCAGCCAGAAGATGTATGGAGAAATTCAATCACAGTTACTCTTTAAAAATTGATTAAAGAACCCAACTACTGCCAACTGGAGGAAAGGTCTCTCCAGAACAGCTGTAAGAATTTGATCACTGCTTTGTGAGCACAAATGTGCACAGGCACTTGGAAAGGTACTGCAGAACCAGCAATAGTAGGTCTGTATTGCTTTTCTCCTCCCATTTTTTCCACTCTGAGGCAAAATCCATTGCTATCGAGGAAAAGGCATCCCTGTAGAGTTTATGTACTTAGCACCAGTCTTGTGCAGACAGCACAGGAATGGCATCTCATGCTTCAGGAGGCTCCAGAGTCCAACCCTCCACACTCTAAAACCACTAGAAGGTTTTAAAGCTATAATGGGGCTTTTCTCACAAGCATGCAGTTTGTGAAGTGGTGTGCTCTCAAATACTGCAATGAAGTTTTCTTACAGTGTCCAGGACCATAACCCTTATGAGCTTAAGCAGTTCAGGGTAAAAAAGCCAAACCAAAACCAAATGAAGGCGGTTGGGTAGGAGTAGGACAACAGCCACTGTTAATCAGGGGTTTTGGAAAAAAAAAAAGTAACATAAGTCTTTAAAATTATATGACACCAAATGAGAAGCACTATTATAAATAACATTAGAAAAATATTGCTATGTCTTTCTTAATTACAGCTAAGATGGGATTAAATGTCTAAATGTGTCTTTTTGCTGTCAAAGATAGAAAACTACAAGTGCTTAACAAAAATTTATTGCTTACTGGGGCTATTTTGGACAATATAAAGTACTCATATATTTAAAACTGAAAAGTGAGTTAAAAATTGCTGAGAGAACTCTGTAGGATTGCATGACTCAAGCATTAAGACAAAATAAAAACAATACTGTATTCATATGTTTGGTTTTTTTAAAAACAAGTATCCAACTGCTGGGGTCACAGTCTTTAAAGTCAAATCAGTATCCAGTCACCTTTGGAACCTCCAGACCAATGACACATTTCTCTTACCACTGTACAGTTTTCTCTTTTTCCCTGGAGAGGGCTACAGTGTTGTCCAGGAAAAATAAGAAAACCAAAAAACCAAACAAAACATATTTAAATTAACTTGTTTTGCTATTTATAAGCTTTCTGATTAATAAAAATTCATTTGATCTGAAGTAACTTCCTTTCTTCAACATTGTTCGGTGCACACTGAAACAGGATATATAAACTTTTTATTAAGTGAGCTGAACAGCTTTCAAACTTCACTGCAGTTTCAGCAGATAGTCCCTTAGTCTCTGCTGTAACACCATTCTGCAATAACTTCCTAGAGCAATCAGGGACTCCTAAAGATCCCTTTACTCCACCTACAGCAATAGAACAATAGACAGATATTTCCTCTCTTCTGACAGAAGTATGTTAGTTTTAATAAAATGCTAAACTATGCCAAGACTCTACATTGTTCTGTACAAATACAGCAAGTAATGTTAGGAACCACAGTTTTAGTGATGAAAAGGCAGGATTTGTGAAACTTCACATAGAAAACTGGTAAACGCTGTACAGATTAAGAACTTTTGGAAGCTAAATGTACTATTGTATGGATTTATTAAATAACATCCTTTACTAATCCTTTATTATTAATATTTTACTACATGGATAGAAAAACATATTCAAAACCAAACTAAGCAGATGTCCAGCTATTAAAAATTTATTCTAGAGCAAGTGGATTCAGGCCATGTGATGGCAGGAAGAGTGGCATGCACTGGAGTTCCAGCTGCTCTCCAGTGCTTCAGGCAAGACAACTGTTAGTGTATTCCCAAGGCAGCAGCACAAGAGGATGTCAGAGGCAGGAATAATCTCTCAAAAGGGAAATGCTTACTGGGGAAGGAAGTCATTCACTTCCTTCTGAATGCTCCTGCTTGCCCTTCAGGCTCTGTATGAGCCCTGTGTAGGCAGGGCTAAAGTGACTGGGTTTGTAATGTATTTCTGATTGCATTTCAGTGCATCGGTGTTGAAAAGCACTCAACCTATTTTGACACCGTTCACACTTGAATACTGTGATTCTTGTTTCCCACCTTAAAACGATGCGGCAGTACTTAAGACCTTAGGAAAAGTGGAAAGAATTATTCAAATTATGGAACAGCTTTATATAAAGAATGGCAGTAAAGAGTAGAATTAGTCTTCAATCCAAATACCAGGAAACAAGGAAAGGTGACGAATACTCATCAAATCACAATTGGCATGGAGATGCTGAATAGATAATGTTGCTTCTCTGTACTCTGACGGTGGTATTGGGTGTCATTAAAAGCAGCATGATCAAGCAAAGATGGTAGTACTTCCTGAGACATGTCATACTTGTCCTGTGAAAACATTTGCACCTTGTGGTCTTTTGGTCTTGGATTGAGAGAGCAGCTGGAAAAAATAATGGATAAAACGACTTTTCAAGCCACCTTACAATACTGCTGATACGTTTGAACTATGTGCACCAATGAAAAAACAGCTAACCTAAAACATGCATATACAGTCTCAGGAGAAATTAATGATACTATTTTGTTCTGTTATGTTTCCAGCCTAGTTATAAACAGCACCTGACATCTGAGCAATGTCAGGCATTGCTCTGCAGAGATTAATATACAGGAACTAGAAGGCAAGGCCATTATGCCTCCTCTTCTGCCGATTCACTAAAGGAAACAACATTCCTCCAACTCCCCTTTTGGGATACCACTCATCATCCATCTGTGTAAAAAAACTGTGTTGCTATGGACTATACTCCTGTAGCTGTACAGAGTTTCTTTGGTAAAGATTTTCTCCACTGGGGCCAGTGGTAACACTTTTTGTAATACTACATTTCATAATAATACTATCACCGTTTAAATTAAATATGGGACACTAAGAAACTAAAGGCAGCAAAATCCTGAGACAGAAATAATTTGATTTCGACAGTTTGCTCCCTTTTTTGTACAGTGAATGTCCAGTAGATGATCAGTCATCTAGACCAACATGAGAGGAGGTGGATACCTTCCTTTGGACAGAGTACAAGACTCTCAAAAATTATCATCATGAGAATTAACTGCTGAAGAGAGACTTTAAAATGTTGTTCTTCCTTCCCCTATTAAAAAAAAATAAAATAAAAAAAGCCAAAAAATTGTCATCTTGTCCACTGCAGCTTACAAATACTGAAGGTCAGAATTTGTTTCAGAAGACCCTTCAGTCTTACATGCTGTATTTAGCTGGATGACATTTAAACCTAATTAGTCTCAAGTCACCATGGTTGATAATCATTTCACATTAAGTGTCTCTTACACTTCTCAAGTCGTTGATTTGTGTCTTTTCATTTAATGTCGCAAAGCTGGATCTTAATCTCTAAAATAAAACTGGATTTAAATGGCCCAAACACCTTTATTCCATTCTGACATACATACAAACATTTCAGCTTCGTGTTCGTTTCATCAAAATAAGGGTACTTAGGATTAAATTGGATATTGTTGTAATACATTCAGGACTGAACATTTTGACTAAATTTCTTTGAGAACTACCTTACTCTCTCAACAATATGAACAGTCCATATTAGGATTTAATTCACGTAATAAATTTACTTCATTATTAGATATTTTTATAAGGTGAAAAGACTACTTCAATGTACGCATTCATGTATAACATTGAATGTCATATTTGATATTTTCATCAACTAGGTTAAGACTGAGCACAAAAGCTTGACAGCTGCTATAAAAACACATACTTGTCTTTAGAATCACTTAAAGATGATCACAGAAGTGCTCACAAAGAAAAAAGATCTATTGTATTTAGTACTGTAAATAGGAGAAAATAACTTGCTATAAATGATGCCAAATTCCTTTCCTATCCTTTTGCAAACTCGCAGTGGAGGTGCAGGCATTTCTTTCCTTATGACAGCCTTGCATTCATGTTGCTAAAGGCATTTTTCAAGCTACTGACCAGTTTGAAACACTGGAATATTTTGTCATGAAAAATATTAACTACAAAAATTTTTAAAGTCTATTCCTGATTTTAAAAAATCTATCACTTTTGTGAAATGCCATAATTTGTCTTTTTTCAGGACAGGCCTTCAGGGCAACTAACCTTGTTTGATCATCAAAGCTGGCTGGGAAAGACCAGGCAGTGCTGAAAACAGGCTAAAATAACCCCTGTGGAAAGAGAACTGCTGAAGAGTCTGACTCTCTCTCTCCGGGCCTGGGGCAAACAAGGGGCACAAGGTTCAACACAGTAAAGCTGTTGTGGCATATTCTGGTCATGAAGATAGCTTATAATTGTAAGTTATTGTTTGAATATAACAAAAATATATTTAGAGAGAAATCCACATGGATATTTTTGCTAGTTATTTCTTGGACCTGAAATTTGTTTCTTTCTTCTGAGGAAGGGTTTCCGTATAATATACATTAACTGTATAAGAAAAAGGTCTTTTGAGCAGTAAACTGCTTGCTAGCCTAGAAGTTATGACTTAAACAGGGGACACAGTATTGTTTTAGCCACCAAAAGATAACTGAAGAACTATTATCATAATTTATGGGAGTATGGTGGCATATATGAGAAATTTATGAAAATTTCTTAAGCTTTTTATTTCAATGAAGAAGAATGGCAGTTATTATTTTTAGTCTCTGAGGAGAGAAGATCAATTTCAGTGTGCATATAGCTGCATAAACTCTATCAAATATATTAATTGCTATTGTTGATGCATATTATTGGAATGATTTTTGTCCGAGTACACCTGAATCTAAACCAAAGCATCATCATTCAGCAGTGGATATGTAACATTTTGAGGCAGCCATCTATGAATGACGTGCGAGTTCATGAATAAATACTGTATCAGTTATATTAGTGATTAAATTTTTCAAAACTTCTACCTATGAAAGAATTAAGTATAATTGTCAGCGCAGATTGCAAGTAATAGTGATACAGAAATAAAGCCTTTGTAATCCATGAGAGCACTAATGGATCCCATTTCCTTATGACAGACATCACTGTCAAATATAATAGCTAGACAAAGTATTACCCTCTTTGTTATGCATTTATATTGCATAAATATTTTACAATGAGTATTTACATGTAGATCATACAATAAAATGTTCACAATATTTCTGCCACGTTAGTATTGCCAGAAGTTTCTGCTTGAAAAATGGAAATAACATTCACATACAGAATTTTCCAGAGGCTACTAAACTAAGTACTGAGAGAAAGAGAGAAAGACTAGGAACAACTTGCTATTCCTGGCAAGATATTAGGGATTTCTCCAACACATCTCTTTACAGGCATTTTCAAGTTCTATGGGAGTGTTAAAACCTATTGTAATAGTCAGTTACTATTCAGGCAAGAATTCTGCTATTTGTGGACCGCACTTTTTAAAAAGTGACTCAGCCCATTCTTACCATGGATTCAGTTTCGAATTAGGGAAAACTGCAATACAGGATTAATATGGAGGAAAAATAGAAATGCTTGAATAAACTTCAGTCTCCGAAAGTCTTCCTGTCACCAGCCAGGTTTTTTATACTGTTTGCCAAGCTCCTAATTTTTCTACATGAATTTTAACAGTTTTGCTGTCATGCATGTCCCTGTTTTTATAGTACAAACTTCATTTGGCACTGCCATCTTTATTGCACATATTACTAAACTCACAACAATGCAAGCAGAAATCTAAGCCTGTGAGAGAGCTTCTGGCAGTGTAATGCTCATTGTCTGCAATCGTTCTGACAGATCACTGAGCTCAGACAGTGCATCATACATGCTTAAATTATTAATAAATTCCAGTGATGCAAGGATGATTCTAAATCCAGAGTATTTGGCACAACCCTTGGCTTCTAAGCCTGCTTCATGGAAAGATTCAGTGATAGGCTTGAAGGGCTCTAAATTAATTCCAGACCAACTCTATATAAACCTGCCTTGAAACTAACTAGTGAGTATCTAAAAATCTCTGCAGTAGTTACTACCATTATCACTATGCAGTCAACACATCTGCACATGTTTTTTGGTTTTAAGAAGTATATATCAAATAAATTTGTGACTACAGAGCACCAGAGCACCAAAGTATCTTTAAGCTGTGTTTATCACATTAAATGAAAGGAATAATAATTCTTCAGACAAAAGGTATTACCAAATGGAAGATTTTATACTTGGAAATCATAAATTAAAAAAAAAGAATAGATAAAAATAGAGCAAGTGTGAAATCAAAAGACTACTGAAGGGTACAGACCCTTTCAACTGTGCTATAATAATTAATAAAATCACAGATGTATTTTCCAGGTGGGAAATCAAATCCGTACCTTCAGATTTTTAAAGGTAACCAGTGATAAAGGCTATCAATTTTTTGTTATGCAACTGGAAATGCATTGAGGCAATGCAATTACCAGAAAGCCCTGGGTACCTCCTTGTTTCACAGTGAGTAGCAAATATGAATGGATTTGTACTTCTTTTTAATATTGTGCAAAATCACATAGGGAAAAGCTACAAAATAAGCTCCTGACAAAGAGAATGCTCCTTTTATCAAATTCTGTATTCTCACTATTAATTTTATACAACAGTCAGCACACATTATTTACATTACTTTCAGACAAACATAGTCTTTTTACCACTAAAGCAAAACTTAAAGTTAATTTGTTCTGGATCTTATCCAAAACCCATTTATACAATTTAATTTGAAATATGCTCTGACACTGCTTCCTTATCTATAATTACCAAACTTCACCAAAATATATAGTTTGCCCTTTCTTAATGTAGCTCTCTACTGAAGTGATATTAATATATATTTCTAGTGCAAAGCAGACTCATTAAACATTTCTTCAGTATATATTCAACCACAGTTTTAAAATCCAGCTTCTGAGTTACAATTTCTTTTTCAACTTCAGTATAGCCACACTCTTACTTAGATCTTGGACGTGTAGTCAGTACTGTCAAATTTAAATCAAACTAAGAAAGTATATATAGTTTATTTCCCCCTTTGTTGAAAGACAATGGTACGGGTATCTCTCTAAATTTCGTATCATAGCATTTGTCTTGTGACTTTAAAGGATTAATCTAGATAACGATTCTTAGCCTGCAGCAACATATTTGTGAATGGTCTTCTGAATTTTGGCCCAAAACTGCTTAGCCACAAAGAAGGAAAGAAATTAAAAAATGTAACAGGAATTGACAGAATAACACGTTTGTATTTTTACACATGGTTTTAATGATATGGTGTTATGCAACTATAGCATACAAGTAAAATGATAGCAGTACTCCATTGCTTAGAAGTGGTTTATCATAGAATCATAGAATAGTTAGGGTTGGAAAGGACATTAAGATCATCTGGTTCCAACCCCCCTGCCATGGGCAGGGACACCTCACACTAAACCATATCACCCAAGGCTTCATCCAGCCTGGCCTTGAACACTGCCAGGGATGGAGCATTCACAACCTCCCTGGGCAACCCATTCCAGTGCCTCACCACCCTAACAGTACAGAATTTCTTCCTTATATCCAGTCTAAACCCCTGCTGTAAGTTTCAACCCATTACCCCTTGTCCTATCACTACAGTCCCTAATGAACAGTCAAACTGATCAATATTCTCCGGCTTCTAGCTATTATACAATCACTTTTACAAAGTGAAGGGAACGTGAATTTCACAGAATGAGAATGCTTCTCAGATCAGGAAATGCAATTTCCTAAGTTGTACTGCTGCATGTATGCATTATCCATTTTAAGAAAAGACCATCATCCATTTCAGAAAAGACCATTTTAAGATCTTTCCTTTAAATAGCTGATAATAGTTTTAATATATATCTACCTTTGCATATGGTGTTCTTCTGTTCTTTTTCTTTCTTAATGCATACGCCTTTGCAAGAGTAACATAAATCATGAGGACTTGTGATGAACATTCACAGGCACTTCAAAGTTCAAGTACCATTTCTAACCACTCAAAAAGTGTTCAGACTCAAAGGAAACAACTAAGATATTCAGATCCTACTTGAAAACTAGTACATAAAGCAGAAAAAACCCAGCAAGATAACAAACTCTTCAGGATACAATTACTATAGTGTCAACAAAAACAAAGAAGCCTCCAGCCTGGAAGCACAGTGCTGAAACAGCTGTCAAATAGATTGAGCTTATAGAGGAACCCAGCACTATCCAGGAAATACAGCAGAATTCCAAGAGGCCAAGAAAAGGAAAATTGGCTTTTCTGTGTATAACACGGCAAATTAAGTCTACTTGGCCAAATACATCTGCCTTTTATTTGTTCTTCTATTAATTACGGTATTTCTCTGAAGGGAAACAAAATTCTCTGGGGATTGAAAAAAAACACCAAAAACCAACAGCAACTTCAATAATGAAGTTGAACAAAGTTCAACAGAAAGGTTTAAATTATGTCAGATCTCCCTTGCATTCATCCATAGTTACCAGAATGATCACGATTATCCTATTTTATCTTTCTAAGCAACTCTGAAGATTAGGAAACACATATAGTTGATATGAATGCCTCTGTCCCCTTGAACAGCTGATTACAAAAGGGTCTGGAAGACACTCTGGAGTCAAAAGGATGGCATTTCCTGTTCACATCTACAAGAACAAAAGGTCTTGGTTAACCATATTCTTGTAGAAAAGTCTTCAGAACATTGTCATGGATTTTCTGCTTGTGATACATATGCTTGAAATGACCTAATCTGATTTCCAGCTCATTCAAGAACCCAGGCAGATTGCTAGCAGAAATGTCTGATAAACACTATACTATACTTCTGGGGAGGACAACATAGCTCCTTCTGATCTCAAGTCACCCAAGGACAACTTCTAGACAAGAAAGCAAGCATCTGTTATAAAGACCTGGGAGAATGGGTAATTAGAAGAACACTCTAATGTTATTCAGACTCAGCCACAAGAAGTCTGTACTTAAAAAAAAGGTCAAAACTATACTAAACAACCAGTAGAAGAGTAAGCTGTCTCCTATCACTTCTGCTTGCTTCTGGCATGATGTTCCAGTTCACACCACTTTGTGGTCCATAATGCTCCCTTGGAATCATGCTAAAGAATCTCTTTATAATTGCTGTATTCTTCCTAGGAACACAGAAGCCAAGAAAACTGCTTAAGAATTAAGGAGGAGGCGAAAGCACAGACTGTTGTCCCTGCTGCATAATGTGAGGCTTACAGGATTGGTGTAGATGACATATGACCAGTAATTTGAGTGTCAAACTTCTGGCAAAAATCTTTGGGCAGTAATCTGATAAAGGTCACCACATGGTCAAAGATCTTGTGAATATAGTTTGAGAAGCACTCAAGATAATTCCAAATGTGGAACTGGAGTGAGGCTGAAGAGTCCAGTCTTTTATGGAGCACAAGTAACTCAAAAGTTCTTAGAAAAATAGCCTTGGAAAGTACTTAGGAAACACTGAGGGGAGGTAAAGATACAGACCACAGGAAGGTCTTTCCCTTAAAAACATGGTAATATTGCAATAGACTGTGTTAGGGCTCTGGAAAACAGGTAGCATGATGACCAGCTTCTTTAACTGCCACCATGGTCATGGAGCTGACTCACTACTAAGGTCTTACTCAGGAATTAGAGGGTCCCAGGTGTTGTCTGGAGTACAGCTCTGTCCCATCCTGACTGAAACAGGGTGCTCAAAAGCAATTCTCTAGCCGTGTTGATGGGATTTAGATGCTTCTTGCTTCTGAGGAACCCACAAACCTAATTAACAAATACTCCCAAAGCTAGTGCTAATGATCTCAGTTGGCAAAAAGACAAATTTGCCCAGGAATACGGGCTATCAAAGCAATGGTAGTGGTTATCTGAGACTCAGGTACAATTGCAAAGATCAGTGCACCTCTCAAAACCCAAAGCAGACCCTAAACAAAGTAGGATAAAAATACCAGTAGAAGCTAAAACTCTTAGCTATAAAAAAATTTGAAAGTTTCAAAGTTGGGAGTCAGCTTTCCACATATGTGTATGAAATGAGGAATCATTTTGAGTCAGTAAACACTTAAGAGCAATTGAGTAGGAGACTGTGCTTATTCTCACATGGAAACTATACAGGGGGTTGATAGTAATGCATGCTCCTACTGCTGTCATTAGTAAAATTATCTGACCTATAGTACTAGTAAAGATATACTCTCAGGGTGAACATAAACATAGATCAGCTGATAAAGGGAACACTGAATCCTTGCCTAATTTAAACAAAACATGTTTAGTTTACTATTAATCATCAAGGAAGTTTTTTAAGGAAGCTAATCTTTAGAAAGCCCCATAGCCTATCCATATGGAAAAACAGAAGAAGGAGGTGGGAAAAAGGGGAAAAAAAGGTGAGGAAGGATGAAAACCAGATCACATTTATTATCAGAAGAAATGGCTTTCAACTCTTGGAACGTATTGTTTGCACCCTAAAAAATTTACATTTGCATTTGTGAACAATGTTCAGTGATTAAATAATTTTAAATACATGGAAAGTACCTGATTTTATTGGTTAAGGTTCATGTAAGTTAAATTTTCACAAGTCATTTTGTCATTTAAGACTAACCTTCAAAGTTAACTGGGAAAGCACGGACTGACTTCACAAACATCTTCTAAAATGTCATGTCCATTTATAAAAATAGTTTATATATATTTCAGATTAACAGAAACAGAAATGTACTTGTGCATACTGCTCTAGCAACTGGAATCTTGTTACCTTACATACAGTAAAATAATAATTTCATTTATGTCCAAGACAATATATTCCTGTATCAGCTATAAAAGCAAAGGCTTTTAGCTAGGCATCTCAGAAGCATGATCCTGGTTATAGATCATTATTGCCTAAAGCCTCAGAATAAAAAAATCTACATATTAAAGCAGTATTCCTGACTACCCTAAGGCTCTTTTATTTTGCTTTGCAGTGTATGAAATTGGGCCTCTCCACTCAAAACCTTAAAATTCCTTAGTCATTTTAATTTACATGCCAGATTAATATGTTTTACAGAAATTCAACATTTCCCTATTCAGAAATAAGTTAATGGCACTATTAGGTTTGGTACAGACCTATTTGTGTAAGAGACCTGGGTGGGGAGCTAATTAAACAGAATACCTGCCAGCATTTCAACTAACACCACAACCATCCCATGTACATTTTAAGAATTCCTACACTCGGAAGTATATAAAACAAGTCCAGAAAAAGGTTACCTTTTTCTTTTCCCCTAGTGTATCAAAAAGTATCAAAAGTTTTACTAATCATTTCCTGAAAAAAATGCTGTTTTCCTTCTTCCCTCCGCCCCTTTCAGAACTTGCATGAAGAATGCATCAGTCCTGGGAAGGGGACATGTTAATAGATAAAAGCAGAACTAAATTTACTTGTAAAGAATAGATTCCTCACTTTCATCATTAAAGGAATCAAACATGCCAAGTACATAATATTTTAACAAATTTATGTAACTTCACAGTAAGTAACCAAGGCCAAAACTGAAGAACATAAAATCTTATTTAAAACCAACTTCTAACAATACTACTTGACATCTGATATTCACTTCTACAAAAGTGCCCTAGAATTAGCAATTTAATTATGTGATTCAAGCAACTTCAGTTAAAGTATGTCACTCAGCTTCATTGGTATTTGGCTAATCCCCTGAATACATAGGTTTTTTTGCAGTTTTTACATAGCTAATAATGAAACCAGTACATAGTATTTTAGATCCCAAAGGCGGTATGCATCTAGGAGACTTATATTTATAAAACTACAACATTGCAATAAGCCTTACTATAATTAAGTACTAAAACTCAAAGTAGCCAGGAATCACAAACTTTAAAACCATTATCAAGCCCACATTAGTACCAAGTAGCAATGGTTATGTATTTTAGAGTCTCTGTAAGTAGCAGCAGTCACAGAGAATCTAATTACAAAATAGTAAATTTTACAAATCAGCAAGTAAACAATAATAAGTGGTAATACAGGTACATATTCACTTAATTTACTAATTGTACTGTTTGTGCACTATGCTTTTTTCTCTAGCAATATACTGGCAAAATATTCACATTTAATGAACATTTTAATTCTAATAAAGAAGATATTTCAAATATAGCAATATAAGTAATCAAGTAAACAGAGTGTGCAGTTTGTTGTAGATCAGCACTTGTGAAAACTGTATCAGTGAAATTTATTATGCAATATCTATCCTTCTTGAAAAGAAAAATATTCAAACACTAAATAAATAAAAACCTCTAACTTACTTCATGGTCAGTGTTATGCTAATAGTTGTAATAAAATAAGATATATATTTAATGGAATTCGCAATTTATATAACATTTTTTCCAAATATAATTACAATTCCATCAAGGTTGAACTAAATAGATTTTCAGGTCTCAAAAAAAAACTCAAGATTTTTTTCCCCATTTTTCCATAAACTCTTACATAATTTAAAGAATCACAACAGGAATCATTTCAGAGTGGTATAAATTATCCTGCAAGTACATGATAAATAAGAAATCCATTAACAATGTAAATTTAAATGTAGTTCTTCACTGATACAGTGCTTGTTAGATTAAGAATTAGTCATTGCTACCTAATTATTACTAATTGAGCATAAGTACAAATATAGCCTAAACTGTATTTCATGAATCAGCTCTGGTAAAACCGACGGCTGCGTCCAGTTTGCTTTCTTTCAAGGTCCTTTCCTCTCAGGTTGTTGTTAATTCAAACGCAAAAACTCCAAAAAAATGAAAGAACCCTTCTAAATGTGTTGCTTTCATTCTTGCAGGCCAATTATTATTCTTTCATTGCAAGAAAGATCCAACAGGTCCACATGGCCGATTGTTTCTACACCATTACTTTGTACCCCAGTATGCTGGACACATTTTAGCTACAAGTAAGCACATAAAAACTGATCAACTGAAGTTAGTATATTTGTGTTATCTAGATTTGGAATTTGTAAAATTGCCACAGCATACCCTCATTTTTTGCTTATGTAGTCAATTCATGCATGTTAACATATACATGCCAACAACAGGGGAGAGATGGACTAGTCTTTGCTGCTTGGGCAAACCCCATGTAGATTAGCAGTATTTTCTAAAATATCCTATATATTCTTACTCATAAAGAACATCAACTAACAAAAATTAACATCTTGGAAATATTTAAATACATTTTTACATCCAACTGTTCTTCCTTCTCTTACTGTAATATCATGCTCAGGGTAATCTGCTCTAGTTTTGAACACAATGGCTGAGTTAAATGATCAAAGCACTTATCTGTTACTTGATCTGGTAAAACTGCTGTCTGCTTTACCTACATTTGTTTGCCTTTGACAACTAAATACAATCCCTCAATGTTTGTAAATAATTATGATGTATCATAATACCACACAGAGGAGACAAAAGCAGCAAACCTATCAGTTACAAAATCATTTCACATCTTTAGTTGGTGTGCAGTTTCAGATGTTGTAAGTTCAGGCTCTGAGTTGCCTTAAGCCCAAAGCACACAATGGGTACTGTGTTCAATAAACTCTGGATACTGAAAGGCAGTGGGAGGTTCAGCTGAGATGTCAAGAGCAGGCTGATAAATTACTGCAACTGTACACAGTATTGATTACAAGTGCTAAACACTTCTATTGCATTATATGAGGAAGAAAAGCAACTTTAGCTGAATGAGTAGACTTAAATAGGAAAAGTTACTTACACAAGTTGGCTGAAATTAGAACATTTTCACTGCATTTCATGAATTCCTAGACAACAAAGGTTCAGGTTACGTATGATGAAAAATTTGGTCTTAACAATTAAGAAAAATAAAATTAACATAAGAAGTGCTGGTAAAGTGCTTAGGTTTGAGAGGACAGACATACACCACATACATTTATCATTTTAAAACCAAACAATTTCTGTCTCATACTGCATTTTATTCCTGTCTGCTTTTTTTACTCAGATGAATTCCTTCTGTGGTTAGAATGACAAAAAACTTCCACATTAATGAGCTAATTAGTTTAGTTGCATAATGAAGCTATTCTTTTAAACTCATGTTGAATTTCCAGAAGAAATAGTTACTAAGTCACAATTACAGGATACACTTAGGATTCTCTGTTATCTTCACCTGTTTTGTTCTGGAGATTTGCCTTTATAGACTTCCTTATTACACCATCACGACCTTGCATGCCAAAAACCAAATTGATTTCCAAACATTTCAGAGGTCAACATAATGGTATATAATACCTTATGATAATCTTTGAATTCTTAATATTCTAGGTAATATTATTTTTTAATTCAAGAGGCAAGATATTGTACATATTTCCACATATTTTCTATCATGGCACTGTTATTCAGACCTCTGCAGCCTGATACTTCAAGCCAAAGGTTTCAGTCTGATTATGAACAAGACAACTAGTGAATACGTTAATATAATTTTCTTCTAGGTCCAGGCTTTTACAATGCTTACCATAAGAATGCATTAAGTTTGAAGAACTCTGGGATACATTAAACCCATAGGGGTTTCATACACATAACTGAATTAAATAATACAGGCAAACAGAATAGTTGAGATGGTACTCAAGCATGTGATGAAACACCACAGGCCAGACTCTGAAGAGGTCTAACCCAGCACAATTTCTTTACTGGGTTGTTTCATGCCTGCTGACAATATACTGTAATTTTAGCAATTTAACAGAATTTAAGTGAATGTTAACTAATAACAACTTCTCTTAATGACTTAGAGTCAATAAAATGGGTATCTGAAAGATATGGAAGTACAGGTTGGGGGTTGACCTGCTGGAAAGGAGTGAAGGGGAAAGGGACCTGGGGGTCCTGGTGGATAGGAGGACGACCATGAGCCAGCAATGTGCCCTTGTGGCCAAGAAGGCCAATGGCATCCTAGGGTGCATTAGAAAGGGTGTGCTTAGTAGGGCAAGAGAGGTTCTCCTGCCCCTCTACTCTGCCTTGGTGAGGTCGCATCTGGAATATTGCGTCCAGTTCTGGGCCCCTCAGTTCAAGAAGGACAGGGAATTGCTTGAAAGAGTCCAGCGCAGAGCCACAAAGATGATGAAGGGAGTGGAACACCTCCCTTATGAGGAGAGGCTGAGGGAGCTGGGTCTCTTTAGCTTGGAGGAGACTGAGGGGTGACCTCATCAGTGTTTACAAATATGTAAAGGGTGGGTGTCAGGATGATGGAGCTAGGATTTTTTCAGTGATATCCAGTGATAGGACAAGGGGCAATGGGTGTAAACTGGAGCATAGGAGGTTCCACGTTAACATCAGGAAGAACTTCTTTACTGTAAGAGTGACAGAGCACTGGAACAGGTTGCTCAGGGGGGTTGTGGAGTCTCCTACGTTGGAGATATTCAAGGCCCGCCTGGACAAGTTCCTGTGTGATGTACTCTAGGTTACCCTGCTCTTGCAGGGGGGTTGGACTGGATGATCTTTCGAGGTCCCTTCCAACCCTTGGGATTCTGGGATTCTGTGAAATGAGAGAAGCTGACTGAATGATTCAGCTCACCTTTTTGTTTTCCTTCCCTCTCAATAAATGACCTGATACAGACTGATTCTGATCTTTTTCAGGATGTATTTATGCATCTGATGCTCATGTGTTAAGTCAGACTTCTCTGAAAAACCAAACCAGCTCCCTAGTTACATCTAATCCTTAGCACTAATAATGAACAGAGTCCATAAAATGCTTCTATTTCAATTCAAAACAGAAATTTCAATTAGCAAGTTAAGGACTGAATTACAGTGAAATATTAGTATGTATTCTTAAGTTTAATGCTATTTAACTGAAGATGTAGATTTTATAATAAAACATGATTCAGCATAAACTTTTTATAGAGAAATGCCACAAATAAAGTCACCTATTTACTATTTTATTATTAATTCATTATTAATCGGTTTTGCTTATATCATAGGATGACAAATTGTACTCAAATAAACCACTAGTCTCCAAATAAGCTCATGTAAAAAAGTCAGTACCATTACACAGTTCTCTAATATCTTAGAGCCAGAATTTTGACAGCTGTTGTTGAACTTGATAGCTCACTATCTTTATTAGGAAATTAGCAGACAAATTCATGGTACCTTGGGGAAAAAAGGTGAGCCAAAGACATCCTCATTTATTTAAATGTGTAATTTCTGAATGATTTCACAATTGTTTTTTAATTATAGACTGCATAAAAATTATGTTTTTAAAAGTTATGCAATTCCATTAAAACTTTCCACAAAGCTAATATGAAGTGTTAGACTACTAACATTATTTCACAGAATATGCAGACTATATGTGGCCTGACCATTGAAATCACACAGCACACAAGCACCCTGTTTGTAAAACATTAGAAATCATTGTCTATTGGCAGTTTCACCATTAAAGTGAGAGCTAGGGTATGATGAAAATACATATCAGGTGAAGAGGTGTACATCATTACATGCATATCTGGAGATACACATGTTGGTCCATTTCAGAAGAATACAAGTTTGTTCAAATGAGAAGAGTGATAGCTTAAGTTTAAAAAAAACAATAGTCGAAGCATCTGGGTACAGTACCAAAAGTCAGCGTATTACTGCTTCTCTCAATAAATACGAACATATGAGCATTAGAAAATCTTGAGAGATCAGATAAAAATTTGTATTCTTCTAGACAGTACACAGTGTTTAACTAGGTTGATGCAATCTTTCTGCTACTTACAGATCACTCCTCAAAATTTGTTGTTGCTGGATCTACAGCTTGAATCATGGCACCAATGTTTGTCTTCACCAGAAATAAGAAATCTCATCTAACATTGGCATTTGTAGCAGCTCCATCTTTCTAATGTTTTTTAACCTGACAAGCACTATGTCCACTAGGGACATCTTATCATACAAGGAACAACTTTTTTCCACTACTCCTTTCCAGTTTTTTTGCCATGTGCCCATTTTTGACAAATTGAACTAAAAGATACAATTTGTAGTAACTTGGTCTTTGCTGTTACATGAGGAAATTAAAAATGTCATGACTTACCTTTGAAATTAGATGCTTTGCTTAATGTGGATACAACTGGATCTCTCTCCTCCCACCTTTAGACATGTCAAATACATTAAAAACACCTTATTGCAAGTATACTGACATCATGCACTATGAATACACTTGCACAAAAAGCCTCTTTTGCCTGTATTTTTAAAATTCCTTTAGTAACTGCATCTTGGTATCCTTCAGTCACTTGTATCCATTATTTCTGCTTGCCTATGGACCACCGCAGATCTCTCTAGGATTTCAGGGCTGAAGACATTTGCACATCTTGGCAGTTGATATCATAGCCTGCCAATAGGGATATATTAACCACAGATAAATATGAGAGCATCCAAGCAGCTCTAGCTGCAGCACTTATTTCTGCAGTTTAGCAAACAGAGCAGCAGCAGTGCTTGCCACAATGCAAACTTATAAGGACAGCATGTAATGCCGGTGTTTCTCAAGTGTTCATTCCAGTTTGCTTAAGACTTTTGATTTCCATAAGTGAATCACACTTATATGGGTTTTCTGGAGGCATATATTTCCTTTGTTTGTGGAGGGTTTTTTTGCTGATTGTAGCTGTAGTAATGTCACTTCTTTATTTATATAAGCATCTGACGTAAAACTGATAACAAAGTTGTGGTACACACAGACAGTTACTACCTGCACTTTCTTAATTGTTTTTATATTAACTGACAAAATAATTGCTGAAACTAATATTCAAAGGAAAAATAATTAAAAACATGGTATTTGGGCATCAGCTTTCTTAGGGATATAAATTAAAGGAGAGCAGCAAATGCAGTAACTTGTTAACACAGAGCTCCAAGGTAAAATATGTTCTCTGATCCCACCTTTGGTGGTTTTTTGGAGTGGTGGTTTTGTATTTTTTTTCCCCATATGCTTTACACTACACCAGTAATCAGGTAGTAGAATACTGTTCCCAGAACAAGGCATCAATTTACCCATTCTTCAGTCACACACAAGAATTTCTACACAAATGATCCCAGATTATGATTAGAAAGCCAAGCTATTTAAACCATGTAGCTAGTTGAAATTTCTTTTGTTTTCAGTTTCAAAGGATACTTTGTTTAAAGAAGTTGATTACGTCTAAGCCCATTATTAAAAATTAATCTCAATTGGAACAGATGCATTTTGGCCAAGATAAAGTTCAGTGCTTGAGAAAGCCTTCAACCATATCTGAGACAATTCTGTCACAGAAATACACAAAAAGGAGAACCTGAAGAGAACTGATGTGTCTCATAGCTTCCTGAAATACTACCCTGTGAAAGTTTCCAAGTTAGACACCATATAAAAAGGTCAAGGATTACAGTCAGGGCACAATGACATACAAGACTCATCAGATCTAATTATTATTACTTTGATGAATACATGGAAGGCTTGAAGAGAAACTTTGAAGAGGACTTTCTAGAACTTGATTAACCTTCCTGTGCTGATACAACGGAAAGCACAAAACGGTTTTCTGTAGTGAAGAGATGGACAACTGTGTCCAAATTAAAGAGTTGCAAAAGCTGTTCACATAGTTCAAAACTGATCAGAATTGCAGGACTAAATTAGGAAAGAATAAACAAATGTTTGCATTTGATGTGTCTGAAGAACAGGAGACAACAAAGGTACTTTGAGGTGAAAACCACAGCAATTTGGAACAGGGGTGGTCCCCGTGAATTCCAAGTTTACAGGGCACAAAATAGCCATAGCATTTAAAAAAAAAAAAGAAAATAAAAAAAAAATGAAAAAGTCCAGTGCAAATAGAAGAGAATGCTTAAAACTTGGAAATATTCAAGTGGATGTGGTAAGATCTAGACATGTTCCGGATGTGTAGGTCAAGGAGAGAAACTGGACAAAGATGCCCGGATTGCAGCCTTGAGTTAAGGAGTCATGGTTATATTCTCTATTCTTTCTAGTTTTTCTGGTTTTGAACAGAGGACAATGACAACAGTAACTCAGTATTTTTAAATAAAAATTGGGCTATAAAATTTCTAAACTTATCAAATAGCAGCTGAAACATTTGTACTTCAAGGCCACAGCATCAATAGCAACTGTTACACAGGTTCAGGTATTCTATCATATGGTACTTAAAAAAAATCATCCCAAATCATGAAACTACCCATCTTCTTTGTTAGTGAAACTATAACATGACAAAAAAAACACATCACCCTGAAATTTATTTTTTCATTCCAATTTAAGTGAAATACTTTATATTTTTCTGTATGTGCTTAAAGAATAGTATATGAAAAGGTAATGTTTTATTCTAAAAATTATTCTGTCACTCCAAGAAATTTAATTAATAGTCTTTTAAAGACAGGCGGAGAAATCTGGGGCTGTTCAGCCTGGAGAAGGCTGCACGGAGACCTCATAGCAGCCTTCCAGTATCTGAAGGGGGCCCACAGGGGTGCTGGAGAGGGACTTTTCATTAGGGACAGTAGCAATAGGACAAGGGGCAATGGTTTAAAACTTAAACAAGGGAAATTTAGGTTAGACATAAGGAAGAAGTTCTTTACTATGAGGGTGGTGAGGTACTGGAACAGGCTGCCCAGGGAAGTTGTTAATGCTCCATCCCTGGTAGTGTTCAAGGCCCGGTTAGATGGGGCTTTGGGCAATCTGGTCTATTGTGTGGTGTCTCTGCCCATGGCAGGGGTCTTAGAACTGGATGAGGTCCTTCTAACCCTAACTGTTCTATGATTCCAAACTACTCAAACCAACTTTTCTTTATACTGAAACCATTCATGATCATATTGTAAACTACTCAGGATACGGGCCTGGAATATACTAGGAAGAGTACTAATAGTCAATGAAGATAATACTAGAGAACAGCTATTTTTTAATTAATTGTGTATACACTCCCCTCAGGGTGTTTTTGCAGAGGCATACCTCTGAAATAAAAGCTAACTGAATCATGATAAATGATCTGAAAACAATATGCTGTTGAAGTATGCTGTTGAAGCTAAGTGGCTGAAGGAATCTGCATATAACTTCACAATCTGGAGTGCACAAGCAAGTGAAATTTAATGTAGATAACCATAATGTAAACACAGAAAAAAAAAATCCTGCCACCTCACCTTTAAAATTATCTAGGAGATGTAGATGTTAACAGTCAGAAATCAGATCCTGGAATCTACATAGTTAATGCTATGAAAACAAGGTTCTACATCTGTTCAACACTGAACAGGCCAACACTGAACAACGCACATTTCACCCGCTTTCTCACTTCTCTACCAAAGCAAAACAAATAAATTACAGGAATTATAAAGAAAGAGCTGGGTGATGACATAAAAACCATTATTTTGACTGCTGTTATGTCTTGAATACTGTGTGTAACTCCTGGTCTCCTCATCTCCAAAAGTATTGACTAAAACTCTCCAGCCTGGGGAGTACAAAACTGAGGAAATATAGAAAATCATGAACTGAAGAGCAAAGGTGAGTAGAGAGGCACTGTTCATTGTTTCTAGGAAAATGAACAAAGACAGATAGGAAACTTACAAAACAAACAAATCCAATAACTTCCCCCCCAAGAAAGCCCTTCAAAAAGGCCCCTCCCCCAGAAAAAAACCAACAACACAAAACCACCCCACATTTCAACAATGCATAGTCAAACCTCATTAAGCAAGGACTTCTTCCTGCAAATGCCAAAAGCCTATGGGGACTTAAAACTGTATGATTTGGCAAATTTGTGGATTAAAAATCTACTGAGAACTGTCAAAAATAAGACACTTCTGATTCAGAAAGTGCTAAAGCCACAAATGGTTCCATTTGACGTATTAAGGGCACTTTTCTAGTGTCCACCGCTACAGACATGTATACTCAAATAAGACATTTTAATGAAGACTACACTATCTAATTGTTTCTGGAATGCATTTACTTATAGCCAAGTTCAAAGGAATCAACAAAGAATATGAATACTAACAAGATACATTTGAGTCTTGGAAACATTTACATATATACTTGATTGTGGTCCAATTAATATAATTAATATATGAAAAGGACTAAATGTAAGAATATAATCCTCAGAGAAACTGCACATTTTCCCTTTTGAAATTTTTTTACATGGATTCTGTACTATCACGTTGGTACTACGTGTACCAAGTCAGGGCAGAATGCATTTTTTCAGAAGTGTGTAGGGGTATTTCTAACAGAGGACGGTGTATTGCAGTATTAAAATTCCATCAATTTGATCTGCCTTTCAGGAGGTGGAAAAAAAGAAATCTATTACTTATTTCCATCTTCTTCCGCACAGAGTAACTTTGTCTGTCACTGCATATTGTGTTTGCTGTAAGTAATCACGCTGGAAGGTTAGTGCATGTTGTCAACTTTTAGGCCCGTAGCCTTCAGCAGCAGCACTTCCTGCTGTACTACAGCTTCCCCAAAGCAACCGCTGCTCGAGTGCTATTCAAATGTAGCAAATCACGAGCAATGGCACCGAGTACATTTCAAGAAATCCTTGTTTCAAATAAGCAAGCAAAAAGCTCCATCACCAACTTGCCCCATCTGATTTGTAAATCAATTTAAGCCTTACAATATTATGTAGAAACATGGGGCAAAGGACGTTTTAAGTAATGAGGTAAAGATGCACAGTTACAGTTTTAAAAGTGCTAAGCAGTCCTTCTTCGAGAAGCTAACTAACGGGATGAATGAGAAAAGGAATGACTCAAAATCCCGTTAGCTGCCGATTTTCACTCGCAGAAGTCTAAAAAAGTCCTAAATTGTTATTTTGCTCAATTTCAAAGGGATTAGCTGTGCAAAAAAACAAACCTGTTGAGCAACGCGGTCTAACCTGCAAATTAGTTAACAAAGATTGAAAAAAAAAAACCAAGTGTAGCGAATTACTCTAATCAATACTTACTTGTCCAGTCCAAAAAACACAAAACCCAAAACAAAACAAAGAGAGAAGATACTTCCACACACCGCGTGCGCCAACCACGGTCCCGTGGCCCCTCAAAGCCGAAACCCAACTGAAGCCCAGTTACACCAGCCCGTCAGCCGTCCCCGTCTCCACAGCTCCGGCCCGGCCACCGCTCCCCTCAGCCGGAGTCTCTCTGGGGACAGAGGCGCACCCCGAGCGCGCAGCCGCCGCTCAGCCTCAGGGCCGCTCCCCCCCCCCCCCCCTCCACGCCCCCGCTACCGTTCGGCCGTTAGCGCGCAACCGCTGCCGGGCGCGTGCCGCCTCAGGGGCTTCCGCGCGCCGTGCGCAGCGGAGGGAGGGAGGGACGGACGGACGGAGGAAGGGGGGAAGCTGTTCGCCGCCTCACCCCCGCCGGGGCTCCGCCGCCGCCGGTGGGCGCTGGGAGGCGATAGCGAGTCCTCGCCGCTGGAACCGCTCGGGGAACGCGAACGAGCGGGCGAGACTTTTACCTTTTCTCTCTTTTCCCGTCTTCACCCACCATGCTGTGGACGCCGCTGGCCGCGCAGGAGGAGCGGAGCCTCAGCCCGGTGCTTTTCTCCTGAGGAGATGAGGGAGGCGCGGTCGGGCCGGAGCTAGCGCTGCTGGCGCCTCATCCCCGTCCCCAGCCACCATGAGGGAAGAGAGAGAAGTCGCCGCCGCCGCGGCCGCCTCCCACCACGGACCCAGCCGACCCCCGCAGCACTGCCAGCAGCTAGACGGCGGCGGGGCGGCTGCTCCTCCGGCCGTGCCCGGCGGCGGAGGCAGCGCTGAGGGCCTGCGGAACGGCTACGTGAAGAGCTGCGCGACCCCCCTGAGGCAGGACCCTCCGAAGAGCTTCTTTTCCCTGCTGCTGTTCCCAGCCGCCACCTTTTCCACCTCCTGCCGGGCTCTGCTCTGCCTGGGCGCCCTGACCGCCGTTGTCCTTTCACTCCTGGCCTTTCACGACCGGGACAGCGCCGGGAGCCAGCAGGACGGGAGGAGCTGGCGGAACCCCCGGCCTCTGCACGCCTTGCTGTGCCTGACCCCCTGCCTCAGCCCTCTCTTCAGCATCGCCTGTGCCTTCTTCTTCCTCACCTGCTACCTGGCCGGTGGCAGGCGCGGGGAGCACGGCGGCGGCACGACCCGCTGGTGGCTGCTGGCGCTTCCCGTGTGCTGCTACTTGGGGGACTTCGTGGCGCTGCAGTGTCTGCTGCCTGCGGAGGGGCACGAAGAGGAGCCCCAGCCCCCCGCCGAACCGCAGATGGTCCTAGGCAGGCTCCTGACAGTGCTGGGCTCGGTGGCAGCTCTCACCCTGCTGCACAGCTCCCTGACTTTGCGCCGGAGCCTTCTCGTCTTGGTCTTCTCCAGTTTGGTGTGGTTAGTGTCGCTCACCAGCCTTCACTGCGTGCCCCCCGCCTTCAGACCGCTGCTGGCCGGCTCGGTCGGGGTGGCAGGCTGCCTCCTGGCACTCTGTGGCTGGGAGCACGGCATCTTCTCGGCTCAGAGGCGAGGAGCGCACCACCAGCATCATCACCACTCACGGCTCCCTAGCGTGGAGGAAAAAGTGCCTGTGATCAGACCCAGGAGAAGATCTAGCTGCGTATCATTAGGGGAAACTTCGGCCAGCTATTATGGCAGCTGCAAAATGTTTAGGAGACCCTCGTTGCCTTGCATTTCCAGAGAGCAGGTAGGTGTCTCCGAAACTGGAGGAAAAAACTTTCTGAGGAGTGAGCGCCACTCGCTTTCCTAATTGCTGTATGTGTTTGTGCTGGATGTCTGGCTAACTGACAAGCTCCTGTTAAAGGAATGGAGGAAAGCGTTAGTTCCTTAGGGGGTTTCTCATCTTGGTTATGTAGAACCGATACAATACTTTATGTCTCTATATAGAAGCTAAGCAGTAGTAATGTGTTTGCTATAGCTCCCTCCCTTTTTGTAAGATCTTAAATATTAAAAAGTAATTCTTATTGATTGGAACAAAACCCCAAACCAAACATATTCAGTATCAGCTACCTTGTTATTTTGATTGCTTCTTTTCCAAAGCCCACCTCCTCCGCTTCTGACAGCCTTTACGAGAGAAAGAAACCACAGCTTTCTAGCTGCTCGTAGTTGGTTCTTCCCACTTTCTGTCGACAAAATGATTGTTAAGTGCTAAAGAAATACCAGATTTTGGGTGACATGATCTATCAAATGCTGGTGTTGTCTAAGTAGCAGCTGTTCTGCCTTGCAGATATCCTTGTCTGTCTCTGTCCCTCTCACTCTCTCTTCCTCGCTTCACATAAATTAACTTTAGGTTTGAGTTGATGTGATTTAAACTCATTTTTTACTGAAGAGAGAGCTGTTCAGTAGAGTCTGGAGGGATGCCCGAAACGCTCAGTTTTCTTGAATGGAACTCTGTTGGTTTCTACCTCCCGGAAAACTTTTCAATGAGTCTTGTTTCTTGTAGCGTAAACCCCGAGAGGGGGAGTAGTGGTGGGGAAGGGGGTAGGGTTTGTTTTTATTTGGGAACTTGCACGTGAACTGCAGGAACGTTGAGTTGTGTTGCCGGTGGAACTGGCCCGAGGCTGTGCAAGTGAATTATCAGCCCGTTATAGGAAGGAGAATATGGGCAGTGTATTCATTAAACGTGCGAACGAACAGTTTCTGAGAAGTGACTGTTGCTACAGAACCCCCCATCTACTACTGCTGTGGTTGAAATTGATGGCTACTAAATAAAATGTTTTAATTTTGCTTTGACATATATTCCATAATGCGCTTGATGTGATTGACTGTGAGATAGGAGTGAGAAAATACGAGGTGAATCTGAAGCGGTCGAGTAGTTTCCGAGCCTTTCTCTCCCTGCACTTGCACGGTAGAGTAATACAGCGGTAATTGTTTTTGCATAGGATGTTGAAATGCAAGTACGCTGTAATAGGCTTCAGAAACAACTCATTCAATAAGTTTAAAATTCTCAAGTGCATACTATGAAAGACACATTAAAATATTGTACTAGCAGTTAAGATATGTAGGGAATACTGTATAATAATTTACTTTCTCTGTTCCGTTTTTTTCCCTTCTGGATAGGGAGTGTTCTCTTTTTTTTTTTTTCCCTTCCACATTTGTCTGCAATATGAAACCCCCAGAAAATATAGTTTCATTACCGTTCCTAGGTGATAGAAGATATTTGTTCTCATGCAAGTTACTAAATGCTTCTGTTGGTATTTGCCTCACTTCCTAAAAGCATGCACATATTTCAAGTTAAGGCATTTATTATTCTTTAAGTAACATCATAAACGTCAACTATAACTGAAGACGTAGAATTTATTGGCGGTACTTAAATCATATGTGTTCATAATAAAATGTAACTGTTTGGTAGACTTCCAGAATCTGATATCTTTGTTATCTCTGGAAATGAACAGAAATAACAGAGATCTGAAGTTCTTTATTTTCCTCATAGTCTTATTATGCTTTACAATAAATATTTATGCTTTATTAAGCCCATTTTAAATGTGATTCATGGATCTATGTTTTGTGCAGTATTTTATTTATGATTTTAAAAGGATAACAGAGGTGAAATCTTCCAATCTCCTGTGTGACTTGGAGAGAGATCAAACGTTGCAGAGCTGATAAAACATCAGTTGTTTGGGGGCAGGGAAAGAGAAGTAAGCCCATAATGTATGACTTTGAGTAAACACTACAAGGTTTTTATATGGTTTTCTTGAAACGGAGGGAATGTACACACTTGATGCTTTTCAGAGAACATTTATTGTGTGAATTTTCTTTAAAGACTAATTGCGTATTTTGTTATTATTTATAAAAAATTACAATGATTCTTTTCCAATATTAATACTTTAAGAATGAGTTTAATGAGCATTGTTTGGAAGATCAGTGGAATACAAGGAATGTGCTGCAGGTTCATCATGACAAGAATACTTTGATGACTGAGAGCTAAGTTGCTACTGTGATACCATTAGATGTATTTTCTATGATGGTTGTGAACCTCTTGTATGTAGAGGTTTGTATGAACCTGTGCAATCAGGGGCATATAAGAACAAAAAAAGCCAGATGTATCAAATCATAGAATATCAGGTGGGTAGGGACTTCAAGGATCATCTGGTTCACCCTTTCCTGGCAAAAGCACAGTCACAGTCTAGACAAGGTGGCCTAGGACCCTGTCCAGCTCAATTTTAAGTGTCCGGTGCTGGGGAATCCCAACATTTCCCTGGGGAGGTTATTCCAATGGCTGATTTTTCTAATAGTGAAATATCTTCCTGTTGTGCAGATTTTAGTTTTTCTTTGAGGAAAATAGGGAATCCTAGTACTGACCTGAAGTTTTCAGTTACTTATTAATTTGAAATTCTGCAGACTCTTTGCCTAGTTAAATACACAAGAAAATAATGATATCAAGTTGGCTTGTATGTTCATTAATAAGTTCAAGCCAACAACTCTAAGGGGTCTGTATGCAGGTAGTGGGGGAGAAGGACACATGACAGAGGTATGTACGACCAGCAGTGTGCTCACACTGGAACTGGATGGAGCTATCACTGTTTTCTGGGGTAGAAGTGGAAAGAGGGCTGTGAGCAGGATCCTGTAAGCACAATGTAGTTTGAGGTGGGAGGACAGAGTCTTGAATAGATTGTATCTTGAATTTTTTATGTGAGCATACTTAAATGCCGTTGTCAAAATACATAACTACACAGAGAAGGAAGCAATACATCTATGATTAAGGCTAAAAAATTATGCAAATGCAACGTCTTTCCTGAGTTCTACTGTCTTAATACCTCTGCTCACAGAGATTCATATGATTTAAGCAGTAAATGGCCTTTTCATAGTCTTACCTTAGTGTTCATCTTGTCCCTAAATAGGAAATGCGTATTAGCAGTGTGACTTCAGTATTGGTTGGTAGTACAAATTTTGTGTAGGTGATTGCAAGTATTAATTGGATGCAATGTATTAGCTGTACCTACAGCTGCTGGTGTCAAAGAGATTTTCTTCATTGACAGTTGCATATTTAGCTCTGGATTTCTATTTTTTTTCCACATGAAAACCAAATCAGAATTTGGTATCTACAAGGTGCTTCTCACTATTGGAGATTTTGTAAGCACTCTGTATCAGGATTTTTTTTTCCTTGAGTAAAGAGTAGGCCGTTGTAACTAAACACACAGGGTGTGTGTTCCAAACAATCTGCAAGCAGAGCTGATACTTTTCCCAGTTACCTGACTAGGCTCAAATATATAGGAGGCTGGGATATTTCATGGATAAAGACTGCTTTCATGCTGCACACTTAATTGCAGGAAGAATTGTCTTGTGGTTAGGTTGTTGGATTGACTGTCACCTCTCCCCAGTTTCTTTCCCAAGCTCTCTTGTACCTTTGATGCATTACCTTTAGAAAGATGAGGACTCAATTTCAAGAGTATGTAATATTTATGTAACTTGAAATTAATGCAGGTCCCTATTCCCAGACAAGTTATTTCTGTGTCTCTTACCTATTTTTGAAACAAATTATACTTTGTCCTTAAGTACTTGAGGTATAAACTTTCTACTGCAGAGCCTGTCTGTTAATACGTATTTTACAGTGTCTTAAAATTGTTAAATTCGGATACAGTTGGCAGCCTAGAAACACATCAGCCTTTACTTGTTGATTGCAGCCAATAACATAAAATGTAACTCTTCTTGCTGCACGTCAAGATTTATTCCTGTTGTTAACAGACTTTGTATCTCTTGGGGTTTTATTGTTTGTCTTACAGAGAAAATCAAGGTAGAAATGTGGGTGTGTTGTGAAGGTAGTCAGTTTCAATGGGATACAACCGAGTGTGGAATATAGAAAGAGAAGGATTACACGGTGAAAGTAACGGTCTTGGAAAACTGTTTCTGCATCTGTATTTGGGTTTTATAGGATGTCTGGTTCTGTCTGACCTTGACAAAATGTTTTGCACTAAGTGAAATGTCAAATTAAACTCCTGGTAAGAGTTGCATCCTTTTTTTTTTTATATATATCTTGAAGTTATATTCCTGAGGTATTATAATGCAAAGAAAGGATTATTTGAGCACGATCTGCCCATAGATACCAATGCTCAGCATTCCAGATGGTGTCCTCTGGCAAAGTGACCAGTCAGTGTAGCAAAGGGGTTGACCGATTCTGCAGGTGTGGTTTCATAGAAAGATAATGTAAAAGGAGAAAGGAGGAAGACAGCTGCTGTGGAAATGCTGAAGAAACTTGGAGGAAGGTGAGGGTGGCATCTTAAAGGGGTGATCAGAGTGTCAGTAGGAAAGAAATGGAGGAAGTTGGGAGAGAAGGTTTTAAGAACTGTGTGATTGTCTGTGTCAACGAAAAGTAAAGGATTTATTGGATAAAGCACTAATTTTCAGCTTTGACTAGGAAGACGTTTGAAACTCATGAAAAAAAAATTTTAGAGATAAGGAAAAAAGGTGCCCAGGAATGTAGCTAGAATAGCAAAGGGAAGAGCCTCCACACTGCAGTTTGTGAACAGTGCATTCTGTAAAGTTAAATATGAAATGAAAGAGAAGTACAAGGAGTTGGGTATATTTTCTCACGTGAAAACACCTCATCTTTTGAGACAGTGTATGTCTGTGCATGTGTATGCCTGACAGTACTATTCTAATAGTTGAACTTGACCAGCTGAACTGATTCAATATTATGGCATTAGCAGCTTCAAAGATGGCAAATTCCAGCAAGTTTTATGGAAAAAGGTGACTGGGAAGTAAATGGAATATGCCCTAACACAGGGCAAATCTGCAGTGTGAGCTGAACTCTTAGAATCCACGAGAGTGTCTCTCATGTCATGAGTGAATACCAGAACCAGGGGACAGGAATTCTGTTAAAGCCCATGCCTTATTTGACAATTGATAGAAAAATTATATTAAAAAAAAAACCAACCTTTTTTTCTTTTGGCTTTGGATACCTAAAAATGAAAACTGAGCAGCCTTACCTTTGTTCAAAAAAATCTCTGAAGAAAACCAACTGTAATTCTTGGGTCAGATGTTCAGATACTAGTTGCTGAAGATGGAATAAAGTAAATCTTGTATTTTTGCGCAAAGATGAGGACTGCAGGCAGGGAAACTGGGAGATGTAGTCTGTTCTATTGTTGATGCAATATCTTGTTGAGGAAAACTGATGAGAAACTTCTGCCTGCCAAATGAGAAGGGAGGGCAGACCATGGGAAATTACAGCCATAGAATATTTTGTTGAAATCCCTTCAATTCTTTCCATTATAAAACTGTGTGGAGAGAGAGCTGAAAGAATAGTTTTAAGATGAGAATAAAGGGGACTGAAAAGATACAGTTTTCACCATGACTTTTTCATTGGGTGAAAACAATGCTTAACAAGACAGAAAGACACAACAATATAAATTGTAATGGGAAAAAAAAGTAGTGGCACTTTCCTGCAACTCAGTAGCAGGCACGATAAAGGTAAAAAGGTGAGGGCTTGGATTGGTAAGGGCAGACTGTAATATATGAGAGAATGTTAGCAAAGCATAAAAAGGATTAGTTACTTTAAGGATCTAGTGGAAATAAAAGAGTTCTAGGGGCTTACAAGCAGATAGGAACCACAGATGTTAATAAATTAGAGTTCACAGGGTAACAAGTAAATTGACAGATGGTGTTTGGAAATGCAAAGTGCCACAGAAGCAATAGGAGGGATCTGTCCTTATGGAAGACCAAGTTAAGTGAATGGCTTTAGTGATGAGTATGACAAAATAATGTGTTCTAGGAACTAGAGGTGGCATAAGAGCAAGTGACTGCTGAAATAAAATTACAGTTTTCAGAGCATTTTTGTATTTGAAAGCAGACCATGCAGCTTTGGGGAAGGGCATAATTCATACAGATATGGGCAGATGGTGACCAGAAGTATGTTTGGATGTGGTGGGCCATCCCTACTTCTTAGCTTTTACACATAGTATGTTCTTTTGAAACAAGTGCATATTTATGGGAGTGGGACAGAAAAGGGCACAGATATCATAATATTTTTATATCCTTCTGCTTATTTGTCAGTCCAATATTTATGAAAACCAATATTTATGCTGCTATGCAGAACAATCATAAGTCCCAATGCTACTTTGGGCAAGAGGTGTAGAAAAAGCTGACATATTTCCAATTAAATTGGTATTGAATGGTAATCCTGACAAGTTTTTTTTAACCAGTGCTAAGCTGCAAACCCAAGTACCTTCACTAAGTTAAAGGCATATTTGCAGCAAATGTTCCATTGTTCATTTGATAAATGAAAGTGTGTTTTATGAAATGTTAAAATGATCTTTTTCCTGTATAATGTAGTAATTTAAAACTGTTCAAGATACCACAGAAAATGTACCATGTAAAGCTGTATTTGGGTGCTTTGGATTTGGTTTTGAGAGATCTTTCCTCTTTTATGAGGAACATTCCAGACTTGGATTAGCATATAGGTATGTTGGTTTAGCTATATCCACACTGGTAAGAGCAATTGAGAAATGCAGATGGGATTTAATTTGGGGTGAGTACTTTCAGTATGCTCCAAACAAACAGTGCTGCTTCCCCACCCCAAAGGAACTGTGCCACTGTCAGGTGGTGATACAGCTAGCCTGTGTTACACCTGCCTGTTGCATCTCTTGTCAGTATGGTTTTATCAGCAAAGTTCATAATACAGAATAAACTTTTTTGAAAGTGTGTGCAGTTTAAAGTTTGATGAGGTAAGTTTTATCAGGTTTTATTGAAATAAAGGCTGAAATATGACTCTGCATAGGCACTATGGTATTAGAATGTTTCTTTTAATCTTTGTTATTGGTCATGTTACATTTTCTTTTTTTTTAAACACCTTTAACAGGATAGGAGCTAAACTAAAGGCTAAAAATACTAGGCTACCTGTTAACACTAAGAGGATTAGCATGATTTGTGTTCTAGTGTGGCCCAAAATTAAAGGCCTGTATTTACGTTTAGGGTATTTTTATTTTTCTTAGGAGTCAGTTTAACATTACAGATTCTATCATAGCATAATTTATATGGAGGTTTTGATTTTTTTTTTCCCTTCCTAAGCATTGTTGTGTGACACCCATTCGCCGCTTCAGGCGTATAATTTTGTTCCTTCTGCCTAGTAGATTCTCTTAAAGGAATTCTAAATTTCTGGGTACTCTTAAATTATTAATATAGGTCAAGAAATACACAGTATTTTTTTATGACCAGGTCTCACTGAATTTTTCTGGTACTTTCTGGCTCTCCAGAACAGTTTATCTTTTCACACAAACTACTGATGTGCCTACTGTTTTTCAGCATTTGATGACTGATAAGCACTAGTCTTAATATCCTCTGTGAGAGACTTGTTGTGACCAAGAAACCTTAGATATTCATGCTTTACAGAAGTGGATGGCCTTTGAGCTGGACTTGTAATTGTGGAAATTAATTGACATTTGTGAGCTTTCTCTGAGGTAGGAATTGATCTCTATTTGTAAAACATTAGTAGTAGTCACTAAAATTCAATGTTGCGTATAGTTTAATGATGCTAACTTTAAAGAGAAAGGAATATTTTTGTGAGAAGTCTTAAGTGATCATTGTCTTGATTAATGCCTGCAATAGCCCTCATTTCATTTGGTTTGCCACCTAGACAGTGTGATGTATAAATGCACTCACAGGATCTTTGAAACCCCTCTTGCAATTCCATAGTATAGTACACATTCTCACCCCCTTAGAATTATCCTCATTAGACAGTACAAAGTTACATTTCAGTTAATTTAAACTGCATTTTTGAGGATACAAGCGGTTTTGATGGTCTTATGAGTTGATAGTAGGGGAGGGAAAATTGTGTTGAAACCTTAAAGTGGGATTAGGAGACTGAAGAAGTTTAGGTCCTGCTGTGCCTGTGAAATGCCATCTGCTCTGGCACTGCCCTGAAGGAATTGGCTCAGACAGGAAGAAGTAAAAGCACACTCACACAGTTTTACTCTTTACTAGTTGGATCGGCAAGAAACAGGATTTATTTTGCTTGGGGAAAGATGAATGTTGATCTGGGTTATACTGTTTCCATTGAGATTGTCCGTAGACCAGTGCACTGAAACACAGATAAACCTACAGTGTATTACTGTTTATAGACTGGGTTAAATAAACACAGGCATTAATGATGACAGTGGCTTAGTTCTTCCTAACATCTTAGTCTAGGATAAAGCAGTATATTTCACACCTTAACTAGAAAACATGAACAAGCTTGTGTTGTCCACCCCGTATGTGTTCTCTTTCTGTCCTTATTTCAACTAGCTGCATTTTCAGGGCAACATAGTATATCCATTTGGGGATCACTGAAGCAGCTTACAAAGCAGTTTTCAAATGAAACTTGTAATGGGAGAATTTCAATCCATTGTGCACACACATGTTTAACTAGGCATCTTCTAGTCTCTCTTATTTATTTATTTATTTTTTAATAGTAAGAAGCTGTGTAATGTTATTCAGGAGCTCTCCAATGATTAAAGAAATATAGTACATCTATCTGAAGTTAAAATGAGTGATTACCGTAATGTAAATAGCAGCTTTGTGCTGCTATGGCAAAGCGTAGTTGAAAGTATTGTGATTACAAATATCTGTTAACTTATTTTTATGCAGTTATGGCAAGCAGTCATTAGAATCTGTATCAGGATTTCCTACTACTTTTTATTCACCACAGAATGTTTCCATGCCATTATACTATTGAAAATCTACTTTTTCCTTCTATTTGGAATTTCTAGTTGAACAAGTTGGTTAAGAAAAAAGAGTTCATGTTAATGACCAGTCTTTTTTGTAATTGCTGTAATTATTTTTCTTAACTGCCATCCTGTTTGTTACATTCCAAATGACTTTTAAAGAAGCTTGAAAATAATAGGTTTGTGAGCAATTTTCTGTGATGTCAAGATGAAGATAAGAAAACAGGAGTAGTTGAGTGGAGGCAGATGCTGGCTATTGCTTTAAAGTGTGACCTGTGTTTTCAAAACCTCGGGGACAATGGTCATCATATCAGAGACATGTGCAGAATATTCTGAAGAAGAAAAGAACACTTCAGTCTATATGTGAAGGGTTGTATTTTTTAAATGAAGAGTAAGAATAAAGACTAGTTAAAGGGCCCTAGGCCTCAAGCAGTCTTGTTTAAAACTGAGTAAAACTCTATTCTTGGCTATGAAATTTGGGTAACCCACCATTAAAGATAAAATTTCAAGACAAATTTATTTAGAAACTGATGTTATATCTGTAAATATGAAATTGACAGCTTGTTCAGTGAAGTATCTTACAACTTTAGAAAAGTTGTAAACTGTATTTTATATAACTAACTGATGCCATTTCAGAATTAACTGCAAGAGTCAATATGGCTTTAATAATGGACCTATAAAGTTACATAGTTAGCCTTGTATATTTTTTTTATAAGACTAATTGCTAGTTAGAAACTCATTGCTAAAGATTTGTAAGTCTTCTGTACTTCTCTTTAAACTTATTGTAGTAGGAAGCTCCCTAGAGTCAGAAGAACACTTAAGCTTTCAAGTGGAAAAGAACATGTGTTTTACAGTGTTTAAGGACCGAGATTATAGTCCTTACTTGTTTAAATATTCACAGGGTTTAATGTAATTTATAACTTTAGTTCTCTAGTAGCAAGTGTTAACAATCTCAGATGAATACATTCTTAAAGCTGTGTTCCTTTCACCTGAATGGTGATGGACAGGTTGGTGTGCCTTTAGAAAGCATGTCTTAATTTTTACTTATTTGGACCTTGAAAGGACAAGAAAAATAATTTCACAGGAGATTAACGTTCAATAATAAATTGCTTACTTGCTTATGTGTGGGGTTTTTATTTTTTTTAATATAATTTTTCTTTCTGTATTCTGTCCTTATCTGTTCTTATTTTTACCATAATTTTACCGCATCTTCCTATCAGTGTGTTCTTTCTCTTTCTACCTGTTACAAGATCAGTAACCTATTTTGGTCCAAAATTACAAGTATCTTTCAGCAAAGGCGTAAAAATGGTCTGGCTGAAAACAGTTAATTTTTTTTAGAAACCTGGCAACCCAATTATTGTTTAAAAAAAGTGTAGAACATTTAGTAACATGTTTTATAAAATAGAATAAATAGGTCTTTGCATTTACAGCATAAAAATGTTCTTAGAATCTCTTGCTTCAGTACCATGTAAATGTCCATTATTTAAAAATTATACACAAGCAGACTGATTCTGAAATGGTGTGTCAAACTTATACAGACTCTTTTACCTTGATACTATACAATATGGTAAAGTTCTTTGTTTTCCCATTTTGTTTTTGTAGTCCTGCAAGTTAAATGCAAGGCACTTACTCACCAGCTTCATTCTGCATAAGCACAATTGCAAATTTATTTTTAAGATCTGAATTTGTAGGCTTTTGTAGTTTGTAGCTTATTCTTTGCTGCCCAAATAGAATCTGTATGTCTTCCCTAGTTTCAAAGCTCAAAACAGCCTTCTGTTTATTTCCTGGATAGAGGGGACAAAGGTTTTCTAGGTGTTGGGGTTTGTTTTATTTTGTTTTGTTGGGTTTGTTTGGGGTTTGTTTCTGTTGGTTTTGTTTTGGTTTGTTTTCTTAGGAGACTAAAGCATTAGGCATCTTGTTTATGTTTTGCCTAACTCTTCTCTATTGTAAGTGAGTGGTGAGGGAGAAATAGGAGTAGTATTAGCTCAAGTACTGCAGTTGTAGCCAGAGTAGATGGCTGACCAATGCTAAGAGGGAATGATCCATGCCTGAAAATATAAATGCTGAACATCTTACTCCCTTTTACTTCTCCTTTCAAAATAGAGGAAAAGAATTAGAGGATTTGTGTTTGGCAAAGTACCTTCCTGGGTTGTTTGAGAGCTATAAGAAAGCTTTGCCTGATCTTTATAATACTGATGTTCAAATGTACAAAAATGTACAAATTTAAAATTTCTGATTACAGCGTGAGTTGTAATGGTCAGTAAGAGCAGAGGCAGTTTGAGCTTAATCTCAAAGAGCAAGCAAATTTAACTGGACTTCTTCAGATTTATTTTTTATTTTTTTTAGTTCTGAACTTTATTTCCAATATCTGAGTAATACTTTGGCTCAGCTTGTCTGTTAGGTTACCAGCTCTGTCCCAGGTCTGTCTTTTTTTTTCCATCGGCTGTGCTTCACTTTTGGAGACGTTCTGCAGTGGTACCCCTGCAGATTTCAGGAAGAGGGATAAGCCAAAAAAAGCCAGAGTAAAAGAGCAGTGAGTTCCCTGCATCTATTGTCATGATCATCATTTAAGAGTTGTCTAGCTTGGTGAACAGAGCTATACTTTTCTTCTTGTGTCCCAGTCAGAGTATAGGAGGAGGCAGCTGGAGTTTTTGTATATTGTGATGGTGGATTTTGTAGTTGGTGGATTGTTATAAGACAGATAACAAGTCTGAGCATTGCAAAAATACTCTTATCATCATAGAATCATAGAATAGTTAGGGTTGGAAAGGACCTTAAGATCATCTAGTTCAGACCCCCCTGCCATGGGCAGGGACACCTCACTCTAAACAATGTCACCCAAGGCTTCATCCAGCCTAGCCCTGAACACTGCCAGGGATGGAGCATTCACAGCTTCCCTGGGCAACCCATTCCAGTACCTCACCACCCTCACAGTAAAGAATTTCTTCCCTAGATCCAATCTAAACTTCCACTGTTTAAGTTTGAACCTGTTACCCCTTGTCCTATCACTACGGTCCCTAATGAAGAGTCCCTCCCCAGCATCCCTGTAGGCCCCCTTCAGATACTGGAAGGCTGCTATGAGGTCTCCACTCAGCCTTCTCTTCTCCAGGCTGAACAGCCCCAACTTTCTCAGCCTGTCTTTGTACAGGAGGTGCTCCAGTCCCCTGATCATCCTCATGGCCTCCTCTGGACTTGTTCCAACAGTTCCATGTCCTTTTTATATTGAGGACACCAGAACTACACACAATACTCCAAGTGAGGTCTCAGTATTTGGGTAGACTTCCAAGCCCTGTAGACGCTAGTCTTACGCTCAAAATGGTGTTGTTAGACATCAATCACTTAACTGAAATGTTTGTCACTTGGTGCCTTGCTCATATTTACATCTAAGTACTTTTTAGTGGTCTCTGACAGAACTTGTTTGTGGATGTTCTTCCACTTGGTTCTAATCCAGGCATCTAAAACCTCATTTTTCCAAAGGTGTCCTCAGCAACCAGTTTATGTTTCAGTTTTGAGGAACCTGTCTGAACTTTGGAACCCATAACCTAAAGCTGTCATGTGGCTCATGATTTCACTCAGGACTCCCTGATCCATTGCTGACTAGAGCTGAGATGGGAATCTCTGTAACCCACCATAACACTGCAACAATAGTCTCATTACACTGTGCTGGTTTTCTTCCTTCCCCTACAGTGATATCTGGGTTCCACAACATGCCTTATGTCATCACAGGTTTTCTGTCTATCATTGCCTCTTCATCCCTGACACTTCCTGATCTCTTTCTGGAATTTACATGACCACATACTAGATTAATTTATTTTTTTTTTCCCCGTGAGCTGGCTTTCCATTCAATTGAGGGAAATAGTCTATCAGCGAAGAAAACAGGTTTTTTTCCTGCCTTCCTACCTAGCATATGCCTACTGCAACATCAGAACAAAGAGGAATGCAGGTGTATGGGAGGAAGTGATGCAGAGGGAAACTGCTAATAGAGTAGAAAAGCCTGCTGATGGAAACATCTGCATTTATAGAAAAACATCACTGAGATGCTAACAAGTAGTTAATTGCTGACTAAGCCAGAGTATCAGTCATATCGTGTAAACATGTAGCTCTTTTTTTGGTTCTTATTTTCTGCATAAGTATAGTTGCCAGTGCCTACCTACATGCTGTTTCTTGGAGTTATAACTCAGGCCAGTCGTTTTTCTGGACCCCCGAGCCTCTTTGCCTAAACCCTCACATTTTGTGTTTTGGAATATGGATAAGTTATGATACTAGATTTGGTGAAGAAGACTTCCCAAGAAACTGGAGAATCTATGATGTATTTGAAAGAATGAGCCTTCCAGTTATTGGAAAATCAGGACTGGTTTAGATCTCTTTTAGAGCAGTTCTGACTGGCATCCTGAGTTAGTAAGCTTTTCTGAGAAGTCCCTAACATCGCCTCTTATTTGCACCTTCACGTTTTTGATATTCACTTCTCTTTAGTGGTCAGGAAGCTGCTGTGGCAGGTTGTCCTGGTTGTCATCTGTCTTTCAGAACACTTCAGGGGATTTCCCACGAAAAATTGCACTGGGTAGATCAGCCAGTGAAGGTGGCAGACTCTTTTTAGCAGTACATTTCATGTGCATTTTGTCTTGATGAAGCATTGCCCATAATTTTTAAGCAAAATAATTACCTTGCCTTTTTGCTTTGTTTGTGCCCCACAACCATTTCATAGCACAGAAAAACATTTGTGTTTTGTACCAGATAAGCACCGATGTCAGCACATAAAAGCTCTGTGCTGGAAATAGTTTGTTTCATGTTTATTCATGTTCTGAAATGACCAAATTCAAATCAATATTTAAAAATAACTCATAAAATCATTTTTTGTGCAATATATTTAGAGAAAGGGCATCATTTGCATTTTTCTTTTTAAAATAATATGTTTGATTTTTTTGTTTTATTTGCTCTAGAATCTGCCGTTTCCGTGCGAGATAGCTCACTGATGAGATCCATGCTCGCGGCATCTTTTTAGCTCAAAATCAAATCTTTGTTTTCCTTGGTGTATGCAGTAACTGGTTTGTGATACATTGTTAAAACGTGCTTTCTACTTATATATGAATGCATACTTATTTGAAGTGAATGACAAGTAGTTTGATAGATCCTCTTGATGTTTGTATCTAATTTACTTTGGCTAGAGTATAAACTCAGGAAAATTCTGGAACTATAAAGTTAAAATCAGAGCTACAGATAATTCCATGTTTTGTTTTTTTTTTTTTAAATCTGCAGGTGACTTGTTGTTTTGTTTGTTTGTTGGTTTTGGGGTTTTTTTTAAGTTTAATTTGTGGCAGAAACTTTCCGTAGCACAAATGCAAATTAAAAGATCTGTTACATATATTTTAATTTTAAAAGATATTTTCTTTCTTATGTTTTCCTTATTAAAGAGAAAATGCAGTGTAGAGAGCTACTGCAGAGGTGTGAGAAAATTAAAGTGTATACACAAAACATCACTGTAAAAGTTAATTTCTAGATAGGGCAGGTTAGCTGCAAAGATGTTAGTCAAGGGTTAAGCTCAGTATGTTTCGCTGGCTGCTGAGTGAAACAGGATGCAGTGACTACATTGTCAGACTGCTGGTGTGAGTGCAAACAGATGAGGAAATGCTGGATCAGGCACTTCAGCAACTTGGGCTGTTACCTAGGAAACTGCTTGCGTCATACTTGCCAGCAATTAGCTTACAGTTCTTTTATTTTTGATAGTGTTGCAAGCTGAACTCTACTATTACAAAGGAAAAGACTGGCTTCAGCTCAAACTGTTCAGTTGTGACTGTGGCTATGGCGCACAGGAGAATTTGCAGATTGCTACTTCAGGATAAATTGAAAAATTATTTAAAGTCTCCAGCCTACTTCCCAAAGAACATTGTAGTTGTGCTTGATTCTGAAAGACTTATAATCAAATTTTTGTGATCTGTATGAAAATGATCTTCCTTAGTTACCGTAATTAAGTACTGTGCAAGTTTCACCTGCTTGAGACCACTGTCTTTTCCAGCGATTACACTGAAGTATTCTTCCATGTTACTTATTGAAACATAGGTTTCAAAATTAATGTTACCTGAGGTTTAACCTCTAAAGCAAAAGCGATTCTCTTTCTAAATACTTATTTCTGCATTGATTAAAATTCAGAAACCTCCAGTGGTTACCTAGTCATTAATATAACCCAGTTAGTGTTGAAAGCTGTGTGTGTTTTATCTCAGAAAATCAACATGTCTTCTGCATTTCACTTAGAAACTGTAAACAAATTCACAGTAGCTGGTTTAATATTGATGCGTGTTATTATTGTGGATATTGCCTTACGGCTAGCTATGGCTAGTTAGTTTTTAGGGAAAAGCCATGCAGAGACCAACAGGTGTAACCAAAAGTGTTTGTATTTTTTTGTATTTTTTTTGTTACGTAGGCAAACACATGAATAAAGTTAGATTTTAATAAACTAGTATTATGTTACATAGTTAAAGGCTAAACTTGTTAAAATGTCAAGGTTAATACAGAATATGCTTGTGTTCCTATGATTGTGTGAAACTTAGTTAAATATTTCAAAGCATTTGAATATTAGGATTTTCAAATTAATTTGGAAGAATTCTTTTGTATAAAAGCCCTGCATTTTCGTTCTTGTCAAAAGAAAAACTTTGACAGATCATCTGTTAGAGCTGTGTTAGTATCAGAAGTCTATATGCAAAGCTCCTGGAGAAAAAAATTGAACCAACCAATCAAATCATCAAATCTTCCTACCTTCTCAGCACCCCTGAAACAACCCTCTCTAACAACAAATAAAAACCAACTCCAAACCACTCTCCATCTCCCTTCATCACTATTCCTCTCCCCGCTCCCTTCCCCCCCCCCCCCCCCCCCCCGAATGCAAGGCATAGAAAGATTGTGTATCTCTGCTTCTGCACATTTCTGATAGATAATTTAGCTGTAAGACTCTGGCAGCCTATATATTTAGGACAATTTTCACACTGTAGGGAGTGTCATCAATGGTTAGCCGGTCAGTGCGGTTGCATTCCAAATGCTGATCACTGTCTATATGGCCTGGGATCTTTGTATGACATTGTCTTCGATTTTATTAAAAAAAAAGCCCAAAACAACAAACCCATACCAAAAAAAACAAAAGAAAAATAAATTATGTGTGAGTGAAGATGGTTAAAGCACTGGGATGACATTTGAAAGGAAGAGTAAACTTATTTCCTGCTAGTTCAAAACAGCTTGACTTGAGTTAAGACTTAAACAGGGGAGGTTTAGATTGGATATAAGGAAGAAACTCTTCCACTGTTAGGGTAGTGAGGTAGTGGAATGGGTTGCCCAGGGAGGTTGTGAATGCTCCATCCCTGGCAGTGTTCAAGGCCAGGTTGTGCAAAGCCTTGGGTGATGCGGTTTAGTGTGAGGTGACCTTGCCCATGGCAGGGGGGTTGGCATCTTAAGATCCTTTCCAACCCTAACTATGCTATGATTCTATGACTTGTCCAACCTCACTAAAACATCATTGAATGTGACCACTGATTGGTATGTGCTTTATCTGGTATGTATTCATATTATTTCAGTTGCAAGGCATGAATTTTTACCATTGAAGTCAACGAGTATTGGGATTTAAATATTACCACAGCAAGCTCTGGAAATCACGTTTTTTAACTGTGAATTTTGTCCTGAATCCCTTCAATTCTGGACATTAAAATGGAGGTTATGGTGTCATTAGGTTGCTGCCGGGTTCCATGAGTTTGCATCCAGTAACTTCGCCATTTTTGTTAAGGCAATGTCTGCAAGTTATGTGCTAGAGTCACAGATTCACAGAACAGTTTGGGTTGGAAGGGATCTTAAAGCTCATCTAGTTCCAACTCTCTGCCAGGGGCAGGGACACATTCCACAAGGTAATGTTGCTCCAAGCCCTGTCCAACCTGGCCTTGAGCACTGCCAGGGATGGGGTAGCCACAGCTTCTTTGGGCAACCTGTGCCAGTCCCTCACCATCCTCACACAGATGCATTAACCATATTGAATATTTTGTTTTATCCTCATTTAGTATTTCAGCCTGTAAGCCTTGTCAGTTTTCCTTCAGTGTTGTAAATGAGAATTAAATGATCATATACTTTTTTTTTTCATAACTTCTAATATTGTCTAATGATCTGAATTTAATCTTTATTCTGGCACTTTTCAGCTATTTTCAAAGTGCTTTTATGAGCTGACAACATTCAGTTCCGTTCCTAATGTCTGTACTGATATTTCGTATCCATACATGTTTCATGCAAGACAGTAGTAACAGATTGAACTGCAGCATCGTAAGACACCACGTGGCTGTTTAATCTTTCAGGCACTGCAGTAAGGGATGCATCTTTTTTCAGCAAAGTCTTTGAAGTTTTGTATGATTTCTGGGGAAACACTTGGTTTATATCTACTGCAGTCTCCTTACTTCATAATCCACTTTTCTAATACTGTATGTTCTGTAACTTTTAGAACCAGATAGAGAGCTGCTATGAAGGAGAAAAGGGATTAAAGTCTCTTCCATCTCCTTCTAGTTTGATTTTTTAAAAACGAATCAATAAAATGTTATTTGCAACTCTTACGCTAGAAGTATTTTGTAGAAAATTCCACTGAAAACATCAAGGAAGTGACTGATAGTCCGTTGCTTCTTTATGCATGTAGCTAAAATGGGCAGCGGGCAGAGCACCTTGCATAGATAATTTTGTTCATCAGGAATATTTTCATATTTTTCTGTGCAGCACGAAGGGTTTATTTTCTTTATTTTCTCATCATATAGTTATGTACCTAAATGATCATTAAAATCACCTAAGATGGGCAGGCTTTTAAAAAAACAGTATTATTCCCATTGTCTAATTTGAATAGCATTTTTCCAAGTATTTTTATTTTAAAACTGTCTTTGCCAGTAATGTATGGTGGTTTTGGTTGGGTTTTTGTTTGTTTGTTTCCGTGTCATCATTAAGATCAATAGATGAAATGATGTAGACTTACTTCTGTTCACCAACCGCTTTCTCCTGATATTAAAATCTCTTTCCTGTGAATAGGAAATTTCTCTACAGCTCCACCCTAGGACATCACAGCTTCAGCCTGCAGTAAACCTCTTTGGGCTTCTTTGTTTGTTTTGGATTTTTGGAGGGTAAAAGCTAGGGGGAATTACCGAGAGGAATGCCTTAGCCATCCCTAAATTTTCCTGGCATGTTGCAAGTTTTCCTTTACTATTTTGTGATTTTCACTGTTTATTTGTTATCTGTGTCCAAGTAAGTAACTTGTTTCCAGTTTCTTCAGTGTCAGGCTCTCTCAGTGTTTGGTATCCACATAGAATTTGAGTCCTTAATCAACAGAACCTAAAGTTCCTTAGAATCCTGTGGAATGGAGAGCATGTTTCTCCTTTTCACTGCCTTAGATTAGTTCAGGTGGTTATTCCCTGTGTTCATACCTCCTTATATTTTTCTTCTGGGGTAGTTTTTTTTATAAACATTTCTGACTTAAAGCATTGTCCTCTGTGCACTGTAGCTGTTTAGAAGAAATGTTTTTTGCTAAGATGCATCTTGGAGGCCAAGACTTCAAAGGCTTTTGAAGTCAAGTGATACAGTGGTAGCAGTAACTTTTCTATACTTCCCTACTTTTATTCTATTTCATTTTAGAATGATGAGCTCCTGTATTTGTGTCTGATATCTTCTGTTTTTTTCCTCAATCTTTCTCATTGTTCCTTGATATTCAGGTGGTTTCCTCCCCACTGGCATTTTTTTTTGTTTTGGCTGATAATACCAGCAGCAGAGCTAACTAAAATGTGTGGTGCAACAGCAGCTTTTGTGTACTGGGAGGCAAAATTGCAGTACAAGTCCTGATTAAAATTTTGAGCTCTGAGGTCAGAGCACGATAATTTTCTGATGCTAAGAGCTGTGTCCAATTTAAAGCAATTCTTATGGAGGCACAGAAAAGGAAGGTGGTTTTGTTTTCTTTGTTTTTTTTTTTTTTTGACCTTTGGACATATCCTTTCAAATCTGAATGCTCCTATTCAAATGTTCCAATTCCCTGAATGCTTTGTGGCACTTCCACTGAAAGGAGTGGTCCTTTCCAGCACTGCCTGCTCGTTCCTGCCCTGACACCATCCCCTTTTGTGCTGACACAAGCATTCATGAAACTACACAGTGAACTAAATTGGGGAACTAATCCATGTTAAAAGTAATCAGTTCTTTTTGTAGCTCCTTGCCACGTGTCTGCATGAATGCTTTTGCTGCATGAGGGAGGGAGCAACACGGATGGGAATGAGCAGCTGAGGGAAGGCAGGACTGCTCCTTTGTTGTTGCAATGCCAAGTTGTGCTGATTTAAGAGAACTAATGGCACTGCAGTGTAAAGAATGGATGTGTTAGAATGTCCCAATAAATCAGTCAAAATCGCACCCCCTTACACCCAAAAGCATCTATATTTTGTCTATGTCTTGAGTGTACTGTATATTCTGTGTTTGTCTGCTTGAGGATAAAGGAACAGAATACGTCAGCATCGGAGAGCAGAAATATGGCAAATAGGTACTTAAAATGACAGATATTGAGCTATTCCAGTCAGATATGGTATCTTGCCTCAATATAACATTATACAAAAAGTTTTCACAAAAGACCCTGAATGGAAAGGTGCAATTTGGATATATAAGTTAGAGTTGTACAGTACATGGGGCAGAGGGTTTTTTAAAAAACAACTTACAATTGTGTGTTAACAGACAAAATCGTGCTGCATTCATATGTGAAAACAGAATCAACTGGTAGAGGACACATGTGAATCAGGTTCTTCCTAATATCTGGGTATTTGGCACTCATTTAAAACAGTGCTTTGTTTTTGTGAAAATTCTTCATTATTTTCAGAGTTAAGTAAAATGAAATAACACTTTTGTGAGTCACCTTATAAATCTTGGACTCTCATCAATCCATCATGCTTCCACCTACAGGACTAAATATGTAATACCATAGACGAGAAAAGCTATTCCCTTAGACTATACAAGTGGAAGTCCTCTCATGCTGAATTGGGAAATGCTCCTGTGCCTCTTTGATGCTTCCAGGTATTTTGATGATTTTTCTGCCCACTTCTTTGGGGGTATCTGAGATTTATGATAAAATAAGTTGCTGAAGTTAGGAAACTTCAGTCCAGCCCTTTGAAGTAACTCTTCCTGGCACTTAATTTTCGTGTTGCTGAAAATTCACATCTAACAGCAGCAAAAAGGAAAATGTGACCAAAGTAACAGTTTCTTTCTGATAGTTCAAGACCAGACTGAATTGCATGGGACAAATAGGTCCCATGACTTTGCTCCTGCCAGCTTCAGAGCTCTATCAGGTTTACAGTTTTCTATAATGTGAAATTGTGCAATCCAATCATCTCACTTATTCCTTTCATGGTAACTCATAGTATGTGGTATGTTCATTTTATAGAGGTGTTTGCTTCTATCTTCTGTACATCATCCCAGTACTCACCAGTGTAAAAGGCATTAGCCACAATGATCATTATTTGCAGAAGGGATAGGGAGTGGAGAAATGGAAGCAGGCGCACATGTCCCATTTCAGCTTTTGAATAAATGAATCTGCTGAGGAGTAACCACAAATGACATCAGGTATCTGTTTCTGTTGTGAACTTTTTGAACTTCTACCAGGTGTTGGAGGTTTATGATCAAAGAAAAGATATTGTGAAAACACCTGCAGTCCTGCTGCTTTGAATTGTCAGCTCCATCCCTTTATAAAATCTGAAATACTGGATCTTGCATCATGCAACTAATAATGCTTTTCTAATATGTGGACAGTTTCTCATCATGTATTTTATTTTATTTAAAGAATATAATGTTCAGGAAGATAAAGCAGAAATCTGCCCTTAATTAAGTTCACATTTTTTAAAACTAACAAAAAATGTGAATTATAAAGATGCTTGGCAAAGATTTAACTCAAACCCAGGAGGAGTGAGAGGGAAGTGAATGAGAAACTGGAGAGAAAACTTTAATCACATTAGGTAGAAACACAACTATAAAAGCATAAGGTTTGTAAGTAAAGCTTGATGTCATGTTGAGTTTGCTTGATAATTTTTTTTTAATCTTCCATACCACTTATTCCTAGCCAGAAGATGGCATTACAACACTATTATTGTTGTTATTTATTATTAAGTCAACATAGGGATTTAGCAGTTCTTAAGGCTTTATCTATTTGATAGTGATCGTAGAAAATAATCTGTTCTAGATGCTGCATGAAGGATGTGCAGGGTCTTCTGTCACTTGAATTCCCAGAATAAGCCCTTGTATGGCTACTTGGCAGAAATATACTGCAAAGCTAAAACAGTACAAAGACTTTTCAACTGAAAACATTATTGGGCATATGTTGTAAGAAATAGTTGAAGGGAATTATTCATTGATAGAGACAGTTTTGCAAGCACTTTTGAAGAGTGTAAGAGGGGCCCCTAGCAGTCATCCTCTATAAAGACTGAAGAAAGATACAATGACCCTACAACATCTCAAGAAAAAGGATATAGTGACTACTATTTGTGATGGCTTTAAAACCCTTATATCTAATGCTGCTAATGATAGAGCTGAGACAATCTGCAGCACACTGAAACCTGCTTGGGAAATTGTGTGAACATGGAGGGGACTATTTTGTGTTGAATTCCATTCATAATTGAACATTTGGAAAAGTAGCCCACGAGGCTAAAATATTTTGCCCAAGCTGTCAAAAATTTAATGTTCTGTGAAATTTAGCCAGTGTTTTCTGTAAACAGTCAGTGCTGACAGGGGTATAACCCAAGGCCAGGCTAAGCAATTCTAATCCAATTTCCTTGCCTTATTTTCTAAGCTGCATTATGTGGGGGCCTCCAGTCAAAACCTTATCATTCCTGTATGCTGAAGGCTTTGTTCTCAATGCAAATGTACTGTGTGCTGAAGTAATTAATTAATTAATTACATTGGTTACAGTCACGTATGGGTTGAGGAAAATGGAAGAGTACTTTTTTATCAGTTGGTCAGAAACATATGTCAAGCAGAAGCAATTTCAGAATCTCTTAGGTGTTTGACTGTATTGGTATTTAATATAGCATGATTCACAATAAGATTACAGATTTTGTTGCTGTGTTAAAATGCTAAAAAAGCTGTAATACATTTGTATTTATTGGATTTCATTCTTTCTTGGAACATTTATAAAGCTTATTACAAATTCTTACTCTGTCCAAATGCTTAAAGGTAGTACTTTTGAGTATTTTTTCAGAAAATTCCAACAGCATATCCAAAACGTTTAAAAATTTCAATATGAAAGCAAAGAATATTGAGATTATCATGAGTACTGCTTAACGAATTCATGTGGGGTTTTTTTGTTCATTCCATAACTTATTGCAAGTGAATTATGTAGCTTTATTGTTTTTATTTGATTGAAGGATTGCTGCATTCTGCTGTGCTGATTACTTAGTAATGACTGTTAGAACATTTACTTCAAAGGTAAAAATAAAAATAAGGAAAAGCAAATCCATATACCTCAAAATTATGATTTTTTATTAAAGGAAGCAAAGGAAATAGAATGCTTAACATTCATAAAATGTGGTTTTCCCACCCCCTTTTCAGATCTGTGTATTTAATGACTTACTTGTTACCAAGTGTGATATTGTAAAATGCCCTGTATTTTCATACCAAAATCTCATAACTTCAAAGCAGCTTCACAATTGTTTTATATTAGCAAAATTATTATTAATGTCAAAAATCCATCAAAAAACTTTGAAATTTAATTAGTGTTTTCATTTTTACATTTAAAACATGTTATTATACTGCCTAGTTTCATAACCTATATGAACTGTACAGTATGCTTTTGTTTAAGCTGTTGTAGTCATATTTTAGTAATCATTTATACACACTGAGAAACTGCATTTTCTAGTTTGCAAAGTAGTGGCTCAGTTTCTGTGTCCTGAGGCAACTAATTAAAACCGTTAGAGAGTGATAGTGAGAGTTAACATTGTTTAAACATACTAGTGTGAGTCAGTCTTACAATGTTTGTAATAAAAAGTTTCCACATCACTTTTTTTTTTTAAGCACCACTATGTTTGGGTTTTTTTCAGTGAAGAGTAACTCAATTGAACTGTTCCATTCTGCAAATGAATCAGCATGTTTTTTAGAAGTAGCTTTTCTGGTCGTAACCAATTCATTTTTGTGAATTCCAAGTTGAGTTCTCTTATTATCTTTCACTGTTAAAGCTTTAGTCCTGAACTTGCACTACTTCTTGCAGTCATAGTCCTTACAAGAAGCTAACATATCTTTTAGCTAAACAAATGTATCCTTAAAGTTTATGTTACAGGACAAAAAGTGTTTAAGAAATAATATCCTGTATCCTATTTTATCTTCCTGGTAGATACTAATAAAAGATACTGTCTCATGCTGTCAAATATCTGGATTTCATAAATAATTTTTGTTCTCTTACCCCAGATGTCTGTTTTTCAGGTAATTTCTGAAGTGGCTATTTTGACTTTCTTTTTGGGTGTACTTCCATAGATGAATTTATTGGCAGTATAACCCTGTATTAAATTATGACCCTGATATTTTATAAAAGTAGACAAATTTATGTATGTGCATGCACATATTTATGTGTGCACATATTAGATAGTTGAGTTGTAGTACTATTTTGTCACGTGATCATCCATCCCTAGTATCTGAATTGATTGGCTTATTTGACAGAGGTCAATCATCTCAAATAATAAATTTCCTGTAATTTTTATGACAATAAATAGCCAGCAAAGAGGAGAAATAGACCCTACTAGCACCCTGGTTAAAAAAAACAAACAAAAAACACCAAAACCAAACAAAAACCCCAAAAGAACCAACCAAACAAAAACAAAAACCAAACTGAAAACACTGAGCCACATAAGGCAGAGGGAACAAATACTCTAAATACAGGAAAATGGGGCATTTAGAGCTTGCAACTCCAAGTTGCCAGGTAATCTAGTCATAAGACTAAAGTTCCAAGGCTTTTGTCTTTTGTGCTCCTCAGAAAGGTACTTACCCCACTTACCCCTTTTTCTGAAAAAGTGTGTTTGCTGTTCTGGTATTCCTTGGTGGGGTATTTTACTTGGGAAGATGATCTCCTGTGTAGTGAAACATGTCTGTATTTCCTCTCATGTTGTAAGTTTTAATTTACTGTTCATCAGTCTTTACCAGTTACAGAAACAAGCTGTCTAGTGATGACAGCTCCAAGATAAATTAAATGGTGTCTCATTGGCTGATTTATTTATACTCCGAGCGTTTCTTGCAGTAGACTATAACTTTTTTGTTTCTAAAAGACTACTAAATGGGAATAGCAATAGCCATTCTTTGAAGGAGACACTTGAACAAATTTTGACATAGTATGAGGCATGCTTTAGCACTGTTGCTGGGATGTGAAAGCAAGCTGTTTCACTGGTTATTTTGTGTTGTACCTATTTGAAAGTAGAATAGGTCACTGTCTATTCTTGAGGAGGCCTGAACAGTAAAATGAACAGCAGATAAAAGGGTGAAGTGAGGAAGCCTGATGAAAAGGATGAATTTTCATAGAATTCCTTCTCAGAATGACCAGAAAGCCTAAGGGTTTATTATCATTGATGCCCACGCATTTTCCTGATTTTTTTCTGATGCTCCAAGTTATTTTTCTCCTCTAAGAAAAGTTTCTCATTGTATCTCTAAATTAATGTTTTGTTTGCAGATTAGATTGTGTGTTAATCACTTCCTATATTGTTTATTTGTATGTTGTCTATTTCAGCAGTGAGATGGGGTTTTGTTGGTTTTTATTTTAGTAGCTAACATTTATGAAGGAGAGGGTGAAAAAGGTAAAAAGACACTTAAAACTTGGTCATTTCCAAGACCAATTATTAGAATAACAACAAAATCAATCTCCCAGTAAGTCTGACCTCCTTATGGGATACAAAATTGGCATTGTAAGAAGTGTAATTCTAACTAGAATTCTGTGCTTAAAAATTCTGCATTTTTGGTAACAACTGGACGTTTGCTTCTGGGTCTTTGCTTCCTATCACAAGTTATATATAAGAGATTATCCAGATGGCTTTTGAATGTCTCTCTATGGGATATTTACCAGCAATGAGCCTTGGACAAGAGAGTCTCCTGCTGGTGCTGTCCATTGAAGCACAGTTGAACTCAAAAGTTCCTGAAGTGTAGCAGTTTGAACAGCTAGCTGTTCCCTTTGGCACCTTGATAGCTTCCAGACACAGCAGCGAAAAAATGATGCCTTGTTCCCCAAGAGTATTAGAAAACTGACAGCCCAGTTCGTGGCTGTCATGGTAGGAGGCGTGACAGGAAGTAAATTCAGAATCCTGGAAATGCTGAATACAAGAATATAAATCAGAAAGCAAGCCAGAGCAATTTCTGAACTATACCGGAGTCAATGAGGAAGGCTTTGCTGAGTTTAGTAGAGGCATTTTTTTCTTATGATCTATCTGCTTGACTTCCAGAGAAACTACTTAGACCTTTGACTGGTGGCAGAATGTTTCAGTTTGGGGTCAAATAGCTATTGTTGGCCCAGATTACTTCTAGACATTGTCCAGAAACAATATTCTTTAGGGGTACACTGAAATCACAGAAACAGCTGTCTTCCAGTCAGTAGCAGACAAAAAAAAAACCACATTAAGATAAATGAAACCACACATTATTTGTTTCAGATCAAATGTTCCTTTTTCCTTGTCTTGGTTTTGGAGAATTTGGGGATGAATTGTGTAAAACTGTTTGCATGTCAAGAGTTTAATATTTAGAAATGGAGGATTATCCCTGCTTACTGTTTTTTATATGGTTTTTCCATTTTGCACATGGATGGTGGCTTTCTTTTGGTGTGGTGAAGAGGGAATGTTTCTGATTTTGGTCGCTGCCACTTGATATAACTTATGCTCTAGTTAGCCTACCCAAATTTATAGTAGTTCTTACATTAGTTTAAAGGAGGAGGTAGAGGTTCATTTTTGGTTTGGTTGGTATTTTTTGAGATGTGCACAGCAAAAAACTGTGATAAATGCATACACAGTTTCTCATGTCCGAGTAACTAATTACAGTTCAGGGATTGAGAGTGACTATTGAATGTGACATTTCATATTAGAAACATGTCAAAAGAATATGGAAATAAGCACTCTGGATTTTGCAGTATTGACTTACTCACTTCTCTGCAGTGTCCTTTTTTTTTCACCATTCTAGTTTTAGCTTCTTCCTTCATGTTTCCTCAGAGCCAGCAGGAGGGATGTGAGTGCATGGGTACAGACTCTCCCTGTTACGATGTCTAACATTACAGCACATTCCTATTAGGCCCAGATCTGCTGAGAAAACTTCTTAATTTCCATAGCCTTAAGCTGGAGGATGCCTACTAGAGATGTAATACATAAATCTAGCACTTAACTTTAAATAATGGGGTTTGAACTTTTGCAAACTATGCATTTTTTTTAGTGATGTGGGTTTTTTGTTTTAATTCCTCTTTTTCAATAGATTTCCAGAAGTGTAAGATGTGGTTAGAACTTTATAATATGGCGCTATGGAACGGAAAGTATCAGGCTACTCAGAATTTGGGCTTTATTTGTAAATTACTCTTGATGAATAAATAAACCTGTGTGTACAGTTTTCACATATGTTCACTGTAAATTAAAAGTCTGCAACTGTAAAACGAAGTTTATTTGGGAAGCTGTCACTAACAGCTGTATAGTTTTATGTTGTTTATTCTTGAGGGTCTTCAGAATACTTTTTGTATGGGGTTATTTAAAATAGAGCACTTCTAAGTTCCTTAAATGGTAAACTTTCTAAACATTTGGCTATCTAGAAAATAGTGATGGGATGATTGTTTCTACTGGCCAGGTTGTTTTGTAAGATCTTTCTTTTCCCTGCTGCAGAGACAACAGGGCTTTGTCCTTGTAAACAGTTACCCAATGAAGTTGTTACTGGGTTTGATTTTTTTGTTTATAGATTAAACAGAAGTGAAAGAAGCTCAAAGCTTGCATTCCAAAACTAATGACTTTTTTTTTGGGGGGGGGGGGGGGGGGGGGGGTGAGAATGGAAATTGTACTATTTAAAACAGAGAAAGAGAAATCTATTACTCTTGGTATTTACTGCAAGATATATAAGCAAATAAACATGATTTTAAAATCCCATGAAGTTTTAGAAAAGATCTTTTACAGTTTTTCTTTCTAAATTTGTATCTCTTTTCCTGAAGCACTGGTGAGCACTGCGGACTGTCATTCTTTTTCAATTGTAAACATAGTTTCGGTACTACCACTTTTGCACCAAACGCTGTTCCTAAGCGACTGCTGACGTCAGTTGGTGCAGCACAAGAAGGTTTGTGTGTTTATCTGCTGTGGGCAGACTCTTAGAAAAGACGAAAGTATGTAACTAGATTAGGCCAAAGAGATTGCTGCTTTAAATAAGCATACATAGTGTTTGCAATGTCATACTTGACTTTTTCTGGGTTTTATTTTGATTAGCAGTTGTATCTTCTGTTGCATATGCCACAGTATCTAGCTTGCAGGAGACGATAAGGAGTGGTATATAGTCTCTTTGCTGTTGCTTTAAAGTGGTAGCATTTTTATTTCTTTCCTATAGCACAGTTAGAATGAGAATTCTGAAGGAGTATGTGTTGTAGTGTAAAGCTTTCACATACCTGGTCTCAATGTCAGAAATAGGGCTATTAGAAATAGAAGCAGGCATATAATTTCCAGATCAAGCGAAACATATTTACTTAGAGATTTTTGGCCAGAGTCTATACATTTGGAAACTCTGGAAGGATACTCTTGGAATATTTTGCTGTATACCTTTGTGTCAAACAGAGTTGGAGTGGAGCTGGTTTAATGATCTTTGTGAATTTTTATTTTGTCCTTGATCATACTTGCAGCACACCAATATTGAATAAAAATTACCTGTAGCAAAAACTGTGTACAAAAATCTCTTAGTGAAAGTAAAGGAAATAGCTGTGGGACTGCAGTCATGGTAGGCCAAAGAGTGAAGCTAAAAACCTTCAGGAAACAGTAGTGCTGAATAGCTTAATAAAGCAGGAAGAAAAATGACAAGTATAGAAACTCTTCTTCAGGTTTAAGAATAGAGGCAGCATTATTCAGAACAAAACAAAGCTGAGAATAATGCTCCAAATTAATTTAAATTAGATTCAAATTAAAGAAAGTGCCTGTGGGATGTAAGAGGAGGTTAGCAAGCATAAAAGTGAAAAGGTCAAGCTGAATGGGACTGACTTCGAATGTGGCTGTTGTGATGTTCTTACTGGTCTGGTCTTGAAGTCCAGATCAGTCTTCTTCCATTTCCTGAACTATTATATTGTGCCATCCAATCTGGCCTAAAAGACCTTTGAGGATGAAGACTGCACAGTATTTCTGGGCACTCTGCTTCACCTTGTCCCACTGCTTGGGTGTCCCCACAGTGAGATTTTTTTTTCCTTATATCTAGTCTGAATATCTCTTGTTTCAACATTTGGCTCTCATCTTCCTACTAGGCACTGCTGGGTACAGCCTGGCTTTGTTGTCCTGATGGCCTCCTGTTAGAAACTGGCAGACTGTTGATAGGTACCCCCAGAAGCCATCTCTTCTCCAGGGTGGCCAAAGCCAGCTCCCCCAGCTTATCCTCATGGGGTTTCTCCAGTCCTGTGGTCCTCTGTTGAACTTGCTCCATTTAATCAATGTCTGTCAGTCCCCAAAACCGGATATACTGTTCTAGGAGGTTTGGTCTCAGAAATGCTGAGCAGACAAGGCAGTCATTTACCTTGGTCTGATAGATTGGGCCTCTGTGAATACAGACCAGCATACCGTTGGCCACCTTTACTGACAGGGCACATGACAGGCTTGTGTTCAGCCCTTCATCCTTTTCAGAAAAGCAGCTCTCAGCTTGTATAGTTGCAGGAGCTTTTCCTTCCCAAATGCAAGGCTTTGTTATATGGCTGTTGCATTTCATAGGACTCCTGTTTGCTCATTCATCCAGCTTGTCTAGGTCCCTCTGGATGGCAGCTCTGCCTGCCCCTGCATGTACCATCTAGTTACCCCAATTTGGTATCATTTGTAAACATGTCTTGGGAACTTTCATTGTTCAGAACAACACAGTGGGTTTTAATTCAGATTAATGAAAGTTAAGTAGCTGCAGGTGATATTACTCATTTGTCCTTACTGCTGCTTCTTCTAGGTCTTTATTGTATTTTCATTCCCCTTAACCATATTTTCTTAAGAATCTTTTCTCCAGCTTTCAATAGCAGAGGTAGAGTTAGGAATTTACACTTAATTTGGTAAACTGTTCTTACACAAATGGTGAAGTAACTTGTGAGTTTCATTACTATAAAAGCATAAAAATGGCTCAGATTAAGAGTTAATTTGGTTTGCTACTCTGTCTCTAATCTCTTTTTGTTGAAGGCCAAGATTAACATCTCTTATGAGTTAATTATCTTTTCCAACCTTGACTTGAAGATAGCTTAGTAAACATTTTTTGGAGGACCAAAGGGTGGGTTAGAACCTTTTCTGTCCTATGCATCTGCCAGTTATTGCAGTGTCTCCAGAAGCAACACACCAAGGGAAAAATCAATAAAACCAGTAATCATAAGTTGTTGCTTATCATCTTCCCATCCATTGCAAGGGCTAATGTGCATTAAAGATCATGGGGGGGGGAGGGGGGGGGGAAGAAAGTAGCTGTAATCAAAGACAAAAAAAAGTATGATAACATATGATACTTTTCCCCCCACTTTCCTACATTCTCTCAGCTTCCACATGTTTTCAGCTCAGGCAACTTCCTAGTGTTGTTTAGCTATTTAGTTGTAAGTGCCTGTTCAGTCTCCCCTTCAATTTATGGGCACTTCCTCCTTTGCCCAATTTACCCTTTGACAGGGCAGGTTACTTACAACCTGCTGCTGAAGAGCTGCTTCTTCCTGTTTTGGACCTGGCTTGTCTTACCTCTTTCTGATGGTTTCCCCTGGTTTATTGAGTTTAACTTTCTACTGACGAGTTTTAGGCAGAATTTGCAACAATCATGAGTTCAGTGTAGCAACTGACAGTGACAGTAACTATGTTTAAAAATTGTTTTAAGGTGATTTTAGAGACCAGCTTGATATGTCAAAGTTCATGACTTTGTATATTCTTAGACTGAATGTATTGCAGTAATACATAGTTTTGCTGTTTTGTAGAGGTTGATAACTGTCTGCAATGAGGATTTTTTTGTTGCAGGAAGATGCCACTCAAAATTCTGCCCAATAATAGCAGATTTTCTTCTGCAAAAACCTGGAGCGAATCCACTCACTGAGAAATCATACCATGCTATTACATTAATTCCCTTTTGTAGGGGAAAGTTGTTGGCTCTGTATTGTGTGAGATCAGTTGCAATTAGTATATTTGTCTTTGCATACTTACAGAGAAATGACTGCATTTGGACGTATGGTTTGGGGTTTTCCAACTATTTGTTCTGCAGGTTCTGCAACTTTGCATGTTTTTGTAAATAAATAATTTATCCAAATATTACTCTTTCAGTGTCACTGACTTCAAAGGGCAGCCCCAGCAGATGCCAAAATATAGCTTATAGACCAGGGAAAGATCACTCTTTCCTTGTTAGGTCATGTGTTATCAGTAAAAATAAAAAATAATTTTTTTTTAAACTATAGCTCATCATTTATGACTTATGGTCCTGTAACTGCCCTCCTATTTCATATTTTAAAAGCTTTTGCTCTGGGATATGATACAAAATACTTTGAGATTCTATATTGATTTTATTTTTTTAAATGAACTCAATTTATTAGATGGTTTAAACAGTTACAATCCCCCCTTGAATTAGGGGTATAAAATATTAAAATGAAATTTTCAAGAACACTTGTAAGTTAACCATAATTACCTTAAATTGAGACAAAGCAACAGGCTTTTATTACATTTCCTAATTGCAGTACAACCTGTAGTAACTATTCTTGTCTCAGGTTTCTTAGTTACCACCCTGTATGTTCTATTAGTTTGCAAACCTGTAACTGGGCTCTGATCCAAACACTTCTCTCTCTGGAAATTGATAATAGACAAACTGAGACACGTTTCTCTCTTGACTTGCAAGAAATACCCATGCTGGTTCATTGTAACTTTTTGGTAAGTTGTTTGCTGGGTTATTTCTAGCAGTCCAATGTTACTTTTCAGAAGAATGTATTTTCAGTGCAGTGTCATAGTATATTAAGGCTGCATTATTTTATCATCTAGGATTTTTTTTCATAGGTTTTCAATCCATCTTAAACTGGCATCTACAATTTTAAAATTCTGAAATACAGTGTAGAGTCAAAAGAACTTTTCAGAACTCTTGCTCATTTACAATATTCAGTTTTAATAAGGAAATTGAATAAATTGGAAAGATGTGTGATGTCAGTATGAGATGCTGGAAATGGAATAATTTTTCACTGGGAATTGGGTTACAGTAAGGTTTTGTTGATTTTGTCACTGTTTATACAATGATTATGAAATGTAAATTTGATCAATCTTTAAGCCTCTAAATTTCTTCTTCCAACTTATCATTTCACCTCTCCTTTTATTCCACATATGGATAAGCATAAGCTAACATCTTCAGAAATATCCTGAAAGGCTAAGAGACTTCAACAGATATAGCTTTATTTTGTTATACAGCAATTAATATTGTCATGTGTTATAAAGCAGTTAATAGAAATTTGGCAGATAAGGTGCATTTCTGAAATGCCAAATCAAATCTGTTTGTACATAAGTGGTGGAGATGTTTTTTGTCTCTCTGTAGTCCAGAATAAAAACTTGTATGAAGAATAGTTCACATATGGCTAAAAAAAAAGGCTTGTAGATAAACTAGGTGTGTTGTCTGAAAAGATTAGTTTCAACTAAAATATTGTAATGCCTCATGTAGTCTTGGGAGGCAATTTGGGCACATAGAATTTATCTTGTGATTTTTCTTTTGAGTTGTTCTGTGTTGGAGGCAACCGCTTTAACGTATCCCTAGAGTGGTTTCATAGCATATTTTGTGAAATATTAGTTGTTCTTTTTCTGCTCCTGGTAATTTTGCCTCATTGCCTTCTTTCAGAAACCTACCATTCTTTTTTCGCTAAATAGTTGATTCTCTTAGGTGTTATACAGCAGTTATCCACAAACTACTCTGGATGGCTAATAGCATCCTACTTCAGCTTATGGCAGTTGCAAGGGGAATTTCATCTGTGATGTAAAAAGTTAACCACCTGTTAATATGCAAAGTTCTAACCTGAGTAGAAATGAGGCTTGAAATGCAAATTAGCACAGCAAGGAAAATAATATTGGCAACTACTCCTTTTGGTATAAAGGTAAGATGAGAATACAGGGTAACATTTATTCTATCATAGAAAACATCTGCTATTGACAGATTATGACTCTATGACCTCTTAAGGTTCCTTTCAAATGGAATTATCCTAGAAGACTATGTACCTGTTGGTGTGAAATTTTGTGTAGACATAGCTAACTAGTTCAGGTACTGCTGAGGGCATGTTTGCAGTAGCATGTAATTTTTCTCAGGGTATGAATCCTGGGAAAGGAACTGAGCAAATATTTAAGTACTGCATCAATGCTGAACTCCAGCCACTCTGGCTACTGAGCTAGTACTACCTAGGTTTTTTAGCTTGTAGTTCTCTGGGAGTTTTCGAGTATATTCCTTGCTAGTCTGTATGAATGGACTAGAGTCACTTTTGACTACTACTCATAATTCTTCTGTCATTATAGAAATAGGCCCTATGACTTTGCATGTCCCCTCTTTCTTTTCTTGCATTTAAACTTGCAGAAAAATAGAGAGCATTTGAGGTACTTTAACCAATACCTCAAACAGTCTGTTAGTTGACTGTAACCTTATCAGCATGTATTAAATCTATGTTTCAAAAGGTGGTGGTGGCAAATTAAATGTTAAAGTCTTTCAGCAAGACTTTTTCTCCCTTCAGAGATCTTGCATTTTGTGGTGTCTTAAGAATTTTAAAACTACATTCATGAAATATGTTGTTTTGTAGATTGCTTAGGGTTTGTATGAGGGTTGGGTGCTCAGATTAATTCTTCGGGTAGCATTTAATTGTATATCAAAGCAGACAGAGAAACCAGAAAAGGAAATGCAACTCTTAGCTTCTTCCAGAAAGAATATTTGGGATCTGCTTTAAAATAGTAATCAGAAAGCATCTGTAATGATGATGGCAATGTCAGTGATAATGCAGAATTCATATTGGAGCAATGGAAACTAAAAGATCCACTCAGAAAAAATACTAAAATAAAAACGAAAGTAAATAAAGTAGATCCTTGCAGGTGGCAGAGAGACTATTCAAAGACATCATACCGCAAACTTGAGACAAGTGCAATGCCATGTATCAAAACAAGATAAAACAATGAAAAGAAAGATGCCATAATTAAACAGAATGATGATAATGGCTCATAGGAAAATAAGCATTCTTGAAAAAAGTTGAGCTTGTATCTAGACCAGACAAGTTTAAATATAATAGTCCAAGGCAGATAAAAAATAATGTCAAAAGCAACTTGTAGAAAACGTAATTATTAATAATATTTGTACAAATGCACTGGAAGCTTGGAACCACCCAGAATGCCTGTAGGGACTGGTAGGTTCTCAGAACTAGAAGGAGAATCTGTATAAGATAAGGTGTCAGCAGGAAAAAAAAAGGTGCTTTTTGATGTTTGCTGTGGGAGAATCTGGGGAAAATTCTTGTGCTGGAAGTTTACAGGCAGTGTTTCAGAGGGTTTAAGTCAAATCTAACTGTTGTAAGAGACATTTGTTAAAGGAAAACCAGCAAAATCTTAGGACCAGATAATGCATGCCCAAGGTTCTTGAGAAGCTTGAGGATGAAGCAAACAAATTGCTAAATGTAATGTGAAACTTTTTACTTAAAATGAATTAGGTCCCAGCTGACTGCAAGTTGGCTGATGTCATGTCACTTAATGGAAAGTTCCCAGGAGAACTCTAAAGAGCTGTTGACCAATAATCATGAATTTTCATAGCAAGCAAATTGGTAGAAATAATAACAAAAATTAACATTACTCATCCCAGAGAAGGATAATGTTTTGTGGAAAAGTCAACACTGCTTTTGTTAGTGAGTCTTGCATCAAACAAATGACAATTTTTTGAAGGAATCAGCAAGTTTGTAGATATTAATAAAGATCCATGTGATACAGCCTGGTTGGATTTCTAAACGGCAAGATTAGAAAAGGGAAGAGAAAGTAGTAACAGGGATAACCAAAGCTATTGGAAACCGCTTTATATAAGGCACTATGAAGGCTGCTGTGTGTGTAGTTAACTCCATCCCAGCCGGACTCAATGCAGTAGGCTGTGACTGCAGCATGGAAAAGGATGGGTAAAGGGAGGATATGAATGGTAGGGAAAGCTATAAGAGGCTAAGGGTATCAGATGGTTGAGCCTGCTTGAGATCATGTGTAATTTAAGCTGTAAAAATTATTTTGATAAAACATTGCAGATGCCAGAAATTGAGGGAAGAAAACTCATTGAGAGTGATTAAATACAGGGCCACTTTGAGGAAGCACTTGAACTGCAGATCACTGGCTATTGGGAAGGTTCAAGAGAACAGATTCTTTTATTTCTCTGTAAGAATCTTCTGTTGATAAAGAGAGTTTTCTGATCTGCTCCAGTGTAGCTAGTTGTCCTGGGTTCAGCAGTAGCAGGCATTTTTCTCCTTCTTAGTAGCTGGTGCAGTGCTGTGTTTTTGACTTTCAGCCTGGGAACAGCGCTGATAACACTGATGCTTTTATTTGCTGCTCAATAATGTTTACTCTAACCAAGGGCTTTCTGAGTCTCATGCTCTGCCTGTAAGGAGGGGAAGCCAGGACGAAGCAGAAACAGGACACCTGACCCAAACTAAGCAAAGAGGTATTCCATACCACAGCACATCATGCCCACTATATAAACTGAGGGCAGTTACCTGGAATGGCTAGATCACTGCTCAGTTGGTCTGGGTATTGGTCAGCGGGTTGTGAGTGGTTGTATTCTCTTCCCCTGTTATTTCCCTAATCATTATTATTATTGGTGGTAGCAATAGTGATTTGTGTTATACCTTAGTTACTGGACTGTTCTTATGTCAACCCATGGGAATTACATTCTTTCGATTCTCCTCCCCATCCCTTATGGAGCAGGGGGAGGAGAGGGGGGAGTGAGAGAGGCTGCGTAGTTCTGATTCACAGCTGGGCTTAAACCACAACACTAGTTTATGTTCTTGTTTAAACCAGTAGAATAATGTTTGTTGTTTCTTCCATAGTTGAAGTGGGTATTCTTCATTGTAGTTGTATACAGAAAAGGAGGGAAGAAAGCACAGGTAAATTAAGTTTTACAGTCATAATATGTTTGGTGTTTTTTTGGTTTGTGAGGTGGTTTTGTTTTTGGGTTTTTTTGTTAGCTTGTTGGTTGTTTTTTAACTTACATTGATGAAAAATAAACATTGGCCAAATTCCCAATATAACCTACCATGTTTTAATATCATAAAGAATCTTTTGGTTTTTGTCTCTGATGATAACTTTCTCAAACCAAACCTGAATTCAAAAGTAAGCTACACAGCTATCCATTGCTGTAAATTTGCTACAGAGTTCCATTAATACTTTGACAAAATAATATTTTGTGCATCCAAGTTCTAGATCTAAGTTTAGTTTTGCCAAATGTTCCCCATCTCAATATTTATTCGTGTTTTTTTATCTTCATTGGTTTGTAATCTCTGTGTAAAACAAACCATGAAAGCCATTTTGGGGAAAAAAAAAGAGTTACTGGACCCTGAATGACACCACCTCCCTCTGCTGCAAGCAAGCACTTGAGAAAGGCTCTTTGTGCTTTCTAATATTAATCTCAATGAAAGATACTAACCTGACTTCTACCATTGCTTGCCCCATTGGCAGAGTTCCTCTGGTGGCATCAGTCCCTCAGTGTGATGACATGGTGGAATTGGGAAGTTTTGCTTTACTTTCTTGAGAACAATTAGGCAGTAGCACTAAAAAAGCGAAAATGGGCTGCGTCTGAAGGAACTAAAATAGATACGTCTGGAAATAAAAGTGCCTATGATTTTGTATGTTCTAAGTTTATTAAGTCCACACACAGCCTTCTCTTCTCCAGGCTGAACAGCCCCAACTTTCTCAGCCTGTCTTCATACAGGAGGTGCTCCAGTCCCCTCATCATCCTCATGGTCCTCCTCTGGACTTGTTCTAACAGTTCCATGGTCTTTTTACGTTGAGGACACCAGAACTGCACACAATACTCCAAGTGAGGTCTCACAAGAGCAGAATAGAGGGGCAGGATCACCTCCTTTGACCTTCTTTTGATGCAGTCCAGAATACGGTTGGCTTTCTGGGCTGTAAGCACACACTGCTGGCTCATGTTCATTTTCTCATTGACCAACACCCCCATGTCCTTCGCTGCAGGGCTGCTCTGATAGAGTCTTTCTTTTTCCAGCAAGCACTTATTTTTTCTCAATAAATTCTATACTTGGTAAGACTTTAAGACCTCTGCTTGGTTTTGTTTCAGTGTTGAAAGTATGATGAGAAAGGATAATTTTGAGCTTGTAAACAGCTGACTGACAAAGAATCTTTGCCTGATGTTATGTTGTTAAGCTTATAACCAGTCTATTCCAATTGTATTTCTGTCTTTAAAATATTTATCATAATGCTTTCATCTGTCTTGGAGAAGATGGAGAAGTTTATTATTATTATTTAATAACACTGGAAAATTCATTATAAAAACTAATTTGTATTCTAAGTCACAGTTTGTAAGATTTACAGTAAAGGTTTGCAAGTTTATAGTAAAGAACATGTAAGGTCACATTAAATATGTGGAATAGAAAGAAATACTGAATTGTTTCCTTACTTAAAATGGTCTAAGTTAACCTTTCATCCCATAATCACTTAGACGTGTGGGTGGGTATGGCTTGGCTAGTTTATGATACAGCAGCTCTTCTGCAATAATTGCCAATGGATTTGCTTTTATTTCCAATGCAGTAATACATTCCCAGTAGTGTGTTTTCTCTGAGGGGTGATAACTTGAAATATTTTGTTTTTTAAAAACAGTAAGAGGCTTCAGATGGAGCAGCTGAGAAGTGGCAGCTTGCACCACACTAATTGTCTAATGGATGGGTCTGAGAGGGCCTAATGGTTAAAAAGTGTTCCAATTCACTGGGGTAGATTCAGCTCTACCTGAAACAGCAGCAGTTCTCATATCTTGAGTCATACATTATCGACCTATTTCTACTAGCTGAGAAACAAGGCAATTCACATTTCCTAGGTTAAGAGGCATATATACTGACAGCTTTGTATTTATCAGATTGCTTCAAAAGACTGTAAACATTTTAGTGTTTTTATTACTTTATTTATAACTCTAAAGAATTTATTTTGCACTTTCTTTACAGTATTACAAAGAAATTAGGGCTATTGCTTGCATAACACATGTAAGAATGTTTAATGGGTTGATTTCATTGATTATAACATTGGTAGTGGGAACCTCAGCATTTCTCTGTAGTCTGAATACAGATTCAGGTAACATAATTTCTATACCCTTGATTTGAACCTATAATTTCACATGCTGACTGACAGTTTAAAGCTGATGGTAAATGTCTTTTGAGCTGTTAGTTTTGTGTGTGGTGGGGGGTTTTTTTGTTGTTGTTTTATTTTGGTTTTTTTTGTGTGTGTGTGTTTTGTTTTTTTGGTTTTTGTTTTCTTAAGGAATATTTCACCATTTTGCATATGAAGATTTAGGTTAAAATTGCTGAAGTCCAGTGAGTTTTAAGTTGGAGAATTGTCTCCACTGCTGTGGTAGACAGTTTCAGTCATTCCATGCCATCCCCATTTATCTAAATTGTGAATGAAGAACAATATCCCAGTCTTTAACTGCCTATAATGGTGTAAATGTGCTGTTCAGGATGACAGATTTTATCTGCTCAGTGTAGTATTGTGATTTCTCAGCAGTTTAACTTCTTTTCCCTTCCCACCAGCCTGTGGCAATTTGGTTCAAACGTTTGCATGTTAACAGAATAAAAAAGTCAAATTTACATCTTTTACCACCAGTAACCGTTTTCTATACAGGCTGAGTATGCAGTAATGAACTAGTTATGAGAGGGCAACTCATGAATATTAATAGTTCCATTTTACAAGTATTTTGCCAAGGTCAGTGGGAGAGAGGAAGGAGGTCAGAAGTAGCTCCTTAAGTCACAATCACATCTGGAGCTGAAACAAACTCTTTCTTTGTCTCTAGAAATTTGGCAGTGTTTTAGGGTTGCCAGAGTTTAGATGCTAAAATCTGGGACAATGGCAGATAATTAAACTGATTAGCTGTCCATGGAAAGTACAGTTTATCTGCATAAACCCCGCTTTCTCTAAATGCCCTTAGCCTTGATTTCTGCATGTTTGGAAGAAAGCCCATCCCCACAGAAATACAGGAAAAGCCATACCATATATACTTTTCATAATGCATTGAATCTGACCACTAGAACAGAACTTCTTAATTACACAGGACATCTGGCAATCCTCTGAGGTTCAGTCTGCATTTTTCCTCATCACAGAAGAAATATTAATGCAACAGCAGAAGCATTCTTTGGATACAGTGATTATTGTTCAAGATAGCATCACTGGCACTTGTTTTTTGACCTCTAAACTTGTTTCTGCTTGGCAGTGGCTTTTAGTATTGTCCAAGTGCAGACTGGTGTCTTCTAAAAGAGAAAATATTTTTGTTTTCTGTTATCAGTCAATCTGTCCACTTAAGTAGTCTCTGTTATCATAATATTATAAAATACTACTCACAAATTGCTTCTGAGGAGACGGGAAGCATGTCTGCAAGTTCCAGAAAGGATGGTGCTTATGTGATCCTTCTTGCAGTTTCTCAGTTTAATACTGGATATTAAGGAATTGCTTTGGGAACGTAAGCTTTTCAGGAAAAGAAGGCACAGGTTGTCTTAAAAGAAAAAATAAATAAAGAAATGAGCAATTCCAGAGGACAGACAGTTTGTATTATTGCCACGAAAAATATCAAGGGACACCCTGGTGGGTGCTTTCTAGAAAGTTATTTTCCAGCCAAAGGAGTTTCCTTTCTTTTAATGTGTACAATGGTTATTTTTCTTCCATAATCCAACTGGTCAAGCTGATCTAGTGCATAAATGTTTTTGCTAATTACTAATCAATCCTGTAGTTTCGCAGAGCAAATATTTTGCATTTGACAATCATTATGCGTGATCAGTCTAGAATAATGATATAGAGGAATTACTGAATATATACTCTAGAGTGAGATCATTGTCCCTTAGCTGTCAGCTGTTGAATAAATCAAGCATTGTGTCATCATGCCCCCCGAAACATTCCCACAGGTTTGAAGTACTGTTTAGATAATTGACTTACAATTTGTCAAATTCAAGGCCCTTTACGTTAGAGTCCAGTGTAAAACTGGGTGCTGTATAGATTTGGGAAACTTGAAGTACTTTTAAATAACCTAATGGCCATGGTGATATACATTTGAAATGATAAAGTTATGGTAAAAGGTTTTAAATGTGTTTACTTTTTTCTGCTGCTTCAGATGAGGAATGGCTTATAATCTGCTGTTATCTGAGCCTGGAGTGAAGGCAAAGGCAGCGTTAGTTTCCTTAAGGCACCATCTGCCCAGTGCCGTAGCTGTAGCACATTACCGATGGGTCCAGAGGGAACATTAAGCTGCGTGAGTTATTTGATTTCTGGTATCTCAGATAGTTTGTCAGAATGGTAGCTTGAAAATAGGAGGCATTCTTAGACCTTTAGAAGTTTCAAATGACAATGCTGTTTGCATTTAGTGTTCAGTAGTTGTGCACAAGTTGATGACTAGCACGGTGCTATTATTACAGTGATTTGGACCAATGCAACAAATAGTGGGAAATGAATGGTGGAAAAAGGTACTGGAATTTCTTATTAAGAAATTGATGATAGAGAAATCAGCCGGTAGACTTTTTCTGTATGTTTTTGTACCACTGTCTATTGGTTCTGTTTATTTTGTGTTTTAATAATGAATATGGCTATACGTCCCTTTTTATTTCAAAAACACAGTGCCCGGTATAAAAAAGCAAACAAGACAAAATGCAAGCTATCTTTCTTTCTCTCTTTCTCTCAGTGGTGTGACTTCACAAGTGGTGTGTCACCTTCCCCCCCCAAAAGATCCTAAGAAATCAATTTTTATCCTGGTTCTAAAGTTATTCAGTGTGTTCAGGTGTGGACATGCAAGCAAACTTACTAAAACTTTTCCACAAAACAATATAATGAATGAAAAGGAAATATTGGAACTTGCTCGAAATTTAAAATAACTGTTGAGTCTCATTTGGGGCTACAGACCTGATGTGCACTAATTTCAACTGCAGTTCGTACAATCCCAGGATAGTTGAGGTTTGACTGTACCTCTTAAGAGCATCTGTTCCAACTCCCCTGCTCAAGCAGGGCCACCCAGCGCTAGCCACCCAGCACCAGCCACACAGGACCACTTCCAGATAACAAGTGGTGGCTTGAAGTGAATATAGCATTTTGTCTGGGGAAAAGAATAATATGAAAGTTATTCTTGTGGTGTTTTTGGTTTTTTTCTTCCTATAATAGACTAAAGTTCTTATTATGTTCATTATTTCTTATGAAGATCAAGCACAACATAGGTAGAGAAGAAATGCAGAATTACTAAATATCTTAAATCTTTATTTTAAGAATAAATTTTGGCGGTTCTGCTCTAGGAAGATTGTGCAACTCAACATTCAAAAGATACAACTGAACTTGCAGATTTTCAATATATTGGCTGTTACATTGAAAAGTTACCTGATAGAGTTTATTCAACTGGTTTCTATTGAAGTGTAATAGGCTTAAAATGTGTCATTGTAGAATCAAGTTAATTTCTGATGTAATACTTTTGATCTTCCTCAGTTTGTAGCACTTTGATTTTCCTTTAAATGCCTTTTTGATACTGTTTAACTTCTTTAAACACACAAGTACTCATTGGGTGGATGTGTGTTAAAAAAAAACACAGGAGCTTTCATTATAGATAAAAAATACTGGAAAATAATTCGTAAGTCATTTTATGCACTGAAATTGTATTGTTACATGTGAATCATGTGGCTTTCTTTTCAATTTTAAAATTAAGCTTGATCCTTGCTCAAATGGATTTCATTACAAACCCCAAAATCTTATCTTCTTACAGATCAGACTAACCACATTTATATTGCATAAAAATGTATTTTCTTTTATTGTTATACAAAATCATTATTTATGGGTTTAATCCACCCATAAAATCAACAGTACTGTGAAGTGGAATGGAAAATTTCATAGCTGTGCCCTACAATGGCTGACTAAAAATGTTCATCTGTCCCTTCAAGCGCTTGAAGTATGTTCGTGTCTGACAAATAGCTTCTTGTTTGTTAAGTGGTCTAAAATGGTCACTCCTCAGCTTATGCTTCATTATTCTATTGCTGCTATTACTTTAAGTAAATGGGAGGCCTCAATACATGCATGCCTGCCCTATCACATTCACTTGCCATTCTTGGCAAGTGTTTATACTATCTGTGTAAATAATAAAGTAATTGTATGCCTATAGGAGGATTTTCTAAAATTGGTTATTAGCTGGGTAAATCTTGTGTTATAAAAGTTTGTAGTTATTATCTAAGTATCTTTAAAGGTTTTGATTGCTTTTGTGGATTGCTTAAAGGTGGCAAATGTGTTTGTAAGTATTGACAGTGCACGTTGTATCGAAAAGTATTCAAAGGCTTACAAAGCTAAATTTTGGGTGGTACAAGCAGCAGAACTCTACTATGGCTGAGGTCGAAGATAGCTGTCATCCTTATCTGAATCTGAAGGATAACTGCATGGCCTCAGCATTTGTTTGTGCTATGGGAACTGAAACAGGGTCCAGTGGCAGGAGGGAGATTGCAGCTCCTTTATTGTTCCTTAAATGTTCAGAGGGAGGTTACCCGACACTTTCTTATGTCATTCACAAGTTCGTACAATAGATTTAAACTGTTATATTTAATTTTTTATAAATCAGTAGAGCAGAAAGAGCAATTCCTGTAGAGGAAGAAATATGTTTATTCAGTAAATAATATTGCAGCTATAATATGTATTTTAGCTAAGTTTCCAAAGGCAGTGAAACTTTGATGATTCTGCCTTGCAGACAGGAAGATGTAAGAGAGCGTTTGTGCTGTCTGCATTTGCCTTAACAGCTGTCCTCGCTTTCCTTCTAGCTTGTGAACCTGGTGCATAATTTAAACAAAAATGTTAGAAATGTAGTTTTTACTGATCACCCACTTCCTCTAAGTATTGGGGTTGTAGGTATTAAGGATTTCATTGTAAGCTTCTGTGTGAGGTCTGCTAGTTGATTGAGATTACCTGCTTGAGAAAGACCTTGTAAACATTGTAAGTAAATGGCAATTTTAGTTTCAATTTAAATTTGAAATCGTTAGATTTTTTTCCCTTTTGCTTCTTTACCATACATAATTTCATTCAATTAATTTAGGGGCATTCATGTTGCATTTTGGTGTTTTGTTTTTGCTTTTTTTATACTTTCTCACTTCAATAGTGAGTCCTTTGCAAGAGATTCGCTGAAATTATGAGCAACAGAGTTCCTTTCTGTAAATCTTTTAGCTTCATTGCAGGTACCAGGTAATCAAACAGGAGTTTCCCTTCTGCCTTGTTATCCTGAGGTTTCGAAAGATGTGAAGTTCTTTATGATCCTGTTGTACTCCACCTGCTCTTTGTTTATTTTAAATGTCTTATTGAATCAAGTAGTTTGAATAGGTGTGTGACTGTTATGTACCTCTTTCAAGTTGTTTGTATTGTTGGATTTAAAATTTACCAAAATAATTTTGATCTTCTGTTTTCTAGTGTACTGCTTTATGAAGTGCAGTTATAATGATTCTTAATTTTGCTACAAGTGCAAATAAATTACCTGGCTTTATGAATATTTTTTTTATGTTGTGGGGAAAGGAGAAAGGAGAAAGTAGACAGATGGCTGATTTAGGCATCTCCTTAGTTTTTCTGTTCTTGAAACCAAAACTAACTTGTATACACTTTTCTGGGTAAGTTATGTTGGGATAGGGCTTATAGCACAGGTATAGCTGTATTCTTCATTTTGGAATATCTTCCCCAGTAGTGATGGCTGCCAAGCAGTGATACTGTAATAATACTTTGGCAAACAATATTCCTGCTATGTTATGAAAACAAACAGAAACCCACCACTAATTAAGTCCTATTTACATGTTTAATAGTGCTTCTGTTTTCCATTTTTTTTTTCTATTATGCATGTGGATTAGTGTGTGTTCTCTTCGTGAGCCTGGACATAGCGTCCTAATACATAATTTCTGCAGCTAATCTGTCAAAATACATAGTGTGGACTAATGTTTTTAGCTGTAATATAGTCTTTCCATTTTTCCTGATGCAGAGAATGCCCCCCAGAGACTGAAACATGTGCAGTCCTTCCTTTTCATATATTTGGACAATTGGTGAAAACTTGCATGAACCAGAGAGCATTGAAGAAATTAATTTGATATGTTACAACTGTCAAAACTTACTCAGATGTGCTCAGCTTGACTCTTGCTTGCTACCTGCCAAAAAAAAATCTATGGCTACTTTTCAGTTCGTGGCTGGAGAGGATTTCTTTATTACATTATTGAATTATTATTTTTTTTAAGAATATCCGAAACTCAGATGGTAACACTTGAAAGAAGACAATGGAAACAATGTTTGTTTTAATTCTCTTGCATAAGTAGGGCAAAATAATGTAACTCTATAATCATTGGCCCTTTTCTTGATTCACAGTCCCCTGTGATCTTGAATGAAAGACAGCATTGCATGAGTCTTGAGACTTAAGTAATTATGTAAGATACCTTCCTGCAATTTTAATCTTGTCATCTGGTTTCATGTTTTTAAAAAAACTTGCCAGCCTTGAGGTAAATGTAATTTCCCACTTTATCTTGTGTAAAAGCTGATAGAAAAGTCAGGTGGTGCTGCAGCATCCATATACTGTTGTTGAGTTGAAAGCAGGGAGTTCCTTCAGGCGGTCTCATACTCTCTCAGCCCTGTTCTGAGCCCCAAGATTGAAAAATGCTTGCATAATCGGGTACTGTTTTGTGACTTATTAATTGCTCTCTTGGGTATATGGTTGCATGTGAGCCAAATTGGCTAGTTTCCCAGCTTGCATCACTGGCAGCTGTTTTGCTTGAGGCAGATGGCTTGCAAGAGAAGCACCCATAAATTAGGACATTGCTACTTTTTGCATACCGTTCTGTGAGAGGAGACCTGATGAGATGACGTTTCACAGTGGGGTCTTTTTTGTACACCCTGCTAAATATTTCTGTAAGTTTCTAAATAGCACACTTTACAATCATGTCTACTTTTAGAAAGACTTTTAGGGTAGTACAGGCCCTACAATGCGGCCAGCATGAAAATGGTAAATTACATTAAGAACCATGAGTGATTTTTTTCCTACATGAAAGAAGGTTCTGAAAAAAAAAATACCAGAAAGAGAAAAGAGAATTTATACCCTTTACATAATATGAGTATAGCATTTTTAAGGGTGGTAGCTGAAAAGGAAATGGAATACTGCATGATGGGAAAATGTCAATATTCTACTAAAGAGTTTTAGACATATTTGTGGGTAACATTTTTCTTCTGGACTTTGTGCTCAGAGTTCCCATGTAGAAGTTTAATAGCCAAACTTCTAGAAAACTACTTCTAAAGAGTAGTAAGAGACTTGTGCAATATTTGTGTAGTTCAGAATTCTATTGTCATGCTTCTCCATCCATATGTTCATCCTGTAGGTGCACACATACCACTGCTCTGGAAACTGGAAAATTTCTTGCATGAGCGGGACCCATGAACAGACACACGTAAAATTAACCTTGGCTTTCTATGCATTTCCACACCATCATAAACAAAAAATTTCATCCTAGAATCATCATTTCTAAAAACTACACTTTTAAGCCAGAGCAATTTACTACTTTTGCTGTCTGGTTATTCTTTTGTTCCTGTAATGATGTATTTTGTTAAAGCAAATTACTTTTGGTCTTTTCTAGTTTGTACTTCAGAGATTCTTCTTTACCATTGACCATGCCTGCAATCCTCCAATGGGCTTTAAGAGTCACCTTTGCCATAGAGACTGCTTCTGAAATTCACGTCTCTGTTTACATCTCTGCAATAAGGCATGCATTTGAGAAATGTGATATTTGATTTGGACTCATACTTAAGCAAATAAAGGATTATTACAGGAAACATCAATAATTTCCTCCAGTGAAGTCCTAGGCTTTCAAGCTGTGGTGGCAAGGTGGGAAGGTTTCTTAATCTAAGTCAGGACATGCTATAAAGGAGAGAAAAAATAGGCTCTGAAGAAGAATTGGTCTCTAACCAAATTTAGCTTGGAGAAAATAGTTTTTCTTTCTTCCCTGAGGAAACAGTCCTCTTAAGTTGAGCTGTGTCAGAGCTTCTGATCTACAATATTGGTCCAAGCTGTCTTTGTATGTGGGCTACTGTTAAATCTCTGTGTTTCATTGTCTTCTTGCCTTACGGCTGAAGTACTGCGGAACAGCTCTGCTTACAAACTAGCCATAGAGCCAAAGTGTGTCTTTATTGTGCTCTTATTTATAAATTACTTTTTAGTTGTTAAAGCAGGTAAATTGTTTAGCTGCTGTGGCTATGACAAGTGTCTGATTTCCCCCTCCCTCACCAATTCTTGGTTTTCTTGAAATGCCACATCTGTTCGTTTTGCTACTGAGAGCAAATGCTGAAATATAACAGTGGTCTTCCTGCTCTACTGAACTTGTATAATTCCTCTTTGTATGTGCAGAAGATACCTTAGGTATGTGTGTATTCATTTCAAGAAGAGAAGGAAGTTAGAATCTCAAAATAGATATGAACTATCTCTTGCTCTAGGTGTTCAAATCAGAATTTATTATTTTTTTATTTATTTTTTTTAGTAACACTAGTTTTGGGAGGATGGATTTTCTGTGCTCCCACATAGCCCATAGAAATTAGGTGATTTAAAGCATTTCTGTTAGGCTACATATGACATAATGTGGAGAAGATATCTAAAGCATGCATTCGCATGTACTCTCTTTCAACTAAAATTGGCTTTGTGAAAAGACCCAGATATTCTTATAAAAATAGGCTTCAGAGTAAACCAGTTAGTAGTTATGGGATGGGTGCAGAAATTACTGCAATCTGCTCTGTGCTATGTAAGTAAAGAATAAAAATAGTCCCATTAGGCCTGGTATTTCATAACTTTGAGTGTACCAGTTTTATCTTCTGCTGTTGAAGCTTAACTTGGCTGCTCTTCTTCAGTGTTAAATGATACTTTCAGCAACTGGGGGCACAGTTGAAGCACAGGAAACCCAGGCAACTGCCATCACAGAGTTCCAAAGTGAGAAAACATTTTCCCTGTTTGTGTTAACCTGCTAAATTTGTCTGTCTTCCTCAAAATTATGGAGAGATTTGGGGGATTTTTCTTTTTCCTGCCATGTACTTCCTACTGACTCCTACTGACTGATCTCTGGGTCAGAATCCCTGGTAATAATATGTATGTCAGTTAGCCTGTGTCTTGCAGATATAATTGCCCTTATAGGCCAACTGACTGTCCTTGGCAGAAACAAATACAAAAAAGTTAAACAGTATGACCAGAGGGATAAAAAAAAGGCAAAGATGGTAACACAGAAGTCATTCTTTCTTGCCATATATTTCAGGGAAGCTCTGTCAATCTATTTTTGCATTTCTGAGTTCATGGCTCCCTGACTGTAATCTTTTGTTTGAAATATTTGATCTGTAAAGCATCTTTACTTTCAATCCATGGCATTTAAGTTTATATGTCAGTGATTTTCTTTCCAGTTCCACTAATGTAAATAGAACTTTTTCTATATGAAATTTGTTTATTTCTCACTGTAGTGGTTTGAGCCCAGCTGGCAATTAAGTACCATGCAGCCACTCTGTCTGAAACCCAGACACTCTCTTAAATACAGATTATTTGCTGTATTATTTGCTCCAATAATAAAATTGGACTGAAGAGACAAATATTCTCTACCTATTTACAGCTACTTTTTCAGGGGGATAAGATATTGATTATTTTGGTTATCCTTCAAAACATTCCTGCTTGAATATGAGAATTCAAGTAGTTTAACCTTACATTATTCTATTTGCAGTTGGGTAAAGAAAATGTTTAATTGACATGAAGAAATCTAGAGTGGTTCATAAGAATAAATGCCCTTCACTTGAGGGTCAACAGAATAAATACCCTTTACAAAAAGGATTTGCTCCTTTTCTCTTTCCCTGTCATATGACCATTGTTAATTAAATGCATATGTAAAATTATGTTTAAAACCTGTTCATTTGTTTTATTTGATCCATACAGTGTAATGTGCTCATATGATCATCAGCCATCACAATCACATTAAAAAATAAGCAGATATGTAGTTTGAACAAATCATGGACCTTTGTGTGACAAGCTGAGCAGTCTGGAAAGTGCATTTAAAATGTTAAGTAATACTTTGAAGGAAAACAGCAAGCTAAGAAATAGTAATTTAGAAATTCACCAGAATATTAGTCCTTCTATATTTCTCCTTTCCCCTCCCTCAAGCTCACCTAGTTTCTGTTGCACCAGTAATATTAAAACTGTTGAAGGATAAAGAATGGGAAAGAACCGAGCATGTTTTCATTTAGGACTGTAGTTGTTAATAAACATCATTTAATTAAAAATTTCAAATAAAACTTCTGAAGGTCTCTAGCAAATTTTAAGGAAAGTGCTGATCTCAAGAGTTCTTACACATCTTTCCTGAATTGTTGTTCTTTTATTTGGTTATACAATATTCAGTTTAGAGGAATGTAAATTTTGACTTTTAAAGCAGGTATAGTTATGATCGTGACAGTGTCTGTCATAGAATTGTAGGGTGGTTAGGGTTGGAAAAGACCTTAAGATCATCTGGTTCCAGTCCCCCTGCCATGCGCAGGGACACCTCACACTAGACCATATTGCCAGGGTACTGTCCAACCTGGCCATCTTCAGGTTAGACTTGCAGGTCAATCTGATTTTCAAGAAGTAGGTTCTAATGGGATGTGCTGATAAATGATTCATCAGTATGTTTAGTTAAGTATAATTGTAAGGAAGTTCTCAGCCCTACTGGATTGCAGTCTCCAGTTTGGTTCAGTTTTGTGTTTATTTTAATATTTCGGGTGGGGGTCTATTATTTGGAGATCTAAACCACTGTAAGTGCTGCTCTTTTCCCCATTTGTTGCTAGTGAACCTTGCTGATTATATTTAGTTTCGAGCCTGATACATTTTGGAAGTGTAAAGAGAAGTAAAGCTGAGATACATTAAATGAAAACGCAAAAGTTTTATAGCTTACTTTTTCAATGGATTTTCTGAGCATTATGCAGGATGGTGTTTCTTCATTTATTTTGTTGTGTTAGTTTGCCGATGCTCTAGTATGACAGAGATGACAACACTGTTAGTTCAATGATGTCTTTTAAGAAACTTTCACAATGGGATTAGTTACTTTATATATCCATTTTTTTAGAGTTTGTGTGTATATACTTCTATCTGTATAAACGTGTATAGATATATACATACATATGTATATAAAAATAAAGGAAGTCTGAAAAGGAAATGTAATAGAGGTTTTCCAAGCTCTTTGATCTGCATTGTAGTTAAGTTTTGAAGAAGGTACCTACTTAGCTGTTTGTGGAGGAGGGCTCCATGAATGAATGTCAATTACTCTGCAAAAGGTACAAATGGATTGTCATATTTAAGCTATAATATAAAGAAATCTCATAGATATTATGTATTTTTTAAAAACTGTATTTCTTTTAAAGGGAATGACTGGGTCATTTGGAATTCTCTGGAGGGACTAGAAGTCTGCTGCAGCCCTTGGAACATACTGAGTGGAGGGAAGAGGCAAGCTTCCAGGCTTTAAATGTGGAGGAACAATGAGATTTACAGAAAGGCACTGGAGAGCTGTAGTTCAACAACAGAGATGGATGAGAGGAACCACTTCATAACCAGGCCTTAGAAGGAAACTTCCTAAGGATATAAAAGGATAGTACAGTTTGCTGCAACTAGGAAATTGCTAAGATGGGCCTATTTAATTGGATCCATCATCTCCATTAATTGGAGATAATATCAAACTGGTCCACCCAGCATTTTTTATGAAGTGGGGTTTTTTTTTGTTTCCCCTCTGGGCTTCTCAGACATGTTTTGACAAATGACAATCTGGGCCATCCTAGCTAGAGGGATATGTCTGAGCCGTGCCAAATAGCCATGGATTGATCTGTGAACCTTTTTTGACATCTTTGGTTACATTTAGCTTCTTTAGAACCTGCAGCAATGACTGCAATAATTTAATTATGTGATGTGTGAGATTTATCCTTTGGTTTGTTTTAAGCCTGTTGCCAGATGATCTAATTACATGGTCCTCATTCATGTGCTTTTGAACAGTGACTAACGGTTCTGTATTTACCTTCTCCGTAACTACAGAGCATTGTTAGAATCCTGTGTTTTCCTCACATTTAAAGGGATGTCAGTCTGTGTATCTCTTCACAGTAGAAACTGCTCCATATCTTTGATTTCTCTTAGCATGTCCTTTTTTATTTCTCCTATGCTGACAGATCTACAGGCAGTACTCAGTGTGGTCGTAGCATGGATTTATGCAGTGACACTTCTGTATTATTTCATGTTCCTTCTCTAATATTTCATTTAATGTTGAGAATTGGGCTTATGTAAATAACTTCAAGGTCTGTTTCCTGGTTGCTATTGCTATAATATGAGGCCAGCTTTCTAAATAACTAATTTAAAATTTATTTTTATTCTCAGCATTTACTCATCAGCTAGTACTGAATTTCAGCAATGGAATATTGCCATTTTACTCTTTATATTAAGATCTGTTGATGCTTTTTCATGATCAAATCTTTTTCTGACTATCCTCAGGAATTTTGTGTCGTTAGTGCATGTTGACACTTCAGACTTCTATAACCTTTTCAGTTCATTTTGAGTTGGTTAAGATAGATCCCAGGTTGAGCTTTGATGAAGTGCCACTGGCCATTTTTATTTTTCTTTTTGTGAAATTTCTACTCTTTTTCTTTACTTTATATGTTTTAATACATTGGTAACCCAGAGGAGAGCCATCTCTTTCTTCCCATGTAAATACAATTTCTTCAGGGAGGGTAAGGGGGAGACTGTGTCCAAGATTTTTGTTGGGTTTTCTTTGAGTTTAAGATCTAAGTACATTGGCTGACTGGTTCGCTTCTATTGCTGTGTGCAATCTATTTCAAAAGTAAATTTGTTGGCCATAGTATCCACGTATAAAAATCCTACGGATTTTTGTCCATGTGCCATTTAAATGCTGCATCTATAAACTCATTTTGCAGGGTTTCACTCCCTCCACCTTCCCAGTGTCTGTCCATTTCCTCTGACAATTTCCTCACATTCTTCTGGATCTCTTTAGAAGCGGATGTAATAGCTGCTAAGACACAGCTTGTGATTGGTTATACCACATTATACAGATTTTACTCCTTTGAAGTTTATAATAATTAAATCTTATCTTTCATGAGTTGGATCAGGCATGATTAAATATTTGATTATTTATTTTGGCCAGTCTATCTCCTTATTTAGTTTGTACTTTACAAGGGTATTTGACTAATACATACATTTTGAATATAATAAGTTAACTGACACATTAAAATACTCAGAGGAAAAAAACTCTAATTGCTACATTTCAGTGTAAGGATTGTAATTAAATGTTTTAGAGGATATATGTTTTAATTTTCAAATTAAAACTATAATTCCTATCATGAAAAATAAACTTTTTTTTAAAGCATGAGGTGCGTAGATTTCAGTTAAACACCCTCCTCCCCAACTATATAACCATTTGCCTTTTGAAAGACTCATAATCTTTATTAAATGGAAAAGCCAATTATAATGGTCTGATTAATGTTGCAAAAGCTTTGTTTTGCTTGCCTCATTGGGACAATATTTTTCGAGTTAGATACTTGGCATCCCATAGTTTTTCTATGGTTAGTGTTAGTTTTAAATTCTAGGTATTTTCATCTTTTCTACTTAAAATAAATAAATAAAGTCAAAACATATGCAAGAGTTGATGCTAGCTGAGAGTTGAATTTGTTGATAGGAACAGAATTAGTCACAGATGAGTGTGGACTTGTTTTTGTTAGGTTCATCTCATTAATAGCTATTTTGAAAACATAGTTGAAAAGAGACTTCATAGAAAACACATTAAAGGCTATTAGTAAAAGGCTGAGAAATAAAAAAATTAGCAGTGTTCCCCAAGGAAAAGTTACTTTGCATGCATTTATAATATTTGATAGATTTATTGGGCATGCTACACTGCAACTTTTTTTGTAATCCTTGTCCCAAATGGCAAATGATATTCTCACTGGCAGGGTTGTTCACTATTGTGATGATTTTGCCAAAAATGTCTTGCAGTTTAAAAAGACATCCCAATATTCTGCTTGTATAGAAAAGGCTGGTGAGCTAGTCTTACGGTCTAAGAGTCTTATTGCTGGAAGACACTTGACACATCTTGACCTGCTTTCGTATTAGTTTCTCCATTTGAGCCATGCTATCAAACAAAAGAAAAAAGTGAAGTCTGGATATTTTTAAGATCATTTCGACTTGATTTATCACAAGGTTTGAGTTTTTCTGGGGGGGTATCACTTTTCAAAATCTTAGGGTACCCACTTATAGAAGCAGAAGTCAGTAGGTTACTTAGAATAAGGAACAAGTCAACTAGAATTTCCTACACCTGTATGCAGAAAACTTTGCAATAAAAATGTTGTACCTAACCATAACTTATACTCATGAACTGGGCAGCAAAGTGGCTTAGAGAGTAAGTCAAAACACTGGAATGAAAACAGGCTTTTGGATGGGATACTACATGCATACATTACATTTGTATGTAGTAGGTTATACAGTATGTCTTGTCTTCAACCAAAGGAGAGTCTAGTGATAGTCTGAACAGCAGAATGGAACATAACTTATGAAGAGACCAGTGAAGAAAAGAACCTGTAGTTTTGGAGATACCGATTGTGGCACAGGGATGATCTTTCTTTCCTGGAAGTGTACCATTAATCACCATATTAGCAGAGTGTGAAATTCAGCGTATATCTACATAAAGTGAGTACATTTCAGGAGGAGGTGCTATTAAATGTGTTATTGGTTTGGTTTTTTTCTAAATAACATTTCACAAGGACTTCTGGAGTTTCATGGTGCTGGGGACTCTTTTTCCATCTTATAACTGAAAACTGAGCTTGTTCATTCCTCATTATTTTTGTAGACAGCCTTTTCACAGCAAGGTTAGCAAAGGGTAACAGCTGCCACAGAGGTGTCTGACTGCATACTCTCTTCCTGGATGGATGAGTTTAACAAGTTTTGGGTTGTTTGTGGGTTTTCTTTTTCTTTTTTTCCCATTTAGAGCAGCATCACAACGTTACTATGAGGAAAATAATTTTCTCTGTTCTTTCAAATCTGCTGCTGCTTGATTTTCTTTTCCATCTATTTTTCCTCAGCTGCGTATGAAGCTGCCAACTGAAGTACTACTTAACGTGAATACATTAGAGAAAAGTAAATTGGCACTTTCTGTAGAATGCAGCAATTTGCATTCCCTTGTTCTGCTCTGTTTCTGACAGCAATCTGTGTGATGTTCTTCAGAGTTTCAATATTTTTTTCCACAAAAGATCTCATATTTCCTGGCACTTCTACCAGAAACATGTCCATTAAGTTTGCGTTTTCTTTAATACTGATTTGACTTTCACTAACAAGTGCTTTTGTAATCAAACTCATAATTCTACTCTCATCTGTTTTTAAATCATTGCTTTTAATTCTTTAGCTCGAGCAGCTGAGAATTTAGTTAGTTCAGTCCCCATGCATAACTTCCAACCACAGCACTGCAACAATATTTACTTTCCTTTATGACATAATATCTTCTTTGGCTTCTTGACCAGTTCCTTTCAGCTTACTTCCCTAACTTTGGTCCCTGTAATGTTTCTTTTCTGATCATCATCAAATTATATAAAGAAAACAAAACTGTTTTGTGTAAAGCTTGTACCTCGTCACACTTTTGTAAAAATCCTTAAGACAACAGTTAATGTGATAAAATAAAGTGTCAGTGCTTAGTCATTTTGTTCCTCTGAAGGTGCTGTGTCTCTGATCTAGCATGGGGGGTTTGAAAATACATCCTCGTGGTCTGAGAATAATAGTGTCTTGTGCCTGAAGTTAGCTTGGGAACAACTGTAGGGTTTTGCAAAAACTAATTGTTCACTGGATATATTTCATGAAAGTGTTGCTGATTGGTTGCTTCCCCACTGTAGGAATTTAGTGCTGACAGAATGGAAGGGAACTCTGTATATGACCCTTACTTAACTTGTGATATGCCTTGGTGTATGACACGGTATCTGCCAGAGGTTTACGTAGGTTCTGAAAAGACGATCAGAGAAATGCAAAGATGAAAAATCTACTGACCTTTGTAATATGCAAGGCATACATCTTAGGGCTCCTTATTGCTGAGGCTGACAAGTATTCTGAGAATTAACACAGTTTAGTTACAAATATTCTTATCTTGAGGTTGGTCTAGATGATCGATTGGTCTAATTCATTTGATGTGACCTGTTCTCACATTCATGTTGGTTTTTGGCTGACAGTTGCACAGCTTAATTTTATGCTGCTTGTTTGAGAGGTACTTGGGAGGAGAGGAGAAATGTAAGTATTTTTATGAGATTTTTATAGAGAAGGTTGTTATAAAAATCTTTGAAAAATTCAGTATCCCCTTTTTTTCAGCTCAGCGCTGAAAAAAACCCAACTTGAGGTCATATGAAATAGTTTCTCTCTGTTGAGAGGAAAAAAGATCTTGAGACTTGTTCCTATATCTCTAGTGTACGAGGTAGAAAAAACCCATTGGTTAAAAAAATTCAAGTAAACAGAGGGGAAATTGGTTCATCTCTAGTATTTTTAGTTACTGCATAAAGAAAATATCAACATACAGTAAAATCCTTCAGCATAAGATTTGTGTTTATCCTTCTATTGCAGAAAGGCAAAAGGTAAGGTTGCTCTCTCCTTCTGTTCCAATATGATACATTGACAGTGTGTCTACACAGCAGTAAAGTTTTTTACTATGTGTAACTGTAAAATAATCCAATAGGTAAATGTGAAAAGGATGTTTTGGAGCAATTTCTTGATTTTGCTTTTTGTAAAATAAACACAACTTTAAAAAATGGCTTTAGGTTTTGGATGACAGTAAAAGAAGTACAGAATGCTGGAACACCAAAGCCACTGTACTCGGTCAGAGCAATAATCCACCTAGCACTATTTCTTTTCTTTGATGGTGATTGGGACCACATGCTCCAAAGGAAAATGCTTATAATGGGCAATTAAAGCATCTGCACATAGCAGGCTTTTTTCCTCTGGCCTCCCTCCCCCACTTGCCATAAATTACTGGTTGGCCTTTAGTCTGACGCGCAAGTCTGACAAAACCTAGAAGGAACAGGAAATGACCTAAGTGTGGTTTTAGCCATTTTTTCATTACCTACATAAGAAGAAAAAAAAGAAAGACCAAAAAAAAACAACCACCATCCTACCTTCCCTTGGTAGACAAAACACCTTTTAGAAACTTTTGGAAACATTTGAAGGTCTTAAAGTAAAAATATTCAAAGGAAGATCAGATCAAACATAACAAGCAGTAAAAAACCCATAAAACTTCCTACAGCAGAAAAAGCAGAAGCTGACCTGCTTGATACTCCTGGTTACAAAAGCAGAAGTAGCACGGCTTTTTAAAAACAAACAAATGAAACAAACATGTAAAAAAGAAACAAAACCCCAACCGACCAAACAGTATTTTTCAGCTCACAGGGAGAAATATTAACTTCAAGAATAAGCCTCCTGAAGTTATAACAGTGGAACATTTTTTCTCTGCTTTTATACCTCTGCTGAGGACAAAGTTACTGAAAACAGTAACTAAATATATGAACACTCTAAAGGGATTTGTTAAAGTTTACTTAGGTGCAGCTCTTGTCAAAGATTTGTATTTCCAGGGAAGAACAGAATACTATGGATTCTGGTGGAAACATTATGGTGTCCAGACACCTGTATGTTCCAGTGGTGTTCTTATGTGTTTGTCCAAATATTGTGCAGGAACTATTTAATGTATAGAATAGTATTAACTAAAGCAATAAAGTAGGTTTCTTTCTTTTGAAGGAAGATTCTAGACTTCCTAAAAAATTGAAGATAATGCCTTTCATGAAAGAGTCCAGTAGAGTAAAAAACAGCATCTAGGGCAGGATACGTCTGTTTCCTTCACTTACACATATCTAAACCTTAGACTCATGCAAACACTTAGTTGCTGTTCAAAGATAGTGACTATCGGCAGACTTCATAACCTATTAGCCATTTGCAACCTTGGATAAATAAATTGTATAGAGTCGAAGTGATAAGCAGTAAGACTCAAAAAATACCCTATTTTTTTTCCTGACCCATTTATTTTCATGGAAGGTTTAGTGAGTGAACAATTATTGACTCTAAATGCCATAATTATCGTATTGAATGATTTTTCCAAATGCTAAATTTTGTCTTGATTACAATAATTTACTCTAGTGGCTGTTGTCTTGGCCTGCAAGGTTTCACAACAGCATGTTGTCTGTGTTATCTACGTAATGCTATCTCTACTTTGACAGTCATCTTTGGTTGCATCACCTTAGTTACTGAATACAATTTAACTACTTAATAACATACTGTTTTTCAAAATCTACCTTTTTTAGAGAGAGGGAGAAACCCCCCGAAATAAATAAAATCAGGACTTCTAGGTTCTATACTGCTGTGTTGGTTTTGTGTCATTAAATGACCTGGATTAGAAAAGCTAATTGATTGTAAACTGTAATGAAAGACTAATTTAGAAGTAAAATCAATGAATCTAGCATCAGTCGCATTTGAAAGGCATTCATGAAAAGAAAGGGACAAGTGAGGTTACCTTTTTCATATTTCACAATAAATTAGTTTGTCATCTGGTTGTAGAATTTAGCTTTTGAATGAGGTGATGTTTTACAGAGTTGATTTCTGAATCAAGTTGCTATGGTGTTGCTTTCATTGTTTAGTTAATTCTATGCTTGGTTGCTATGGAAATACTTATTTATGGAGCTAATGCCTAATGGTGTCAAACAGATGCTACTAGCAACTAGGAATCTTTTATAGTTGATCAATGAAAGACTCAGTCAGAAGTAGAAGCTCATTTTTGCACTTGTTTTTTCCCTATTAAAATTTTGGAGTATGGAATATGAATGGGTGGTGGCAAGTAGGACTAGTTTTCTTAACAAGCATTAAAGCACAGGCTGAATCTTCTGAACGATATCATCATTGGAACTAAAACTTTCCCCTTACCTAGTTCAGGCAATCAAACAGCGATACTACATTGTATATGGCCTCAGGTAGTGTGCACATTTAGCTTAAGTTATAGAGTAGATATTAATTATATTCTAGTTTTAGAATTGATTTTTAGATTTCTTAGCTCTGAAACATTTTTTGGTAGCCATCTAGTTTAAATCTCTGCATAAGTATGAATATTGTCCTTAGTACAACTTTGCATAAACACAAGTAATTCTCAGGTAGCTAAAATAATAAAATTTTGGGGTTTATAAGTTAAATTATTCTGAAAATATTAGTCCACAGTTATCTAGCCAAATATAGTTTAAGCTGAGCATTAAAGTAAAAAAAAAAAAAACCAAAAACCAAACAAGTTTCAAAGTGCATAGTGTACTTTTATAGTACTTCTAGTGGTTTATAACTTGAGAAAAGTAAACCCTATAGGCTTTTATTGCATTTAAACCTTTAGAAGTTGGAAATACTACTCAGTGTGACTTTAGCTAAATGGCGCTATGGCACTCACACAAAGAAGATTCAAAAGAACTTCATCCTCCATGGCATCAACTCACTTCTGAAAGCCACATTTTTACGGGCCCTGAAAATACTGGTTGCACCATCATAGGGAAGATAATGTTCTGTTTAGAAAAAATTGTTAAAAACCAAACAAAATTCCATGAAGCTGGTTTTCACTGACTGTCTTTTCTCATCTGGTTTTAATTTATCTAGTCTATAAAGTTCTCAGGACCATTTTTTTTCCTTTTTCTTTGTAAAAGTTATTATTGTTTGTTCTTGTTGCTGTCTGAACTATAAGGTGTATTATTCTAAGGAAGGCCTTTATTACTGTTACCTTGTGTATTTTCTAAACAAATGTTTCCGATGTTGCTGACAATTCGTGCTAGCCTCAAGCACTGGTAATTCTTGGGTCGATTAAACAATCAGGGCCTTAGCCTCTCACCCCTCCCACCCCCTCGTCCCCAGTGAATAGATGCATTACAAATAGTGTCAGAGAAGTTGATTCTAAAATCCTCAAGTTCAAATCGCATGGCAATGCCTCTGGAGTATATGGAAATACTGTTTTTGTTGATTGAGAAAGTATAAACAAAAAGTAATATCTAATGTCTTATGTCATTTTTTCTGCATATTCCCAGTAAGTCATATGTATTCAAAAGTGCCCTTAGATTTGACTAACCATCCATAGAACTGAATATAGTGTCATTCTTAAGAACAGCAACCCTCTGGAGGATTTGTTGAGCTTTAACAACTTTTAAAGCCCTTAAAAAAATGTATTTCTAGTGATGTAAATTCCTTCTGTTGATACTCATTGCCTGTTTTGAATGACATGTTTCAGTTTGAACTAAAGCTATCACTGCCTGACTGTGGCCAAATCAGAAAATGTCACTTACACTGAAAGGGTTTTCATAAGCTGGCTTGTCTTCTTTTAACTGTGTTGAAATTTATTTCATAGGCTAAAAAGATTCAACTATTGTAGTTAAACATAAACAGTTCCTGACTGTTAAACAGCAAGGCATAGTTCTGTGTTATGCATTGGGGTTTGGTTGTGGTTTCCATTAATTGTCCTTCAAAATTCTCATCATAAAAAAATCACAAAAGTGTGATCATTGCTCTTTGAATGGACTGGGAGACTCTAGGGTTAGAGTCATGCTGATTAGAGGACTTTTCCTCCAAACTGGTAATTTGGTATATGTGCTTATGGAGAGAAGGCTGTATATTTTTCACCTGTCATCCGCAGTATCAGAGTACCTCCCAGATGTGCAATTGCTGTGATGTTGGCACTGACAATGGATGCTTGAAAGTGTATGAGTTGCTAAGCAGAGGTTTAAGTTGTAGCTTGAAACTTCTGTGACTCAAGTCCCTCCTAAATCAGGTGTTTCTTGTTGGAGGAGGCGAGGAAGAACGTTATGTGCAGTGGATTACAAAATCTTAGTGTTACAGACTACAGATCTTTCTGCAACAACTTTTATGGTTGCAAAATCAAGAATTACCAAGGCTCTGCCTAAGACCTATTTTAAGCTCTGTTGGTCTATTCACATTAAAAGTAAACTGTGTCCTTTTTACTCCTGTTGCAACATTCATGCAACTGTAGGAATACTTTGTAACTTTTGTTAATGATCCACCAGAATTAATTAAGGCTTTGACTGCCAAACTCTCAACAAAAATAATGCCAAAAATGCTGCTTCTTTAGTATTCCAGATTTAACTTGTAAGGCGTGAAGTTAGGCTAATGAAACTAAGTCTCTTAAGTACTGAGAAACAAAGTATGATTTCTTTACATTTAGTTTCTGAATAGCATGGTAGAGAGTAAATTCTTCTTTAAACAGAGAAGCTTTTGTAAAGAAGCAGAATTTACCAGCTCTTAACCTTTAAAACTGTCACACACACCCCACACATCCCCCGTCCCTCAAACCATTTCAGTTCTGCGGAAGTTCTGCTATGGGATATGCTGCTAGTTTCTGTTCCTTTCTCCCGAAATTGTTTTTGGGGGGGAGGCTTTCTGGCTTTGAGTGCCATCTTGTGGTGCGTTGGCAGCAGCTAAGGGAAGGTAATAACCCCCTTCCGTTATTAACCTGTAAGGATGTGATTAGGGTAGAGAAGTACCGAGTTGTGTTTACCATGGGAAAATATTAATTGTATAGCGATCTGCATTTTTTGTCCTTTGATTGCTACTTTGTGCCTAAAGTTTTCCTCAGCTTATTTTGACTACCTCTATGTGTGGCACATGGAATGAGCTCTGAACATTTTACAGCTAATACAGACTGCGGTAGCCTGCCAGCTGTGTTAATCTACTACCCCGGTCTTCTTTCAGGGGATATGACTTCAAATTAACGGTGATGAATAGCGAATTTTAAATAAATAAATAAAATAAATAAATAAAATCTCTTGGCACCATCCAGGTAAACTTAAGTTTCGTTTATTTTACAACTATTTCAGTTTCTTTGCTGTAAAACCGGTATCAGCAGAGAAGCTTAAATATTCTGGTTTAAATGACAACAGAAAATTTTCAATCATGAATCCAACCTGTGAATTTTTTTGTTTAATTAAAATGGTATAAAATGGTGCCCTACCATTTAAAATACCAAATCATTATTTGCATTGGAAGGAGATTTTGCATGAGCTGTGCACATTATTTTACCTTGTGTATACTAGGTCGGTATGGGACACTAGATGCAGCAGTAGCACTTTCCATTAAATATTTGCTGCTTCTGCAACTTTGAGATATTTTTTTACAATAGGAGGGTTAAAGGCAAAAGGAAGTTTTGAACTTGTTTAGCTCTATAGATTGGCCTCAAAATTATAACAGTGGACTTTATGTGAGCATGTGTATGTGAACATACATGTACACAAAAGCTTAAAGAATAAATAGAGGAGATTGTATCAGTAAAAGAAGTTGCAGTTTAAAGTTTGGTAGAAAAATATTCCAGAGTTAGCAAGAATATAGGTATTTTATATATAGCGAACAGATAAAATTAGCTATCTTACCAAGTATTTAATGAAAGTTTGCAAAATTCCAAGCTGCTATTTTGTGGACCATCAGTTTCAAAGGTTGCTGATACAAGTAACAAAACTCACATGAACATCTGAGCTTCATTGCTAGTTGAGTCAAAAGTCAATGAAGCGAATTTGTGCTGTCTCAGCATCCAAGCTAGGGAGGACAGAATGAAACCAAAAGATTTTCTTATGTTTGATACAGTAAATAAATGTCAATAGGAAAGAGATACCTGAGAATGAGGAAACAAGCAAACAAAAATGCCCAGATGGACAACTAATTCTAGTTTATTATAGAAGAAAAAAACCCCTTTGTCTTTACAGTGATCATGCTAAAATCAAATGCCTCATGCAAAATGAGTATGGCCAGCTAATGGTGATCATCATCTTAATGCTTGTCACTGACTGTGTAGCAGTCATCTCATGCTTCAGGTTTTTAATAAAAAAAAGGTAAAAAATGAGGAGATGGAAGTTTTAATCACTTTAAAAAAAACCCAAAAGACTCAAATTCTTATTAATTCTTGACCTGCTTGCTGTGCACAATATGACTTTCTGACATAGCCTATCTTACTCCTAGTTTAAGCACATACTTAATGATGGATCTCTTCACTTTTCATAGCAAGTCGTAACTACTTTAAACATGATTTAATGGTATCCCTATGAAGATAGCAGAAGAGAAGAAGAGCCTATAAATTCTGCCTTTGTCTGACTACTGCTGACATGTCAGCCTGTGTTTGTTTTTCACACTTTCTGCACCTTCTGCTGGAATGAAGGTGACAGTCTGAAACACTATGTTTTGTCCATGAAGGTGCTGTTAGTCTGAAAGGAATAAAACCAAACATATTTCTTGTAAAAATAAGCAGAAAAACATACAGGACTTAAGAATATAAACTGCCAAGTGGGGTATTGGCACATTATTCATGCTCTGTTGTTACGGAAAAGAGGGAAAAAAAGGGTTATCTTTATATTTGTTTAATTTTGAGCACACATTGTGCAAATGAGTTAATTTATCAGAGCATAATAAGAACCTGTCAAGTCAGGAAGAGTGAACACTTTTGAAGCAAAACAGGCAACTGAATTTTATTGCTTTCATGTTGTTTTTATTTTTTGTCGGTATAGAACAGACATAAAGTTAGTGCTGTTGACGTACTTGAAGCTGATACTATCTTCAGATTGTGTTGCTGACGTTCCTTTGTGGGTTTAGTGGGTTTTGTGAAGTTATTGGGAACATATAGATTTGTAACCATATTTAAGTAAAACCTAACAAAACCTCCTGCAAGAAAATGCTTTTAAAATTATCAGGTTTTAACCTGGGGAGCTTTTTGCCTTTTAAAATACCAAATTATGTTAATGTAACTCTTTCTGCACTGTATTTGTAAAATTGCTGCTATTTGAATGGTTCTGGAAAGAAAAAAATTATGAAATATACTGGAGGGTTTGGGATAGATTTGCTTTTATATGTTGAAGTGAATAGAAGCAGGAAAGCACTGTCACAACCTAATTTAATGAACATGTTAAATGATTTATAAACATTTCAGAGATAATGAAATAAATAAGGCCATGTAATAATTCTGTCATTAAGAAGCCGCTGTTGTATGCAATTTCTTCAGACTCTTCTTTAGGACTTTTACTGGGGTAGCATCAACTGAGAAGATGGCCTAAGATATATGTAAAAACATGGAGAGAAAGAAGCGTTTTGCGCTGCATCACATAATCCAGATGTATTCCATTGTTGTTTTAGGGCATTACCATATCACCTATTAATCATCTTTTTTTTTATCTTCACAGATGATACTTTGGGATTGGGATTTGAAGCAATGGTACAAGCCCTATTGCCAGGTCAGTATATGACTGAGTACAGAGTTCGCTGTGAACTGTAAATCTGCTGATGTTTCGTTTACCTGAGTTGGCCTAGTACATTCCAGCTCTATGTAAGAGAGGCTTGATATTTAGCAGTTCTGACCAAGTTGTCAGGGGTCTTCTTTCTGTGGTGTATATGAGAACAGTCTCAAACCTAACTAAGGTGGGAGTGGGTTTTTTGAAATATCCGATAGCATAAAGTGAGGAAGTGATTCCCCAGCATTGTCACCAAGTGCAGGTCTGTCAGATTCTCACCTTTTTTCTTGATTGCTTGTTTCTCCCCCTTTCTTTTGTACCTTCTATCTAATAAGCTAATGCTGTTCAAATTCAGAGAATTATACCAAATTAAAACTAATCACTTTCTTAACAGAATTGTTAGGATTTGTTTCATTAGAATTACGGTTAATAAAAGTAATGAAGCTGTGGAAATTGCACCTCTGTAAGAGGCCTATGACAAGTTAGGCCACCAAAACTTCTTTTGATATGATTGAAAGAGAATATCAAGTTTAATTCTGAAGAAAATAATGAAAATGTAAGTTTAAAAAAATGGCACCAAATCTTTATCTTAAATGGAGAAAAATAAACTGAAAGCTAATATTGCTAATTCTGAAAGATTTTATTATTGTGTGGAAAAAAACCCACAAAAATGGTGTGTAAACATGTGTTTCGGTATATATTTTCTTCAAAAGAAAAGTACATTGCATTATTTTTTTAATTTATATTTTACTTTTGCGATGGATAAGATGCTTATTTAAGTCTTAGAATACTGTGAAATGTTTCGACATGTTAATAGTTTGCAACATTTCCATCTATTCTAGAATGCTGGCAGTGGAAATGGAGTTGATCTTTCAGTACTAAATGAGGCTCGGAGCATGCTAACAGACCTCCTGACTGACCCATTCCTTCCACCACAAGTGATTTCTTCCCTTCGAAGCATTAATAGCTTGATTGGTGCTTTCTCAGGCACATGCAGGCCAAAGGCTAGTCCATTCACACCATTTCCTGGTTTCTTCCCCTGCCCTGAAATAGAGGATCCTGCTGAAAAAGATCAAAAGCTGCTGAAGGTCAAATGACTTTAATTCCCATTCATGTCTGTGTTGCAATTCAAAAACAAAAAATAGAATCAAGGAAAAATAATCTGGAAAGAACTGTATGGATAGTACCTTCTTTACTGAGTACCTGTCAATTATGTTTGAGGTCAAAAGAGAGCAGCTGTGAAAACACATTGAGTGGAATGTAGATAGGTACCACAATGCAAATTTGGGGGTTGATGGATAGACAGGTAAAAGCGCTGGCCTACACTCTGATGCATGATTCCTCAAAATAAACACAGGATTAAAAAAAGCTAAAAACAAAAATAAAGTGAAGATGTTATATTCTCATGATACGGCACAAACAGAGCTCTCATTTCCTCCACATTCTTGATCAAGCAATTCCTGTCAGTGTGGCTTTTTCATTGGCCTTTTTTTCCAAATCAACTTACTTTTGTGAGCATCAAACTAGCCATCAGACAGATGCAAATCAGCTGTGTAAAAGGAGAAGTAACTCTTCTTTCTGTGTAGCACATCTCGTTATGGGACTGCTGTGTAAATATACTGTCACTTCTCCATGAGTAAAAGGAAGAATGTAGTTACTATATGACATCTTAAAGAATGTCGTGGAAAAACATTCAACAATAGGAACTTAGCTGCAGTGTACCAGCACTAGAATTACTTGCTAGAGTAACCCAGTATCAGCAGTTTTGAAACTGTTTGGAGGGTGGTCTGGGAGGTTCCTGCCCTGTAGTTGTTCCTGTTTCCAGACAGGGAGCAGCTTGTCCCAAACTGGTTTGCTGTTTTGGAGCCAGGTAACTGCTTTGAGCCAGATTCATCCTGTGAAATACCTGTTGTGAACCATTGTCACAACAAAGGCTTTTAGGGAAAAGCTCTGTGTCTACAGATCATTCTGTGGGAGATCCTTTTGGATTTTTGCAGCATGAAATTACTTGGGATTTCACATGGATATCTGCAGAGATCAGTTAGGTAGGGATCATAATCATTCAACATATGTTTTTCTTTACTGCTAAGGATTGGTATACCAACTTGAAAAATATCATTTATGTGAATGTGAAAATCTAACGAAATATTTAAATTAATTATATCCAGCTAGTCAGAATGGTTTAACATGAAAAGTATTCATTGCTGAAGACTGGTTATAAAGATTATGTGAGATTGAAAGTTACATTTTTTTTCACAGCTATTCTCTTTTTCTCCTTCTTGAAAGGAACTCTTTCTTTAAGATTGGGGGGTTGTTTATTTTTATATTAGTCTACCAGATGGATAAAATCATGCTTGTCACTGTCATTCATTGAGTGTTTGACTTTGATGTAGGTTTAGGGGTAAACTCCAGATTATGATACACCATGGAAAGTATTATTCAAAATGGAGCTTCTCAGACTGTATTGAAAGTTTCTCATTCTCTCTTTCCCTGACTTGGAATTGAAAAAGTCTCCATATTTCAAAGAAGTTGTTTCTTTGCTATGGATTATATGTACACTGTCGTTTCTCTTCAGTTATGGTTTAGGTGGGTTTTTTTTTCACTTCTGATGATAAAGTGGAAACAAAGAGCAAACAAAAGAAAGAAACAGAAGCAATAACTGGTAGTCTGATAGTAACTCTTTGCTTCAAATTTCTTGGTAAGTGTAAACTTCCCTGTTGGTGCTATTTCATAGAATAGTTAGGGTTGGAAAGGACCTTAAGATCATCTAGTTCCAACCCCCCTGCCATGGACAGGGACACCTCACACTAAACCATATCACCCAAGGCTTCGTCCAACCTGGCCTATTTCACTGATCTGTCTATTTAAATTCCTAAAAAGAAAAAGGGAATCTTGATTGCATGAAAAACTATCTCAGAACTGCTCTGCAACAGAAGACTTCACTTCCATCGTGACAGAGCTGTCCCCAGATTTTCTAGTGTATGGCAGTATACTCACCAAATTGGTGGATTTCTGGTGTTATCAACAGACGTGATGTTAACAGTTTTCATCTTTCAGGCAAATAAAAGTTGTCTAGGCAAGCACTTGAGTATCCACACCCCTTGTCTCCTGGCCTTGCTATTGCTGGTAACTGAAATTCTTTCCATAATAACTTTGATTTCTGGCACAGTCTAGATTTTGTTTCCAGAGCAATTTTTCCTCTTTGTATAGTGATTACCAGTGACTTTGCTAGCATATAGCAATCTGGAGTTCCTTAGTCCTTTGCTACCCATGTTTTGTTTATTCTCTGCTCTATCTAGTAGGGGAGTTTTATATCCTCTCTGTTCCCTCATTCTTGGAGTAGCCAGGAAGAAGAAAAAATAAGTACAGGTATTGGGGCTTTCTTTCCATACTGTGTTAATGAGTGCACTTATTTCAGGGACTGAATATTTCTCCTCCAGTGTTGAGGATTTTCAGCTGTGGTAGAGAGCATGCAGGTGAGATTGATATGGTCTGCTGACAGAGAAGTTCATTCTAGCCTTAGAACACCAGCACTATATGATAGCAGACAGAATACGCTCATCTACTTCTCTTTCTGGTAGGGCTGGTTAAGGCCACTGCATGTTTCTGTGGGTGGTACGGTGGTCTTATTCTTCCTGTCCATTTCCACCTTACTGGATGTGACTACAGCTTTGCAGCAAAGCAGAGGTACATCCCATATCAAGGACCCAAAGCAATCTCATTTTTCAGGCTATGAGACTGTACTCTTGTGTCAACACTTCCATTTATTTTTTTATTTATAAATATGTGAGAGCTTTGTGAGTTAAGTGTGATTTTGGACCACTAGAAGAAGCTTAAAATTACAAAGTCATTTCTTGCCGGACTTTTGAAGTTGTAGTATCCAAGGGTCACTTGTCCGTACACGCAACCCTGTAGATCTTATCCAAAACTGCAAACATTGCTCTGGATTTTTGCTTTAATTTCTTTTTTCTTTTGCCTGGCATCCTTTTTACTCACATCTATGCCATGCAGAAGAATCTTCTCCCCTGCACACCCCCCCTCCCTCCGCTGAGTGCCAAATCTAGGAATGTGTCAGCAAGTGGATTGTGGATTGAATGCAGTTAGAGATGCTTTTTGCCTTTTTTTTATTATAGATTTGTTTAAAATACAACATCTGTGCAAGGAATGAAGATATGCCAGAGCTGACTTTGCAGTTTCAGTTCAGTGATCCTATCCTTTCTGTTAGTTAGGTTCTACCAGTTGTTATTTAAACATGGATATACTTTTCTGAAGGTATTTCAGTAAGGCAGAGCTAGTAAGTCCTGAGTTATTTCCATACAGGACTGTTTGAGTCCACTGTCCTGCTTTGCAGAGGGCTTTGTGTTCAAGTACAATGATGACTCTCAGTGCCTGGGCTGCAGTGTGCCTAAACTAACACAGTGTCCAGGCTGGAAGTTGTGAGGTGCCTGGGAAGGTTTGTGTGTGGTACGGGGCTGATATGGAAGCAGAGAGGGAGCTTTGATGGGCTAGAACTGATCCTGTGCATTGTGCATCGCCCTTTCCACAAGCTCCACAATATTGACACTGTCAATATTTAGTATCTCAGTTACCAAAATCTCAGGCTATCTTGAGAGCTGACTATATAGCCATGTGATTGGGATATGTAAAAAAGTAATCCATAATCCTATTGCAACTGTCTCTAGAAGATCTCTGTTTTTAAAGAGTAATTGTTGGACCACATGGAATTTGGATTAAAAGTATCTTTACATATTTTAATTTGGGGAAAGAAAAAAACAGATATGAAAAATAATTATTCCTAGTAAGCAAAATACTTTGCATCTATTTTATTTTCTTGAGCAATGAGTAAGTGTAAGATACCATACTTATTGTTTTACTATAAAAAAATCTCAATAAATAGTTTTCACAAACCATAAATAAAGTGTTAATGTCTGCTTTTAATTACCTAGATTTTAATAATTGTTAAATTATTCAACAGGGATTCAGTAGCAGATATAGCCTGCCAGCACCACAGCTGAGACGAACTTCGGGAGTTTCTGGTGTTCCACCTACGGAGTCAACATCTAGATGGGAACGGAGTAGCAGCAAGAGATCTCATCAGGAATATAACACATTAAGGTAAGCAGTTAACCATATTTTAAGGGCAATAATAAATGCAGCCTTTCTGAAATGTTCATGTCTGCAATGTTGAAACATGGTAGCAAAAGTGTTTAGTGTAAAATCTTCTGAATCAAGTCTCCAAATTCTGCCAGAATAAACTGGAAAAATGTTTCAAGTTAATACTTTGTAACTCTGATCTCAAGTAGAAATCAGGTTATTCTGAGGTTGAATGGCATACCTATCAGTTTTAGTAGGAAATGAAAAAAAAGGTCAACATACACGTTTGCAAAACAAACTTGTTTAACTTCTAAACCTTTAGGAACTTCTTTCTTTTTCTTTTTACTTAGAATTTTATCTCTTTCCAACTTCCACATGGCACAAAATGTCTTTCCTTTATAATGTATTTTAAATTTAAAAAATATTTTCTTTTTAGTTTCTTTTTAATTAAAAAAATGACATAATGACATAACTTTCATTTAGTAGCCACTGTTGTGTGTATTGCAACATTTATTATTCCTATGGTCATCAATCAATCAGTAAGGTAGATTAAGAAAATCATCTCTTCTCTACTTGTTAGTCAGTATGGTGCAAATAGTTTTTCTTTCCAGAATTAAGATTACCTTTTAAATTAGGATTAAAATAATAGTACATTTTTTCTTTTTTGTTTAATGTAGCTTATGAGTGAAATTTTACATATTTAGTTTTATTTAAATGTGTAAATGTGTATGGCTTTGCTTAATATCAACTAAGAAAAGTCCAACAGATGTTTGAAATGATGTTGCAGCTTAAATACATTAAAATGTATGTGGGTTTGCTGCCTTTTTTATTTGTTTTTAATACAGTTGGTATTTCTTAAGATTTTAATGGTTTTACATAGGTCATAAGGGCGTTCTTTAAAAGAAAACATGTATTATGCTGATAACTGATAATTACTAGCAGTGGATGAAAGTTTATAAACACACATCCAAGAATTTATTATATCAGTATTTTGTTTAATTTTGAAGTGAACCGTTCAAATGTTTTGGCCCTTTGCAATAGCCCTTTCCTCTTGGTAAAATATGCTGTTCAAGTTTAACAGCAAAACTTAATTTTGTGTGTAAAATATAACTGAAGATATAGTAACAGTAGTTGTAGTAGTTTAAAGATTGTATTTTCATGCTGATTTGGTTAACAGTGCTTGAAAGAATCTCCCCAGTTATAGCCATGAGAAATAATCAGAGGCCAGAGAAATTGCTTTAATTGCTTTAAACAGACTGTTGGATATCAGTTTGAGGCTCAGCACTGCTGGTGCAGATGCAGTGCATGTTTGCAGAGTTTCCTTGCAGCTTCTACTAACCAAAGAACCTACTCAGGCTCACCTAATGAAAGTAGTAATGCAGAAAACAACCTTGCTCATACTCCATCACTTTTAAATTATCTGTTGACCCTGATGATCAGTACTTCTAGTTATCCACATTCCCTTTCCCTGCTCCTGTCACCTCCATACAGCCCTAGAATATGTGTTTGCCTTTTTTGTGATTTGTGTCCTGCCCTTTAGAATGCTTGCCAGCACTTGTACTTCCCCCATCTTCTTGCATCTCCCAGTGACTGTGAGGGTGGTGAGGTACTGGAATGGGTTGCCCAGGGAGGTTGTGAATGCTCCATCCCTGGCAGTGTTCAAGACCAGGTTGGATAGAGCCTTGGGTGATATGGTTTAGTGTGAGGTGTCCCTGCCCATGGCAGGGGGGTTGGAACTAGATGATCTTAAGGTCCTTTCCAACCCCAACTATTCTATGATTCTATGATCATTCTTACCAGGTTCCCTTTAACTTCTAACACGTAATCAACTCAAAAATCCACCATGGATGTTTACCTTACAGGTAAGGTGAAATGAAATAGCCAAACTGTCATAGCTCTTCCTGCTGCCAAAGAAGGCAGCCCTGCATTCCTAGAGCGCTCAGTGCCATTCACTCTGGCTCTTGAGTCAGCCCCTTAATTTGTGAGAAAAATAACAGCAATAAAAAGACAGTTTTTCCTGACTTGGGAAGCTGATTCAGTCCAGTGAAGGATTTAATGGGTGTTACAAGAGAAGCAAGAAGCAGCAGGCTAATAGTAAAAAGGGAGAGTAAAACAGCAAACTGTTCACTAATAGGAAAGCTTATAAAAAGCCAAAATATTTTTTACTTTTAATGACTGATTTCAACTGAATTCTACTGAGAAAGATAAGATATTAAATAATGGAACAAAAAATTATTATTCCTACAAAACGTCATATTCGTGATTTTTATTTTTTTTTCTATCTATCCAGTGTTCAAAAGACTCTTGAGAGCTGCTGTTTTATTTGCATGCAAATTCTTGATTTGGTTTCTTATTCAAACACTAGTTCAAGATCAACTAACCTTGCTTAATATATAGTCTTCCTACACTAAATACTGTTGCAGCATTTTTATAGGTGTTAAAAGAGTACATGCAAGCTGTGATAGCTGAACAGTGTACAAAGAGCAAAAAGTTCAATCTCTCCCAGTTGTCAACTCAAACACTTTTTAAAGTTGACTAACACATCAGAATCGTCAGTCTTCAGAAGAGTAAATCTGTGTTTATTACTTAACTAATTTCTGTATATTAGTATATTTAAACAAATAATGGGAGATCAAGTATTTCTGTATTTGATTTTTGTTTGAAATCTGATCAAACAAGGTTAAATCTGTTTTGGTAAATACTGTTTTCCCACACTGAAATGAAAGAATTAGTTTTACATAAAATATTTTTAGTTTAGAATACATGCATACAGTTATTTTTAATTGCATATTACATATTTTTTTACTAAAGGAAATATGTAATTGGAATTTTGGAGTGCAATTTCATGGCTAGAACAGCAGATGGCATAATTTAACAGTTGAGTTTAACGATTTAGCGACTGAAGTACTGTATGTCTTTGTCAAAACCAACTTTAGTTTTAAGATTATAATAAATAAAATTATTAAATATGAAAAGCTGATTCGAAAAGCCAAGCCATGGCTGTGTAAGATTGCCGTAGTATTTCCAGAGTAATCAATCTTAAATGTTCTCAAATCTGTTAAAAAATAACTTGCTTTGTTATCATGTTCAAGGAAATCATGTTAGAAAGTAAAACTTACAGCATGTTGTCCAAATATACTGTGCCATTCTAGGACTGTATACAGTTTTCTCTTAATTTTAGTCAGTACCAAACAGTTTTTATTCCCTAATTGACATATATTCTTTAGCTGATCTTCAATTTTACTTCTTTCGTACTCTTTTTCTTGAATGGTAGTGGGCCTGTAACAGAGCAGTCTGGCTATTCTATAAACACCTTATTTAGTAAAAATTGAAAACAAGGTAGGAAAGAAAAAACACATTCTGTTTTACTTACAGCCAAGGATCTCATTCAAATGGATCTTTTGGTGCAAATATGCTGACAATACCAAAACAAAGATCATCTTCCATGACACTGGCTCATCACATAGGTCCCAGACGATCAGGTAAGACACTCCTAAAGACCTGATAACCATCTGAGGTGAATGTTAAAACTGGAAGGATTTGGCATACAATCCATTCTGACACTGTCAGTGTTACTAAGCAAGAAAATACTGTAGCAGTAGTGCTAAAATAATGTGTATATCAGTATTTCAGAAATTATAACTGGTCTGTTTGCCCACATTAAGTGAAAACTTGATACGTCTTTTGCCATCTCTGCCTATCCATTTTACCATGATTAAAAATAAACCTGTCTAATAATTTTGTTTTATAAAAGTTTAAATAAGCAGGTTGGATTGAGTGAGGAGAATGCACTTCTATTTTTTTTTTTGTTGTTGTTTAAAAAACCCAAACTTGACCAGTTTTTGATGGTTTGGTTGTTTCCCTTTCAGTCTTCTAAACACCAGTAAGTGTACTAACTCAGGCCAAATCTGCATGTAAACACACTGTTGCATATTCTTAATGGTTCTGTCTTCATAAAAGCTGAGCTGCTTTCTGCTTTTTTCCACTTAATCTTGTGGACCTGTTGAATTTGTACATGTAAGAAGGATGAAATTAAGTAACTAACATTAGAGTATTAATCTGATTACGTTCTGGAAGGGAATTTACAAATTTCTTCTCAACTTTCCAGTCTTTCTTTGTGGTAGTGAAGTGACATTTGCTTTCTAAAACCTCTGTCTGTATACCTAGCAATGAGAACTTTGAAAAATCCTGCCTTTCACTGCAAGAAAATGCAATTATATACTACTATCAGGCTGTGTGAGTCAAGTCACTGTAGCCTATGATGCTATTGGAAGTGTATTATCTATGCATTCCTTATTTAATAGCAATACTCTTCTTCCTCATGGGCACTTTATTCTTTTTGATGAAAATGTGTTTGCTTTTGTTATTTATCTGTAATTACCCTTTTTGGGGTTTTTACTTTGTTTTTAAAAAGTTCTCAAGCATATGTTTTCTCTATTGCAAAACAATGTGGTAAAAGAGTTTTATCTAGGTCAGTTATAAATCCAGAGCTGATTTTGATGATTTTTGATCTTTTTGTTTGGTTAGTTGTTTGTTTTTTTTAATTTAAGAAAGCAGTCCTGAATCAGAAAGGAATATGAAAAGATTTAGCTGACTGATTAATTTTGCCAAATCTAAACCCAAAATCAAACCTTTGAAAGCCAGATGTTAGAATAGATTACAGTTTGTCCATTCAGATGTGTAGTCTAGGCTGCTACATAGTTGTAAATCTCAAAACTTGGAATAGATCTAAGTACTTAATATATGTTCGACAGTGTGAACTAGAGACTGTGTCTTGACAGCTTGCGCATTCTTTACAACATACAAGGTTTTTGTTGTTTAATTTCAGTCTTTCTAAGCAGCAATGTTTTTATTGTAATCTGAACCCCCATGCAATGTTTGTTTTGGAAGGTGCATCTCCTGGCCTGAGTCCTGTGGGTTCACCTAGTCATGGATCTGTCTCCAGCGGGGCTTTCAGCTGCTGGTCGCCTGTAGAGTTTCCTGATACTGCCGATTTTCTTACAAAACCAAGCATTAACATACATAAATCTCCAGGATACACATTTAGTTCTCCAGATTTTCAGCAGCAAGTTAAAACATCTGTAGGTTATATGTGTAGCAGGTACTGTAAACTGTTATGTTTTTAGTAACTTATGTGTCTTGAAAATAATACAATTAAAATGAAAAATAGAACAAGACTTATACAGCTACCAGTATACTAGAAGTCATAATAATCTGTAACTGTATTGTCCAGAGGAAACTAAAGAGTGCTGTATGTATGCCACTGATTTCAAATAGCTCATCCTCAAACGCAGCAGTTATTATAGAGTAAAAATATTTTACAAACTCTTAGAAAAGGAGGACTTCCTACCTGGGAATTGTATCCTGTATTTCTGAATGCTTTCTAAGTAATTAGCTCTACTTTATTAACTCAGTGTGATGAGTCCATGAGGGGTGTTGCTTGACTAGTTTCTAAGTTACAGGCTTAATCTGTATGTGCCCAGTTTAGGAAAAAATACTAAGGGGATTTTATGGAGGAACCTTCAAAAGCATGTCTTTTTAAGAAATTTGCAGGTATTCTTCAGTACAACAGATTTGTAGCAAAAGAAAAATTACTCAATGTTGTAAATATTTTTCATGTATTCTGTAAGCTGTGGACGTCAGATATTCAAGCCTGTCCCAATGCCAGAACTGGAATTTGCAGAGTATAAAGACAGGATATCAGGTGAGTTTTCAAAATGAACACATATTTGCTATCACTTTGCCTTTTTTCTTAAAAAGCCAATGAAATTAAAATTTTTATAGTTCTACACTTTTTTTTTTCCTATACCCTAAGTAACTTATATGCATATATTCTATTTTAGTTTGTGATTTAGGGTGATTAAGATAATCTAAAATATTGCCTGCTTCATAGTAAGGATTTTATAGTAGGCTTCTAGTCATAACGTTATGGTTCTGTACTCCATATGTCAGACAAGTTCTCTGCCATCTCAGCTAACCTAATCACTGAACAAATTTTTGCAAGTAAAAAATTATGCCTCTAGCTTCTCTCAATCTTCAAATAGGCTTTGGCTAATAAATTTTGTCTTTTACAACTGTTTGTTTTGGAAATCTGAAGTATTTTAAAAAGCTGTTGCTGATATTTCTATGAATAATCTATATGATCAGCTCAAGAATTATTAGACAGTAGTAATTTACAAATAAATTATTGATGTAGTATTTATGTATGTATTTTCTTTAAGGTGAAATTGGAAGTGCTAGTGATTCAAAAGAATCTTTCCACCATACAGAGAAGAAAAAAGTTGAAACGAAGGAAATGATCGATCAAACACAAAATAATCTGCTTGTAAGCATGTAATTGCAAAAAAAACTTGCAATAACTTTTATCAACACAGTGTTCCTTTATCACTTCTAACATGCTGTAAAGAAGTCATTGCATTGCTAAGAATTGTAATTTCTGAGGGGAAATGGTGCATCGTTTGAATTCACATTTTCATTTGACAAGCTATGTTCCAGCTTGCGTAAATTCTGTTTGCAAATGACAAGAACAGTGGTGATTGTATTAATTTTTTTGTTGATCAGAATTAATTTGTGGAGATGTAGTGTTGATACAATGCTCAAACACTGACTGCCTAGTATTTTCTCTTGGAAGTTTATGAAAGATGGGGCAGTTTCAGTGAGGCTTATAAATTAACATTCACACAGGGCAGTACATTGGAAGTGCAGGGAGACAAATGGGTTAAGCTTTACTAACATTCTAGGTTTATACATGTGCTTTTAAAAGCTTGTTTAATTAATGAGCTGCTAAACCTCAGTAAATGTTTTGTAAGCCTATGCATATTTTTTCCTTTGGTTTATTAACTCATTTTGTTTAAAAAGGAGTAAGAATGAAAATATAGCACTGTCTCAAGAAGTGCTGGAATCTGTTGCCTCAAAATATGAAAAGTCAAGCCCTAACTGTGCTATTTGTACTATTGATTTATTATGTTCTCATAGCCATAGTTACAACACTATTCAATAAGTTCAATAATGATTTACCATTTTCATGGCTTTTTTGCCAATAAAACTGAAAGATTAGTTTTCATTGATATTTTAGGGATGATAAAGTAGCTTACTTTCACACAGGTGGATCAGAGTCCTGTATTAGAACTAATGTTATTAGACCATGATTCACTAATGGAGAAGATGAGCAATTGGAATTTCCAAATTTTTGACCTTGTACAAGAACTGGGAGACCAGTCTGGAAGGATCCTTAGCCAGGTTGGTTGTCTTTTCTTATATGTGGGAGGGTGTGTAAAGCTTGTCAGGCTATCCTATTTTATTTAAACTTTGAAAAAAATTTGTAGTCAACATATATATGAATGTTAACTTAAAAAGTGCAGATGTCATTTCTCATGTACTCCATCTCATTGTAAACCATAGGAAATGATTGATCTCTAGACAGCTTGCTCTACATTTTCTGGATTTTATTCTCAATGTAAAAATAGGTTAGATTCACACTTACTAGGTTTTGTAATAATATGCCATTTCTTATGAAAAAGATGTCTCCTGCTTTCAGAATTACTAATGTATTTGTCAACCATTTCTTTTTTCTTTATTTCAGTAAAATATTTCTCCCAGTGCTACACCTGTGGGGGAAGAGAAGTGAACCTTTAGGCAGTCTTTTGCCTCTTGATCATACTAACAATGGGAATTTTTTTCCATGCTGTTTTCTGCATGTAGTAACCCTTTTTATCTCTTCCTGGCTTACTATTAGCTCTTTTTGTGCAGTTTCATGTTGTGCTGAAGCAAATCTATTGGCGGGTGCAAAAGTATAATCCTGTGTGCTCTTCCCCAGCCTCTCCCATTCATCAATGTCATCTGTAAGCTTCTGTCTCTTTGTAGTGGATTTAGCAGTCGGAGCTATAGTGTGGCCTGGATTTGCTTCTGATCTGACCCCAAAATATTTTTATTGCCAGTATCTTAGTTTCCTTCTCTGGAGTAGAATACGTATTACTCTTATTCAAGGGTAGTGTTGGGAACAATTGACGGGAGGGAATTAAGCAGGTTAGAAGCACTTGAGTCCGGTTGGAGGCATAGGCCTGCACCTATACTGAAGAAAGATAAAAATAATGGAGACAATATTATCATTAGACAATACTTTGTCATTAGACACTGTTTTTTTATTTCATACTATACAGTATTCTGGGCGTTGTTTTAAATCTTCAGTTAACCTTGTTCACTCAAATGCTTTCAGGTCTTTTGTCATGTCAGTGACAACTGCTTATGTGCAGACTAGAATGCAACACTCCAATTCTGAGTGGTGTTTTCATTGTAGTATACTATTACTCTGTGATACACATTAGCTTGCATTTAATTTGCATGCAATATAGGACATAGTTCAAACCTATAAGTACTTCAGTGTGTAGGTTTCTACTTAATTCTACCAGTATTTCTATATCTGTTCTTCCTGATATTGTATATATACGTACTACTTGTCCTCTTCCTCCTGCCCCAGTCCTTTTGTCTATTGTGCTTTGTAAGCATCTGGTACATATCTTAGTTAAGAGGCAATTAAAACCTGTATTTTACTATCATCAGTTGTAAGGTTCTCAGATTTGGTACGTGTAAGGGGAATGGTTGGGACAGGTGGAAGGAGGGATGTCCCCTCATTTGCTTTCCGGTTCCTTTGGGCACCCTTCACACTTCAGAACTTAGTCTTTCTCTCAAGTGTCTGGGAAAGAATGGACAAAAATCAGTAGCAGTGACTTGTTTCGAAAAGGTTTTTTAATATATGTAGTCCTGGGGGGGGGATTAGGTCTTTCTAGTCACTAAATTCTACTTCCAAAGCATGTATGCATATTTGCAGAGTATATACATGTGTGGGTGTTCTGAGTACCTTTCTGAAATACCTTTTCATTTACCAGGTACCTTTGTTAAAAATAGCCAAGATAAGTCATAATGAATAAAAGAAATAAGGTTTCTTTGCCAGAGTCTCAAAAACATATAAAATGGTTTTGATTTGGTTTTGGTTTGGTTTGGTATTTTTTTGGAGGAGGGAGGTGTGGGGGGTAGGGAGTGATGTTTGTTTTGGTTTTGTTGTTTAGGTCATTTTTTTTTTTTGCCTCTGCTACTATATTTAGTAATTTGAGTTTTTTAATAAGTAAGAGTATAGGTTTTGCTTTTATGGGGTTACTAATGCAATAAAATTATGAGTATTATGCAAATTAGGAGAATCTTATTAAAACAATCAATTGTGCTTAGAATTTATCAGTAAAGTAAAACTTATTCTGTATTTGCGAGGGTGATAAAAAAATCATTAAACATATCTCTTTATTAATAATGGCTTCAAATAATCTTTAATGGAATGTCAGTAATTTCCAACTCTTATAAGCAAGTGGAATTTTAAATACAGGAACATTTTGAAACTTGAAAAATTAGACTCTGCTTAGGTATAGTTTTCAAACTCAAATTCACTTTAATATATATTTAGGTAACTTACACCTTATTTCAAGACACTGGTTTGTTTGAAATTTTCAAAATCCCAACTCAAGAATTCATGAATTACTTCCGTGCACTAGAAAACGGCTACCGAGATATTCCCTGTAAGTACTATCCAATGACATTATTTTTTCCTTCATATTTATGTCTCCTTTCGTGTGTGTATTATTTTGATGTTTGATACAGAGGTAGACAATATATGAACTTCATATATTTTTAATTAATTTTTCAGAATTTAGAACTGATTAGTGAATTGCAACAAAAAAATTGGTGGACTTAATATCTGAATTTGTTACTATATGGGTTGAATTTGAATGGGTAGTTGAATCAAACATACTGTACTCAGTGGGTGAATTGCTCATTTAATGGAAATTTGGTTTAGGCCCATAATAGAATAATAGAGAATAATAGAATAGGGAATAATAGAAAATAGAGAATTTTGACCATAATTATTTATCTTGCTATTTAGGGTAGACAAATTTATTGGGAAATAAAACAAAAAAGCACCCTCCACCTTCCCTTACCCCTCTAGCTCCCATGTTACAGATGTTCATACCACGTGCTTGTAAGTATTAGGTTAGAAGCAATGCTAGTGGCTCACCATCACTGATTTAAAAAGCTACTTCATCCCTTCCTGACTCTCAGGAAGAATGTGAAGTATGCTTAGAGGATGTTTGATGGTTGTCTAGCTTGTTTCTTAAACATTTGCTGATACAGCCCCCAGTAACAAATTCAATTTTTCCTTTATATTTAATCAAAATCTCCCTTATTTGGTACTTTACAGATTTTTGTTGATTTGTTTTGTTTTCTGGTTTGGGTTTTGTTTTCTTGTTTGTTTTTCTGAGTTTGGTTTTATTTTGAATTTCTTTTTCTTTTTTTTTCCCTTTTTGATCCTCTTGATTATATTTCAGATAACATTTCTGATTATATTTTGATAATTTTCAGATCACAATCGCATACATGCAACAGATGTTCTTCATGCAGTATGGTATCTGACAACACGGCCTATTCCTGGATTCCAGCAAATTCCTAATGAGCATATAATGGAAAGTGATATGGGTATGTATTCACATAGGTAGGGGTATGTTTTTCTATAAGAATATTTTAATGAAACTATAATAGGTAAAACAAATTACTCTGGAAGAAAATATCTAATTATTCTCATAACTCTAAATTTTCATTACCTTGTATTTTAATATAAGGAAATAATATCACAGTGTTAGTATAGAATCATAGAATAGTTAGGATTGGAAAGGACCTTAAGATCCTCTAGTTCCAACCCCCTTGCCATGGGCAGGGACACCTCACACTTAACCATATCGCCCAAGGCTTCATCCAACCTGGCCTTGAACACTGCCAGGGATGGAGCATTCACTACATCCCTGGGCAACCCATTCCAGTGCCTCACCACCCTCACAGTAAAGAACTTCTTCCTTATATCCAATCTAAACTTCCCCTGTTTAAGCTTTAACCTGTTACCCCTTGTGCTATCACTACAGTCCCTAATGAATAGTCCCTCACCAGCATCTCTATAGGCCCCTTTCAGATACTGGAAGGCTGCTATGAGGTCTCCACGCAGCCTTCTCTTCTCCAGGCTGAACAGCCCCAACTTTCTCAGCCTGTCTTTGTACAGGAGGTGCTCCAGTCCCTGATCATCCTTGTGGCCTCCTCTGGACATGTTCTAACAGCACCATGTCCTTTTTATGTTGAGGACACCAGAACTGCACACAATGCTCCAAGTGAGGTCTCACGGGAGCAGAGTATGCACCATTCAGAAATACTATGCAGTAGATTTTTAGAAAAATTATTAGATGAGTAATGTTGAGTTTATTAGACAAGAATACAGGCTCACTTAATACATTTTCTGTGCTGAATGAAACTCCTGTATAATTCTACAGTCAGCATATTTTTGGTATTTGAAATACATTAGACTAGTATGTCTTAATTAGAAAATTAAATAGACCAAAATAAAAATACCAAAGTCAAAGTATGTAACTTAAGTTCTGCTTAATGGTTTAATGTAAAAATGAGTATTTCAGAATCCAAATTAGATATCACATGCAGACTTTTAAATGATTACCCTAACAATAACATTCCTTAAAGAGAAATAAAGACTTAAACTTTTGTATGAGATTAGTTTGAATGAAGCTTACTTTTCTGTTGTCTGTGATTTCATGGAATTAATTTTTAAGCTTAGGTTTGTAGTTTTTACTGGAATGTATACTGTAAGTAAAGTAGAATGATTCTAAATATACACTTTTATATTAAAATCTATGTATTTAATAAAAATAATACGGAGAAATCAAGAATTTTCTAAGAACTCTGTTTTGTATGTGCAGTAAAAAAAGACAAGATGGGTCTGTAATTTTAAGAAGTAATTTGTGAACTGTATAGAACATCGTACACTATGTTATATTTTCCTTACTAATTAGCCCCCTCTGCTGTCACTTTTCTCTTTTTTTCTCTGTTTGTCAATACCCACTGATTGCACCCTATTGTATTGTCTTCCTTTGAGTGTTATAAAAGAGTTGGGACTAGAGACTTGACTAGAGGAAAGAAAAATTATGAAAATAATTCTGTTTTTTCTCTACAAAAAAAAGTTAAATTAAAATAATAAATACATATTCTTATTGTTTTAGAACTCTTCCAGTGTCAGTGTTACGATTATTTTTAATCCCCGCTTATTCTATTAAGGCAAAAGGGACTCCTTTTGTTATGCAGTGACTAAATAAACACTATTGTTTTTTCTTCCCTTTTTTTTAAGTAGTGATTTTGTCTGGAAGAAGAGGAGAATAAAACTATGGATCTCCTTATCATGCACATATTTCTAACAGAAGGAGTTTAGTTCCTTTTGCAGTAGTTTCCACTGTTCCCCGAGATTTTCTTATAGATCTGCATTTCAAAAAATGGGCAAATTATAGAAATACTACAGGAGATGCTGATAGATCCTTTATTGGCCTTACTGAGACTGGAGAAAGAATGTAGAATACTCTTTTAGTGCTGTCATTTTTAAGAAGGCAATGAAATTCCAGTTCTACATAACAGCAGGAGGTGTTTAGCATTATGACAGTAAGGGGAAAGTAAAGAAGTGATAGACCTTAACAGTAATGTGGACCCATTTGTATCCATGTGGATTTTCCAATATCTGTAATTTAGATTCTGAGATGTACATTTTTACTAGATTTTCTCTTCTTCATTCCCTCCCATGGCACAAATACCTACAAGTGCATATTCATAATTAAAAACTTTATTATAGTTGCTTTCTAATCTAAATGACAATTCTACTGCAGTCAAGAAGCACAGACTTGATGGCAGTATCCCTTGTTCCACTAGTTTACCTTCTGTGCTTGCTCAAACATTCCTCTGAACCAGCCTTGTGCAGCATGGAGTGAACTGAGGTCCCTTCCAACCCCTGGGATTCTGGGATTCTGTAGCTGCAAAGAGAGTGATTTTATCTGGTTCATGTATAAGGCACCACAGCATTTCAAGGACCAAAGCAAATTTTTCTTCCTTCCTATCCTCTTCTGATGAGGGCAGGAAGCTTGGATTTGTGCAATACAATAGTGTCAGAATTGTAAAGTTTATCTCTTTTACCAAAGTTGCATGGCAAGAGTGAGCTCTGACTGTGATGTATTAAAAATACTTCTTTTTCCTGATTATGACTGTTCAAAGCTCTTCTGAAAGTCTCCTTTATTTGTTTGAATGATAGTTATCCCTCAGCATTGTAATACAAATTCTTGTCCGAAAAATTGATCCCAAGGTGTATCTTTATGCAGTGCTACGTAAAGAATTAGTTTCAGAACAGCAACATTCCACTTCCCAGTTTTGGGACACTTTTTACAGGCTCCACAACATCCTGTAGGATTTTGCCCTCCTTGTCTGATGTCATGAAAGAGCTGAAGCTTTTTATGTATTTGTAAGGCTGCCCTCCCTCCTCTTTTGTACAGCCTGTGTGGCTATGATGAATTTATGGTTTACTGGCATTTCAACTTCTTCAGAATTGGTAGTTTATCTATAAAAAAGTGTGACTTATATTTTTTAGGTACAAGTTTTTCTTTGCCAATTATTCACCTCCACGGTTACAAGAATAACTGTATTATGTTCAGGATAGTCATCTATCTGAGTCATTTAAAATGTTATAAAAATATGAATGAAATAATGTTCAAAAAAAAACCCTTTATTTTTGTATTTTAAATTTTCTTAGATGAAGCCAGTGGTATTTCTCCTGTTCAAGTCAGCTACATTTCTTCAAAAAGTTGTTTTATTGCTGATGATAGTTATGGCTGTCTGGCATCGAATATTCCTGCTTTGGAATTGATGGCTTTATATGTAGCAGCTGCCATGCATGATTATGATCATCCTGGTCGTACAAATGCTTTTCTAGTAGCTACAAATGCACCTCAGGTAAGAAATTCTTTAACCAGAAAATTACTTGTCTGTATCTGAAATCAGAATAATGACAATTTCTCCTCTATATCCCTTCTGTAGCCTGTTCAGGATGTCATGGTTTGAGCATGTTTTGAGGGTGTTTTTGTTCAAGGTTTTTTTCCAGCCAGGTGGAGGAGGGGCGTCCAGGAGGAAGGAGAGACAGGGCACCTGACCCAGGCTAGTCAATGAGGTATTCCATACCATAGCACGTGATGCCCAGGATGCATACTGGGAAGAGAAGGCTGGAGGGGTAGAGCTCTGGGAGAAAAATGGAGGAGGGAGCACATGGTGCTCAGCCGGGCAGGGTGGAGTGAGTTATGGGTCGGTGGCTGGTGGGGTGTTGTATTCTTTTCACATGCTGTTTGCTGTATCATTATTATTTGTAGTAGTAAATGGCAGTAGGGGTTTTGTGTTATGCCTTAGCAATTAAACCGTTCTTATCTCAATCCGTGGGGGCTGCATTCTTTGGATTTTCCTTCCTAACTCTCCGGGAGTTGGGGGACTTGGTTTAAACTACGACAAGGATCATTTGACCCATTTCAGAAATGGGGAAAGTAATTTGTACTTAACTTGTATAATACTTCTATTTTTATTTATTTTTTTTATTTGGCCTGATAAATTCCATATTGGTTGTGTATATGTGTAAAAATAATTTTAAATTTGCAAAATTGAAAATAATATTAAACAATGAAGGTTAGAGTAAAAGTTTATTTCATAGAGAGCTGGCTCTAGGACTGTCTAAGCAGCTAATTTGTTAATACCTTACATCTTGGGAGTCCTCTGAAATCATAGTGGTGTCTGCCATTACTGTAAGAATGTAAATAAGCATTACGTTTAAGGGAGGGTGAGTGAAATAAGAAGAAATAAGCAAGGCATCCTTGCTTTTATCTCCCTTATTTGACTTTGTTGTTAGAACAGAGAGTAGAAAAATGGGAGAACCTGTGCTCTTCAGGGTCTAAAAGGCTAAGACGAGAGATAAAGCAGGATAAAGCTAAACAAAATAACAGATTACAAAAACAAAAGGTGGGGCAGGGAAGAACTGGAAGGAAGGAAAAGCACTGCAGAAAAGATGCCTAAACTGCATGGTGAGATATTCTTATCTAAAGAGTGGAATAATATCTGGGGAAGAATATTTATAATGGCTGTTTGGATCTCTTAATAAATTAGAGATGGAAAACTTAATAACAACACAATAGTAAACCAGAAACCAACACAGCTTGCCAGGAGATGGACACTTTAAAAGTAAACTTTTCATTCAGTTTTCAACAATTCCTCACTGCAAAAAAAAAGCCATTTAGGATGTAAGCAGCTATATATTTCAGTTGAAAACAGACACAAAGAAGAATAAAACCAAACACAGAGATTCATCTCTGATTTTCAGAAATACATTAATTTTGTTAATGATGTCTTCCCTTCCTCAAAACATAAAGATTTTGCCATTTTCCAAGTAACTTTTTCAGGTCCTATGTAATCTATATTAAATGAATTATTTTCTAGGATGTTTTGTATAAACGCGGGAGTTGTAAGTAAAACCTACTGTTTAAATATTTTAGTTAACTCGCAGTTAAAATGTATTCATCAGCATTAAACGTAGCGCATTGAAAACTAGTGATTCTTCACACCATTTCATATTAATCACAGTTCTTACATGCTTTGGAGTTCATATGTTTTGGTTTGGGTTTGGTTTTGCTTGTTTTTTTTTGTTTTTTTTTTTTAACAATACTGGAATTAAGAAGAATTAAAAGCAGATCTCAGGTTTAGGTTTGATTTGATCTTAGATCTCAGGTTTAGGTTTGATTTGAGGTTTTTTATAAATGTCAGGGTGTGTGCTCCCCTAATCCTGTCAAGAGTGCAAGGTTTACATTTTAAGTGGTTTGTTTATGTGTGTTTGCAGTATGAATGTAGACATCACTAGGATAACATTAAGGACTTCTCAGGAAAGAGAAAAAACTTCACTAATTGTATAGTTTCATTATTCTTTTTTATTCTCATCTGCCATTTTTCTTTCACTTTAATTCTCAAAACTAGAGAGCAAAACATCATTGCCAATGCTTGTTTTCTTTTTATTAAAGACTCATTTCTGCCTAGCCCTTAAGCTTCAGCATATTTATTATAATGTTAAATCTTTAGTCTGCCATTTATGACTCTTTTGGGTTTGTCTTTTTTTCTCATAGGCTGTTCTCTACAATGACAGATCAGTCTTAGAAAATCACCATGCTGCTTCTGCCTGGAATCTTTTCTTATCACGACCAGAATACAACTTTTTATCAAACCTTGATCATGTAGAATTCAAGCGCTTTCGTTTCTTAGTGATCGAAGCAATCCTTGCCACAGACCTCAAGAAGCATTTTGATTTCCTTGCAGAATTTAATGCCAAGGTTTGTTACATTTTAGTGTCTGTACTGAGCTGGTCACAGTACACTGGTTAGTTTTGCTAATCAGTAGTTATTAATACTAATGACTTGCATTTAAAGTTTTATATTATTTAAATTTAAGTTACCAAAAAAATGCATGTAAAGTATTTCCTTTGTACAAACCAGTTGTAGTTCATTTGTAGATTGCCTAATAAGCCTAGAAGATGTGACATAGGAACCCCCAGAAGACACTGATCATACCTTTCACTTCTGTCTTCTGAGAGATAGTAAATTAGTTTGGGCTTTTATGCCTTTTTTTTATGAGGGCTTTTTTTGGTGTGTTTTTTTTTCTTTTTTTTTTGGTGATTCTACTTGTGTTAGTTTTTATTTTGGTTTTTTTACTGTATAAAACAAAAAAATTATATAGAAAAATTAATGCAAGTGTCTGTCATTTTAACTTAGTTTTAAAAATGTATTTTCTCAATCCAGGTCAATGATATCAACAGTCATGGTATAGAATGGAGCAATGAAAATGATCGCCTACTAGCCTGTCAAATATGCATCAAACTGGCAGATATTAATGGCCCAGCAAAAGACAGAGAGCTGCATCTGAAATGGACAGAAGGCATTGTTAATGAATTTTATGAACAGGTGGGTATGGAAAGTGCCATTTACTCTTTTTTTAAATGACGGTTCTTTGCATTACCTAATATAGAACTAAACCAAACATTATTCCTTGTCTTAAATCTGAAGGTAAGTTATTTCTGTCTTCTCTTTCTGAATACTGAAAACTTTTTCTTATAGGTAGTGTATGAATATGACCTTTTGCTTGCTATCAGTTGTGTTAGAAGCTTGCAAACAAACTCTGTGCCAGTGTTGTCCATTTTTCAGGTATCAGTTGTGGGGTTTTTTTTGGGGTTTTTTTGGGTTTTTGTAGGTTGATGTAGATAAACCAAAATAACTTCTACATTGGGAAGTTAAGCTAACTGGTATGTTTCCAGGTGAAACAATATGTATAGTATCCACAGGACTGGAAATGTATATTTGGCTAACGCAGTGCAAGGATAGAAAATATTTCAAAACTTGAAAAATGAAATATTAAAAATACACATTAGTAACTAATAGTATTAAAGTGTAAACAAGAACTTTACAGTGGAACTTTAGTAAATAATTCTATCAAGATTAACTGGGAAAAAGTCTGAGAATTCGTTACCTATTTTTGCTTTTACGACTTCTATAAGTCCACTAAATATATTTTGTTTTCCCTCTGTCATTTTTCCACTGTCAATTTTCTGAGAAGTTAGCTATTCATGAGGCAAAAAGCAGGGACTGAAAAATACTTTTTTCAAACCAGGAAGATAAAAGTGCACAACAAAATCACTTGGGAGATTTAAGCAGTAGCAATAATAATCAGAAGTGTTTAAGCTTACTGTAAGACTGTAGTTTTCTAAGGTGTTCCTTTAAGAAAAACCTTTTTGTAAAACTGTCAGGTCCACAGAAGTGCTGAGGTAAAGGATTGTAACTCAGAGTTGTGTATGAGCAACTGTTCAATAGTTTCTTCTCCAATTTATAAAATGGGAAAAACCTCTAAACCAAAACATTTATTCTAGATGTTATAGTTCATTTCATGCTTCTATGACTTTTGGAGGAAGCCATTTCCTACAATGCCTTACTCTAGCTGATTGCTTTCTTGTTTTCTCTGTTCATTAGCTCAGCAATTGAAAATCTCTGCCTAGCTTGAAGCTGTCATATAAAGGCAGAGGACAGCTCCAGTAGAAATAGGTCTCCATATATGCAGAAGAATATCTCACAGCAAAGCCGAAGGGAGAGTTACGGGCTATGCAAGTTTGAGCCATAGTGTGTCTTCATTTTAAACTGGCCTACTTACAGTTTCATTCATTATTGCATCTAGTAAAAAGATACAATCCATGCGATGGTTACTTGGTTCCTTAAAAGTAATCCATCAAGTAAACATTTAAAGCTAATTTTATGAGAAGTTCTGATCATTTTTTTTCGCTTCTTTTTCAGGGTGATGAAGAAGCAAGTCTTGGATTACCTATAAGCCCCTTCATGGATCGTTCTTCTCCACAGCTTGCAAAACTGCAAGAATCTTTCATCACTCACATAGTTGGCCCCCTTTGTACTTCCTATGATGCAGCTGGATTGCTTCCAGGCCAATGGGTTGATGAAGAGGACGATGCAGAAAGTACTGAAGATGATGATGGAGCACAGTTGGAGAGTGATGATGAAGAAATGGAACATGATCTTATTTTCAGTAAGTTTCTGTACTTCAGTTGGTGCCTATGGTTGTCATTTAACAGATTCAAACATAGCAAAGATGCTTGAAATTGTACAGTACAAATATTGTAATTTTTAATAAGTTTTTAAATAAAATTTTGTTAATACCAGGAGACATGAAATTTGAAAAAAAACTCATTGTTATCCTTTGCCCTGTCACTATTTAAATATTCCGAATAAGCATCCATGTGTTAAAATGTGCCATTGGTTTTTTATGTGTAAAATACAATTACTTTGAATCTCAAACAATCAAATTGCTTATAATTTTACAGAAGCTCAAAGAAAAAAAGGTAGACGAGTGTTTTGCCAGCTAACACACCATCTCAGTGAAAATCACAAAATATGGAAGAAAATGATTGAAGAGGAAGAAAAAAATAAAGCTGAAGGAGCTAAACTGCTGAGTGAGATCTCACCTTTACCTCAAGCAGATGAAATTCAGGTTATTGAGGAAGCTGATGAGGATGATGAGCGACAACTAGAAGACAAGATGTGCTAAGAAATCTTCAGTGGTGTCCAGTATGATGATAGTCTATTTTTTTTCCACTGTGCTGACTTTAGCCTGACACATTTCACATAACATTTGAAAGGCCTTAATACTGTGAGAGGATTCTTTCTACTCTAGTGGAATCCCACTCCTATGCACTTTCGCCACACAGAATATGAAACTTTATTCAAAGATTGAGTATTGTATACCCTGATGCAAAGTTCTTTATGCCTTAGTTGGTATAAAATATCCTGATAAAATGCTGCCTTGCTGAGTATGGAACTCATTTTTCTTGAGGTACCTGCAATTTTTAAAAGCGTTCAGTGACTTCTGTTACCAAAGTGGCAAGAACTTTTTGCTAACAAGGAAATGTAGGATGAATCCTAATATTGTCTTGAGTTGTTTATTTCATGTTGTTTTTGAACATGAATGAGAAAAAGTCTGTGCCTGTAAGAAAACTATGTTATCATTGCAGTGCAAGCCTGTTGTGGGGTGTCTACTTAGTGCAGTAGTGTGCTTAATGTAGTCACCTCAGCACCTGTTCAATGACTGTGACATAAACGCTGAGTTCTGATACTTGTGGTTTAAAAAAGAAAAAAGATAATCCAGGTGCATCTATTTCTGATGCTTTTTATTATTGTGCATAACCTGATGTTTTATTTTTGCAGAAAATATTAAGGTTTGCAGTGGGTGTTCATGATAATTCATTGAATACAAGGCCATTATCATCTGTTGCCTTGCTGTTTTATGGTAGAACATTAAAAACCTTTTCTGCTACTTAAATTATTAAGGAATTTTATTCTTTAAGTCTAATGCTATATTTCCTGCCCTTACTCAGGTTCCTGTCTAAAAACAAGTCAACCACATCGTAGATTTTACCTTGCACCAACTTCCGGTATTAAATTTTAAGGAAATAAGATCGTATTTCATTTATTCTTTGTATGTAAAACTTTAGGAGAATTAAAGTTTAAAAAAGAAAAAAAAAGATAAACTACTGTTTCAAAATGGCTAGTGTATTTTAATGTGCCCTGCATTATATTGCCTTCAAGTTTGATGTACATCCTGAAACAGACAAATGGAAACAGATGGTGAAAACTTCGTGTAAAGCCTAATAACAACATAAACATCCCTGTCTTATATTAAATTTTAGATTGTTGAGTTTTTAAATAAAACTTTGACATTCCACACATGTATTTTTAGGAACCCTACCATTGTAGTCTAAATAATAATAAGAAAAAAGGCATAAATTTGGCTACAAGTATGCAAGCAAGTTACAACTTAAACTAGTTTTAAAAGTGCACCTTTTAGTACTAAACATTTATATGTTGTGCAGTCGAATTGAATAGAAACAAATGCAATTCCTAAACTTTAGCATATTTGTGTTTACATTTGCATCAGTTGACTTGAAAAAAGGTAACATTCCTAAGAAAGCCTTGTGTAAATTGTATTGCACTATGTTACACAAACAAATTTTTATTCTGCTCTTTGATTGGCCAGTTTAAGTAAGTGAAAGGAATTCTTTCTTTTTATTATTATTTTCTACTAATAAGCTTTTTGTTCATCCATTTAGAAAGACCACTGAGACGTGCTTTTGCTATTTTATATATTCAGTGCCAAATTCCCCTTTGCTGCCATTATTACTATCACTGCATTTTTTTGTACCATAAGCAGTGTTAAAAAACAGGTATTTCTGTCATTAATAAAATGTTGCACTACTGAAGCTGGCACTTACTGATCATTCACTTGTATTTTACTTATCTTACTCATATATTTTCCTAACAGATAATTTGAAGTCTACAGAAATGATGCTTGTTTCAGTATGCTATTTTGTCAGCGTTTTGTATGTAGATTTTGTGTTTGTATATAAAAAATTCACTTTATAACTGTTCAGTTTAATTTTGCTTTAACTGAAAAAAGATGCAAATGAGCTCATCTGAAGTTACTGCTATATTATTCTACATAAAAGTTTTCCATTTAGTTTCCTTATAAAACTGAATATTTAAAACTAATACAAAGAAAAAATAAGAAGGTAAAAATAACATTTTATCTATTACTAAAGCATTGGCAGCATTTATATCTGGTGGCAACTTTGCCAGCAACTTTTTTATCTCAGGGTTTCCTTAAACTCTAATACTGAAGCAATTTTAAAATTCAGAAAAAAGTAGCAAACCTCAGTGTTTATTTAATAAAAGGTAGTGCTGGTACATATTTCCAGTTAGATATTTTCAAGTTACAATAGCTTCTTTCAAAGATACATTGAATTATTAATGTATTCAGAATCCACCTTAAAATATTTGTTATTTCTGTATACAGAATATGCAACTAATTGGTACTCTGAGAGCAAGAGGAAAAGAATGTACAAATGTTATCAAAGATTGGTTCAGAGCATGTTTGCAGAAGTGGATGTAACTGTACCTAAAGGTGTCTTAATTGTTCAGAAATGATAATGGAAGGTTGTTTGAATGTTAGTTGAGCTGTTGTCAACAATAATACATCTCCATATAAGGCATATCGCTTATTCTGGTAGCAACCCAATGAGATATTACAACCAATCTACATCTGTGATCACACTTCAATTCCCAGCTACCAAGGGATGCTAAGGAGCACAGAAAAGTACACAAAAGAATACATCTAAAATACTTTCTAAGGCAATACTCACTTTTTTTTTTGTGAAGTAGGACAAATTAGCTTTCACTGAAATTTATGCTGCTACAGTAGATATACCTTTTATGGATAACATTCTCAGGTTTAAGTAAAGTCTTCAGCCCCTTTCCTATCAAAAATCTCTCATCTTCTCATTGCCTTTTACAACCTATGTTGGATTACTTGATTCTATTCATAGAGTGGATACAGAACTTCACTACAAAGTTTTCCGTGAGGACTTAATTCCTTCCATGCCTCTGGATATCTGGATGTTACAGTGGTGTTGACCTAGTCAGAACTAACTACATGGATCCTTTTCCCATGAATTCTTTTTCCATGACAAACTTGGTTGGTAAGTCTAAGATTCAGAAGGAAGGGACTGGTGTAACGGTGCTTATGGTAAGTCCAAACTAACCAAGTTTTGCAAGACCTGATTTGCTCTGTGTATAGAACAATTTCTGCTCTTGGATTCAAATTTAGCCACAGCCAGTGGCAGGTAAATCAACAAAAGGAGTTACCATAATTCAAGAAGTCACTTTTAACACTGGTGCTTCCTCCTTGGCAGGCATAGTTGAGGCTGGGCTTCTGGTTCCTCTAAAAGTATACACAGAATTTGAGGTAATCCAGTATGTGGTACTAACATTCACAGTGCAGTACTTTCCCTTTTGTCCAAAAAACATTTGAGAAGGTGTGAGAGGTGCAGAAGTGGAAGTGATTTTTAAAAATATAATAACATGTTTTCATACACTGACTGGTGAGTGTGAGATCAGGAACCCATCTGAGAGACATGCTTTGGAGTAAAAGGATGGAGTTGGTTTAGTGATAAGAATTAGAAAGGAGATGTTAAGTATGGCATACACTCACATATGGTTCTTCTTCAGAAGAGAGCCACTGTTTATTGTTTCCAGCCAGTTCATTGTCTTTGATAGAATGTGGAAACAGGACAACTTTGGTAAGAATATTTGTATTATTAAAAATTAAAATAGAAATGAAAATTAAATTATACTACTAATAACACAATTAAATTTTCTTAAACTTGTAATGCAAGTTTAAGAACATTTATTTTTCTGTTACCAATAAAGATTAGATGAGGGAAAATAAATATATAACATTGGTAAAATGAGGTACAAAAATTATGATCCAATGAGTGTTGTTTCTTTTTTTTGTCTTCAGCTTTCTTCAGAATTGTATTTCTGGACAACATGCTGCTTCATATCTGTGTTAAGGCAAATGAGGTTATGAATATCTTCTGAAGGAAGCCTTGAACTTGCTATAGGAATCATACTGCAGATTCTCAGAGATGAAGCTGGCAAAAGAACATCTGTAAGCTAGTCCCTATCTGATTTTATTTAATAAGGCCACAAGTAATTAGTACTTTTGTCCTCTGCTAAATGAGAAAGAATAAAGTTTTATACTTCAGAGGAAAGAGAAAATTATGCTTATGGAATGAGCTGCTATAGAATAAACATTCCGATGCACTTGAGTTTCTAGTTGGCAGTGACCCTCCTGGCATAGTATACATCCCCGACATCCGATTGAATCTAGCTAATAGATACAGAACTTTTCTTAGTGGTTTTGCTGGACATTCATTAATCACATTTCTCTTATACATTTCTGGCTTAGACTGGAAAGAATACTTCTGGTTACCTGCAATACTCAAAATAAAAAAAAAAAGAGTAACTAGCAATTGCTTTTATAGTTAGTAATATCATTAAGCTACAGAAAGTTATTCCAGTAAAGAAGAAACTGTTTTCCTTTATTACTGAGATTGGAACATCTGTCCAGAAATGGCTGACTTTAAATGCTATTGTTGTGATACAGAGTACTGAATAATAGATGCTTAATGCATTTAAGGGATTGACACTTACTTGGTTCTATCCGGTACTACAGATACTCTTTGAAAAGGGCACAACACAGTCAGAAACACTTGACTGAAAGGATTCTTTTGGAATCTGTACCCTGTGAATCATCTTTTGGTTTCTGTGCTTCAGAAGACCAGAGGTGATAGCATCTGCTGTGTATGATACCCTACTGCGCAGGTTGTATTATCTGACAGAATGTTACCATCAATGAAATCAAACTTAAGAGAGTAAAAATACTGAGGAGAAACCTTCTGCCTTCTGGTTTATCTGAGAGGTTTCAGAAAAATAGAAACATGTTAACATTAAACCAGTAGAACCTTTAAATAAGGGGGAGAGATTGTGGTGTTTCAAATTATTCCTACCATTAACCTTGTGATTTGTCCATGTTCTAAATATCTTGCCAAAAAAAACAGGTGATGAGTCACTTCTGACTCATCTCTCTAGATCAGCAGAACCCTTTGCACCTACTGTCAGATCAAAGTATTTTCTTTTTTCTTGCATATAAAATAAAGACTAACGCTTAGCTTAAAATGTAAGTTTTATACAAAAAATCCAAATTATAAGCTTGACATTACTTATTGCATATGCAGAGCAGACTGCAGACTTTGTCACCTATGCCAATTGGATGTGAAAACTTGCTCATGTATGTGGCCATTCAAATGGACTTAGTATACTCTTTTTTATCATGATGTTTATCCTACTAGAATTTATTAATCTTTAAGGTATTGCCAATTTATCTAACTCCTATATTAACTAAGCTTTCCCTCAAAGAAGTGAATGAAAAAGCCATCCTATTTATCTTCGAGAATGGGTTTGTGATAATTTTGTTCTATTCATGAGAAATAAGGCATTATAAAAATAATGTTTCTAATTTCTGATGTCACACTCCAAGAAAAGTATCTGTCCACTAGACAGATTGTAGGATTCCAGTACAGGATAGTGAGACTGACCAGAACTATGGAAGACATAGCCTAAAGAGAGGGAGAAAGGTTAAATTAATTCCAGAGATTTTTCCAAGTCCAGAGCAAATGAAACTTGAGTGAGATATTCTGATGTTTTAAATAATAAGGCTGCTTCAAAGAGCAAATTAATCAGAATAATGCTTTCAGTGTTCATAGTGTTTAGGACAAGAAGTAACAGCTTTAGATTGCAAGAAGTAAGATTCAGGCCCAACATGGCAAATTGTCTAAGGGTTGAGATGGCTGTGACTCACTGAAATATACTGCCTTGGAGTATTAAAGAAGTCTTTAAAATGCAGTCTGAAAAAGATGTATTACTGGATTAGATGAGTGAACTACGTAACTTCCTGAGATCCTTTCCGGACCCATTTTTTAAATACGAGGACTACAGATCTGATACAGACTGCTTTAAATGCCAATAAGAAAATGTGCATGATGATAGAAAATAGTAAAATAACATTAGAACAACAGTAACTGGATGTGCTAACTTAATCTCAAATTCAGCAAATATTAAAACCTTTTAGTTTACTGAATAGTTAACTGGTACTGCATCTCCCACCAGAAATAATCTTTTTATTTGTTGAGGGAGAGAACGAGGATCCTTTGGAAAAAACAGACATGGTTTGAAGCTCAGCCAGAGTTCAGATCCTGATTAGTTGTCATCTTATGAATAAATGGAAATGGAGTTGCCAAAATGTTTTTAAAAAAATATATGATTGTGTGAAGTTACTTTTCTAAAGCTTATTATAAGTATTTATCAAACTATATGGTCGTCTCTAGATCTTCAGAAGGTGTATACTTAAGATGTATTGGATTAAGATGTGTTGGATGCTTTTGAAGATGATGTAATTCACATACTCACAAAGAGGATTAGTTTAAGCAGGAAAAGATTTTTAGATAAATTTAGCCCTTAGCACTGAGTTTTACTGCAATCAGCTCTGGATTATTCTTGCAGTCACTTTTCAAATACATGATTGTGACACTGATTATGACAGGAAGAACTTGAATATTCTAGACTGTCTACAATTTGTGATGAGGTAAACTCAATGTTGCATTTCCCTCTATACTGTGACAATTTAGACTGTACATTTTTTGAGAGAAAAACAGTGTATCCTTATACAATGTAAAATACAATGGAACAAGATCTGAAGATGCCTTGAATAGTCTTTAAAAAGAAGCCTTTATGCTTCCAAAAGGAGCAGTTAACTTCCTAACCTGTATAGGCACAAGGGTCATAAGTACATATATTTTCTTCTGGAAAAAATAGGTTTATAAAATTCTGCTGTGGTGCATGTTCACCAGCATTATTATCCTGACTAAGCTTATTGTGCAAGATGAAAAGAATCAAAAGGGCATTTGGACACCTTAAATAGGGATGTGTGTGGAGAAATGAAACTGAATTACCTGAGAATAACTGAGCCATAGTGATTCTATTACCTAACTTTCATTCCTTCCTGGTATGAAACCCTACCTGGATTACCTGTATTAGTCAAGGACCTGAACAACAGTTGAGCCATCCTTTATTCACAGAATGACAGAATCCCAAGGGTTGGAAGGGACCTCGAAAGATCATCCAGTCCAACCCCCCTGCAAGAGCAGGGTAACCTAGAGTACATCACACAGGAACTTGTCCAGGTGGGCCTTGAATATCTCCAACGTAGGAGACTCCACAACCCCCCTGGGCAACCTGTTCCAGTGCTCTGTCACTCTTACAGTAAAGTTCTTCGTGATGTTAACGTGGAACCTCCTATGCTCCAGTTTACACCCATTGCCCCTTGTCCTACCACTGGATATCACTGAAAAAAGCCTAGCTCCATCATCCTTTACATATTTGTACACACTGATGAGGTCACCCCTCAGTCTCCTCCAAGCTAAAGAGACCCAGCTCCCTCAGCCTCTCCTCATAAGGGAGGTGTTCCACTCCCTTCATCATCTTTGTGGCTCTGCACTGGACTCTTTCAAGCAATTCCCTGTCCTTCTTGAACTGAGGGGCCCAGAACTGGATGCAATATTCCAGATACAGCCTCACCAAGGCAGAGTAGAGGGGCAGGAGAACCTCTCTTGCCCTACTAAGCACACCCTTTCTAATGCACCCTAGGATGCCATTGGCCTTCTTGGCCACAAGGGCACATTGCTGGCTCATGGTCGTCCTCCTATCCACCAGGACCCCCAAGTCCCTTTCCCCTTCACTCCTTTCCAGCAGGTCAACCCCCAGCCTGTACTGGTACATGGGGTTGTTCTTCCCCAGATGCAAGACTCTACACTTGCCGTTGTTGAATTTCATGAAGTTTCTCCCTGCCCAACTCTCCAGCCTGTCCAGGTCTCGCTGAATGGCAACACAGCCTTCCCTCATTTTACTGAGGGTATAAGAGTGGCCATAGGACATACAGTGTGGACACTGTTGTCTAAAGCCTAATGGTGGGAATAATGTGGTTAAGCATCCTAACAAATTAGCTACAATGGAAAAAAATCCCCCCCCCCCCCTTTTTTTTTTAATATGTAACTTTTTTATGCTTCTGGTAAGTCATAGTTTATGCAAATTAAAGTATTTCTTTTAAAAATTTTAGTACAAGCATAGAAAAGGAAGTCATCACTTAAAACCAGCAAGAGAAGAATAGTAGGTTTATTCTGTTTTCTGGTATATTACTATAGGCTGGTATACATCACATATAAATTTCTAGGCAAGCAGCCATCTGCTATGGTAACAGTAAACTATTGGATTAGATTGCATATTCCTAATGTGCTTCATTATTTTAATGGATTTAATCTATTTGGAATGTTACATATTCAGAAGAATGTAACAAACATTAACGTCTCCTGAAGTCTGGCAGTAGTCCGAAGAAATTACCACTTTGAGTGTGGGTTCTGCCGAATTCTCATAATATTGACATCTAGATAGCTGACAGCCTTCAAAAATAACTAAAAGGATAATCTAGAAATGGAAGGAGCTGCTGTTTCTCATATTGTATTGTATGAAAGGACAGAATAAGGAATAGCATTTCCAGAACAGAGGTTTAATTTGATTTTGATTACACAAAGCATTTGAATTATGAGGACAACTTAAAAAGAACAACCACCACCTCGGACATCTAGCTGCTATGAAAATGTATGTCTGTAGGTTCACAGACCAATACTGGGAGTTTATCTTTCAGACATTTGAATAGTTATATTGAATAGTAATTTGCTGTGGTATCTTCTGTTTTCATTATTCCATCAAATAGATAAATTCTGATTTGCATCTTTACTGTAATGACTCCCCCGTTTATCCTTAATTTTTATATTTTCCCATTCAATGCATTGTTGCAAATTTTACTTAATCTCATTTTCACTCTGTTTGCAACATGATTTAGCTATCTTACTGTGTTCTCTCAGAGCTTGCTGCTTTTCAGGTGAATGTGCCATCTTAAGGACAATATAGAATCATAGAATAGAATCATAGAAGAGTTAGGGTTGGAAAAGACCTTAAGATCATCTAGTTACAACCAGCCTGGCCTTCAACATTGCCAGGGATGGAGCATTCACAGGTTCCCTGGGCAATCCATTCCAGTGCCTCATCTCCCTTACAGTAAAGAACTTCTTCCTTATAGCCAATCTAAACTTTAACCTGTTACCCCTTGTCCTATCAGTACAGTCCCTAATGAATAGCCCCTCTCCAGCATCCCTGTAGGCCCCCTTCAGATACTGGAAGGCTGCTATGAGGTCTCCACGCAGCCTTCTCTTCTCCAGGCTGAACAGCCCCAACTTTCTCAGCCTGTCTTCATATGGGAGGTGCTCCAGTCCCCTGATCATCCTCGTGGCCTCCTCTGGACTTGTTCCAACAGTTCCATGTCCTTTTTATGTTGAGGACACCAGAACTGCACACAATACTCCAAGTGAGGTCTCACGAGAGCAGAGTAGAGGGGCAGGATCACCTCCTTTGACCTGCTGGTCATGCTCCTTTTGATGCAGCCCAGGTTGGCTTTCTGGGCTGTGAGTGCCCACTGCTGGCTCATGTTCATTTTCTCATCAACCAGCACCCCCAAGTCCTTCTCTGCAGAGCTGCACTGAATAAACTGAATAGTCTTGAATGTGTCACTGGCCAGTATGTTCTATAGTACACTTCTGTGGTGTCTATTCTGGAGACACGTTTAAGCCTCCAACTTATCAAAAAACTGTCTAACAGTGCCAGTGTGTCACAAAGTCTGAAATAAATCATTCTGAAGTGGGAGGGTATTAGCTTGGATATAGTGCTGCCCTGATACGATCACATACCATATGGTCAGCTCATAAATCAGCAGAAGTACTTCTTTGCAGCAATTCTGAATTTTTAGAATAAACAAAATCTTTGCATTTTTAACAGCTTTATAGGAACACTATTTTTTTTTTGAAGCAGTTACAAACAGCAGAGCAGGACACAGTATCCAAGGAATGCTTGTGCCAGCACACGTATCGCTTCTGTAATCTGTTAATGGTTGGACTCAGTTTTAAACGTCTTTCCAATCTAAATCCTGTGATGTTTTGACTTCAGAGTTAAAGCTCGTGTTTAACTAACAATCCACCAAGAATCCCAAGCTTTTTCAGAATTACAGCTTTTCAATATAAATTTCCTTAATCCTATACCTGTTTTCTGTGTCACTGGCTCACAGACATCTGCATCTATATTTGGACATGCCCAAAAAGGCTACAGTCCAAATGAAGGACCTTCTTTCTATTGATATTGGATCTGGCCCATGAGGTCAAAAAACATACTCTGTCAAATGAACAGGTTATAGTGTGAGTGTATGACATGAATAAAGATGAACTGAGTTCTTTTCAGAATTACCATTTTATATCTTCTGCAGCATTACTAAAAAAATAGAGTGATCTTGTATTAGAAAATTACATGCACAATGGTGATGCTTAAGGAGGGATCACCAAAACAAATGCAGGAAAATTCAGGACTTCACTCAATCTCTGGTTGAGTCTAGTTATGGACAAGGGACAATTGGAGACAGATGCTGAATACATCTGAATAGAGACTGCTAAATGCCTGCAGCATAAAATCAGTGCACATCAGAATACCCTGTGCAGTACTGTAATACTAGTCATCAACACTGCCTACACTGCGGATGCAGAATTATTCTCCCACTTGGAGTACACTGAAGTTTCCTTTGCAAGAAAATCAGGTGTAGAGGAAAGGGAGACATGCACATCTGTTCAGCAGTTTTAGATTCAGCGAATATTCATGTCAGTAGAAGAAGAAAGGAGAACGAGTCCACAGGTATGCAGAGTGGTTTTTAAGAGTAGGTCGGGTTAATAAGCAGAGAAATTTATTAGTGCTTGTACAATAGATGGCTATTATACAGTATATATTTCTGTATAAATATATACTTCTATATAAATAGAAACTGCTTGTATAATAGATGGCTATTATACAAGCAGGTACCAAACAGGCTTCTCTTCCTTTGCAGTCTAATTAGTGCAGTTCTACAAAAGCCTGTACATCTCTAAAGCTAACCCAAATATCTCACCATGGACACTACTAGGAGCTGATCTGATATCCTACCTAGACCATTTTCTTCAACAGTCCTTGTTGAACATGATCTGCAAAGAAATTAGCACACCTTAAACATCTTTCTGCAAAGTTGCCTGGTCTGTCCTTAGCATGTTGAGTAACTGGAACTTTGGACCAGCTGGTAACACCTTATTTTGATTGACATGCCTGTTCTCTCAATATTTATCAGAAACTACACAAGAAGATATTTCTGTCCATGTAGTGACAGCTATCCTCATAAAACACCTCAAAATATCTTAGCTGTTGTCCAGCCACCCACAGGCTAAAGATGTCATTGCCATACATCTCCAAGGCTGTTTAAGGTCAGCTACTGCCACATCATGGTCCCACATAACCTACATTATTCTGGGTCTACAGAAAGCATATTTGCATGGCTCTCCTTATAGATTTCTAGGGCTTTTAGGCACTGCACTTTCCTTTACCCATAACACAGTGACATATCCCCATAGCAGAAGGAACTACTGGTTCTGCCCAATGAAAAGTCCATTTCCCTTGCAGGTTCAGTTCATGTTTCCTGCAGTGATGCTCAAACCACAGACCAGGGAGATCACATCTTCCAGACATATTTTAGCTCTTAAATCGTTACAGATCTTAAACATAAGTTTTGCTGCTTTCCAACCCTGATTCTGTACAGCTTTAAAAATTACCACAGTTCTATGATATACTTGATTTAAGGGTGAAAGAAACAGGCTCTTTGTGAACTCCAGTCTGAAAGAGCACTTTGGCTGCTACAGATGCAGTGATTTCTGGTACTTAGTCTGAAAAAATCTGCCAGTTCAATCCAGAAATGTCATTAAAAGAACTGTAATTATTTTTCCAGATAAACTACTCATGCTTCAGAATGATTTGTGAATAACTGCAAAAATTAGAACCCATTGTCTTTTTGCTTTCAATCCACTCTTTTTGTCCCTATTTATAATGTTTTTCTTTATTTGGCTTTCTCTCTTTCCCAGATATGACCAGTTCTCTGGACAGTTATTAGTTCCCAGTTAAACATTACGAATTTGAGAGTGTGTGCATAACATTAGAATGCATGGTGTATTATAAACACCAGCTGGAATATTCTCCTAATTCCAACCCTCCTGCCATGGGCAGGGACACCTCACACTAAACCATGTCACTCAAGGCTTTGTCCAACCTGGCCTTGAACACTGCCAGGGATGGAGCATTCACAACCTCCCTGGGCAACCCATTCCAGTACCTCACCACCCCAACAGTAAAGAATTTGTTCCTTATATCCAATCTAAACCTCTGTTGTTTGAGTTTCAACCCGTTACCCCTTGTCCTATCACTACAGTCCCTAATGAAGAGTCCCTCTCCAGCATCCCTGTAGGCCCCCTTCAGATACTGGAAGGCTGCTATGAGGTCTCCACGCAGCCTTCTCTTCTCCAGGCTGAACAGCCCCAACTTTCTCAGCCTGTCTTCATACAGGAGGTGCTCCAGTCCCCTTCAATATTGTTCCAATAGGAACAATATTACCTCAATACACTACTTAACATCTTTTTTTCATCCTTAAATCTACAACCAGAAAAATATATACTGGTTAATACATCAACCTTCAATCCCTGAACAATGTTAAATAGCAGCCAGCTATGCTAGATATCTCAGCTGTAGAAAACTCACCAGGAAATTCTGATTATCTGGCTGGCTACTGATTGATGTTCATCACTAATCAATCTTGAAACAATAGAGAATTTCCAGAGAACTAGAAAAAACTGCTATGTCAGTATTTCAAATTATTAAACAGAATCATTAGAATAATTCTAAGTCAGAGGCAAAACAATGAAAAAGTTGGTAATGAAACATGTAAATATAACTAATACTGATATCAATTTCTAGAAAAGACAGTTTGTCAAATGTATTTACTTAAATGATGCCATAAATTGACAGGTAATTGTAAAAGTTTGGATTGATATTCTGAAGCTTTTATAAGGTGCTTTGATTTATAAACTAGAATGACATATAATCGTTATTGTTCTCATTAAATGGATTAAAGACTAGCCAAGAGTTAAGATCTCAGAAAACATCAGCAAAAGGGAATTATCACTGGTCAGCTGCATTTTGAGAGTAGCCCCTGCAAGAACTGGTTCTTGATTTGGTTTATTTTTTTTGGTTATTTCTTTAAAAATAACTATCCTCCCACTTATATCAGGATTATTTGAATCATGCTTTAACCAAAAGCTGTCCTAGAGTTCCTGCAACCCAGAAGGCAAGCCTGGCTTCTAACAAAACTCTAGCTGGTTCATCTAAGAGTACAGGGTAGGATACAGGAAAAAACACCGTGAGTCCAGAGCTGTAATAATGAACCCTCCTGTTGGGTATCCTTCACACTGAAGGCACTTAAATTTGGTAGATTCCCCAATTTTTACTTAAGCATTTCACATGTAGCCCTCATTTACTTATGCACATATTCAGAAAAGCCTCAATCTTGACTCCAAAGAGTTTGTTTATTTGCAGCTTTCATGGTGTGCCCAATGCACAGCAATTAGGCTTAACTCCTTCCTCTGCTTTTCAAACCTTGAATCTTTACAGAAAGTCAGTTATTCAGCAAGAGGAGTAGCCTGACAACCCTCTTCAGAGCACCAGGAACATGTGTTTGAGATGTTCTCTGTGGGACAGGTGGATCTGACTACCTTCAGACAAAGTAATTTAATCTGGACCTGCTCCATTTTAAGCCACTACACTATTACCTAAGTGGATTAGTACTAGCTCTGATCAGTCTCCTTTGCTGTTTCAAAAGAAAGGAGGCATAAAAAAGCTCAGCATAAGCTGAAAACATCAGGTCAGCAGAAAAACATTAATTCCTGCCTTTAACATTTCCTGCAGCTCCAAGTTGCAGCATAAGCTGTATAAAGAGCAAGGTCTAATATTCAGCCCTGCCTTAAAGAGCAGCTTGCTCAGTGTATGGTTTATTCTGAACCCTATTCTGAGGCCCCACTTCTCCCCACATAGTGGGAAGTATACTTAGAGTATCAGATTCTCCTGCATCAATCTTTACCAATAAAGCAATAGCTGTCAAGAATAAAAAATGAAGGCTAAAAACTTGTGTTTGAAATCCATTGAAAATCTGTTTCTCCCCATGCTATTCCAGTCCCCCTGCCAAAAGGTCTCTTCTCTGGTCAGACTCAGGAGCAGCTTATTTTCTTTACTCATAGCACAGGGGCATGTGACTAATACAGACACTCTTTTCCAGACTACTTAGGCAGAGATTAATCATTACATAATGCTTTGTGTTGGGAGGCAATGGAGGACAAACTCTGGTAATGCAATAAACTGGCAACTGTTTAATAAACTGCTGTGACTGTCAGGAGTATGGCAATAACTGAACACTCAGTATATGCTGCTAAATAAGAAGCAAGCCATAAAAGATCTCAAAAGTGAATTCACAGAGTCATCTGATTCTCTAGAAAAATTATGACCAACTGGGAAAACAGAGCAAAGAGAAGGAAGGACTAAAATCCTTCAATAAACAATTTATTAAAGCTGGGAAAGACAGTTTATTCTGAGTTACAGAAATTTAAATAGATACCTTTGAAAACTTTTTAGCTATGTAAATTTAATGGAGGATTATAAAGAACATCTTAGCTGGAATAATGTAAATGAGATTTTCATGGATGAATCTGAGTATGAACATTTTGAGCCATATTCTCCATTCTTACAAAAATATCCTCTCAAAGTAAAATGACTTGCTAGATAATTGAATATTTAAAAGCTGAGTAAGAAGTTAGGAAATTAAAGAAGACTTCTGGAGTGAAAACGTGAACTTTAAACACAGGATGTGTTTCATCGTTTTGGTTCAGGGTGGGGTTTTTTGTGAACAAAACAAGTAAGAAGAAACTATTAGCTTACTTATGCACAAACAATCAGAGTTTATCTGCAAATCCTTTAAATCTTTGTTCTTCTGGCATGAAGACACTTAGAAATAGAAGGCAAAGTAGATCCTCAGCTGCAACCTGGAACACTGTGTTTCACTTGACAATCTAGATCCTTCTCTTCACCGTCTTTCGGCACAGATGAGGTATGGCTGTGGTTGTAATGTCATGCCTAATCTTGGTTTGAGATCTGGAATCATGCCATGAGGAAAACACAGGTGAAATCGTTGTAGTAATGAAGTGAAAAACAAAAACATTTCCATTCGAGCTAGTTGTTCTCCAAGGCAATGTCTTCTTCCTGGATTGAGAAAACAGTTTTGGAAACACTTAAAATGGGTTTAACTACATTTTCACTATTATTATGAATAAGAATGGTTATTTTTTCTGTTCTAAGAGGAGCTGTATGAACTTTGCAGTATTCTGTAAGAGAGGAATGGTGATAATCTACAGCAAGAAACCAATTTGTTCCTCTCACTATGCAAATCACATCAAATTTGTTTAGACAAGCTATCAGCTACTTGATCTTGTCTTGAAGTAGCAATATAGACAGATGTTTTAAAAAATGATACTGTGAATTTCAGCCTTTGTCCCCTATTATTTTGTTAATGACGTCTATTGTCACTTGTTATTACCTGGTAATAATTACAACTTGGGAAGCAGAAAGATATTGAACAGATCTGGATAATGCCTTTAAATATTAGTTCCCATTCTATGTATAACTAGTTGTTGGGAATAAATGTGGAAGACACAGATAATGGGTAACAACATCTGGAACTGGTAAGGTCGAGCTGGCAAATAGAAACAGAAGGCACAATAAATCAATCATAGAATCACAGAATAGTTAGAGTTAGAAAGGACCTTAAGATCATTAAGTTCCAACCCCCCTGCCATGGGCAGGGACACCTCACACTAAACCATGTCACCCAAGGCTCTGTCCAACCTGGCGTTGGTTCAACATCGCCAGGGATGGAGCATTCACAACCTCCCTGGACAACCCATTCCAGTACCTCATCACCCTAACAGTAAAGAATTTCTTTCTTAGATCAAATCGAAACTTCCCCTGTTTTAAGTTTTAACCCATTACCCCTTGTCCTATCACTACAGTCCCTAATGAATAGCCCCTCTCCAGCATCCCTGTAGGCCCCCTTCAGATACTGGAAGGCTGCTATGAGGTCTCCACGCAGCCTTCTCTTCTCCAGGCTGAACAGCCCCAACTTTCTCAGCCTGTCTTCATATGGGAGGTGCTCCAGTCCCCTGATCATCCTCGTGGCCTCCTCTGGACTTGTTCCAACAGTTCCATGTCCTTTTTATGTTGAGGACACCAGAACTGCACACAATACTCCAAGTGAGGTCTCACGAGAGCAGAGTAGAGGGGCAGGATCACCTCCTTTGACCTGCTGGTCATGCTCCTTTTGATGCAGCCCAGGATACAGTTGGCTTTCTGGGCTGTAAGCACACACTGAAGCTGGCTCATGTTTATTTTTTCATCAACCAACACCCCCAAGTCCTTCTCTGCAGGCTATGTCTTTCTATGGTCTGCAGAGGTAGCTCTGGCAGTTAGCTTATACAGACGTCAAGGTTTAACCCTAGCCGGCAACTAAGTGCCACACCAACCATCCCTGAGTAGTGATCCTGACCAACTCCTCCAAGTTTATATACTGAGTATGATGTTCTATGCTATGGAATTTTGGTTAGCTGTTCTGGCTGTGCTCCCTCCCAGCTTCTTTTGCACCTCCTCACTAGCAGACTATGAGAGACTGAAAACTCATCCACTTAAGAATAAGCACTACTCAGCCACAACTAAAACATCAGTGTATTATCAACATCATTTTCATTCTAAATTCAAACCACAGCACTGTACCAGCTACTAGGAAGAAAACTAACTCCAACCCAGCCAAAGCCAGGACAACAAAACTAATTTTTTAGGTTGGTAATCATATGTGAGACAAATTATTCACTCTTATAGGCATCAAAAGGCAAATCCATAATGATTCAGGACTGTCAAGAGTATTTCCTTAGAGCAGAATGAAATGCTGCATGCTGACCCGCAAGCTAGTTCTGAATCAGGTCTGCAGTTTCTGGTGTTGATATAAATGCTGAAATTGGAAAGCTGGTTGTTTAAATCACCTGTATGTAATGACTTTAGCAGCATATTACTGTTAATCATGAAATGAGTAACACTTATGTGCTGCAAAGATATAAAATGTCTGGACTCCTAGAAGACACTGTGTTGTCTTTTTTATTAGTTTATATATAATAACGAGCTCATCTATATAAAAGATATTATGTTAAAATGTATTATGCCCAGAGTACATTATATTGAGTATCTTTAAAATAGCTGTTTCATCAGAACTATGGATACTTTATATCATTCTGTCCATTCCTGATTTATTGCCATGCCTTCTATGTTATACATCTCTAGGTTTCTGAAAAGCAACAGTGGAAGGAATCACTTACCTAGTGAAAAAGGAACAAATGCATCCTTCTTGACAAACTGCCCATTGCTATCCAAAAATCTCTCAGGAAAAAACACTTCTGGATTGCTCCAGTATTTTTCATCAAAATGAACGGAGTAAAGGTTTGCAATGACTGTAGTGCCCTCAGGAATAGAGTAGCCACGCACAACAGTATCTTTGGAAGTTGCGTGAAAAATACCTAGTGGAACTATATTACAGAATCTTAGGACTTCATGTAGAACAGCCTCAGTGTATGGCATTTTGCTTTTCTCTTCTAAGGCAGGCATTTTGCTTGGGCCGATGACTAATTCGATTTCTTTTTGAACTTGCCCTGTTAGGAACAGGAATAAAAGTTGATGCTTATTGTGTAATGTTCTTTATTTTTTTAAGCTATAAAATATATACTTTATAAAGGATGCAGAAACATGAAATATATAAAATATAGTAGACTATAAGTTTTAAATTCAGACTTTATATTCCTTATCCTGCTAGAAGGAATTATTACTAGCATATATATATACAAATAAGCTTCATTTCAGAAGTAATTTTCTCAGTAAAATAATGTTTTAACATACTTTTCTTTCCTTGTGTATCTTTTTTATTTCTGGAGCTCTTAAAACTAAAGAAACAAGCAAAAGACTGTAAAGATAGTTCTACTTCCTTAGCCAGATATCTAAACCAGCTCAGTGAATATGGGACTTGAATAATGGTAATAGCAGCAATGAAAAAGCTTTGTCATCAACATCTTTATGTAGACTGAATGATTTTCACTGCTTATAGCACATCATGTCTTGACATATATTATCATCATAATTTTGTGGGTTTTTTTAAATATAGCTGTATTTATCTTAAATGTACATACAAAATTTCATCTCTGATTTTAAGATAATAATTGCTTTCAGTCTACCATAAGAAAATATAATCTTTCATACATGAAGATATCTGGTTCCTATGTAGAACTTCAGACGTTTAAGAACCCTACAGCTACAGGTAATGTTATCCCCATTCTGAAATGCTGATAATGGTCAAATTGATGTTAGAGCAGTATTTTTTTTCAAACTATAAATAGTAACTTTCCATGTTATCTAAGGCTGTTCGTTCTCCAAATACTGAAAGTCACCAGTTGAACTAAGTCCTGCTAAGTTTTGATAGGAAAAGCAAAGTGGAGGCAGTGAAACAAGAAACGTGACCATTCACTTCTAAAATCCAAATATCTACACAAAATGTCTGGGCTGACATTCAAACATCTATTGCTGTTTTACCTCTGAATGAGTGCAACATCTTTCTATTTTTATTTTAAAATGCTATTTATTTTTATTCTTCCAAAACTATAAACACACACGTCTGTAATACATAAATGTATTGTGAATTGAGGCACTTAAGGATAAGAAGAAATGGCACCCAAATTGTTAACCACAACCTGATTTACATTTCTGCTGGTATTTTTACATCCTTATTTTATTAATTTCATATTTAATTGCATTTGCTTATTATTTACTAACTACACAGATTAGTATATCTACCAACCAATATTATGCATCACTACACTACACTTAAATATATCAGAAATACTTAATTGAAAATATTAAAGCTTCATAAAAATATATTCACAAAATAATATGCAAAAATTTTATCACTATATATAACTTTTTATGTCCTCTTCATCTGCATGTAAAATAGGCTTTTCACCTCTATTCATAGTATGTTTGGTAAATAGAGTAACATATATAACCCTTTCTTTCTTTTTGGTTACAACTACGGATCACTGCACCATTTTGAAAAAGCATTTTAAATTTGCATTAGGAAAGTGTATCAGTTCCTCAAAATGCCAAAGTTCTTACCTTGAATGTTTGGATAAAGAGCCATAAATAACACTGCCCATCTTAAAACATTCGTTGTGGTTTCTGTCCCAGCTATGATGAGTTCTCCAACAGAGAAAATTAAGTTTTCTCTTGAGTATGTAGATTCTGGATCCTTTTCATTGCACTCCATCTCATCTAAATATGCATCTACAAAATGTCGAGGTGAACGAGGCTTCCTATTTTCAGAGACACGTTCAATAAGGTCATGAAGAAAGTCATAGACTTCAGCTGCATTTTTAAACAGCTGCTGGTGTTTCCCAAATGGCAAGATACCAATCCAAGGAAAAGCATTATATAAAAATACAGAAGCACTAGCAGCTAATTCAATATTTTCACTAAAAATCTCAATCATGTGCTGAAATTCGGTATCTTCATATGTAAAACGTTCTCCAAAAATAATCAAATTAGTAATGTTTGAAACAGCATTTGTTATCAAGTGCTTTAGATCAAATGGTCTGCCTTTGTACGTATCAATGGCATCAAGAAAAAACATAGCCTCTTCTGAAATTTTGTGTTCAAAGGACCTTTGACCATATCCAAAACTTCGAAAGGTATTAACAGCTAATTTGCGATGTTCTGTCCATCCTCTGCCATATTTACTGTTCAGTAAGCCTGAAAAAATATGTTGACACAGTGTGTTATGCAACGCTTTATTTTTTCCCCCATAAGGTAATAAAACTATTTAACAAGACAAAAAAAGAAGACAAAAAATTACACACATCTTGCTATGGATAGTCCAAGACTGACAGTACTTTCCAAACTATAACTTTAAAGAAGCACCAAGTATTTTACAAAAGGAGATAAAGAAGAGAGAAAACAGTAAAGCAAATGTTTCACGTGATCGCAAGCCCATCTATTGGACAAAACCTACATTTTGATATAAAAGATATTAGTTCTTACCTCCCATGTTTGTCAGCTTCTTAAACAAGGGCAGAGATGGTCTGTCTGCAAAAATTTCACTTTGATGGACAAGGCATTCTTTTACTGCATCGTATCCATTCAGTACAATAGCAGATATGCCTCCAAGATCGAGACTGAAGATCTTGAAAAAAATAATACAATGCTATTGCAACCAAATCTCAAGAACAAGTAATGAAAACAACTAAAAACAAGCAATGAAAATGTGAAGCAACACTACACATGAATGCAAAACAGGCTCAAGTAAATTCCAGGTAATTAGAGGTGATGCAACTGTGGTATTACACAGTTTGTTGTGAGCTAATTTACTCTGTCAAAAGATAAAGGAAATCAGCCCACACTACATTCTGCACTTTGCTGTGCCCCTAAAGTGACCAGCTCTCCAAAGTGAAGACTGGGGATGCTTTCATATGGTCATTAAAAACATGTGAATTTGGCACAACAGCGAGCATTTTCTAGAAAAAAATGTACTGTGTCCTACGATGAGCATAGGTAAGTATGTATTAGTATCAGTACATAAGTATATAACATTATTAGATATAAGGCATAGTTTTAGGTGTGAACTAGAAACAGAGTGCATATATTGTATACTTTGCTTATTTGCCACGAGTATTTCCACAGGAGGGAGGAAATCTTTACTACTGTATCAGCTCCTCCTCCCTGCCTGAGTAAAGGTAAATTCCAACAACTTAATTTGGTTAAGGGCACTATGACTGAAGCTGTAAGTTCGTACCATGAAGACTTCCAACATGTCACTTAGTAATGGCAGACACAGAAGTGGTTTCAGCTGTGAAAACAACCAAGCTGCACCCAGTCCTTGCTACCTCTGAAACTGGACACCAGCTTACTTTGCACAGGCTCCCAAAGAACCATCAGATGATAGAAGTGAGAGCCATGATGACAGCCAACAAATGACAGCATAGCCCAGCTAGTCCCATCTCCCGTTTCCAGAAGTGGTTAGCACTAGGTGCTTTGGAGAAAGACGCAATACATCCTGCAGAAGGCACATACAGGATAAACAAAATGAAAATCTTAACCTAAGTTTCAAAAATTAAAACTGAGGCTAAACTCCAGACTGAAATCCTGTGCCCTTCTCAATACTTCTCTTAGAGTTATAAATCTGTGCTTTTACCTACACCAGTCTCTAGTTTTTATTTCATCTCAGCTGTTGACCTCCACAATATGAAATAAAGTTAGCCTAGTTAAACACTGTGACAACTGGGCTGTCACTGAAAGGTTTGCCAAGCCCTGGACCAGCACAGCCTGCCTAAGGAAGTGGTTGAGTCACCATCCCTGGAGGTATTTAAAAGACCTCACATAGATGTGGTATTTAGGGACAAGGTTTAGTGATGGACTCGGCAGTGTTTGGTTAATGGTTGGACTTGATGAAAAGACTAGGGGTCTTTTCCAACCTAAATGATTCTATGACTATTATGTTTTAGCAAACTGTATATTCACTGTTATAATGGCTCTTCTTTTTTACAGGACAAGAAGACAGTCCCAGTACATTTCTGCAAACTATTTGTATACTTTGATCATAGCTTATTTATCTTTCTTCCTATGTCATACAAAATGAAGAAAAATAATCCTTTCTGTGTATTTTTTCAGAGCCCCTCAAATCCTGATATGCCACCTTCGAGTTCTCTCAAATTCTGCAGGATCCTTTCTGACAGCAGGTGACTAGAACTACATACAGCATTCCAGGCAAGTAGAAAGCTTAGTTTATTTGTTGACACATTTTCCTGCTGGTTTCCATTCTATTTGTCCCTAGTATTCTGATTGAAACACATTCACTTTTTTCTATTGCCAAAATAAATGAAACAAAAAGGAATCCTATTCTTTTGTTTCTGCTATTTAGCAAGCTTTTAATTCAGGCACTTTTCTTGGCTTCTCATTCATGCCAAGACTGTGACTTATTCTATTTCTGCTGGAGCTTTCCTAAATTATCTGGACAAAAGACTTAAGTTCTCAAAACAGTTTTATTTGCCTGTGAGAGGTGTTAAACACCTCTAGCAATTTGAAGGACATGATTTCCTTAACAAACCATTGCCTGCTGGCCACAAAGCCGAGTCCTTCACACACCTCCAGAGACAATCCTGCTAAGTAAAACAACACAGGTGTTATAAACAGTCTGAAGATGTACAGGCATGCCGAGTGGCTGGCCAGGCTGCGTGCACTGTGTCTGTGTGTGTTCTATGTACACACACAAATGCTAGCACCTCCCTGCCTTTCCCTGTCCTGGGTTTAACTCTTACGAAGCTTATAAGAACAGATTGGTCGCTTGAAACCGGTCGATGAATCACTTACATAAGAAAGAAGAATTCTGTTCTCATGTAGTTATTGATTGCAAGTACGTATTCCAAACACTCCACTGAGGGCACCTGCGAGGTGCAACGTGTTTGCAGTGAAAATGTTGCCTTATCCAAGTGCCTGCTATTTGGTTGTTGGACTTCTATTAATTTTAAGCCCTCTTGGCATGCCCAAGGCTCGTGGATATGAAAGCGAGGTCATTCTATTGGCAGCAGGACGCGAGTGTAAGCACTGTACCAGAACACATCAACTCCAGAGCCGGGCTCCTGGACAGCTCCACTCCGCCCAACCCGCCCTAACGGGGGAGCTCGGACCGGTGACAACCCTTCTCTGCCGCTCTCTCCCGTTTCCCACAGGCAGGGCTGACCGCAGCACAAGTTCTGCCAGACCCCGGTGCTCCGGACACCGGGTACGGGCCTCATGGTCCGCCACAAACGGGTGAGCTCCGCCCGCGGCACCGCTGCCACCCCCCGGGGGCGGCGCAACCCCGGTGGGCCGGCCCCGTCCCCGCCCGCCCTGCTCCCGTTCCACCGGGCCCCGACGAGGCGGCAGACGCCGCCGGAGCGGCGGTACCTGCCCGTGGATGTGGCTCTGCCGCCGCATGTAGACGTGCGGCTGCTCCGCGCCCAGGGCGTGGATGTTGCCGATGAGGGGCAGCCCCGCGGGGCCGGGAGGGAAGCCTGGAGGCCGCCGCTGCTTCAGCAGCTGCCGCACCACGGCCGCCAGCAGCACCGCGGCCAGCACCACCGACACGAGCAGGAGGAGGGCTCCGCTGCCCCCCTCCGCCGCAACCGGACCCCCCTTCGCCGGCCACATGGACCCAACCGCAGCCGCACCGCTTCCTGCAGCCACCGCCTCATTGGGCGGTGGCGGCGCTCCTCCACGCTCATTGGTCCGCAGAGGCCCCGCCCCTCGCGTCAGGTGGGGGCGGGGCTAGTGGAGCCTACCCTGGGGGCCCGGCAGCGGATCGTCTCTGTCCTGCGGTGCCCCTGGTTGGATACGGAGGTGGATGGGATGGAACGGGACGGGACGGGACGGGACGGGACGGGCTGGGCTGGGCTGGGCTGGCTGGCTGGCTGGCTTCTGGGGCCTGCCGAGTACGGAAAACAGGTCTCGGCATCCACCTTTGCTCTTTTTTGGTGGAGTCGTGTTAAAAGTTTCTCTTTTCGGGTCTGTGAAGTGCTGCAGAAGCACTGCTGACCGTGTGCCGCGTGCCTTGACAAGTGAGGATAACCAGCAGTTACTCGCTCCTTATTCAGTCTCTGTGGAAGCAAGTCCACGGTTATGGGATGTCTTCTTCAGAACCTCTTGGGGCCTGTATGGCCTTGAGTCAAGGCATCCCACTCTCTGTTTCCCACTCTGTCCTCTCCAATGACAGCACAGGAAATCTGTGTGTCTGACTGGTTACTGCTAGAAGGTGGGTGTGTGACAGCTTCACACATCGTGCCCGTAATTCCCAGTATTGCACAGCCTGTCCTCGGGCCCTATGAGCCAGCTAACAGCAATGCCCCAGTGCTGCAGCAGGCAGGCTGGGGGAAATGGGCCCAGCCTCCCTTCACAGGAGGAAATGTTGCCAATTCAGGTAATCAAGCAGCAAGGAAATCACATACACAACATGTAAGGGTGATTGTTACTCAGTGGGATGATGCCTTGCGAAAGAGCTTGAGCTGCTAATGAGACCAAGGAAGCAATGCACTATGCAGTGTGACATCCTGCTGGAATTTTTCATAGAAAACTCAGGTTTTGCTGGTTTTGCTGTTAAAGTACTGCTGTTTTACAGGCAATTTTATGTAACAGAAGCACTTCTGCCCTGTTAAAATTTCTATGCTATGAGTTTCCAACTTGAGGTTTCTTTTGTTGAATTCAGTATCTCTACATAGATTAATATGAATGCTAATAAGATCTAAAATGATAAAGAATTTATGCTGATGAAGCTCACTAATAACCTGACTGATGAAAATGCACTACATACTTGTGAACCTAGTCACTGAATCCGTAATTCCCAGTATCTTCCTGTGATAGGACATTCTGCTTCAAATGTGGTGGTACTGACCTGTGAGCACATGGCACAAGAGCTGAGGAGGACCCCAAGGTGCTGCTCAGAAGGCAGGTGGTCGAGAACACAAACACAGTGAAGGCTGTTGCTTTGGGAGTACAAAGAGGAGGTAAGAGTTGTGGGTGCAACAGGAGAACAAGGAGGGGAGCTGGGAAGTGGCAAAGTACAGCTTTTTGGCTGGAAATCTGGCTTCAGGGCCCTTGATCTGGCTCTCTGGGCACTTGCTGAATAAATCGAGTGTGAGTGCATGAAGTGTAAAGACAGAACAGGATTCAAAGAGTGTACTCACTCATGTTTGCATATGTTGGGCAGATTGAGAAGGAAAGATAAAAGTCACATGTATGTTACAGAGCAATACACCAGTAGCTTCTAATGAAGGCATGTGACAATGCTGACCCAGTTTTCTCAGCCACAGTTGCTAATGCCTTTGTGTTGTCATGCACTGACATGGAGTTGTTTGGACCAGGGTTTGTGCTGGTTTCTGTAAGCCAATATAGAGACAGACTTTAACTTTCAGGTAAATCTTCATGCAACAAATAGTTTTATTTGCCTCAGCATCTTTCTTTGTCCCAGCTGCCAAATGCCTGTAAAGCATGTGTCAGTGCCAGCCTCCTTTACCAAATCTTACTCAGTTTGTCAGAGTACAAAGAAGCAGCTTGAGCACTGCTGGATGTTTGTTTCATTCTTCTCCCAGGTTATTTCTTCGTCCTTTCTTCTGGTATGATACTGCGAGGTGTCTTAACTGAATTATTTGGGCCATACTTGCAAGAAATGTGAATATTTCAATGTCAGAGCCTTAAGATTTCTCACCAGTGAGCAAGAGATTTAGGACCTCAGCTTGGCTTGAACCAGAGGAATAATGAGAAATGGCCAAGGATAGAAACAAGACACACAATGTGCTTAAGCAGTTGTGCTGAAGCAGGCAAACTCAGATAGATTTAAACCTGATTACTTACACACATTTAAACCAAGAGAGGTGTTTCCAAACACTTTAGATCAGTGTATTCAGGTGAATAGAGGTACACAGATTGGCTGGTCAGAAAAAACACTTCAAAACAGTGTGAGAAAGACTAACAGCCTACAGACAATTTTACTGAATTTACTTGTGAGATGAAATTGCTCTTGACTATAGTTGAGTAGAAACATTAATGTGCCAGATTATTGGTGCATTTAAGGTTAAAGTATGGTGTACATGCATACTGATAGTAGTGCAGTCTCAGTTAGAAGTATGTAAAACTTCCTGTAGATAAGCTCCTGCCTTTGGAAAAAAGAGGTTGGCACTTTTATCCTCTCATCCTTCCCTCAAAGATACTTGCAGTTTCCAAAGTGTCTGAGGAAACATAAGAAGAGGTGCTATGGCTTTGATGGTTTTACTGCTTATCTTCAATGTTCTGTCATTTAAATGTGTAATACTTAATTAATAATACTTAATAATTAATACTTAAAACACTCCAGGTTTTAAATGACCATGATTTCCACTGCATCTTTGCAAGAAAAGAAAGGTGATTGACAGTTTTGGCAGTAAGTGTTTTCAAGAGGAAAAACGGGGGAAAAAATATCATAGGAAAGACCCAAGAGGAAAAAAGATACAGAAGAAAAGTCCAAATGTTTGGCCAAAAAAGGAAGAAATAGGTTTGTATGGGGGAAAAAGCAGACAAGATTTAGCAATTATCTTCAAGCAGGGGAGAGAACAGTCAATACTAACCTTACCATAGTGTTTGAGCTTTAGTGATGGAGAAGGGATGGTGGTGGTATCCATTGTAACAGAGGAAGAGAAACAGAAGAGCATGACTGCAGAACAGTAAAATCCATTTTGGTCAAGATAAATGGAAAAGGTGGTGAATCAGCCAAGCTTAAAGATCCAGAAACATCTAAAGGATGCATGATTAAATGGAGGAAAAAAAGGACCAGCATGGATAAATATGACAAAGTTGTCAAAAGTAAGCGATAAATAAACCCTTGTGGACAGATTAAATCACTTATGAATGCAGGTTTAGGGATGCAAGACTTCAATGGCTATTCAAGGGCAGGATTCCTTGCCAGTTTCTGACTGATCCTTTTGTGTGTGCTTCTTCCCATCACAAGTGTGGGGGCAGCTTGTACCGAATTGCTCCTTTGGGAAGGTTTTACTCATCTTAATCATGGATGGTCAAATAGCAAACTTGTAGGATGTGTAAAGATTTTTTATTTCAATTAGAAAAATTATGTCTGAGTAAAAAAAAAGAAGCCATTAAAGCAGGTATCTTTATTAAATGCTTAAACATTCTAGTCATCAAGATTTACAATGACTTTGCATTGTAAATTCTATAAGGAGAAGTTGCAGACAATCAGGTAACAGGAAATTACTATGTTCCTGCCTTCTCAAGAAAAGCAGAAAGCAATTATTTGGTGGGGAGTGACTACACATTTATGTACATAGCTTTGACTTCTGAAGAAATGAACTGGGAAATGTGGCTGTTCTTTTAGTAATGGTGTTAAGATCCTGATGGTGCTTCTCTGGCATTGGAGAAAAATTAACTAGCTCCCACATTCCATTAAATATCTCAGACTTGTGTTGACCTATGGTTTGAATCAGGCTTTGGTTTTCTTACTCTTTAGCACTGACATTGTTGCTGCATTTGTAGAAAACAAGGTGAACTTTGATCAGGCTGAAGTGCTTTCCACTCCTGTAACAATGTCTCTTGTCCAGTGAAGTAATGTCATACAGGAAAACAATTTCTTTATGGCCAGAAATGTAAAGATTTTGCTCCTTTTCTTTGAGGGTAGGGCAGGGAATAGAAAGAGATCTGTATAGTTGTATCCAAAGTAAGCATGCTTCTCAGTGAGGAAACCAATTTTATAAGCCTACTGACATGTTTAGAATAATATGTAGATGTTACCTATTGTACTTACGTTATCTCTTTTTAACACACCTTTATCATCATAGCAAATAATCTATTTTTATGTTACAATGATCTCCTTAGCTAAGCCTAAGATAATGTTGGTGCTTTATAGATTTCCTGAAACAGAAAAACCACATCTAATGTTTTGCTTTATGAGTTTTGTGATCAGTTGCTGAAAAAAGCTCTTTTCCTCGATCACAGTCCTACTGTGCCTGAACATTTTCTGTTTGTCAGGAAGATGCAGGAAGCTATGACACTGGCTTAAAGATTGTAGCTTCAAGAGTTTGGGCATATTTTATTTGCTGGCTCTTTCGGAGTATATTTGGGTCAATTTTATGCATAAATTTAGAAATCTATCTTTTTAATTGTTAGTCTCATATGACTATTGGTTCCCAGAAACTGCTGTAAGTAGATTAGCGAATATTATGTCATACTACCCTTTGCCTTCATGTACTCTTTACCAGCACTGAAAGGGGAGAGATCTGGTTTTGGTCCTGGATTTAGCAGAAGGTACAAGCTAAACTGTTGCCCCTGCACAAGTTCCTTTCTCAGCCAGCTGGGAAACAATTGCACCTGGTCCTCCTCACACAGAGGGCAGCAGGGATGTACTGATGTATTGCTGTAATACCTAACAATGCCAGGACAGCTGAATGGTCCTGGAAGGGACTGGGAAGAGCAATGTTACACTGTGGCTTATGCAGACCTCAGTACTACCAAGAGAAAGAATGAAATGGTGACATGAGATCTTTCACCCTTCTTACATCCTGTAAAGAACAACCACGGGATTACCCTAAGGACTTAAGATGTAATTTCTCACCCTGTTTTTGCTGACATGCTCTGATGATGTATAAGATAGTAGCACAGCAGTTGTGCAAGCAATCAAGTTTTATAACAATGCTATTGCTTAACAAGGTTAGTTTTCTGTTCTGAGATTGTTTGCCAGATAAGGAGTTTGTTCAGCTTTTGTCTCACCTTCCGAATGCATAAAACTAAAGTGGAAATAGATGCCAGTTTTCAAATACTTTCAAAGTGAGAGGTTTCTCCATAGTTCATCCCCTTTGGGCTACCCTGGCAACACCACAAGTCTCACCCTGGCTGTATCTGGTGAGCTGTGAGTTCCTCTGGAGGGATCCCCCATGGCAGCCTGTTGGAGGTGCAGCCTGAGAGGGAACCAGGTCAGGCTGGAGCATGGCTGTTTTGGCAGTTGTCAGAGGGTGTAAGAGTGTTGCCAGGTAGCATGAGATAGGGCTTGGTCCTCTGTGAACCTGTTTGGAGACTGAGCTGTGGTAATGTGAGACAGAAGACAACTAAGTCACAGCCAGCTTCCTGCCTCTGTGGGTCTGCCCCTTCGGCCTTGCCAAGCAAACCTCAGTGCAGGACAGTGTGGCACAGTTTTAAGAGATTATTCTGCACTGGATTTTGAGTATATACAGGGAAACTGCTGCAAAACCTACTGAACAAAATATCTTAGTGGAAATGTTTCAATGAGAAAATGATCTTCTGTTGAAAATGTCCCCCATACATCAGTCTGGAAGCTTTTCAAAGGCATTTTGGAAGAAAATTTGCTTCCAGACTGATTCATGGATTTCTCAGTAATTAGTTCAGCAGCAGTTCCACTTTCTCAGAAGTACTCACTGGAGCAGCCTAAACCCAGATTTAATGTCCATTAAAAAGGAAATGCTTCAGTGTTGGAATCTACATCATCATTTCTGCTCTCAGGAAAATACTGCATTTTTATATATATAAAAAAAAAGAGGCTTTAATTTTTGGGCCAAATTCAAACTGAACTACAAGAGAGACAGGTAAAATACTATTTGTGTTGATAAGCTTGATGTGAGCTTGTTGTAAATCTGAAAATGGCCTGTTGGATGTTACAGAAGCTGAATTAAGGAAAGGATTAGACCAATTAAGGGTGCAAATTTTGCAAAAGCAAATGCTAACACAAATTTGGGTGATCAGTAATGTGTTATGTTGTGTTTCAGAGTTTAAGCCAGTCTCTACCTATTAAAATTACAGAATCACAGAAATTGGAGGTCAAAGATATGAAGAAAACATATTTAGTTATGTTCATTGCCCGGAGCTGATCAGATATGCCTGTCACTCCTGACAGATGTTACACTACTATGCCATAAAACCCTCCAGTGCAAGATACCCTGTAACCACAATGCAACCTATTCTCACATGTAATTAACCTCAATTGTAGAAAGCTCTTTCTAATCTGTTGTATCTCCTTTGTTGCCTTTTCTGCCCATATATTTTTGTTATTTTGAATCTAGTACCATAGTGTAAATTATTAGTGCTTCATGGTAAGTATTTATATTTTATTATCCCATTTCTTCATAGTCTTTCTGTCTATTCATTGTTTCCCCAGTCTTTGAGCTTGCTCTCTAAATCACGTTATGGGATCTCTGATAACTCTTACTAGCATTTCTCTGGAGCTTCTCCAACTCACCAAAGTCTTTTTGAGGTATGGCATGCTGTCCTGAACAAAAGACACTTGCAGGTCTAGATCTTACTGGCACCAAGTAGAGTATAAGGATTACTTCTTGGGCCCTAAGCGTGATACTCCTGTTTAACATACAGCTCACTTTTATAGCAGCACCATGTTGTTAACTCTGCCTTAGTTTATATAATTTCCTGCAGAACAGATTACAATGAAATAATCTGTTGGAAGGATGCTTTCACAGGAGCTCAACAGTGCTCACTTTGCCCCAGATAGCCTGTAGAGGCTTCTTAGGTGGCAGTGTTTTCTGGCTGTTTGAGGAAACAAGATCCTGAATTAGACCAGAAACACCTATAAGTAACTTCCCAGCTTCTCCTCATAAAGTAAAACCATGTGATTTTCACAGCTGCCTTTATCATGAATTGTCCTTATCTGAAACAGGTGCAATACGTACTGTGAAGAACAGGCTTAGAGAGAGCAGAGAACTGAATCATGCTTACCTCCCTCTTGAAGAACTTACTGTGTCAGTGGATGTAGCATTGTCACTGTCTACCCTTTCCTTTCTGTAGGGTCCCCTCTTGTCAGACATAAACCATTCTTGGGAACAGAAATTTTGCCCATGCAGCTCAGTCTTGTCTATCTTTAAGAATTACATTTCATTATTGAACAAAAATCTTAATATAACATATAGGTGCAACATTTTTGTTGTTGTTTGACAGCATGTCAGCTGGAAACAGTTAAGAAACTCATTGCAGAGTCTATGGCTCAATGGAATGGCAATATTTATAGTAGAAAAAATGGCTGCACTTTAAAATGTACTGGTTAAATAGTATCTAACAGTAGAATACCGTAAGAAGTTGTATCTAGTGTAGAGAAAGAAAGTAACCTTAAAATACAACAGCTTTTTCTTATTGTGTACAAATTAAATTTATTTGAAGAGGAAATTCCTTTTACTTGGAGCTGCAGGTTGCATTAGATCATCTGATTTCATAAATAAATATATAAATACATCAGTAATTCTGTAGCTCTTTTTATCTGCTTTGAACCTATACCCACTGATTATTTTACCTGATACATTGAGCAGAACAAGCTCCTTGGAGCAGATTGTTTTTGTAAGCGTCCTGCTTTCTTAGTGCAGTGCTCCAAAATACCCCTCTGTGCTAGTTTTACCATGGATACTTAACCTCTAGTTTTGGCTTTATCTATCAACAGGGGACCATTATCCTGTGACACTGATCTGTGTCTTTTCTACAGCTTCAAAAATAGCCAAACTGGTCAAATGTCTTTCTTCTCTATCTTACGTAGAAAGGAAGAGAGGTTTGCAGAGAGAAAATATATCTGGTGACACCAGATGACGTATAGTTGAGGGGAACAAACAGGACAAGCCTTCCAGCTAGGAGTCCCTCCACGAGCTCTGGCAAGAAGCAGCCGAAGTGCTTGCCAACATCCAAGTGCTATTTCATCTATACATGCACAGAAGTGGCATTCGTACCTGTTGCTTTAAATTTACGGGTTTTTTTTTGTCTGTGAAAAGTGGAAATACTGGCTTCTGAAACCCTGTAATGGCTGCAGGCTCCAGCCCGAGGCTGAGTCGCACTGTCAGGATAAGGTCTAGAACTGCCTGTCATCAACCACAAGATGAAATTTCACTTTGTCCTCCCTGAAGCACCGAAACATGCTATTACACCAGACTCGTCTGCATTGTTTAAGGTTAAATCAGGAATACTTTATGTGGACAAGAGTAATTAAATCCCCTAAGGGAATGTGAATGATTAACCGTTAACATAGGATAAGGAGAAGGGACTGCGATGTTAGAGAGAAATACCTGATGGGAAGCCTGCCCATTCAAGTTCCTACACTTTATTTCTATGGGTGTAGCTGTACAAGTCACGTGAAAACAGCAACAGCGATGCTGAGCCGGTTCTTTAGATGCCACCTGATGTTTGCAAGTGCAACCTCAGAAAAACAAGCTTGAAAACCAGAGCAGGGATCGTGGAAACGGAGGACATTTAAAATCAAATACTTAAACTGCTTCTTTCGGGGTTCCCGTGGTGCGTGTACGTGCGATGGAGCTGCTCTTCACAACGAATGTTCAAGTTGCCAGTGAGGGGGGAGGAGGAAGCCTTCCAGGGAGGGCAGCTGAGCGGCGACCCCCCGGCGAGTCAGGGCAGCGGGCGAGAGGAGCCCCGGGGCGAGCCCGTACCGCAGCGGGCACTGCACTTACAGCCTCCGAATGGTGCTGGGTGCACGGAGAGAGCTGACGCCCGTCACATCCCCACCCTGGGCACTCAACCGCCTTCCCCCCCCGCCCATTGCTGCGGCTGCGGGAAAGCGGGGCCGGGCGGAGAGCACGAACGCCCCCAACCCCGGAGGGCTGTAACTCGTGAAAGGTACGCAGATGTGGTAGGAAAACACAAACGGCTGCTCGTCACCTGGACAGACAAACAGACAAACTCCCAGACACCAACCCCAAGAGCCCAAACGGTTTTGCAATCGTCTTTCTGCAAACCGAGCGTGGAGAAGCGGCGCCCCCGGCCTGGGGTGGGGCTGGGAGACGGGTGCTGCATCCCTAGAGGCGCACAGCCAAGGAAGGAAGCAGATACCCCCATGGGATGATCAGCGACCCGCGGTGTCGTTTTCACTATGTTCGTGCTCCTCTGTAAACTTCAGAGCAGCACCAGTCCCGCGGGTCCCCCCGCGGATGTTCACTTCCCGGTGAAAGCACAGCTCTGCCTTCGGGACCGACCCGTGACCTCGGTGTCTGCAAAGCAAAAACGAATAAACGCCGAGAGCTCCCCGTGAGAGCCCCATTCACTTAAAGTGGCGAAACGAGCAATGTAACTGCGCTCGATACCTGTCCCACGGTGCGGCGCGATCCGACCGCGCAATGTGCGCGGGGCTCCGTTTGCTGCGGCATCCCCGCCGAGGCCGGCGACACTGCCCGCAGCGGAGTGGCTCGGGCGGCACTCACCGGGCGGTGCCACAGCCGCCGGGGACTTGGAAATCCAACGGATGCGGAGGGGAGCGAGGGACGGGCGGAGCAGCGCAGGCTCTGGCCGGGGGACACGCACCGGCGGCTCATAGAGATGCCACCGTCCTCGCCAAACGCCCTACGGGGAGCAGGGAAGGCACCCCGGCTCCGCGGGCCGCTGGGAGGGCTTTCCGCGTTCAGACGCTGCAGAGCAGCCCCCATGCCCGCTCCCTCCCGCTACCCCCGGCCGCCTCCGTGACAGCTGTGTTCTCCCACCCGTATCGCGTCGCATGTCCCCACTGCTGCCCCCCCGCCGGTACCTGCCGCGCCTGGGCAAACAGGCCTCCGGGGCAAACATCCTGAGCGGCAGGTGCAGCGCCGCTGCGCCGTGACAGAGAGCCCTCCGCGGGTGATGCATGGGCGCCGGGCAGCTGCCCGGTAATCCCCGCTGCGCAGGGGGGAGGCGACCCTCCCATCCCCCGTGCCCCTTCCGGGAGCGGAGAGGCGCTGCACCTGCCCTTGGAGTTGTGATGGTGCTAGAGCCCCGGGGTACGCCAAGGACCGGTCCCTCAGTGCCAGGGTTCCCTGCTCCGGGCGGAGAGCCGGAGTGCCGGCCGCAAGCCTGCCGGGGAAGCGGGGAGCCCGGGATGCGCTCCTCGGAGCTGCCCCGCCCGCCCCGGTCGGCCGAGGGCCCTTCCTGTGCGGTGCCCCCGTCCGCGGCACATCCTGCCCGGACCCGGTCCCCGAGGGATCCCCGCCCGCCCAAGCGCAGCTGCTGTCGGGGCGGATGGATGTGACCGTGTTCCCCGCTGAGGTCGGGGCTGGGCGGGCGGCCTATGGGGGAACCCCGGGGAGGGAGGGAGCGCACCCGCTCTGCAATGCGGCCCCTCTGCTGCAGAGGTCACCACGCGTGAGCAGTCCCGGGGGGAGCGGGGCCGGACCGCGGCCCTGCGTCGTGAATGGGCCTCAGGTCCCCTCCGCAGTGCTCCCCCCGACGGGGGGTTTTTTGTGAATGGGACCTTCACGGAGCGGGGCATGACGTCACTACCGAACCGGGCTTCGGCCTCTGGCGGCCGAGGTGGTGATTGGCTGGCAGCCCCGAGCGGGCGCCCACGCAAGCGGCCGCGGCGGCAGGTATAAAGCGGAGCGGGCGGGCGCAGAGTGGTACCGAGGACCAGCGGCACCAGCAGCCTGCTCCTCCGCCGCACTCCGCACCGCTCCGCCGGTAAGCACCGCGCCGCTTCCCTGCCTGCGGCAGGTCCTGGAGGTCCCGGTCTGTTCCCCCCCCGGGATGCGGAGCTTTGCCCGCGGCCGTGATGCCTTCTTCATTCGTGTGTTTGTGCACGCGTGTACAAGGAGCGTGGGGGAAAGTTGATCCTCGGTCTGTGCTCCTCCTTCCAGGGTGCTCGTCCGGGCGGGCGGGCGGCTCCCCGTACACAGCTAACTCCGGTGCCCGACCGGGTGCTCCTTGCCGGGGACGCGTGGGAAAGCGGGGTGTCCTTTGGGAGGGGCCTCGTGCCGGGGAGCCCTGTCGAGGGTTGGAACCTGGTGTGATGGGTACTTAACGATCTGTGTTAGATCAGAGTCCAAGACATTGATTCTGTGAGATAAAGAGGTGTATCTCGAAGCAGATAATTCTTTTTTACAGGGTTTGCTCTTGTGACTAGTTTTCAACCTATTCTGGTTTTGGCTTCAGAGTAGAAATAGCTATTGAAATTAAACTATGTAATTCTCATAGTGTAATCCGAACTGGGATATTACTGTACTGGCTGCCAGGAAGCGAGCAGTTCGGGTAAAGTGCTGGCAGTGGCACTTCATTCTTAAATATATTAAACACTGACAATTTATTTTGTGTCGTGACCGGTGTCTCATCACTATACCTGCTCATGTCAGACACACCGACTATGACACTGTATGCAAGAGTTAATCAGAGAAATGTGTTTTCCATCACTTTGAGGGAAAGTCTGCAGCAAGTTGAATGCAGATGGCTGTACAGAACTGCAGGTCTGGAAAGCTGCGTTTATATCCCCTGTTATAGTGCTAAGTTATCTTAATCTTTTGAGAACCAAAAGTTTTGGTTTTGACCAAACCAAACCCTGAATGATTATTTTTGACTGGTAATAGCACTATTCAAAATAAATGGAAGGTAATATTTAATAATAATTAAAAAAAAGGCTGTTAATATTTGTGTTACTTGTGGCTAGGAAGTCATGACCTCTTTGGTGGAACTTGCAGGACTGAGAGGGCTGGAAAACAGCCATTTCTTGATGTACCTCTTTCTTGTAGAGAGGAAATCATGGTTGTGCTGAAGATTTCATCTTTCCTTGCTGTTTATGCCTTGGTGGTGTGCCAGATGGATAGCTTCCAGGCAGCCCCAGTCAGGTAAGAAGCTAGTCCTGTTGCTGTATCTGAATGGTATGAAAATACTTAATGTGTTTTAGAGACCTAAGAGGGGTATAGACTTCAGTGAAAGAGAGAGCTGGCTTCTTTGATGACATTTTTGGCACTTTGGCTTTTTATCACATATATAAAACATCCGATGCTGTGCATGAGGATGCTTTCCATATTCACAGCCCTGGAAGACACTGTCAATGACATGCAGTACTGCATAACAAACCCCTTTCTCCTGTGTGTGGCTCTCTGCAGCAGTCCAGGTTTTATTCACCCTGTTTTGTTTGCCTCTGCTTAGACCTGGCTTGGAGTCTATAACAGATCGAGTGACACTCAGTGATTACGAAGCTCGGAGGTTATTAAATGCACTGGTGAAAGAGTTCATACAAATGACAGCAGAAGAGCTGGAGCAAGCCTCTGAAGGGAACAGGTAAGGACGGCAGTCCTGAGGCAGGAGAAGGGCAGTGGAGAATGTTATATGGTTTGTATTTAGCAAGAGCCATCTGAGCAGATGCTCTGCAGGTCACGGGTTTTTTTCCTTTTCTGGAGGTTGTGGCTAACAGTGGTCACCTAAGTGGTAAAGGATGATACTGCAGAGACATGGTAACGTTGGTATCAGAACAGCTACCACCCAGTTAACCTGTGTCTGTCTGTCTTTTACAACTGATAGTGGAGGGCGACTTGAGCTTGAATGAGGGGGTTATGTTAAAATATGACAGCAAAAGGTACGTCTTCCTAATGGGAGTGCTAGGGGCCATTCAGTCACTCTTGGATTCTCTGTCATGAAAGTGCATGCTGTCATAAGGCCCGGTAAGTCCCTGGCAGGGGGGACGTGTTCTTCCCAATGCACGCAGCACAACTCTCCTCTGTAGACCAAAGGCATGCAAGAGCATTTGCATTATCCTAACAGGATTTGTATTGCAAAGCATGATGGTGATGTATGAGAGGCTGAACCGCATGCTGAATACATGGGAAGTAAAACTGACCTCTGACTGTGAGCATCCAAAAGGCTAATGAACTTGCTTTTCAACAGAGTTGAACTCATTGAAAGACAGTGTTTTTCTTCTGACTGCATTTGTATGAACTTTCCTTGCATGGAATGTGATGTAGAGGGTTTATTTTTTGTTTTTATTTTAAGTTTACTAACCGTATGTATGTATTTCTCTAGGGAGGAAATGCATGAATGTGCATGTTTGAGGTTTCTCTTCCTTTGGGCATGTTTTTTTTTCCCCTGCAGCCTGGATAGACCCATTTCCAAACGCTGTGCCAGTCTGAGTACTTGTGTGCTGGGCAAACTGTCTCAAGAACTGCACAAATTGCAAACTTATCCTCGCACTGACGTTGGGGCTGGAACTCCTGGCAAGAAACGAAATGTGCTGAGTGACGTGGAACACGAACGCTATGCAAAATATGGGGAACCCCTGGGAGACAACTAGACATGCTTATTTCTCCCCTTCTCCCCTTTTTTAACCTGATGCATGTGGATCTAACTTTGATTGCTAACTTTGCTATGTTCTTTTGATTCTGTTTTTGACAGAGAATGTTTGAGATGGACCTAATGTTAGGAAGACAGGGAACGTAACATGCATACCAATCTAAGGGGAAAAAGTAATAAAAATGAACAGCACTTCCTTGACATTTCAAATGATTTTCTTAGACCCTGATTAAAAGAAAATAATCTAAACAAGGCTTTTCATTTCTGGCTGCTAAATGTACAAGTAGGCTCTTCTTTTGTGCTTGCCCATGCATTTGTTCAATAAACCTATTTTTCTATAAGGATTAGATCTGCTTGGTTTAATAACTTGTTTTAGAATGCGAGATGTGTAGGTAAGGCTAGAACAAACATACAAGTTCTTGTTTAAGTGCTCAAGAGAGGCAATGCTAGTAATTCTGGGCAGTCTGGAAGGACTTTGAAATTATGCACATACATTTGAAGGTTCTAATGTAATCAGACATGTGTAATACTGTTAGTAAGGATCATGAGAAGTAAAGGAATCGGGAAAGGCTCTTACAGATTTGTTCAAGCAAACTAGAAATGTAAACCTGTTTTAAAAGTGGGTACTGAACGCTTCCAGGTAAGAATTTTGTGTTATTTCCCTTTTTCCTTCTTACTTTACTATAGGTCTTTACACTAGTATAATTCAAATTTGGGTATCTTTATAGTATTTGTATAACTATCAATTTAGGTGAATCATAAGTTAAGAGCCAAAATCACATTTATTTACAGCTCTTCTGTTGCATCACTGCATTTATCTTTTAATCAGAGGCCTGTTCCAAAAACTGGCATTGATGTTACAAAGAGTATTTGTTGTTAACTGTCATTAACAAACTGTCATTTAATGCTTATCTGAAAAGAGACTAGTTGCTTTAGTAGAAAATTATTCAAGCATAGTGAAATGCTGTAGTAAAAAGGTCTAACTCCAGGAAAGAGGGGTTCCCAGATTCCCTGGGAACATGGGAAAAAGTATATTTAGGTGTGGCTCAGCTCTGGAATGAACTGGTCAGTTCTGTACAGCACTACCATAGTCACACAGTTCCTGTGCTAGGGTTTCATGTGTTTTCTAGCTACTCTGTAGTATAGGTGTTGAAGTGAGACATTAAAGATCAGTGGCTGCTACAGTCCTTCAGCAGCACTACAAGCAAAGCACAGACCTGAGCTTTTGGAGGGAATGGGGATTGGTTAAATGGTTCAAACCTGGACCTCCTCTGCACCTCTCTGTTGGTCATGATGGAGGCAGGCAATGGCTCAGGTGTTGTTAAAAATCTGGCTTGGCTTACTCTTCAGCCCAGTTGCCTAAGAAACAAAGGACTCAGCCACCTTTTGTAAACAGAGCCCGACACTTAGAAAAGCATAAAGGTGCATCTTTTAGAGTTTGTAAGGTGCTCAAACAAAAGGTACAAGTGCCTGCTGCACAGCAAGCCTGCTTTTCCATCTGCAGAAGAATCTTTCATAGGCATAGCATCCCTTACTGATGTTTCATTGTTGTGTCGGGTAGATACTTGGGGAACTAACTTTTTATTTCCTTTTGAAAAGTAGTGTAACAGCACAGAAGAGGGCATGCAACACAGCAACCTGTGTGACCCACCGCCTGGCAGACTTCCTGAGCAGGTCAGGAGGAGTGGGCAAGAACAACTTTGTACCAACCAACGTGGGATCCAAGGCCTTTGGCAGGCGAAGAAGAAGCGTTCAAATATAGGAAGCTGAATGTTAATGTGAATACGGTAAGTACATTGCAATAAATGGAATCTGCAGTGCAGGCAACCTGTGGTATTGTGGGAATTTTAGTTTTCCTGGAAGGATAACAGACCTATGGTGATAATCTCTGAGAAAGCTGGGCAAGTAACAGCATAGAAAAGATGGTGCAAATATAACAGTAGTGTATTTAGACTGTGAAGAGCTTCTGTAGACATTCTGCTTAGATAATTAGCTGCACAGTGCATTAACTAAAGGCAGCAGTTTGATTAGAACTATTTGTTTTATTTTACTGTAACATTTCACTCTCTACTTACCAGTAACTCTGGTTTTCTTTCTTTCAGATTGCCCTGAAAACTGAAAATTCAACTTTAATTTCTAATGAAAGTGACTCCTCTCCATAAATCCAGAAAGAGAAAAATAAGATTAATTTTGCATCCTAATATTGAAAATGTTTAATTTATTACAAATGAAAACACTCCCGTTATGTATAGTACAAGAGAATCTAGTTATTAAAGTTAAATTATTGTATATTCTTTTTATATGCAACTCTATTTCAAATAAAATGTGACGGCATCTATTATTTATTTATCTTCCAGCTTATGTGATCCATGCTACTTATCCTGGCACTACTGCCACAACTCGGGGATTATACTAAAACTGCTGCCTGGCAAGGCATATGTGTGTTATACAGTGTGCTGTGCCTTGATGTAAAACACTGAAATAACCTGATTGTACAGTATGTTTGAAAAAAAGCAAAAAAAAGAAAAGAACAACACTTCAATATTGTATCATTTGTGAATTTACGCAAAATTAAAAAAAGTATTTTAGATACACTTGCATTGAGAAACTGATTTTTCATTCGAACACGCTCATGGAAACTCTTGGCACTAAACCAGTATCATGGCAGATTAGGTGGCCCATTGATCTGCTACAGTCTTTTTAGCTATAAATACTAGCATTTGAGTCAGAAGTTCAGAACAGGTAAATTAGCTGCCTTTTGTATGTATATTCATAACCCTGTAGCTCAAAACCCCCCAAAAGATACCACTTAGTAAGACTTTTGCTAGAAAAACAAGAAGTCACAGTTACATTTAATAAAGCCATAGAGACAAATGTCATCATGTGGGGTTTGAGACTAGATGTCTTTATACAGAATGCAGTTCAGATGAAACTTAGATTTTTGCCTAAGGTCAAAAATATGAATTAAAAAGGAAGAGAAAAAGGAGGTACAGAAATGTGAGTTTCTTTTAAGCAGTTCTGAGGCAGTGTCTATTTAGGGATCAGGGATAATTAATTAGAGTGAGTGGAGAAGAGGGTAGCTGGCAGCAATCCATGGACTTCTAAGTGGTGTTACCAACTTCCTCCTTAAAGCTGCTGCTGTTTCAGTTTAGTAGCTGAGTCAGATATTTGTTTGGATGTGTTTTGTGCTCCACAGCTGGACTCAAAAATCTGTTTCAGATGAAGATCACCTCACTGTGCAAAGTAGATTTTAAGGCTCTCGATATCTCTGTCTGTCTCTGCTGCAGGTGTAATAGCAAAAAGAGAAGCATGCTCAACCAGATGTAGACATAGCCAGTAAGGCCATCCAGTGGTGATGCTTCTATATCGTTCACAGCTATGGTTTTACTCCCTGGGGAACATTTCAGCCCTGGTAAGTCAGTGCACAAAGCAGACTTTGTAGAAGTCTGTAGAACCTGTTCAGAAGGAAAAGTTCCAGTGCCTTTATGGGCAAAGGAGAGATGTTCAGACCTGGCTTGTAAGTCTGAGATTGCACAGAGACAGTCTAGTGCTTTTTGCCCTTTTCCTCTGAAGTATCTGGGATTGGTTGCAAGTGAGTGTCCTATACTCTCATGGTGAACCACTGCATCTGCATAATCTGCTTGGGTTAGACTCAACTGCCAATTTTGGAGCTTGGATACACTTTTTGCCAGGTTTCAGGAATTTCCCCCCATGTTCCTTTGCACGTATGTCATATGCTGAGGTCACTTGGCTATCTCAGTAACAACTTTCCCTGTCATTGTGAAGTGTCTGGCCACAGGTGGCTGGTTGTCTCTTTTGTACCCTACTACAGCACCCAACTGCTTAATATTCCTCAGGATAAAATGCCTAAGCACAGTTATTGGGACGAATACTTGCAATTTAAGGTTCATATTCAATAAGAAGCTAGAAAATGTTCATGGACCTTTCCTGTCTTTAAAGACTAAATGCTCAGGCAAGTTATTAACACCTGAGGTCTCTTCATGTAATTGTATGATGGCCATAGCATCAATTTTTTGTTGTCCTGGTTTTTGCCCTGGTTCGATTCTCCTTTAGGAGGGGTGGGGGAAGAAAGGGGGGAGCAAGCAAGCAGCTGTGTGGCTCTGAGTTACTGGCTCAGTAACCACAACACTTCTGAAAGCTATTAATCCTTTTCAGTTTAACAAAGTCATGCATTTTTTTCTGTCATCCAAAGGGGTTTCTTTAGACTAATGATCTACACTAGATCACAAACCTAAGATTTAAATGAGATTCTACATACCTTGGTGCTGGTTTGTACATTGTCCTTGGAGGAAGGCTGGATGAAACTTTTGATACATGGTTTTTATTTTGTTTGAGGTTTTTTGTGTGTTTTCTTTTTGTGTGTGTGTGTTTTTTTGTGGTTTTTTTTTCCTTTTTTGCCCCCTCAGAAAGAAATAATTACTTTCACATCCTGAGATCCAGCTGTATCTTCCATGTCTTTTCTCATTAAGGTCTCCAGCAGTATATCAATGCCATACACTCACCAAATAAATATACCTGTAAAGGACAGAGGGCCATAGCACTATGAAAGCAAGGTCAAAGAGGAAAAAAGGTGAGGACCTGTACATCCTTTTCCATGATGTGAAGAGACAGCAACCCTTCATCACAAAACTGTGTTGCTCAGAGCCTTAGGAGAAGCAGATTATTACTGAAACAAGACAAAGGTAGAGGTGCAAACACTAATATTGTCTTTTTTATTTTCTATTTTTTAATTGTATGGCAGTGAAGATAATAAAAGGAATTGTAGAGCCACTGGAAACTTGTCAATTGCTTTGGCTGACTGTGAACAAGTGGAAGAAATTGCTTCAATTTTTTAAAAGTGCTGATCTTAATAATTATAACCCAAACTTGTCAGCTTTTAAATAAACCCCAGACTTCTACCCCAGGAGTAAATATATTTTGGAATTACCTTTTAATAAGGGGAAATATGGTTTCTGGTGTACTTACCTTTCCACTATAATTATATTGCCATTCTAAGCATGCTGAAAGCTGGGAGAAAACACATTGTTGGTGCAGTATGTGTGAGGGGCATCAAACCCAAGCTAATATTCAGTTAGCCAAAACAATACAGCTCAGTCATGTACAAGTGTTTATCTTCTTGTTTACCAGGCAGCAGCATCATGACCATAGTTTCAATGGTTTTAGATATTCGTCAGTGTGTACAAGTAAAAAAGCACCATCTTGTGGCCAGTAAATAAGCACAGTGAGGACATACAGGCATCCCACCCGGGTGAGATATTTACCCATCTGCTTCTGGGATGCCCAGTGGGTGCAGCCTTCATCTGGGCATGGGGTGGGTGAGCAGGGATGGCCACTTGGGCTGACACCATGAGGCAAACTCATCCTCTTGCCTGCAGGAGCGGGCTGTGGGGATGGGGAGATGCAGGAGGGTGTCATGGGCTCCCCAGGGTGTCACGGGCCCCAGAGACACTGTACAGAGCCATGGCACCACATGGGTTATTCGGCCGGCTGGTGCGGTACCAGGTGATGGGTATAGACATGCTAAGCTAATACCAACATATGTCCCCATGGATCTTTGCAGCTGCCAAAACAGAGATGCGGGAGCTGTTCGTCTGTACGCTTTTTGATGATGGGGCACCAATTGAGTTTTTGGGTCAGGATCATCCACAAGACATCACTGCATGTATTGAAAGAGCATCATTTTGAAATAAACCAAGTGGACTTTCACTGTGGCTCTCTCCAGATAGTTAGATCCTTTTCATCTCTCTCCTTGTGTTAGTAGGATTTAGTTCATTTTCCTGAAAGCTCCCATTATCTGCAGTGTGAGAAAGGAGCAGTGTTAATGCTATTGCTCCTGACACTGAACACTGCCAAAAGCAACTTATCGCAGGCAGTAGTAAATTTTGGTATTGGTTATCTAATCCAGCATTGTCATGTCTAATTAGCAGATTGAACGTCTCTGCAAGGTGACGAGTTTAAAACATGGCAGACTTTGGGTCTGCGTGTTTTTCTAGACTAATTATCTCAGAACAGGTAAATACTTGTTAGAGATGAACTGGGCATTCCAAGCTTGATTTTGTTCCTATTGAGTGCTGGCAACTTTGTTCCATGCTTGTCATGCTCACTGCTTCTGACAATCAGGCGTAAGCTGCCCTGGCTGCTGGGTCTGCATAGTGTATGTGTTTGCTGCCTCTGTAGTGTTCTAAAAAGCACCAAATTCTTGCTCTGTTCTGCACAGAATTGTTGTTTTTTTTTTTTTTATTTTGGGTTTTTTTTCCCCTTCTTTTCCTCTTCTCCAGAAAATAAATAATTCCCATTTCTAAATGGTGCCAAATGTCACAAAACTTCTTCTGTCCTAGGAGATTTCAAAACTATCCAGTAACAGTTGTAGTAACTTTTTCTCTTCTTTCTGTTTTTGGCTTTATGACAATTCTTGTTTGCACCAATTGCTCTTGGCTGCGGTTGAGGTAAGATCCCAGCTAACTTACTGGTGTCACCTCCACAGAAGTGGATGTTGCCTTTAATATTCTGAATGTGTACCTCTGGGCAGGCTTCCCCTTCCCCCAGTGTATGAGAAAATACAGATCATGCTTAGCACTTCCTTACACTGATATTGGCTGTTCACACAGGATGATTACACTTTTCCTGGTTTGGCTTCTCTATTTACTTTTGTTGTGTCACATTTCTTCTTCTTTTCAATGCCTTTTCCTGTTAGCATCTTGTCACATTAGCACGTGAGGTAATTTGGCAGTGCAATAATCTACTCAGTGTCCATGAACCACAGCATATGTGAAAGAAACCCATTTGATTTTCCAATTACTCTTTGAGAGTGTACTAGCCAGACTTCTCCATACACAAGTTGTGGTTGTAGGCGTCAGTTGTTTATGGTGGAGACACAGGTACAATGATCTTGAGCAACCCCTACCAAGGTTGTCTTAAGTAACTTCTCCCAAGGTTACCCGCAAACCTAAGCACTTGAGATGCCAGTAGCTGTGCTATAGGAAGGAAATTGCTTTGGGATGAAGCAAAGGAGAGGAAGCAATGAGGGCTTTAAACACTAAACAATTTGTGTAATTATGAAGTGCAGATGCAGTAGCAGCGTTGTTTGTGAGCTGCCTGCAAACACCCCAGACATTGCCCTGAGAGGCCAGAGGTTAAAGTAGGGCACAGGAAAGTGCTCACAGTAGAACACAGGAAGGTGTTTCCTTGTGGCCCCCAGGAGAGAGGTGTATAAAGGCTGCTTCCTACTGCTTGGCCTGTCCATCTCCTGCAGTGCCTGTCATAGCTCAGGACAAGTGTAGCTCCATGCTATATAGCTGCCTCTCACCAGTTCCTGCCTTCTTATAGCATCTGCGGCCCAGAGCACTGGGCATGCTGCAAGGTGACTTCTTTTCTCTCAGGGCTGATAGAGACAGCTCAGAGTACCCAGCTCTCCCTATCCTGGTAGGTCCCACTGGCCTGTATCTGTTGCACAATCAGCTGTATTCCTGTATAGCTTTGCTGCAAGTCATAAACCATGGTTGTAAGGGACACCTGCTATTTAGAAAACTGGATATTTTGTTTGCTTTTTGTTCTCCCTCTCAGACCATTTATACTTCGTATGGCAAGGTTTTGGTAGCAAGGGTGGTACTGGTGTGGCTTCTGTGAGAAGCTGTTAAAAGCTTCCCCTATGTCTGATAAAGTTAATACCGGCCAGCTCCAAGATGGACCCACTGCAGGCCAAGGCTGACCCTGTCAGCAACAGTGGCAGCACCTATGGGATAATGCAGTTCATAAGGGGGAAAGGTGCCTGCACAGGAGCAATTGCAGCTGGAGAGAGGAGTGAGAACGTGTGAGAGCAACAGCCCTGCAGACACCAAGGTCAGTGCAGAGGGAAGGGAGGAGGTGCTCCAGGTGCTGCAGACCATGGTGAGGTAGGCTGTGCCCTGCAGCACATGGAGGTCCATGGTGGAGCAGATACCCACCTGCAGCCCATGGAGGACACCATGCCAGAGCAGGGAGATGCCCAAAGGAAGCTGTGATCCTGTGGAAAGCCCAGAGGATAGAGCAGGCTCCTGTCAGGATCTGTGGTCCTCTGGAAAGAGGAGCCCACTCTGGAGCATGTTTGCTGGTGGGACTTGTGACCCCATGGGGGACCACGCTGGAGAAGTTTATGAAGAACTGTAGTCTGCTGAAGGATGCACACTGGAGAAGTTCATGGAGGACTGTCTCCATGGCAAGGACCCCACACTGGAACAGGAAAAGAGTGTGAGGAGGAAGGAGCAGCAGAGACAATGGGTGATGAACTAACTGCAATCCTCATTCCCTGTTCCCTGCACTGCTGGATGGAGAAGGTAGAGAAAATAGGAGATAAAATTGATCCCAGTAGTAAGGGCAGGGTGAGGGGAAGGAGTTGTTAAGATTTAGTTTTACTTCTCATTATCCTACCCTCATTGGATTAATAATAAATTAATTTCCCCAAGTCAAGTCTTTTTTGCCTGTGCTGGTAATTGGTGACTGATCTCTCCCTGTCCTTATCTCTACCCACGAGGCTTTTGTTATATATTCTCTCACCTGGCCAGTTGACAGGGAGTGAGAGTGGCTTTGATGGGCACCTGACATCCAGCCAGGGTCAACCCACCACAATGAACTTCATTCTTTGGCTATATGGAGTCTTTATAGCTTCTTCATAGCTTTGCAAACACTTTGAAAGTCCAAATCAATTATATCAGTCACATTAATTTTCCCATTATTCTGCTGACATGCCTGAAAGGCTGTTCTCTGTCTCTTGTTATGGAGGGAGCCAATTATTCTAATCAGCATATGTTCCTGAAGTAGTTACATAGGTAGTTTATAATTTCATTTTTAGCTCATGATATAAGCATGTTTTTATATGGAATGACATGATAGTTGTTATTACTAGTGGGTAGGCATGGCCTGTTACTGCAAATGAACCCCAAGCAAGTGTGAGGGGGAAGGATGACACCACCAGTGCAGTGGCTTTCACGTGCACAGGCAGATATTACTTAGGGAAGAGGCTCAGTATCTTAGGCATTGCTTTTAGCATGTCAGCTCTCCTAGAAGAAGACTGTGCTGCCAGTGATGTTTTTGAATGTGTGTGCATTTTTTAATCAAAGTTTTTACTTTTAGTTAACACAGTCCTTTCCTCCTGGGGGGGGTGGGGAAATTCTGCTTCATCATTCCATAGTTAAAGATACTGTCTAAGAGTTAAATTAGTTATGAAAATGAATATTGATTTGTGTTCTTAATGTAATAGAAGCAGAGAATTAAATGGAAAAAGGAAATAGATCTGACCTTCAAATGCTGGAATTGCGGAGTTTAAACAAAAACTGCCTTAGTTTTCATTTAAAAGATTTTCAGATAAGCAGATCAGAGACCAAGCAATTTGAAACACTTTATGTGTATTGACAGTAAGGTGAAAGATTTTTTCATAAACTTTATGCATTGGTTACTTCTAGTTCAGGCCTGTTCCTGGTAAGGTTACACACTTCAATATGCAAGAGGGTGTTTTCATTATGTGAAGCTGCCTTTTGCTTCTCTTTCCTCACTAAGGTTCTCAGAAGAGACAATATGTCTGATTTGTACCTTTTTCCACTATACAGTGGCAGAGCTGTGTGTTACCTTCCTCCTTGAGTGTCAGAGCACAAGTTTTATAATCGTGTATTTTAAAACCAAAGGCACTTATTATTTAACTAACTGAAAAGTCTTTGTGACTGAAATTCTTGATAGGATTAGCATCCTTATTCAGTTAGTCCAGTGATTCTCTGGAAGATGGTGGAATACCACATTATCACAACAGCATCTGCAGCTGCAGCTCTGGTAAGTGAAAACCTTAGCACAGTGTCCCATCTCTTGGTAGCACATGTTCCAGACTGTTTCACTCGTAGAAAGAACAGCACAGGTACTCTGAGGTTCCCTGAGACCTTTCTCTCACTGTAATCACCACTACTTCCTCTCACTAGAAGTTTTATTGCTTCTTTGGCTATTCCTTGCAACATTTGCAGAAGCTATGCTTTGCAGACTGTCACCGGTGCCACTCTAATGATATGACAGCAGGATTTGAGGTAAACCTCCTTCTTTTACAAATGTTAGTGATTTGGCAGGTTAAATACACTTCTAGTTCAGGAGCTCTTGATGCTATGTCAAGATGAAAGTTAACTTTGGTTGTCTGTCACAGCCTGCTGCCTTTAAGCTGATCCATCAGTCCTCCTAAACTGCTCAAGACAACCTCCTGCAGGAGGCAGGCTGCAGGATCTCTAGCTGTGGACACCTGGTTTATCTTTCTTTATGAGCTAATTCTTTTCCCTTCTCCCTCTCCAGGTTTTATGCTCAATTCAGGAATTCAACCTGACGTGGCTTCACAAAGTACAGCCTCCAGCTGTACTGAGTAGAAAATACTGTGATTCGTATATCAGGTGCTTTCTGCTGTATACCGTTTAATGACCTTATTTAACTTTATAATTAGGTCAGACTAAGAAGTAATATCCCATATGTCTCACATCTCGCTTTTTTTTCTCAGGATTAGTATATCCAATTCCTGGAGTTCAGGTGGTATTTCTTAGTTGAATCTCCTAAAGGAGCACTCACAGAGGACCCAAATTGATATAAATATAATGTGTACCTACAAAGCCCATTTCTATTGCCATAGAATTATGAAGTGCCTTTAACAAAAAATGAGAATCTAGACTAACATTGTCATGTCTTTGTTTCAGTCTCAGCTATTAATCATATCTGGGAAGAAGAAAGGTGGAGGTATTTCACTTTCTGTTTGAGTAAGGTTTTAGTGACTGCATAGAAATTAAAACTGTATAAATGTGCTCTAGAGTGGTTGGTAAATACATCTTCTAGAAGCTAGAGGGCATAGGAGACACGGAAAGTCTCGGATATAACTAGGTTATCAAGAGGTGTGAGTGAGTCAGAGTTCTAACTTTGTCCTTTTCACTTAAAGTGGCACTTGCTACTGACGTTCAGTCTGATTTTGTTCTCTTCCTGAAGAGAAGGGACCAAAAAGCAGAAATACCTTTCTGGATTTTTATCAGTTTTGCTGATGGTCTAAAGGAAAATCAGTTAGTTGTATTGCTGTTGATCTAAATGAAGACGTTAATATATGCTTCCTATTTTTAATCCAGAATAGTTTAGTAATAAATTTATATTCTACAGGAGCTCCTATTGTTGACCATTAAGTAGAGAACTACTAATAAATGTTTTAGTGGAAAAGGTCAAAGGTAAGTTCAAAGGCACAGGGGTGTTGCTATTGAGTGTAATAATGGTAGAATTCAGATTTTCACTTGTCTAGCTGGTCAATTTGGTAACTTTCCTTCACCCCTATACATTATGTCTGTGATAGTGATATCCTGCCGTGTTTTGTATTACAATCCATGTGTCTACTACTGTAACACCTGCATGAAAGGAATACTGGCAGACTTTTGCAGTATAGACAAAGCCTTACTTTGTTTGCATTCTAAGAATAGAGTTCCCAGGGCTTACCCTAAACACGTAAGAGGAACACAGCATCCTGAGCTGATCTTTGGAAAAAGTTGCCCGAATTCCAGTGTGTTTTTCAATTCAAAGTAACCCAGTAAGAGAACCTGACTTTGCCACAGTCTGTAAAGGAGACAAGATCCACATATACATTAGTTTATACTGAGTTTCTCAGGTCAGTTGACTCTCTCTCAAACTCAGAATCAAAGGCACTGTGACTTCGTAGGACTCCAGTATGGAAGATTCCCTCCAGCCTTTGTGAACTTTGCTACATTTTACACAGGTTGTATGTCTAAAGCCAGATGGGTGCTGAACCATAGGATGATATTCTAGTAAACAAAACAGGACTGGTGGAGTAACGAAACCACACTGAATTATTTACTGGGTCCTGAATGATGCAGAGAGAGTTATTGTAGTGAAACCCCTGAAGATGAGTGCAGCACAAGGCACAGCCCTGCTTGTGCAGTACACCTGACCTGTTTTCCCAGGTAGGCATGAATGTCTTGTATAAGTGAACTAGAACAACCATGTTTGGTAGCTGTCCATTGCTCATCTAGAAATAGCCACTTTAATTCCAAAAAAACCCAGTTAAGTGCATGCTCCAATGCCATGGACTTAAAATTAAAAGCACATTCAAGTGCTTTGCTGAAAAGCAATGGATTTCTACACAGCTTTAAAGAGAAGCACATCTTCAGGCTTGCTGGCTCGAATCTGACGATGCCTCCTAACAGATGCTACAGATGACTACAGGAACACAGAATGCATCAACACAGAGTTAGTTCCAAAACCCAGTGCATACTAGTAACATAATTTCAGCCCATGAAGCATTTTCCCAGCTGGTCTTTGGAAGCTGAGGAACTGTACACTCTCATCAAAAAGGTAGGTGTCTTGAGGTACGCTACTCCTTTTGCTGACATGGTTTAATAATGATCAGTGATGTGTTACTGTACTGAGTGGGGAAGTTAAAGGAGGGTGTCCAGACAGAGAAGCTGGAGTGAAGGAAGTTATGATGGTGTCTATAAAACTGAACCTGCCTTTCAAATAAGAACTATTTTGAGGTTTATTTTTGGATGGTGCTGAGAAGGAGTTTTTGCTGAAGCCTGCTCATAGTGGTGGTGAGTGAATCAGTGTTTCAATCAACAGCTCTGGAGGAAAGATTACATGGGGGGAAGGAGGAAGAAACCTCTCTACAGAATTAATTTGGAATCAAACCTTTCCATCTTCCTAAAAGAAAGTTTGTTTTTAAAAGCCCTGTTACAAACTTGGGTGGAAGCTGTGAAACATTCAAAATAAATCACCACATAATAGTCTGATTGCTGGTATCCAGTCAGGGCAGAAAACTACTGGTAGGGAGAATGATGCTGTCGTTTCAGACTTCTGCTGGGCTTTAATGTGGTGGTGATGAGTGCTGCAAGAAAATCCAAGAGCAAAATAGTGGGTGATACCACAGGGTTTGTGAAACATGGAGTGCCACGAGGGCTGAGGAGTTACAAAATACTGTTCATTGAGTGTCATCTGTACTGTGTACTCAATGAGGCAGAACCTTGCAGACAAAATAGAATAGAAGCATGTAAGTCAGGGTAGCATTTTGAACTGTGCAATAATGTGTCAAGGAAAAGCTGGAGTACTAAAGCTTTCCCACATGTGACTTCTTATCTTAAATAATGCCTTTCTAACATGGTATTAATATAAAATCCAAGTATATAGGAATACATAGATTAATTTAACTCCCATTTTAGATGTTTGATTTCCTTCTGATGGTGGTTACTGCTAAGAGCTATTGTAATACTTGAAATTCCCCAAGGATAAGGCACAGATGTTGCTTCACCATCAAATGTCACAGAATATTTATTTTTAATGTCTTTTTAAAATGTAATTTATAATTTATTATGTTTTTCTTGTTCATTAGAAGGAAAATAAGGGTTATTAGGATGCCTGTAATCCTTGAGTAAAATTTAGCAAAGTAATCTGATACTTTGTCATAAGAAGCAAAAAAGTTATTTGCTTTGCTATTCAGTATGTAAGTATATGGCTACTGGGGTATGTAACTCTTCTTAAAGTCATTTTTTTCCCGACAGTAATTTGCAGGAGACTGATACATGGTTAGTCCTAAAATGCAGGTTTTGATTTAGTACAATATTATCAACCTCATGCAGCAGAAAACTGCTGTCTGTGCATTTCCTATAACAGATACTCACACACCCTCTGTTTGGTGAGACCATAGTGCTAGGCAGAGGATGGAGAAGTTCTGGCATTGTTTCCTTGAAATTATATGTATTTATGTCTTGCCACTGTCACAGGCCTCCTCTGTCTGCCTGATGACTGGAGCTGTCTACAGTACCAGGGTTTGGCACTTGATTCTCTGAGCTTGACTTGTAAGAGATCATAATTTATAGGGTGCTTCACTGAGGGAGAGCCATGGGAAACCATTCATTCTAAGAAGTTATGTACTCATGACTTCTCCATCACAACAGCTTTGTGATTTTTGACTTGAGTTTTTGGTGATATCTTTGTCTATAGGACTGAAACAGGATGATGTTTAGTTACTGCTTTGCTGAACTTTTGACACTTGCTGGCTGTTTTCTGTGTGTTATTCCCTATTCAGTCCAGATGTTTCTGCACATCAGCCACCCAGCCATTCAGCTTATTGTTTTTGGATGGCCAAGCCTTGATTTTGTATTGTGATGGAAGAAATTAAAATGTGGAGGTTACCTGCTTTTTGTGGAAGGACTCCAGTGGCTCTGGCATTGTTGTATGATTGGATGTGGTTACTGAGACCCATGGCATTCAACTGCTGCATCTAAATTGACCTTGGCAGAGGTTATGTGATTTTTGTAGCATTTATTGGCTGCTCTGGGAGCACTATTATATGTTCCCTAGATACTGTAACTCAAGCTTATGGAAGTCCCACATGAATGGCCCTTGAGGTTACTGGCACTCCTCTGAGCCTGTCTTTGCCTGATGCTGCCTGCAGCTTGTGGTCCCAAGGGGCCTGAATTTGGTTCTGTTCCTCCCTTGAGACCTATATTGAGAGGATTATTCTTGCTTAAGTTTAACTGGTATTGTCTCTAAAAAAGAAGGTGTTGAAACCTGTTTGCTCACTGCACTGTCCAGATTCCAAAGAAGCTCTGCATCCCTCACTAGGATGAAGGAACCAGGCTGAGTGCTGTGGCCAGCAAGAACACAAAATGGGAACACTTCTCAGAAAAGCTGACTTTGGGCTATCCTGGACAAAACCCTTCTTAAACTTCTTGATTTTGGCCACAGTGCTTGTATGGGTGGGAAGAGGATGAAGAAACCTGGCCTTCTCCTGAGGGCTGTCGGGGTAGGTCAAGCTGTCTGAGGAGCGGAAAGCTGTGTTTGCTCTAATAGCAGTGGCTTTACCCATTGTTTATACAGCACATTTTACATTATTAAGTTGCTGGAATAAACACATGAAGAAGGCAGCAAAGGAGAAAGGAAGCTCATGTTTTTGAGTCAGAAGATTAATAGCAAATTAAAGTTGCAGTTGTGCAAGGACTTTGCTGTGTGCTTACTGTAGGCACTGCCAATAGTTCCCTCACTGTGGGGGCAAGCACAGATTGAGAATGCTCATCTATAAGACTATAGAAAAAATAAAATAGGAAGGGATAAACTGGAAAGGGCTAAAATTCAAACCTTAAATTCAAAGAGGGAAGATTACTCTGCTTCTTTTCCCTTCCAAGTTTTTGGGAGGCCAGTTCTGACTATAAGCTGTAAAGAGCAAGTAAAGTGCCTTAATCTTATCAGAAATTGGGATACTATGTAATTTTCATTGGATTGTCATTGTTTAACCCAGCAGGTAGCTGGTAACACTGCACAGACATTTCTTACTCCCTCAGTCCCTAGTGAGGTAGGGGAGAGAATTGGAAAAAAAAGTAAAGTTTGTGGATTGAGATAAAGACAGTTTAATATGATGGAAAATGAAAGGGAAATAAGAACAATGACAAAGAGAAGATAATGAGAATATACAAAACAAGTGATGCACTATGCAACTACTCATTACCTGTTGATCGATGCCCAACCACTTCCCGAGCAGAAATCATCAGCTACCACCCAGCTTCCCCCAGTTTATATACTAAGCATGATGCCACATGTTATGGAATATCCCTTTTGGCCAGTTTGGGCCAGCTTTCCTGGCTATGTCTCCTTAGGGCTTCTTGGCTTCTAGTGCTCCCAGCCTCCTTGCTGGTGGGGTGGGGTGAGGAGCTGAAAAGTACATATCAACTACTAAACTTCAACAACTAAAATATCAGTGTGTTAACCGCATTATTTTCATCTCAAATCCAAAACACAGGACTGTACCAGGTACTGGGAAGAAAATTAACCAGGACATGAATGAAATGAGAAAGAGAAAAAAGAAATCCAGGCTCAGGAGAAAGGATAGTTTTTGGTGTACAGATGCAGTTGCAGGATGCAACTGTATCTGGTAGCCAGGAAAACTATAAAACACATGGTGGTGGTACTATTAGGAGTGCTAAGGAGCACTGGTGTTGATGCCAGTGCATACAGACCAGTCTGAGTGCTTACAATGAGAATAATTAATTCCAGATTCCAGAGAAGCTGATAGAATTTGCTAAGCATCCAAGAAACAACCAAACCATTTTCAGGTCCTGATTACTTCCTAATGTACTTCTTGACCCCAAGGGCCTATAGCAGCCATGAAAATCTGCTTTTGCAAAGCCTCTTAGAATAGCTCAATTCAAATACAGACATAATTGTACCTCTCCTCACAATATTATATTTCAAATATCCTCCCAGTAATCAGAATCATTGCAGTGTGTGAGGACTGAAGAGCTCCTTTATCCTTGCAGCAGAAAGCATCTGAACTGTTACAAGCTAAAGAAGGTTTATAATGGGAAAGGCTAATGGGAAAGGCTTTGAGACATCATCACAGTCACAAAAAAGGCATGAGCAAATCTGAGTTTGAGAGTGAGAGACAATGCTGTCCCTTCACTAGAAAATGCTCCAATGGAGAGTGAGTAAGAGAGATCAAGAACCTCCTGCCTCCCCCGCAGAAAATCACAGCTACAGAAAAGTTGTATATTTCAGTTTGTTCCCATGGTTTTAATCTTCAAACTTGCTCTAATTATTCCTGTTCAAGGCCGATCTACGTTTGGCAAGCTTATATTAAAAAAATGCTTACACTAACAGAGCAACACCCGTGCTTGCAGGAAGGACGAGGGGAATATGATGTGTTCAGATGCAAAGTGCACTGGTGATCTGGCCAAACTTTCATTGAAGATTTCTCCTATAAGGGCTGTGCTTACTGATATTTCCTCATTTGCAGTAGCCATTTGGTTTTCTGTTTCCCCTTGAGGAAGAGGAGAAATGTTGCCCTCATAAGGGGTTTCTTCCAGTTTGTTTCCCAGGGTTTTTTTGGTACTAAATCAGAATTTGTTCAACAACTGCATGTTTTTTACGTGAGCAGTATATAACACAATAGTAAGTCCTAAGAAGTTTCAACCAGCTCTACTGTGTTACCCCACAATATTCAAAGTTCTGCTTTCCCAAATGGAGTATCCATTTTTGTCAGCCATGCTTAGTATCCTCACATTGGGATGGTCACTTCACAAGTAGGAGTTAGGGCACATCTGAGAGCTATAGTAAAAAGGAAAGACTGTAAAACCCCGATATCTCATAAATACTAGGTTCCTACAAGTTTTATCAAAATCAGTTTCCAGGTGGTTTCCTACAAGGGGAAAGGTAAGGAATTAACTCCTCTCTTATAGAAAATGCCAGTCACTGGGATCTGGAGATGAGCTTAAGGAGTCTGTCAGAAGGAAGCAAGGGAGCCATAATGGATGCAATAGGGGACATTATAGGAAGTTTTATGTATAACATGGAAATCTGCAGGAAAAGAGAAATATGGACTCTGCTCTTACACAGATATGGACTTTGCAGTTTGTCCTCAATGGGTCGGGATGTGAATTCATTCACAGCACAGAAGTGGGTCATTTGGGGAGGTGACCATTTTTTCAAGTACAAAACAACTGGTAGTAATGATTTGATCACAGGACAGAAAGTGAGACTATAGAAAAAACAAGTAGCTGAGCTAGAAGAGGTGCCTGAAGTTATTGCCAACTGGTTCCAGAGGCATTGCTTTGCATTTTACAATGTGACTGATGTGCCTGTTGTCACCTACACACAAAGAAAGACACACGAGCAGTGAGTAAATCATATTTAAAATGGAGGAAGGTTTACTAATGATTGAGTGATACACTCATGAGTGTTACTGCAAGAAGCTTTACTGAAACAGCCTGCAAAGTCTGAGGACTGTAACCATAAACAGAGGCAAACTGAGCTGGTTTGACTGAAAGCCTGTAATTTGCTAGATTAACAGTTTGCAGAGATACGGTTTAGTACTAAGTGAGGATTGCTAACTGAAAGAAGAAAAATATTTGTTCAGTAGATATCAATTTGTCTAATTATGTGCTGGGTTTATTTAAAGCAGAGACTAGTCTGCTTTAAGAAAAGCTGTAGTGGGTGTGTCTGTCTGAGTGCATTTACTGTTGGAAGCGTTGGATTCCCACATATGGTATCATTTAGCTGCTTTTAAAATGTAGAAAAAGGACTGCATTTCTTGATACTAAATAGTGTTATCTTTCATAAAACACAGTGATCCCAGGTTGTGCCTATGATGCTATCAAAGCAGCATTTGACATAACGAGGAAAACTTTATATTCTCATGGCCATTGGTGTTTCTGAGGAGACCAACAAAAATGGGCTGAATACCAATGACTTTGTCTGAGGGTTACTCTGTGGAAAGAGCTGTGGATGTGCATGGCAGAGTGAATGAGCTGGAGCTGGAGCTCTGTGGAAGCCATCCAGAGGTGTTTTCCTGCTCCTACTTGGTTTTCCTGAGTCGCAGGGACTGTGGGAATTTGGCTTCTTATGAACCTGCTAATGAAGAGTGGCAGATGACAAACTCCTGCTGGAATTCTTTTCCCAGTTTTCATTAACCTCTGTATAGATATTATTTTAATTAAAATATTCTTGACAGCACCTATGAAAAAACTGTGAGGGTTGCAACAGCAATTAAATGTGTTGTCAAAAATGATGAGCAGCCTGGTATCACAGGAAGGAAATTAACACTCTAACCAATAATGGAACAGTAATCTTAATCCAGAGCTTTTTGTCTCTCAAGAACTCCTTAAAATGGATGGATTTTGGAGACCAGGCAATTTTAGAACAAGACAGTTAAGCAATAGGTGCCATAAAGCATCTCTGTTTTAAAAGTTGGTGTCATACTGGTGTAATAGTGGCTGATAGCCAGCCAGCAAGTAATGTGATGTTAATTAGACATTATTAATGGTGTATGTGCAAAGCCTTGACTATTTTCCTAAATTCTGGAATATCAGAAATTCTGGATATCAAAAAGATTGGGAAATGCAGTCAATATTAGGTCCTGTCAGAGGAGTTTAACAGCAATCTGAATCAGTGCTGACTATCTGTTTTGGGTTGTCTACTGCACAGAGAAGGCATGGAAATGCCAGCAAATTATTCACTGTTGTGAAAGAATTTGAGAGTCTTAGCTTCTAGATTATGTCACCCTGAATCTTTTATTACTCATGCTGAATGCATAAATACACAAGTTTTTTGGTAAATGACACATTCCCTAAATCATAGTATTTTGTTCATCCTGTGAGCACCGATCATCGTTTAGATGAACTGGCACCATATCTGAGCAGCTGCAAGAAACATCAAACCCTCTGTGCTTTCCCATGTTGGAAGGTGCCATCCTCTCAGGTGCAGATGGAGGTACTGGTGCAGGTGGAAGTGCAGGAGGTGCAGATGGAACTCTGGTGGATGCAAGGACTGTCCCAACATGCTCACAGAAGGTCGAGTGAGAAAGGCTGCCTGGGAAGCAGCAAGCTGTAAAAATAACTACAGTTTTACTATGGGAGAGAGTGCCAGATGATTGAAATTAAGATTGGACTCAACTCCTTAGGAAAAGAAAAATGGAAACAGTCCATCAGTAGGCACCAGGCTGTGGTTGTAGGTCCTGGGACTGGATGAAACTGTCATTATTCAGTGAGTGAAAAATTACTCAGAAGAAAGTTTGTGGTTTCCTGGGTACCCCTGTGGCATTACCTGGGTTAAATGGTTTTTATCTGTCGCAATGGCAAGAGGTGAAGGATTATCAGTGATCCTTGTACGTTAAGGGTTAAATGGAGAAATTCAGCTCCTATGTCAGCAACAAAAAGGCTGACAACTTTAATAAAGATAATCCTGCTTTATCCTTACCCTGCTTCCCCACATTTAATCTAAACAGAGCTTCACCTTGGCCGTTAGGACTTCCTTTTGCCCTTCTGTCCCTATTCCTGTGCCCCAGCTTGTGTCCCTCTCCTTCACATTCTTTTGGCCCACTCTCAGCAAACATGAGAATTGAAGGATGGGATGATAGCATGTTATGTTCCTGGTTAGGGGAATTCAAACAGTAATGTGCCTGAGGTGTTTCAAAGGGAAGCAAGTTTCTTGTTCTGCTGATGCTTTAATAGCCTGTCGTCTTCTCTGGTAATGTGTGTGCATCCATCTACAATGTGCACCCATCTACACAGAGGTTTTTTCTCTCCCTTTTTCATCCCTAAAACTAAAATGAATGTCTTTGTTCAGTTGAAGCTACATCATGCAAGAGTTGTGATTTGAGGAAGAAGACAGTAAGTAGCAAGACTTTAAAGAAAGCTTATTTCTTGCTTGCTTTGTGATAATGCCTGACAGCATAAAAAGATTGGATTCTGTTATACTAGTGACTAATTCAAAATGTTTTAACAGATATTTCCTACCCTGAGGACATTCACACTGAAAGGAAACTTGAAACATCAGCATAAAAAAGCAAAATGGAGAACTAGGGAAGAGTGGGGCTGCAAGTGCTTCTTTTCTTCTCTAGTGAAAAGAAGACTGTTCCTTACAACCCTCCAACTTACTGCTACGGTTGACTCATGTCTGCTACTGCATGTGGGTGAAGGCTTTGACCTGAGGGAGGATGACAGTCAGGACCAGGTTGCTTCATGGACTAACTCAGAAGAGAGCTTTCTACACTTAAAGAGTAGCTTGGAAAGTAGCCCCACAGACAGAAGGGGCTGGGGAAGGCCTAAGGCAAGGTAGGGTGCTCACTAGGTGAGCAGAACCAGGACATGGGGACTGAGCTACAAAGAGAACTGAAAAGAGGTATAAATCCATAATGAAAAAGGGCAGTGATGGAGGACATCATAGAGACATTGATGGGAGCAGAATAATGAGCAAGCATGAAAGGGACAATGGGTGAGGAAGCTGGAGCAGAGAGGAGAATGCAGCAGAGCAGAAGTTCAGTCTCCTGGATGATGACAGAGTTTTGGAGAGTTGAACTTAGAGCTTCCCTTGTGAGGAACGTCTCATATCTGGAGAGCTCAAGGGATAACTGCAGATGTACTTTAAGTGTCAGCTTCCAGACTGAGTGTACTCAGGAAATGGCCATACATTCTTATTGGTATTGTAAGAGTAAATGTTTAATGCAACAGAAGTCAAATGTATAATTTCCAAGGTGTTTTCATACTTTAAAAAGTCAGAGGTTTAGAAGGTTTATTTTAGAAGTCAGCAATAGGCAAAATGTAAAGTACTTATAAGGAAACACCTGTGTTGAATAAAAACTGTAACATACCAGACATAACATGAGTGGTAAGAGAAACGTTTAGCTTTCCACATAATATCATTAAAGTTGTTTTTACTAGAATTATTTCATTAAAAAAGATAAGCCTACATTTGTTGAAAATGTGGTGTTGTCCCACTGCTCCTACAGCAATCCTAGGAAAAAAAACAAAACAGAAAAGTTTTTTACAGCTTTCTTCCAGTAAAAACCACATCTGGATTTTTAACATCGTTGAAAGTTTTTATCATGCTTCTATATCAGACTGTATTGTAATGGAACTGTTATTTATCTCCAGATTTATCCAGTTCCACCTTTGTGGACAGCCTTACGTTTAACAGGGTCTTTAATTACATTCCTCTACTAGCTGACCACTACAGAGATTGAAATCCTCACCGCAAATCTGGAAAAATGTTTCCACTTGCACTGGGAGACAAAAATAGAATAATTCCATGTCTTTTTGGATGGATGCCTAGCTGAAACTATGCAGGGTTTGACTGACAAGAGGATGTAGTCTTTGCTGAGAGCACTTTCTTTGAGGTCTTTTTCAGTCTTCAGGAATATTTAAGTAGATGAATGAAGCAAGGATTTCTGCTAGTTTCCCTTCATTTTTGCTAAGTTTGCCAGCTTTTTTGTAACTTTTCTGCAGCAAAATTTTTCAGCTCATTTGGCTTACTGAATATATGATCACAAGCTGGTAAGTAGTAACTTCAGGAGGTTTGATTTGAAATGGCATTCTATTCTTTTGTGTACAGCTGTGGGAAAAGAATAAAACCTCTTTGTGCGGCTAAGAAAAGTAGAATACTTGAATGCTCAGTATTCGCCAGGGTTCTAACTGTAACATATACTCTTTCAGTGGTGAATAAATACAGTTAACACATAGCTCAGCCTGTGAATGCAGTAGGGAGAATTAACTTGAGTAAGTTCAGAATTGCTTTGCATCCAAGAGAGCTCTCCTCACTGTTGCACTGCATGTTATCCGTTTCATGGGGAATGTGGATTGGAGCTTAGAAAGCACAGCAGGTAATGGGCTGCTTCAGTTGAAAAAGCAAAAAAAGCATATTTGTTGGCATATACAGAATGAAAATGAGAACAAATGGTAATTGTTATCAGTGATATTATTTATTCACATTCTTCTGAGCTGCCTGCGAGACTGAACCCATACCAACATCCTGTAAGAGCAGTGAGTGTGTTAAATGTGATATTTAAGCAGTTGAACAACTTTTTCTGTCAATGCATTTTGGAATGGAACTTTCATATGCTTTGAATGTAAAAAAGGGAGATGAATGTGTATGTGGTAATAGTTTTTCAGAGTTCTTTTTTCTGTTTTCCAAGACTTCTTTATCTTAGTGTGTATTTTTGTATTGTTACTTTATTTTTAACCATTTCTTCATTTTTATGTGAATGATCCTATCTTGAAGTCTGTGGAAAATGAATGTAGCTCAGCCTTTAGGCACTTATTTCTGTATTTCTAGAACTTGCATATACTGATGCAAATATTTCCTCTTGGAAAGGGAAAGCTATTACTGGATTAGATATTTTTTCTCAGTTGCATATGTGGCAGTTTCTACAGACAGACTGAAAAGAAGCTGTAATGTTATATCTATGCTTTTTGTATAAAGTGGTTTACATCCAGATGGAATGGGGAAGTGTGTTGGCAGTATAAAGATAGTTTTGCCAGGTTCCTCCTAAAACAAGGCCATTTTCATCAAAACCTTTTCATCCTCTGCTTTTTCTTTCCCTCTTTAACTAAATGAAGCCTGTAGTTTAAAAGCTGATAGATGTTACAATAACGTAAGATCTATCTTAATTTTCATAATATAAATTGTGTAAAAAGCCTCCTATCTATGTTTTCATATTTTAAACTTTTATGCATACAGGTAAATGGTAAGATGAGTCTTCCTGGAATTGGTTGACGCAGAAGTGTAATATTCACTTCAAGAATCTTTGCAGTTTCCTATTGCAGTCCTTGGACAGTTTGATTTTAATTTGTTTGCTGAAAATTTCACCCAGAAATCTGTACACTGTGTTGGAGGCTGAAATTGTGATGCACATGTAGGAGGATGCAAAAATGAAATCCTTCATGGATCTCGTAGGTCCATATAACCATAGGTAGGTAGGATACTTGGAAGACTGAAAAAGAGATTATACATTTTTAACGCTTTACTGTCCTCACTGTTTTTTTTCCTTCTCTTTGGTAAAGAGGAAATAAAAATATTTCTTTGCTTATTTTATGCATCTTTGTACTCTTTGAGGTAGCTTTAAAACTCCATCGGTGTTGTACAAGGTAAAATGTGTAATAAAGCATTAAGGTAAATGGAATTAAGATATGCAATATCTAATAAAGGGTATTAGTATATATTGACAGTCATCCTTCCTCCTATGTAAATTGTTTTTCCAAAGGACACTGACATGACTCTTGCTCTCTTTACAACCATCATTCTGTGCAGATGTGGGTTTTCCCCATTCACCTTTTTTGTTTGTTTTTGAATGACAAATACTGCGTCATTTTTTGGCACAGAGTTCTGGTGATGAAATGGAAATAAAATGGATTTCAAGTAAATTGCTGGAGAGGCACATACAGGATTGCACAGCCATGGAAAGCTCCCTTTTTTTTGTTTTGTAGGAGTTGCGTACCAGTCTTCATACTGACTTAATGAACACAGGAGGAAGCACATATTTTTCTTGGGCCTGGAAAGCAAATGTGGTCTCACAGTGCAAGGTTTACTACCAGTGTAGTCAGCTAGAGTAACACAAGTGACTGCATGCCAACTTTCTTTTGCCTCCTGTGTACCTGGCCCAATTAACTCCATTCTTCATTCTTCAGTCATCTCCCCAGGTGACTATTTGGTTTTAATGGGCCGTAAAATGGGTGGCACTGGTCCATATGGAAATGCCTTGTGGTTCAGGAGTCCTGGTAGCCCTTTGTAGGGGTCCCTGAGAGTGTCAGAGTACTGTCTAAAAAGAAATTCAGAGTATGAGTACACGTGCTCTCTTCGTGATTGCTTTGGATAACATAGGTCGTCAGATGAAAGCTAGACTGGTTTGGGAGAGCTGCACAGAGAACCTGATGGAGTAAACTTCTGTTAAATGCAAAAGGAAAAACTTAAACTGGGATTAGATATTGTTTTCCTTATCTCAAGGAAGGAGATTTCTTCTTTGCTTCTCCCTCCTTGCCTGCCTCTCTTACTCCCTCCCTGCCTTCCTCCTTCTGTCCCTCTCGCCTTCTCTTCCTCTCTCCCTTTCCCCTCTCAAGTGGGGAACAGCCATAGCTTTTCTAATTGGATTCTAACTGGGTTGTGCTTAGTTGCAAGTCAAGTGGCTCAGTTGTTTCCTTGTTATCCACCCTGTTTTCTGGACTCTAACTCTCCCTCTGCAGAGGTCAATAGGGTGGGAGGTAGTAGTGGGCAGATGATCTCATAAAAGATGCTCAACCTGCAGACCTCAGAGTCCAAAGAAAAAGTCCTGGGAAGTCCTCTACTGCAAGTGAAGCTCCATAGGAAAGTACCTTATGCTGGGAACCCAGCAGAAGGAAAGAGATCCACTGGGTTTGGGTAGGCTCATACTTGAAAATGCATTGAAAACATTTTTGCAGGCTTGTGACCTTTGAAAGAGATTAGAGCTCATTATTAGTTCATAAGTTATCATTAGTTATTATTTCTACCTCAGCATGATTATTTGAGTAGGTGCTCCATATTAAGTATGGATAGTATGCAATGGTCTTTCTTCAGTATTTCACAGAAATTGTGTGGAGCCAAGGAATGTATTTGATCATGTATACATCTTCCCCTGGGTCTTCCATGGAGATGTGTTATCCAGAGTGTCAGAATTGAAACTGTTGATTGCAACGGGAGAAGATCAGATGGAAAGACCTGGGAGTCTGTGAAACTTCATGGCTAAGCCACACTTCTCAGATCCTGTCTATGTGCATATTCTGAGAATACCTTTGACATCCTTTCATCAGGCACTCCTATGTTGATCTTGTTAGCGTAAGAAAGAGGTATTGCCAAACAGAAAACTAATAGTCTGGCAAACCCACTCAAATAAAGCTACCAAGAGTGGTTTGAAGGAGAACGGAGAATCAGAAAGTTGGATTTCTGATTCTCATTTTGCTGAGTCACGGGGATAATCCACCTGCTCTGTGTCACTCATTCATCTAGCAGATTTAGAGCATCTTGTGAAAGTAAACCTGCTCAGCTCTCCTGTCATATGGGGAAAACATGTGGCACAACCAGAAATGGTTGGGAGCCTTCTTGGGTGAGCTCCCATGGGGTCACAAGGCCCTCAGTGCCATGTCTGGTGGCCTAAATGGGCATCATGTCCCCCCTGACAACAGAGGAAACAGGCAGTAACCCATTTAACTTCTTTCTCTTTGTGTTTAGGAGGAAAAAGGTCAAGCACCCTCTGTATACTATTCCTAGCTCTGAAAAGTGACCACAGTGTTCAATAGACAAAATTACTTGCATGATGCACTTCAGGAATGGAAAACTTGTTCTCTAAAATTCTTGGTTTTGGGCCTTTGTTTCCAGTTAGATCAAATGACAATAGTCTGGCTTCTGTGGTCCTGATCCCTTCTCTCACATGGAGCTGCACATGCTAATTTGTGATACCAGAATGCCAACTCATCAAAATTGCAATAAATAGAGTTACTGAGATATTTTTTTCCTGTCAGACCTAGCACACACCAGTGAAAAGCCACTTCTAGAGAGATGCTGCTTTCATATGCTCACATCCCCAGCCTGTGTACCCTGGTAGAGCCCTAATGTAGTCAGTGGAGCCATGCTAATTTGTCTCTGGCCAAGAGAAACCCTTATTGTCTTAACTAAGTGAAAGCTTAGAAGAAAAAAAGAATTGTGACTTTGTATCATACAAATGAGCCAGGAGAGCACTGAGATTACAGCCAGAGATGCTGGCACTCTGATCAGATTTCATTTAGAGACCTCTCCCTGCAAACCCAAATGCACCTCACTGGATCCAAGAATTGTTAGGAAAATCCAGAATGCCCGGGTGGTGATGGGTCACTGACAGCCAGAAACTGCTTGCTCAGATGCTTTTTGAGTTCTTGGTTGGAAGGAGTTAAAACCAGTGCTGGAAGAGAGCTGAAATATTCACAGTAAGAGATTTCCAGAGGGGACTGTGCTGGCTGAGGTTGGGCTTAGTGCTTTCAGCTGCTCTTCTGCTCTCTTACAGTGTGAAAGCTGTCACAAACACACTGGTTGAGGGGGAATCTGAGGAATGGATCACACCAAAGTAATTTGCTATTTTCCCAGTCAAAGTGTCCACAGGTTTTGGAAGTCAAACCTGGCTTGTCCTGGAGCTGGGCACAGGGCGAGGTGGCCAAGAGCCATCCTGTGTTCTCTGTGCCAGGCTGTTGAGCTACCCAGGTTGGGTGTACCCACATCCTCGGTTCAACTATATGCAGTAGCTGGAACATGGATATGCTGCCTTTCCTTCCAGTGGAGTCAGGTTAGTAAAAATGTGTTGCTTTATTTTCACAGCAGAGCAAACAGAAAAGGAACAAAAGTCAGACCATCCAGGTAGGATGGGCTCCATCTTCCCTTAGGAGTTTGTCACAAGCAGACAACAAACCTCACCTAAGGCAGGACTTCCTACACCACCAGGGCTCAAATCCCCTTTGCACCAGACCTACACCCTCTGTCACCAGTTCCGTGCCTCCCCTTGTGGGGATGCAAACTTCCTTCTCCATCTCCTGCTGTGGGGCAGTGGCTGCCAAGGTCCCAGTGCCACAGGGAGGCTGTGGCCCTTACTGGACCCAGGAAAGCAGGAGTGCTAGAAAAACCTCTGTGAAAACTGATCCTCTCTTGGCTAAACTCTCAGCTCCTCTGTGGTGTTGAAGGTCTGCTAAGGGCAGCCAGACAACTTGTTCAGCTCTCTGCAGCCAGCTGTGTGTGCCTGGGGGGGAGTTAGAACTCACTGAGACAGTATGGCTGTGTCTGTCTTAAAAGTGGATTATCCCATGTTAATTACCCTCCTCAGGCAGTGACATAGCACAAACTGCATTCATGGAGTTCTAGCTGTGGGAAAGGGCTGCACTGGAGCTGTACCTGCAGCACAGGGACCTGGTGGTCAGGTATAAAAACTCAAGTTCAGAAAGTGTCTTGGAAACATTTCCCTAGAACAGAACATTTCTAACCAGCGAGGGACGCATTAGGAACAGCCTTTTTGCTCGCTGATTTCTGCCCTTAAGAGGAAGCTGCTTCCTTCCTCTCTTCATTTAATTCCTTTGCTGCTTTGACCTTCACCTGTGAGACTTGCTCACTGAAATCCTCTTGGGAGGATCACTGTCAGCTCTAATGAGCTGGCTCTCACTTTACACCAAACAGAAAGTGTTTCATTTGTTAAATGGACCAGTAGAATACATGGCCTTTTCTACCATCCTTAGTTTTCTTCTAGGGGAAAGTGTTTTACTTTTATGTGACTGGAAGTGCGTAAAGTGGATTTAAAGCTGCAGATTTAAGTGTCTTGCATGAAGACGGTTATGTAAGACTTTTCTTTATTTGTCAGTTGTACTGAAATATGATCAGTGTCACAGCACAGGGTCTGGTGGCAATGAATTTTCTTTTGTTTCCAAGTAAGAACATAAGGGATATGCTGTGTAAGGAATGCACTTGGAATTTCTTTAGCAAACTTCACAGGAAGGTGCGGGGATGTCGTGGTTTAAACCAAGTCCCCCAACTCCCGGAGAGTTAGGAAGGAGAATCCAAAGAATGTAGCCCCCACGGATTGAGATAAGAACGGTTTAATAGCTAAGGCATAACACAAAACCCCTACTGCCATTCACTACTACAAATAATAATGATACAGCAAACAGCAAGTGAAAAGAATACAACACCCCACCAGCCACCGACCCATAACTCACTCCACCCTGCCCGGCCGAGCACCATGTGCTCCCTCCTCCATTTTCCTCCAGAGCTCTCCCCCTCCAGCTTTCTCCTTCCCAGTATGCATCCTGGGCATCACGTGCTATGGTATGGAATACCTCTTTGGCTAGCCTGGGTCAGGTGTCCTGTCTCTCCTTCCTCCCAGACTCCCCCTGGCTGGAAAAAACCTTGAACAAAAATACCCTCAAAACATGCTCAAACCATGACATTATCCACCCCTTATTCCATACCATTCACGTCATGCCCAGATCTCACATTTCCAATACACCATCACTCTTAAGTCCACCCCTCGATCATGAGACATCTCTATGTTGCATCTCTGGACTGATGGCCTGAAGTATCTGGGCCCAACAGGCTCAAAATCATTCACTGTCCCCTTCAGCAGTTCTACAGCTTGCTGCTGGGGACTCCATACAGCTGCCTTCCACCTCCAATGCTTCCAAAGCACTGGAGGGGCCCAGTGGATCAGATACCTGGCCATACTGTCCCACATGCCCTGCCACTCATGACTGTCCAGCCTTGGGAACAGTCTACTGGTGCACCTATGTACTTGTCTAAACTTAGACAAGACCCAGACCTGACTCTGCTTAACTTTTGGGATCAGACAAAATGGTTGTGGATGGAACACACTCTGTGTGTGTGCCACCATGCCGAAAACCATCACAATCAGCAGGCAGGTCCCAAGGGCACCCAAAAGCCATTCAAAACCATCAGAACTCTCAAATGATGCTGCTGCACTTGTCACTGGGGCTGATGTAGCTGCCCTGCTTGCCAGCTCTCCCACTATCAGCTTCTCTTCTCCCGAGTCCAGATCTTCCTCCTCTGCCTTGCTGGGAAGTGCTGCGTGGTCTCCTGTATCCTGCTGGGGCTCGGCGGGTGACTTCCGGGGAATATTCTCGGATGCTGCGGGGCTCGGAACGGCGGCAGGACTCGGTTCCTCCTCTGCCTTGCTGGGAAGTGCTGCGTAGTCTCCTGCATCCTGCTGGGGGTTGGCGGGCGACTTCCGGGGGACACTCTCGGCCGTCGGAGGGTCGGGAACGGCCGCAGGACTCACCCCCCCCGCCTGATCCCGCTGCTCAGCTACCGCCCTGCTCTGCTCCTCCCCCGCCTGCTCCCGCTGCTCTGCCACAGCCGTTTGGCTCCCCGTGCCGCTCTCCCTGGCAGCCTCAGCTGCCGGCAGCTCCCGGGGCCGCTCCTTCCTGGCTTCACGCAGCTCCACACAGACGACGACGAGGATAAGGACAAGGACGGCGAAGAGCAGCGGGACGGCCTGGTACAAGTTCAAGTCCACGGCCACGTCCATCCCCCCCTGCTGCCGGAGCCCCACCGTATTACAAGCCTCCGACACAAACACAAACACATCCAATCCATACACCAAGTACCCGGTAAAATCCCGAAACAGCGAGATCCAGAGAAAAACCTCTAAGAGCCAATAAATCAGCATTGTGACAAGAGACCATAAATCCGCTCAGATCTGTTCTTATCTCAATCCCTCGGGCCCCACGTTGGGCGCCAAAAATGTCGTGGTTTAAACCAAGTCCCCCAACTCCCGGAGAGTTAGGAAGGAGAATCCAAAGAATGTAGCCCCCACGGATTGAGATAAGAACGGTTTAATAGCTAAGGCATAACACAAAACCCCTACTGCCATTCACTACTACAAATAATAATGATACAGCAAACAGCAAGTGAAAAGAATACAACACCCCACCAGCCACCGACCCATAACTCACTCCACCCTGCCCGGCCGAGCACCATGTGCTCCCTCCTCCATTTTCCTCCAGAGCTCTCCCCCTCCAGCTTTCTCCTTCCCAGTATGCATCCTGGGCATCACGTGCTATGGTATGGAATACCTCTTTGGCTAGCCTGGGTCAGGTGTCCTGTCTCTCCTTCCTCCCAGACTCCCCCTGGCTGGAAAAAACCTTGAACAAAAATACCCTCAAAACATGCTCAAACCATGACAGGGGAAAATAAGATTATTGCACTGGGCTCTTCACTGCTGATGCAGGGTACAACACTGCTTCTTGTTGGAACTTCTGCCATTTACTTGATTGCAAACAGAACAGCTTTTCTTTGTCATAGCTTCTGTTGTGTTTATTTATTTGTTCCCCTTCCAGTGCTGTTTCGTGCTGACAAGTGCAGCCTGTGCTTCTCTACCACCTTGCACAGGTGGGTTAGATTTGTACCAATAAGCTTGGAAAGTATTTGAGGGTGTGTGGTGATGGGAGTATTAATTCACACAGAAGCTGGTGTTTGGGCTTTGACTTCACCAGCTTATGGAGTGTTGTTTTTAAATGATATTTGACAAAGTTGAAATCAGTGCATGTCACTGACCACCCACCATGGTGGAGAGCAATTTGAGCTAGAAAGTGTCAGCTTCAGTATGTGTGAGGATGGCCATGGTGTTTTCTTGCACCTGGAGGTTGTGTAAGTATGGTTGCTTCTGTGGATTTCACTCTGTGGTGATGTTTGGTTTTGTTTTATTTTTTTAAGCTGGAACCAGTTCTCTATGTGGAGCTACGTGATGATGATGGTAATACATCATCACCCTTCGGCTCTGTAGTAAAACTGGATGAAACTAGCCCCTCCTTTCATGTGAAGTGAGGAAGACTACTCGGTGATGCTTTTGAGGGCACCAGGTGCTCAGCTCTCAGGGCAGCTGAGGTGTTTCTTGCTCAATACTGTTTGGAGGTATCTCCACAGCAGTGCAGAAATGCCCCGTGGGCCCTCTCTTCCCTATGGACAATCCTCCATGAGCTCTGAAAACTTCTCCTGAATCACTGGTTTATTGCAGGAGCCTTTGCCAGAGGAGGCTAAGAGACAGCAAGCTGCTAAGGGCATGTTATGGGAGGTTACTTTAGCTTTACCCTAGAGATCAGCTTTTCACCTCACTGGCTATGGAGGGGAGCTTGTCTCTTGTTTCTCTGGTATTTAGTTTGTCTTTGTCTTGAGATCTGCATAGGCTGGAGATTCAGGGCCAAAATTAGCACTCTAATGTGAGTTCTAAGTGTTTGCAGTAACTGAAAGAGATACCTATGAGAATGCTTTTGAGATATTTAAATCTAGTTATATCTCCAGTATACTGTTCAAATCTCAGTCAGACTGAGCTTTGAAACTATGTATGTATGACAAACACATTTCTATCTTCTACACGTGTATCTCTCAATCTGTCAGGAAAGGCCTGAAAACTTCAAATCCAGAGACCTGTACTTGGCCTTGCTCTGCAGTCAGCATCCCTTATCATCAAAGAAATGGTTCTGGTTTTGTTGGTTCAGTTTTCTCGATTCTGTGCTGAAGTTCCTCTTGGATGTACCTGATAGATGTGTTTTTAAGACTGTAATTTGCTTGCATGGATGAATGAATTTGCCATGGTGAAACCTCACCCTAAGCACAATACTCTGTGGCCATTAAGCTGCACAGCTTTGAATAATTGACTTTCTCAACAATGGCTCAAGCTTGTGGTTTTTTAAGTGGAACTGGAGCCCACAGAATAATTGTCTGTCCAAGCCACTGCCCAGGTGGGAAGCACAGCTGGATAATGAGCCAAAATTGGTATATGAAAAAAAGAAAAAGGGATAGCTTTATTTTCAAGAGATCTAGGGTTGGATTCATGTAAATAAAAGCATATATTTAAGTGTATAACTGAACAAACATATACCAAAACTACAACAAGGGATAACCAGTCTGTAAAATGCATAAACAATTGATATGTTTCAGCATTTATTATTTGAAAATACACCTGGAGAAACAAAGGTTCTTTTATGGTTAAGTGCCATCATGGGAATGAGGACAAGTAATTGGTGTCATTCCTTGCTGTTTTATTAGGGAAATAAGCAACACAATTCAAAAGATAGTTAAAACCTTGTTAAAATTTGGTCCATGCCACTCTTTGTGGATGTGAACACAGCCACTAGTTAGGCAAATGCAATGTTTCCTTGTGTTGGTAGAAGGCTATGGCTTTGCAGAGTTTATTCACTTTTTCCAGGAGTACTGGAACTGGGCAACTGAACACTTGTTAAAGTTTAAACAAATTGTGATTTATGAACTCAAACTTTACTCTTAAATCTGTATTAGTTAGAGCTTCCTGTGACAGTCTCTGTCCTAAGAAGCCCATATAGCATGATATACCACATTTTACATACAGTGAATCTATTGCAGAATTTTGTCCTTGACACAGAGATTTTACTACTTACAGTCTTCATATATGAATTAGTAAAAATATAGGTCTCCTTAGCAATTAATGATTTAGATCAGGGTTTAGGGCATTACAGAAATACCCTGGAGGAACAGATGTAAAACATCAGCATCCTCAATTTGTCTAATTTAAAACATTTGCAGCTTTCTTGGCTGAAACACCACCTTACTCCCATCATTCACATTGGGCTTTCTACAATCAGTTGTGAGAAAGCTTTTCTGGCCAGAGAATTACCTTTCTCTGTTCTGTGTGTTAAGGATTAACTGGCTTAGTAACTCTTAAGATCGTGTTTCCCTTTTCTAGCTGTGTTCCTCAGAAAGATGATGTTGATAAGCACCTAACCACTAAATATGATGGTCCTGAGTGCCCCGCTACAGCGGCAACACCTGTATAAAGAAGTAGGACTGCTGGTAGTAGTTACCATGAGAAAACAAAACAGAATGAAATCCCAACTGGGTGGACAGTCAACATCAGGTGATTTGACAAAGTAATGCAAATCACTGGGTTTTTTTTTAAACCAAAGTATCATTTTGAGATTAATAATGTCTCTGAAACTTGGATAGATCTTGAACACACTGTTTGGTAAAGTGTCCTGTAAGCTTTCATTCCTATTCTGAGGTCCTCTACAAATGGAGAAGCACTTAACTGGCTGTGAGAGGTAGAATTTGGCAAGACAATTTTGAACCTCCTGAATATGTTTGACTTTGAAAGTCTAGCTGTTGGTATTTGTGATTGTGTACTACATGTGCAAACTTATGTTTGTACTTACAAGCTACAGCTGAGGTTTTATATCCAGGGATAGCCACAGGCAGGGTCATTTTTGACATGTTTGCCTTTTTGGGGGTGGAGGGAGGGAAAGAGGGAATGGAGTTAAAAAACCCCAATAAAACAACAAAAAACAAACCAGAAAGCTCCTCCACCCCCACCCGGAAAAAAAAAGAACCAAAAAACCCCCAACCAACAAACCAAACTGAACAAAGAAAAAGCCCAACCATCAAAAACAGGGGCTTGGCTCATACCACGAGTATAAAATGTGTTCCTAAGTGTGTGCTGGGATTAATACATTCAAGCCCTGTGAGAGTTAGTTTCAGTCAGACAGCAGATACTGTATCTTCCTTAGTAAGCACTTTGGAGTTAGTATTATCCTGAATGGACAAATCTGTACTTTCCCCCACTTCCTTTCTCTAAGCCTCCTCAAATCTGCTTTCCCTTTCTGTCTCTAAAATGCCTCCAAGCCCCAGCTATCTGGCAATCCAGAAAGTGTATGAATTCCCACTGAGACCTTCAGAATAGCTGTGTACAGGAAGATTTTCTACTGTTGGATCTGTTCAGCTCTAGCAAAAGTTTGGATTTGGACAATTATTTTCATAATATACTGCAGGACCTAACAGATGTTGCAGTAAGGCCAACAATGAAATGGGCCTGGGTACTACAGACAGGTCCAAAATGATGCAACAGTGAACTGTAGCACTGGTGTTTTGGTGTTGAAAGGTTGAAATAGTCTATGTTTTGGTCTGAGCATCATGGTGATTTTTTTGACAGATGTGAAGGCAGAAAGTTGGTGGAAATGACCAGGACTACTATGAAGCCCTTTGCCAACAAGCAATGCTTGTTTATAATAAAGTACAAAAATGGTAAAACGTTTGGTTGTAGTTGTAAATGTGCCACTGCTACATCATGCTTTTAATAAAAAAATAAATAGGACAAATATGCAAAATAAGGACAGAGATGTCACTTTTCTCAATTTGATAATGTAAATTTCTAGTGTTTCTGGATCCCATGTACACCCTCCATAATGAAGGGTGGAAATTGAACCACCATCTCTATCTTAATGCTGAGCTGAGCATGATAACAATTCAGATGAAGTTCAATGAAGATTTACAGAAATATGCTGGTTGTCACATTAAAGGTTCTCATTACAGCACAGTTCCTTGTCCAGACTAAAGCCAAAGGTGGAAGGATGCTTTCTAGGTGCTAAGGATTGTGCACTTTGTTACTTGCTAATAAACAAAAGAGTTTACTTTTTTTACAAAGTAGCTTAGTTTGGTTGTCTTTGGGAGATCATTTTAAGACAAAGAAAACCAAGAGCCATGTTCTAGAGGTGGAAGAAACAGGATTTCATACTCCTATAAATCACCTTCTAAAAGAAATCCTACTAATAAACTGCAAAATGTAAACACTATTTTGATCTCTTTCCAATAATAATTGTAAGGGAAATGACAGGTACTCACCCTGTAGTGTTCAAGAGCAGTGCTTCAGATCATGGGCTAGTGTTCTGTTATTCCATCTCTCATCAAAAACCCCTTCATGCTCAAAAATTACCTTGTGACAGACATGATGTAGATAATATTATTCAATTAGAGAACATTCTGTTTCTTCTCTTAGTCTCTTGGGGGTTTCCATGGATAAACATGTCATCTAAACAAGGTGCTCATAAAACGTGCATTTTCCTAGAGTGAAGTTATTTCACAAACACCTGGTGACAGATTTTGGAGCTATTACCACCATGAGGCTGGCAATGGTGCCTAAAGGACATATGGAAGAAGAGTTTGGGGTTAATCAGGGTCCCTGTACTTTGAGTTCTCCTTTAGAGTTTCTGCCTTTATGATCCTTACTGGGAGCTCTTCCACCTAACGAATGCTATACTGTATGAGGTAATTTCAGCTTATCTCTAAAATATTGCATTTTTTTGGACACAGCTAGGAAAGTGGAATTATTCATCTCAATCATATTGTTTGTTTCTATTTTCAGCAAAATTTTATTTGACATTGTCAAAGCCTGAGCACAAGAAACTATGTTATAAAATGACAGTAAATAAAACTTATCATAAACAAGAAACATTGTTTAGCACTGTGACGCTCTGTACTATTTGCCAAAGGCAGACCACAGTTTAATGGGCTTTGAAAATAGAAACATTAATCAGACCTATTCCTATGGAAAATAAACAAGGCAATTCTTATCACATGAGTAAATTGTTCCCCTAGAATATTGTTTTGCATCATTATTGCTTTAGGAACGATTTATACAATCTCCTAACGAAAGGCCTCTGTAACAGCTAGAACAACAGGTACAGAAAAGGCTCAAAATTCCCAATTCCTTTTGAAAGCAAATACACTGTGTCAGAAAGAAGGGGTGAAAAAGAGTAAGGAGGTAGAACTCATTTTTCTTTGAATAATAAGACGAGGGAACTAACCAGGGGAGAACAGTTCTTATAAAAACGGTAATAGGTAAAGAGTTTTTCACACTGCCTCAAATTTCCTTTGTTAAAAATGTATTCAAGTTGTCTAGAGCTTTTTTTCAATTTAAAAGACTTTGTTATTTCTTTCCCTATTCCCAGTCAAGGTATCTCAAAAGTTCATTAAAGGAATGGGCACAGGGGTAATTGTTTTGAAGAAAATGAGATGGGGATGTGGAAGAGGGAATTATATTGCTGAAGAGGGAATTATATTGCTAAAGAGGGAATAATGCTGTGGGAAGGAAGGAAGTGACCCGTCAGGGTGCTGTATAAGTATTCTTTTAGCCTTCGGGTTGTACTGACTGAAGTGTTATATTAGTTATATATACTAAATATAAGTAATTATAACTCTAGATTTTTGGGAAATAATTGTGACTTTATGTGCCAAATCAGTCTATTCATTACTTGTTATGGATTTGATTCCATAAACACAGTGCCCATCAGTGGAGATGAGATCATATCTTACATGCCAGACAAACTCTGTAATGGCTCCAGGTCTCTGTAAAGCAATGCCCACCTCTCTTTGACCCAGCTGTCACTGCTACTTTGGGAAAGACAGTTTTGAGTTGGTGCTGGCTCCTTTTTTTCCCCATCCTCTATATTATTTCCTTTTCCCTCCTCATAGTGCCAGCTGTCCAGAGAGCACAAAGACCAGAGTCTTCACAGCAGGGAGAGCTGTAGTTTGGCTGGCTCGAGCTCTGATTCACTGAGGCTGAGCTGCTTTATGATTTCCAGTAAAAATGAAAAAGTACATTTGAGACAAAGGCTTTTTATTTGTATTTTGAGTGCGGTGGAGCTTAAATGGCCTCAAACTGGGGCCAGCCTTTGTTCTGTCTTGTGGTTAAGTAACTCTGGCATTTCTGATAGCTTGCAATTACTGTGCAAACTATAATTTTTCCATTTCAAAATTTACCATTTCTCCATGCTTACTGCATTATCTAAGATACCACAATTATGTGCATCTTCAGAAAGAGGAAATGGCTGTGGCACAGCAGACAGTGGTGTGGAGAGTGTAGGGAAACGTATATTTGGGGTTTCTGTGATAGCTGTTCTTATGAAACCAAATCTTCATCAGTGTCTGAAAACAAGATTTTGTTCATTGGACATACTTCAATACCTTTCCTAGGAAGACTTCAGATCAGCTATTCATTTAAAAGTGTTTCTTACGTATGTGTAGGAAGATAAATATGAGGCAAATTGTAGCAAATAAAAGTCAGTGAATACTCAAGTCTTATTTAGTCATAGCCATACATGAGAATGGGGCCCAGGAGTTAAGAAGGACCAATATATTTTTCTAAGTAGGCAATAGTCTCAAACACTGAAATTAAAGATGTTGTGCAAGGAGACCACTTCCTATGGGAACTGCTAAACCAGCAGATTGGCAGTGCCAAACCTGGGAAAATGGTGCCGTGTTGGTATTTTTGTTCTGATTTGCCCTTTGGCTTCTTGGAATTTGTAGAGTTCAAACTCAAATACGTGGTACCTAAAGCAAAGCAAGAATAAATCCCTATCTTAGCTTTTTTTTCAGGGGTTTGCTATTTATTTTTTCAGGAAATATGCAATCTGTATATGACACACTGCAAGTGGGAAGATGGGGGTTTTGTCATTGTCTGATCTCTGATACTCTGGGTTCCTGATGGCTTCAGTGTTGTGGAGACTGAGGGGTATTTACAGATGGATTTGGATGTGTAAGATCTGCTGAAAAAATAGATGCAATTTTAACAACCTTATGTAAGAAGTGTATAAATTCTTCTGCCTTTTGCTGTTGAATTAACTATGGAAGTTGAAAAGTTACATCAGTCCCTTTTTTGTTTTCCAAAAGCTGTGTGGGACAACTATGGTACAGCCTTTTGTGTCTCACAGCCTTCTACTCTTGCAGGGCTAATTCGTTGAGATAATTGTTTTTAATAAGAGTTGGACTTTGCACACGGATGTTGATTAATAGGTTGTCATAGAGTTGTAGTACAAAGTGACTATTGGTTTTTGTTCTGATCTTTAATGTTAACAGATGTAATAATGACCCTGCTCAAACACTTAGCCTGCTGTACTGGGATGGTCAAGAACTTCAGTTGTTCTTTTTTGTTCCTCATGACTGAGCCTTTCATGGCTTCAGGACAGCTGGTAAACACTTGCTTTACTCCTCATAAAGGGTGGAGTTGGCTGTGCTTATTATTGAACTATAGAATTGATTTGGGGAAGAATTGACTAAAAGCATCAGGGAAATAAAATCCTGAAGCTTGGCTGTGACCATTGTTTGGCAGCCCATCTAATATAGAAAGTCTCGTCTCCTCCTCAAAGCCCTTTGGAGTTCGGGACATGCCTGTCTTGGGTTCAATCTGCTTTCCCATGTCTAATGTGTTCAAGATCTATTTATGTTTGTCCTAGCGTATTCTGTGGCTTTGCTCATGTTTGTGTCTCACCTGGTGGGGGGGGAGGAGTTACAACCCCTTTCCATAGCAGCACCACAGGTACCAAAAACCACCTCTCCCAAAGCACACACAGCGTTTTACATGGCTTCTGCTGTAACAAATCAAATGAGGCAACCACCCATGTAGGACTTGTACAAGCTGACTTGTTTTGCCTGAGTAGTGGTTTAAATAGTGCATTAGTGCTCTGCATGCCTGTAGTACTAATGAGAAAACACCAGGACACAATCTCAAACTTATCTTTTAAAATGGCTTTAGTGTTGCCTTGAATGGTGGGAGAGATTAATATTAATTGCTCTCTAAATTCATTTATGCAGTTAATGATAAATATGTTTGTGTGAATTTAGTTCAACTTGAAGTGGTTTCTTAATATGGTTATAAAATTTTGTGGATGGCAAGTTAATAGGTAAATTTGTTGATAAAATGATGAAAAGGGTCTGTAGTAGAAATTTAACTATGTGTGAAACAAGTTCTGTAGATACATTTAACCTCTTGGGTACTTAAAAGCTCTCATAGAACTATCTGAAAGGTTTTATGCTTGATGCACAGCACAAAAGTGTCTGGTGTATCAATTTTACAGTAAACTCCTCTGAGAAGGGGAGTGTGGTACCAGGAAGATCAGCAGCTTCCAAGGCAGTTACTAATAAAATCAGTTACTGCCCTTCTGTACAAGCACAGAGTGTGCATGGAATGAACAAAGACCCTCTCTGCCTCCTGTTCTCTGTTTATGAAGTCTGCTAAGCAGGAAGGGGAATTACCTTTATCTAGTCAAAAAAGTAGCTTTGCCCATTCTCCTACCAAGAACAAAGAGAAGCTAGCGGTGGCTCTGATTGAATGGTAGTTGTGCGCTGTCCCTCCTCAGAATATGAGTACTATTTTGCAATATAGACCCCAAATACTGTGCAAATGGATCAAAACCTCTACACAAACACATTAAAATATAAGCAATCAATGAGAGAATTTTCTGTTGCAGTGTCAAAATAATGTTATCTGATCTGACAAACCTTTTTTGATGAAAAGAAGTGCTTGTGCTGACAAGAACTCGGTAGGTTCACTTGATAAATAAAGTTCACAATAATGGACTATTGTATTTATTTTGGAAAGCTCTTATTGCTCCTTTGAGATGTGAGTGTGGGATAAAGTTCTCTTTAAGTATTGCAGGGCTGGTTGCTACAGTGGAAATGCTGTCCCTCCTTTGAAAATCTGTGCTTTCTAGTAATATATGAAAGATGATATTTCTCGTTGGGTTAGTTAAATGGGAATAATATGTGTCAATCTGAGATTTCATAGCCACATAGAATCATAGAATAGTTAGGGTTGGAAAGGACCTTAAGGTCATCTAGTTCCAACCCCCCTGCCATAGGCAGGGACACCTCACACTAAACCATGTCACCCAAGGCTTCATCCAACCTGGCCTTGAACACTGCCAGGGATGGAGCATTCACAACCTCCCTGGGCAACCCATTCCAGTACCTCACCACCCTAACAGTAAAGAATTTCTTCCTTATATCCAGTCTAAACCCCTGCTGTTTAAGTTTTAACCCATTACCCCTTGTCCTATCACTACAGTCCCTAATGAATAGTCCCTCCCCAGCATCCCTGTAGGCCCCCTTCAGATACTGCATGTACTCATGCTGTTCTGTGCACTTGCACTAAGTCTGAAGCTTCCAGGAAGTTTTGAACTACTGCATTTTAAGCACTGGGACTGTATCTGATGCACTGATATAACTTCCCAAGTGCTGGAGCTGCTGTGTGTACAGTAGAGCTACACTTGTGTTTCCAGCCTTACTGATAACATGGCACATGACCAACAATACTGGGGTATTTCATATATTATTGGTCTTGGTGATTGCTGGGGGTCCTAAATTGGTGGAAGTTCATCAGAAGTTCTGTGCAGAGTGAATTCCTACTTCATACTTGGAAATCTGTCCTTGTGGGTTTGGGATTTTTGTTACAAAGTAATGGTTAATACATGTGTTTGGCACTAGAACCTGGGAATTTCTTGTGGTGTCTCTCAGTCAGCTGATGTCAAAGACATGCTTGTATATTCAGGAAGACTTATGCTAATGGCTAACCCATTTACTTTTTTGTTTTGTTTAACCTGAGGGAGACAATTTTTTATATTCCTGTGTTGTTTTTCTTTTCCTGGTAACTTTGCTTTCCACTGACAGAGCAAGTTTTGGGTTTTGATGTTCAAAATACCTATTTGTGGAAGTAATTTGTGTATAGAACAGTATTTCAGGGGATGAGAGCCTGAATGATGAGAAGGCAGGTGCTTGTCAGCCACCATGCTATGGCATCCCCAATGTGCTGATGCTTCATGTGTTAAAACATTGTCCTTCTCACAGTCATGTAGCCCTTGCATCATCCCTTGCTACCAAAAATGTGAGTATGTGCAGGGACTTACTTGGGTATCAACGAAGAATGAAGCAAACTTGCATATAACCGAAAGCAGCCTTAATTTGCCATCCCATGTTTTTTCCTTTTTTCTAAAGAACTAATTTTTATCTGAGTTTGAGTTGTGATATCGTCTGTGAAATATGCCTATCTAAGTTCTCATGATTCTGACAGATCAAAACCCATGAGGTTTTGTTTGAGGTGGGTTTGCTTTCTCAGAAACCTCACTGAAGCCATGGAAATGGCAGAGCCCAGCACCTCGTTCAACTTGTTCACAATATCCTCTCCACTCTTGTGCATTTTTTTCCTGCATGAATCTATATTATCCTTTACAAGACCATAATTTGCCTACAACTATGTATTTTTGGCACTGTTTCTTAATTTCAACACACATCTAAAGACTTGCTTACAACACATTTTGTTTCTAGCATGAAAGTCCGTGGAAGTCTGTACAGCATATTGCTGTGTCTCATATTTTATCACTTTAAATAGGTTGCCAACTATAATATGTGTATACTTAATTTGTCTAAAAAAAAGTATTGGCCAAATTTTTCTATTTTAGAGTTATTCAATTTACCCTAATGGTCTTTAACTGAGAGTTATGTTCACACAATGGAGGATAAAATAGACTGAATTTTTTTTTTCAGAGCTATTAAATTTTTGAACTTGATGAGTTACCATCTAGTCCAGAAAATACAAGTTTCTGAGTGTCCTGCATATCTGTCAAATCCGGCAACTAGGCACTAGATTTGTTGAGGCCACTGGAAGATGAAAGAATAGTATAAAGCAAGAAATGAGGAGAAGAATGTGATTATTTCCAATCTAGAGTGATTGGAGGACACAGCTTCTGTCCAAGTGCCATCATATCAAAAGCATAACTGTGCTGAGGCAACTCAGGGGAGGCACATTTCTGTATCAGCTCAACAAGAGCACCTTGCTAGATAATATACTGCAGTAATTCCCTTCTTGAAGCTTGAAGGGAAAACCAAAACTTTCAGATGCTGTCCAACAAACAACCCCCTAAGCCCAAGCATTAATGTCTTTAAAAATATATTTCAAAACTAAACACTAGTAAGGAACGTAATGTATACACTCAGTGTGAAGGTGGACCATGTAACAGCACTGAGAAACCTGTACTGAAAGCCATCTGACTGTGCTAAATATGAGGGAGAAACCCAAGGAAGTTTCATTTTGGTAAAGCTTGCTGACTAAATAGGCAGGACAGAAAGCCAAGCAAAAGGGGAGAATAGCCCTCTGCTGTTTGAATTTTTCTTTTGGTAAAACATAATGTAAGTCTCTAGTACAGCAAAATAGAAACTTCCTTTATTTAACAAAGAACATGCTCAAATCTTAATGAAATAAATTTGCCTTAAGCATATGCTCTATATCTTCCTGGCTAGACATCTGTTCTGCTGAATCAGGGTGTGACTCACTGGGCTGCGGGGGACACAGGGACAGAATCAGACTGGTGTTCTAACCAGAAACCGATGTCAGTCCAGAAGAATGTGTTGCTTCCAAATGAACTATTGGGGCAGCTGCTTCCAAATAGCCCTTAAGATAGGCATTCCCTGTGATGAATTAAAAACAATGTTTTGAGTCTAAGTAATTGCATGGGGAGCATGTTACTTTCAGTACTGGTCTTTCTTAAAATTTCTGTGTCAGGTTTCTCTTTTAATTTCTTGAAGAGCCATGTCAAAGGCTTAGAAACCACTTTTATTTATGCATTTTAATGGAGAAAGAGCAGCTGTGCTGAGGCAAGCCTCAGGTGGCCCATGCTCCAAACCATGGGGTGTTTGGAGAAGTTAAAGGCAAACACCAAAGGACAGTGTAACTCGTTTCAGTGAAGATTCAAGAGCAGCTTAGCTGAGAAGCACTGAGGTTGCTGGCCCTAATGTAGCAAAGCACTTAAGCAGGTGTCAGGTTTTAAACATGTGAGCTTTTTCATTTTGGTTCCTATGAACATCCATAAGTACTTTGCTGGACTGGGATCCTGGCAGCACTGAAACCCTGGATATCTTTGCACATTAAGCAGTGTAAGTTAAAGCATGAACTTATTTGAATTTGTAGCTTTTCCTTAAATTATATAGCAGAGGTCTGCTCTTTCGCTTTTGGTTGTTCTTTTTGTGCCTGAAAGATTTTACTAGTTTTTATAATATTTAAGATTCTATGTTTTCTTGCTATTAGATATCCAAGCATGTACAAAGAGCCTGCAGGGGGGAAAGAGGCTAATAATAATAATAATAATATAATCCAAACAAAAAGAACGCTGGACAAAACCCACCACATCCCTCAAAATGAAAATCAACAGAAAAAACTCCTCTTCCAGAGCTTTGAGGCTGTCCATAGAGGGAATTGCAATCTTGTCAAATAAGTCATTACAGAGAAGAAATTATTTTCATTCTGTCCTGCAAAAAAGAGGAAAATTTGAAAGCTGTATTTGCACTTAGCATGAAGGCAAAGATAAGGAACATCTAACAACAGCTGAGTTCATGCTTTTCCTTTGAAACAAAATGTGTTCAGGTAAGAACTCACAGTTAGAATCATAGAATAGTTAGGGTTGGAAAGGACCTTAGTTCCAGCCCCTCTGCCATGGGCAGGGACACCTCACACTAAACCATATCACCCAAGGCTTCATCCAACCTGGCCTTGAACACTGCCAGGGATGGAGCATTCACAACCTCCCTGGGCAACCCATTCCAGTACCTCACCACCCTAACAGTAAAGAATTTCTTCCTTAGATCCAATCTAAACCTCTGCTGTTTAAGTTTGAACCTGTTACTCCTTGTCCTATCACTACAGTCCCTAATGATTAGTCCCTCCCCAGCATCCCTGTAGGCCCCCTTCAGATACTGGAAGGCTGCTATGGGGTCTCCACGCAGCCTTCTCTTCTCCAGGCTGAACAGCCTCAACTTTCTCACCCTGTCTTCATATGGGAGGAGCTCCAGTCCCCTGATCATCCTCGTGGCCTCCTCTGGACTTGTTCCAACAGTTCCATGTGCTTTTTATGTTGAGGACACCAGAACTGCACACAATACTGTAAGTGGGTTCTCACAAGAGCAGAGTAGAGGGGCAGGATCACCTCCTTTGACCTGCTGGTCATGCTTCTTTTGAATGCAGCCCAGAATACGGTTGGCTTTCTGGGTTGTAAGTACACACTGCTGGCTCATGTTCATTTTCTCATTGACTAACACCCCCAAGTCCTTCTCCGCAGGGTTGCGCTGAATTTCCTTTAAATTATGTATTAGTTATACTAGAAAATGAGTGCTATTGAGCCTGATTCTGCTTATGTTTCATGATTGTGTTACATGCCCCTTTGTGTCTCTTTGGTGATGATACCTTTCTCTTTTACGTAATGTTTCTTCATACTGTTCTTATATATTATTGAAGAAGGAATTGGGAGGCTGGATGGCAAATACAATGAATTTTTGAAAAAGTATTAGTTGTTAGCATAAACTAGCTGAATTAAATTCTAATAACCATCAAATGACTTTCCAGCAGAGAACAGCACATGTTCCTTCTGGCTGATGAGAGGAATGCTGAATCAAGGCTGGGAGAGCTGTTGCGATTCAGGCAGCATGAGCTGGACTGTGCTTGCCCAGTTTGTGCTGGTGTAGTTTGCAAGTTTCCTGTTGTTCTTCTAAACCAGAGTTTTACACATTGATTGAGGGTCAACTTTGGCCTGAAAGGAGGGAAAATGGAGCAGTTTTTCAGTGCAGAGGGAAACTGTTCAGGCAGAAGCGTCTTGTTCCAGCTTTAAGTAGTTTGTCTTCCCAGCTAATGAGTCTGTTTGACAGAGATAGATGGACTTCAACAGTTTCCAGTGCTGAAAGCTGGGCCAAGGAAGAAACCAAAGAGGATATGATTTCAGGAATAATTTTACTTAATTAAAAAAATGTATATATCTTTTTAACAATTAAGTGCAGATCTTTTGGAAATGAGAACCATTACTGCTGGTCCTTTAGCTGGATGGATGTGATCTTGTAATTCCAAAATAATACCAAATAAGTTTGCCCCCAAATTATGATACTAATTGCCTCTATTACATCACAGACCTGACTTGCGGTTGTGTAGATTTTCAAAAGGGCTAAATCGGTCCCTTCATTTCTCTTCTAAAACTTCCATTTGGTAGCAAAACATGATCTCGGCTTTTATTCCTTGCTCCAGTGAAAGTAAAAGGAATTGAGTCTACTTTCAGCATTGTAACAACTGCTGGCCAAGGCTCTGGTTTAATATTCATAGAATCATAGAATGGTTTGTGTTGGAAGCAACCTTTATGATCATGTATCTCCAACCCTCCTGCCACAGGCAGGAATGCCTTCCACTAGACCAGACTGCTCAAAACCTCAATGAGCTTTGCCTTAAACACTTCGAGCATAATATCTGATGTTCCAGTGGTATCCAAGCTGGTAGGTAGACTAGCATTCACAAGAGCTGTAAAATAAGTACAGCCATGCACCATTCACCCCCTTCCTCATAAACCCATTAATTCAATGATGGTAAATGTCATTAGTTCTGCTAGTTTGTCTTTGTTGAGGTTACTGAAGCAGGAGCGTGTGAAAGATATAACAATCTCTTGAGCAATATATAGGGTTTTGTTTTCTTCTTTTAGAAGTGTGTCTGTGCTGAATGCAGTATAGAGATGCAGTGTGCCAATGCAGGGGTAAAGCATTTACTGCTCTTCACTCTGCAAACTCGTATTGGGCAGAAATGCATTTAGCAGCCCTATAGATAACTTGAAAAGTGGCTTGTAGGACAAATGTCTGTTTGTTAGGCTGGATTAAAAGACAGAAAAGTAAATGTCATGTCCAAGTACTATGCTGTGAAAAACAAATTGAACTTTACATCTATATTGTATTAATATGCTGGCTTCTTTGTTGTTCTTGATTTATAGTTTTGAAAACTACTTTTAAGCCTTAATGTGAGCATTTTTGTGTTTGTGCTTTTAAAGGGAAGGATTTCTTCTTATTCAATGTTTGGGTCATCTGAATACTTTCACATTTCATGGATTTAAGCATGCTTGTAACTGTTGCAAGATGAGGTGAACACAAGAACCAAAATCTGTCTCTGACTAGAAATGAATGTTGCCTTTGTTCATACTGATAAGAATATCTAAATTTCATTTTATTTAAGTCAGCCTTTTAATTATGGTAGTAATTAATATGGTGGTTTACTACTCATGAAATGTCGATTGATTTATTAGTTGGATGCTTTATGTGATTTAGTTCTTTCTAGTACATGGATCACAGTAAATAATTTCTAAAAATTGTGGATAAAGTTGCAAAACTTTTGGAAGAGCAGCTAAATATTTTCTGACATTATGTGACATCTCTTAAAGCTATTTTTATTTAAAAATTATTATTTATATATTCTAGTTAGTAGTGATAACACAAATGATTCTTTTCCTGTAACTACCTTCATGCTGATAAATTCTTAATACTTATGTTTAATTATATATCCTATAGAGGATCATCTGAATCATGCAGTTTCAGTTTATGCTCTGATCCTACAGAAAAGCAGCTTTTCATTTCTCCTTGCTGGCCCTATTCTGCAAGATAGGACCAGTGTATGGGGAAAGGAAGCATAGCATTTACAACTGAGTTTTCTGTGTAGGGAAGTGGTACCCTGAGATGCTGTGTTTCCTCAGGGATGGTTTGTTGCATTGCATATGATGAATTCTAGTTCATTGCCTACTTTAGGATGGAGTATACATTTTTTTTTAGAAAGTACAATAGCTGGAAATGTGTTATGGGCCATAACATAGTATTCCTAGGTTCTAACTCTGTGGCAAGGGGGCTGAGACATATTTTCAGCTGGTGCAACCTGACACTGTTCCCTGATTGACATATCCTGTTGGCATTCATGCTATCCTCCAGTAAAACAGAAGCTGTTGATTAGATGTTGGTTATGTTTTTAATGAATCTATTTTTCAACTTTATATTTTGCTTCAGAAAAGTAATTTTCCAACTCATGCCAGATGTGTGTTTGTGTTATCCTGGAATCCATTATTTGACCCAGAAAATGAGTATTTCAAAGATTTCTGAATCTTGTTATATTTTTTTAATTAGAAAATCTGATTTCTTGAGAGATTTTGTTCTTCAAGATCTGTTCCATGAGATCTTTCACTTGGAGAAGAAAAGAAATGCCTAAAAATGGTTCACTAAAATTGAATGGCCTGTTGATCTCTTCAGAAAATAGCTGGTGTGCCACCAACAGACTGAACAAGTAGGAAGTATGTATGCAAGAACTTTTCAGTTTACAGAAAGAAACTATTAGAAGATAGTACAGGGAGCAATGTTTGAGGGCTGGCTGGGTTATATATTTTCCCAGGCTTTGCAATAGGGAAAGCAAACCTGTTCAAAGCATCAGACACAGGAAGCATTAGAACTAGGTCAAATTCTTCTTAAAGATCAGGCTCTGACTAGCAAATGTCAGCTTTCTTGATATAAAGAAACCATAATGTTAAGCATGTTGCGTATAGTACTTAAACATTCTTTTCAGCCCGAATGCAAGGGAGTTTGAAGGCATTGATTGTACCATCAGTGGACTGACCTTTTGGTGTTATTTTTTGACTTCTGTTTATTACAGGCCAGGTGAGATATTTCAGGATGGGTGGCTGGTTGTTTTTTGAAGGCAGTATTTATAATGTGTCAAAAAATCATTCTGGTATCATGTGATGGAGCAAGCAGTTGCAATGGCTGATGTCAGTACCTGCCACAGCGGTGGCAGACTGAAACGTGTGCCCTTGAGTTTCTCAGACTTGTGTCTTTGTCAGTATCAGTTTAATGCATTGACATGTAAAGTGTTCTGGTAGGCAAAAGCCCACTTCTGGGAAACTGTAACCAGCAATACCAGGGTGAGCTGAGGACTGCGGTTATACTTTCTTAAAAGCCATGGTATTTAATGCTGGTCTTTGTCTCAGAGCCTGAAGAGTTTCAAAACTTAGTATTGAAACCATAATTTTACTCATTGCCTGTTGGAATAGGTTTTAGTTTGGGTTTGTTTCGAAGCTATTTAGAACAAAACATAAATGAAAATTAAAGAATATCTTATCTGTGCTGGAGGCTTTGGTTTCCTTTGCTGCTTCTGTCACCTAGCCGCCATGATACGTACTACACCAAGGTGTAGTTTGTGCTAGAGGCTGCATTTACGTAAATGGTTGGAGTTTTCTGCTGACACTGAGAAGGCTGTATAATACCAAGGACAGTGCAGGTGTTCTCTCCAGGGCACTGTGCTCCCCAGGAAAGCAGAGCTAGATGCACCTAGCCAAATAGTAATAGTGCTCCATCTGCTTTAGTCCTTCTACACACAATGCTTACACATTTACATGAAATCCCACCAGAAAATATCTGAACAGTTGTGATAGCTGTACTGAGAAAAGAAAGAAAGTGAGCTTGAAACAGAATTTTGTGGTGATTTTGTGTATTTGTTTTATTGTGTATTAAGAAACACTCTTAGCTTTGATTTTCCTAGGTTGGGTTTCTCTCAGTTGCTGTCTCTCCTCCTTCTGCTCCCGCACTTTAGAAGTATTCTGCCAAATCCAGAATATTAGGAAAATAAGAAAACATACTGTCTGTACTGAAGAAGTGGTTTCCTTAGAAATGCTAACCATATGAAAACTATAAATGCTGATACCAACACTATAGTTGAATATGTGGATGTGGGCCCTGGAAAAAAGTAGAAAGTGGGATATGTTTGCCAGAGAAAGGGAAAAAGTCTTGTTGCTGCCTAGGCTATTTGCCAAAGTGCAGTTGAAGTAAGATTATTTTAGGTGTGTTGTGTGATAGCTTTTCCTCTCACTTTTTATATAAGGTACTCAAAGGAACATGGGTATGAATAAACGAAGGTCTGTTTTGATTTCATACTTTCATGAACTCATAACTGAACACATAAGTGTATGCTTTGGTAACTGTATGTGGGACAGAGCTCCTGGTGATACCATCAGATAGGACCCAGTACTGCTCAGCTCCCTGACACAGCTGCTGCGGTGTCTGGGCAGACAAAAGTCGGATGCTGCTCTTATTGGTCCCATTGCAGTATTAGTAAGTGAGTTTGATAGCTGGAAGAGGTCAGAGGGGCAGTTGCTGGCAGCAGAGTGGGATACAAAACTCAGAGTCTTGTTACATGCAGAGCTCTATTTTCCCTACTTTCTGTAACCAGCAGAGACCTTCTTGCTAAACATGAGTTACAGAAGCAGTTTCATATAAACTCATCCTGAGAAAATGTCAAACATGAGGTAGAAAAAGGTGGAGCTGGATTTCTCTGCAAATGTTAGAATGTGGGCAATGCTGATAGACACCAATGTATGATCAGAGAGGTGCAAAACTTGTCTCAGGTAGAGATTTGCTGTTGAAATTCTGCTATTTTTCTACCTCATCAGATATAAACTTTGATATTTTTATATCCACTTAATTTTTTTCTTCTCCTGGGACCTGCACTTTGTGAGTTACAAAATCAGTCAATCAATAGGTTTTCTTTAAAGGAAAAAGCAGGCATGAATATTCAGCAGTCATAAAATGCTCTGAAGATTGCCACCTGATAAGGATGAAATAAAAAGCGGAAGCTGATTGGAATCCTAGAAAATGGGATATTCATCTATTTATAGGAATTTGAGTCTTCATATGCCAGATTTTGTAATTTAGTTCTCAATGTCATCGATTTTAAGCACTTCTGGAGAAATCATTAAATGAAGGAAAAGTAAGAGGAATTTTAGAAGAGCCAAGTTGTGTTGATTTACAAAAGAAAAATGTAGCCAACATGATTTGTCTGGTTTTGAAAGATGCATGAGTGAAAAATATAAAATCTCATTATTGCTGAAGAATTGCCCCATGCCAGGGACTTGGTGTCTCCAACACAGACCGATTTGCTAAGCTAAAAACAAAGGATGTAATCAGATTTTTTTTACGTGGTACCAGGTCATAGTTCTTTCCAATGCAAGTGCCTCCCTAGAGCAAATCTTTTTCGTATCTATTTTTTTTTCTTACATCTTTTGTGTGTTTGAGTGCTCTTGCTTCCCTCATTTCTGACTCCTATGTGTGTGACTTGGGAGAGCATTCACAGGACTTGTGAGAAGAAGATGACCTCTGGCTGCTGAGAAAGGAAATATAAAATAAAATAAAATAAAATGCTGGATTTCCATTTCTACAGAGATGTTTTAAACAGCTGCTGACACTGTGGGAGACCTGGAAAGCCTCAGGGAATCATTCTACCTTGTGCTTGATTTAATTAAAAATACTCTGCAAATACTTTGTAAAAATTTAAACGTACAAATTATGAAATTGGGGAGAGAGGCCATGATTGGGTGATATACTCAATATCTCTTCGTGGAAATATTGCCCATTACTTTATTTATATAAGTATTACTTTAGCTAGAAAACAATGTGAAGGGTTTTGAGGGTGGGGGGAGGAAGCCTTAAAACTAAGCAAAGCTTGATGTTATGTCGGCAGGCCTGGGCTAAATAATCATCATGCCGTTTTCTAGCTGATGTGTGCACCTGACCCATAATGTCTGTTAATCGTAATACGAAAGAAAATATAGTGCACCTGCATAAGGTGGAAGGAAATTGCACTCTGTTTTGGTATAATTTTAGCATGGTCTGCCTCTCAGCAAGGATGTTTGTGTGCTCTGTAAATAATAGTTTTAAATCAAGTCCAGTTGAAGCAGTTAATGTTCTTGCTTTGCAGAAACTTGTTCCCAATAGGTATGGTACTCTTGCCTGGGAAAGCAGTGATTGGCAGGAAATGTGGACGAGGACATGGGAGCTGCAAGTCTCTGGGCCTCAACATTCTTGTCTATACCATCTGAAATAAGATGATGTCAAGGGACTCATTCTAAGCCAAGTCATTCCTTCCAATAGTTGCTCTTATATTTTCTTGGCAGCAGTATTAGCTAGATTCTTAGGCCAACTTGGCCATGCTGTCACTGCTGCTTTGAGTGGCCCACTGAGCTGTGCTCCCACTGCCTGTGTGGGCAGCTAATGCATCCATCATAGCCTGGCCTTGGGCAAGAAGGGCTTCTCTGGGAAGAGCTTATGGAAAAACTGCAGTGCAACCCTGACTCTTGCTGCTTCCGTTTCAGTGGAGCCACTCCAGCTTTATTGTGAACAACTGCTCAGAAATGTGTAATATTTTGTACACTCAATATTTATTTTTTAGTACTGCTCAGTGTATCTATGATGTGTAGCAGCTTTACTGGCATTGTATGTTGAATGTCTCAGCTGCTCTGAACTTTCCTGTTTGGCTGGCTGGGGGATGTCAAAACTAGGAAAATATAAATGTCAATTATTTGGTGTAGAGAAGTCTATTTTAGTGAATTAAGTTGTTAAAAATGTGGATCTAAATTCACATTATACTTGCTGGTGGCTTTGGTGGTGTGGTTTTTTGGTGTGTTTTTTTTTGGGGGGGGGTGTTGGTTTGGGCTTTCTGGCTGATTTCAAGTGCCATGCTAAGTGCTTTCGCTGTTCTTAATTTCTTACTAGATGAAGGACTGGTTTGCAATCTGCTTTAACTCAGTGCCTCTGAGGCAGGTAATTTTTCAGTGGAAATTAACTGTGGATCATTTGAGAGGATCATTGCATGTTTAAAGAATGTTAAGTCCCAGTTGCTTGCTTGTGCACCAGATTTAAGTATGTTTAGTCTGAGAGCAGGATGGCAGACAAGGGAGACATTGTATGAAGAGGTGCAGGTCAAGCAGAGATAGCCACAGAGACTGAAACACCAGAGTATTGCTATTACTGTACTATTACTTGTATTGCTATAGCCTCTAAAAGATATGTTGAAGGGGGGGGATTTTTGAGTTCATGTAAACAATAATGGAGTAATCTTTACCTATTAAATTGACATAGCATCCACAGTTTACAGCCACTGAGAATCTGGACTAAAATTTTCTTTAAAAAATTGGTTCTGGTAAAGCTACATATTCAGATAAAACTTTCATAAGAGAGAGAAGGTAGCTAGCAAAACAAGCAATAAATGTTGAATTGCAGAAAATAGTCTCTGGAGCCTTTGAAATGTAAACTTTCTTTAGGAATTCAGGATCCATATGTGTAGGAGGTCTTCTGAACAATCTGGCCAGCACTTCTGGGTATATATACTAATTTAACTGTCATTTGGTGCCTAATAGTCTAGTTCTAGTAAGCTGACCTTTTGACTAAATTCATCACTACAAAATGCCAGTCTGGAATCCTTGCTCATGGAAGTGAATGAATTGAATACATACTGAGTGTATGAAGGGTTTCATTATACAGAAGCTTTAGAAGAACTGAAACAAGCAAAAATAATCTCCCTCTCGTCCCTGCCCCCTCTCCCCACCTCCCCCATCCCCTGAGTTCTCCAGTCAGATATATGATTCAAGTACAGACTGGCTACAGTTGTATTTTCTGTAGCGTGTTTCTTGCAGACCCCTGGCAAACTTCATTTGCTGGCATAGGCAAGTCCAACTTGCATTAAACTTAGCAGGAGCTGTGCTGACTGAACTTGGCCCTCTGCCTGCAGAAAATTAAATGCATTGGCAGGTTAGCCAGAGGAAAGTGTTCTTCTATATGGGGTGCTCAGCACTCATTCTGAGGTACTCTGGGCTTGTGGAAAAGAGAAATGTTCCAAAATCAGGCCTAGCCAGGAGCTTGGACAAATTGCATCTTCTTTTTTCCTCTCTGTATTAAACACTAGGAAGCCTGAGAACTTTGCAAAGCATGGTCACAGGCAGGCTCTGGGTGCACAGTTAGCCTTACCTGCACCTTGGACTTCATGTTTGTACTCATAAACAGGAGAGAACTACTTCTTTATTTAGTTTTTTGAGGCACGGGTTTGACAGTGGACATCAAAGTCATGGTGTCAGCCTTTGTCCAGGTATGGTGGTCACACTAACATGTATACAGCAGGGATTCTAACGTGTGTGTTCATGCATAAAAGCACACACTTCAGTCCCTAGAAAAAGTGGAGGAATATGTAAACAGCTGTTTAAATCTAAGACTCTACCTGAGTTATTGCAGTGTGATCATGCATCTCCCTTCTTAGCTGTTTTAGCCCCAACCTGCACTTCTCTAGCTTGTCCTTTATTTGATTATTTTTGGGAAGCAGTCCTGTTTCTGAAAGTGGGGTGGGCAGTTAGTAGTATAAATCCCATTACAAATAAGTGGGAATCAGAACTGCTCATGCTTTGTTGGTGTAATTTTTTGTTGTTGTTGTTGCTTTTGGGTTTTTTTGTTTGTTTGTTGTTTTATATTTTGTGTTTAAAAAACACCATCAAACAAATGTAATTTTGTGTTACTTGAAATCATGCTTAAAAAACAGTAGTTCTAGAAGATTTTAGTAACCAGCATTTCTTGCATTGTATGATGACTTACTTATGAAGTGGGTAGAATTGTATTATCTGGAGTTGCAACACTTCAGTCTCAGAATGTTTACAATAAAAATCTGATGTTGACAAGTATTGTGGAGTATATTTATTCTCTTGCTGTGGATTAAACAATTGATTCTGAAAGATTAAAATGCCCAACCTGCCTTCTTGCACACTTCTGTTTTGCCGTGTCAAACAATATAAAATGAATACTGCACTTCCCTCTATCTAATTGAATAATTTACTGTAAATAGCTGTCATTTACTTTAGAGCAGTAGGGGATCATTAGCCAAATGGATGTGAGTAAGTCATGCCTTTAATGCGTTAGAGGGGCCTAAAATGGAATCATCTAAATGGAACCATCAATACAGCATGCTGAATTAAGTCAGAGGCACTTAAAGCTTTAAGCCCTCTTTCTTGTAAATTACATGCTCCTTCGGCAGAAAGGTAATCGAGAACTTGCATAAAATATGGTATCTTTGTTTCAAAGCTTTATTTTTAATGAATAAAATAGTACTATTTAGTAACATGATTAGTAGGTAGAACTGTGTTTTGGATTTCCCTTGTTTTAATTACCTCCCTCCTCTCTGATTGAAGCCTTCTTGCTTGCTAACAGCTACTTGTGCTGACTAATATTGGCTCTGTTCCGTAAATAAGTAAGATGAGAGGTAATAAAATATCTTTTCTTGACTTTTATGGTTATATGACCTGATAATTATTTCCAGAAGTTGGTATTTTGTGTATGTAATTTTAGAAAGATGCCAGTCAATCTTAACTCCTAAATGTACAATATGTATTTTGGCTGAAGTCAGTGGCAGGGCTGTCAGGTGCTTAAATGCATCTGTCCTTCTCATAGACCCCTCTTGGCCCCATCTAGTTCTTTCATTCAGTTCCCCGTTATCCTGGAAAAGGTTGATTTTCAGTTAAAATTGGAAGCCATACTTTCAATGACATTTAAGAGGATGACTCAATAGAGGTAGCAACTGTCTTGAGGTGTGAGGCTTAATTTAAACATTGTTTTAATTGTAATTTTTGTAGCTCATATTATCCGTAAGAATGTTATTTTTTTGAAGTTTATTGAGGTCCCTCCAATCTCAACATTCTCTGATACCAGCTTCTGTGTCTCAGTGACTTTGTGGGAACAAGTGGTGCATGTTTTAGAAAAAAGTCCTTTCCCTTCTGAGTTTTTGCTTGGCTCTGTTTTATTCTTATAATCTTCTCGGGATTCTACAACATTAAGGTTTCTGACCTATTTTTCCACATTTTTTCCCTACTGAGTTCATAGTCATCTCCTGTCAGTGGTCAACCATTTCACTTTTTAAAATATATATTTTTTTGTGCACTAGGAATTCCACTCACATATATGAACTCTTCATTTCTTGGAATTAGATTTGGGCAGATACTTTAAAATCAAGTTAAGGTTCAAGGGCTGTAAATAAACAAAACCCCTTCATTCTTGATCCCCCATTATTGCAAATTTAATCTGCTACTATGCTGAGGAGAGCAGAAAAATTTGATATGGAATTTGATATCAGAATATGGGGAGGTTAAATAACTTGCTGCTTGGCTGGGAGGAAGTTGGTGACAAACCTTGCTGTGGAAAGCAGAATTATATCCTTATTTTCATTCACTAGCTGTAATCATTGCCCTATGTTTCCAGTAACCATTTTTTTCCACTTCTTACTGAAATGTTTTCCTTTTTGGTTTTTTTTTAAAGGTAAATTCATCTTGTGCTTTGAAACTTTTCAGAATCTGCTTATGAACGGCTTTCACTTTTATTGAATGAGTCATGAGTTGAAAGCTCTGTCCTGTAGTTCCTCCATGAGTAATGCTTAGCATTTTCTTGGGTTCTCTTTTAGAAGACTATTAAATTAAAAGAAGAATCTGTTTTTTGATATCTTAATGGACAATTAGATGGCTGGGTCTCAGAACAGATTTACATTTACCATTGCAGGAACTTAAATATTTTCCTCCAATTTTAGAATGTCACTTTTTGCTTGCATGTATATGTCACTGGCCATAGCTCTTACTTCTTTAAATAAATAAATACGTTTTGGTTTTTTAGGACTGCTGTGGAAGTTCTGATTCTGCTTTTGAGGACAGTTTTTCGCTAAGGTCTGTATTGACAGTAGTTACCATACCTGGCCCATGTACAAAAGCCTGAAGTTACCTATTTAACATGAAAGTTGTGGTAATGAATATAGGTGGTATGTGGCATCAGGAATCCTATTCTTTCACCTGAGCACTGACTGAGAGAGGTCATGGGTTGTTCCCATGAAACTTCTGTGCTGAGTGTAGTCCAAATACTTTGTACTAGCAAGTGCAGTCCCTAAGGAAGGTGGGGAAGAGTGTCTCCCTGACTGCTCAGATGGCAGATCCTTCCTCTTGGATGCCAAGGCACAGGCACATCAGTAGATGGGTATTGGCAATATCTTCCATGTTATTTGGCATGCCTGGCCCTCAAGTATTTACTGGTATAACATAAGTGCAGTTGGCACAGGCAGTTCTTTGGATCCAGTTGATGTAAGTGTTTGATAGTTGATAGCATCCCGAAGCTTAGGCATCCTGAAAGTAACAAAAAACATATTTGCAGGTGGAATATACACTGTCCCCATGAGGGGTTACATATATGTATGTTCTCTTGCTGAGGCCAATTATTGGCTTTGGCTGCATTTGGCGATATTTGAAGATGATGTTTTTTTATAGATGAGCAGAGTTTTCTGAGGCTGACCATGAAAAATTGAGATGTATGAAACTTGCAAAAGCAAAATTCTCTCTAGAGGTGGTAGCTGTGAAAATGCTGATATTTTAATAGTCAAGTGAGCTCTCTGGAGATATTCAGAGTTGACTTGGTTACTCTTGCAAGTGGTAGATGATCTGTCTCACAGTCCACGTAACACAAGTAACAACAGAAACAAGCCTGAAGATTGAAGTTTTTAGGGCAATGGATTAGCTCTGTGACCTCTAGTAAGTCTTAGTGCATTTGCACAAGAAATGCTCAACACCAGATTTCTGGGAATGGAAGTTCATGGAGAACTTTGATGCTTAAAGGTGTCCTTGAGTTTGACTTGTCTTATGTGCCTGGAGAGTTAGTGCACAGGCTTGTATTGGAAGCGTGTGAATGGACTGCTTTCCAAATCTGAAACTACCGTGTACCTGACTTTCAGTGAGGTACTAATGAGTAAGTACTGCAAGGCTCAAGCCAAAACTGATAAAAAAACCCCATGGTCACAGTTATGTTTTTCTGTGGGGAGGAAAAATCAAGTCTGAAATCTGAGCGCTCCTAAGCCTAGTGATTAGAAATTAATTGAATGTGGCTGCTAATACAAAAGATTGGTTCTGGGACCTTTACTTCGAACTAATTCTGGTGTATGTATCTACTTCTGCTATCAAAACTCATAATACTAATGAGAAATATTTATCAAAATATTATCCTTTTTCTGCATTGAAACTGGTAGTGTTTAAAAAACAAATTCTCTTCTTCAATATCACTTTTTAGAAAATCATAAGAACAAATAAAACAGCTGTCCTGGAACAGACTGGAATTGTGCACTCAAAACTTGCATGCTAGTTCCTTTGTGTAAGATGCTGCTGAACATCAGCTGAGAAGCACACTCAGTTACTGTAGCTCAGTACTGTAGCTCAGCTGACAGATGCAACTATGTGTGTGTGTGGGAAGGCAGGTGGAGAACATTAAAAAACCCCAAACAAAGCCTCAATGCAAACTAACAAAGAAATCAAAAGTCGCCCTGCTAACACCACCCACCCCAAAAAGAACAAAGAAAAAACAACCAAAACCTAAAAAAATCCACCAAACAAACAGAAGAATGAAACCAATCCCAAAATGAGAACTCTGGCATTGCATCAGATAATAGCATTTGAACTTTTTCACTTGGCCTTCTGGATCTCTGCAGTGAGAGGCTGGGGAGTGCTCTTGACACAGAGTTCAGCACATTGACTTGAAGTAGGCTTTGTGCTTTCTGGTCCAAGCTGTTCCCAAGCACAACTTGAGCTCTGGTGTAAATCTATCCTAATGTGTACAGGCTGCAAGTCCCCCTGAGCCTTTAAATTAGCTAGGGATTTCAGATGTGCTCTGGTCATGTTAAACCTGCCCCTGAGACACTGAATACAGGAACGATCCTACAGAGCAGCTCTGCCTTTAGTCCTGCTGGAGATACCTTATCTGCATTGCTATTACAGCTTTTTGGTTCCTTCATGTTTTCTGCAAAGGACAGAGGGAGAAGAAAATGTCTGATGACTGGATACTCTTCCGCGATGGTTAAAAAATAAATGCAGTATTTACTCCTTAAAAAGAGAAAAATTCCACTGCTGCTTTATTACTCTACCTATGTGGAGAATTATAATGACTAGGCAATGTTGCTCTGTTAATAGGCAGTCTGAAAGTGTTAATTTGTTATTAAAGAAAGAAAGCAGGAAATAGGAACACTTAAATGTTGCTGTAGGCTCCAATATTCATATTTTTCTGTATAGCTAATTTCATAAACATACTTTGATCTTATTTTTTGTTTTTATAAGAAGTTTGTGTTTGATTACATAATTTATTGTTCCTATGTAGAAAAGACATGCTTAAAAGTAGAGGTTACAATTAGTATGAAGAGAGCTTAGTGGAGAAAAATCACTGTTCAAAGAGCCTGGATCCTTGAAGGTACATAGCTCAACCAGACTTTCCATTTTCCTTGGTGTGTGTTGGCTCATCTTGTATACTTGTCAATAAATTGGGTCCCCTGTGCTTGTATTCTGTTGGGTTAGCTTATTAGCAGGCAATAGTTTGGGCATCTCTTATTTCCTTTCTTACACTCTAACTCTCCTATATAGTGCTCTGATGTTCTTTTCTTTCTTTTCCTCAGTATGTAGAGGAAAGGGAAAAAATATGATAGATGTTAGTGGTAGAAGTAGCAAGTTTATTGGTCATTCATATAGAGAGCTTGTTCAATGACTAGAGTGACCTGTTCTTGGCCTTGTGTGTTTATGTTGACTTCTAGGTAAATATGTGTTTGTGTTGGCCTAAAGCTACTTTTAAGGTCTTTAGATTTATGACAAAAAAGGTGCAATTGGATGTTAACTCTGTAAAATGAAAACCTTAATGGCAAATATAGTGAAAATACCACCACTGTTTACCATTCAACGCCTTGTGATACTTCCAATAGAGACTCAGTTAGTGTGTGCTGTGATCTGAATTAATAATATTATTTTGCTCACCTCTGTTAAAATGTCAGATTTTTATTTTTATTTTTGTTGTTCTTTAGAGGAATATCAATGTAAGTCAAGATGCCGTTTAGACTACCTGTTTAACTGGAATGGATATTAAGAAAGATAAAATCCTTCCATTACGGTAAGGAGATCATATACAGTCATGTGCAAAGGTATTATTGATGTATTTCCTTGCAACAACTGAGCTACCTGTGTAGCTCCTTACGCTTTTCCCTTCTCTGAAGTTGTTAAAAACAATGTTATCTTCTTGATGTGTTTATTTAGTATTCCTAGTATTGAACTAGGAATATTTGGTTTCAATTTGTACTTGTCTCACATTCAACTTTGGCTAAGTTAACTTCTTGTTTCTCTATTTCCTGCCTAGATAGGGAGAGGATTTTCTTTTCTCTTTTAATTTTAAGCTCCTTTTGGATTTTGTTTTTTTTTTTTTTGTAGGGGAAGTAATGCAGTTACAGCCCAGGATTCATTACACTTAGAAGCCTCACGTTAACAAACAAGAGAATACCCTGATATTCTGTTGGCACTTCTGCGCAGCGTAGTCTACACTTGTACAGGCTTGTATAACAATCTCCGCTAACTACCTTTTTGTGCCCTACATAATGGCTCGTTGAAAAAACAGCCCTTTTATTTCTGATCTAACACAGAGAATGGCAAAACAGAAGATCCTACCTCCTGTTGAGGAGAGAAGATGAAATCCCTTAAACTGGATGTTGTTTGCATGTGGCTATGGTGTCAAGGGAAATCAGACCAAGTCAGGGGCTTTTCACTTGAATTTATTTATTTGCAATCAACACAAACCTGTAATACAGGTGCTGGGGGAAGTACAACAGAGCTTCCCATCTGTCCTCAGCAGCCACTGCTTTCGGGGAGACCCGTGAGGCTGAGGTGATGGCGGCAGTCGTTTCCTCACAGTTCTCATCAAGGTGGCTGCAGCCTCCTTGCAGTCCCCCTCGTGGAGGCTTCAGACCCCTCCTGGGCTCAGCCTCGAAGCTGCTGCTGCCATGTTAGTGCTGTTTCGGCTGGGCTTACCTCAGGGCTGTCTGGAGCCAGTTCCAACTGGTGGGCAGCAGCTGGGAGTTCCGGTGCGGTGGGCCCTCAGAGCCACATCTGTGAGGTAACCAATCTGCAGCTGGTGGGTCCTGCTGCTGCCTTATATCTAGATGATGCGGATTAAAATAAAACCTAATACACATAGAGAGCGGAGGGAGATGTTTTTTGGTCTGACAGCTGCTGAGTGTCTCCAAGAGGAAAACCCTTGTACCATGTAGGGGCTGTTGATGCAGGCGCCGCCATGGCTGAGAGTAATCACAGTGAGGAGAGCCAGTATGCAAACCAAACAGCTAAACCCTGTCTGTTTCTCTTCAGAAACACCTCCGGAACCAAGAGGTCATGACCAGGAACAGGGATGCCCTTATTTGAATTGAGATTTGTGTTGGTGCAGGTGATGTTAAATTCGCTGTTTGGTTTATTTTAAGAAGGGAGAGGGAAAGCACTATGCAGCCTATCAGAAACCAAGGGAAGTGTAAATACAGGGAATTGTACTTCTCGGCATTTCATGGTAGCAAGCTGCATTAATGCAGCTCTGAGCACCAATAAACATTTTTATATGGTCATTATTCCGTATCACATTAAAGATAAAATATAGCCCTGGAGTACACCAACTTGCCACCTGTTGTTCAGTTCCTGAACCTCAAAAGCAAATTCTTTTCCAGTGAAACTGCCTGTAAAATTCTAATTGCTAGAAATGCGGCCACTAATCAGTTTACTCCCATAATACTGCCATCTATATACATTGGTGTGCTCCCTCAAGAAGGGGAGATTTTAAAGACTTTCACTGATTTTTGTTTTTTAAAAAGATACCAATTAAGTGTTTAGTTCAGTGGCTTTTTGACAAAAATAATTTTAAGGGGGGAGGGGAGAAATATTAAAATCTGTAATGCCCTTCTCTATTATCTGTTTAAAATGCAGTTTGTGATGATGTGAATGCTATCTTTCTAGAGATTTTATATCTAAATGGGAATGCTTGCTTATGATACATTGTAAGAAAACCCATGCCTTAGCAAAAGGACTACCTGTAATGCATGTGATGACATTTCTAATCTGTGTCATGGAGAAAACTGGGTTACCTGGGTAACATTGTCTATGCTTCCCATCCCAGTTCAGTCAGATCTTCTGGTTGCATTGCAGATATTCTACTTAGTGTGTTTGCATATGATCCACTTGCTAAAACAAAGAAATTGAATGAGCTATCTGACATCCCTTGCTTTAAAAACAGATTTTTGCATTGTGGTTATTATAAATTAAAAATTGTATATGTTCAGGGAGAGTGTTCTGAAGGCTCTAAAACCAGAAAGTAAATGAAAGACTCGATCTCTGTATGCATGTGAATGGGACTGGCTTCAGCTATCTTTCTTACTTTTTTTATTTCTACCCCCCTCCCCCATAGTATTTGCAGTTAGCAATGTTGCAGTTTTTCTGTCTTAACATTTACAAAGTAATGTTCTTTATCTGTATGCTTCAGGATAATCTGTTTGAATTGAGACAGGTTTTTATTGGCTTCTCTTCCTTATCCCCTGTATGTTTCTAAGATATAGCTGTATCCAGCAAGGCAAAGATGAGAAAAAGAGAACACCAAAGTAATACAGGCTTTAGTTTGCATGAATATAGATTTTAAAATGTCATGTGTATTTATATTGTATAATATAGTACACACACACACATATATATATATCTTTAAGACCAGGTTGGATGAAACTTTAAGCAACCTGCTTTAGTGGAACATGTTCCTGGCAGGGGGCTGGAACTAGATGATTTTTATGGTCCTTTCCAAACCAAAATGTTTTGTGATTCTGTGATATATAAAAAGGGATATTGTCAAAGATAGACTTGTTTAAAATGAGCTCCTCTCACTTCAGAAAATAGAAAAGGTAGGAAGAAATATGCATTAAAAATAAAACCCTGTATAAGTGAAAATGGATTCATACTTCAGCTTGCAATTGAAGTGTAAGGCATAAACTACTCAGCAGTATTTCCTCTTAGATTATTGATTCTGCAAGAGCAGCTACCATGAATGAACTATGCATGTAGTGCCTGTTCCCACCTCTTTCTCATCTAGTTTTAATTTTGCATTCTAGGAGTGTGGTACATACATCTGTGTATGTGATCCCATGCTAATACAACCCATTTTAATGCATTATTTTAAGAACTCTTAATGGTTTTATATCTGCCTAGATTTGTGACACCCATCTTAATTCTGAGTTGGCTTTTACTATTGTAATTAATTCATGCCTATATAAGCCTGTTATAATGTGAAGCAGCAATGGGATCTTGAGTCCTTAAATGGTTAGTGTGAAAAACTTCTGATAGACCAGATGTGTTGCTGAAGGACAGAGTGTATGTATTTACTTTCTGACCTATCACATAAAAGCTGTCAGAATTTTGCTCTTAATTTGATTTGTAGCATTCCATTAACAGTTATTCTGTGTACCAGGAGAATAATAACTAACGATTCCCAGACTCCCAGAATTATAAAATAAGGACAGGCACTCTTCAGCAGAACAGAGATTGTCCTGTGCTACAGACAGGAGCTCCTCATATTAATCAAGTGCTATCTAGTCTGAAATGACTTTTAGCTAATGACTTCTTATTCTCAGGTTAACCATATTATTTATAGGTAACATGTTCTTCTCATTCTAGTGATTATTAATTATCAAAGGCTAGATGCATGGATTTCTGTCTTCCAGAAAGAGAAATTATGCTCTTGATTGACCTTATTTTAAGATATTCTCCATGTTGAAATTATGATCTTAGGGGTTAGAAATGGGGTGGCAGAAGTTCATGGGCTTTTTTTGTTTGTTTTAAGCCTTTACAAGGGTGGATGTGCGTGCAGTGAACAAGCTCAAAAATATTATTTTAAGTGTGTGAATTTCAGGTCTTAATTACTCAGCATTTTGTGATGAAGAGCATCTTTAGGGCCATCAATAGTAGCTTAAATGAGTCACACTTACTTCTGCTTGAATATGTGCTGGTACTGTGATGCTTTTGGATATGGATGTATTTCTGTTGGAATTCTGACTACTAGAATCCTTCTAATTTCTGGCTGGTTTAATATAAACTAACATGTTGAATGATGGAGAAGGAATTAAACTGGGAGATTTTAAAGATGGAATTTGTCATTTCTGCTAGAAAACATCATTTGTAGGATACCAAAAAGCTACTTTGCACTGTAGAAGCTGCTCACCAATGCATACTTGAGCAAGAGGAAGCTGCCAGCAGGTAGTTCCTGTAAGGCAGAAGGAGCCTGCTGTTGTGGAAATAGGGGTTTAACAGCTCCTAGCCACATGATGTGCTAAGGAGGCATTTCACGGCTTTCATAGATGCTTTCAAGCCTGGTGTAAATTAGGATGAGACTCCTCCTTCTTTAACTTATGGGTGGAATTATTTAACTGTTCTTTAAGCTGTTTTTAGTTCTCTCTGTCCTCAACACCAGGGCTTGGCTATTGTGCACAAACACCTCTTCTTGGTGGTGTGTCTTTTCGGTTGGTTGGTTTTGGGGTTTTATGGTTTATTTTTTGTTTGTTGTCATTGGGTTGTATTGGTGGTGGTGGGGGGGGTAAGGTTTTGGGTTTTTTTTTTTGTTTAGGGTAGTTTTTTTACCCATGAAGGTCACATCTTCTACTGACACTGTTTTTCCTGTGAGCAGTGCTTACATGCTGTTTCATGTGTGATGCTTTGTTTCTGTCTTGTCTAGTAGTTCTCTGAAAGAACATTTTGGCTGACTGTCCTCTATGGGAATGAAATGTGGTTTGTGGTCTGCTTATCTACATCTATCCAGTAAACATGAGGAAACAACATTTTAAAATCTAATTCAGTGTTGACATGACAAATGTCAAAGAAAGATGAAGGACAGGGAGAAACTGTCTATATCTAATTCCACATGCACTCACTGATGTCTATGGGAAGAGTTAAACCAATTATAAGTCATTATCTATAATCACAGTACAAGTCTATGTGCAGAAATTTATGTAAAATTCTATATAAGATATTAAAAAAACCCTTATAATAGTCCAAGAGTGACTATTTTATTTCACCTTAAGTGTCACCCAGGCTTGTACCAAAATGACCAATACTGTGAACTACAAGTAGCATTATTTTTCTGTACAAGTTTCTCAACAGCATCTCTGATCAGCTGTGTGCCTCGATCAGTGGCCACTGAAGCCAGGGGAAATAACCATTAACTTCTCCTGGACAACTTTGCTGATATCGGCTATTAGTATGTATACACTTCAAAAATGTGGGTGCATGTATATACATGTGTAGCATATAACAAAGTGTATGTATATGTTTTTATGCAATTAAGTCAGAGGAGCATCTTTCAAACAGTTATTAGGAGCAAGGTGTCTGACTTCAGGCACTGTTTCAGATCTGTAGCTCTGCTTGCATTCACAGTGTTTCCACCATCTGTGAGGAAGCAGCCTTTGGAAAAGGTTAAGACATGTCTCAATCTTGTAACCTTGAGTGCATGCAACCTGTTCTGGTTTGGGTTGTTTGTTTAGTTTTTGTGGAAGACAAAATATTTGATACTCTGAAAGCTTTTTGCTTTGGTTTGAGGTGGTGTATAGTAAATATCCTAAATAGTTATATTAGGAGACCTTCCTTTTAGAAATGTTGTCTAGAATTCAGTGCTGTGTTGTGGCATTTAATAAAATAAAAAGCAACATTAGCTAAACAGAAGGGTTCATCAGTCCTGTCAGGATCTTTACTAGGAAATACAGTTGCCTTTTTCTTACTGGGAAAAGTGAACGAGAACCCTGAAAACTGAACATCTGTATTGAGCACCATGATTTCCCAGCGTATGCAGGAGCCATTCTGAATATGACCCTAAGCTTGTTACCGTGTCAGTCACTGGGTCTCCCACCTCTTCTGTAGTCATGGGTTTAGGTGGGCTAGTGTGGCACCTTTCTGTCTCTTGGCAGACTTCCAGGTGCTTGGGAAGAGCATTGCATCATGTTGTCAACAGTAGCCATGGGCTTAAATATTTGAGCTAATATCTAATTGTAGTGTAGGCTGTTTGGTTAAGATACTGGTGCAGCATTTTGTATTTGTTCCTGGAGCATAAGTGACTCCAAGTAGGAGCTGATCTTGTTTTTAAAGGTTCTTGGCCATAATATAAATATGTGTTTTGTGGGAAGGCAGTGAATAAAAAACTGCATTTTTGTCAGATTTCTAATTTATGGGGAACAATGACATGCAATAATCTAATTTATGTCTGTGTACACTGTCACTGGTCACAAGTAATGGAGTACAAGCAGATGTTTTGATTTGTATGAATAGAAGTTGTTAGTAAGCTGGACTAATGGTGAAGTAGCTTGAGTTGCCAGAGGGAAGATGTGATTTTGTGTTGGTAGCATAAGAAGGTAAATCCTGTGCCTGATGCTGAGCAGAAAAAGATAGCTAGTGTCAATGGAGTCTATACTTCTGCAGGCTGAAAGACTATTTTCTCAGTCCTTTACACACTAGGATGTAGGAGAGGAAACTTCATCTTGGAGATTAAGATTTTATGCAGATGTGTTTATCTTTGATTAATGGTATCTTCTCCAAATGAAGACAGCAGTAATCATGATAGTTATTGGAAGTAGCCCATCTTAAGTGTTTTTGATAAAGACAAAAAAGAATCTACTAGTAAAAATAAATGAAGATAGCCTGTTTATTCCAGTTGTTAATGAAATCTCTGCATCATATGATAATGCTTTCAAAAAACCACCAAAATAGTAAGCTTGCTTTTCAGATCTTGATGTGTCATGGGAGCAGAAGGATACATACTAATACCTTCATACTTGGGCATATGAATTTTCAGGCAAAATCTATCAAATATCTGCCATTTTGTTAAATCAGAGAATTCAGTAACACACCACCTTTCTTATCTAAACAGATTCTTCTCACAGATTTCAATATACTGCTTCACAAGATGCATGGCCTAAGATGATTCAGGTTAGCACCACTGCAGAAGTAAGCAGGTGTCTGACAGTGGACAGAGCATATGAATACATCACTTTGGTTGTAACACTTTAATGTACTCAGGACAGTTTGTGAGATCGGGGCAGGGAGAAGGGACAAGAACATACATTAACAATGAGATCAGTTTGCTTGGAGAGACACTGAAGACCAGCTTGTGTCAATTAGGAACAATTTAGAGTGGCAAATATCTTAAATGTTGGCTGACTCAGCTTGCAGAATGTAGACAATAACCAAATGATGGAATTTCAGTAGTGGCTACATCAAAAACATTCTGCCTTAGCTGGTGACACAAACAGCATTGATTTCCTGTGTAAAATATTTTCTTCAAGAGTGAGAGCTGTTGATCTTGGGATTTTCTTTGGATCTGCAAAACCATAATTTTTCCTACCTTTCCTGTCTCTTTTTCCAAATTCATTCATTCATTTCTTAGTTCTTCTTGAGTCATGGATTAAACTTTTTCCTTCAAATGTATCCTATTATTACATTAGTTTTCCTCTAGCCAGGTAGGTGAGTGGGAATGACTTCACTTTTCTCAGTAGAACAAATCCTCCCTGGCTTGTGTTGAGAATATATGTTGATCTATAGTAAGTAAGGCCCTAATGTATGACAGGAGAAATTAAAAGTAGAGGGAGAGAGGTGGCACTTTTTATGTGTGTGTGAAAATGAGGAGCTTCTTCCACCTTTCTTGCTTCTTTTTATGACAATAGTTTGGATGTGTCTCTTAGTTACCAGGTAGAAAGGAAAAGCATGGAAGAAAGATATATAGAGCTTTTCAAACTGATAGAAAAAGAAACTTGTTTAACATGGAAGGACCCCGTACTTCAGTGACTTAGACTTCAAGGGCCTTTCACTAAATGTAGTACTAAATGATCCTGAAATCACATGAGCATACACTTGCTTTCTCTTGCAGTCTTTATCATAATAACCTGAAGAATTACAATCATGCTAATAGTTCAGGTTAATTCAAAATAAATGATGCTAAATAATAACTTAGAAATGTTCAGCCCAGATGGGCATGATCTGTGCAGTAGTTCAGGAAGTTCAGGTATATGTGGACCTTGTGTTGCTTATGTTCTTAATGGCCTTGGTTATCTGTTGGAAATGTGTGGTAGCCTGAGGGAGAGGCTTTTAAATTGTTTATAATGAGCTCCACAGATCAGTAGGAGAATGCTGTCCAGGGTGGCATGGCAGAGGTTTAGATTTGCTATAGGGAAGAAATTCTTTACTGTTAGGGTGGTGAGGCACTGGAATGGGTTGCCCAGGGAAGCTGTGAATGCTCCATCCCTGGCAGTGTTCAAGGCCAGGTTGGACAGAGCCTTGGGTGACATGGTTTAGTATGAGGTGTGTCTGCTCATGGCCGGGGGGTTGGAACCAGATGATCTTAAGGTCCTTTCCAACCCTAACTATTCTATGATTCTATGAAGAGGCCTGAGTTTCCCTGTGTTTACTAAACAAGTGTTTGTTTTCTTTCTAGATTCCAGCTTATGGAGAAGTGCATGTAAGAACAGGATAAATATGGCTTTTAAGGGTGAGGACCACTTAGATTCCCTTCCATTACCAGTTCAGCGGTAAGTGGTGTACTCTGTCATCCAGGCTTGAGTGCTTAAATGTCTCTATGGCTGCAGCTGCACTTTCCTTTGAGAATCCAAATATGCTTAAAACCTCACTTTTAATGTGGAAATCTGGAATGCATTTCTCTAGGCATTTGCAAATTTGCATACCTGAAGTCTGGTAAATTGTGACAGTGAATATGCAGCCATCATTTTAAATGGAGGAACATGTTTGCAGTAGACATATGACTCTATTTACTGGATCAGTTTTCTGTTATGACGGAAATCACCGGAACTTACTGTACTCTGTGAAAACTGCTGAACACTATAAATAAAAATTTCTTTAACCTGGTTGACTTTCTTCAGGTTCAGGTATATGATATTTTATATGATATGAAGCTTATAGTATAATATCTCCAGCCTCTGGTGCCCTGGTGGAACCAGAGACATTGCTGATTCTACTAATCAGCTGTTCTTAAAAATCTGGCTGTTGGTTGGCATCTAGTAGCTGTATCTGCATAGTATATTTTAATTTCAACAAAATGGACATTCCATGTAAAGAAAAAATAATACAATAACCTTTTGCATTCTCATAGAACTACAGACTTCATGTGTGGAACAACTGGTTTTGTGTTGTGTTGTTTGTTTTTTGGTTGGTTATGGGTTGTTTTTTTTTGGGGGGGGGGTGTATGGCTACTGAATGAAGAGATAAAATCAGAAATAGAAAGGATTTAAATTTCAGTCTTTCTCCTAGTCTTTGTTCTTCAGGTCAGGTTTTAACGTTTTATTGTAATTAAGTGGCTGATGACATGCAGTCTCAAAATGAGATGCTTTTCTTCATCGGGAATTTTATATTTCCTCCACCTTTTCCTACCCAAGTCTTCTAGCAGATACCTTAGTAACGCCATTAAGCTCACGGTCAAAGTAAGACTGCATGAGTATATTGCCTTCTGGAGGAAATGCTATGTGGAGGAACATAGTTTGGGGATCCCAGGTGCCAAGGTGCTGTTCATTAGATTACAGCTGTAACTGTAACTGTTCATTAGATTCTAGTCAAAACTTGCTTTGGAAATAAGTGAGTCCTAGCAGTCCTGAATAGCCAAGCATGGAGTGGACTAGAATAAACAGTATGAGGTGTCCCATTATACTTACGAGTTTCATATTTGTTCATGGGATGGAGCTATGGAATATTACTTCAGATGCACATAATAGAGAAGACAGACTAATGACTTTACCATGGAAATGCTTAGGCTAACCCAATAGTCAGATAAAGTGCTAGACATCCAGTTTAATTGCTTGCTTCTCCTGGGTTCCAGAAGCCGAATCCTGGATAAAAAGTCAAAAAAGCTGTTAAAAGCCATCTGCTGTGCCAAGAATATAGGTTGGCAAAAGGGACGGTGAAGTCTCTTATTGTAGTAGAAAACTAGCTGCAAACAGAACTAAAGGCAGTAGGGCCTGTCAATGGCAAGGGTTGATGTGGCAAGTTTTGTGTGCCAATACAAAAAATGGGGAAGTCGACTGCAGACTGGAAATGTGCAGTAGTACACAGCTCTCAAAGGTAAAAGCAACACAGAACTGAAAGCACTGTAGTATGTAAGCTAGAGATTTCTGGAAAAGGAAACTGCCTTCAGGTCAGTTCTACTGCGTTCAGGGAAGCAGAACTCTGCCATACTACATGAGCGAAACCATTTTGCCTTACATCCACTCTGCATTATTATGTATCGTAGCACAAGAAGTGATCTGGAGAAGTGACGTGTAGTACGAACTATATTCTGGCAAACAGTTTGGCTCATCAGGGCAATTCTATATGGTAAAATTCAAAAATAAATAAATACAGTCCCCTACCCCCAAGAAAATATAAAACTCTTATTTTCTACATGTGTTTTGAAAGAGAATCCTTTTGCCTTTTGATGAGGGTTATTTCAGAGAAAGCCCATGCAACAGAATGGGCAGACTGAATTTGTCAGTGGTCACAGGTGTGAAGGCACAGGGAAGGCTGGAACTGAAAATGAGGAAATGTGTTTTTAATCTGATTTTTTTTTTTTTTTCAGAAAGGACATAGTGTGCACTAGATCAATAAAATCCAGGAATTGTACGAAATGCTTTTTTTGATTATTCTTTTTAACACTCAACATAATAGCACTTCCAAAGAAATGGGTTTTATGTGAGATTAAGTTTCTCTGGATTAGATAAAGGTGTGATATGGATCCTATAGTGCTATGTCAGGTTTCAAAATACAAGATGCAAGTATTATATATTTTGATTGATCCTGCAACCAAGCCTAGAATTCCAGTTCATGCTGTTGCTTTTTGTGAGAGGGACTCAAAGGCACGTAATGTTGTGTTCTGTCACAGGGAAAAGTTAACACAAATCCAACTGATGTTAGTCCTGTGCAGCATCACAACCACGTCTTGTTTCATGTTTAGGTTAGTTTGTTTCAGAAGTAGACACATCCCCACAGAATACTTGTCTCCAAAGGAAAAATGTACCATATGTATACAGACTGATTTCAAATGTTTCCACAGCAATTCTAGTCAGTAGTTTCCCTGTCTGTATAAGGAAATTAGAACTGAGGCCTTAAGCCAAATCTCAGTGCTGCAGGAGTTGTTTACGCTCTTCTTCATCCCCAGATTTTGTGGGAATTCACAGCTTGTATTGGAAAGTCTCTAGAGTACTGAGTCACTATTCTGGTGGTTTCCTAATGTACTGAGAGACCTAATTTCTCTAATGGGCACCTAGACTGCTATGGATACGGAATTTAAAACTATACAGTATTTGATGGAGGGGAAAAGAAACCTAACCAAATTATTGCTATAGAAAATTTATTTTCCTGTTTCAAAGAGTTAGGAAATTACGATCGGAGATAGTTTTGTGTCTCAGGAGAGAAAACATTTGGAAATCAGTTTTATAAAATGAATTGATCTAGTTACTCTCCAAAAATGTCAGTAGTCCCGTGCAGAGAGCACTTCTCAGGACCATGAAAATAATGTTGTTGTCAGTGATGGCCAGTTCACTATAGCATGTGTAGTGTGTATATTTTCCTTAGGTATGCATATATATCCACATTCTGCAGTATAGCTATTTCAGTATAGCTTTTGAAAAATGTTGTGACCCTTTCCTCACATCTTTGTATTGGTATTGTTTTTCCATGTCTCTGGTGAATTTTTCCAGGTGTAAAGTCAATGTAGAAGCTGTGTTTCTCTTCTGTCCCTGCGCCTCCTCTTGTATAATAAAAGCTACTTGGCTTTTTTGTTTTCTTTAAGATAAAATTGTAATTTGCTCAGTTACTTTTCACTGTAGTCATGGTTTCTTGTACTTTCTAGATTGTATTGTAAACTAAACATTTGGGGTGCTGAATCAAGTTATTCAGCTAAATAAAAAGTGTTCGTAACAAAGTGAAACAGTACACAGTTTTTTGCTTCTTGGATTACATATTAAGTTCAGTGTGGCAATTGTGAGAAATACAGTATGATGAGGCATTTTCTAAAGAGGAATAAAGTTTTTTTTTTAATGGAAGTTAAGTAAAAAACCACCATAACTGCCACAATAAAAAAAAAAAAAAACAACCCCAAAAAAACACCAAAAAACCAAACCTAAGCCAAAACAAATCAAGCAAACAAAACCAACCTACTAAACAAACAAAAAAAAACAAACACAAAACTTTACTCTTGATGAAAGAACTTGAAATTTGGCCTGTATGTCTTGCAAGTACTCTCAGAAATGAAGTGGGTAGGGGGCAGAGAGAATTTTTCTTCCTGATCTTCAGAAATGCAATGCTGCTGGACTGCTTAATACAGTGTCTAAGCACCCTTAGAGCTTCAAAAATCAATGATGATACTGGTTGTTATGATTTCAACTCACACAAAAAGAGCAGTTCTGATTATTTAAATGTTTGAGAGTTTTTTGATTGTTTATGAAAGGTCAATACTTTGAATATGAGGACCAGGAAGATAAATCCAAGAGGTGTCTATTGTTCCTTTTTCCTGATTTCAATACTATAATTATGTGGTTTTCTGGTATAAGTTTGCATTATCATTGGGATATAGATGAGAATTTTTGCCACTCCTTCAGGTGAAGGTAATGACTCAGAGAAAGACTTTTAAATCTAGGTACTCGTGGTTAAGTCCTTTGTAGCATTTCATCTCTCAGTCTCACTTCCTCAATTGAATACCCCAATGCAGGAAAAGTTTGCCATAAGGAACTTCTGTGGAAGTGGCAAAAATAGTATCCAGGTTTCCCGTCTTCCAGTTTTTAACCAAAAGACAGTTCTTCCTCCTTTTGTTACTTTCTCCCTTTATTTGTTGAACTAAAGATCTGAGTCCTATGAAAGAACAAAATGAATGAGGTCATGCCATGCATATTTATAGCCTTAGATTGTTCTTTCAAAGGTACTATGTATCTGCAGGTGTTGTAATTTTTCTAGAGGATCTGCTTAGGTGTCCCATTATATAAATTAAGATCTATGTGCCCTCTGTCAATAAGAATGTGTTAGAGTATCTATCAGCTCTTAAGAAATCTGACTTCATTCCATTATGTCTTTTGGGGGGTTTGGGTTTTTTTTTCACCTACTTTGTTTGTCCTAAGCTTTTATTATTTCTTGCAGTGCTATTTTTTCATACCTTCATGGAGATCTATTCACCGTGCATGCACACTCAGGTGAAAAGAGCTGTACAAGCTGTAGCAACTATGTGTGATCTGCACACGATGTACGAGATGGAAATTACTGAGGGGAAAAAAGCAAACTGAATCAAGCAAACACAAACCCCTCTCTCTTCTCCCTCAGCCAAGCAAAAAAAACCCCAAAACTCAGAACAAAACCTGGGAGTTGGTGTTTGCCAGTGTTGTACACATAAATCAATACGTTCTCAAAGTTCAGATTTGAAACTTTTTCCCAGAGTAATAATCTGTGTCTCTCTAACATGCAGCAAGAGCAGGGCCTTATAAATTCTGTGAGAAGCCACTCACATAGCTGACACAGAAGCTTAGCAACACACCTATCAATGGCCCTAGAATTAAAGTAGTGTAAGGTACAGAAAGCTAAAGTAGAGGAGCCACCAAATATTTGTGGTATAAAAGTTTGAGATCACTTTGTCTTGGTTATGAGAGAAAATACTTTTCCACAACTGTATTTCTCTGTCTGATTATATGTAAAGACATGGAATTGGTATGTGGAAATTTACAGTGTGTGTGTCCACTTAGATCCAGGGGGATTTGGGGATGACTTGGGGTGGGGTTAAAGAGTGAAGACTTGCAGTAAACGAGAAAAAATTATTGATTGGTTTCAAAGTCCAAGGATAACACTGAAAGATTTAAGGAATCCGTAGTGAGAGAGGACCCAAGCCTTTTATTTTTTCCGTGCAGATGATATGAACTGGAATACCATCTTGTTACAGACTTCAGGGAATTCTGGATGGATTCATATCCAGGATGACCTTGACAAGCAGAGAGGTGGGCCCATGTGAACCTTATGAAGTTCAGCAGTGCCAAGTGTGAGGTCCTGCATGTGCATCAGGACAATCCTAAGCACAGATACAGGTGGGGCATTGAAAAGAGGAAAAGAGGCCTAGAGGAAAGAAGGGGAAGGACTTTTTATGAGGGAGTACAGCAATAGGACATGGTGGTATGGCTTTAGTCTTTCAGAGATTTAAACTAGATATTGAGAGAAAGTTCTTGACTGTGAGGGTGGTGAGGCACTGGAACAAGTTGAATAGAGAAGCTGTGGCTGCCCCATCCTTGGGGGGCTTTGAGCAACCTGTCTAGTGGAAGTTGTCCCTGCCTATGTCAGGGGGGTTGGAGCTAGATGATCTTCAAGGTCCCTTCCAATCCAAACCATTCTATGAATCTATGAATTGTTCAAAATAACTGTCAGCTTTTAAGTAAACCAAAACTTCTAAGTCTACCTCTAGACCTATAGGATACTTCCACCCATGAAATGCTGGGCACCCTGCTCTCTTTCACAATTCTGTTAAGTGCTTTGCTGCTTGTCCAGTGGGGAAAGAAGATTGATTGAAATGATGCTAAAACCTTTATGAAGCTGGAAGAAACGTTATTTGTTTGGGATCAATTAATGTTTTGACACATAATGTTTGCCAAAATTTGAAAGTTGAGACTTGAAATAAAAGAAAGAAACTAAGAATTTTGATATTGCAGAGAACACGATTTACTCGTTTTTCTGCCAAATCAGGATTTACAAACATGGAGAACTTTATGGAAGATATGGACATATAAGATAAAAAATATGGAAGTCTAAAATAGATTACTTTTTTATTATAGAAATTGAATTTCTATTAAAAAAAATCCCAAAACTTAAAAAAATATTCCTAGTAAGGAAGAGGTGTTAAGAAAAAACACCCCCAAACCCCAAAACAACATAAAATAAATAACCCAAACAAAACCAACAACAAAAATCAACCCAAACTCTCAAGCGAATGATTCCTAGCAATGTGACTTCTGTGAATTAACCTGAATAAAGGTTATTCCCTTTTATCTCATTCTGCTCTATTCTTTTTTTAACCATCACTGGGGTTGTTTTTTGTCTTCGTACTTCTTATCTACATGGCTTCTGTACTTTGTTTCCCCTTTTGTTACTAGTGTCTGTCTTCACAACATTTGCCTCTCTTTTCCTTTTTTCTTATAACACTTTGACTCCTCAAGAGTGAGCAATCTATTTGTAAGTGTGCATAACTCTGTGCTTAAGTTCATAAAACATGTTAAAGTACAAGTGCTTTAAATCCTTTGTCTAATCAGTGATTGTAGTTACACTTGTTAGACATCTTCTAAGTGCTGCATGCTTTCTCTTTCATGGTTTCCTACAGTGTCTGCTGCTGATAAGCAAGAGCTTGTTCTGTATTGCTGTTTTTTTTTACCTACATCTGTAAACTTGACTTCCTGTCTGACAACCACTCTGTGTGAAGTAATAGATAACATTTGTATTTTCTGTATGTATTTTAGACTACTTACTGTACATAAATCTTGCCCTGCTGATTTGAATTCTGCCTTCCCTAAACCCCTTTTTGTTTGGAAGATATTGGGAACTCTTGTTACGTCTCTTTTAAAACATCCAGAGAAAGACTGTGTTATTTGTAATACAAGAGCTAGAGCTGTAGAATTCCAGAGTTCAAAGTTCAGTGTGCTTATACGGCTCTCTGAGTTTTTAAAAAACACTTAAGAATGGAATACTTGCTGGGGAATTGAAAGCATTTTTTTGTTCTTTTTTGTTCTTTTTTTCTTTTTCCTTTGAGAAACCTCTTTTTGCAATAACCTGTAGGAACAGAGAGTACTACAAAAGAAAGGAAGGTGTTTTGTCAATAATGCACCTCTGCCAGAATGCCAGGTTTTTCTGAACCTTTTCATTCTGATAGTTTTATCACTGTATGTTCAGTTCTATGACATTCTGTAGAAATATATTATACTACTTTCCAGAGCTATGCTATAAAACGCTTGATGTTCAATTTTAGAAGTCACAAGAGAATTTTGGCTTTTAACCCAAAGGAAATTTGGATTTGTTCATTATAATTGCGAAGTTATGGTTACTTTAAAATGCAGAAAAATTGATGAGTTTAAAAAATCTGTTCAACTGGTCTCACTAGAACTTTTCTCATTAACATTGTAATTTCGTATTTGTGACTTACTGTTAGTTGTGAACTTCTTTAAATGATCAAGCACCATCATTCATCCTGAATCCCTCTTGTCAGGGTCAGTACCATGTTTCATAGCATGTGACACATAGAACAATGGAAGGAGGTCAAGCTAGTGGTCGTATAGTCTATCATAGAAGAAAATTGGCTGATTGTTTTCAGAATTCGTATTTTTGAAATGTGGGAGTCTATAGAAAAGTCTCTTTTTGTGTATTACAGAAATAGCAGTCCCCATCTGCCCAATGAGTATCTTGTGTCTGGGTCTTGGTATCTTTTTCAGAAAGAACCTTTGTGTTAATGTCTTTGAAATAACAGCAATAGAACCAAATTAGTAATCCTGTCGACTTTACACCCTGTGTTTAGCTTTTCTAACCATTTTTCTTATGGCTTTGACTCCATGGTTTGTGCTCCTCTGCAAATTTTCCCTAGTACTAGGCAAGGCCTTTTCAAAGAATTCGTTGTTGTTTGTGCTCTGTTTTCTTTACTTGTTTTTCTGTAGCACATTTCAGAAGAGAAGCTAATCAGGATTACAAATGTTCTACCAGTCCTGTTGGATGTCTGTGCTCTGTTTTCAGAAGAGTCTTGCTAGCTGTTTCTGTGTTTAAGGTTTTATATTGCACATGCGAGTTGTCTTTTATGCTTGTGAATCTAGCAATGTGAATGATGCATTAATTGACACAAATATTTTGATTTCTTCTAGTCTACCAAATGTTTTTACTGTGATTTGATAATTGTCTGCTTGGTGAAGTCTGCTAGTAATGTAGATGGATTTCTGGAAGTTTAGGGTATATTTGCTGAACTATCAGAAGCTCATAGAAATTTTTAATTGTGAAGTGATGATATTGTAACTTTAGTTGTTAAAATTGGAATACTATTTCAGCATTCCCTGCCTGTTATTATAATGACTTACACTTTTGTTGTGGTTTAAACCAAGTCCCCCAACTCCCGGAGAGTTAGGAAGGAGAATCCAAAGAATGTAGCCCCCACGGATTGAGATAAGAACGGTTTAATTGCTAAGGCATAACACAAAACCCCTACTGCCATTTACTACTACAAATAATAATGATACAGCAAACAGCAAGTGAAAAGAATACAACACCCCACCAGCCACCGACCCATAACTCACTCCACCCTGCCCGGCTGAGCACCGCGTGCTCCTTCCTCCATTTTTCTCTAGAGCTCCATCCCTCCAGCCTTCTCTTTCCCAGTATGCATCCTGGGCATCACGTGCTATGGTATGGAATACCTCTTTGGCTAGCCTGGGTCAGGTGTCCTGTCTCTCCTTCCTCCTGGACTCCCCTCCTTCACCTGGCTGGAAAAAAACCTTGAACAAAAACACCCTCAAAACATGCTCAAACCATGACAACTTTATACATGTTATATCATTAATAGTTTTTGGTTCAGTTTTGGCATAATCTGAAGTAAAGTATCTAGATATCTTGTTTATTTGCCAAGAAGACCTCCTAAAACCTACCGTATCAGTTTAATAGCTCCTCTGATTGAGTTGTTATGCAATAATGTTATGTTATATAACAGTTTCAGCTGTAGGTAGCTGGTGATGAAGCCACATTCTTGGCTTCTGTATTGTCTGTGGGTTTCCTGGCATCAAAGAACACTAAGCCTGAACTGCAAGTGTACTCTTTCCAAATCCTATGTATTAACTGTGGGGAAGTGGTATATAAAAGGAACCTTTCCCAGCAACTGTATGGCTAAACAGGAAACATGAGTACAGAGTAAGAAATAGTAGAGCATGACAGGCTCAGAACACTATGATAGCTTGATATGTCTGTGACATATAAGGTAGTAAAAAAAAGAGAGAACCAAGTGGTCCACCTCTTCATGCAACTCAATGAAGGGATCCTAATTTTCAAGGAAGCAGATTCACTGAATGTGCTATGCCCTGTTATGCCTGATGTATGCTTTATGCTATTGCACTGTTGCAGATTGGTAATGTTGAATATCACCTAGCAGCTGCTCTCAGTAAAACTGAAGAATGTTTTTCTGTTCACTAAAACTTTTTCCTTACATGTTATCTTTCCACTGTTTTCATGGTGGTGTTGCCTGGCAGGTGAGTTCAGTAAACTCTTTATAACTGTATCTATGACAGAGGATAATGGTTAATTTTTCATGCCTTATTATTTCAGAGGTGTTTTCCTGCAGTCAGATTTTTAAAAAGATAACTTCATTAAGGATATTTTAATGATCCTACTATGACTTGTCTTCTCAGTTATTTATTTTAGAAATATTAATGTCATACTGTGTTAAATAAAGTATTTGTTGCCTCAGTTCACATTTCCTGAGTATTTCTTCCTTACTTAATTATCTGATCTCTCTTAATCTGGTTCACTGCTGCCTGCGGATGATGGGAGGATCTTGTAATCAGTTGCTCTGTAACCTGTAACGAGCAAATTTATAAAGCCAGCAGAACAATGCTATGACTTTGTAAATGGTTTTTTGCCTTTTTCTCTTTTTGACAAACAGTATCATGATCTTAAGAAATGTGCTGGTCTGACCCCATTTTTAGTCTCATTAAATTTGCTACTGTCTGTTAGAGGCTGGATATCTGAGTTCATACTAACCCTGAGGGATTTGGAATGATGGAGTGAAATGCTTACAGGAGTTTAATATTAAGCTGAAATACAACTGTTAGCAGTACCAGATGTTTCTTTTTGTTTCTTACAGTGTTTTAGAGAATGTGATGAAGCATATAAGTGTGTGCATATGTATATGTTATTTAGGGTAATATGCCTAAAAGACAATAGATACGTAATGTTTTACTTGTGTTTAAAAGAAAAAATAAAAAAGCTTTTGTTATATTGCATGATGCTTTCTTCAGGTTTGGTTTTGTTTTTTTTTAACCTGGCTTTATGTTTAATACCTTATTGTTGAAGTTATTCCAGGGGTACAATGGAAATATAAAAAATATCTATGTTCAGAACCCAGTATTCTGTCCATCTAAAGCTAATAGGAATATTTTTTCACTAACTTAAATAACAGCAAGACTGAACTGAGAATACATATGAGTTAAGAGCAAAACAGGGGAAATCTGAGCAAATTATCAAAGGAAAAGGGAGAAAACCAGGAAAGGTATCAAAGTAGATTGAGATTATTCAGTTGATGGCAAGATTGTTGAAAGCAATCTTTTGGAAATTGCTTGTTCAGTATCATCTGAACTGCCAGAGGAAAAAGATTGTTTTGTTTTGTTTTTCTGCGCTCCCTTCTTTCCCTAAGTGTTTTATTCTCTGAGGGGCTGGCATTGCACTGAGTGTGCTCTGTGCTCAGATGCTGGGTGAGTGGTTGATCTCCGTGACTTTTAAAATGTCTTTCTCTTTCTAAAGTGTGAAGACAGTCCAACTGAGTAAACTGTCACACAGCTGTCCTACTGTAAGAGGGTCATATTTCAAAGTGTGCATTAGACTCAGCACCATTCTACTCTAGTTCCAGTTTCTGCAAATGCAAGCTCCTCAATAGCTGATCAAATTGAGCATTTTTTACTAATTAAACTAACACTTCAATATCAATTTACACACCTCTTCAACTGATCCTACAATCAAAAAACAGAATTTATTTTTTTTTCATTTAATGTCTGCTGTGACATGAGAAACAGGGACCTTGCAAGTCATTTGCAACAGCTCCTTAGTTTATATTGCATAAGCGAATCCTCTACAGCTTACCAACTGAATACTTTTCACACAGGGGGTCTTTAAGCCAGCAGAACACCAGCCTCATAGGACTGTAAGTGCCGTTTAACATCCAAGAGCAGATGTGCCAGAAGACCATGGTGGAAAAAGGCTGCAGACACAGAGCATCACCAATGCTCTGTGTGTGCTGTAAGGACTATGGTAATGGAAGTGAAATCTAAAGCAGACTCACAGTTGCTTTGTCTGCAGTAGGGTCAGAGCTATACTGCAGTTGCATCCACTCTCAGCCTTTGCTAGTGCTAGGTAGGATGAATCAGGCCCAATGTCCTCATGAGGAACTGGAAAATAAAGCTTTACTGCTCTCTTCATAATGGTAGAAGAGTTCAAGCCATTTGTCTCATTACCGTTGTGAACTTTCCAGCATCTAATAATGATACTTCTTCCTGCTTACAAATTAAATTTCTCTGTGTGTGTGTGTGTGTGCACGCTTGTGGAACACACAGAGAAGCTCTTTGCACAATTTTGTTTTTTTCTATTAGAATGTAAGACAGCATTTGTCTATCTGCTTGTTAATTTGACGTAATATGGGGGCATGCATGATATACATTCAGTACACAGTCTATTCATAGTGTAATAGCACAGAAAATTTTATTTCAGTTTGTTCCTCTAGCAAATCTGTGCAGGATCTTGTGTCTCCAGAACGACACTTAAACTGTATTTGGAAGAAATGGAAAGGGCTCCGTATATTTCAAAAACTTGTTGCCATTCTCTTTGTCCTCTCTACTTTCTTTTGTGTGCATTTTTTGAATGATCCGTTCTCTTTGAGGCTTATAACTGTTATTTTTTATAAATAGTAACACTCCCTCATGCTGTCCCCCATTGTGTCTCAAGGAATGCTTTGATGTCACTGCTCTGTTTTGTATACATGATGCTTTTGACAGTGATGCTAGAGATTTTCTCAAAATTGCTGACAAAGGCTACAAAGAAAACCAAAACTATGTGGGGAGGTCACCCCTCCATTTGTATTAGCTTTTTATATACCTGATGTCACTCTTTCTCCCCTAATTCATCTGGACCTCCCTCGGTGTGTGTTTGTACATGGATGTGGTGTTGTAAAAGCGTTCTTGAGTGGAGCACTTACAAAGAAGAGGTGAATCCACCCTCAATATTTTTCATATGCCTCTACACTGATTATCCATTTTATATTCTGAAGAAATACCCTTGGAAAATATGCTCACCTAGACATTGGATCAGGAAAGATAAAACTGATAAGCTGGAACATGCATAATATATCACAAAGGTAATACAGAAATCTTACATGCTTTTTGCAGGTATGTTAACCTTAGCTTTATTCTAACCTACATATAACCTGCAATCACACTTGTGCTGGAGTACAGCAGTACCACTTCTCAGATTAGATCCTGAAGTAATCGGTAACTAGAAGTGAGGTTAGTTATGTTTTATATCTCAGAGCTTTAACAGTGAAAACAACCCATTATCATCAGAGGTCTGTATATATCTCTGCAGCTTGTTAGGACAAGTTTTTGCACTTTCAGCTGATAAATGTGGTACAGATTAGCTAATTTACTATGGTTACATAAGAGAAAACATTAGAATTTTGACATTTTTTTGTGCCAGAAATAGTCGAACTTTTGCATCAAAATGAACACTTCTGCAGTGTTCTCAAGAAATATGAAGATAAGCAGTTGAATGAATCCTATATGCAGACAAAAGATTATTATTTCACATCAGCTTAGGCCTGTGAATAAACCAGAAGGGAAATAAGATGGTGTAGGACCATTTATCACATCTTTGTATTTGTTTCAGAATTCTGATTACAGTTGGCTGAGAAATTTTTTTTCCGTTTGAATATTTCAGATTTCAGAAATATTTATTTCTATGTAAAGATAATGTTTCTTTTCTCTTCCAATCAAGCATCTGAAAACAGCAGAATGAGATCTTCACCTCTCTCAGATATCTTCTATTGCCTAGAAATATCCCTTTAAGTGAGCCAACGTTCAGTGTAAATGCCCTAATGTTTTCTTTATATATATTGATAGGCAAATGCTTCCAGCAGAATCTATTGCATGAGACTAATCTTAGAACAACAAAGAGTTAGCAGATGGAATATGAAGTTAAAATGTGTTAAAGGAATTGCTCTGTGTTCTGAGTCATATTTGTCCTGTTAGTATTCCACAAGTGCTGTGGTTTTAACTAGCATGGGTTGCATATATGTGCACCCTTCATTGACTTCAAGTCTGGTATATAAAACTTTTCTGACAAAAGAAAGGGATGATTAGGGAAAGAGAGAAAAACACAACACCTGCTCAGAAAATGTCTGGCCACTGCTAGATCTGATGTGTCACAGCATTTTGATACTTGGTTTGTAGACCCCCGGATCTAGTATTTTTTTTCTTCTTTTTTTTTTTGTATGAAATATCATGGGATTTGATTTAAACTGTGTGTTTTTACAAGTGAGCATATACATACAATATGGACACAAGTAAGATAATGATTTAATTGGCATATTGCCCTGTCATAGTTTTACTCCTGTTATCACTCGCCATCTTTCCAGGCAGTTGTAATGTGCAGGAAAGATTAGTTCCAGTAAGGCTTTGCTCAATAGAAAATCCAGCCATATACTTAATAGATGAAATGTGCACTAAGACAAAGTGGTATTTCCTGAATACAGGAAAAGGATTCAGTCCCATCCTTCCACAACCCAAGTAGTCTTGAGGATCTCAAGTCTTCAAAACTTCTGAGTTCATGTCAGATGTCTGGAAGGTCTGGAGGTGGGTAAATGGTGGAAATGGTAGAGAAAAGCAAAGATACAAGAATATAGTAAGAATATAATTTCTGTTGTCAATACAGATCTGGCAAAATACAGACAGAATATATTTAATGTTTTCACTGATTCAGTTACGGGAGTAAGTTTGCAGCATGTAGAATTGATTATCCTCCTCCTTTTACATAGAGAATTGAATGTAATTGAGTGTAATTGAATGTAATGGGAAATTCTAGTGAGCTATTATTGTTTATAGTATTGCCCTCTTCACACTGTTGCAAATGCCTCTTTCTTTGACAAGCCTTATTGGTGTTTCTTTTCTACTGTCCATTGGAAATGAGTTGTCTTCACCTTTTGTGCATAGCAGTAGTGAGAGCAGGAAAGCAGGGGCAATTTCTTGTTTGGTTTGGGAGGGGTGGTGGTGGTGATTTATACCAGTTTCATTGGTAACAGAATGGAGGCACCTGTCAGTGCCTTTTGAAGAGCTTATCTATTTAAATTATTAATTTCTGGAGTATTCTGGAGAAAAATTCAGCTGCTTTGATTTTTACGCATAAACTTTAGTCTAATAATTAATGAAACTTTTTGCACCAGGGGGGCACTGGAGAGAGAAAATCCATTTCTCTTTATATTAGAGATGGCCCCAAATGTACAGTTTTGATCCTGTTTCAAGTGTTCAGATTTAGGATCTGGGTTTCAAGGTATTGTTTAAGTCTTTCCAGAAACAGGTGTCAGGTGAAGGGTGGCATCTGAATTGCACAGCGTTCTGCTTGCTGACAGGCTGCCAAATTAGCACTGAGATTCCTGCTTGAATTTTTGTATTAGTTGCAGCTACAGAAAGTGCATTCTGCTTGAGAACTGGTAGACTTTGAGAAACTGTTGAGCATGTGCTTTGAAGATTTTATGAAGTCATGAAAGTCCTTAAGCTAAATTGATTTATTCGTGCACCCTGGAAAACAGTAGAACATAGAAATTGCATAGAAAACTGGATCTACTTATATTTGCTTCTCTATACAGTAAAGTAAGTTATTTCATTTTCTGATTATATGATGGCACCAGGAAAAGATTATTAATCAGACACTTAAGAGCTTTTTTCCTTCCTCTGAAGACTTTACTCTCATAGTAGACTGACAAAGAGGTTAGTCAATGAATAAGCCACTTATTTTTTTGTTTATTAGACACATATTTCCCATTTGTGAAATTCTGTTATCCCATAGTCGTTTGTATGAAGAAAAATTAGTTAAGGCTGGTAGTGATAACAGACTTAATATTATGGAATAGTTTCTTGCTTCCATTTATGATACAATTTCACATCCAATTTGCGTGGTCTACTGTGAGGTATTAAAAAGCATTACAGCAGGACAAAAACCTAGTTCCACTTATCCTTTAATTGTTTTTAATGCAAAATACTGTACTCACATAAAATACCCATTTATTTATGTTTGGTGCCAGAGGCTAATTCACTGAACCTGGGAGGTACTATTGCAAAAACAATGGTGTTCACTACACTTTTTCCCTTCTATTAGCTGTTTTGCAGGTCACTTTCACAGCCAGTAAGAGTTTATTAATGGTAAATAAATAATTAAGAAGGGATATTGACTTATTTTTGTGTAATGATACTAGAATGATTATTTTTCTTTTTTTTGTGTGGAAAACATCATTGTTCTGTTTTTAATGTACTGCAGGAGATTGAGCCTGCAGCCCCTTATGAATCATGGATAACTCATTTGTTCCAGATTCACTGACAGTGACCCAAACCCTGCTCTTGCTAAATGAAGAGGAATAAATAGATATGCTGTTTCATCCTACTCACTAAGAAGGTGGAAAGAGATCTTTTTTTCTGTCTTCCCTTCTTGCCATTACTTGTAGTGTTTTCTCGGTCCCTAAAAAGCCACCTGGTTCTGTCCTCCATGGTATGTAATTCTTTTCACTTGCTCCCTTCTGAAGATGTGATTGACACCTGTGCAATAGGGCTATTGGCAGCAAGATTTGCTCTCTCCTTTGCTCCCCTTTTACATCTGAGATTACCAGAGTTGCTGTGAATAACAGTAAGGTGAAAAGTCCTCGCTAATGAATTATTTCCAAGGAGCAAACAATCTGCAGGGATTCCTAACCCTCTCATCTTTACTTTCACCAGGAAACCAGGCTGTGGTTGTTTCCTCTCCTCATTCATCATTTTGAAGAACCTTCCTGAACTCTTGTCTTTTTCAGGTTTTGGAATCCAATTGCTTTGGATTTTATATTTTAATGAGACTGTTCTACCTCAGGCATTCTTCACAATTCAGCTGTTGTCCCTCATTCAAAAGCAGCTTTATGATGGTAACAGTAACTGCTCATTTCCTTTCTCCTTTTGCTATTTGGTCTTCAGAACTCCTCTCAAGGTTGCTTTGTAAAACTTAGGTTTTTGTCTTTCTCCAGTACATGTGTTATAGTAGTATCTGGAAACTCCAATCAAGATCAGAACACTGTGTGTAATGCTTAGTGCAAAAGCAAGAAAGTGTCACTTGATAGGGTAATCAGAGGAGAGAGAGAGAGTCTAGCAGAAGGATGGCAGGAGGTGACAAAACTTGTCATAATAGGAAAAAGAAGACTGGAGCTCAGATTTTTAAATTTGTACTCAAGGAATCTATCCGTTAGATCACCCTGCTGCTCTGAGAAAAATCATTGTGGCTGGAGGGCCACACAAACTTTAAGTAATACAGAAAATAGAAACCTGGCCATGCAGAGCAAAAAAGCATTCAAATATCTCCTGCATCTGCTTGGCTCAGGGGTCTCTCCCTGGCAGCAAAGCAGTGGATACTTGTGCAGAAATGAAATAGTGGTATCAGCAGAAGGAGGGAAATAGAAACCAGAATTCTGAATTGCATTCAAAAGGCAGGAGTGAAACAGGGTCTCTTCCAATTGGATCAGAGCCTTAGACACAATCTGTTGTGTGTGGGGGATGTAGTGTGTAGAGAAGGAAATGTCATATGTGTATGTGCATACATACACAAGCACACAGTGTGTTATTGTACCCTAATTTGAGTATAAGGAAGGGTCAGATGGACAGATTAACATAGCAGGTCTGTGTTTATTGAATACCCTCTTAAGAGGTGATTTGACTATCTAAGACTCCAGCATGTACTGTCAGTTATGCTTTTTCCAATAAGACTTTCATCCAGAAAAACAATTTGATATATATAAATACTTCTGAATTCAATAACTGAGAAGATCAAAATAAAAGAAGAAATGTTTACTTTGAGTAATTAGTAAGGAGTGGACGTTAAACACTGTCATAATACCCTGACTGAACAAAGAATTTCTAGTACGGACAGGAACTAAGCATTTAGTTTTGACTGTCAAGTGCATGGAAGGAGAAAGAAATGTATCTGAGGGAGAAGCAAAGCATAACTCAGTCTTCAAAAGGCAGAAAAATTACTCAGGTTGCTGAACTTGCTATCAAACTTTTACAGCAATTCCAGGTGGAAAGTAGCAAAACATAGCGCTTATATCTAAGGAGTGAGAGAAGGTAGAATAAGACAGAACTGAAAAGGAAAAGGAAGAAATTCTAGTGAAGAGCTGCAAAAGATTTGGCATTAAGCAGGAAAAAGGGTGACAAAACATGAACCTGCCAAAGACACATTGTACTGAATAATAACTTTGTTTCCCCTGTTTTCCATTTTAATAAAAACATTCAGTGGGGATTATAGATGTAGTAATTTATCAGTAAATAGTGAAAACAATAGCTATTAGGCAAAGGGTAAAATGGGAAAGGGTAATGGCAAAGGTTATTTTTGAAAGCAGACTTCAAGTATTGAAGGGATGAGTAATTGAAATCTCAAGGTTATGCGTTTAGGGGCTGAGAACAAGAACATCTGCAACAATCTGTAGCTCACTCAATGGAAAACAAAATTAGGGGAAGGACCTATGTACACTAGTTGATAATGAGATGACTGTGACTGCATTTGCCAGTAAGTTGTGATGATGGAAGCAGCAAGATTAGTTCTAGACTGTATGAAGTTAAGTTTTTTTTGGAGATAGAGTGTACTAATGTCATTATTCAAGCTACTGTGAGACTTCATTTGCTCTAAAGCACAATACCAAGTCTTTCAGTAAAAAATGAATTTTTCAGCAGCTACAGATCTATCAAGATATTTAGGGCAGGGGAGTCGAAAGAGGCATAGTTTCATAAAAGGAACCTAAAAATTTTTTCATGTTAAGTCTCGCAGAACAGAAGCTGAGAGGATGTGTTTGCTTTCTAGAAATGCATTGGAAGATCAATTCTTATTTTAAAGGAAAGATGAATCCAAATGGTAATGAACTGGCTTTTAAAAACTTTAGATTAGAAATAAGGAACTTTTAACTATTGAAGCAGTACAATTCTAGAATAGCCACTTAATAGAACACTTTTGAGCCCACAATGAATTAGTTTCAGAGTTATCTCTTTTTAAGCCATTTAGGAACACATTATCTGATACAATTGCTTCTGGTATCAGAGAGTGGATTTGATGATGTAAGATTTAATTTTCAGTCCTCTGAAGTATGTAAGCATGTGCATAAATATTGAATTTGTTTGATTAGAAACAGCTTATTTGAATGCTCCTTTTAGGTATTTTTATCAACTCATTCTAGTAATTGTGACACAGTTGCTAGTTTTCATCTTTTTAACTTTTCTGTTGAAGGATTAATGTTCCAATGTGAATTTTAGAAAAGCCAACATCAGGCTATCCTTTTCTTACCCCTTTTTAGACAGTTTTAGCTGGAACAGCCATGCAATAGATGAGACTGAGGGTCCCCAGATTTCTGTACTCTCCTAAGTGATACTGATCTCATAACTCCCTTTAAAATGGTTCTTGCTTCCCTCATTAGGCAATCCAGCTTTACTTAATCAGTAGGGTTAGGACCTTAAATGAGTAAATAGTCAAGGGTGAGAGGCTAATGGTGCTGCTCATAATGCATGTCATAACTCCTTTGAAAATGGCAGAGAGCTGTAGTGTTTGTTATTAAACTAGAAATTAAAGCAGATTCAGAGGAAGAGAAAAAAAAAGTTCAATGAGGCACTGGCACGATTTTCATGGACTCTCATGTTATTCTCTAAATTAGTCCTTGTTTGTGATTGTGAATGAGCATTGCCATAGTCTGTGGCCCCAGATTATTTCCAGTGTTGTTTTTCTTCTCAATTTCATTTCTGTTTTTCCCTGCTAAGTGTATACAAGGACTTATCTCCTACAGCATATTGTTTTTATAAGGCTATGAGGAATATTGTCCTCTGCAATTACAAGTGTAGCCTGAGAATCAAGAAGCAATGAACTAGGATGAACTCTGATTTATCTTGATCATATTCTCTCCTGCTAATGGCCTTGTTGACTTTTCTGTCACACAATGCATGAAACGTACCCAGCTATTTATGGGAGTGAGAACTTTGTGTGTGTTCAGTAATTAGCAATTTAAATTTATGTTGATGATAACATCCCTTCAAGATCATTGACATACTGCAGTTAGCAAGTTGGGCTTGAAAGTAGTAAAAGTGTTCTGAGTAGATCTGCCTTGTGATGTTCCAACAAGCTATGCTGTTCTGCTTGCACTGAACTATATAGAGTCAAAGTCATGGACTATGCCATCATGCCCACAGCTCAGACCTGTCAGCTCTGGTACCTCATTTTCAGGAAAAAAACCCACAAAACAACAAAAGTGTTTCACTTTTTTGCAAGACCCAGGCTGTCATTTGCAAAGAGAACAGGAGTGGAGGGATCTTGCCTTTGCAGCAGTGCTTTAGTGTGTGAATTGCAGAATAGTTCCTCTTTTCAGGACCTAACCTCAGATGAAGGAAATAGCTATTTCATCTGGCTCATCAGAGAATTTGCTTGAGAACTAAGGGAATCTGTTTACTAACTGCAGAACAAATTATCAAGTAACATGCTAAACAAATGAACCAATATCCTTCACAAAGTTTCATCAGCACATTTTTTTAGCTTGATGTATAAGTTTGTTTTGGTTTATGCAGAACACAGAACTGCCCTGTAGTTTGGCAGATTTGGCTAGGTGAGAAATCTCAGCCCAGAGAACATCCAAGCCAGTGTAGCTGATGAGTGCATACTACTGCTGAAATTAACTGGCAGAGGAAAGCAGAGTTTAGGTGATAATCCGTGTCCTGCTGCAAATGGGTTATCTCTGACGTTCAGTTAGTAACTGACTCTCTTACTCATAGGCAGAATGAAATAGGCCAATATTTATTTTTACAGTGCTCCATCACAGAGTCCCACTTGTCAGATTTTATGTTCACCTTCATTTCTAGTTTCACCAGTGGTCAAATGGAAGTTAAAAAAAATATAAGCATGTAAGTAACTCATACCAACACATTTGGGTGAAGGGGTATAGAAGCAGTGGATTTACATTGGCAGTCCCCCACCCCACTTCAGCATGGACTCTCAAGCAGCAGGGTCAATGGGAGAGCAGTTTTTTCCCCCATCTAAATCATATTGTACAAATAGCAGAGTGGCTAAAATTGCCTGCTTCTAAGTCTGGTAGATTCCTCAAGTTGGATGAAGTCCATCAAGTCTCATCTGAGTCCGTAACAGTTAGTACTAAGTCTAAATATGCCAATATCACAGGGTTCAACAAGCTAATTGGTTTTGGAATTTTATAGAATCGTAGAATAGTTAGGGTTAGAAAGGACCTTAAGATCATCTAGTTCCACCCCTCCTGCCATGGGCAGGGACACCTCACACTAAACCATGCCACCCAAGGCTCTGTCCAGCCTGGCCTTGAACACCGCAAATGACGGAGCATTCACAAATTCCCTGGGCACCCATTCCAGTGCCTCACCACCCTAACAGTAAAGAATTTCTTCCTTATAGCCAATCTAAACTTCTCCTGTTTAAGTTTTAACCTGTTACCCCTTGTCCTTTCACTACAGTCCCTAATGAATAGTCCTTCCCCAGCATCCCTATAGCCCCCCTTCAGATACTGGAAGGCTGCTATGAGGTGCTATTTTAGTCTGTTTACTAGTTTAAAATGATGCTAGTAATGCAGTAGTGTTTGTTGCAAGTCAGAATTAATAGTACTATACAAATACAAATGCAATAGACATATTTTAGTTGGTGATAATAGACATTAACATACTGTTTGTTCAGCTTTGCCAGTAAACAGGCATATTAGCAGCCTTATACTGTCATTAACTTGCTGACAACAGGGTTTATTTGGTATTTTCTGCCTTTCTGTCAGGAAATGGTATTCTTTTGCTGCTCTCTTTACCTTCTGTGAACTCAGTACCTTATATGCATGTTAAGACACCTACTGTTTTAGAAATGTAATGTGCCAGGCACAAATTAAAAATCCATAAACATGGTTTGAACTAGTCCTTTTGCTTTCTGGCTATCCCTTTAGTCAACAGGGAAAATGACCTGGCTCTACTTGAACTCTAACCATATAAATAAGATTAATATATACCTTTATCCAAGATTCCACATAAGCTAATCAGCAAGCTTAACTGGTTTCTGATGGTTGCTGTTAGTGTGGTGTTTTGGTTTTCTTGTTTTGCTTTATTGTGTCTTCCTTATGTTCCGTAGTGTGCCAGTAAGTCTGTGATGGTAAAATATTTCCAGACACTTTTAGAGGGGCAACTTTACAGTGAGGATTTCTCAGAAAAATATGAAGATCTGAGAACGTTGGTGCAGCACTTAGCACTAAATGATTTATGTGGCCTTTTAAATAGGTGTAATGAAGCTCTAGTTAATTTACACATCACACCTTATACATTACAACTGTTTATGGTATTTTTACTTTCTATGTCTATAGACATCTATAAGACATTTCTATATTGGTAAATGCATAAGTTTTCACAAAATGCTGTAGCCTGACCACAGATGTTTAGTTCTAAGTTTAGTAGGCTGGTCTTCATTTGTCTCCTTCAACAAGTTGGATGAATGCTTAACAAGGCACAAGCAATTTGTGGTTTTAACATGTTATCTATAGTAGCACTGATTTTGAGGCATCTGGTGGTTTGCGCAACTACATCATCCCAGAATGCAGATGCCAAACTGGTGCTGAAGTTTCAGTAAGTTGCAAGGAGAGGCCATTGTTGGCTTCAGGTCAGGTGAAGAGACCAGTTACTAGAAAAGCAGCAATATTGAAATGTCCCTAGTCAGCAGAAAACTTAATACCTTGTATAAAATACATTTGTATTTTACTTGTCATCTTTGAGTAGCATGCTTGATTACTGAAAATAGTGGTAATGCCTCTATTATTTCTGCTGCATGTCTTTGGGGCTTAAACCTACTCCAAAATTAAATGGAAATTTTAAAGCATAGAAGGGTGGTCAATGCTGACTGATAGAGTTCTGCCTTCCACAATATGCTTCAGAGTATCTGGCTGACCACAGTGCACCTCTCCTTAAGTTATTTTGATAAATATTTCAAGAGAAATTGGTAGACTTAGGCATAATGATCGAGTAATCATTCAAATCAAGCAAATTAAAATACCATTTTAATATAGCCTGTTAACTTTTTTCAAAAACTAAGAATTAATTTGCTTCTTTTCAGTGTTTTCTAAAGGTTTTAAATAGTTCTTGTTAAACCCAGCTTTTGTCCTAGTGGAGCTGGAGTGCTGGTGTTCTACTGGAAGAATGTAAAACCAAGGGGAAAAAAGAACACATTGCTTGCTGCATCAGTTACAAATACCAGATATTCATAGACTTCTATTTCCTTAGGGATTATCTACAAAGCAAGTGTGTTTAAAAATCATGCATCTGATTCCCACCTACCTTAAAGCTGTTCTGTATCTTCAAAGTTAACACTCTAGCTCACTCTATAAATTTTTGCTAAACTCAGCGCAAATATAATATAATGGAGCTACAAGGTTCTTACACTATTATTACTGTGTAAAGCAACTTGAAGATAAATAAGAGCCATCTTTATGTTTCTTCACTAAATCCTTCTACAGAGAGTTCTGCTGTCCATTGTATCAATGTAGAAACTGCCCTGGGTATATTGGGTGCCTATGAATAATTTTTGAAAGATGAATCAGAAAAGAATTAGAGATGATTTATGTTCAAGGAGAGGGTTAAGTCCTTTCAAGAAGTTGTTTGTTGCCAATTAATTACCTACCAGTAATTAGAATAATAAATTTGAGCACAGTTGTAAGACTTGGCATTGACTTTCACTGTAGGCCTAGCTGGAAGCTGTACTAAATACTACCATTAGTATTGGCAATAAATCTGTCAAAATAAGTGAAAATGGATAAAAAGTCTAAGAAACCTTGAAAACATAACTTCATTGAGCAGAAGTCTTTACACTTTATAAATATGACCACTGGAATTATTCACAAGAATTGATCAGCTCAGACTTTGTCACAATGTTACAAAAGATGAAACTTCTGCACTTAGTGAAACTCATTGCTAAAATGGAGGCATAACTCTTTTTCATTGTAACATTTGCAATTTAAAGAAAGAAGTGTATGTAAAGAGTTCCAGGCTGAAAGTCAAACAAATGATCCAGTTGTTAATTCTTCACTTCTGTATTCATGTAGCACCAACATGAGAGAGCACAATCCTTTAGATATCAATCCATCTTGTCTATCCTAAAGATCTTGTCATTCATTAGACTGCTTACGAGATGATAGAAAATATCAAAAAAGAAGAGAAATACTGGTAATGAACTCTGAATATATGTCTCTGTACAGATTTCTTGCAGATTAAAGTAAGTTTTACTTATTGTAAAAAATGGAAGGTAAGTCTCCAGGATGAAATTTGCCTATTGTATAATGTGTGCAGAAATGAGTGTCCGAGGAAACAAGGTTTGAGCATCTTTTGAAGCAATATACTTTTAACATGCTGTTGGTCTGAGCCGGTGACACCAAATCATGTTGTCAAAACACAATTTTTAAGAGACTGTGTTTTTGGCAGGTTCACTAGAATCCAGAGTATTCAAATTTCTAGTTAAACAAATTCAGCTGAGTGCTCTTGAAAACTTCATCAAATATTTTACAACCTCAATTAAAATAGGATGACTTTGAATAAATGCTGGAGACTTTCTTTTGAATTTTTATTTTGCACTGAATTATTTTTATTACTGTTTTACACAAAATGCTCCTTTTATAGTGTAGAGTATAGATAAATTACTTTTTTATCAATATGCCATGACATACTGAATTCAAAAATTCTAACTGGTGGGGAGATATCAGCTATATACACCAGGATCTGCCAGTTACTCAGCTAATTAAACAGAACTGGGAAAAATAACACCAGTGATGCCCCTTACACTTAAACCAATCTTGCTTAATGTATTTAATGATCTGAAAAATAGCCATAATAGCAGGACAACAACACTTCCTGCTAATGCAAAACTGTTCAGGTTAATTTAAAATAAAGTGCAAACACAAAAAATCTCATAATACTGAGTCACTGAAATGTAAAATGTCGGAAGAAACTGTATGTTAAGTACTGCATATGAGGAGGGGAAGTGAACTGAAGAAAAACCTCTCTCATCTGACATACAGAATAGTGAACTTTAAATTATGTATTATCACTCATGAGAAATTCTGAAATAAGCATAAGTAGATTTTCTGGAAAGTAAAAAAGAAACAGCTGTCTGTATAACACTTAAGCAAAACAAAATTAATTTGGGAAATTGTTGGAAAATAGGGACCATGCAGAAAATGTAATTCCAATGTAGAAATCTATAATTTACCTGAATTTTGGATATTGTGTGCATTTCTTGCCATTACATCTGTTGTGGTTTAAACTCTGTTACCCATGCAGTCTCACTCACTCACTACCGCCCTTCCTTCCCCCTGCCCTGCTCCCAGAGGGACGGGGAGGAGAATCAAAAGAATGTAACTCCCACAGGTTGAGATAAGAACAGTCCAGTAACTAAGGTATAACAGAAACCACTACTGCTACCACCAATAATAATAATGATAAGAGAAATAACAAGGGAAGAGAATAAAATACCACCTGTCGATACCCAGACTGACCGAGCAGTAAACTAGCCCTTCCGGGTAACTCTCAGTTACATCCTGGGCATGACTTTCTGTGGTATGGAATACCGCTTCAGCTGGTTTGGGTCAGGTGTCCTGTCTCTGCTTCCTCCCGGCTTCCCCTCCTCGCTGGCAAAGCATGAGACTCAGAAGTCCTTGGTCAGACTAAACATTTGAGCAGTAACTAAAAACATTGGTGTTATCAGTGCTGTTCCCAGGCAGAAAGTGAAACTCACGGTACTGCACCAGCTACTAAAGAGAAAAAATGACTGCTACTGCTGAACCCAGGACAACATCTTAAGGTATAGGAAGACTGGAAAAGACCATTTGAAAAGGTGGGGAGAGTAAGTGGATGACTGGAAGCGTAGAATCACTTCTGTATGGCGACAGATTAAATAAACTGAGTTTCTCTACCTTGGAAACAAGATACCCAAGAGAACACAAAAAATAAAATGAATTACACAGAGGGTAAATGTGCAACTACCATTTACGTATCTCTTAGCATACAAGAAATAAAAGGCTTGTGTTAATATCTCCAGGCAGCAAGTTTAACACAAACAATAAGAAACACTTTTTCATACAAAAAAATAATGTGAGACGCTACAACTAGATGTAAGGGATGAAAGTTTAACTGAGTTCTAAAAAGCTTTAATGGCTACTTTTATTTCATGAATTGTAAAAACATCCTGCTCAGACACAACTTCTGTCTTCGGAAGTTCCTAAACCACTAATTGCCAGAAGATGGGAAGGGGAAGTTGCTCAGCTCTTGCTATGCCTCTTGTAATCTTTCCTTATGCATCTCCTAATGGCCGTGTTGGGAGCAGGATAATGGACTAGACACTCTTTTTTTTTTTATCCAACCCATTATGGCTGTTTTTATTTTGTAAGCATAGATGGTTTTATTTTTTTTCAGTAATGGGAGACAAAATGGAAATTTTCATCTCGTTTTTGGAGTTCCATAAATGCTGTCTGGAATGATTCTCAATAGCTAATTAGGAATTATCACACTTTTTGCTTTCCTTAATTTATAAAAAATTTATCTACGAACTCTTCTGTTGAATGCTTAGGAAGATTTTATCTAAATACAAGGAGATGTGTATAAAAATGAATCATTTATGTATTTCACATGATATGTGTGTATTTTAAATAATAATTTGTCAGAAAAGCTGACATAGTGAGTGCTGGGACTTTCCTACAGTTATTCTGTCTGAAAAGAGGTGAATTTGCCATTGTTGTGGTTGTGTGTTAAGGAATACTAAGTTTAAACGACAGAACAGCCTAAATTCTACAGTTGTACTTCTTTCCATTAGCAGGAACAGATGAAAACAAGGCAAGTTTCTCTTGCATTCACATAATTTTATTCCTTCTTCACCTTTCAATCCACCTTCCACTAGAGAAAGAGATACTAAGGTTTTGCAGTATTTCATGTCATATTAAGGAAACTTGCTAGAAATTAAGACAGTTTTCAGCTGGTGAAAACTCAGAAAAAAAAGATTTTGTTAATTGTAGGTCAGAAATCTGAAATTCTTGCTGAGTAAAGTGCCCCTTTCGGAAGTGTGTATGCAAATATTACATTTGCTAGTCATGCTTGTGTTTATAAATTCCACAGAAACTTTTTTAGACCTATAAAAATCATCATCTACTATGCCATGGAAACTTGCAGTGATACTTTGAACTCTTGGCCCCCTGCTTTGCTTTATTATCATGAATGATGTTGCATTGAGAGGAGATAGAATGAGTCCACTGAGGGACAGATATTGATAAAGTCAGTCATTACCATTGCAACCATGGTTAATTTCAGCAACAATAATTGATACTACTTTAAGCTTTCGCATTAAGGAAAATTTAAAGAGTTTTGATATACATGATGGCTTTTTAACAATAACTTGTCTTTTCTCCTTAGCTCTATGTAAATGGGATCCTTTGGCAGAGGTGATGCTCCTTCCTTGAGGAGCTCCCTTATCCGAAGGGAAACAGACGTCTGCTGGTAGGTGTGGTAGGAGAGAGTCAAAATACGAGATGGGGAGCCTACATTTTGTGCAGGTTGTCTGAGAGACTGCAGGAGGCAGAAATGGGCCAAGCAGGCCTTAGAGGGAGCAAATGTCCAGGGTCAAAGGGATCAGGGTGCTGCCACTAGGAAATTCCCTGAGCTAAATTAAAGTAGAAACCATAGTGTGTCTGCAAAGACAAGGTAGATAAGGATAAACGCAGTTGTGTCAACTCTGTCTGACACAGGATCCTATACCTGACCTTTATATACCGTTAGATACAACATTAATAACACTAGTCATGTTTAATAAAACCTGGCCCTGTATGTGTGTATAGTTGGGGTGAGAATTCAGTTGATTTTTTTATTAGGATCTGAGCACCTCACTATAAGAAAAAAATTTGGGCAACTCTAACTCAAGGCTCTGGGGAACTTGGGATTTCTCACAAAGTTGAGCTCAGAACAACTCAGTACCGCTGCTCTTGGGTACCACTTTTTATTATCTGGAAGGTACAAAATGCAAGCCCATTGCCCCTGTGTCAGAATATACTCATTAAGGGTTTTTCAGCCTCACTGGTTCACATCATATTTGCTGCAGAGCAAAATGATGTTTTGGAAGTCAGATGGGCAAATTGTTCAGAGAGCAGTGAAAAATAAGTGGGAAGGTAAAGGACTAGGTTGGAAAGTAAAATGCAGCTCAGGTTTAAGGGATTATGATAAGGCAGAAACAGATATTGTTGCCAGCTAACATTCACTGTCTTGGTTTGGCTGGGCCAGTGTGAGTGGAAGGGCTCTGGAGAGATGCTGCAAGGTAAAATTTTCTCTGTTGTGCATAATAGGCAAAGTATAAAAATACCTGACCGCACAGTGCCCATACATAACTATCAACCACACCTATAGCTTTGCTCACTCATCATCGTATCAAACTCTGAATGTACAAGAAACATTTCCCCTAGAAGTGTAGTCTAAACTTTTGTTTACTTATCTCTAATCTCTGCGGATTTTCACAAGTGATTTTATAGTGGAATATGTGGTGTAAGGGTGATTAGAATATCAAAACTTGTGTTTGGCATAGAAAACTAAGTGTGTTGCTCTGTTACAACAAGCAAATTGTTTGCTCAATTAGCTGTCTTTTGTCAATCAATTGCAACCTGGTAGGATGCAACTTTATGGTATTGCTGGTAGTTATTTTAAGGTTATTTTGTTTTACCTTGTTCTTCCTTCTCTTTCTCTGCCTTCTAGCATGCATTTAATTCAGGTGGACTCTGTTCAGAGATGGATGGAGGATTTGAAATTGATGACAGACTGTGAATGCATGTGTATTCTCCAGTCCAAACCAATCAGCATTGAGAAGGATGAACAAAATGAATTTATGCTTTCCTCTCAATATAATACATGTGATAACTTGCAGCTGCTATTAAAAAGAGCTTGGATCATAAGCACAGAGCTGACCAGGATTTCTCAAAAGCTGGAGAAAAATAGATGGCAAAGAGTCCACAGCATGACAGTGAGAGTCAACTGCCATGTGCGTTCAATGATAAATGAATACAATATGTTCACCAAGAATTCTTCAGAAGAAATGCACCAGGTAGGATGCCTTACCTGATGTCATGTTTGCCCTGTATGTTATTTTATCTGTCTATGTATCTATTTATTTATAACAAGTAAAACTTACTTTAATCTGCAAGAAATCTTTACATACCAATATCGGTCCCTTGTTTAAGACTTTCTAATCGCTTTTCAGCAGTGGAAACACTCTTAACTCATTTTGGATCTTATAGGCCTGATTCTGAATGTTAATAGTGTTGAAAAAAGTTTTGGTTTTGAGGACTACTGAACTAAAGTAATTAGAGCCCCCATCTGTGAGTTTCTTTGCATTTACTATGTAGAAAATCCTTTTTTGTTTGTTTGGTTTTGTTAATTTCACTTTTATCACTATTTGTTTTATTCAGAAAAGTAGAAAAAGGATGTCTGTATATGAAATATGTTCCTGGAGGGTTTTCATCTATCATAAACAAGCCTTATTTATTTAAAAAGCAGATGTGTGCATGGGTATTGCTTTAAAACCACTTTGTCTTTCTCTCTCTGCAGTTTGAAAAACTTTTATTAGACAAGTGTTCGGAATTTACAGCATTCACAGAAAGGTAATATAAACTTTCTAGTTCAAATACTAATTTTGTTATGTTGTAGGATTTCTAATGAGAAATACAAGTCCACTAACACCCTCAAATGTTTGAACTAGACCGCTGAAGCTGTGAAAGGCTTTTTAAATGGTAGCCTTTGGTTGGTGAAGTGAGTTACTTTTATCTAAACTGCATCCTAATGAAAGATGGGATGTGCTGTTGCGCAAAGAATCTGGCATAGACACAGCTGCGTGCAAATGCATTTTTTCAGGGCTTTTAGACATCAGAGAGTGTCTGGCTCTAATGATATCAGTGACAAAGTTCCCTTGAAATTCTGTGGAGCCAAGATTTCAGATGGTGTAAAAACTTACATTGCAAGACTATCATAGTGCATGTTCCAGTATGCACATATGCATGTATTAGTAAATCAAACTGAAATACATGCACATTCCTTTAAATTGGAGTTGTAGGTTTACTCATCTCTGTGCACTCCAGAAGGCTGAGACCGGAAAATAAGAATTGCTTTATAATTCTTCTCATGATATTTCCTCTGCCTAACATAAGTTATCCTCTTTCCTCCAGCACAGTTCAGTCTTTTTTGATTTACTTTAAACACTGTGCAAGTCATTCTGCTTGGGAGATTATCAGGGGGAGAGATAACATCTAATTATCAGGAAAGAACATTTCTTGAGCATTACTAGTTTTTGCCAAACCCACACAGATCAGATGTTACTTTTATATACTACAATGAGGCACACTGACTTAATAAGTGCTCTGATCTGTATTTGCCCCATATCAGACCTCTCCCTCCTTGTCTGTTTGATAAAAAGTTCATATAGGTGAGTGAAAGACAGGTAAAGCTTAAAAATGAATCTACTGTGTAGGTGGAGAACCTGATCAAACTGTATCTTCCGTTACAGTGGCCTGCCTAGGTGGAAAATGTTTTGACAATTCAAATGAATGCATTTCTGTGAGGAAGTGCAAGTTATTTAATTTGAATTGTATAAGTTTCCCATCTTTATCTCATTTGGTTATAGCCAAGTATCACTGGTTACAGAATAGTTATACTAACACTATAAAGCTGCTGTATGTAATCTTTCCACATAGAAAGACAAATTTGACTTTTGAATATGGTGTTTATATTTAAATGGACTTTACTTACCTGGACACACATCCATTTTGGGTCCTTATCCTGCTACGTTAAACTATGGCAAAGAAGTAAAGAAATGAAAATTATTGAAAGCACTTCTTTCATCATGAAAAATGGATATATACAGCTTCAGTTGAAATGCAGGTATCATAGAGTGGCTGTAACTACTAGCATAGGTGGAAAATAGCAGAATTACACCAGTATATACGCACAGCATTTGTGGCAAAAAATTGGCCTGCAGTCTGTGAAATAAATTGTGATCCCCAAATTATTAATTTATATCCACTGTTGTCTTTGGTATACTTGCTATTTGTAGACAAAGCTTTGATTGAAGTCTCATATAATGTCACAAAGACAGTGTCCTCATGAACAGTTGAAATCTCATTATATCCTAATTATTAACATAGAGCTCAGCTTGATAAAAACATAATTGACTGTGGCATTTTTTTTGCCTTCATCCATTTCCTTTCTCTTGCTTTTCAGGTGCATACAAACTGAAGATGAACAGATACTGAAGTCCATCAAGTCTTGTATTAATGAAACGCTCACTACTGTTGCTCAGTATTTTGGCCAGTTGATAGAGCTGTTGTTAACACATGAGGCACAGGTTAGCTTTTAGTAAAAAAAAAAAGAAAAGAAGTATTCAAAAAGTGTCACATCTTGACGGGAAAGTATCCATTAAGACTAGAATCAGAATTATAGCTCACAATTTTCAGCAAACGTAACAGTAATACAAATAGCTTGCAAATGGATTTAGGTGTTTGTATTCTCAGATTCTCCAATAACCTCTAATTCCAAACAAAGTGATCATGCGGTTTATTGTTACTTACTTTTCCTGGTGGGTCGCCTTCAATGCAAGGCATCTAATTTCTGGACAATGTCTTGTTAATAAGACCTTTGGACACACTTCCTCTTCTTTCTATGCAGACACTACTTTTTTATAGAAACCTTGAAAAAAATCTCTCCTGCTCTTACTGATTCTCATTAAAAGCCTAACTTCTTAGTAGATGTACATATAGCAAGTATACTTTCACAGCACACGTTTTAACTAGTGCATGCCTTATATTACTACTTCCTAGAGCCTAACTGTTGGGTACAGGTTTTGTGTGTAAGCTTCAGGAAAACAGTCCTGTATCACTGCAGTCATGATGTACAGTTTCTGGTGGTGATTTAAGTACATAAATATGCTGAGTAATTAACCTACAAATGCATGAAATGCTGTCCATTTGTCCATTCTTGAAATAGTAGCAACTCACAAGTTTGACCAATCTACAGTCTTACACTGGTTTCTTTCTTGAGTTCTCATTAGAAATCCCTTTGCAACCTCTAATCTTGCTCATAAATCCCCCAAAGTAACTATGCTCAATTTCTCCATATTTTAGAACTGATGCTATGCTGAAATTTTATGTTGTCTCTGTATAAAAAGAGGAAATAGGAGTCTTACTGAAGAGGAAATAATTACATAATATTCATTGTGATGATAAACTAAAATTAATGCATAGTACTGCTTCAGTTCTAACGTACCTTGATGCATTAAGATAGCAAAATGTTGTGGTTGTTTAAAAGTCCTTGTAGTTTTAAAAGGTTATTACTAAAAGTGAGAACCTCCGGCATGCACTTGCAGAATTATAGTCAAACTAACAAGCTACTTATTAATGCTTTTGGTTAGGATTTATGAGAACTACATGAAATGCTGCATATGAGTTGAAGTGTGTATATAATTTTGCATATTCCATATCAGTGATTAGGTTGTGGTTGTTTTGATCTGAAAAGCAGTTCTTCATTGCTAACATTTCTGACTTTGGGCACTTTGGCACCTACTGGTACACCTGTAATTACTCTGCATCATCTCATGTGTATTTGTTTGGCAAAAGACTTAAATTAGAGGTCATTAATGAGAACATTTTGAAGAACAGTTTTCTGAGCCATTCAGTCAAGCTGCATGCCCACATGCTAAGAAGCATGTGTCTGCAGGTAGTTTGCTGCTCTGGAACAGACCAGGTGCCTGCATGTGAGGCCAGAACTCTCAGCTTAAATTTTGTACTCGAGAGCTTTTTTTAATTAATTGGCGTGTCAGGATTCTATTCAGAAAAGGTTCATATCAACATGTGAATTGATAAGTCATGTCTTTTATGGAACATTTTTCTAATGCTAAAGTTGGAAGAATACAGCCTCTAAAGGGGAAGGTAATTGAATTTTGTATAAATAACAGTGTAACATATGAGACACTCCCTTGCACTTCTTTCAAAATTGGATTAAACATAAAAATGTTTACCTTCTTTCTCCTGGTAAATATTATAAATTCTTCCTCTAATGATTGTATGTACTCTCAGAAAGAGAAAAATCAAATAAGCTTCATATTCTTGACCGCTGTGCTTTTCTGTGGAGTTACAATGGCATACATACAAAAGCAAGATAACTATTTACAAATATAAAAATATTTAACTTATTCCATACATTGGAAAATAAATTATATTATTGTATATATCACTTTGTGATACACTTCTACACTAAGAGAATCCGTTGCCTTCTGAAGATTTTAGTTCAATTCTAGGACATACCCATTAATAACTTGCTCAAGTAGCTGAAGAGTTCTTTATTAAATGTTCTCACACATACCCCCTATTTTCTTACTCTATTCATATTTATTTGTAAATACCACTATTCTTGGTTATATCAATTCAAATGCAATGCTAAAATGCATTACAGTGTTATCAGTCTGACTCCTGACCATAGGGTTTGAGGTTTTTTTCCTTTTCCTTTCTCTGGGTGAGAGGCAAAATGATATGGTCTAAATGAACTAGACTTTCTGCTACATCTTACTTTTAAACTACAACACTAATTGTTTTCACTAAAAGTGAATCATGTTTATTTAATTCTCTGTCACACAGAACCTGCTGAGGCAAATAGAACTATCAGATAGTATGTACATCACTGCATCGGCGATTAGTAGTTTATTCAGCCTTACCCAAGAAGGTGCTCATCTGTGCCGTATCATAGCTAAGGTAAGGGCATATACGGACTAATCAAAAGTAAACTAGTAATACAAGTGAGTTATTCTACTTAACATCGTAGTGGTTGTGAGTTTTGTAATTTACAGTATGAGATGAAATTCTGTATTTCAAGAGACAAATAATCCAGGTAAAAGAACAAAATTTACTCTGAAAAACTTTTTCTTCCTTTGCTGCTGTGGCATTTATTACCATAATTATCCTATTAGATTAAAAAAAAAAAGGGCTGCAACTCTCTAAATCTTTAACAAATCTCAATGCCTGTGTAAGCAACTGCAGCAGGATGGTAAACTTCAACATACTTCTGGACATTGAGTTAATTGTGGTTGTCTTTGCGCCACCTGAGGTATTACCACACCTTTCAGCATCTTTGGGCATTTTTTTTTGTCTTCCAGACAGTACTTTTTAAATTCCAGTCACATAAGTGGAGAGAAACTTTACAATTGGCCATACATATGGCTGACTACACAGAGAAAGAGCAAGTCCTCTTCAGCTGTGTGTACAGAGAAGGTTAGAGATATTACTAAAGATGTACTTTTAGAAATACTTTGTATCCATTAGTTTTCTTTTACAGAGAGACCTCATTACAGTTACTTCCAGCAATGTGTATATTCGTTTATGGAGCAGTTGATTCTAACTTTTGGTATAAACAAATAATTCATGCCAGGATCAATGATAGTGGCAATCCCTGAAGTGTTTGCACCTTTACAGTTGGATCTTGAAAAAGTGGGAAAGGCAGGGCACCAGGTGAGATTGAGAACATGATAATCACTACTGCAGTGTATATAGAAAGAAGAAAGCCTCTTTTCCTGAACTTCTGCTTGTGGAATAGTGTGCCAGTCCCTTATCCTGATCAGAGATGAGGCTGAATAGCTACATTTAATTCATTTTACTTCTGATCTGCCTTTAGATGAATATTGGCACTGTAAATGCTATCACTGTTTTGAAGGCTGTGAATGAGCTAGATTCAGAAATGTGTAGTGGATCCTGGTGACAACATGAGAAGCTTAATTTTTTCTAAATTGGTATTTGAGCTCCACTCAGTGGTATTCAAAAACAGTTAAAATGTTGAGTATTGAGGAAGTGCAGAACTAACAAATTGAGGAAAATTGGTCTTGTGCTTTTTATCATTGTGTGACTTCTGTAACAATTTCATTTGGCAGAAGTGAGGTTTGACCTTCCATAAATCACTAAATTAATTTACAACTAAGACCTGGATGTGTGGCAGATTTACAAGTGGTGAAATGCATCCCCTTAAGCAAAGAACCTTAAGTGGTGTTTGGTTGCCAAATTACAACGGTGATTGCACCACCTGTCCTCTGTTTCCTCAGTGAAATACATTTGTCTCAAATCATCATCATCTTTCATCCTCTGTATTGCCCCAGTTACCTGCATCAGTGATCTAGGTGGCTGAGGACTTTTAACAGACCAGAACTTTGAATTCAGTCACTAGGGTAATTAGCTAAGACAGTGGAAGTACAGGATGATGGAAGGGGAGAAGTCTGGAACTGCCCCACTCATTAAGATCGTGAGAATAGGTTCAGATTTCACAAAGATCACAAAACCTCCCACAGGTACAGAAGTTCCCTTCAGAGTTATTTTATCTTTGGTAAAATCTAGTCAGAGAAACAGAATATTCATTTACAGTAAATGCAAAACTGAACAAGTTTCTTCACATAACCTTGAGGTTCCTACAATGATGTCTTTGACAATGCATGATCTTGTGGATCACTGTTGTCAGCTTTTTTCCTGTCCCATGTTATAAATGACAGCTCTAAACCACACAAAAATCTCAGACATGCAAAAAAAGAACCATGATAATATTGCAAAGCTACAATATTGTAGGAACTAGTTTCTCACTTTACATTTTGGTAAGGGGTTCAGTGTTCTCTCTCCTCCCTTCTCATTCCTTGCTAGTACCTTAACAAAATTTAAGAAGGCTTATAAGGCTTCCCTTATGCTGAAGAGTAGTCTATAATTTTATTCTATTTGGAGGCATTCTCTTTTCTCCTTTTTTTTCTTCTGTGAAAGTCATGTTGCTGACTCACCCTGGCAGCCAGCTAGTTTCTCTCACGAGCTGTCAGAACTATGAAGACTAAGTTCCCTAACACAAATTAATAGTAGCAATGGTGAGATAAGAAATGCAGGGAGAAAGCCTAAATAATAGCACTAATAAAAAGGGTGAATTCTGAGCTAATAGGATAACCAATGTGGAGGTGTGAGTTTTGAACCCAAATGTGGTGTTTGTCTGCAACCAACTACATTGGTGGCAGCATAATGAAAACTCCACCAATTTAGATAATTTTAAAAGCAAAAAGAGAATAGGAGGAAAGAATCAAGTAGAGCATTTGTTGCAGCTACTGGGGAAAAGTTTTAAGCTTTTGTCTGCAGTTCAGTTTCCTACTGTTGGTATCAAATATTGCTAAAATACTTCTCTGTTAAGGCTTACAACACATACTTAAGCAGCACACAATGTGACTAAGTTGCTGTATCATTTTCCTGGGTAGCATTGCAGGGATTTAGTCACAAAAGTATTTTTTATTACATTATATCTACTAGGTTTTGATCCTAGGATCTTTCATATTAATTAATATACAAATTAGTCTTGGATGTTAAAACCCTACCTTCATTTTCTGAGAGCATAAGAAGATACTAAAACCCAGAAATCATAATTTTTTTAGTAGACTTGAACAGTTGATGAAAATTAACATGACTTGATGTAGACTAGTTCTAAATTGATTTCTCTTTGTAACAACAAGAAGAGAGTAAAAATCAGTTCCAGAGTTGCAATAAGTAAACACTGGGACATATAGGGATGAAAAAAAGTCTTTGTAAAGAAATCCATTTCACAGATGACAATTAGAGTCTAATATTGAACTGGATGCTGCAATAATAACCTCCTAAAAGAGGCAAAAATGAAGATAATGACAATAATCATGCCTGCTTATAACACCCTTCTTTGGAGAATGTTTGACTATTTGAGTTGCATATGGATATGCAGGAATTCACTTCGTATGAGAAGCTTCTAATATATTTTAGCAGTCTTTTATGTCACTTCCTTTTCTAGAAAATAGTTACTATGAAGATTTCATTGGAGATCATCTTTCAAGCTTATTATAAATATTGTCCTCCATCATGAGGAAAGGCTTGATGAGTATTTATTATACTTTGAATCATTTCAGATTAAAGCTGAAAAGTATTATGGTTTAGAGTTGGATGCCATTTCTCCCACTTCTCTTTCAGATACTGCTTCACAGAGTATGTGAAGCCTGTCCCAGATGAAACTTGAGTTACACCAAGAGCTGTAAATCTGTCATTTGGTCAAAATTTGGAAATGCCAAATACTCTGTAAAGGATAAATAAAAGCATGCTTACACACCTTGATAGCTTTTGGAAAGGAACAAGTTAATCTCCAAAACAAGCAAAGCTCGGTGCTCTTATGTTTCTTTGTCTGATTAGTACTGTTTACCCATTTGACTGATTCATGTAGCCCTGTCAGAAGGAATAGTTTTGTCATCATTGCAGAAAATATAGGGGACAAATCTTGAAAAAGGTGAATAAGTCCTGAGGAATGCAGAGATCCCAGTGAAGGGAGTGTTTTTGACAAGCCAGAGAATCAGAGTTGGTATTTTCTCCATATTCCATACTTAGCTCTCTAGGTTCATTGCTCATGATGAGTATTTTACAGCTTGGTAATGGCACATAGGGCACAAAATAAACAGTTTAGATCTACTACTGACAAACGCAGTAATAAATCACTTCCTGTCTATCAGAGGCAAAAGCAGATCATCATTTGTCATACAGAAATCTTGACGCAAATGTGCCAACATCACTTGAGCATTACTAGTGTTGTACATTAACTTCTGCTTATTACTACCAAAGCAGAGTATTGGATAATCTGATTCCATTGATCTGTGGGGACTTTGAAACTGAGAATAAATAAAATCTCCAGTTACTTTAGATTTGGGGACAACACTGTAATAGCCGATTTTCTGTATTTTTCATAGATAATTACTGCTTGAGTGAAACATCAATATTCTTTTGTGGAAGAAAAAAACAACAAACTTTTATTTATGTATTTATTTTGCTAGTGTACTGTCTCTTATTTTAAAGGCTGAGAAATGTCTTTCTGTGGTAGGCTATATATAGCACTATAGAGACACATGTGCACTTCTTACAGTTCCAGAAATAAATTCTACTCTGAGCAAACCTCAGTAAGCCTACTGCTTTCACTGATGTCATAGAAATTGTGTGTAAGTGTGCAAAGACATAATATAAAATACCTATCTTAAAAATGTATTGAGGTATTAATTTTGTCTAATTCTAATTTTCATATAAATTGGCATAACTTTTTGTTAAACTGAACAGATTACTGTGCTTGCTCTGTTATTTTTTACTGTATTGTTGCCCCAAAAATGTAGTAGAATTCTGAAAAGTGAATGGAATCTAGGTTGGAGTCCAGAGATTTTATATTGGTATGTCCTGTTGAGTTCTCAAATATCACAAGTGATTGAGGAGAAAAAGATTATTTCTGTGAATCTGAAAAACACTTTTATAGAGGCTAATGAAACAGACTTAAAAAGAAGGGTATATATTACACTTGGTCCATGATTTCAACTTTTTAATTTACTACTCTCATCCTAATATTTTAGTCTGAGTTCTTTCATCTATCATTATTTTTTTAATTCTTTCCTCTTCATTATATGTTTTTTTACATAATATAAAGCATCTGTAGTCTACCTGATGGCATAACATTCTGAAATGAACAATAAAAAACTCAACCAAATAGCACATAAAGTGCTCATATTGTCTGTATGTAATGGTATCTTTCTATTTATTGTGAACTTTATTAACATATATATTTACAACCCGTGTTGAAAATGATTAAGGACAGCTACTTTATGGATGTATATATGCTCAAGTCTTTGTCATGATTGTCATAGTTAAAGAAAAAAGTTTAGGAGTCCCAATTTTATGTGTTACAGTGGGAAGATATAGATTGTAACTGTATAGTACTGTATAGGAACACCTATATTGACCTTATTTTCAGTAGCTCTTCAACCATATGAGCTTCTCTGTCATATTTTATCATTAAGTAAATATTGTATGCAGTTTAGAAAAGTAGTGGAATGTGAAATATATGCTAAAAACTATGCTAATATGCTAATATGCTAATATAAACTAATAGCATATGGTTGTACTATCACTTAAGCGTCATTTTAATTGCTGCTTATTGATAATTCTTTGTAATTTTTGCATGAATGTCAGGTTTACTTTAATTGTGCTTGTAATTGGTAAAAGTCAATCGCTTAAGCACACCTCCCACTGAGGCTATATTACTTTTTCATTGCTTAGTGTATAAGCATTAATCAACTTGAGTTCTCTATGTGAGCTTAACATCCTCTTTGTTGGTGCTGTAATGATAGCTAATTTGGATAAATTACTACAGGAATCTGATCCCCATCCCCATCTTGTTTTAATACTAGATAAATATTCAGTGCTGCTTTTCTGGTTTTGTTTTTCCTCTGCAGGAAGGAGGTGTAGTTGCTCTTTTTAAGATTTGTCGCCAGGATTGTTTCAGGTGCCTTTATCCCCAGACGTTGAGAACACTGGCATCGGTTTGCTGTGTAGAGGAAGGGATGCACCAGCTGGAAAAGGTAGGCACTTTGGAACTCTTTGCTGACTGCATCATAAAACAGAGAAGTCCTGTCTTTAATCAGTTCTAGGAATTGATAGCTTGGTGGTGTCTGATACTGTGTTCCACAATGTGCTCAGTTTTTCTGTGCTGAACCATCTCCAGTCTTTACAAAATTAGTTACAGTAATGACATTATCCTAATCAGTTTTTTGCACAATTAAGCTTTCTAAGTGGGGATAATCTTCACAAACCAGGTAAACGTTAGTGACTACACCAAATTGTTTTTTCTGATTTTTTTTAAGAAACTCCAATATTTTAAATAAACCTTAAAAGACAGAAAACTTTATACCTCTTTAAATCCTTTCCTGATGCTCAAGTAGGGCACCTGCTTGTGGAATTGCAGTGATTTGCCAGAGTTGTAATCGCACAGGAATAGCTAAAATGGCTACAGCAGTTAGCAAACATCTTTCTATTAACTAATTAGCAGCAAGTCTCAAAAAAGCTAATTGTAACTGGGACAGCAAACATCAAAGTATTATCCAGATAAAATTGTATCATCTTCTTAGACCCCATTCCTTTCTCACTTTCGCCACATACTGCTGTGTTTTGGAAAATGAATACTTCTGGTCACTAAATCATGATCTCATCCCTTGTATTCATAAAACAGTCATCTTCTACAGCTGAATAATGGCCTCTTCAAGTTAATGATAAATGATTTCACTGCCACTTTACATTGAAGTATTCTGTAATTTACTGTCCAGAATTCAAGCAAACCGTGACACAACATCTGCAGCAAAAAATAAGTCTCTGAGCTTACAGTAAATGAAGATGACTTAAATTTTTTTTTGACATAATGCTGGTCCAGACTGACACCAGAATCAGTCTAGAAGGATCTTTCATTATGTCCATTATAATAGTAGGATTAAGAGTTAGAATTGGAAAAGAGTGATCCAACTCACCTGGTCCAATTCCTGGCAGCATCAACATGCATTTAATGTGGTCCATATCAAAGCTGATGAAACAGGAGTCATAGAAAAAGTGATAACTGTCAAGCTCATATGTAATTGATTTACTTTAATGTTAGTCACAAGTAAAATTGCTCACGGTAAACTTTGTCATAATCAGGATTGGAGTAGGGTTTAAAGGATCATTAACTAAAATTCCTACCACTGCTTTCAGTAGTTCAGTTCAGCTAGACCTTCAATTCTTAAATCACATCTTTGCAAAACCTAAGTCTGCAATATGAGGGGTGGGATGTTAATCCTACTCACCTGAACAGGACAAGTCTGATGGGAGTATTTTGTTACTACTTTGCTAACCTCTTTGCCTAAAATTTTGTTGCTGAGGATCCATATGTTCCATGGGTCCGGTACATGCCTGAGTTTCTGGTGGGGCAGAATGGGATATTTCATATATCAAAAGAAACAAATTTTCCCTGCAAGGAGGTTAATGTCCCTCTAAATGCTAATGGAAGTTAAACAACACAGGTAACTGTCATGGTAAATAATCTCCAAATAGTCTTTCAGCTGGTGGCATCACAGGTTTGACAGTTTATAGAGCTGAGGAAGGATAGTAAATGGGAGTTTTCCTCTTCTCTGTACTCTTTTTACTCTTCTTGTATATCTATTGAGAAACAATAAGATATTCTGACCATAAAGAAACTATTGGAAAGTGCATGGAACAGACAACCAGTATTTTGATGTCACAAGTACCTTTTTTAAAATTTAATTTTATTTTTATTTATATATTGTCATCTTTACATGATATAATTTATATATTGTCATCTTTCCCTTTCACAATTTGAAGGACTTTTCCAAAGAATAAGAAAGAACTTCTTGTCTGGCAGAAAGGGCAGCTTCTGTTATCCAGCTAAATCCTGGGTGGTGGTGAAGCATTTAATCTGCTCTAATGTGAATATCATTATGCCACCTAGTGCATTAAAACATCAGTGCAATTTGAACTTGATGTTTTATGACAGAAATAAAGCTTGGCCTCCAAACAATTCAGATTAGGCAATCCAAGATTAAAAAATAACAAACAAACCACAGAACACAACAAAACCACCCTCCCTGCACACCCCCTTCCCCCCTCCCCCTTTATTTTTCAATTAGATTTCATAATGATTAAAGTGTTTAAAAGAACACTGAAAAGAAAGCAGCAAGAGCTCTTTATAATGGAACATTTGTCTGTGAGATGAACTAAAGGGGGTGGAATACTTTCTACAGCAATTACAGCACTTAATAACTAAAGATGTCAGGAATACTGTTTATTTATATAATGTTCTTTGATCTTGCTAATTCAGTAGCAATGCAAGCAGGTAACAACATCTGTGTTAATGTAGATGGTTGTTTAGAAAGCAAGCAAGGAAGCCAGTAATTCATAAGAGGCAATCCAAGTAGAGAGTACTTTAACATTTTTTTCTTGGGTTTTTAAGACAGGTGAATGGTAGACTTTCTTTATAATTAGTGCAAATTTAAAGCGACTGGTGTTATACTGGGCTTAAACCATTTGTCTTAGTGATTTTTTTGGCTTGCAACGTGGAGATACTGTTCTCATTTACTAATGAAGGGAATAAAAATTGAGTGCTCATTTCTAAAGATGTAAAAAATTGCCTATTTTATGCAAAAATGTAATTCTCATTTTTTAAAAATAATTATTGTTTTTTCCAGCCACACATCTTTAAATACGTACTTGTACTACTCCCTTCCCAGTACACTTAAAAATGGCATTATTACTTTTTCATCAACAAGCTGATCTTTGCTGTAATTACAATGGGCAAGTAGTCAACGCAACGACTAGCTTTTACTCTCTTAGGTGAATCTAGTTGGTTGTATATACAATAATGCAAAATCGCTTGGTTAAAATGCCAGTTTTAGAATAGTTGTTACTTCTCTTGGAAGTACTTTACTGGCTCTTGAAAAGGTACTCTTTGTTGTACACTGAACTACAGAACTCCAGGAACTCGCCAGTAACAAATTATACAATTAAAGTAGAATGATAGTGAAGAAACAGGTGTGTAAATAAATGTTGTACTACGTAAGCTGTGCTCCACAAGTGGTAATTTTGGTGCTTCAAGCTGTTTATAGATGTCTAGTTGTTTAGTACACTTGAATTTCATAATCTACTGTGACACCTGCAGGTTTGAGATAATTTCTTCTTTGGTTTCAGCTGCCTGACCAGTCCCACTTCAGAGAGATTGTGGAAAAGCAACCAGAATTTTCCTCCTTTGTATTATTACTATAGCTGCCCGTCCTTGTTCCCAAGAGAGCTTTATTACCTGTGTCTTGTGGCACTTGAGCATGTAAAGTTTATAGGAGAAAGCTCACTGCATCATAAAGGATGGTTATTCTCGGTCTAGGCATTTCAGAGTTTGTGCAGAGACAATATATAATAGAGGTAATAAATAATACAGGAAAATAGCTAAAATCACTAAAAGCAGAACTGCAAGGAGTTTGGGGAAGATTAGCATGACTGGAAAATGGAAGAACAATGTTAGTACTGGTTTTGTATTCAGCCCTGAGATTTAGGACAGAAATACAATGACGTAGCAGGGGCCTGGTTCTCAACATAGTTATTCGTTGAGGTTTCTAGAACAAAGAATATCTGAACCTTCATGAGTGCACTTTGAAGACTTAATTCACCTCAACATTTCCCATGTAGGAATGACTGTTGAAGAGCTGAAAGAAGTTAACGTGCATTTCATGAAACTTAAAGTGAAAATAAAATTAGAAACAAAGAATCTTGATGGTCTGATAATGTACATCCTGCAAATTTCATTTGGAATAATTGTACTTCAAATACCACTTTCATTGTAAAGACAATCTAACAGACACTGTCTTTAACATGAAGCAGCCTTGCCTGGAAAGGGGGTTGTATTTGAATACAATTACACAACTTTAGCACATTGTTTGCCTAAAGGAGTTCTTGAGCCCTTTTGCTCCTGGAGGCTGCATAAGGTCCTTGTTTTGCAGAACTCTCTGAACAGAGGGTCCCTTATAATGCTGACATTAAAGACTGTGGCAGTTTCTCTCCTACAGGTTAGTCATTAGTCCATACAATACTTTTTATTGACTGGTGCTAGATGGCTTCCAGTTTTTGCCCTACACTGAAGATCAGTTGTGTGATTTTCACTGAGGCAAGCTTCTTGCTGCAATAAAAAAGTGTAGAATTAGTTCAGACATAAATAGCAAAGAGATAGCGCAATGCACTGCATTTTTCACCATGCATGTGTAACATTATTACATTAAAAAGCTGCAAGTCAGCTGGGACCTCAATTAAGGCTCAACTGCCACAAAACCATAATGACTTAAACAAACATTCTAGCAGCTGCCTAAATATTAATGCTGTGCAGTGTATGTTCACTTACACTGTTTAAACTACTTCAGAAAGCAAGACACTTGGAATCAACTCATAAAGAGAAGATATTCTGGAAAGACTGATGACAGTAATTGTTACTTTCATTAATAAAACCATTTTTTTAACAAATAACACATCTTTTATCTCTGTGCTTTAAGCAAAATTGTCTAGGTAGAGATTAGAAATTGCTATGAATCCTTTATTTAAAAAGTATTAGATCAAATTACTTAACTCCAGGAAAAGCATCTGGAGAAAGGAGGAAGCAGGTTAAAAATGTACAATATTTGTGGTTCAGAAACTATGAATTTAATGAAGACTTCTTAAACATGAGTGACCTTAAATCTATTGTTCACAATGAACACATTCTGATTTTTAACAGCAATCATTATCTTATTGCCATAATAACTTCTGCATGGCAGAGATATAGTCTGTCAATGATACATCTGAAAAACAAGCTTTTGGTGAGAATTAAATAGAATGTTTGCTACAGAACCTGCAACTACAACTTATATGTAGCTTCACTGAGCTCTAACTACTTTGGAGTTTTGTTGCAGATTAAATGTATGTGTTGCCTTAAATCTCAGCTACTAAAACCACTAAAGTTTGTATAGCTGTAGTACGACACAGAGGTGAGAATTATGGAGAAGGCTTTGACTATGAGAGCTTGAATGACCTGGTATGAGAGTCACCATATCTAAAATCTGGACACAGAAGTTAGCTGGTGGCCCATGGATTTCATTGTCACAGAACGTGAATACTTACAATAATTATGGGATTTATTTTCATAGTACCTGTTACATGATGAAATAACTGCAAAATAGAAAGTGATAAGTTGTTTGTTAAGGGGCCCTTATCTCCCACAAAAGTAAGTCACATGTAAAGTTATTCATTCCAAGTTTTTCATGGGTCATGGTGACAAACATTCTCAACACTGTTTTGTGAAGAGGATTTTTCTTGTTTGGCTCTTGAAGTAGTGCTTGTTGACAGGAAAAATGTGAAGGTTCCCAAATGGCTGGAAAGAGACTTGAAACTTTCTTTATGCATGCTTAAAAGCACAGAACATTGGTTTATGTGCTATAAGAACATGTGAGATGATTTACATGGAAAGAGTTCAAGTGATATGCTCCTTTTACAGCCCTTTGGGTGGAGAGTCAACTCCTCTGGTTTGCATAATGCACCTTTTTTCATCAGAAAACATTGTTTTGGCTCATCGTCCATGGCAGTTTGTAGCCAGGCTTTGAAATCACACTTGTGAAGTTTTGAATAGTAAGCGTGAATGGATAAAGAAATTTCTTTTGTTCTGGATTTTGAGAGGGGAGAATAACCTTTTAAAGACTAATTCAGGCAACTTTAGACACACAGTGTAAAACACAATGAAACTTGGTGTTGTAGCTGGGAACTGTGTCTCACTGCTGTCATTGGGTAATCGTGTAGGTCATAGAAGAATGTATATGTACAAGGAGACAAGGGAAGAGTGTGTGGAGCAACACTTTTAGAATGCTGCTTTTCACATAGCCTTTTTGATAACCAGGCAAATCTGTTTCAGTAGCTGTATTTGTGGTACAATTAGATAATGTGAAGTTCTAGGCTTGCAGCTCTTTAATTTACTGGACACTTCTTCTCAGTAAGGCTGTTTAATTAATTGGCAGTGAAAAATGTGCTGGGTTTGGCAAATTACATTTCTGTCAAAGCCCCTGCAAGATTCATTAAATCATATCTGAGAGTGCAGGAGCTGCCCTTCCTCAGCTGCTGGCTTCATATATATTAGGTGGTGTTTCAAGTTTTACCTCCTGATTACACTGCTATGTATTAGCAAATGTAGCTTCTTTCAGCACAATCTTAGGCAAGTGTAGCAAGACTTCTTAGATCGTTCCAGAATCTGACCATCGTCAGTTGTGACAGGCTGCAATTCTAGGGCAAAATGCTTTGAAAGTCATAGAAATATTAATGAAATACTGAAAACCAGTATGAAAACATGTTTAAAAACCCCAAACAAACAACAAAGCCCACCTGACCCCCCTCAAGTTCTCTCTTCCTCTGCCTCCAGCCCCCCCTCTAAAGCAAATAACAGGAAAAAAACCCTAAACCTACAAAGAAACAAAAAACCCCAAACAAACAAGTAAAAAAACCCAAACCAACAACAAAAAAAAAACCCAAACCAGTGATGGATAATCTCTGCAGTACCATTCAATCTGTTAGAAACCTTCTGCCACTTACAAAGCAGATTAAAATATTTTTGCCTTATGGTAGTATCTATTTTACCATGGAAAGAGAACGAACATAGTTTGTTTTGATGGACTTATTCAGGAGACATGGAATTGAATAAAGACAGACATGTTAGTGCAGGATTATGGGACATTGCCAGATCGAAGTATGCACAAAATGCTCTGGCTGAGGTCACCACCATTATTCCAATTCTGTTAAATGACTAATTAAATCATAGTGGTTGTGTTGTTGTAGTCCTGATGGTCTAAGGAGATATGTATCAGTTGCTCTAATAAAAGATATTACGTCTCCTTACAAACCTTGTTTCATTTTAATCGTATTATAGATTTTAGAAGAGAGAGAAAGCAGCCAGCAAGTGTAGCACTAGAGATAAACATTTCGATAATACTAGTAACATAGGACAATGTGAGACTTAGTGAAGGAGCTGGTGAATAGCTGCCTTTGGAGGACACAGATTCTGCTGTTTATCAGTAGATCCTCAGTTAGATACCAGCCCTGGCACAGATTCTGCAAATTTATACATGTGCATTTAGCCTTAAGCAAGAAAACCACTACCTGTTGAAAATGTCAAAAGGGATGCACATCGGACCTGTTTGTGACAGGATTCAGGCTATAGTAAGTTTCCCAGAGTAAATATTCATTTGGTGATCACTGAACATACGTTGTGTTATAAAGCAAAACTTTCAGTCAGATCAAATAGGTATGACACCTTTCTGATAAACCTTGTCTTTCCAATAGGGGTGCAAGAGGCAGGCTATGAATTGACATAGTAAGTCTGTCTATAAATTGCTAAAAAAAGCACAAGCTGTCTTCTAACACAGCTGTGAACATTTTTAGTCTTTTGCCTTCAATGTAAATCCTTCCTTGTCACCCACAGGCTTAGGTTTTGCTACCCATTGTCCTGTGCTTAAAGTGGTATATTGCTTATGCATGAACCTGTGATAATAAGTCTGTGTGCAAAATCTTTGTAACAACCAAAGCAGTCCTGTTTTATTTGTTCTGTGGGTTTGGGGTTTTGGTTGGTTGATTGGCTAGTTTTGGGGTTTTTCGGGGGGGGGAGTGTTGTGGCGTTTTGTTTCAGTAAGACCTGATCAGGAGAAGGCATTGCAGAGGCATTCAGGTATTATCAGTGATGTGCTGAGAGTAAATCTTGCCACTGCTCTGTTGTATTTTTCATTCATGGCTCCAGAGCAATGTTCATGCAGAGAGCTCATAGTATTAGTTGTACTTTGGCATTCGGTTCCCCTGTATGATGCAGTCACTGTAGGAGGAACAATTTCTCTTCTATCCCCTTAGCTCTGCCTTTCTATACACTTTTATTTTAGCTGAGGTGCAGAAGAGAGACTCCTCAGGTTTTGAGGGTTTTTTTCTTCTTTTAAAATGGTAAGTTTCACTAAAATAGATTTTGAAAGTTGAAAAGGAACGTCCTCAAACTATGCCAATTTACTGAGGTGTGTGCTTCAATGTGCAGGATCAAATTGGAGCAGTGTCTGTAGGCTGCCATTCCCTCCAACGTCATTTTGAAAATCTGAGCAGGTGCCAGGTTACCACTCTGCACTTGTTTGGCTCCCATATAATTTACACATGGTTTTTTGCAGTCAGTTATGTTGGTGTTTTATGCTATCTATTGATTTTGTGTTTCACTAAGTATTCTACTTAAAGCACTCCAAATAGCTCTAAATTTATGTTTCAGGAGTCAGAATGTTAAGAGAATTTTATAAATGAAAAATAATTTGGAAATCACCAGATGATGATTTTTTTGTAAGGATTTAAAATATTGCTTAAAGCAATGATAATGATCAGGGCAGCAAATGATCCACGAATGACATCTGAAAGAACAGAAGCCAGCACATCAAATGACAGGTGGGTTTTCCCTACCTAATAATAATGCTAATAATCTATCAAGCAAATTTAATTTTAAGATGAAAGAAGAAGCTTACTCAGCTCCTAAACTGAAGGCAGAGATTAATGAGAATCAATTGAAGCATTTAAAAAGAGTGCAGGGAGAGAGCTATTTTGGACCTCAAATATTCCTCTTGATATTCCCTGATAGAGACAGAAAAAAAACTGAAGACACGTCCTTACAGAAAGACTTGTTAGATGAGTGGCTTTCATAATTCTTTTCTTCTCCCTCAGCAGGAAACTGTTGCAGAGCATATCTGCATTTGTATCCATATATAAATACACATGCAGAATGTGCTTATGTTGTATGTATTAAAGAGCATAGCTGTAGCCACAGGAAAGTGTTAGGAGAGACAAGTGAAAATACTTATTGAGACAGACACATGAGAGAGCTCTCCGCTTGCAGAATTTCTGCTGAAATTAGATATGCTACTCCAACTGACCCATCCTGCTGCAGGCTTCATGACTCAGTATTGATGATGATTTTTGTGACTCATTAGAAAAGTCCAAAGAGTTTACTGCTCGGTCTTTATCTCTTGTTTGGTTGACATTCAAGCTTGCCTAAGTCCCCACTGTTTTCCTTTTTTGCATGAAGGAAAGCATACCTACATAGATTTGGTTAAACAACAGGGGTTTAAGTGTCTTTGAAGCCTGAGAACACAATACTGGCATTATTTTCCTTTCTAAAGCTTCTGACTCTTTTATTTTCTTGCTTGAATTAACTACGACACTTGAAGTTTTCTAGTGCTCTATGGGGCTTCTTGTTTATCTATTCTTGTTTGCATAACATTGACTTTCAAAATTTTTACACACATTTAATTTTGAAACAATGAGCTCTCACAGATTCATATTACTGAAAAGCAAAAGGGGAAAATCCTTTCTTCATTCATCTAACTGCAGCTACAGAATTCCTCACTAATATAAAACTATACTTACAGAAATACTGAATGACCAAAAATAAAAAATCATTCTCCTGGTGCCAGGTGATTTAGTTTTCTTTTCTTTAGGGTATGCTAGTTGGAAACAGATAGCTTATTGATCTGCTGTAGTTTTTTAACTCATCCATAAATGAGCTGATCTCAGTCATACTGGAGGATAACAAGATGGAGGCTGCTAGGCAGAGTGACTGTATTACTTTGATCTGGTTATGGATATTGGTCATCTGTTGGGGTGACAAGTTGGGGCCTGAGAGAACTGCAGAAAATTGTTTCTCTTTACAAGAAAATCTATATTCTGAATTAGCTTCTCAGCTTGACCAGTAGTTCAAACTAACAAAATATATAAACCTCAGCTTATGCTCAACTTAAATGTTGGCTCTTTTCCAAAACTACTTTTATAATTCTTGTGTTCCCATTCATGTTACTACCCTTCCTTGGGTTCAACATGGAGTTAACAAGCCTCTTGCATCATAGAACTTATAAATATTCACACGTGCTTAGGCAGTGAATCTGTAAGAGCCTGCTGTGACACAGTGTTCAGTGCAGGTGGAAGCTTGGAAATATTCTAGCTGCAGGTATTAAGGAATCTTTGCAAATCTGGCCCCATCTTTGCTCCCAAAATTCACAGGATCTGGATATTGTTACTGAGAGGGAAACTCACAAATCTGTGTTTTGCAAAATCTCATTTAATACATATATAGTTGCTTGTGGGTTTTGTTTCTTTTCACCCAATGTTGCTAAAATTATGGCCAAAATACATTGTTGGAAACCTCTTTTTTCTTTCTTCCTTTCCAGTACCTATCACTGCAACAAAGTGAGAAAACACCTTACAAAACAGGGAAAAAGTACATTCACAAAACTTGTTTTATGCAAACAGCTTTGACCAGTTCTAGCTCTGCCACTCTTAAACTTTCCACCAGTAGATTTGTTTGGTTTAAGTGAGTTACTAATAGTTTATTTTTTCCACCCAAATGGCATTACCATAAACACAAAGCTATCTCAGGGTTTTTATTGGTATTGGTATATGCTGATTCTGTCACATAGGACAAATGCTAGCTCTTACTGAAGCTGAGTTTTTCCCCAGAGTTAATTGTGTAACCCAGTGTAAGCTCATTGACTAATTAGCTGAAACTCAGTATCCTTTACTTGTGATACACATTTTAAGTCAGGACTGGAAGTATGAATTACTTATGTAAAGTATCCTGCATGTGCTCCTAACAAAGCCAAAGGAAGTTAGTTGTGTAAGTTTTTTCTTACCTCACATTAGTATTGAGCTAACAGCTGCCATGTGGCTCAGCTGAAGCTCATCCATGGTATGTATTTCTCAGAATTTCTCTGTATTGCTCAAAAAAAGTGAAGTTTAAACAATAATGTCAGGTGATGTTTGTGCATCAGTATAATGGGATTTTTGCTTAGGTTGTTTGTAGGAAACCACTTAGACTTGGCACTCTGCCTGATTTATACTAAAACTTTCATGTTTCATAAAGCACCTTTGAAAACATTTAAAGAGCTGTTGGAAACACAATCTCATCTGTTTAAGATGATAATCCTGTTTTTGAAAAAACTAAACATCTGACAGCATTGCTCATGTATTATCTGAATCTTACTTATCGTTAAGTTCCCAGACAATGGATCTTTCACTGGCTGTTCCTTCCCTTGCCAGTGCTGTCTAGAGCTTTTCCTTTTCAGAGGGCTTTCAGTTTATTCATCTGTAGTTCTTGGGAATGAATAAGCAAGCTTTTTGTATGGATCAGGACATACAGATATGCAAAATCAGTCTCAATTTTCAGGGATGCTTTGCTGCGTGTCATAGAATATCAGGCTTTCCTCTCCAGACTGTGCATTGATAAGTAGGTAAAACCTACAGATTAATCAGGGCTGGTATAAACCTAAACTGGAAGCTTGAGCTGAGTTGTCAATGTTATTCTTTAATTTGGAAGTTATCTGGAGTCCTGAAGATTGTCTCAGGCCTTGTGCATAGCTGGTTTTGTTTAACTTCACTGGCTTGTAGACTTCAAGTAAAAGTTTGATCTAACAAGGAACTTTACCTGAGATGATGTTTTGCAGAAGGAATCCCTATAAGACCATCAGGTGGAATTAAGACAGAAGTCTTTCTGGTAAGTCTTTCCAGTTTCCATAAGAGCTTATCTTTGTCACTTTGCTGTCACAAAGACTGCATGAAAGGTTCTCCAATAAGTTGGCTTCAGCAAGGGTAAGTCTTGCCCAACAAACCTACTAGCCTTCTGTGATGGAGTGACTACTTCAGTATCCAATCCAGTCTTTTGATTAGGCCTGAAATAGGAATAAATGGGTGAAAATGTCATAATGGAAAATCTGCACATAAATGAAGCTGTTTAGGAGAGAAAAAAATGGTATGGGCAGAGTTCTTACCAGTATCTTCTTATATACAATGCAAACATATAGAAAGTTCAGGCAACATAGAACCACAGGTCACTATTCTTGCCTTCAGGAGGAGCTCTTTCTTCAGTGTTAGGAGAGCTGTATCTTAATAGCTTGGGTTCTGCAGTTTCTATGTTAAGCTTCCATGCCCATCTTTGCAGCCATATCCTCTGGCTCGTGCCAAGCAACAGGTCAAAACATGCACTGTTACCTAGCAGGATGACAGTTAGCATGTAATAGCTGCATGACTTAGTAATAAACGTGTCCGTAATAAACCTGTTGTGTGTGTTTTATTATGCTAACAGAGGCTGTCATTCTCCAGACCCAGACAGATGAAAATGAAGAAGTAAAAGAGAAAGGAGGGTTATTTTCTGAGAAACAAGTATATCTCTGATGGACACTTTAAAATAAACCTAGCTATACTGGCATAATTTATACCATGCTCTTAGCATCAATCTCTGCTATCCTAGTAAAGCATTTTCAACATACAGTCCCAGATCCCTGGCATGCACAAAATATAAAGAAGGAAGCACACTATTGTCAGGAAGCTTAAATTTGTCATACAGGTATCAATAAGTCAGAGACTCTACCTTCAAAGAGCAGAAACTGGAGCCCCTTCTGAAAGGAGTGTGTGACAGCCTTGATCTGAGAAGGCGATGCAGAGCTAGTTGCTCCTAAGGCTGAAGCCAAAATCCTGGGCCACCAGAGACTTTATTACATGAAGATGAGCAGATAGAGCCATGCAAGTTCTGCATGTGATGACATCATCACATACATGTGGTCAAAACATTCCCTGCTCAGTCTATTATCCACAAATCTTCATCTATATTAAGTAGTGCTCCATTTTGCTATGTCTAGCTGAGATAAAATTCATCTAGTGTTCTTTTATTTCTAACCAGTGTCCCTGATTAACGTTTATGAAATAAGGGAAATGAATGAAATCTGAAAGAATAGGAAAAAATAAAAAACAATTCCTAGCATACAAGTAAAATGAGAGAGCAATGCTGAGATTGAAGTCCTGGTAGCCTGACTACTTGTTGCTTGTAAGAAATCTGAAGTCAGAACAAGACCCCTGTGGAAAGTACTGGTGGCTGTGAACTAGCAGTTTCTCTAGCCTTTGGTGAGGTAGGAAAGAATATACACATTCTAGATTCCTGGAAGTAGGGCTGGGCATTTCTCCTACTGAGAAATATTCAGTTCAGATGTTAATGGAAAGAGAGGGAATTTCCAGTTCTGTGATAGCACAAATTGATTTATAAGCCTGATCTTCTTCCCATCTGTGACGTATCCTTTACGTTCACACACACACACACGTCTAATAGCCAAGTAGCAATTTAAAATGCAGGTAGATAGTTGTTTTATCTTGCTGTTATTCTTAATATGATTCAATAAGTAGACATAACGGGAGCACTTATGTGGGTGATAGTCATTCCTGCAGTTGGCCATGTCTGACGAACAATAGCCTGCATGCTAAGAGAGCAGGGCTGGTATGACAAAGTGAAACGCTGCCTCTATCTCAGCCTTGTTTTGCAAATGCTTCTATTTCCTGTCCTTAGTGAAATTCTTGAACTTAGCAGTTTACTTTATGAAATGAATTGCTTTTTTTCCTTAGCCACAAACAAGCACTTGTGATTTTCTCAGCAATGGGGGACTGGCCAGACAGCAGGGCATTGGGCTTGTCTGTTGCCTTCAGACCTGCACCATAGTTCTGTTTTGCTGCATGGTGTCAGTGATTTAGCTGTCTGTGAGAAAACTGTGGGTCAGATTAAGATTCAGTCTGCTTGCGGTTTACTTCTGTTGATTTCTCTGGTTTGTCATATAGTCTATTTCTTTCTGTTCCTGCTCTGTCTTCTTTGTCCTACTTTGCCCCCTTGTACTGCCAGACAACTGTTTACATGTCTCACTTTTTGCCCATCTCTGTGATAATAAAACCACTTTTGGCAGAGTCACATAGCTTCTGTTTGAAGGAAAACCTGTGTTGAAATATAGCAGAATTTTTGGAAAGTATTTTGGATTTCTGCTAGGAAAAGGCTAAAATCCTTTCATAGATCAATGGCTATAGAAATTTCTGTACTTATCAATGTGAAGTGTCTACCAGACAAGTGCTGAGAGAAGTGAGAAGGCCTAGAGTTCTAAGGGTAGGCTTCATAAACACTGAGATACTTCTTCCCGTCTTCAGCAACTTAAACCAACTCATTTATGTCAGTTCTGTCAAATCAGTAGTATGACAAATGATTTCAGTATGGAAGAATAGCATAAAATCTCCTTATAACAGTCTTGCCTGTAAGAAATTGTTGTATTTAATGTAAGCTCTCAAAATATTCCATTAGATAAGACTGAAATGAAATTTTGACTGTATTTATTTCTTTGTTTATTTATTTATTTATCAGAGGCCTGGGAAAAGAAAATCCAAAGCAAAATCTGAGGGTAGGGATGATGTGAAATAGACAGACTAAGGGTGACTACATACCTGGCCAGAATTGTCAAAAGTAAGTTATTCTTAATATTAAACTTAAGTATTTTGGGATTCCAGGTTAAGTCACTACAATGAGTTAAGTCAAGTTGTGGATATACACTGACCTTCATGTGGAAATTGTATTAATTCTATCAAACTAATATTTAATTGCTTCAAGTTGCCTGATAATGTATTATCAGTGTTTTTGCCATCCTTCTGATGTGCACACAGTTTATTAGCTGACACACTTGTGAGGTGGGCTGATGCCAACCTCATGAAGTTTAACCATGGCAAGTGCAAGGTCCTACACCTGGGTCGGAGCAATCCCAGGCGCACAGCTACAGCTTGGGCAGAGAAGAGATTTAGAGCAGCCCTGGGGAGAAGAACTTGGGGGTGTTGTTCAATGAGAAAATGAGCATGAGCCAGCTTCAGTGTGTGCTCACAGCCCAGAAAGCCAACCGTATCCTGGACTGCATCAAAAGAAGCATGACCAGCAGGTCAAAGGTGATCCTGCCCCTCTACTCTGCTCTTGTGAGACCTCACTTGGAGTATTGTGTGCAGTTCTGGTGTCCTCAATGTAAAAAGGACATGGAACTGTTGGAACAAGTCCAGAGGAGGCCATGAGGATGATCAGGGGACTGGAGCACCTCCCATATGAAGACAGGCTGAGAAAGTTGGGGCTGTTCAGCCTGGAGAAGAGAAGGCTGCATGGAGACCTCATAGCAGCCTTCCAGTATCTGAAGGGGGCCTACAGGGATGCTGGGGAGGGGCTATTCATTAGGGACTGTAGTGATAGGACAAGGGGTAACAGGTTAAAACTTAAACAGGGGAAATTTAGATTGGATATAAGGAGGAAATTATTTTCTGTTAGGGTGGTGAAGTACTGGAACAGGTTGCCCAGGGAGGTTGTGAATGCTCCGTCCCTGGCAGTGTTCAAGGCCAGGTTGGATGAAGCCTTGGGTGATATGGTTTAGTGTGAGGTGTCCCTGCCCATGGCAGGTGGGTTGGAACTAGATGATCTTAAGGTCCTTTCCAACCCTAAGTATTTTATGATTCTACGATTATTCACTGAGTTTTCTTCAGGTCACCTGTGGGTTTGTGGTAAGGTTTCTATTCTTGGGGTAGTTAAGCTGTCACCAAAGAGCTTTAGACAGGGAATCATAGAACTGTAGAATAGTTTGTGTTGGAAGGGACTTACCTAGTCCAACCCTCCTGCCGTGATCAGGGACATCTACTAGATCAGGTTTCTCATAGCTGTATGGTTATTGTTCCTTCAGGGGTTAAAAAAGATAGGTCAAAACAGGATGAGAAGTTGATTATCAGTCAGCATGGTGGAACAGATCCACACTCAGAGCTAAAGGGCTTACTCAAGTACAAAATCTGGAAAAAACTGAGCATTTCTGTATTTGAGCCTTTTTTAGCTCTAAGAGGAATTAAATCCTCCTTGTTTTTCTGTCTGTAAAAAGATTATCGTATGGCATTTTAAGGACATAAAAAATGAACGATAACCCTGAGCGTGGTTTGAAAACTTCAAGAGTGAAATGCAAGTTGAAAATCGTTTTTGCCAACTTGTTGGCTCATGCAGCTTAATCCACACGTTGCGTTATGCAATAGTGGCACCCAGTGGAGGCTGGAATTACAGCAAAGTTTCCCTTGCTGCTGTTGAGCCTTTTTAGGACTGCAAGCGCAGCCTCGGGAAGGTTAGGTCTATAAGGACCAAAGCTATAAGGACCAAAGCTATGCGCACCTTAAGCCTTCTCTAAATCAACATCTTTTACCTGTCAGCTGGGCCTTTAAATTAAAAAGTTTAAGCTGCGTTTTTATCTATCCACAACAAACTCTGAATAGTGTGAGGGTCTTTTTCCTACAGGATAAACCATCTGCTTTAGCTGCATTATTTCCAAAGCCTTAAACAACATCGAATGCAAGAGCATTCTGGGGAGTGTAGGAAAAATGCCCTTTACTCCTACTGCCCTGAAAGTACTGCTTGAATAGTGACAGTATCAGGCCCTCAGTGATACATGGTTTAGTGGTGGTCTTGTCAGTCTTGAGGTAATGACTGGACTTGATGTTCTTAAAGGTCTCTTTCAATCTAGCTGATTCTATGATTCTAAAAGCTTGGAGAGAAAATGAAGAGCAATGTGTGTGCATAGGGACAAGGGGGAACAGAAGGGAAGCACAGCTTCTGATTCAGTCACTGGCTGGCCTTAGATGCAGCAGTCTGAATAGTCTGTGAGGTGTATGGGAGAGGAGTGAGAACAGGAGGAATGTCAGACATGTGTTATGTAGGAGGTAAGGAAGTCCGTAGGGAACGTATTTTAATATTTAAAATTTGGGCAATGCTAACAGCAGCCCCACCAAAAGTAAATGGATATTAATAAGCTGTAAGCAGATCAAATTCCCCGTAATGTGGTATCCTTGATGTTACAATGTGCATGGAATATCAGATTTCTCTGAAGAACATGTTATTTACTACGAGGCTGGTCAACATGCTGCTCCAAGGGGAATTAGGCAGTATATCATCTTCTGCTTATTGTTTTCTTTAGAGTCATATATTACAAATAGTTGTGGTGAAGAGGGATTTGGAACTGACTGACTTGTAGTGTCAGACAGAATTGAATGAATTAGAAGACTGTTCCTTTTTGCCTAGTGTTATTGAGCTCAGATTTCAGTTTCGGGTTGCATGTCTACTCAGTGCCTAGTATTATCAGAAAAATGTGTTTAATGAGGATGATGATCTGAATCCCTAGAAACTTTTCAACTTCAACTGGTTTAGCACTCTCTGTCATCCCTTCCTCCCTCACTCCTCTCCCTCCCCATCCCTCCCAGCCTGTTTTTTTGTCTGCAATTAACATTTCATTGTAAACCCTGGATGCTTTGGCATTTTGGCCATGCTGGAAATTTTTAGTCTTCAAACATGCTCAAGTAATTGTTGCTTTGCAGGCAAGAAAGAGTTTAAGGAAGGGAGAATGATAAGTTAGGCCAGTTTGTGCACTTTGGAGTATTTTTCAGAGGTGAAAAAGTCATTAGGCAGAAGAGGCTTCTTATTAAATGCATACTCTGTCACTGTTGCAGTATTTTGTAAGTGATCCCATAAGTCATCAGGACTTTCTGCTGATTAGGCTACTACTCACTTTAGCATATACTCTTACAATTTCTGGAGAAATGGCTGTTTATTTTAATGATAAGAGGTAGCATCATTACAATGGTATTTATTCAAGCTTTACGTGGCTGTAGGTAACTAGATTTCTATTTTCATTTTATAGCACAGGGTGTGAGAGCAAAATTAAGCCACTCAGGAGTAAGAAGCTGCCTCAGATGTGTGATGTGAACTTCTTGGCTTATCCAAGCATGGTATTATACTACTGTCTTGACTGAGGCAGAAATTCTAAGAAAAGAGAAGGCTGTTAGAATAGATTAGTCATTTATTTTTGAGCTAGACATGTTCTTTCTTCTAAGAAAAATTATTAAAAGGCATAAGATACCTTTTGACCCTCACTAAAGGTTGTTCCCATCGCATCCTGTATCCTGGAAGTACTGGGTTACAAATTACAGGGTCTCACCTAGGAAATACTCCCAGATGAAGCCGTATGTCCCCCAACTTCCTGCTCATGTTAGAAGAATTTATTGTGTGTGTTTAAAGGCTGTAACAAATTGCCTTTCACCTTACTCAGAAGAGGATTTTTGAGGAATTTTGCCCGAGGGAACTGGCAGTGTTTGAATTACCCAGCCCATGATACTTTGCTGCTGTGTCAGATTATGTCAAGAAGCACATGCTACGCCTTCACTCTACCGGCTTTGCCACGTAAGTTGTATTGCAAATTATATTGATGTAACTCTGAGTAAAAAATCCTGTGTGCTATTCTCTTTCAGCTCATCTTCCCCTCAAGCTCCTTTAAACGTGAAAGAACATACTTGCACTCAATTTTGCCATAGTTTTACCACTTCTCTGCTAAAAGGATTTCTGTCTTGTATGAACTACTCAAAATTAAGGACTTGCCACAAAATGCATGAGCAAGGTAAGGCACCTAGGGCATTGGAGAAGGCATTAGGTCAGAGAAGTCCAATTAATCAGATGAAGACTTTCATCCTGAAAAAGGACAGGTAATTGAGACATACTCATGTAATTACAATTGATTTTTCTCACAGAAAAAAAAAAGACGCAAAGTATGTCAACCGCTGGAAGTGGTAATGGGAAGGGAAGTAATTTTAAGTAGAGATGACACTGGCTTTTTTTCTTTCCTTTTCCCTTTTAATTTTTAAAGAAAGCTTCTAATCCTAAAAGGAAGGCAGTCAGGGTAAGCCTATACCAGTAAACGATATTTCAGAGTAGCAGGAAAGAGATATAACATAGAGACAGGAAAGGATGTAACAATCAAAGACTTTTTAAGTGACATGGATTAAGATTTACAATTGAATTAAGAAAGATCAGTTGTTCAAGCTCATTAAAAGACGAATTATTAGACTTTTTTTTTAATGGTTTGTGGTCAGCTGTTCTGAATAGAAATACAATTGCAGTTTCCTTTAAAATACTTCAAGCTTTGGGGTAGGTACTGTCTTGCACTTACCTTGGCCATTCATCTTGGTTTGAAGTGACTTCTGTGTTTTATCTCTGGTTAATGGTGCTCTTCATTAAGACATCAAAAAATCTAAGCCATAGGTGTCAATAAAAGCCCAGACAATATCTCTGTTGCAGCTATGACACTAGTCCTAAAGGGCTAGCAGCAGACCTGACAAAGTAACACCCTCCAGGCTTTGTGCATAAGGAGTGGGAAGCCTTAGCTTTCTGCCATGGCAAGGACCATCTAGAATGTAGTCTGGATCTAACTTGCTCTAAAGATTTGCTCAGTGATGTGACTAATGAATATCCAGAGTTCACTGTGAATAGATTTTTGGATCTGAGAAGATGCAAGTGGGAATCAGTAGTTAAGTAGAAGCAAGTATGTTGTTTCTAGAGTTACCCAGACACATGATGAAAGATGCTTTACAAAACAGCTTAAAAAGCATTTTAGCAAAAATCTTAAAAAACACCCTTTGCATTGTTCTGCTGAAGTCTGAGTGCTGTTATAAGCATACATGGTCTCTTTGGTATCTGACTGTTGAACATAAAAGCTGTATTCTAAAAGTGTCAACCAGTGATTGTGACTTCAAAGAACAACATAACAGTGTCAGGAAAGAAAAGCAAGGTGGAAAGTAATTTAAAATTTGTGTACATTCAAGGGCAATATCATGTGTATATGGATGGTAATGTAGCTTTTAGATACACGTCTAGTAAATATGCTGATATTTAATAGACCTCAGAGTTAGCAAAACTTCACACTGTTGTGAAAAATTTTGTCCATAGGTTTTCAGAAAGAACTGTTCAAAGTTGTTGAGTGAAAGCACTTAATTAGAGTACTTCAGTGGTGGTGTTGCTATCTTTGCTATTGGCAATATGGAAATTATTTGATGTAGAACAATATGGAAATAAATTAATGCTCTTTGATTTGGGTGTTGGGGAAAAGCATAGTCATAGACCAAATCCCTATGTTACTAACTATTGTATGTACACACACGCAACAAGTTGCTTCAAGAACTGACAATTCTATAAATATTTTGAAAACATATTTATATTTCTATAAATATTTGAGAAGCCCACTTGTTCAATTTAACAAGGCTATTAAAGAGAATTTTAGAGCAGAAATTGTGAACAGAACATCTAAGTGTCTAGGCACTCTAAGAGTATTCATAACTGTGAAGACCTGCAGTGAAATTTGGGATAATATGGGGTATGGAACAGTTGTTAGCTCAACTAGGTCTTGATCCTGTAGAAAGACTTTTATTGATGGCTGTTAACTTCACTGGGGAAGGGTAAGACTTCAGTTCATCATGTGATTAATGTGCCTGAATTGCAAGGCACATTTAACATATTTTTTTATTAAACAAATCTTGTATGTGTTCTTTGTTCATGGAAAGTGAGAGACAGTGGTTCTTAGCAAACCAGAGACTCAGTCCAAGACTAAGTTTTGAGTGATCTTTACTAAACATCTCTTAATAAGTTATATACAGAGAGCAAAAGAAAACACGTATGAGGTGTTCTGAACTTCTTGTTGGGAAGCTACTAATCTAGAATAAACCAAATAATAAAATGTATGGGTTATTTTTCAAAGTTATTTGCACATACTAGATGACCTAGACTTTACACTGGCTTTTCCCTAGCAATCACTATCATTGCTTACAGTGCTAGCTCAGTCTCACTGGAACACTTCCCCAAGGGTTAGAAGAATGTGACCAGGGCTCTACCTGCTGCTCAGTGAAGCTGGACACAGTACAAAGGTGTCTGAAACCGCTTCCAATCTTAATATGAACATGTTCACAGTCATTTCTTCCTTTGTTCTTTGTCAGCTGAAATATTGCAAAAGTATTCCCATTTCACTATTTTATTTACAGTTTGAATTAATATGAAATCATATTCCCAAGCAAATGCAATTTATTCTGTTTGCTAGAGCTGTTGAAAAGGGAGAGTGCCCTGCAAACAAGTCTCAGGAGAGAATCCAGTAAGCCACTGTTCCATCCTGGTGTCCAGTAAGGACCTGTCCTTCAAAACAGCATTTTCTTTCTCTGAGAATGACTCTTTGATCTTTAAAAGAATATGAACTTTGTTTAGAAATTTGGTGCACTTTCATCTAAAGTTATGTTCTTTGGCCGCAAAGATTCAGTAGTTCTGATCTCAGAGTGACATGTTTAGCAGGACGATATGTTTAGACCTGTTTTCCAGCTGTCACACTTATAGTATCTCTTCTAGATATTCTATGACATTATCTCTGCTTCCTTCTGAAACAGAAGAGAATAGGTCCTGATTTTGGGAACCTCTCCTAGAGCCAGGGGAAGCCCTGTGCTGAGCTGCAGTGGCTCTTGTGTTATTTATGGACAGGCAGGTAGCAGAATGAAGCCTGATCATGTGAAATTTCTAGTCCAGACTTGGGCTTTACAGATCTGGAGGACTGGGTTGGTTTGGAATATGGAATGGGAGTTTTTGCAGTTTATGTGAAGTGAATCTTGGGTGTTTCCTGGGAAGTCCAATATGTAGTATTTGGTGGTTGTTGGGTTAATTTTGTCAAAACATCTCTTTGAGTGAACAAACTGTCTCACAGATTAGGAACAGTATTAGAAAAATGGGCAGCAATTGGATGACAGAGTCAGAACAGTATTTGGAACTTTCCTCTGCAACGTGCTTATTTTCACAGATCTATGCAACTTTTTAGCCAAAATATGGCAAGTTGAGGTTTTATCTTTACCATAAACATAATGCTCATGCATTTTCCATGTAAAATAACTGGAGAGGATCCTGGGCCATCAAAGCTGGAATCTGCTCACTAGATGAATTTAACTTCAGTGAGTTCTGACATGACTTTCTGATGAAAGATGAGCTTATGGAAGTAAGCATGACTTGAAAATTTGATTTTGTATGCAGATTGGAACTGCCTCTTTTTGAAAGTACTATGTTGCAAATATCTTGGATTGCTGAAAAAATAGTCTCTATTGAAAGTGTAACCAAATTTATGGTTTTGTTTCTTCTTCAATGCAGTATTCAAACCCTAGCTTAACTTTACATATATGTTTGTTATTCTAGATAAGGAAGCTTATTTATGTTGAGACCTGGTAAGGCAGCAAATAGTATTGAGTAGAAGAAAAATTAAGATTCAGCTTGTAAAAATATTCCATTTCTCAGCCTTTTACCATTGTTCTTATTTCTTCTAATATAGAACCAATATAACAACTATGCTTGACCAAAGAGCAGCACTGTGAGGTGTTAATGGAGAGAAAAACCTCTGAGATAACTTTTTTACCTGATGGCTTATAGTAGACCTCTGAGACTGCTCATAAAGATTCCATGTAAACAGCTGATCTTAAACTTGAATTTCTTAGTTTTAAAGCAATTCTGAAATTATGTTATTGCTAGTATATGCTAGTGCAGTCATAGAAATATATCAATGTTTGTAGAAGATGCAAGCAGATTTTCTTGTCAAGAGTGAAATGTTAGGACCAAATAGCTTGTGTCTGCTGCAGCCAGTAATGTTCCGTCAATTTTCAACAGATGAAAACAGCTACTTTTTTGCTTTTTTGAAATTGTTTAAATAAGGGTAGCTATTTCTTCTGTTGTTACTACAACACCAATGGACTCTTATTGAGCTGCTCACTAAAAGTTTTATAGCTAAAGTGCTGTGAGTGTTTTCATTACAAATGGCTATCGTAAAGCTCTATAACTTGCTTGTAAAACTTCTCTGCCAATAACAATCTGGCACATACAAAGTTGGTTCTGGAGGTAATTTATTTAAATTAATTTTTAAAATAATTGGACAGCCATTATGAAGTAAAGAATGCAGCAAACAATTATATTAATGCTTGGTGCCTTCTATTGCTTTTCTTAAAAGCAACAAGAAGTTTTAGAAAGAACAGTGTGGGTGAAACACAGAGGCAGTTTTGGCAATTATGTGAACTTAGACATAAAAATATTTTTCTGAACAAGTTGCTGTACATATTTAATACATGCTATTAGATAAACATCCTACTGTTAACGGTGTTTAATTAGTGTACATGTGATTCAAGTGCTGCAGAGGCCCTGCATTTCAGAGACTGGGTATTTTTTAGGCTAAACTAAGTGATACTGTTGAAATGAGATATATTTGCAGGAAAATTGTTTGCATAAGGATCTGTTTCATATTTAAAATAACAGCAAACCAGATGACATCCTGCGCTATCTCCACTGGTCATTCAGTCTCTCTGCCTTTGTAATGTAACTCCAAGCACAGGGTAGGGTTCTGTTTATTTCTAACTTCATGCATAATGATCTATGCAAGAGTTTTAATTTGATGAGAGAAGCTGTACATGAAATTCCAGTAATAATGAATGATAAACTCTTTTATTAAAATTTAGCATAATTGTCTTCAGGTTTGAAAGTATTGACCTAAACAGAGCCAGAATTCTAGCAGGAAGATTATCAAAAACTTTTCCTGAGAGAAGAAAGACACTATGAAGAGTTAGATTAGCTGATAACGACTGATTTGCTGCGATCTCCATGCTGCTCTTTTTGCACAGAGGCACTTTCTCATTATTGTAATAGGTCCTCTAAAAATGTGGTGTACATAGTACTTTTTTCCCCTCATGAAGAGGTATATGAATAGACACTTTTGAAAATAAAATCCATGGTGTCACACCAAAAACTGATGCAAAGTAATCAAAAATGGTGAAAGAGTGTTCTTGTTTTTAAATGCCAGACACTGGGTGCTCGAGAATATGCCCTGCTGCAATGCAATGTCTGTGACATTATTTATTTAAAACTAGATGATCAGAACATGTTTTTTTCAGTGAGTACATCTCATTTTCTGGAGTGCCCTGCTATGCATAAGCCTGAAGCCCTTGTTTGTTTATAGGAATAGTTGAGATGGGTTATTTTCTTTTTCTCAGACTATGATCCCCCGGGGTAAATAAAAATGAGGGCTATGGGAAAAATACTAATGTATGGTCTTTCTCTAATTCATACTGCAGGACCCAGCATCTTGTTCAGCATTCTTATGTAACATATGACAGTTCCTCTCATCTTGTTGCTGAGTCCTTCTTGTGTCCGTGTGGCTTCATTTTAATGAAATTCAGACCCCAAAGTATAATATATAAAGTCTTATCCATTATTTAAAAGAAACAAGCATATACTTCCTGTAAGTTGTAATGAAGATGTCAAGAAAATCCTACAAATAGGAATAGATTCCTGCAACTTAAAAGCAAGCCAGTACATCCATCCCTCCAAAATATAGGGCAAAAGAATCTGAGAAACCTTTGGCTTCTGTCATGTGTCACATAACTTGAAGAATTTAATCTATAACTTTATCATATGTGAACACAGATAGTTCTTCCCTCTTATATGCTGCTGAGACTGCAGATAACACAGTCATTATTGTGATTGTATTTTAGTTGTGACAGAACAAGAGAATGTTAATGAAAGCTGAATACAAAGGTAATTGAAAATGTCTTTTCTCCCAAGCCACTGTATTCATCTATGCTCAGTAGTTTTCCTTCTGTTTTATCAATGCATCCTGATTCTGTAAACACCAAGAGTGGTTGAGTGTTAGGATCTGTACTAGAGATAACTTCTACATAACTGCAAGTGAATTCCTTTGCAGTCTTTTCTCCTTTGTAGTCACTCAGCAACTGTCCTGTAGAATTGGAGTCAATGTGAAGAGATCAGGTAAGCTGAATGTATCCTCGCATGGTTCACCTGTGTTTGTAGAGGGTAGTTTGAAATAATGTAAGCTGTGATTTATGGGAGTTGGAAGATGTGAGCTAATAGGCTAATAGCAGTATAGTTCCTGGTTTCTTTTATCAGCTACAGAAATAATACTTTAAAAGACTGTCGTACCCTTCATATCATTCCTCAAATCTGAGGGAGTTCAAAGCCAGCTATTCGCTTACCCTTGAAGTGAAGACAAGAGGGAAGTCTGGATTTTGATCTTATTGATTTTTGTCCATCCCTTCTGTAAAATGACTTATTCTCTACTACCTCTCTGACAAGCAGCTATACTTTTCATCTGCAAGAGTGTCAGAGTATCTCTGAGTGCCAAAGAACATGCACTGTGTAATAACTGTTTGACTACTTTCCCTAGGTTTAATAAAGAGAAAAAGTTTATATACTATTTATATTTTCACTCCTAGTCAGCCTAGAAAAATGAACTTGTTATTTCATCTTGCTCTGCAGGTTGTTTCTACCTACAGCAAGGCTGCAAGGTTGTACTCAGGCATTGCCACATTTAGTGCATCCTTCAAGCTGATATAACCAACTGTTGTTTTGTTTTGTTTTGGTTTGGGTTTTGTTTTGGGGGGAAGAGGTGCTTGGTTTTGTTGGTTTTTTTGTCTTTTTTTTGAGAAAAGGTTGAGATTTTTTTTTCATGCCATATAACAGTACTTCACATATAGATCAAATAATCTTTATGCTGTCCCTTGATGGCAGAACATAAAGCAAAACAAATACCTCTTCATTAGCTTGACCATGTTCTGAAGGAGGGGAGTTTAAAAGGGAAGCCTTAGTTGAAGATGCCATGAAAAAAGCACCCACTCACAGCCAATTTAGATACACAGCTAAGGTTATTGCCAGCACTTTTAAAGCTACTGATTTGGGAACCATTCTGCCTTTGTCCAGCCCCACACTATTCTGTAGGGTATACAATATGGCTCATAAATCAGGTCCTATGGCCACTGTTGTACAGCAGTAGTTATAAAAATCATTACAGTTTTGTTCACTGATCATTGCTGCTGCTGCCATGAAATTACTGCAGTAGCTTTGACTACTTGGAATAGTATTTGTGGACATTTTAATGGCATCACTCTATTAATATATCATCTCACTCTAAAAATAGCTGACCAAATCTTCATTTGGTATAAATCACCAAAGTTCTCAGTGGAGCTAAGACAGTTTTTAGCTGCAGAGCACTTTGCAGGGCAAATGTTCAAATACAAAAAATCGTGTGCAAGGTATATATTTGTCCTTTTCCTTTCCTTTCTTTCAACATAGAAATGAAATGAGACTTGCAGGCCTTCTACAGTTGCAGGCTAAGTTACAGTAGTTGACATAAGGTATACCTCAACTTTGATGATCAGGAATTCATTTAATGAGTAACAAGTCATCAGAATATCAGTATATGAGTTCTGCTGGATGACATTTTCAATGGAGTTGCAGAATAGTGAAGTGACCCCAGAGTTTGTGCGACGGTCTGGGGAGTGAAGTAGATTGTGTTCAAAGAATGCTGAGTAGAGGATTCAAACATTTTCTGAATATGATAATTTTTCTTCCTTGCTTCTCTGTTTCCATCTTCCTTATCCCATAAATCCTAATGTGTTTTGGTTTTTATCTAGCTATGCATTCTCTATTTAGTCTACTAATGTTCATGTCTTCACCTATACAGTTAACCTGTCCTAGTTTCAAGTTAGAGGTGCTAATACAGGTGTGAAAGGATAAAAAAGCACAACTCTGATTTGTCAATTCTTGACTGTTTGATGCAGCCTCTGCTTTTGAAATTCTTCTCTCTTTGGGAGATCAATAAAGAAATTAAAAAGAAAAAAAAAACCAAAACAAAACCCTGAGAAAATTTACCAACACAAAGAGATCATCCAAATATTAAAAGTGAGAAAACAGGAATGTTAGAGACAAAGTCATTGTATGAGAAAAGGCCTTCATCAGCTTTCCACACAAATGAAGACAGGCATTATTAAAAAGGCAATGAGTCTTGGTTCCTAGTATGGTATGGAAAGCCTACCTTGAACCTTCTTGTGGAAAGCAGAGAGTTAAGGTTGCTGTGTGTAACATTTCAAATCACTAAGTAATTTGTACAGTTCATCCAAGTTCAGTACTGGTATCTTTAAGAGATGCCTAAGAACAGGTATCCTGAAGAAAGAAGAAGGCTGCCCCTGACCTCATTCATTCCTGTTGCAGAGAAAAGGAATTATTTCCTTTCAGAAGACTTGATCTATGCAGTAAAGTGCTCACACATTTGTCACTTGGATGAAGTTTCTGTAACAGGGCTATGCTCATAAGGATGTAAATTCCTGGCATTTTTCCAGTTATCAATATTGAAATTTTAGTGATCAAGCATTTACTGAATGCCATTCCTCAAATGCAGAATCTCCACAGCATCTTGTTGCATTCATGGAATTCATTTGTTTTCATTATCTGGCAAACTGGTTCTTTTGTATTGCCAAGGTGATGAACAGATTTGACTTTTAGCTGATTACTTTACCAAAATTAAACAGAAAACAGGGCAGCCATCCAAAGCTCCTTTCAGTGTGAAAGCTAATTATAAAAATGCTTTGAGCAGCAATTTCTTTTTGGATGTTAAAGTGCTTTTATTAGATTGTTCCCTTGTAATTTTAGAATTTATTGCTAGACACTTATAAATGGGGTAGTAGAATTATTTTATTTTCTATATTTAAGAATGGAGACAAAAGTGTACAGAGCAAATTTTAGGCTGTATTTGATAGTATTTTACATGATTCTGAATATACATGAAAATAACTAGTGCTGGCTTTCATGGAAAAAATATGTATTTTATCTTTCTGCTGAATATAAACACATATCCACTTCTACTTATAATTCAGCAACTCACAACTTAAAAAAAAAAAGTTAGTTAATAATTAAAAAAACCCAAATATGTGGTTTAAAAGAAGTTGAGTACAACCCTGTATTGTTAGAAGCTTTTATTTTATAGTGTAGATATAAACAAACAGTGGTGATGGAAAAATCTAGCCATGTGCTTGTACCTGTTCTGAAATAGCATAAAACTACACTAAAATAGTTCTGTCAAGGTCATGGAGTGGGATATGGCCAAATGAATTTTAGCCTCTAAATTTTGGGCTGAAGAATGCTGTATCCTGTTACCAGATCTTGGAAGAAATTTCTAGTGAAGTATTTTTTTAATATCTTGGAATATATTTAACTTTTTATACTGACTGTTGTTATTAGCACCCTTCAGACCCCACACAAGGTGTGATCTGGGAAGGTTTCAAGGTGGCAAAGGTGGGGGGTTTTGCATATGATAGTCTAGCACACTTTGGCTACTAAATCATCTTATGAGGACATATATTAATTCTTGACACCAAGATGTATTAATATACCTTGAAGCCAAGTGAATTATGTGAATCCGCCGTTTCAAGCTGTAGAATTCTGCCATAACTAGGGGGAAATACTTTTTTGTAGGTAGATTAATGTTGAAAGCTTGTCAAGAAAAAGTTAAGTGTTGAAAATTTATTCCTCCTCTTCTTGCCAGTACTTGAGCTTCTACACTAAATCCCATTTGTAATCTGAGGAAAAACAGAGATATAATTTCTTTTGTATTTATCTATGTTATTAGGGTTCCAATGCTATAGTCTATTGTCTGTTAAAAAGTGCATCCCAATGAATGATCTTCCAGAGGTTAATTTTTGCTCCCATTGATCTGAGAGCTTTTCTTGTAAAATACAGTAACTGTCAGTACTGATCAAATAATTTGATCCATGCCCACTGCAGGATAAGTAATTATGATAACTCAACATTCTGTATTAATAAATAACAAAATCATGAATAAGAGATTTGCTAAACACCCTTTCTGGAGATAATGGGTGGGATATAACGTGCATGTTTTGAGGAAGCTTTGAATAGAAAGAGAATGCAGGCTGAGCAACAGACTTAAGAAATAATCTTGGTTAGTGTGCAATGCAAATGTGGGCTTGTTTTCACTTGACAAAAATAGTATATTTCAGTGCCAAGCCTCTGTAGCTCCTCTGTATCTGTAGTGTCCAAGCAACATATAAGACAATTGGCCTCACAGTTTTTCAGAACTTCAAATATATAAATAAATAAATAAAGTCTAGTTTTTGAAGTAGTTACTCAGTGAAGTTTGTAAAAGCTCTGATCATTTGAAAGCTGTCCCTATAGTTACATTAGTTTTATTCATATAAAGATTTTAATTAGTGCATATATGAGAATTTGACATAAACACATCCATAATTAATTACATAAAACTTTATATTTTGTCTCTTCTAAGCACGTCTACCTACCTGCTTGACAACATGATGAATCATTCAGTGATCTGTTAAACAAGGGGAGAATCGCAGTCCTGTTAATTTGAAAGTTTACAGATTATGTCGTTGTCTATAGAGAAACTTGCTTTTCTGGGTGTGGTTGTTAAGAAATTATATGTTCCTGCAATTTAAACTATGCCTTTGGTTATGCTCTACTGTGGTCTTTCACTGTGTCAGTGGGTCTCCTATAATCCAGAGCAAGGTGTGCATATGCGATGCACATGCCTACAATGTGTAATGAATGAGTTTAGAACACTTCAGACACTCTAAAAGCATAAACCTAGGTATAATTTACTTATTTTTCAGTTTCTCTTCCAAGTGACCAAGCAATATATGGACCTAGCTTTAATGTCAGAGCTGTGAAAGCTCATGAAGTGCAGTTTGGCCAGGGTCTCTCCCAAACAGTATTTTTTTGATCCTGCATTGCCTTTGTGAGAGGTTCAGAAGAAAATGGAAAAAAAACCCCAGTCTTTGAAGAACTTATTGCACACTCAGGCTTGTGTTTTGCAGTGGGACACACTCAGACAAGAGCTTAAATAAGGCTGTGGCATATTGGCAGTCAGCATTTGCTTATCAGAGCATACTTATGGATTCATGTTTAACTTGAGACATTTGTCAGAAAAGACTTGTTTGTTTGACCAAAATAAATTCAGAAGAAACATTAAGGGGGAAGGAAATGCAAGGTTTACTGCTGGTCAACAAACTTCTATGCTGAACTCATTTGTATTTGCTAAATGGAAACTTCTTATGGCACAAATGCCATCGAGTTCAAGTCATCTTTGAAAATAAACTGAGTAGTTTAACCACAGCCAAGAAAAAATAATTGTGAACCCATCTTTAGTTGCAAAAGTATTTCCTGGATTATTTCCAACTTATACCTATTATTTTTCCATAGGCTGATGGAATACTGTGCCTGGCTGACATTCTTACTGATAACAGCCATTCTCAAGCTACTCATGCTGAAGCAGCAGCAGTAATTGCACAGATCACCTCTCCACATCTCACATTCACACAGCATCTCAGCAGCTTCCTGGAAAATATGGAAGAAATTGTAACAGCACTTGTCAGTAAGTTCTTTATGGGACTTCTGTGTCTTTTCAGTCAAAATAACATGTTGGGGTGGGACTTTTTAGAAATGTTTCCTAAATTATGTTTTCCCTTTTTTCCTTAACAGATAAAATACTCAGTCATTTTAAACTCTGAATCAGAGCATTCTGCAATTATATAGTTTTTTTTTTACCCCAGTCCATATTTGAATAGAATTAATGCATATTTATCAAATTTTACTGTGTAAAATTCTACCATAAGAGCCACATATGAGATTCAGCAAAGTTGCTAAAGTTTATGCTTGTATTTTCTAAACTTGCTAGAACTCAAGCTCACCACTGCATCTATGTTTGTATGATACTTCAGAGGAAAACTACAGTATAGTATAATCTATGGGCGTTGTTATGAGAAAATAGCACATCTTTCTTGTCTAGGCCTCAGATCCATGGTAAAATCAGGCAAAGGTAACGGCAAGTGTTTCCTTAACCTGGGTCAGTGAGGACACTTCAGAAAGCCAAGATGATATTTCTCATGACTTTGTAAAGCAAGGACTCTTATTTCTGTCGTAGGGCTGCATCCCTCTCAAATTTCAGAATCTTTCAGTTAAGTGTTGTCTTCTTCTCTCTGATCTGGAAATTCAGTTTCCCAGAGCTTTATGTCAGAAAGTACAGTTTGGATCATTGAGTTTGAGTTCTCATGTATAATAGATCAATACCTCTGAATATTTCTCTACTGAGCCCAATGGTTACAGTTAAACTACAGGATTTCAATTTTCATGCATGTTGGTTTTGTGTTGGGATTGGTTTTTTGTTTTGTTTTTTTTTTTGTTAGTTTTTTCTTGTTTTGGTTTTGTGGGTTTTTTTGGTGGTTTTTTTTTGGTTGTTTTTATTTGGTTTGGTTTTGGTTTTGTTTGGGTTTTTTTCTTTAATAGAACAAGAAAAGAATATGTTCGTGCCAGTGATGGCTGGGAATTATCTGACAGTTGTTTAGATATTCTCCAATGTGCCCATGCAGAGCTAGTACTGAAATCAAGGAAGCAATTTATTCTTGGTGACCAGACTGTCCAGCAACAAATGTTGAAGGTTCTGCCCTGACCTTGCCCTGAATCCAGTGGGTGGAATTAACTTGTGCTGAGCTTGGTTTTGCTGTAGCTAGACTTCTAGAGGCATCTAACCTGACTTCTGAGGAATTCCTAGGTTATTACAGTGTACCATGGTCAAGGGACAATCTGAACAGCCTATCCAGAAGATGCTAGCAGGTGGAACATTTCCCCAGCTGTCACTGTTTAAATTCCGTGGAAACTTTAGGATTATGTACTCTGCCCAAGAAATATAAGCATTAAGAATAGAACATGTATAACTTTGGAAGAGGTGTTTCAGTAACCACTCGCCAGTTTCCTTGTGATATTTATAATTCAGTAATTGAATTATTGCAACATGTCTAATTTTAGACTATGCTGAAATCCAATTATCAGGTGATTCAGTTATATTACATGTGTGCAAGGAATCGAAAGTTAGCGGTGTCTTCAGCACTTGTATTAAATCAGGAAAATGTGCAGAATGATCTGTAGAGAAATAGGTTTAGAGGTAGGCAAGATATATATCTATCTTGTTCTAAAGAATAGGATATATAGCAGAATTATTCTCTTATGGATCAGTTTCTGTTAGCCTTCTGCATCCTATATTTCATATTATTTATTTATAGTAAGCTTATATTGAACTGCATTCAGTGGAATATTCCCTGTAGAATGCTATACCAGGTAGACTGCCTTGTTGATTAGATGAATGTAGAAAAGCTTAGTTTCTAGGTTCATGTTTACCATTTTTCCCAGTTTTGTGGTTCAAACAAAAGTGCATAATGTTAATACATTTTATAAAGTACCCTAGAGTGTGATATATGGCCAGGTGGCCAAGAAGGCTAATAGCATCCTGGCTTGTATCAGAAACAGTGCAGCCAGCAGGAGTAGGGAAGTGATCATTCCCCTGTACTTGACACTGGTGAGGCTGCACCTCAAATACTGTGCTTGGTTTTGAGTCCCTCCCTAAAAAAAGAAACACTGAGTGCTGGAGCACGTCCAAAGAGTGACAACGAAGCTGGTGGAGGCCCTAGATAACAAGTTCTATAAGGAGCAGCTGAGGGAACTGGGGTTGTTTAGTCTGGAGAAGAGGAAGCTGAGGGAAGACCTCATCACTCTCTGCAACTATCTGAAAGGAGCTTGTAGTGAGATGGGTATAAGTCTTTTCTCCCAGGTAATAAATAATAGAACAAGAGGAAATGGCCTCAAGTTGTACCAGGGGAGGTTTAGGTTGGTTATTAGGAAAAAACCCTTCACCAAAAGGTTTGTCAAGCATTGGGGAAGGCTGTCCAGGGAAGTGGTTGAGTCACTATCCCTGGAGGTATTTGAAAGACCTCCTGTAGATGTGGTACTTAGGGACATGGTTTAGTGGTGGACTTGGCAGTGTTAGGTTAACAGCTGGACTGGATGACCTTAAAAGTCTTTTCCAACCTAAATGATTCTATCATACTATATAATTGACAAAATAAAGGTGTTTGTCTTATTTTGGTTTTTTACGTTGATTACTATGAACTTGGTCTTAGATACTAAGATTACTCATACATGTTGCAGATACTTAAATATTGCTTTGAAACACCTAACTATGCTTTTTGCAATGAAGCAATGACTTCTATTCATCTTTGCATTTGTAGAATTGTGCCAAGAAGCCTCATCTGGTGAAGTTTTCCTGCTGGCTTCAGCAGCTCTTGCCAATATTACTTTCTTTGATACCATGGCTTGTGAAATATTGCTCCAGTTAAATGCAATGAAGATTCTTCTTGCAGCGTGTTCAGAGAGACACATCGTGGATACCCCATATTCCCGAGATCAGGTGAGCAGTTCCTCAGCAAGATGCTGTCTGAGGATGTTTGTGTAAAAGTCAACAAATTTCAGCTCCGTTTTGACATAGTCAAACATAAGTTGCTTTCATGAATCTGTTCTGGTTCTTTTCAATATAAGGCTCTTTTGCTATCTGCTTCTGTTCCTTTTTGTTATGTGAATTATGACATATGACAGCTTTTAATAGGATTTTTTTTTTAAAAAGTAAAGATTCATATTTCTAAGATACTGGAACATATTTTCATCATGAAGATGGCCAAACAGTGACACAGAGGCCCAAAGAGACTGTGGAATCTCCGACTATAGAGGTATTCAAAACCTGACTGGACAGAACTTTGAGGCAAATAAGATATATGTGGAGACTGGAGCCTAAACATACAATTGTCCGTTAAAAATAAACTAGTTCCAAAAGCTGAATTAAGAATCTGATCCTCAGCCCATTGACCTCAGTGGGCTTTGGATCAAGTCCTCCCTGCATAGTAAATTGTTTGCAAGTTTTACTGGCAAATACTGCTGATTTACTTTTGCATTTCCCTTTCTTTTTTACCATTTTTTTTTCGTAGACACATGTGCTAATATATAGATGAAGTCAGAGGGAATTCTTTTGTTCCTCTCAGGTACACCCATGCAAGTGGGTGCTGTGGAGGCACTACTTATTTGGTATCTCAGTGATTAATTTAGCCTCAGCAGTTTAACAGGTATGAGGCTTGAGTATTTCAGTAGTTATTACTAAGGGATGGAGGTTGATAGTCTGCTCACTTAACCTGCTTTTGTTTATGAGACATTGTGAACATAGCTAAAATTCCATAATTCAGGCCTCACAAACCCATCCTCTTCCCATCTCTGAAATAGCCAGATGATTTATGGTAGACCTGGTATCTTCAGTACCACAGAAAAGTCTGTGCGTACTCCAACAGGAGCCAGGACATGGAAATCAAGGCACACAGGACCTTAAAAACTGATTATTGGTGTTCTGGAGGGCTTACTAGGGCTGCTTTAGTCTATATTAATAGCACTCAGTAGTTTTCCAGCTCAGTAGCATTTATGAAAATATGGACTTATGCCACAAATACTACATTTCTCTTTAGGCAAAGTCAAGGACATCAGCTTTAGTGTTTGACATGGGTATATAGCATTATTATGTATTTATAGTTCTTCACGTTTTTTCCTTATTCCTCCTGTATGTTCTCACAGTTTTGATTTTGTTATTCATTTATGCCCTCATCTTAATTCTGCTGTCAGCTGTGAGTTTGCGGTTTTCTCTGTGGGTAGCACAGCAAGCTCCTTCTTTGTATGAGGAAGGCAAATGTTTAAGGAAATATGTATGACTTCATTAGGTAATAGACTAGTTCCAGGCCTTTTGCATCTTCCAGGACATTTCATTAGCTAGAGGAACAGAGAGCTGAATGGCTTCCTTTGGAGAACTGAGAAGGTTTCATCCCCAGTAACCACTTATATTCCTTCTTGGAATGACAAACTAGATCAGAAAGGTGTAATGTTTTCTGTGGTGTGCTTCAGTAACTTTCTGAGCTGACTCTTTGTTATTTCTGCAGCAGTGGGGCTATAAAATCTTGTGTTCTGTTACTTGGCACCAGACGTTCAGGTGGAATCTAAATGCTTCTCATCTTTAAGAGCTGTCAGTGTTAGTCAGGCAGTTTTGGTAATACAACAGCCTGAAGAGAAGCCTTCCTTTGAGTTCCTGAACAAGTGTGCATTTCAGGAGATTGCTCATATTTCAAAAGCATAGCTGTTATATGGTGAGAGGGGGCGTTACTTGCCAATTATGACAGGTTTATGGAATATACCGCTTTTTAATTTGCTCTGTGCTTAGTCGTTGCAATGAAGAAAACACTCTGCTAGGGAGAAAAGCAACACTGTAATGCTATATTTTATTAAGGGTATTGTAAATTGCCATTTTAGCTTTTTATATGTATACTTTAATTCCTTTTAGGTACATAAGAGAGTTACTAACTTTGTCTGTTACATATATTGTCATGTCCCAGGCAGTAGACAGACATTTGCCTAAGGACATAGATTAAAGTTAACTAGTTTTTCAAATTTTTTGATTCAAGGTTTTATTTTGGTATATACAACCACTGTAGAATATATATTTATGGACTAATGTCCATCCTGAATGATCAGGTCTTCCTGGGCGGTAAAACAGTTTAATTGGCATGAAGCTATACTAAATAGTGAAAAAATAAAAGAAGATTCATAGCAAATATGATAAAATATTTGATAATAATGATAAAATAATTATCATTAAATATTATAAAAGAACCCCTAAATCTTCAATGCCCTGGTTTTCATACAGAGCTTTAGTTTAAGTAGCACAATTACCTTACAGAAAACTACTCAGTATTTCTAAATACATTACTACTTTAGCATTTCTGCTGATTTAAGAAAATTAGCTGAAGCATGCTCACTGAAAATGGGTGAAAGATGGCTGAAATGCAAGAATGAAGCAGTGAATTTTGTTTTTCTTTGTGCTATTTTTATCTCATCTTAAAGACACAGTAATGTTCTTCTCTACAGTCTTTCTAAGGACAGGTAGCACTGACTAGTTGTCACCCTCCATGATGGTATAAATAAATAACATTCTGCTCATGAGCTGGATGCCTGGAGAAGGTATTTTCTTGCTCAAGCACATCTAAAAAAGTTCTGTCTTTTGGCTTTTGTAAAGTTTTTGTATGCAACTGGTAACAAACTTTTCCTGCCTTCAGTATCTGAGAACCAACCTCCTTCCTCTTTCCTTTCCCCAGCAGTGTCAGATTAGGTCAGGTAAGAAATCTAGAACTGAGTGTTCTGCTTAGTTATAAACAGGAGAATAATTGTTCCTTTTATAGAAGCATGTATTCCTTCTGTAGCAAGCAGCATTACATTGAGATTGCTTAGTTTTATATTCAAATACTTTATGTAAGTGTTATCAGATAAAGTGATTATTTCCAAACAACATAGCCTCTAGTTTGGGGTCAAAATGGATATGAATGTACCATGTTCTTTTTAGTTGCTGCAGATACTTATGTTCTATATATGAGGCTGGGGTTTTTCTACTTAAAAGGAGCATCAAAATATCCTTTCAGAAGAGTTCATGCTCAAATTCAGCAGTGTAACATAAACAGTCAAATGTCTTAATAGAGTTTAAACACTGTCAGAACAAAGGTTTAGCCAAAACCCTTACCATTCAGGGCCTTCTTGACTTTAAACATCATCTTAGACTCTACATAGAAAAATATGAAATATGTATGGGTTTGCACAGTATGTTTATGTATAATAATATATTCCTCTCTGCATTCCCACTTGTCTCTTCAGTGTTGCTAGTATTCTCACCTCACCTGTGAAGTTGTGGAGGTATAGCCTAACAGCTTCTGATCTGTTATTCAGGCAGACAAAGAATTAATGTGCAGTGAACACATCCATTTCTAGGTCTAAAATCAGTAAATGATGTTTCAAAAAGAAAGTCCGAGGTGGAGAAAAACTTTTAAATCAGAAGGAGAAAATGGAAAATTTTGCTGCTTTATTTTTGGGAGATGCTGCAGGCTCTGAAGTTGAGACTTTCTGTCTCATTTCAGATTTGAAACCCTTAATACTCTTTTTCCTAGAGTTTCCACATCCTTTTCTCTGCTGTTCAATTTTTTCAGGGCATTTGCTTTTTTCCCCCTTTTCTGTCTTACATGGGAGATTGTAGGGTCAAAAGGAGAGCAAAGACAGATGTTACTTTACCATAAAGAACTGTTGATTTTTAAATATTGCTTAATACCCAGTGAAAGACTTTGAGAGCAATGTTTTTAATGAGAAGAATATTAACAGCTCTTTTAGACTTCCTTTGAAAAGGAAGTACATGCAGTACTACTCAATCTGAGTTTCTTGAGTACTGGGGAATTTATTACTCCTTGCCAACTGCTTTTTGTCTCTGCTTGATATCATGAAGACTGTGGGATTTCTGACTGCATTTTGTTAAATTGCTGTCCAAATTTTCCCATATGTATGGAAACCAGTATGGGTAAAAAGAACAGGAATCTTGAAGTAGAGTTTGAGCAGTGCAGGCCATGTTAGGTGACTGTCTTCCTTACATCTGACAAGTATTAGACTAAGTCATCGTAAGTCAGGGGAAAGGCAGCTTATGAAAAGTCCTCATTTGTGCTTTTGAGATCTCTCTTCTTGGAACAAAAGTAGTGTGGAATGAGGAGCTCCATCTCCCAGCTGGATTGGAAGAGGGATATCCCTTCCACTGCTGAGCCATCATTTCTCAGAGATTAAATGCTTGTGATACTCTGGGACTCCATCACTCACAGCATTTTACATGAGCAGCCAGTGTCAGTGTCAGGAGCAAAGTCAGGTTCTCTGCCCCTGAAAGTTCTCACTTCAGTAGACTGTTTCCTGTCTAGTTCTTGAAAATTATTTTCAAGATCAGCAGCAAGTAATATCTGATAGTCTCAAATGGTTCAATTGCATGCTCACACACCCTTTCTGCAGTTCAACACAGTTTGTAGATTTACATACTGCGGATAAAAATGCAACACAAAGCCTTTACATAAGGACAACTAGGTCATAAAGGGATCTGCTCAGTTTTCTTCCATGGGTATCCATTACTATCCAGCTCTGATGTTAGTATGGCTAAATGTATGGTTAGAATTGCCTTCCCTCTCAGTGTGAACTGTGGCTGGAAAACTATACACTTAAAATTATTTGATCCTTTCCAGTATTGACTAGATTACACTGAGAAAATATGTTTCCAACTAATAGAGATGTGATAAACAACATAAGTTATTAAAAATCTTAAGGAATTAAACAAGAAACAAGACTGCCAGTAACAGATGCAGAAAAAGAAAATTAGGCCAAAAGTCACATGACTGTACCTGAACTTTAACCAGGCCATTATATAATCTATATCCTAATTAATTTTCTGTGTGAGACTGTAATCACTTCCTTGATGTCCTTTCATTCTTTTTAACTGGTTATCTCTGTCTTTGCATATACATTTTAACAATATAAAACAACAAGTAATAGTATTGACTAGAATTATGTGGTCAGTGTTACAGATCATTACATTCCAGGTGTCCAAAGTTGGCTTTCTTTCTTCCATACTACGTTTTTTTGAGACAAAGTGCCTCTTTCATTACAATTCTGCCCTTTGCATTTAGATTTGATGCAGGGTAAGATAACAGATTCTGTTGAAGAGTAAAATCTCATCTGAGTTGAAGAACTCTGCTGTTCTTTCCTAGCTTAGTGTGGTAAGGTTTTAATTCCTGGGATCAATTCCTAATATTGCTGCTGTTCTGATTTTGAATAAGCAGTTTAACTTCTCTGCATTTTTGCTTAATCATCTGTAAAGCTGGGCATTTAGTGTAAAGTCTCTCTGGGGGGAAAACATCCTTTGTCAGCACAATTGTAGTTCTATTCTGCCCTTGCCTGCCAGGTTCACAGTATAATAAGGCTGGTGCTGGGCTGTTTACTGCAGAAACTATAAACAAGAGAGTTCACTGCAGGCTGTACCAGTCATGAAGCTGTAAGTCAGAGATGACTGTGTATGCATTTTGCTGCATTTTTCATCTTTTTGTCTTCAGCCCTTTAGGAAACGAGAGAGCAGATTTCAAACAGCTTCTAAGTTGTGCTGCTGATCTTTTTTCCCAAAACTAGGCAGAATCACTTCCTAGGTGAAGGGTGTGATTTCAGTCTTGGTTCTGAGAAAGTGAGCTTGTAAACAGTGTTTCTACAGATTAGATTTTCTTGTTTATTTATCCTCCACAAGTAGAAAACTATTATTTTTTAGGAAGGCACCAGAAATTACTAGTTCTTAGCACTTTCTGCCTCCTCTAAAATGGTAGTAGTTAAGTTTCCTCCCACATACTCAAACCCTGGTTCCAATTAGACTTTTTTCCTATGACTGTGCATTGACTTATGCCAGATTGTGCTTGGCTGTAGGGAGATCAGACATCTTAGGTGTCTTTGGTTGAGTAAGTTTCAAAATCTAAGAAGCTTTCTAATACCGTGAAGGAATCATAGAATTGTAGAATCATAGAATAGTTAGGGTTGGAGAGGACCTCAAGATCATCTAGTTTGAAACCCCCTGCCATGGGCAGGGACACCTCACACTAAACCATGTCACCCAAGGCTCCATCCAACCTGGTCTTGAACACTGCCAGGGATGGAGCATTAACAACCTCCCTGGTCAACCCATTCCAGTACCTCACCACCCTAACAGAAAAGAATTTTTTCCTTATATCTAATCTAAACTTCTCCTGCTTAAGTTTTAACCCATTACCCCTTGTCCTATCACTACAGTCCCTAATGAAGAGTCCCTCACCAGTATCCCTATAGGCCCCCTTCAGATACTGGAAGGCTGCTATGAGGTCTCCACACAGCCTTCTCCAGGCTAAATAGCTCCAACTTTCTCAGCCTGTCTTCAGGCTTATTCTCCCCCTGCCCCACTTTACATCTGAAAGATGGAAAACTCTGTCCTTGGAAGTGAGGGGAGGAGACCCATGCAGGATTCATTTCCTATATGCTTCTTTGAAACAAAATGTGAGAGAATCGTTTTTTTTCTGCCTATTTCTTAGGTAGATTAGTTAGCAATATGAAGTACAGTAAATAAAAATGTGGTAAAGACATCCATTCCAAAGATTCCTTTAGTTTTAGTCTCCACTTCCCAGCCTCAGCATTCCCTGTCAGTCCCAGAATAGACCTAGACTTAGCAAGCTGATTCTGTCTCTGTTACTATTATTTTATGGGGATGTTTGCATCTTTCAATCAGGTGACAGAAACACCTGTTGATCTGGATGTACTTATTTCTCTTTCAGGAATAAAACTATTTCCCAGCCACAGAAATAAAAACCAGAAAAACCCAACACGCTACTGGAAGCAATGTGAATTGTTTTCTATCTTAAGCAATATAACATCCTAGAGACATTTTCTAAAGATTTCTTAACAAAGTTTTTTCTCCCAAAAAATAGCACGCTAAAAGATTTTTTCTACCTAAGCTTGATGTAATGCCTGTTCTTGACCCCTGCTGTATGTACTCTTTTGCTGTTTCTGTGTGGATTGATCTTGAATTGTGAAGTTCAGATGTTTTTAATTTACATTCAGAAACAAAAGATCCATCTTGTTTCTGATTAGTTGTCAGATGCCCTTTTGGGGCATTCGCAAGATGGAACTTTACAGGCACACTCTGCTTTATCCTTATGTCATTTATTTGAATGAATTGCAAAATACTCTTATAATATTTAGAAAAAGGATTTTACTTAGCAATGAATCAGCATTAAAGGAGTAATTAACTAAGAGAATTAGCAATTCTATATTGATCTACTTTGCGACTCAGTTAAATTACTTGCTAAGTCTCATTTTGAGTTTATGTAAGTCCTTCTATTTATGTGTTGTAACTGCCAATAAAAGCCCACTGAACAGTATGCCTGTGTTATCAATAAAGGTATATTAGCATCACATCTTTCAGCTTTGTAGACACCTCCCTGTCCTCCAAGAGCCCCTTTAACAGGCTAAAATGTGTGCTTTCATCTTCCAAATCCTATTGCATCTTTCCTGAGTAGACGGTTTCACAATAATGAGAAACACTTTTACATGGTCTTGAATCTTACATTAAGGGAAAGTTACCAAAGAAGCCTTCTGTTTCCTATGTGCTCTTTCTTTGTTAAATAAAGCTTTTGAGATTTACAATTTCAGTATATGTATCTTAGTTTATAACAAAGCTTTTTCATTCAGTTTTAATTTTTGCAACAAAGGTTCAATACCTTTGTGCACTGGTTAGTGAGCATTGGTCACAACTAGTTGTTTAGAAAGAAAAGCGTTACTGTAGTGTTAGTGATCACTTTTATTTTTATTTTTTTTAGCAAGAGAATTCCCAAATTGACTATTATTCTAGGGATTTTGAACAAAATTGTTCTAAAGGTTCTTAATTAACCATGGTTTCTTGAATTTAAATCAGTCTTGACAACTGACATTCCTGTGGTTCAGTGCAAAGCGGACTACAGCACTGAAAATGAACGTTCATCATTGACAAATTCAGTATGTTTCAAAGGCTGGGTGAGTGAAAGGAAACTATGTGGAACTAAAATCACTTTCCAAGTTATAAAAATAGATTTTGCTTACTGGAGTAACCAACAAGAGCAACACTGCCAATTTTATAATAATGGATGATAGCATCACTACAAGGAGGCACCTGTTTGCTTATATTGCCCATAGAAATAGAAATTGGTTAGGTTTTAGGTTCCAGGGCATCTGTGAGACTAGCAACATGAATTTGTACTGACATTTGAAAAGTATGAAATAGATCTATTATTTTTAGGTTTATTAAATAAGGAATTTTTCTATGGATCTGAAGGGGGGCCCCTTCCCCTCAAATATATCTGCATACTTTGTGTGCCAACAGATGATTTAAAGGTGAACTTTTAAAGCTTTATTTTGGGGATGGTTTTTATATTCTGAAAGTTAAATACTTTGTCTCTTGGTCTTATGAAAAAACTTAGTAGTTCCAGTGGAACTGTCTGAATGTTATTATTTTGATAAGGTAGTGCCTCTTCAAAAGGTGCTAAACCATAAACTGGTCAGAATTCTTTTCCTGGCATTTCGTGTTTTACTGTGACTCACTACTACGTGGTTTAGGTAAATAGTGCATAGCACATGCTGTTAACAGGTAGGTGGTGAACACAGGGATAAAAGCCAGAGGCCTATTCCTGTGGTTGTTTTGAATAATTTGGTTGTCATCTGGTGTCAAAAAATGTATATAGTTCATTATTTGTTAATCAGGTCTATTTTTCTATGGTGTACATTACTACAGTGGTTTTAGGGCTGCCAGTTCTCACAGAAAACCAGGTTTATCAGAGTCCTGACAGAGAAACACCTGCAATCTTTGATGAATCTGGAAAACAGAGACTAGAGTGTGCACTGGGCTGGCTTAGTCTGTTGAAGACCTCTCGTGGAATATAGATATTGGAGATCCACGGATCAAGATCTAGATCCAGAACAGATCTGTTCAGCAGACATCCAGGCACTGAGTCAGGGAACTATGCTGGATTGGATTAGCCCTTGCAGCACCTGAGACACAGTTTCTAAGGCAGTCTGCTAAAAATACTTCATTATTTTTTGACAATAGACTGTAATGTAGTTGATTCATTTAAAAATTCCACATATGATGAAGCAACTTCTTTTATTTTTTGATTTTTTTTTTTTTCCTCTGGAAAATCCCTGACAGTCTTTGCTAAATAGCACATCTGCAGATGCCACCTATCAAGATAACACTAGTGTACTGGAACTTGTGGGTGGCTACAGCACAGACTTTCTGCCTGGTGTGATAGCACTGGCAGATGATCAGAGCTCATGTGTCCTGTCTTCAGGATATGTTCTTTTTTATTGAGCTGACTACAAGTTCATTGCACGGTTTAGGAATTCAGGAAAACTGCAAGAATCTGAAATTGTCTCAGGTGCCAGTCCTTCACAATCTTGGAGTGTAATTTTTACAGGCGATGTCTTGAACAATTGAAGCATTAAAGCAATTGATACTAAATATTACAGTTGAATGGGAGAGATTCCATGTTAAATATTTTCAAGTCTCTCAATGGTTTCAAAATCATTAAAGTTCTAAAAGAGGCTTTGGAATATGTTTTCCCCAATAATTTTCACCTATTTTCCTTTTGGAAATGAGGCTTAGGCAGTGACTTTCATCTGTATCTGTGGGCTTCATGTCTCATAATAACATCTGAACTGGTCTGCAGATTCAACAGCACTACACTTATTTTTTAGAGACTGCTTAAGGTTTTATGAAATTTGAAGCCAGACAATGGGAAAAGAGAGAGATAAAAACTGCATCATGAGCCTAGGTATTATTAGATCAAAAAGAAAAATGTATTGTGGGAGAGATGCCACTGGAAAAGTTCTGTTTATGGTTTTTGATCAACTCTAAATCCAAGAGACATGAGACTTCATTAATATCAGTGCTCACAGAAGTGTTACTTTTCAAAGCAAATTGAATCTACATTTAAGTTTGTGTTTTCCTCTAGAGAGTTCATCCTTAGTATTAAACTTCCTTGAACTTTGGTCTGTATTGCAGAAGAAATTTTCATGGAAGCTGTATGTATACTGAATATTAAAATAGGCAAGTATAGGGGAAATAAAGCGTTTAAAGCCAACTCATATGTAACTTGCCTGTTACATGTTTAGGTTGTGCTATTTAATGTTACTTTGTTTAAATCACAGGAAAATGTGACTTTTTTGAGGAAAGAAAAATGTGTCCATATTGAGTGAGTTATCTATGCTTTAACTGCCTTTCAAGTCCTATTAAGGTTTCTCAAAGATAATATAGGTGGAACTTGATCATTATTGATGGTAAGGGTCTTTTATAAACCCCTCTGGAGAAAGTTGCATATAAATACATTAGGCTAGTCCATAAATACATTGCAAAATATAGGGGCCACATAATCAATGTGAAGGAAGTACAGATATAACTTCAAATAATTTTTGGTGTCAAAAGATACAAAATATTTTTATGTATGAAAATACTTATTAGACAAAATATCTTGAAGCAGTGGAATAATTGGCATGTATTCAAATTGTGGTTAATTGAATTCTTCATCTGTGGCTTAGAGAGCCACATGGGGTACAGATTCTGCATAGAGGAAGCAATTTTCATTAACAGGATATAATTTAGAATGAGAAAACATATACACTCTGCCTGAAACACAGTTAATAATTAATATGGAATAAATACATAGACATGTACTGAGTTACCATATTTCTACCTGTCACTCTGTAGAGTTTCAGCAACTCATTTGCATCCTAAGTAAGTATATTTATTCAGAGAGATGACACTGTAACACTACCTTCCAAAGTGGAAGACCTTTATGTCACAGCAACGAAAATGAGTCATCCTTGTTATTAAAATGGCAAAGTGAGATCAGAATGGTGATTTGATCTCATGCCTACTTACGTCTGAGAAGTCTGCTTGTTTTCGAACTGACCTGTACTGTTAAAAAGCTGATAACCAGTCTCAAACTGATCAATGAGGCTGGTCAGTTGCTCTCAACTAGAATAGAAAAACTAAAACCTCTGAAGAAATAATATTATTTATATTTTGTTTTCTAATGCTCTATAACATTTATCTTTTGGTCCCTCATATGCTGTTACTACTGAGATGTGTTTGCATGCAGAAAGCAAGTTATTTGGAGGATAAAGTTAAAAAGACTATCTTGCAAGATGTATAAGAGGAAGTATATGATATCAATGAAGGAAATGGGTGGTTGAAAGCCAACAGCACCACATGATCCTAGCTCTGTCAACAGCTCGCTGTATGACTGTAAGCAGGTTGAGTTACACCTCATCTTGAAAACAGTGCAATTTTAGATAAGAAATTGTGTAAATAAGGATCTCAAAATGTGCTTCAGCCTTAGCTCAGGAAAGTTATAAATGGATTTTTAAATCCATCTCATTTTGGGATAGTACTTTGACATACACACAACTTACGTCTTCAATAAAACTGAGAAGTATTCATTAAATTCTCCCTTTAATCAAAGCTCAAAACTCTAAATCAGTTGTGGGGATGTCTCAGCATTTCAGCTGAACCCTGAAGCAGAAACTTAGCAATAGCTTTATGCTACTGAATGTATGCTGCTTGCTGCGCTGCGCCAGAGCTGAAATGTGACTACAGGAATGATTCCTGAGGGTGGGCAGCTCCTGGCTGAATTCTTTGTAGGACTCCATGTTTTTTCAGTTGGTTGGTGTTTATAAATTTTTATCTTCCTCTTTCTAACAATTTGACCAACAAATCTGCTTTGTAGATGTCTATATGACAGATTCTTACGCATGAGTATGGGAGCATGAGAAAAAGAGGTTTTATTTTTCTTGGTTTTCGTGTTTGGATTTCAGTTAGCAGTCATATGTAAGATAAAGACACCTGAGAATTCACAAAGGTGGGAATAGACAGTTGACCTACAAGAATGCTTTTTAATCTTATTGGGCTTGCCACATTTCTGCCACAGTGCTATTTAGTATTACTGAATCATTGGGTTATACTTCATATTTTCTCCCCTTTTTAATAACAGGTGGTAACAATCTTGGCAAACATGTCTGTCTTGGACCAATGTGCTTCAGAAATCATTCAAGGAAACGGTATGTATTTTAGCTGAATTACATTCTGTATTTGTGGAGAATGTGTGTAGATGGGAAAGCAGTCATTACAAGGCAAAGGAGAAAGGCTTCATTAATGAGGTGGTTTTGCATCCTATCTCTGCTGGACACCACACACTGCTGCAGGATGCAAAATGAGTGCTAGGGATAGTTCTATGTAACTGAAATAAATTACCACTGCTTTATAAAACTTCGTATGTATGACCATACTGCTGATGTTCTCTGTGTGTGTGACACTCATAGACACAAAGCAAGGTAGTACAAAGTGTTTTAGTAAGCTTTGTTCTGGTAATGACATTGTATAAGTTGGCAATTCTTACACATTGAAAGATGTCATCTGATCCTGAGCCATGCATACCTGCATTTTGTGCCACTTTTTTCCTAGGTATTTAGAAGTAGTATAAATTTTGACACATTATATTTTTATGACTATGCAGTTATCAGATTTTTTCCACACTTCTTGAAATATCATATTACGACAAATTTTTATACTGAAAAAAAACCCCTACGTGTTACAGTCCCACCAGAAGTCTGAGAAGATACGTTAATAATTCTGTGGATAGGGATAAAGGAAGACATTACTGCCTTATTAATATAGCAAATTCATGGCCAAGCAATATTGCAAGACAGTTTTTAGTCTGTTTTTTCTTTTGGTGGAGGAGGTTGGGGAAGGAGTGGGAGATTCTGACTTACAGTGCAGCTTCACATGTTGCTTTTTCTGTCCTAAGAATATCACATCCAGACTTTTTAAATTAAGGTTTGGATAGGAATGGTTTGTGTCCATTTGAATCTCAGACTTGGGTGATTATAGGTGAGAAAGGGTTTCAGAAAGCATCTACATAGACATGGGTCTTGAAGTAGAATTGGCCAATATTGGGTTGTAATATTGGATTTAGAAACTTCCTGCATTTCAGTGGAAACTTTGAGACCTATGCACATAAATATGGCTTCAAGGATCAGGCACAGCTAATTTGCTTGATATGATCCATGTGTGCACAGAGGTAGTGTGCATTTGATGTCCTTGCTAAGGTGGATAGGTGTTGAAGTTTGAAACCAAGTGACAATGTTGAGGCTGGATTGATCTGGATACTGAAGAAATTTAATCTCAGGTATATGTAATTTTACAAATTACCAGACTTCCCTGTCCCATGCAAAAGACAGTGCAGTGAGGGGGAGGAGCAAGGCAGGTTAACATGGTGATTTCTTATATGATCTCCTTGTTCCACGGGAGGGATGGGCAGCCCCAGAGAGAGATTGCTCAGGTCCTCATGTTGGTTCCTGCAATGCCCCTGGTCCAAGCTCCATGTGTTCCTGGACATTAAAGGTCCTGGACCTCTTGGTGCAGGTACATAAGGCTTCCCAACCCAGAATATTTTCTAGAAACTGTTGGCAAGACCCTAAGATTTCCCAGGGAAGACCCTAGGTGCCTGTAATTGTAGGATTGGGTAGAGAATACACTGTTCGTCTGTTTGACTTGTACTGTTATTTTCTGATGTGCTGTTAATACCCACAATCCAGACATGCCCTGGAAGCTTTTGCACTCCTTTATGATTATAAAGGCTATTTCCTTGAGCACACCTAAACCTGTTTTGTTACTGGGGGGACAGATGTGTGATCATATTTTATCTGTTTCCACTACAGCAGAAACTTGATTGAAGTTCATAAAATTATACTAACAGCTGTGCCAACTAGGCCTAACTCATGCTAGATACTGCACTATATGGAGATGTACATATGGATTGTTAAGCACAATATGATGAAATAAAGTTTGTGTGTGCACTCTATAATGGAAGCTCACACAGAAGCATTTGCCTTCAGGCTTTTGAAAAGGGTTGACACTCCTCTTGTGTAGAAAGGCTTTTTGTTTCTGCCTGATGTTGTGGTAATCAGATGCTGGTCAGAAGCCAGGTTCACAAACTGAGAAGGGTCCTTGAATCCTGGAGAGTTTAGATATAATTTCTTCTCAACTCTGACTTTTTTGTATGTCGATCATTATCTAGCTGCATGATTCTGATGCTAATTCTCTTAATTATTTATGCAAATGTTGTAACTGTTAAAATGCTCTGATGCTACCTGAAGTAATCTGAATGCCTAATAGCGTATGGAGTCTAATAACACATAATTTTCCTTACATTTTAAATAGTCTAGAAAATAGAAATCACCACATTTTCACCTGTTTTTGTGTTGCTATAGTAAGAATATCAACTTCTACAGGCAACAGAAAGTTAATGAAACCATTTTGACATAGATTACTATGGCCTCTGAAGTGAAGAGTTAGTTGCACAGTAAACTTCAAGGAGAATAATGTCATCATTCCTCTCATTAAAGGATTCTCCATTCTAAAATGCCCTTAAACAGTCTGAGATGGGAACTTTTGAAGGCTTGCTTAAATATGCATAAACTGAAATAAAAAGTTTTGCTTTCCTTTAATTTCACTCAAAATTTCATGTAAATATCTGAAACATACAGATTTTAAAATTAGTGATTACCTTCAGGTTAGTTTAGAAGTAAATAAAAAATTACATTTAGTTCACTTAAATAAGTTTGTGAAATATAAATACCAAATTGTAGAGGAGTCAAGAAGTTAGAAGAAGCAAGTTAGTGCATTTTCTGGTTCCAGGAATTCTGGAACTTCCTAGTGAAGGCAAACTTATGCACAGAGCAGATGTTCCTGAATGCTGATGGCGAAACTGCCATCCATATATATGCTTTCGTCATTCCTTATTTTGTGTGTATTTTACCTAGCCTGTTTTTCGCTTTTACTTTTTTGAACTGAGTATTTTTGCTGAAGAGAGAATAACAATGGCTCTTACATCCTTCTAGGTGTTCAACTTTTAATGGAAATGCTCTTTGAAAAGTCATCTTCAGGAAATTCAGCAGAAGTTGCTGCTTGTGAGCGAGTCCAGCAGAAATCTGCAGTTACACTGGCACGACTCAGCCGAGATCCTGAAGTGGCAGATGCAGCCATAAAACTCAGCTGTAAGAATGTTTCCTAGCTTAATGGCAGACTAAAAAAGAGGGCTGAACTCCCAGTCATTGAGAAGCATTTTTTAATTTTTAGCCTCCTTTGGTACACTTTCTACAATAGAAATTACTATACAATCTGTCTGGAGAGTGACTAAGGATGTTGCATTAAATGAACCTCTGGCCCATTTCCCAGAGGAACCTGAGGGTGCAGCATCCACCCAACACAGCTGTGGCAGACTATGCCAACTGATAGTGCTGCCTCCTCCATTTCTTTATTTAAACCCTTGTGCAGGATGTGTTAGTGGGCAAAAAACTTGGAACTCAGCAGGTTCGGATGTGATAAACCTAACAAGAAGGGACACATTCTTTTGGCTGGAGTTTTTTCATAGGGAAGAAATGGAGGTCACAATCTCCACTTTGAAACAGCAACAGTGGGTAAAAACAATGTGTGTATTTATACATTACAACTATTAGTTATGTCTGCTCTGAACTGTATAGCTCCTTGCGTATTTACGTATCATCTTTGGTTTAGATAGCATATTTACTAAGAAAGATAAATATGAAACATCTAAAGAAAACAAGACTTCATCTCAAAATAAGGACTTTGTTTTCTAAATTATTTCTCCTGGTACTCTTGTGCACCCAGGTATTCCTCGTTTAATTAAACTTTGCAGATCACCAACTGAAAGAAACAACAGTGATTCTGTTTTAGTGGCGTGTCTGGTAAGTACATTTCAATTCTTATTTCATACTTATCCTGAAAAAACAGCCCTTTAGATTTCAAAAGGCATAAGTATTTCAGGAATGAATTCATACCAGTGTCTCTTAATTTTGCCCTGAAGTGCAATCCTGTACAATGTCAGTTACTTATCCTCTGATTGAAGATTTAAGCACATAAGGAAAAGTGGCTTCATTTTCACATTAGTGAGCACTGGAACACTTCAGAATATACGGTTTCTGTGATTCTTAAATTCCATTCTTTGATGATGCTATGTTTGTTGAATTAAGCCTTGAATCACAGGGGTAGCAAGTCCTTTACCTGCATGCACACATATGGATGAAAATATGTAGAGGCCAAAGAGAGAAAAGGACATATCTTGCTTTCACTACAATCTGCCTTTTTGTCTATTCGAGCCTCCAAGACAATATAGTGTTCAGCCAAGAAGTGGCCAACAAAAGGTTAACACTGTCTGTGCTTAAGAGAAATATCCCAGCTGCTGGCTCTGCACTGCATGGACTGTGAGCCCCAATCACCTGTCAGAGTTGAGTAATCTCACCTAACATTCTGCAAGAGGAAAGTGTTCTGTGGACATGGGTGATGTAGGGTTAGGAGATAGGCGTTGATGAATGAAGACTGAAGAATATTGTTTGACAGTGCTTGTTATTTTTAATGTAAAAGTACAACTTTGTTATTGCAGCTTTGATTAACTGCTAGCTTTGTACCAGCACATGAGAAGTTTTGCTTGTTTAAGCAGGATTCAGTCAGGATGAAGAGAGCATGGGAGCATAAGGAAAGCTGTGTTTATTCTCCATACCTGCCAAGAAGGCATGTTAATTGTGTATGGCTACAGCAGAGGCCACAGAGTGATGGCAGCAAACCGGGCTGTGATTTTTCTGTCTCATTGAAGTTGTTGCTGCACATTCCTTGAATTTATGCCTGTCACTTGAGATGCTCCCTGCCTGTTTGTGTCACCAGTTCTGCTTCTCCTGATATTTGGTAACTGCCTGATGACACTTTCTGATAAACATATGATACAAATATTGCCCTTGGGACATAAGGTGCTTCAGGCTTTGATAAGTGCTGCCACCAAAGTCTGAGGTATTGTAGTGTTTGGTGGTTTTAGCTTAGTTGTTTGCTTTTTGTATTCTTTGAAGCAGGTAATTAACTCTTGTGGTAGTGCTGCACTGACAGCACAGAGATGAGCTGATCTCAACTATCAGATCTTGCTAATAGAAGCCAATTTTTATTCTTGAGAAAAGCCAACCTGCTTTTCAGTTGCATGTGTCATGTCAGGTTGCTAGGAAGTATCTAATGGTTGTGTGTTTTTCTCCAGTGAGAAAAAAACCCCAACAAAATGCAACCTTCTTAGAAGGGGAGATTTTATGAAGATAATAGTAACATCAATGTAATTTTTATTGTGCAGCCTCATAATCAGAACAACTGGCAGTTTTATTTGTTCCCAAATGGTTTGAAATTTATGGCTTCTTTCTACTAAACTGGTATCTAAAAGATTTCTGTTACAGGCATTGCATAAAACTTCAGTAGCAGATGTTTTCTGAATCAGATGGCTTACAGTTCTCATAAATAAGACAGAAGCTGAGAGCTGAGATACAAAGAGGCAGCGTGAGATGTGCAGCAGACTGGATATAGGTTTACAATCAAAGTGCTTTGACTCTCACCTCTGTGTTCGTTGACACCATGCTGTCCCTGCTGCTTTGTTCTAAGAGTAATGTGCCCCAAAAGAACTGTCATTTAATAGCTGTATTTGAGGGGAAATCAATCTCGTAGATGAAGACAGTAATGGGAGATCAACAAATCAGAAGAGTCTATAGACTAGCACAGTTCAGTTTTGAGTCTTGGCAATTATTTAGAAATAATTATATGGAGTCTTGCAATGAAGACTTTGTCAAACCTTAACAGTATTACAATTGTGTTGTTTTGTTTTTTAGGCAGCCTTACGGAGACTAGCATTTATGAGTCCTGATGGACTTGAAGATTCAGATTTTCAGCAGCTAGTGAAGCCCAGACTTGTGGATTCCTTTTTGCTATGCACAAATATGGAAGAGAGCTTTGTATAAATGTGAGCCAAAAACATTTTAAAAATAATCAAGATTATAGGTATACAATGAGATAATACATATATGATTTTATTTAGTTATAGTTCTGTTGTTATTTATGACTTATTTATTTTAAAACCATGAACGTGTGGTTTGTAGGAGCAAAGAAACAGAATGAGCAAACTTGTGTCAGTGAGTTGCAAAGATAACTTTCTATTTTATTTTCCTGCCAAGACACATCAACAGACCTTATCAGTGCGATCTAACAAAATGTTCTTGTCTTGTTTAATAGGTAACAAAGCCACGAATTTGGTGCTCTGATGATAAATGCTTCTAATAGCTTTTTGTTGCTGATATTTTTCTACCCCTGGAATATTTTGCAGGGCTTTTTGAAGAAATGCTTTTGTCTCATGCATTTGCTGCATTAGAATTAAAATAATAATTCAAGCTGGTGGTATATACTTTGAAATGAAGGGGATGTTACAGACCAAGTCCAGTTCTTAACTGTTGTTATTTTTTAGTAGAATTATTAAAATATGTAACTGTGATTAGCTGGAAGACTTCTTCAGAAAATTTTCCATACTGGCTTGAAATAATGTTAGAGGACATTCTTATACCATGTAAAGATGGACTTCATTAGAGGATATACACTTGCAGACAACTCTTTTGTTTACATTTACTGAAATTTCCTAAAGAAATTAATAGAATTCTAGAAAAATCTTTATGAAATTAAACACACATCATCAATGTGAAGGTATCCACATAAGATTTAAAACTCATTACATGCTGATAATTTTGCCTCCTTTACAAGCCTTACAAGAACTGGAAGTGAGCATGTCCAAGCATGTTTTTAATATTCAAGCTACTACTTTCATGAGTTGTGCATACATACACTAAATAATCAGAATAGATTAATTGTAACTTGAATTTCCATTTTTCTATTTTTCTAACTAGTCCTCTATTTCTAAAACTGTGAAATGAGACTTTCAGGAGATCATAAGGTTGACAAATGGAGATTTACCAATGTATATCAACATAAAGAATAGAATTGATTATAAAATAGATTTATTCTTTCAAGAAAATTCCTCTTTCAGGAAACGATATAACTTTAAATTTACTCAGCCAGCAGTATTTCAGTGTATTTTCTCTCCAGCTTCTCACAAAGCACTCTAGATTAGGAAAGTACATGTATTTTTTTTTGTGATAGCATGCAACTGTTGCTCTGGATCATAAAATGATTGGCAACATTAGGGTACCAGGACATCTGCCAAAAAAGTAAGTATGTTCCTTCTTTACTGTACTTACTTTGTAGATACACTAAGCAGCTTAATTCGTTAGTGTTTAGTATAATGTAGTGTTTAGACGAAAGGCACCAGGAAATGGTTAAGCTGTGATTGCCTTCTGCATTTTCTGTGTCTGAGAAATCTGTTCTGCTTCAAGCAGTGATACATGGTGGCTACTTTATTCCCCCCTTGAGTATATGAGTTAAGAAGTCTATGCCTTAACATTTCTTCCTTGTGATCTTGTCATTTAACTGTGAGCTCTATCTTGACTGAAGTTTTAAACCATTAGAAATGAACTCTATCATAAGTAGTTACTCAAAGATAATCTCTGATTCAGATGTTTCACAGATGTAATTTTGTATTAAGAGCAGAGATTAATTCCACTTTGTTTGCTTATTTTGAGACAGCTCCTTAAACTTCTGTGATTGCTAAAATACATGGTACTATACAACTTTAAAAATATTATACAAGTGATGGACTTTAACAGTTTCCTCACTAAGCCAAAATACACGTATAAGCCATGAGGCTTTAAATGGTAAAAGCAACATTCTTGGTGTAAACAATGAACACATAAATCTCGTTAAAAAAATGAACTCAATAAGGTCCCCTTGCTATCATGCTATAGTGCGATAATTGCCAATAGAACACAACACATCCAATTCTGTTTTGAATGTGCTGTACTGAACCTTGTTCTGATAACTGCAGCTCCAGAGATATGAATTTGTAGATGTGGTTGGTTTTATCCTATAATACGTAAAGTTAAAATCTCATTAAAAAAAACGTCCACACATATAAAATGAAGTATCTATTAAGAAAATGTCATTATGACCCATAATATTCTAAAACCATTTCCAACAGGTCAAATATTCAGTGAGCAGGCCAGTAGCAATGAATGAGTCTAATTTGCTCTCATTTAGAATAATTTGAATCAACATGAATTGATTTTACTACAGATACTCTCAATCTGTAAACATATGGCCATAATTCTAGGCCCACATTGTCCATTTACTTACATGTAGACATATTATGTATGTGGCCATTCACATTACAGAAGCAAAATCCATTGAAGTGGATCTTATATCTGTAGTAGATAAATATATCTTGAAAAGAGACAGTCCGGACCTGTTATTACCTAAGTATTCACTTTATTTTTGTATATGCTAAAGTTTATGAAAACTTCCTTTCCTCTTAATAAACTTAGAAATAAAAGGGTATTAAAAATACTGAAATATTATTTTCTCATTACTTTTGAATTAATTCTGGATTAATGTTAATTTTGGATATGACATTTCAGCTTTTTTTTTTTTTTTTAAAGAAAAAGAATAATACTTTAAGCCAGAATAAACATGTTTGATTTTGACTAAAAAGTATGTTTTTTGGTGGATCAATCTTTGGACTCCCTATGTATATACATATACAGTTAGTAAAGTGAGATAGAGAGTATGTGTAATACATTTACATATCTGTTCATATGTGTGGACTCCTTGACCTATGGACATGCATGTAGCTTAGATAATTAGCTAAATCATTCTGAAAACTGAAAGTTATTCTTGTCATAAATGTTTTAGTTTCATTTAAATTTTCCTGAACACTTTGGATTTTGTATAAGATTAGAAATGTTAGACAAATGTGCAGTGAACTGCGTGATTTTTTGTAACTTTAATTTACATTCTGTTGACTTTGGACAGTGTGTTCAAATTTCAGCTTCAGAAGTGCTTACGGGTATTAGTGTCCCGGTTGTTTCATTTGTAGCATAAATTTTGTCTCATTTTATTGTGTGTTTGGTACATGAATAATTTCTGTTGAATGTTACTTGTCTGGCCCGTTCTGTTTTAAATAATGTTTGTATCTACAAGGGATATTTACAATGTCTTGGTAAATAAGACGTCTTATCTATTTTTTAGGACTTTTTGCTAGTATGCAAAAGATATCACTTAGTCTGTAGGGTACCACAATTCCAGGACTGATTCTGGTGTCTTGTATGGCTTTTCCAAATATGTATGTTGACCATCTCCTGTGGGGAGTGAAGGCAGTAAGATTTGCGTGAAGAACAGTTTGTGAATGAGCTCTGAGGCCTTGATGCTTTGACAAGCCCTAAGGAGATGAGCTGGGGCATTGAAGGCCAGATGATGTGGGGGTTGTAAGAGAGTCCACAGCACTGTGATTGGACTATTTAGCTGGAGAGGTTTACAGGGGCCAATGAAATTGAATATTGTATGTATGTGGGATAAAAAGGGCTTGGTTGTAATAAAGTTGGATTTGAGTGTCTGCATCAACTTGAGTCCGTGTTGTGAAATACCACAATCTCCTTTTAAATAACAGCAGTGAACAGTCAAAATAACATTGACTTTTGTATTTTGAGAAATCTGGTTTGATTTTCAGATCGAATTTATATTAAATTTACTGTATTTAAGGTTACACTAAACTGTAAATTATTCACTAGTGTTCTCATTTTTAAAGATAGGGAGGGAAGATGAAATTGAGCATTGAAAGATAGGTTTAGAGTGAATTTGTTCATTTGAGTTGGAAACGCTTAGCTGGTGGGAAGGTGGGTGAATAGTTTCAGCCCTTGAAAGGCTGAAGAACCAGGAACAGGGAAAACACAAGGTCATCTATTTTAGATACATCCTTTACAGAAATCCTTATCACTGCTATCTAGTTAGCTCTTGGGTTTGAGTTCCTCTTTCTCTAGCTGTGACAAATTTCTTCTTGGGAGGATTTTTTGTACGATTGCTATATTTTTTATATTCAGACACTTTATATCTGAATATAAAAGAGTTAAATTCTAAGGTATGGTCCTGGTAATTATTATATTGACAAGCTTTTGCTGAGAAGCTAAATACCAAAAATAGCCGGTTAAATAAATATATTCTAGATCACCTAGCATAAAAAGAAATATTTATTGTTCCCACAAAGGGGGAAAAATCAGCATATTCTCCAGAAAACTTGAGAGAAAACATGTATAATAGTCTACTTCCAGGTGTCAGTACTTTCATAAGCAGACTTGCTAGGTAAGAGTTCATGAATTGATCAGTACCCTCCCAAATAATTACTGAATCTAATAAAGAAAGACCACTAGATCTACTGACAAAACACTGGGATATCAAGATTTTGCTCTTTCTTTTTAAATATCCAATCAATGATGTTTTGTTTTAATAATTCAGTTGCACCTAGAACACAATGGAACCTATGAGAAACCAGTGTAAAAAAATTAAAAGGGATCAAGAGACTTAAATGATGTGAAGAAGGAAGTGTGTTTGCCACTGTACTTTTTCTATCGCTGTTGTGATCACCCATGTCACTAATGTCTAGCTGAAATGTACACTGCTTGCATCTTTTTTTTCAGACTTTCTGGATACTACCACTGTCTTCTAACCAGATCTTGCCCATGTCCTCCACAACCTTTAAAATGTGACCTAACAATGCGCATGTCTTCAAAGTAACTTACTAATTTCGGTGTATATAAAAATTTAGTCTGATTGGTTTTTATAATATACCATGTAATGTAAAAATCTTTTTGAAGATATTAGAAAGATATAACTAACATGGTATGTTCGCTGTGTATGCTCATCAGGTAAGGCAAAATTTAGGACAAATTGAGAAGATATCTCAAAAAGATCTACAAAGGTATGTAAAAAAAGAGCCACGTATGTTTTCACTTGCACCAAAGGAATAATTCTGGAATGGGACTGAATCATCCAGGGATACGTTCTTTAAAACCATGGTAAGTCAATGTGCCTACACGGCAATAAAAGAAGCTAACCAGAGCTTAGAGGAAGAGTTAACCCCCAGATTTCAAGATTCCTACTAGAATTAGAACTGTAGAGATATAATTCATGAAGTAAAAGATGAGTCACAATATGAAGCTAAGGATAAATTACTTACAAAATTTTGTGATAAATGCAAGCATTTAAGGATTATGCTTTGTACATTAAGTAATGTGCTTGTTTACACATTTGCTTCTATTGGCAAAGCAAGATACAATGCCCTTTGTTCATGGCATTTTACTTTTGTACTACTTGATTATTAAAAAGGCCACACTTCTTCTGAGAGCAGCAATTATTACAAATCAGTGATTTAAAAACTTCAGCCCATCCTTACAGATGGATCAACAGGAAAGTGACTAAATATCATGAATTACAGGTGGTCATTTACATGGGTGTCTAAAACTTTGTGGAATAAGATAGCCTACTTACTGGTTTAGAATATCTGGAGTAAAAGCAACCTGTCATGTGCTTTAGGAGAGGGGAATTCTTACCTGTCCTGAAGATCTGCAAGTATAGTCCAAACCAGGAGGTTAGGTACTTTCTGTAGACCACAGCATAAAGTGGGTAATTCTTTCTCTTTGAGGATGACTGTCCAAGACAGAAAGCATACATAACACTGCTGAGCTACCTCATTTTTATAGTGGCTATGGAAAAGAGTGCTGATGTTTTGTTTGGAGGAGTTGTCTAAATGCCTCAGCATCTAACTACTAATTCAGCTCATGTAAAATGAATTCCAGACCCAGCCTGCAGATAAAAGGAAGGTACTTTCTCAGCTGGGGTTTCATGTGCTGTTTACAGATCAAATACAATTCCCAACAAACAGACATTTTTGCAATCTCTGACTATCCCTCTGAAGTTACCGAGACATTATTTTCTTGTTTGGTATGCACTAGATGATGACTCCTGTTTGCCAGTGTTGTAAGACAATGAATAGCTTGAAAAATGGCTCGAAAAATGGATGATCAACAGATACAAAGCCAAGACTTGAAAAACCTGACTGGATTTCTCTTTAGAAATGCATTTCTGCATATGAACATACTGAAATAAGGGTTTGATTAAAGAGCTTCTTAGTAAAGTAGATCATTGAAAAGTTGTATGAGGGTGTTCCCTTTCAAAGTCATATGAAAAACTGTGCTATGGTCATAGACAAACCTGGTACATGCTGATCAGTGCACTCACATGGAATTTCTGGACTCTGCTACAAAGATCAGATGAATGTGCATGAATTGTTTCTACTCTATTTTAATTGCGTCTCTTATGTAGACTAAAAACTACAGGGGTTGAGTGGGTTTTATATGTTTTTGTATGATACTAAGTTTTCTAAGATCCTTCATTTTATTTGAGACCACTTAAACATAGTATTTTAAAAATAAATGCTGATACAAAGACCAGCTCCTTTGGTGGTATCAACATGTTCATTGTGTTTGTGACTCTATGGTATTCCTTGTGTGGAAATGCCTTTTTAGCTCGTTTTGCAGTTATGAATCTGACATGGCTTTAACTGAGACAGTTCTCTTCTGTGTCTAAGGACATTTTCAGCTGCAGTGTTCATTCAGAAAGAACAGCTGAATTCAAACATTTTTTCCACTGATACATCCATTGTTTACAAGCTCGTCTGAATGTCCCTTTCATGTGGCAATACTTTTCTTGTTTCTTATACTCAATTGAAGTTCTGCCTTCTTAATTTATCCATTCATAACCTTCATAATTTGTTAATTTTTCTCATTATGAGTATCAGTAAAAAATGCCCCAGATCTGAGATATTTTTCTAATGACAGAGTTTTGGGTTTTATTCATCATAAAGGACTTATTTGTTGCTAATCTTTCTTTATAGGCTAAAATCCATCTATTAATTTAGTTCAAGCTTCCATACAAGTCACTAAAGCCTTCAGAGGAAAGTTCACATGCTACTACTGTAGTGGTAGCCTTGTAAATACGAAATTTAGATTTTCTCTGTAATGTTTGTTACATATCTATAGTTGTTATGAGTGGATTACCTCTCTTTTACTTCATCACACTGGTAGGTAGAGCAGATAACTTCATCTGGTTTTAGTTGAAGAGTCAAAACTTCAGTTCATCTGTTTTTTTTTTTCTTGCAGTTATCAATGATTAATTGTGAATGATCTGTGAAACATTAAATGGACTATATACTAATGATACATTAACTATGCATTATCCTGTTAACCATGAAACCAGAACACATGTAGTGGAATTATGGTGGGCAGAAGAAAGATATTAATGCACCATGAATTTATTAATAGTGGAAAGGAGAATAAAGTTGCTTTGTCAAGAAGGTAAAATATTCTTGGTGAAAGAAGAATAAGTCTCTTTACTAGGACCTTGAGAAGATGTGGAAAAGCAAGATAAAATTCATATAACCAAAATAATTTGGAGAATGGCACCTATTAGTTAACTTCCTCTCCAACTGAGTTTCACAAGCGAAAAAAAAAGGGGGGGGATGTGAAGGAGGGATGTTTTAGCTCTTTTAATTTGGATTTAAATGCTGTAAATTGGTGGGGACAATAATTGAAAAATAAGCTGAATTTTGGTACAGAAGTGTTATTGACATCAGGATCCTAGACTTTAAGTACTTTAGAGGTAGAACTTCTTTCACTAAAGAAACATGGATTTATTTTTCTTTAAAAATGGTTAAATACTTTAAAATGTTTAAATATTTTTAATTAAAATGTTTCCATTAAAATTAACATAAATGGACTTTCACTACAATTTGAAAAATCTAACTCAAGAGAAAAACTAGTTTAGAGAAAAAACAAAATACAAATCAGTTAAAAAATCTTTAACCATTCCTTTGTTTTCTAGGGTCTTACTGCATTAAAAAAATACACCAGATCATTTTCTGGTGAGTGTCAATAGACAAGCTATATATTTTATAAAGATTTTGAAGATACTTTTTATCATATGAAACTATTTATTAGTCTTAGCTGCAATCAGAATAAAATATGGCTGCTGCTAAGTAAAGATTTTAGAAGTATGAAGTATTTCTTTTAATAAATTTCAGTTTAGCAATTCCTCTAAAACCTAGGGATGGCACTAGTGGAACAAACTTTCAGTTACAAACTGATTTAAGGTCCTGAAACAATTTCTCTGGCCAGTGGCTCTCAGCACTTCTAGATAATCTGCCTTTGCATAAGATTTTACCAAACAGGTGAGAATCATGAAATCATAGAGTGGTTAGGGTTGGAAAGTACCTTAAGATCATCTAGTTCCAACCCCCCTGCCATGGGCAGGAACACCTCACGCTAAACCATGTCTGCAAAGGCTCCGTCCAGCCTGGCCTTGAACACTGCCAGAGATGGAGCATTCACAACTTCCTTGGGCAACCCATTCCAGTGTCTCACCTCCTCACACCAAAGAACTTCTTCCTTATATCTAACTTAAATCTACCCTGTTTAAGTTTAAACCCATTACCCCTTGTCCTATCTCTACAGTCCACGATGAAGTGTCCCTCTTCAGCATACTTGTAGGCCTCCTTTAGATACTGGAAGGTTGCTATGAGATCTCACCATAGCTGCCTCTTCTCTGGGTTGATCAGCCCCAGTTTTCTCAGCCTGTCTTCATATGAGGAGTCCCCTATCATGCACATGGCTATCCTCTGGACTTGCTCCAACAGCTCCATGTTTTTATGTTGAAGACACTGGAACTATACACTGTACTCCAAGTAGGGTCTCACAAGAGCAGGATCACCTCCCGTGACCTGCAGGTCACACTTCTTTTAATAAGCAGCCCAGATACAGTTGACTGGACTGCAAGCACACACTGAAGCTCACTAATGTTGCTTCTCATCAACCAACACAATCACTTCTCTGCCCAATTTGTAGCTGTGCCTGGGGTTGCCCCGATCCAGGTGTAGGACCTTCTTCTTGGCTTGGTTGAACTTCATGAGTTTGGCATTAGCCCACTTTACAAGCGAGTCAAGATCCCTCTGCATGTCATCTCTTCCCTCCAGTGTATCAACTGAACCACACAGCTTGGTGTCAGCAGCAGACTTGCTGAGAGTGCACTTAATCCCAGTGTCCACGTCACCAACAAAGATGTGAACAGGATTGCCCACAAACTGAAGGTCTGTTTCATATAGGAGGTCAAGGGCCAGGCAGTGCATGAAATAAATCAAGTGGAAGTGGTTTCTCCTGTAGAAGATTCAACCATGTCTTCATTTGGAGAATGCTCCCTGGCCTCTAATGAGTTCAGGTGTCTCTTGGCTTCATTCAGTACCATGTGGACTTGTTTACTCTTTCCAAAAACCTCTTGAGTGGTAGGTTCTCTCTGCTCACATCAGGACAGCTGAGAGCTGCAGCCCTGTGGATAATTCTGATTTTGTCTGCATACCTCTTTTTCTCTGCTTTATTTGTAACTTATCCGCTGAAGAATCATCTTCCTTACTATTTGTTAGCTCATGACAGGCTTTCCCGAAATCTAGAAAGTTCACCACAGAACTAATATATAATCAAACTGGCCACATAACTAATACATTTATTCTGTGTACAGACAGCATTATTTTATTAACGCTGAAGCATTTTCTGGAATTCTTATGTTATATATTAACCAATTTTGTCGGACAGTTGCTCATATTATTCTTCAGTCACATAATTTTAGTCAAGTCAATAACTGCATTTAACAGTTCAAATAAAACATTAGGGTTTGTTTTGTTTTGTTTTTCCAATATTAATTTATTTTTAAACAAGGAAGCAATTTTAGAAGCGTAACGTGAAAGTTTGATTTTAAAAATGTAGAATGAAATCAAAAGGATCTTCTGAAAGGAGGTAATCCTCATGCAGCAGCCCAAGGTTTTACCATAGTCTGAGTTTTTCTTTTCTGAAGGAGTACAATGTTGCTATTGTTCTGTCTCATTTTAGTTCTGGCTGCTATTCTACAAATCCCTTTGACAATATAGTAATTTAGAGGCCCCTTTACAGCTGGGTGGGAAAGGAATTCAAACAATAATGTTTTAAATATTCTTAAAAAGTGCTTGATAGTTTTTCAACTCATTCGAGTGACCCTGTCTGATGAATAAGGACATTTTAAAAAGTGGTGTATTTGAATCTTATCTCACTTCCTAAAATATTTAAGAACCAATTTTCCTTACATGTGTAATGTCTCCAGTCAGTTTGGTTTTTTAATCTGGTTGAAATCTGAATAAGATTGTCATCTACAGACCTGCAAATGAACCTTTCTGAAGTCTTTACAGTACTGTTGAACTCATCAGAAATATATGAACACTGTGCACTGCTATGCATCCCAACTCTTTTCCAAGTATTAAGGGCTACATTAAGTGATGAATGCAGACAGTAAGTCAGCTTCTCTTGGGGCCATCTGGTCACATGAAGAAAAACCAAACCAAACCACAGAAAACATTTTCTTGCCCTGGGAATTGTTGAGGATTAATTTTATCTTCCAATATTCTAAAACAAACAACCAGCAACAAAAAAATCCAACAAAACCCCAAAACCCAAAACTCACTTGTGGGAATTCTTAAAGAGCCAAGGGCACTTAGTGAGCGATCCCCATACCCTGAGCCTTATTACTGTAAAGTAAGAAGATTTTTGGCAGGCATAAGCAAGGTCAATTGTCTTGTTAGGCCTCTGTAATTTTCCACTGAAAACGTGCAGAGAAAGATCTCTGCCAAGGTTGTAGTTTCCCACTGTATTTTTAGAGTAAGGTATTTAATCGCAATTATAACAAGTTATAAACATTAGCTTTGTAAATGGTAGTAACCTCTAGACTAACCAATTAGAGCTCAGTACCCAAGGCTGTTACATAAGAAACCTAAGGGTGTAAGGGTATAAAAGGAGCACTGTATCTGAATAAATTTTGGCAATCGCTTGATCACATTGATCGTCTCCACGTTGTCCGGAACTCCTGCATCAACACTCACTCCAAAGTAAAATTTGTCTCTAAAGCAAAATAATATTAAATTCTTCAGAAAATGTAGTTTAGATCACAATTTTTTGTAGCAAGTTACGTTTTTTCATAAGTTTATTTTATATATTATCATGTTCTGATGGATCTGAGTTTCTTTTTAAAAAAAAACTGTAAGTATTTTTGAATGTGCTTGCTTTTTTTCTGCAATGCAAATAAAGTGATGGGAAGTTATTAATTTTATAGAGAACAATAAATGATGCTACAGCTGTCAGATGTCAAGGTCAGTATAAGCAAATAAATATCCATTGATGATGTGTCTCCTTAATTAAATATCTGTATTTTAGCTGGCCTAATCTGATATTAGTTTAAGAATATTTGCTTCCAGGGAGACTAAGTGTGCCGATGGGAAGAGAAAGTACCAGGAAACTCTGCCTGGATGTAGCTGACCAGAGGGATTATGAGCCTTCTTCCACAGTGTGGAGAAAATGTAACCATGAAAAACAGGTAAATTGAAGCAAGAGGTCTTATTTTCATGTAAGGGGTGGATAACAGCAAGTGAAAGTTGAAAAGAATTGTACCCAAGTGTTTAGGAAGGAGACACTACTGAGGCGTGTTTGAACTTGGGAAACTAAAGCAAGCAAATGTTGCAGCAACTGGATATGAACACTATAGCTAGAAAACCAGCTGTAGTCACAGTCAGGGCTATAGTTATAATCTAAATATCTCTGAAAACTTTCATATTTATGAAATATCAAATGATATGGGAAAAAGTAATACAACACTAGATACCATTTTGTATTAGCAATGACATCACAATTGACAGCTAGTCTGCATGTGGTTTGGTTTACAATAGTGGCATGAGCTCTATAAGCTCATTAATTCATTGACACATATTAGAAAAGTGGTTATATTCTCCTTGTGACAAAACACATAGACGTAACCCACAGCAAAATGAGACTCTGCTTTCTCAACTCATGAAGTAGTGCAAACTGAGTTTTCAAAAGCTTCTTTTAGATGTGCTTAAGGACTTGCTGGGGGAGGAGTGGTGACATCTACTGGAATTTTAAAACACTTCCTCATATGTTTCCAAGGCTGCTAGCAAGACATATTCAGTTTATGTCTAAAATTGGATGAATAATGCAGAAACAATTTCTACTTATATTTGTGCAAATTTGGAAGCAAATCTTCAGCCATCTTGAGGTTGCTTTTGGTGTCATTTCCTGCACGCACTCACAGAGTTATTAAACTTTAATTGCATAACTGTTGGCAGAAAATAAATGTTCAGCTCACACAGGAATACTATGAAAAGTGAATTTCTAATGTGCTTTCTGTAAGCCTATGTACCACAAAGCTGATTCCATGAGTTATGTTCATTAGACTGGAGGATGGAAACAATATTAAGTGATTTACGGGGCCAACTGCAATTGAGCAGTGAGTTTGTGCTTGGAGTAGCAACCCCTTACTTTAAAAAGAAAAAAAAATCAATGAGGAAGGGATATGTGAAGCAACCTGCTCCACACATTTTGTGGAAAGAAGGAAAGAAACTCATCCATCATAAAATGAATTCAGTAAAAATTATTCACTCAGATCCATTTAAAACATGTTCTAACTTTAATCTCTTGATTTCTTGGGGCTAGATTGCGATGCATACTGCATGCCCAATAAGAGCATGAAGGCTTTTTCTTGCATCCTGATGTAGGTTACTTGGACCTTGGGACTGAGCCTGCAGGAGCAGCAGGGTTATACATCTGCTTCCTCTCTCCCCTCTGAGGGAGTGTACAGAGGGGAGGGAAAGGGGGATGGGAGAAGATGAATCAATCCCTCTTGCACAAAAAAACCCTCCGAATGGCTTGCTGGGATCGTCTGGGGGTCAGGATTTCCTAAAACTTTACTAATATGAACCAGAGTTAATAATTCCCTCTGGGGCAAGGAATATAGGCAATAAATTGGCTTTTCAGATATACCCTTGAGGTATGTTTTTCAGTGTCATCTGTGTGGTGTTGCACTTTATCTATCACATTGTCATCAGTCTATGCCTAATTTTTAATCCTTAAAATCCAAAGAGTTGGTTCACATTATTATGCCTGTTTGTTGTTGGGGTTTTTTTTGTTTTGTTTGGGTTTTTTTTCACCCATTATATCCTTTTTGTTAAAAATTGTCTAATCTGTGAGAAACTTTCTCTAAAGCTTTCCACCAAACTGTCATTAAGGATTTTCTACTGTTACGGAGATTTATGATTATGGTATGACAAAAGGAAACCATCTGCTGTCATTCATCAAATTGCAAGCCTACCACCATTCTTACCTCTAATTCTGAAAGTTGCAAATATGTGGAATTTTTATGTTGAGTTTTTGCACTTGTGAGCATATGACCTGTTGTAATACTCTATTCCTGCAGCCTTCAGTCAGGTTCTGTGAATAAAAGTAGATCCCCAGTCATAGCAGCTTTTCTAGTACTGGGAGTTGTTTCACTTCAGCAGTGTGCTCTGGTTTTGAGACTGCCTGGCTAAAGAGATAAGTGTGATGGTCTAACTTACCTATTACAAAATTGCAACTGTTTGGCTGTTAGCATTATGGTGAGAAACTCTGAAATGACAGTTTTCTGACTTCATTAATAAGCTTTAATCCTCAAAGAAAGTTTTGTTAGTACATGTTGACTTTCCTGCACTGTCTCTCTGATTTGCTAGACTGACAAGTTTCTATCAGTCCATCAGTCTTATTTAGCTTGCCTGCTGCTCACAAGTTCCTCTACAATTATCACGACACAAATAACATTTTTAAGAGAACAGAGATTCCCTAAGTCTGTATGCATATCCACATCCATTTCTAATTATTTTCATGGCTAAAACCTGCTCTTACTGCAGGCCTCAGAATATCCAAGATCTGTGCATAAATTGTTTGTGTATTTTCAGTTAGTACTTTTCATAATCACACTTTGCTGAGTCAGGTCAGGGTGCTCAGTCTGGTGGGGAAACATACCTGTATGCAAGAAATACAGAACATTGCCTGCGCTAGGGAGCTTGCATACCATCTGGCACAAGTTCATAGTATTTTAGTACTACATCTGCTTATATAAGCTGAAGATCTGGCTGAAGACGTTAAAGCTGCAACATGTTAAGCTAGTGAGACAATGAATGATTGAGGGTGCCAGTCCTAAAATCTTCCCCAAACATAGCACATGATAATCCAATTAATAGTTATGGTAAATCTGTCTGAAATGTACCCCATATAATTTGTGGCAAGATTTGCTTTCAATCAGAGTTTGCAGAGAACATTGAAATTAGCAGTGAGAATTACCCTGAGTATAAATCTCATTTCTTACTATATCTGCATTTTGTTGAGCTTACTAGCAGCATTGCCTGGTTAGATTTTGTGGATCCTTTTCTATCCTTTCCACATGGAAGCCCAACTATGCAAGATTTCTGAATGCAACAATTGTGATTTTATAATGAACCACAAGAGGGGGGAGAATGAACATAAATGAAAGAACTTGATTTTAATGAACAACTGCTACATTTAGGACGATGCCATATCAGTGCTGAATTTACAGATCTTGGCCACGTGTTGTCTGCAGAATGAAGAGTTTGAACTAATGGTGAGATCCCTTCTTAAGATGTGTCTTTTCAGGTATGATTGATTACTGAGCTTCACTTAGAGCTGTGGTTAAACCACACTTCAAAAGTTGCAAAATACCATGCTGATTGTACTCATCCCTTTCTTTATTGCCTTGATCAAACAGAAACAATGCTAATGAAAAGATGAAATGATAAAAATAGAGATCTGTGACCTGAATAATTAGTTTTAAAACCTCCTACTCTGCGTTTTCATTTTTTTCCCAATTACATAACTCAAATAATCAAGGAATTTCTCCCTGGTACATAAATGAGTTTTGCTGTCAATATAAAAACTAAATAATCTCACTGTTGTGATCATGGACTGATGCTGGACTGGTGAAATTGCAAGTGTTTTCAAGTTATTTTTTAAAGAAGGCTCATAGCCCCCTGCTTTTCACATGCAGAAGCACCTATACTGATGATGAAGCTGGAGTTGATGAAGGATGGTACTCTGGGACTGCTGACTGCAGGTGTCTCTACAGTTGGATCTGCTCTTGGGCTAGCATTCATAGGCAGCTTTGGCAAGCAATCAGATTCCTAACCCTAGGACTCTGTGGCCTTGATGGTAGTTCTTATAAGCAGCTGGAGGGCAAGGAAGGAAAACAGATTTAAAGAAGCAACCCAGTCCACCCTCCGTTTTCTCTTATTTCAAACTGGATACAAGGGGTAGGCAACTTTCTCAATTTTTAGTCTATCTCATGTTCCATATCCTATACTGCCAGTCTCCTGAGAGAGTGACAGGAAAGAAAATGAGTTTTATTTTCACAGAGACAAAGAAAGAAGAAAAGCAATAATTAGAACAGTAATATGAGGATGGTATTGCAGCAGGTGGTTGCAGCATGGCAAACAATAGTGGCATAGGCAGCAAACCACGTCAGGTTTTCTCTGCAAGTAATTGCAAGTAGCCCAGTAGACTGTAACTCTGAGAGAACACCATATAATGTCATTAGCCAAAATTATAATGTCCTTAATTTCATGTTCAAAAGCTGAAGGAGGCTTGCAGTAAAAATTAAGATAGTTATACTAGAAGAAGACAGAATGTTGATTACCAGCAGTGAGGTATCCAGATTTGACTAATGGCGCAGTTATTGTATGCATAAGCCCTAATGGTGTTTAAGTGGTTGCTAGAATGAATGTAATTAATGTAATTTATTTGTCAGCATCCAAACACTAAAATACTTGGAATAGGATGAGAGGTCCTTTGCCTAGCATATAGTCTTGTGTATATTTTTCAGAGCTTCTTCTCACAAGTGCACAAAACCAGTGACTCTGGTTGGGGTTTTTTTATTATTATTCTCCTAATTTTTAAAGGAGTATTTTCTACACAGCTCCACTAATTTAAACTGAATTTTTCTTAGGTTTTTGTCATGAATTTTGGGATGATCTGGTCTGGCTTGCCACTTGAAGGCAATAAGTGACCTGAGCAAGTATATGTTTTTTAGAGAGAGATCCTCCTAGTTTGGTTGAACTACCGCAGGGTTAACAGCTAATTGATTGCTATTTAAAATTAATTCAGTGATTAATTATGATCTATACTTAAAAAAGAAAAGGAAACCCAGTGTATTTCTAATGTGAGTTTCAGTTGGAAGCTGAACTTAATCTTCAGCTGTGGGATCTTGTCATGCAATATCCGAGAACCTTGCACTGGTGTAGAACTGTCTTTCCCCTACCAAGTATGACTGGGATGTATTTGAGATGTTTGAAATACACAGATAAAGCTTCTGATACAGAATGGTCTGTGTTTGAAGTGAACTCAGAGATCATTCAGTTGTAACCCTCTGCCATGGGCAGGAACAACTTCCACTAGACCAGGTTGCTCAAAATCCCATCCAGCCTGAATTTGAACACTTTCAGGGATGGGGCAGCCATGGCTTCCCTGGGTCTCAGCACTCTCACAGTGAGTTTCTTCTTGGTATCTAATCTAAATTTACTCTCTGTCAGCTGAAACCATTCCCATTTGTCTTATCACTACATGACCTTGTAAAAAATCTCTCTCTAGATTTCTTGTAGGCTGCCTTTATGTACTGGAAGGCTGCTCTTAAGTGTACCTGGAGCCTTCTCTCCTCCAGGCTGAACAACCCTAATTCACTCAGCTTGTCTTCATAGGAGAGGTGCTTCAGCCCTCTGTCATCTCTGTGGCCCTCTTCTGGGCCTGCTCCAACAGGTCCACATCCTTCTTCTGCTGCAGGCCCCAGAGCTGGACACAGTGCTCCAGGTGGGATTTCATGAGAACAGAGTAGAGGGGCAGAATCATCTCCCTCGACCTGCTGGCCATGCTTCTTTTCATGCAGCCCAGCATATGGTTGACTGAACAGCAGGTGCACTCTGCCAGCTCATGTTGAGCTTCTCATCCACCAACAACACTAGGTCTTTCTGTTCAGGGCTGCTCTCAATCCATTCTCTGTCCAGCCTGCATTTTTCCTTGGGATTGCCCTGATCCAGTTGCTGGATCTTGCACTTTGCACTGCTGAGCATCATGAGGTTTGCACTGGTCCACTTCTCAAGCCTCAAGATCCCTCTAAATGACATCGCTGCTCTCCACCACATTGACCACACCACACAGCTTGGTATTGTTGACAAGCCTGCTGAGGGTGCACTCAGTCCCACTGTCTATGTCACCGGAGAAGGGGTTAAACAGTGCTGGTGACAGTACCAATCCCTGAGGAGCACCACTCATGACTGATCTCTGCTTGAACATCAAGCTGTTGACCCCAACTCTTTGAGTGCAACTATCCAGCTAATTCTTTATCCATAATATCTCTTCATTTGGCTGTTGATTTTGATCTCATATTTTTATATTAATATTGATCATATATAAATACTGATCTCATATATTTATAACTTTCTGACCATTTCAATATCTTCAGTTTGGTTTTTTTTTGTTTTTAGACCTAAAGACCTCACTAATGGCATATATGTGGACAAAAACCCCTTAGTGCTCTTGCTTGGTATTTCCCTACTTACACAGAGAGTCAATGCATTAATCCTCTTAAGAGCTATTTTGTTATATGATACAGTTCCTCCAGATGTGTACAGTAACTCTACTACTACCCTCTACTTATACTAATGTGTAAACACTCCTAGCTTTGGCATCGTTCCTAGCCAAATCCCAGAGAAAGCAGATTCGTTATTCTTGTACAAATGAGTATTGATAAATATGTTAGAGTTAATAGTAAAACTTTATCAATATGCATTTTCTTTTCAAGTAAGTTATTAACAGCCTCTTTAAGTTACTGCTCCTCTCTGCACTGAGTACTGATATTGGATGGCTGTGATGAGACATGGTTACCTTTCAGTCTGGAACCAGATCAATTACCTTATTGGGAAGCCACCAACAAGAAAGCTGTGACTGGGCCGTATATCAAAGTTCAACACAAATAGCAGCTGTCGAAACCATCAGATTAATTATTGTTCATTAATCATTCCTTGTTCAAGAAGGAGAAAGCTTCCAAATCAAGGCCCAGAAAACCTGGAACTGCTGTAAACAGCAGTAAACATGTATATTGATGAAGGTTTCTGGATTTCTCAAACGTTTGTTATTTACATGCTAAATAATTTTTTACTGGAAGTCTCTCTTTCTATAACAACACAGTTAAGTTTTAAAAATATCGGAAGAGAGAAATCAATGCAGTTCCATTGTAAAGAGTGGAGCTATACAAATCTATGTGACTGCTTTCTCTTTGTTCGCTCTTGACTTACATGACTAACTGGAAGGTAGTGTTATGTTTAGGGTAGCTCAAAATAGCATAGAAGTATTTCCCTTAAGACTTATGACTACAAATGACTACTCTGCTTTGTCAGAGTTTGGCACACAACAAGAAGCATAGTTAGGAAGTTAAAGTTGTAGTGAAACAAACACTTAAAAGTAGCAGTCTTGTGAAACAATGAAAGACTAAAATTTAGCTCTGATTCAGAAAGCAGTAAATTACTGAAAATGCAAAATAAATGCAGGTTAAAATATTCTTTAACAATTAGCTGTATTGAAAAAGTATATCCCTGTGTCTATGTGCTTCTGAGGTACTCAACGCATCTTGGAATCTTCTTGTTGCTCTCTTGATCTTCAGAAAACCAGTAGGTGAGAAGCTTGACCTAACATAGCAGTTGAATTCTACTGTGTGTTATTTCCCATGCATACAGTCTATACAATGATAAACCTGAGGTGCCTGAGTTTTTACCTCCAGTAATCACAACTAGAAAACCACAAATAGACTTAATTTTTTCCTTGCAAGGGCTATAAAACCTGAGGTAAACCCTCCTGCAAAGTTGCTTTTATGGGAACCTCACTTTCCTGTTCTCTACTTTTAGTCCAATTAATTAAAAGCAGCACTCCTGCCCTTCACTGTGGTTTTGAAGGTATTCATGGGGGGCACATGACCCATCCAAAGTCCTGAGTGAGACTGAATTAGAGGTCCTCGGTGGGTTCACATCTCAGGGGTCCCTACACCTGAGGATTTGAGCTACAGTGTTCACAGAGTCCCCTTCTCCAAAAGATGAAAGACTCGCAATGCTGAAGTGATCAGGGCACGTGAGATTTAATACAGTGATGAAGACAAGCTTTCTCAGTCCTGATTCTTTTCTTTGTTTGCTTGAAATAGAACTGATAATTTGATATCTCTGTAAGGAAAAGGTGAGCTGAATATTTAAATTCACACACCATAGGTTTCTTTTTTTTTGTTCTATTTGTTTCTTCTCTTTAGGGGGAGGGAAAGGGAGGATGTTTTGGTTTTTTGTTGTTTTTTTTTGGTTTGGGTTTTTTTGAGAACATAAGCCTGCCTGTAAAATGTCTTTAAGAATTCTGCATTCTCCTTCCTTTCCAATTAAATTTTCTGGACTTTCTAATGTGGTCCTCAGAGTGCTGGAAAGTAGCAGAAACAAGAATGCATTTAATACCTGGCCTGGCGTCTTGGCAGCTAAGTACAGCACTCCAGTGTGGGGAGTAGCAGGTTCAAGACCAACCCCAGGAGTCTTACTACTTGGACTGGCAGAGGGCTAACGTAATGCACAGACAGTGAGCTCATTCTGCAGGTGGAGTGTTCAGCTGCATTGATCTTATAGCAAACCCAGCCTGCTAAGGTTTTGGAGAAACATTGGCTCCGATCTAAAAGGAAATTGTGCTGCCTTTCCCTGTCTTTCCGCTAGTTTAGCTTGCAAGCTCTAATAACATTAAAACATACTTTAAGCAAGAAGGCTGACACAGCCTTAGAGACACAAAGTAATTTCCTAGAAATAGTAAATACAATAAGCAAAACTCCTTAATCTCTCATTAGGTAATTGTATTTTCATGGGGTCAGCCAGCCTCTCTGGCCACGTTGAGGCCAATTCTAAAATATGTGCATTATATACATTAGGCATCTGTTAATGAAGCATAAATTTCATCAGCAATCTGGGTGCCAAAATCAACTCATTTGGGTACATGGTTTGCATCTACAGCGGTGTCTTATGGATTTGTTCCATAGCTGAAACATCAAGTTTGTGTAGATGCCATGAATGGCATATAATAATAATAGTAATAAAAGAAGCAACACCACAAGCATCTTAGAGGAGCATAAATCCTCTGAATATTTGCTGAAAGTTTTGCTGAAATTCAGAATTTAGAGGGTTGTAAGATGACAGTAAATAAAAAGTAAGGAAGAGGTCATGTTACCAGAGCTAAGAACAGCTGATCAGTTCTAACATTTTTTTTTGACAAAAGATAAAATGAAAGTATATAAATGTGAAGCAAACGTCCATATTAGGGCACACTTTCATGCCTAAAGAGATTGAGTGGGGCTTCACTTCAATAATTCAGCAGTATTTTGCTCAGATCCATCACAGCTGCCCTGGTAGAGCAGCAGCAAGATGCCACTCCATCAGCAACAAGCAACAAGCCCTCATGCATCTTACTTCTCCTGTCAGCCTAGGGTGTTAAAAGTAGGATTTTTTTCCAACAATGTAGAGTTTAGAAATACTTGTCTGCTTTGTAAGTTAAGTGAGGCTATGTGTTCTCTCTCAACATGTAGCCTGGAATGTTGCTTTGTTTTATTTAACTACCATAGGGTCTAGGGACAGCAATGGTTTTGGTCATTTTTTATTGCCTATTAAAGTGGCAGAAGTGTTTTAGAGTAGTAGCCAATGTAAAAAAGAATATGAAATAAAGTAAATTCTTCAGAATTCACAAATGGCCCCCTTTCATTCATTAAGTTTCCATAGCTGAGCACAGAATTGGTGTGTGCTTTGGCAGTAAAAAATAGCATTTCGGATAGAGCAAGCTTTACCAGTAGCACATGTTGGAGCAACACTATAGGCTCCAAGTTGTGTTAAGCCAACTGTAAGTTTGACAGCAGAAATATATCAGTCTCTTTGAACAAATAATCTGAGGAATATATGTAGATCCATGCAAGCTGTTCTCTTAGTTTCGATTCGGTAATTTTCATGTGAAGTAAAGGTGAGATTTTAGCAGGCAATAGCATGAGCAAATTACTGGGAAAAAGAACACACCATGCCAAGAATTGTCCTGCAAGACATTAAATGCCAATGAGAACTGATGACCAGCAAGTGTGTGAGGGGAAAAGACAGTCTCCTAATTCTTCATTCCTCTTCCTTTTCCGGTTGAGGAGAGGATGGGTGAGTAAAGGCAAGTTAGTCCTTCTTACTCCTATGCATCCATCCTTCAGGGGGCAAGGAGCTGAATAAACAGGAATATGGCAAGGGGGTGGATATATTTCTGTTTGCATGTCAATAGAAGAAGATAGATATAGTCTCCCATTGAATCCAAGCCACAGCTTGACATGAGACACCTCTATATGTATTTTAAACATCAGGTTTATACTGTGTAATAACTAAACTTCAAAGTTAAAAACAGATGAATTGAAATGCAGGATATGAAGGGTATATTTTATATTTCTTCTTCCCCAACAAAATAAAAAAAAAATAAAAAAATTCTTCTTGTAAATAAAGGAAAATCTGCCTTTTTTCCTTACCTATGAGTAGAAAATCTGACTTCAAGGAACGGATCTCAATGATCCTGCTAATTGAAATAATGAGATATATCTTGAGGTTGATTTTTAAAATGTAATATAGACATCTAATTGAAGAACTCCATGTAAATTTTGTTCCTCACCTGAAAAAGGCATCTTTTTCTTGTTCTCTCAGAAAATATTTATTAGATTAACAATGAGCTTGATAATCTCTTGGTAAAACCCACCTATTCATGAACAGGGATTGCTAAATATCCATTTTCTTCAGAGCTTCTTCTGCCCTCTTCCATTAATCATGTAATTCTGTTTACACAGTTTGGTGGCTCAAATAATTAGCAGGTACTATGTTGAGTGGTGCCATGTGGTAAGGAAAACATACACATGGATACTGAAGAGAAGTTGGAATACTTTTGGTGGCTTATAAGTGTATACAGTGTAGCACTAAGTATACATCAGCTAGATACTCGAGTGTGCCTTGTACATTACCAGCTATGGCTAATTCTGTAATCACTGAGCTTTTGTGTAGTTCAATTCAAATTAACCTGGGCTTAGCTTGACTAAGCATCTCTTTAACACAGCTGAGGGGGAGGTTAACTGCAGGACAACACAGTAAGAAACAGTAACCTGTAAGAGAGAGCAAAGTTTTGGTAAATTACAACCACTGGATGAGTGGGTTACATGGTTTGAGTATAAAAAATAACATTTTTGAGATGGAATGATATGTATCAGAAAAGGCATATGGAGGCATGGCCTTCAAAAACAGCATTTGTATAAACTGATAGTTCTTCATTAGTGAACATGAAAAATGCAAAGTTTTTTCTATCTTTGTGCATACTTGGCTGTAAACTATAGTGAAACCCACAGAAGCCTTTCTATCTACTTCAGTGGGCTCTGGGACAGACCAGTAATTGTCCCATTGGAATATTACAAAGTACCTTCAGAGAAGCTGGTTGTCTCCATTCTGCTGAGAGTAATAGTATTAGAGTCTAGTGGTTAAGAAGCTTTTTATGTGTACTAGTTGAAAAGAAGCAGATCCTGATTGCCTCTGCAAAAAAAAAACAAACAACAAAAACCCACCAAAGAACCACAGGGAGTGAGACACCTTAGGTTTTTAATGCTGTTAGCTGCCAGGATAAAGAGGACTGATTCTCTCTCTGAAAATCTCTGGTGCTGTTGAAATTAGTGCAAACAGTATCGTGAATTTCTTGGGAGGAAAAAAATTCTGTGACATATTTCCCCCTTTATCCTTCTAGCTCTGGGGAATGTAACACTGCTGAATGCGCTGGCTTTTGTAAGAGATGGAAAACAGAGCCTGTGATCATTTGTGGTCATTAAGGATCACTTTTTTCATGACTAGAGGTGTTAGTGAAGGTGTTCTGGCCTAATTCCAGCTCCAGTAATTGGATTTTTTTTTTTACCTACACACATTCCTTCAGCAGTTTCATTTGGCTGTGTATGTCGGGCTCAATTCAGCTGCCCCATTTGCCCCCCTCTTTTTGTCAGCTAGACTGATGCAAACAGACACAAAGACAACTGTAAGCCCTTTGTCCCAAGAATATAATTGATGCTTGACACAGCTTCACCAGATGTGTTTTCAGTGGTATATCTGTACCACCTCTCCAGCAGTGGACTGTAGGGGGACATTTCTAGATGGTGGTATTCAGTAGGAACCCAAAAAGTGAATGGATCAGCTGCTAGAGAGAGAGTGGACATTGGAGGCCAAGTCATTCTTCTAACACAAGGATTTTTAGCCCTGTAGTGGGACACAGGAATGCTGACATGTCAGCTTGTGGCAGGAGGTGTAACCTGCTGTGCGCTGCACAGTTGGGGTTGTAGCGATGGATGGTATTGGCAAGAGATTAAGATAATTCTGTCTCTCTGTGTAACCTGGTAAAATGCTTCCAAAATATGTCTGAGAGGGGATGAGTATGCTGAAGACAGAAATGCAGTATTTGATGGAAGAAACCCCTGAGGCTGGGTGAGAAGCTGAATCAAAATTATACATCTTTTGTTCTGATAGATATGAGAACATAATGGAAACAGAGGTTGCTGTCTTTCTGCTGCTGTGTCTAATTGAAGTCACAAAGGATAATGAAAGGTCAGATACAGTGCAAACCTCTCATTTTTCACCTAGATTTTGGATAGTTTCCAATGTGCTCTATGCTATCAGTTTTAACCCTTCTACCCTGTGTTATATAGGGGCTCTTCAGCCAGGCATGAGACACCGTAGGATGCTTACACAGCCTGTGGGTGGCTGAGGTTTGCTGAACTACTAGAAAAGTGGGGTTTTTTTGGTCTCTCCACTGAGATTAGCAGAACTATGAGTCAGACAATCAAACTCAGAGACTTCCCCTCAGGAATTCTGTGTCCTGTGTTACTCTATGCATGCCACAGTTTTGAATCCACAGGTAAACCCTTCTCTCTACACCAGAAAAGGTTTTTTCATTCATGGAATAGTGATTAGTGATCACCATATGTTTAACTAGGCTGGAAATTTTCCCAATCCTCCTTGGAGTTTATTTTTAAATAAGGGTGACAGAGGGTCCCACATTAGAGCAAGGTCCAAGCCCCAGGGTTAAAAGCCTGCAATGAAAACTTTATGTCCAGTATACTTTCACACCTCAGGTGACAGACAGTTCCTCTGTCCCTGGGCTGTGACCATCAGTGGAGCTGAGGTTCTCAGATATGCTGTATAGGCAGGACAGGTACCCAGGACAGACAAAAGCATGGTACTTAGGAAAGCATGCATGTACAGAATTAATGCCTATTACTCTTTTCAGGAGTATAAGTGTGTTTGCTCCTAGAAAACTTCACCATAGACTATTAAGGGTTAAAAAGGCATTTCAGAATCAGCTTCTATTGGACTATTTTGTTTGGCCAATATCTGACACTGGTTGTACTGAGCACGTTTTGCCACCTGGCCAATTTTTTTCCTGCCAAGCTATTCACTCAGGCTTGTGGTGTGAAAAATAGATGTTTAATAGTTGATGAAGTACTATAGTGGGTAATAGTTTATAAATTTCCATGACTTATTATCCTCAGCCTAACTGACTGTTTATTAAGTGTATTTAAAGCCCCCCATCTCATTAACTTACAGTATTGGCGATTCCCTCCTCCCACCACTGCCTTTTTTAATGGAAAATATTCACCCATGTCTTTCGCCTAAAGCATGTGAAATAGCTCAGTAGAAAAGAAACTGCCTGGATAAGAAGAGGACATCATCCTTGGCTAGGTACAATGTTTTTATCATTTTTCGAAGTAAAGTGAGATATGTATGTTGTGCACCACAAAACCTATAAATGTCCTTTGTATGAAATACAGCTGCCGATATCCTACCCTTTTCTTTTTGAGTTTACAGTGAATGACATGGTCAGTTTTATCAGTAAAGCATGTCTCATGTAAAAAAATATTAAACTGGCAACAATTATGAAATACTGCCTTTATTTTCTTAATGAAATTCCATGGTACTTCAGGGAAATATTACATACTAAAGTTAAATAAATTCTTTATTAACAAAAACCAGGCCTGGTCTTAACTTTAAGGATCTACTGTTAGCTGTGCCATGGGAAGATGAGTTTCTATAGCTGGGAAAGGTTGCTAATTATGAAAGAATTTATTTGTTCCCCTATATTAGCCTCTACAATGAAAAAGGTCATTGGCTGCTCTTGATAGATTCTGTGAAATCTATTAAAAGAATCCCACTGACAATAATGTGATGTGTCCTTTTGTCATATAAAATGTTTTAGTAATGCTATGTAAGTAAAACTCCAGATTAATCCCTAGGGTAATTCCATTGAAGTTACTGGGAACATAATATAGTTAAGTTTAACGCTCTAACACTTGGCTTCATGCTCTTTGCATCTGTTTCCTGAAGGTCTCTTAGAAGCTGAGGATAAATGTAAGATAGTAACAACATGAAACCAGAAAAATCAGTAAGTAATATGATAATCTGAAGAGATGGCTCTAATAAAGGTAAAAGAAGTTGTGCATAAAATCCCCTTGGTAAAGAGCATATGAGAATACAGTTTTTCCAAACTGGGATGTTAAGCTGACACAGATGTTACAGAGCAACCCCTTCCATATGATCTCAGATGGCACATATGGAAACAGCCACAAACAACACCTCAACCTGCAACTGCAACTAGCGAAGCAAGAGCAGGGCCACCTGTGCTGCAGAGAGTGAGCGGTTCTCTTTTGGCTGGCTCCCAGGTACTTCTAAACAGCAGATATAAAAATACGTACCCGCAGTGTTGAAGGAGTTAATGTGACATTGCAAAATGAGCTTTGCTATTTGCTGTTTTGTTTGGCCAATAGCTGACACAAGCACATTTTGCCACCTGGCTAATTTTGTGCTGCCAAGTTATTCATTCAGGCCAGTGGTGTGAAAAAGGAGGCATTTAATAGTCAACAGAGCACTATATAGGGTAATAGTTTATGATTTTCCATGACTACTTAGATGCTGTTCAAATTATTCTTGATTGAGCAAATTATTCTTTTTTAAAATCATCCCATTCATTTATTTACTAATGATTCTGTCTCTTCCCTCCTGTATACCATTTTTTTAAATGGGAACAATCAGCCATTTCTATGTTTGAAAGGATTTAGCCAAATGAAAACTAAGAGCATATTATAGCTTAGATTACAACTTTGAAAGACCTTTCGCCAAGGCATTCGCAGTAGAGCAAAGTTCCTTTCTGAGCTTTCCAGTGAGCCCTGCACAGAGGTGAGGTGGGCGGTATAAAAACACTGACATCCTGGTTTAGCAGATGAAAAGTTTAACTCCACCTCCCCCCAGACATCTCATTTATTCACCACGTTGGTTTTTAGCTGGTTGGTTGGTTGGGTTTTAAGCTGAACCACAGCCTGACGGGCCCTTTTCCAGAGGGGATGCGCCAGATTGTGTGTCACAGGCCTTCCATGGCAGGGCTGACAGGCAGCACTCCCACAGCACTCCTCAGGGGGTGAGCTGGGACCCCACAGGGCTGTCCACCAACCAGGGCAGTCCCATGGGCCTTAGCTGGGAGAGCAGGGCCATGGTGCTAACACACCAGGGTGGGTCTGTAGGGTTGAGATGGAGCTGGAAAGGTGCCTCAGAGAGGGGGCCTGGTCCAAAGGCAGCTCTCAAGGCCACACAGGCCTCCAGGGGCCTCTCTGTCTCTCTTCCCCGGCAGGGCCATGGTGGTGCAGCTAAAGGCAGGTGGTCTGGGGGCTAAGAGAAATGGGGATCTGCTCTGTGGCCCATGGAAAGCTGTCCCTGTGTCCCTGTGTGCCCAAGTCCTGTGTTGCAGCTAGCTGCTGTCTCACTCCTTCTCTTGCTCTTTCTCTCCCCATCTCTGTCTTTTAGTTGCCTAGCTGAAAACCCTTTAACCCTTTGCTGACAGGGAATTCTTGGCAAGGCCACCCAAGACTAATGTTGAAACATCAAATTCTTCCTCAGGAGAGCCTGGCTGTTAATAGAGAATTATCCTGCAAGGTACTGTTATAAGCACATGTACTCATGCCAGAGACGGCATTCTTTGGCAAATCTCTTTCCTACTTGTTTGCTTCTATATGTGCTTCCTAACATGCTGAAAGCACACAGGAAACATAATCATTGCCTTTCATAGCAAACACACTAACACTGTATGTAAATTGGCTTTCCAGACTTTTGTTTACCTTTTCTAAAGACAGAAAGGCAGATCAAGCCACCTTGCTCTACACGTGCTGGTTTATTAAGCTGTAATGCTAGAAGTTGTCAAAGCAAAACTATGTTCAGTTTTGTGAGTTTATCTGATTTCATATAGTCTAGAAAAACACTGGTGTTAATATTCATTGTGTGGCTTAATTGGTTTGATACAGGGTAGCAACACGAGTATAGCGAGATGCTTGTTATGTAGGTCTTGTGTTGTTTCAAAGTCTTTATTATTATGACAGCAAAGTCTTGTTCATTAAAGTTTCACAATCCATTTTCATTAGGATGAAACTGATTCTGTAAATGAACAGTTGCTCTGAAAAATCAAACCCTTGCAGCTATCACAGGGGAGGTACAAAGTCTGTATTAATTATCAGGAATATGGTGTCGATCGAAGATGTTAATTGCCCTGATGGTTAGTTATTTGGGGAATTGCCATGCATTTCATGCAGGGATAATAAAAATGAATTTTTAAACAAAGAGATCTTAAAATAATATATAATCTGTAGAGAATACCAACATCAAAGGCTTATCTCAAAGCTTTGAATTTTATCTTTGTGGTCCAAAATGTTAAAGATGAACTGAGCAATATTTCAGCTGGTTCAAGTTTGTGAGAGGAAAACAAAACAAGAGTTAATTAACTGTTATTACAAACCTTTTCAACTTTAATTTGACTTTCAAATATTAGCATTTATCTATGAACTATGCTTCTGGGTTTGACAAATTAGCTTTCACAGAACAAGTTTAATTAGGCTTCATTGTGCTTTTATGTCACTTTGCACAGTTCCAGACAATGAATGGATTAACTTACTAAAAGTCATATGTTTAAAAGAATTTGTTGAATGCTAAAAAGGTTGACAAAGTTGCAAAGCTTTACCAGCCTAATGCAGAAAAGATGCACCCTGTTTAGCATGATAACACGCATTCTTTGCAGAGAACAGCTGGTGCTGACATACACAACCCTGCCTGGCTGCTCTCAATACCCCCAGGCTATGTCTCCCCCCTCAATACCACCCTGAGTAAGTGTGGGGTGTGTGTTTACTATCGAAGCCTAATACCTGTGAAAGACAGGGAGAGAGCTACAGGTGCACACCACATGACCAGAGGTGCTGGTTCTCTAGCTGGAATAAAGTCATCTCAGTGTGAACCTGTGTTTCTGTTTTAGTTTTAGATTCTTCTTCTTTTTTATTTTTTTTGTACCAGTGGCATTAGGGATGTTCCATATTTATGCCTGAGAGATCAAAAAAATAGGAAGAAAAGTAACTATGATACTCTGAAGGAATACAGCAAGCTGGTTTGACTCGACATAGTCCCAGATGACAGTGGTGAGTGTTGTAGAAAAGTGTAAACAGATCCTGAAGTTTGAGAAACTTCTTGTTGCTCTCCATTACAAAGGGATATGTCACTTTATATGTCACTCATTAAATACAGATCTGACAATACAGTAGGTCCTATCTATTTCTAGGAGAGCTTGTTTTGTGGTTGGATATTAGAACTTCCCTGGTTCTCTCTGGCTTCCATTCCTTCTCTCTAGCCACACATGCTTCTCTGCCCTGCCAGGGATATTGCAGTGTTAAACCTCTTCTGTTTAGTCAAGTTAGTGGGTGCTCAGCAGAGTCGGGAGATCTTGAAAAGATCTGAGGGGTAATTTAGTGGAAATTTTTCTTGATAGCAGAAAGTTATGGAAGTTTGTGCCATGGAGAGAAAGAGGAACCATTTTTTTCTAGGAAGCAGAGCAGTGTATCTGACTAAAAACCACACTGGTGGTGGCTGCATGTATGGAGGCAGGAGGAAATGCTTCTAGAAACTGAAAATGCTGAAGCAGCAGCAGGTTTATGCATGCTTACCCATTCCAAATTCCATAGCAATTTCCCCGTGGCCAGTATAATTTAGGTTAACATCAAGACCATGCTAACTCATGGCTGGCTGACTGCCTGCAGAGTTGTTCCAAGAGCTGACACTGCACCAGGATTGTCCAGTCAGGCCAAACCTATCCTATATTCCATAGGCAAGAAAAGCCTATGCCATATATGTTGATTTAATGGCTTAATGCCAGTTAAGGATTTTCCCCATGCAAGAGCATTGCCTGGAGCCCTGCTGGTTCTCTGGCTAGATGCTGAGGATGTGTCTTATTGTCCTGTTATCTCTCGGGTTAGAGTGCTGTTGAACGTTGTGGGATAGCTGACGAAGCACACTATGGTAGACAAGTCTAAATTTCATGTATGAGAAAGTGACAGAAAAGGAGTTTAGGAAGATAAGAAAGACAAAGTAGAGAAGAAGTGTGATGGACAAGTACCAAAAGGCAACAAGGATGCCACTATTAAACAGCATTGAGAAATAAAAATAGAGACATTCCAGAGGGGAGAAAAAGAAGTTACGCAAAATAATACAAAACAGTGTAGTGATAGCAAGCTCACACAAACAAAGAAACAAGCATCAGGCTGCCATTTAAACCCCACTAGGCAGCCAGGATCCAATACCTCTTAAATACACTTTTACTGTAGTGACCATTTTGTAAAAGGTCCTTTAAATCTAAGACAGATGCAACTTCAGCTCTATTGACACAGTATAAAGTTGCACCTTTTCCTCCCTTCTAGCTGGTAAGTGCTAATTACTATGTTTTTCTGTATGCCCATTATTGGAATTTTCCAGTAACTTTGCACTATATATAGAAATATATACAACAGAAGTCTAGATGAAAATAAGTGAGGAAGAAATTGGAGAGAGTATGCAATATACTTTTATACTTTAAACTCCTATTCCCCTTATCAGGATTTATGAGTGCTTAAGAAAGATGGGCCCACATTAAACACCTTTAGCATTATCACATGTTTTCCTAAAATTCTACTAAAATGTATAAAATCTAGAGTTTAACTGCATAAGAATCAGCTGGGGAAAAAAACCAACACAATACAAACGCAACAAAACAGTTTATGGAATACTTTAAAATATTTGACATAATTTATAAAGTTGAAAAATGAGTAATGTTTGCAAAACACATTCACTGTTTCAGAAATTAAGTTTTTTTTTTTCTCTTGCCTTTCTTGCTTTCCCTTTTGGTACTGAATGAGTTTAAATCCATAATGTCTACACATGCTTACTTCCAGCTGTCCTGTTTTCAGTCTCTCTTTTCTCTTACGTGAAACTAAATACCTTATTTTGCCAAAGAGCATTTCTTAACAGCTTTCACATGTAAGACTCACATATGTGGTATTCTGGTCTAAAAATACCTTTTAGTACTCTCTTCATTACTTATCCTTATTTATTCCAATAAGAGATTTCAGAATAAGAATAGTGTAAGATATTAAGTAAGGGCTTCAGGATTTGGTGTGCTTACATTAAAGTCCTCAGTGTTGGAAAGGTTTATACATTTGCTTTAAATGTGTGCACTGTAAGTATGTCCTTTGAAGTCAGTGGGAGAAATCCTTAGTTGATATTGATTGCTGTTCCTCCACAGAGTGAAGTGATAATATTTATTGTAGCTGAAGACCTATCCCATAAGGGCTAAATGCTATTGTAAAGCTGCATGCTTAGAAGCTTTTTCTGCACTTACACCAAGTCTATTTCTTCTCTGTTCCCAGAAATTTCAAGCAGCCTTTTATAGTATTTCATTCACTGCAGCAATAACAGGAGTTTCATTTCAATGATGGAAGACAAAACTATACTTCCGTGGAGCATAAAATGTTATAAACAAAAGGCAAGCGATAAATCAGACCCACATACTATATACTTTCAATGTATATAGTTTTCTGCTTGTAATGATATGGAATTCTTTCAGGTATGGTTTTCATGTACAAAGAGATTGTAGTCCATTGTTTCATTTTTTCACTCTACTGAACACGGATCCTGTGCAAATGTTGTCAGTGAGTTTTGTTTCCTTTTTCTGTTGAAAGATGAAATCAAGTAGGATTTTTTGTCCATGTTGTCACATCTGACAAAGGACTTAGAGGACAATATATACTTTCAATTTTTGCCCGTGCAGCCCCTTTCTCTTCTTTCAAGTGTTAGGCTGATTTTAGAGTGTGCTGAGAGTTCACCGTATTTTCCTTTGCAACTGCTTGTATGCTCATGCAGTGCCAAGTGGAGCTTGGCTGTGTTAGGCTGTAAAATGCAACAGTCAATGTTTTTCATGGCTTATGCTTTACCTTTCTCTACTATTTGTCCTCTGAATTCAGTGCCTATGGTAGCATCCAAATGAATGTTTAGGTTGACTTTCATAGACTTGTAATTAGACCTGGAAATACTCTGGGAGGGAAATGAAAGTCAAGTATGCAGCTATTTTTCCAAACGAGTTATTTCAGAAGATAAGACAGAGCATGAAGGCTGGTATCTGGGAGAGCTGTTGAGCTTTTTTAAAAATGGGCATCCACATTAATAAAGATGCAAAAATCTGAACTTAGATTCTTCTGCACTAGAAATCCTGACAGATGAACTTTGGGGCAACAAACTTCAGCTGTGTATGAGACAACTGGGAAAAGATAGGATCATTGGCTTTAGCCAAATCATTTTGACACGGCAGTCCTTCAATCAGCAGAACACACATGTAAGGCTCAGGCTAAATCTTTTACTGCTGAATCAGGGAATATAAGCATTTTCACACTTTGTTTCTGGAAAACAGCAAAATGATCTTGGGTAATTAGAAACAGTAGCCTTAATTGTAGACTCAGCAATATATAAACTCTAAAGCTACCTTTTTATGCAAAGCATGGTTCTCAGACACCAGAAGACATGGCCCAAGGCCAAAATCCCTAACCCACCCTTACTCAGGGGACAAATTATAGTCTCTTGCTGAAGGAAGAACGTATGTTTCCTGCTTCTGAGGTAGCAGCAACTGTGAGGGCACTTAATCCTTGGGGGGTGAACTTGTATTATTTTTCTGGAAACTTCTGTCAGGTTCAAATACTAAGTGAAGTTGTATCCAGTTACCTTCAGCCAGAAACCTATCTGTTGGATGAAAATGGAAATGAAAAAAGGGGGTAAAATACAGGTCCTCACCTTTTACGGGGAGAAGGAAGAATTATTACCCCACCTTGTGTGAAAATATAAGGAATTAAAAGATGTATTCTTTGGTGGTATTAATCTTCAAGAAATGTGTCACTGCGAGAATTTTCAGATGTATTTACTCTATGGAGACAGTCACTAGCAAACTATGCACTTTGCTCACCAGTTACCTATTGTTACTGCAGATTTTGCAGGTAGATTGTCACCCATTTGCCTACTTGTTTTGTGCAATCTCTAAATCATTGCAGGCCATCTATTTGAAAAGTGTTAGTGAAGGAAGCATAATGTGCTTTCATGGTAATGCAAAATGCATTAGAAATGAATTGCATGATGCTTACCTCTCAAATTACAGAAAAGACAATGACACCCATATGTGCAAATGCAAATTATATATAAAAATATTGTAGATGAATCCCTGAGCTGTAACACTTGTTGTTCATTTCTATAAATATTAACATATCAGGATTTATTTTGACATACCACTAAGATAAGTGCTAGAACTGACAATAATAATGTATAATTTATGCCCTCTATATTACCTTAACATCACTGTGCTTACGTTATTGCATAAATTAATTTAATGTTTCTGACATGCAGCAGATTATTCAAGCATTTGTTCTTTTGTCTTCTACTGGTTTCTGTTGCTGTTTTCCAAATTACAGAACATTATTATACTCTAATGTTTATTTTATGGTACATACAATTCATAAAGTCACTTTAAAGTTCTGAAAGCTTTTATTTAGCACTCAGATAAACATGTGTTGTTATATGATGTGGAAGGAGCATTAAAGCTTTTGTATATTAAATAACTTTATGCTTGTGATGCAAATTGACAATAGCTGAGAAATGCAAAGCTCAGGATAAGTTGAATTTGCAGCCTGTACTGTTAGGGTACTTAGGAAGTATATGGTTGGTACTGGGGGGAGGGTACATGTGAGTCTCTCCCAGATGCATGCAAAAAGTCCTAGCTTTAACAAAAAGTCTGCTGGAATTTGTCAGTTTGAACCACAGTCCTGTCATTACATGGCCCATGTAACTTGTATGTAATCAAGTGTGCACTTTCATATGGCCATGAAAAGCAGTTATGTGCTTATTGTATCACACTGATCACACCTGGGTTTTGTTTTTCACTTGAGGTAAGATTTCAGCTTTGCACTTCATAAAATATTCACCCCACAAAATGTAGAATATGCTTTCTGGTCATACAGTATCTTTACACTAGAAATACATTTCTAAGAAGTAACAATTTAATACCTTATTTTTTTTTGCATTTAATAGAAATTAAAACTAGTTCTCTTTGGAAAGAAAAAAAAATAAAACCAGATGCATCTCTATAATTTCCTCTGTCTCAAACTGTTTCAACAATGCATAATTGGAGGTATTTTAAACACTCAGTTAGTAGCAGTTGTGCATCATCACTGAATGTGGAGGAGAGAGTGTAATAAAGCCAAGCTGTTAAGAACTCAGCTCAGGCCAGTAGCCTAGAGAACTCCAGGTGGAGGATTCCCCAGCTGAACCTCTTTGACTCTCACAGTGTCTCAAGCAAGTACCACCTTTTTCCTGGGCTACAGGAATACAGTATCACCTTTGGCTGAAACAGCTCCAGGGCATGAATAACAGAATGCACATAGCAAGAGTTTTCATTGGTAGATCATACCTTGCTTGGCTTGGTCTTCAAAGTCTTCATGGCTACATAATCACCACTCATCAGTATTCAAAAAATAATAAAAAAGTCAAGTATGTGGACTCCATTTCACACGTGGAGTAACAATAGTGAAGGAAAACAGATTTCCAACTTAAAGGTCATATTCACCTGTAATGTGTGGCAGCCTTATACGCTTGCTCCAAAATCCAAAACCACTGTAAGCCTCATTTATAACAAATGTTGGTATGTTACCGAATGTTACCGATTAGTGAATGTCATCTGAAATGAATTAAAATTATTCAATACCAACACTAAATAACAAATCATTAGAAATCTCATAGGCAGCTTCTTCTGCTTGTTTGCTGCTTTTTTTTGGATATTAAATAAATGTGGATCTTCTTTGAGAAACAACTACAGGAAGGCAGAGCTAAATTCAAGATTATATGTCAGCAATTTAGAAGAGGCAGATATAATATCTGAATATTGTAATAAACCAAAATCAAACAGTACCAAAACTGGGAAGACTCATTCAAATTTTGGACATTTGCAATTTTATTACGACAACCAATTAGTAGGCAGAATCCATGACCCTAAATTACACCTCACTTTTCTGGATAGTGACTGAGGGAAGTTAGTCTCCTCCAAAAGACAATCTTCAAAATAATTGTCACCTGTGTAGGGAGCTATTAAACCCTGGGCCCAAAGGAAGTGTGTTTTCTAACATCCTGCATCTCCCCCAGTATAAGGTCCCAGGAGATGGGTACAGGCTTCCATCCATCAGAAACTCTCACTGCAGGGTGATACATCCAGCTGCCTCTCAGGGTAAGTATGGCTTTATTAAAGGGCTTACATTCCCACAAGTTTGCACCCAGTTAATGTGTGAACTGCTTATCTCCTGGGAGATTCTCTTAGTCAGGATGATAAAAATTGCATGGTCAGGGAAAGCACTATCCCTTTGTCTATATGACTCAGTGCCAAAAAGAGAGCAAGATGGTTTGCATTGGAGCTGAATTTTGTGTCTTGTGGTAGAGATTTCTGGGGTTTAATTTTATCTCAAGGAATGCTTTTGTATTTTACATACAGCGATGTGTCGGGATAGGAGGAACAAGAAATCTTTTTCTGAATTAATTCTTATAAATTAGTTGATACACTTAACTGTTTCTCAAAAAGAAACCATCTCACTCAAGATTTTTATTCTTTCTCAAGAAATCTGGTAACAACTTGTTGCATTTGTTTGTTTGACAACAGTTTCACATTTTCATTGGAGTCTGCTCTTAGCCATGACAGAATATTCCGATTCTTTTGACTAATTTTAATGTAAATTAATCCCTTATTTTATGGTTGGTCTTTCTCCCTTACCAGCAGGAATAGTACTATGTTTTGGGGTTGCTTTTTAGGTATTTTGGGAAAGGGTTGGTTGCTTTGGGGTTTGTTTTATTTTGTTTTGTTTATGGTGTGGGGTTTTTTTTGTTGGTTTTTGTTTTCTCTGTAGCTTAAGGGTAGAGGAATTATTTAAACAACAAAACACTGCTTTGAAAACACTGATGTGGAACACTGCAACACCTGAATTGTACTGATGAAGAGGCACAAGGGAGGCAATTGTATTCTATAGTGTCTAACTACAAAAGTTGCACTGTGGCTGAAGCAGGAGAGCTTTTTAAATGTGCGGGGGGAGTGGTCCTGCCTGATAATCTGGTGTGGCAGCAGAAGTTCCTTCCCACTGAAAAAGGGGAGATCCAAGTTTGAAAGAGAACTACAGGAAGGAGGCAATAATGTTTGAGAAAGACAGAAATACTGATAGGGGGTGTAGGTGGTAGTAGATCAATGCTTTAAAACACAATTTCAGAAGCATTATCAGAATGGTATGCTGCAGAAGTCATTTAGGATGAGAAGCAAGCAGTTGGGCAAAGACTATTAACGAGGTGATGGAACTGCAGTTAATAGCAATTATTAGCATAGGTTATCAGCTGCAAAACAGGGCAAAATGTAAAAGCATAAAAGCATCATGGAGATTAGGAAAGGTGGCATACCTAACGTTACTAGGTAATGTTACTAGGTTAACAGGATACTTCAATATTCCTTGTAAGTTTAAGTTAGTGTCCTGTGATATCCCTACAGCAAGGAGTCAGGACAAGAAAGAAAGAAAGGAAGAGAAGGAGTAAATATGTTGAATATAGACTTCTGGAAAATAGGATAGATGAGTGAGACGGCTTGAAGCAGTCAAGAGGAGAACAAAACAGAAAGAAAGGATGCATGTGTAGGAGTATATCTTCTCTTTAGAAGATTAAAAGTGTGATGTGCCTTTGCTTCAATAGACAATTACTAGCTGTGACAGTAAAAATGTTATGTGAGGTATGCAAGGGGCTGTATTAAGGAAACCTCTAATTCTAACTTCAGGACACTGAAAGTAGTGTTGGAAGAACTGGGTAACTTGTTTGGTTGTTATATTGTTAGGTGGTTATGGTTCCAGTCTCAGAGAGACCAACATACGTGTGTGTTGGCAAGCTACTGTTAGGTTGCAACTGAGAGCATCCCTTGATAGTCAGTGATAGCAGAGCTCTAAAAGTCTGTAACATCAGTGATCCCTAGTCTGGATGCAGCTGTACTGGCAAAACTAACTCCCAAGAGAGAAATTAGCTATGCTGGCAAAAGCTCAATTTTGCCGGCAAAACCACATCTATGCTAGGGCCTTTTGCCAGCACAGCTGTGTTGGTTGCAAATCCCATGTCCTTGCACCCCTGACTTTCTGCTAGCAAAAGTTTCATATAAGATTTGCCTCAGAAAGAAAATATTAGTGAGATTCACTTGTATTTGTTCAAAGCTACTCATTTTAATACAGAAAGCAAGGCAAAATCTCCATGATGTTATAGTTCATTCAGTCTCTATTTAGAGGTTTTTCTCACTTGCATTTCTTAAACATTGATTTTATTTTATGTGAGCACTTTAATACCAAATCATCAAAAATGCAATCTCGTAACCTGAGCCACATTACAGCTTCAATACAGCACTGCCTCATTCTGTGCGAAACCACAGTTCTTTGATAAGAAAAGTGATAAAGAGCTGCATTATACAAAATACAGTACAGCCAGCTGCAAATATTCCAGGGCTATCCAGTAGTAAATAGCATAAAGTATGGAATGTGTGGAGGCTAATGCTCCCTTTCATTCCTGGGGATAAATATATATATTTATTTATTTATTTTAAAGCAAAAAGTTAGATAAAAGAGCTATGTAAAATCTGTCTACCATCAGCTGAAAGCATCAAGAAAATGAAGTGAGTTTATCGCTTACCTGTTATATGAGAACACAGTGCAAATATAGATGTAGTTTCAGAGCTCTAAACTAGATTTAAGGGGGAACTTAAGCTCTAGGTTCTTTCTCCTCTGTGCACTGAAAACTGGGGTTGGACCTTGCATTTCATACTGTTTTTACTACTTTGAGAAAAAAACCTTAGAAGGAGACATACCCTCATTGAAATATATAAAAATAAATGTTCAGAAAATATGTATGCATAACAGAACTAGAAGATGAAAGCTCTTTCCATAAGGCCTGTGTAATAAATGAGGTTGATGTATGGAACCTGTCTGCCCAGCTTGCTTGTTGGTGAATCTGATGCAGATGCTCTTTCCAAATGGTAAAACTACTGAAGTAGCTTTAAAAGTGTACAGACATGCACAAGTGCAACCCGATCAGAATGTTTGTGATCTCTGAGCTCTAATGTCGCTGAGCTACATGGATACTAAGCAAAATGGAAGGTGAAAGCAAATCATTCCAGGAACAAAGGAACCATTGCAGATTGTTTCTTGAGCAACTGTGTGTAAAGTTTGATAGTGAAATCTGATATTTTCCCATAGCTTGGAAGATCTTCTGCCTTTACCCTAGGATTGTCATCCTGGGTTTTAAAAGACAGAAAATCATTTTAGTCTCCTCATTGTAAACTTTTCTGAGGACCAGTAAGTGCACAAGTGCAGCTTTCAGCTTTTCCTCCTATTGACAGCCTGTTTACACTCTAACTAATATCTTTGATACTAGATCTACTGTGCTGATATGGGAAGCTTTGGGAAAAACAGATAAGCAAGGAATTAGCCTTGTTTTCTGAGGAAAGTGATATTCAAAAACCCATTGCATCTCTATGAGTGAAGAAGAGTGCTCTAGATCACTCCTTAAAAAAGATTGCTTTGTAGGTAGACCATCCTTTCCAAAGTGCTGCCTGAGTCTAATATGACAGTTGGAGGAAAATTCTTTCTTGCCAGGCATGTCCTGAAGTAGTGCCAGAGGCTTACTGGCTTTGAGACATGTTAGAAGTTATTCATAACTCAGTGTGGGTACCTACTAGCACTGGAATGTGCAAAGTGATTTTTCGAAACCCACACAGAATCTTCAGAAGATGGTCATATTTGATGTAGGCTTTTTCATGATATAGAGACTGTGCATAAGAAATCATAGCATGCATAAATAGTTCAAAGATTTGAAATTCCAGCCTTTTCCCAATGAGACAGTTCCCACATCTTTTTCTCCTTGCCTCCCCTCTCCCTCCCCCTTTTCTTTTCTGGTTATGCTGTGACCAAGAGACGAGCAGAAGGTATGATGGTTTTGATATGGTCAAAATTACACTTGTGTTGCTGTAGCTCTGAGTGAATATCTGTGATATTCAAGTATGACAGTAACACCAAAGCATTAAAAAAATTCCGCACAGTCACAGCTTGTCAGGAAAAAGGCTTAAACTGGAATATGTTTGTTTCCTGTTTTGTTTTCCTACAGCTGTTTACATCAGCTAGGCCAAAGTCTCACTCTGCTGAAAAACAGCATCTTTCTTGAAGCTCCATGAAAGAAATGCTCCTGTGGTTGATTCAAGGAATTGTAATGATGATTTGTTTCTCATTAAAAATGAGCAGCTTTGTGAGTACACACAAAACTAGAATTTGATCTCTTATTTTTTAAAAACCAATTCTTTATTGTTGTATCTTAGTTTCTTAGGCCAATGAAGAGAACAGCCTTAAAGAAAAATACCAATTAATAGAGTGATTAGGACCACTAAAATTTGTGCAGCATATTCAGAAACACTACGAGACTTAAAGTGATTTTAGGTGACAAATTATGGAGCAGATATGTAGAAGTGCCATATTACACAGAATAGATGATCACCATGATATTTGTTTGAGATCAGGAAAGAATTTCCCATATTGGCTGATACCGGGTCAGTATCCATTACTGAAAAAAATGGTAGCTGACAGGCTGAAGATCTCTGATAAGATATAGGTGTAGTATTAAATCCTGGCAGAGCAAAGATAGGAAAAAGTGCGTTGTCAAATATTCCTGCCATGGAGCTTTGGACTACAGAGAAACATGTATTTTTTTTTAAAATTAAAGTCTTTCTGATCTTTTCTTCTAAAAATCTTATAGTGCAATTTATTCTGAAAAGTTGAACTTTTGAGTCTCTTCAAAACCCATGAGTTGCTTGTGTTTTAGTTTAAACTTCCTGAAGATGGTTGTAACCCAAAACTTCTTGTAACTCTCAGGGCAACAGATCTCTAAATATATTTCTTTCCATAGTGATAAAAAACCATTTTCATGAAAGCCTGAGTATAGGGGACCTTTTAAGTCACAAAATGCTTCCAGTCTCTGATAACATTAAGTAAATTAACAATTTGTCTGCTCTTCTCACTAGAGAGATACATCCCATATGTTTGTTGTGCTTACTGTCATTAGAAGGAAAGGTCAAACAGCTATTTCTTCCTGTACTGTTTTGTGTCAGTGTACAGGAGATATGCCAAAGAAGTTTGGGGTCTTGCATTCCAGCAATGGGGAACTTGTCTGCTCTGTAACGAAGTATTGCTTGCTTGTTTTTTAAATTTGCTTGTGGAAGGTCTGTTGAACAAACCTCTGTGTTAGGAAGTAAATACATAGTATTTTGGCAGTCTTTTCTGATTGCACAGAAAATGCAAAGTTACAGAATATCATTGGGATAAATAGCTTCCTTTCTGCAAGTGGTTTAGTGAATGGCTGTAGACTTGATAGAGCAATTTGAATTGGTGTCAATTAAAGGTCAAACGGGTGGTTATCCCCTTACTTGCCTTGGGGCAGATGAGCATTTTTTGTGTTGTCTTTTTTTTTAATTTGAATTACCAACAATATACCATTAGGTGATGCAAGGAAAAATTCTGCTCCCTTCCCCTCTTTTCTCTATACCTGAGAAAGTATGGTCCTGACCTATAGAGATTCCCCAGTATCAGATCAGGCTAAATGACAGCTTTTATTGCTTCAGACTGAGTAGCTTCTGGCTGGTCAATACTGAATAGTGGGTATGGAAAAAGAAGCTTAGGGGAAGATCATTGTTCCCCCAGTGCAAAATGTAGCGATCCCTGTAAGTGAATAGTTCTCTGAGGTCAGAAAGAAAGGAATTAAGGATGTAGCTGACTGCACTTTCTGTTCAGTTCTGCAGTAAAATGCTTTTTCTGATGTATGAGGGAGCAGTTTGGAGTATGGGCATTTGGGCTGTCCCTGATCTTTCTGATAATTCTTCCTTTTAACCAGGATAGATCAAAGGCCTCTAATTTGGCCTCTGACCAGGCCTTGGCTTATTTCTGTGCAATTGCAGCCTAACTCAGGTGGGCTGACTCAGGGCTTTAGCTTAAGGAATTTAGCTGCAATCTCCTACCCCTTTGCCAGAGCATAAGTGCAAATAGAGCTTTCTTGCACTAACGGCTGGGAAAAGCAAACACAAGTGGAACACACTCTGCAGATCCATTCTGAACTGCTGAGTGAATGTTTAAAAAACCCCAAAACCAACATTTTTACTTTACTTTTGTATGCCATGGCTTCCAGCTTGAAAGGCAAAGACATTATTTCAAAACCTGTAGGGTTCTGAAATCAATAAGTGGGGAAGATTCTCTGCTTTGTGTTTGAGCAGCACAAAAGGACAGAAGGCACCTGCTCTGGATACAGAGGCACAGAAAGAGCACAGATGGGGTGGGGGGTTTTATTCTAAGTTTTAATACAAAGTATCTCTTGGTGAGAAGCAGGGATATGAGAAGAGGAAATTTTGAATGGTAAAAGAGTCATAACCTGCATTTGGCCAGTGATCTCTGGGGACTTCAAACCAGATGACTGGAGCCCAAAGGCTGTTCTGAGTTCAGTGGGAGAAGAGTTTGAGGATTAATGATTAGGTGTTGGTTTCTCCTTCTCTCCCCTTTCAAGGGCTATGCTACATGGAAAAGTCACCCCAACACCATGAATATCCAGAACCTTGGTATAAAGGGAGCAGACTGCAACCCAGACGGGTGCTTTTTGTTCTGTGTGATACATTTTGGGCATTTAACCATGCCAAGTGCAAGGTTCTACACCTGGGTCAGAGCAATCCCAGGCACAGCTACAGGTTGGGCAGAGAAGAGATTCAGAGCAGCCCTGCAGAGAAGGACTTGGGGGTGTTGGTCGATGAGAAAATGAACATGAGCCAGCTTCAGTGTGTGCTCACAGCCCAGAAAGCAACTGTATCCTGGGCTGCATCAAAAGCAGCATGACCAGCAGGTCAAAGGATGGGATCCTGCCCCTCTACTCTGCTCTCGTGAGACCTCACTTGGAGTATTGTGTGCAGTTCTGGTGTCCTCTACATAAAAAGGACATGGAACTGTTGGAACAAGTCCAGAGGAGGCCACGAGGATGATCAGGGGACTGGAGCACCTCCCATATGAAGACAGGCTGAGAAAGTTGGGGCTGTTCAGCCTGCAGAAGAGAAGGCTGCGTGGAGACCTCAGAGCAGCCTTCCAGTATCTGAAGGGAGCCTACAGGGATGCTGGTGAGGGGCTATTCATTAGGGACTGTACTGATAGGTCAAGGGGTAACAGGTTGAAACTTAAACAGCAGAGGTTTAGACTGGATATAAGGAAGAAATTCTTTACTGTTAGGGTGGTGAGGTGCTGGAATGGGTTGCCCAGGGAGATTGTGAATGCTCCATCCCTTGCAGTGTTTAAGGCCAGGTTGGATGAAGCCTTGGGTGATATGGTTTAGTGTGAGGTGTCCCTGCCACTGGCAGGGGGGTTGGAGCTAGATGATCTTGAGGTCCTTTCCAACCCTGACTATTCTATGATTTGTGATAAAAAGTAGTTCTCAAACTAGAAGGCCTTCAGCACATGGTAGGAATGAGAATCTCCTGGAAGGAAGATTCATTATGTTAGAATTGCTCTTAAAGAGAAAGATAAAAGATAAAGAACAGATAATGAAGTGGATCCCCAGTGCAATAGTGTGGAAAGAAGGAAGGTGGACAATACAGTTAGGAGAACAGTAGTACGTGGGAAGTAAGGAAGAAGAACAAAAGGAAGAATGAAAAGAAAAAACAACTGTAATGGGCTGTGAAATGCAAAGGGACAGTTAAATGAAGTCAGTCTCAAAATGCAAAGTACACATTAATCAGAGGTAGCTGCCAGATGACCTCCTTTCCCCCAAGTCCCCAGGATAACATCTTTATTCTACTGTGGCACATCCACTAGTCTAGCTGGCATGAGTTATAGCCCTTTTGAAAATGGGCATGTATTACATGAAAAGCTGACCTGTAAAATAAGAGCTTTCTTAAATGGGGTATGAGGAAATAGTTTGGTTCCACAGACAAGATTACAGTCTCCTTTAACGAAAGTTTTGTATTAGACTTTCCAAAAGAGATAGAGGGAAGCCTTGCAGCTATTGCATAATTTTAAATATTAAGTGTGTAAATTTGAGAAAGCCTCAAACCATGCACAAGGCTTAATTATTCCGAATTTTCAAGATGGATTGTACATTTGCTTATTGAAGTTGAAGTTTGTTTCTGATATTTTAAAATGGAGTTTACTTCCTTGTACATCATTGATTTCCTACTAGTTAGTTTCCTGGATTATAAACATGAAACACAATAGAAACATGGTTGCATCCTGTTCCATATGCTTCTTTGACACTTTGACCCTCTGTGGATGTCCTTGTTTCCTTGCAATGATTTTTTCAGTGTTTGCTTTTACTTGAGGGAGAAGAATGTATAATCAATCTCTGCTAATTTTAAGGGTAGTTCTCAAAATGAAGGATGGTGTAGGACTCACGTTTATGTCAGGAATTTGTTCACAAACCTGAGCATTTGTCCAGTATTGCAACTCAATTGTAAGAACTTGATGCATGCTGGGGCAAATGAATGGAGTGTTTAGTCCAGCGCATTTTCTTTCACTATTGCCAAAAGCCAAGACATTTCAGAGGAAACAGTCTTGCTTCTGTGACTTCACTGTGGTAGGAAATGTCCTGCAGAACCACTCTGAAAACTGACTTTGCTATAAACAGAACTAAGAACCAAAAATATTTTTTATGCCTTACATGATCATAAGTATTCCTACTGACACAAAAATGAAGTCTCTGTTTTGCCTTGTGTCATGTTGAGCTGTTTGATAATTCAGTTACTAATAACAATTGTGTGTGTTATATCTACACACATTCAACAGGATGCCAAAACAAATTACTTGCATAATTGTGCAAAATGGAAATGAACAATTTGCTGTCAAGTAGGTCCTTGCAAATAGTAATTTACCCAAGAAACTCTTAAGGACAGCATGGAGGACAGGAAGGAAAGAAGAGAAAGAGAGAAAAACTGAACAGAAGAAGCAAACTATACAGAGAAAGGAAAGATATAAGAACATGGAACACTTAGGAACAAATGGTATGGGCTGGCTGTGGTTGAAAATCGGGTGCAAACCTAACTATCACAGCAGGGAGAGATGTGAACTGCCTTCCATGAGTCCTATGGACCAAAATTGCTGTTTCCAAGATGGAGATCTAACTGCTTCTGAAAGGCCTTATATGAAGTGTGCAGCTATGAAGAAGAGAACTAATAGTCATGGCAGCACTCTCATGTTCTCTCTTTCTACAAGAGGCTTCTGCATATGGTTGTCCAGTGTAGAGCTTGGAGGTGAATGTAAAATGACCATAATATGGCGCTCATTTTCCCATGTCAAACCACAGGTTTGAGTATGGACAGTAGACAGCTAAGGGTCAGACTGCACGTTGAACAAAAAACCTTGACATATCCTTTCATTTCCAAAAATATACTATTGGTAATAGGTGTCACAGTAATCACCATGAGGCTACAGCTCATTTTGCATTCAGAAAGCAGAAATCTCCTTTACTTTTTCTGGGTTTTTTTGTCATTAGTGGTTAGTATTTTGTACACAGACCCCTAATAACACTAGACAGTAAATGGCAGTAGGCAAATAGATTTAATTTATATTTTAAAAAACTTTCCATGTGAGATCCAGTCCTCACATCTACTGAGAATAGGTAGAGACATTGGCAGAATGTGTGTTAAGGTTATTGCAGCTCAGCCTACAAATTTGATGACATTCCATTTTTAGTCCGTGTAGATCCACACATGAAAATTATACTGAGGTTTTTTTAATAACAGAAGAGAGTTTGCGCACAAGCCAATCGATTCCTAAATCCATCTGTTCAGACCAGTATGTTATGCACTGTAAATCAGGAAACTCATGAAAAATGAAAATCGGTGTTATCATATTAGAGAATTTTGCTCTCTTTGGCAATACATATATAATGCCAGCTCCCATAATCGACTAGACTTTTCCACATACTGTCAGAAGCCTGCAGGCTAAATGGAAGAGAATGCCGTGGGCATTATGGTCTTGATTATATGGTATATCCATTTTCATATCCTGGATGTCTGACCATAGCCTCTAGGCATCTGTAACAGAGGAGCAGGTCTACTAACTTCATGCATTTCTTACTTGTATCTACAGCTGCATTTCATAATGGTTTGGAGGACTTGCGCTGTTAAAACTGCTTTAAGTCACCCTGAATAGCTAATTCTGTTCTAGCTATTATGTTTCACAGGTACAGCTCATCATTAGATCTCAACTATTCTCCCTGAGAGTGCTATGCCTTCCAAGTTCTATTTTAATTTATTTTTTGACTCCTGTTCCTTTAATAATCAGTGTCCCTGTGGTCACATAAAAGCTTACACAAGCTTGAGTCACTCAGAACAATGTTTCAGTATTAGATCTCTCTGAGGAGAATGTTGGGTGTCATGAAGAAAACAATAAAATGTTTTTATAGAAGAGTGAAATGGAGGATAAGTAACAAGGAGGAAGTATAGGGAATTTGTATTTTACTTCATCAGTCTTTGTAAAATGTTATCTTGCTTTTCATTCAAATTCTGTACTTCTATTGGAGGAAAAAAGTAAAACCTTTTTGTCATTGTTCAATGCACTAATTTCAGTTTCTGGAGTTTTGGCTTCTTGTTCAGTCTTTCAAGCTACCCACATTAATATACATTTATCAAAGAGCAAGATAAGAAATTTTTCCTCTACTTTATGGGAAAAAGTCTTGTTAGTGCTAATAGAAACAGAGAAGTCACAGAAACTCACAGTAAGCAAGCTGAGCAGTCTTCGTAATTTTTGTGGCATGGTTTGTGTTCTCATCTCAAAACTCCTATTTATCATCTTCTCCTGAACCTTGTCCCTGAAATAATTCTGCTGCTTCTCAATAAATGTTTTCCTCCAAAGCATTGTAGAGCCCAGCTATTGATAAGTCTCCCCATTATATATGTATAGCAGAATTCTCTCTTTGGTCACGATTGGTTGAAATTTTCATGGGGAAGTTTGTTCCCAAAAGTCTGTGCCTTGAGCCTGCTATGTGCAAAAATATATTTAAACAGCTAACTATGGGTTTGGTGGTGGTATGTGGTGTGGGTTGGTTTTGTTGCTGTCTTTAAATTATGGGATAATTTTTGAGAGATTCAGCCTGAGTAGTAGTAATTTTAAGTAAATGTGTTTCTATTTGGTGGCTTGAGGCTATTTGACATGCCTGGCTTGCTTCAGCTAGGTCGGTATGTTGCTCTCCTGCATGGAAGCAGGATGTAGTGTCTACATTTATGCAAACTGAAGGTCCAGTTTTCTTGGCTGGCTGTGCATTAGGGTGACTTTCATCACCTGTGCTTTTGCAGTGGTGGTGCTGCTTGGCATGTGCATCCCCGAGTGATATGATTCCTTTTAAAAAGACTTTGTGTCAGTCTCACACTCCTGACAGTCCTGGTTAGTATTATGGAACTCACCTGGCCATTTCATGAGGCACATGACACTCTTTCTCTGCCTTTGGAGAAAATGGTTCTGTCAGTGTGACTAACCTACTTACCTGATTTTCCTGTGGGACTATGAAGGCTTGGGAGAGTCATGAAAAATCATGAGTGAAAAGGCTGAGAATATGCTGATTGGGTAAGGAAGGATGAAGGATGTAAAGCTGTGGTGAAAGCCCTACAAGTATCCCATGCTAACATCTGACATTCTGTATGAATGAGTCAGAGCAGTTATACTGGACATGATATACAGAGAAAACGCAGTCTTTGCATTGAAGCATTCACAGTTTCAATAGACAGAAAAAAGGAAAATATTTTGTTCTTCCCATATTACAGAAAGATACAAGAGAGATGAAATGTTTAGCTCAGATGCCCAGGAAGCATATGATAAAGTAGGAAACAGAGCTTGAAGCTTTTGTGTCCCAGTCAGCATTCTAAAGAAGGACCAGCTTTTAAGAGGAACATGTCCTGAATACTCTGTTATTAATAGTGATTTACATAACAGCTTGTAGCTCCATTTCAATATTACAGAATAGGACCCACTCTTCTTTTGTGAAAGTGACCTGGATTTATATCAGCAATAGTAAAATACTGTTGCAGTGAAGGGCTGTGAAGAGGGGGGAGGGAGTATGAAACTAAAAATAAGAAATATGTACAGTACATAATTCTAACAATGTTATCTGAAAGACAGTAAAAATAGACTCAATTAGATATTGTCAGAGCTTTTTTCTCCATGCAGCTGCCTAGCCAAATATGACAATTTTTCAACAATATAAAAGTTCTAACACAATGCCTGATACATTGTACTGAATTCATTAACACTTTGCTACCTTAAACATCATTGTAAAGAAGGAAAATAATGTAGGGGAAGCTTGTCATTTTTTGTTGTTATCCTTTTGTTTCTGTGACATGTTTGGAATTGCATGCCTGTGAGAGTTTTGTGATCTAAATTTAATGATCCTAAAATGGATTTAGTAAGATATTGTTCTTTACTCTTGCAGGCATCCCTAGGCTGAGTGCTACATGGAAAGTGTGACTCAATTATACCAAAAATGCAATTTATCTTTAAAAATAAAAAGCCTTTTCATGCAGTATTTCCACAGGGATGTAGCCTTAGAGCTTTTCTAGCTCTGCTTTGCAACAGTATAATTCCTATAGAATAAGAATTTGCATCCAGAGTACAAAATAGCTATGTGCACATGTGTACCCACCATTTCATGAATAAAGACATTATGGTGACAGTTGAGATATTTCATTTTGATTTGGCATTGAGATCTGCAGATCTCTGCTCTCATTCAGTGTTGTTAATTTACAGAATGAATAGAATGGACATGCAGATATTAAAACTTTAAAACTCAGATCTTCAGCTGTATTAACATGCATTAGGATAAAATGTTGGATCCAGCTCTAAGTCTTTTGGGACAAACCAGATCTTTCAGCTACCTTTTGGTTTATTACAGAGTACTGCATTAAAGACAGACATTTGCAAAATTGTTGGGAGTTATGTTGGAGTTAAAAATAGGAATAACGTGTTGATCATACAAAGTTAAAATACGCCACTGCTTTGGGCATGCTGTTGGGCTTAATATTTTTTGTGGCTATAGTGTGTTCTCTCATATACGTATGGCTTGACCATTTCTTCTGATTACAGAAAAACCCTCTAAGAATGAAGAAGAATCTGATCCTTTTTGAAAGGAAATAAGGCTGAGGAAAACACTTGTTTTGGGGCAATATCATAAAAATATCAATTTCTTATTATTTTCTTTTTGGTCTGAATTTAGTGCAATGTATACTTCTGACAAATTATCTGAAAATGCTGCATTCCAAGTAAGACAAAACTTAATCAGGGTTCTTTTACTGTGCCTTTTCACCCTTTCCCCTGGGAATCAGGAATGATATCTATCCCATGTGTTCAAAGCATGAACAAAGAAGAATGCTGTGATTAGTTAATCAGGATATGGTAGGTAGACCAGCAATTAGCTTCTGGGAGGTTAGACTGGGGTCCTCTCCACCCCTAACAAGGAATTCATAGCTGTATAGATCTAATTTTCCTGTTGCTATCTTCCATGGCACCTGTCGAATGTAGTCTTCCACTGCTGTTTGGCTTGTATTGCTTCCCAGGACTCTGCAGCTCCAGCCCAGGTGTGGTAGAAATGTGGAATGTCAGTTTGACGTGGGGTTTGTGTTGCTACATATATGCATGTAAATGCAGGTACTGTATTTTCTCTGTTTCTCCTTTCTAAAGTGAACTTTGGAAAACTGGTTCCTTGTTTGGATACTAGCTGCTTTTTCCATGAAAGGAGTAAAGGAAACTTATGTTGGTGAAAACTACAGAGAGGAATGAATTTTCCCAGGAATCTGGTTTTAATATTTACACTGAAGAACTGATAAAATTTCTAGTTTGACAGCAGCTTATTTCAGCTCTTTATATTTTATACAGAGAATATCTTTAAAGTTTCTTGGCAACTACATATCAAAATCGTAAAGGAGACATTTAAACTGAAGAACTTTGAATTTGTAAATCGCTGCAATGTCATTTTCACCAATTATATAAAGGTTTCATCTTTAGTTGTGTCATTTTATTCCAAATTATACTGTGTTCTACATGGAAAGGCACTGTACCAGTCAATTACTGAAGAGGTTAAGACAACTGCTGAAAGAGTATACACTACCCACAGTAAGAAATTATTAACATGAAAGAACAACACAATATTTATTAGGGAACTGTGCAAAGTAATAGTGCAAAGTATAAAAATGGTTCTGGAGACTGAGAAACACAATGTGCAAAGGCAGTGCCCTCATGTGTCACCTTCTTATTTCAATGTGGATAATACAGCAGTCAGCACTGGCAAAAATAGAATAAATGGGGGTGGGAGGAAAACCACAAAACCAAACCAGACTTGGACTGAACATCTACCTGAAAGACTGGAAACAGACTGGCCAAACTAGAGATATTTTGTTAATCAACAATATCATGAGAACAAAACATGACACTTGTTTACTGTTCTTCAACAGTAGCTGTTCCAATGAAATTTAAGGTAGAAAAGCAGAAATTATAGAAAATGTATATATATTATTTGAGTGTTGTAGAAAATGCTTATTGGCATGAGAAAATTAACTCCATCCCAGCCAAATCCAGTGCCAGTGCAGTGTGTGTCTATCTTTGGAAAAAGTTAGTTTACACTATGCCATGGTAGAAAGATATGGAAAGGCAAAGAGCAAAATTTCATACATATATACATATATATATATATGGTGTGGTGGGACCCCTTATACTCAGTCACTTCTGTATAATAAGCTTACCAAGTTCATTCTTCTTACCATTCCACATTGTAATGATTACTCCAGTTCCAGCTGAGCTGAGGATATTCTTCTATCTTCAACATTACTTCACTGAAGGCAAATCTTGCCTGAAAACTTTGGTGACCTTCTGTGATGGGTTTATAGTGTTGGTGGATAAGGGAAGAGCAACTGGTGTCGTCAACCTGGACTTGTGCAAAGCTTTAGACATTGTCCTGCACAACTTAGAATCACAAACTGGTTAGGGTTGGAAAGGACCTTAAGATCACCTAGTTCCAACCCCCCTGCCATAGGCACGGATGCCTCACCCGAGACCATGTCTCCCAATGTTCTGTCCAGGCTGGCCTTGAACACTCCCAAAGGTGAAACATTTGCCACTTCTTTGGGCAGTCCCTCTCCAGTGTCTCACCACCCTCACAGTAAAGAATTTCTTTGTATCTAACCTGAACTTCCCCTGTTTAAGTTTAAACCCTTTACCCCTTGTCCTACCACTACAGTCCCTGATGAAGAGTCCCTCTATAGCATCCCTGTAGGCCCCCTTCAGATACTGGAAGGCTGCTATGAGGTCTCCACGCAGCCTTATCTTTTCCAGGCTGAATAGTCCCAACTTTCTCAACCTGTCTTCATATGGGAGGTGCTCCAGCTCCTTTATGCTCATGGCCCTCCTCTGGAGTTGCTCCAGCAGCTCCATGTCCTTCTTATGTTGAGGACACCAGAACTGCACACAATACTCCAAGTGAGGTCTCATGAGAGCAGAGTGACAGGATCACCTCCTTCAACCTGTTGGTCACGCTTCTTTTGGTGCAGACTGGGATACATCCTTGGCTCTAAACTGGAAAGGCATGGATTTGGTGGATGGACCACACAGTGGGTAAGGAATTGGCTGGATTGTCACAGTCAATAGGTTGTGGTCAACAGCTTAGTGTCTAAGGGGAGACCAGTGATGAATGGTGTTCCTTATGGGTTGGAGTTGTGACTGGTGCTGTTTAACATCATTGTCAGTGACACGGACAGTAGACCTTAGAGTTCAACAGAAGTAATTAGACTTTGCAAATCAGCCTTTATAGTTGACTTATTTTCTTTATGAACTTTACTATAGGATCTAATGGGGAGCAAGAAGAAATGGAGCTACATAGCACTATATTCTGCGAATGTTTGCAAAGGCACTTTGCTGCTTTTCATAGTGTTGCTATGGACTTTTAAACAGTTGAAAAATTTCTGTTCCAGAGAGATTTGGGTTTGAGTGGTGAATCAGTCCCTCATCTTAGTTGCAAAAGTGTCCATTTGTTAGAGCTCTTCAAGACCATTTCAGATGAAAGATGCTAATAGATGTAAGATAATGGGTACATGCAAAATTGTCGTAATTAATTAATCTTGAACAAAAAAAAGCTCTCTATGAATGATGTAAAATAACACCAATGAGTATTTAATCTGCTTTTTTAATTGAATTTTCAGCTTAAAGAGGGGAACTTTTCTTCTTGTTTGAAAAATTGAAATAGAAAAATGAATATTGAAATGTATTGGCTTGGGATTTTCAACGCAGTTTAAATAACTAATTAAGAAAAAGTTGAAGGGAGGAAAAACATTAAAATATGCAATAATTTATTTTTAATAAGTGTAAAACAGATTATTTTAATTACCACATTTTTAAAAATACGGGACAAATAAAATGCCTTAAATTGTCATTCATAGAGATTTGGAATTGAAATGTGGAGATTCAAGCCTTTTATCAGTAGATGTAGACAAAAGAATGAATAACGAACACAGAGATTAACTGAAATGACAGAACCCCTGTGCTGCATATTTTTTTCTTGGTTTCCCATGCTCACTGGCTTTTTTCACTTTGGTGTAATTTTTTAGAATAAATTGTCAGCCAGATGAGGTTTCATGGTACCTTCTGCATCAGTATTCCCTCCTATTAAAGCTTTAAAACTGTTTTCAGATACACTCCCTTGCCTTTAGAATAACAGCTACCTGGCTGACCTCTTCTGCTGTGCAAGGCTTAAAGGTAGATGCTAGTCCATACAATTTTTTTAAGCTCAATTTCCAGCTGCCTGGGTTTCCATTGAATATTTTTGCAAGTGACGTTGCCAAAATCACCTAATACCAATCAAGTTTCGGCAAAGGCTGCACAACCTGCCTGGAGTTAATATAGAATCATAAAATAGTTAGGGCTGGAAAGGACCTTAAGATCATTTAGTTCCAACCCCCCCTGCCATGTCAACCAAGGCTCTGTCCAGCCTGGTCTTAAACCCTGCCAGGGATGGAGCATTCACAGCTTCCCCAGTAATATTTTATATTACTACATAAATTTCAGATCCAAGTGCTTCCTATTTATACTGCAGATTTTCTAGGTTTTTTTTTGAGGAGCCATCCTGCTGTCTGTCAGTGTATGGACTCAGCTCTCTGAACCAGAGTGTCTGTTGGAGAGCTGGATATGGTAGAGGAGATTTCTCCCTTTTGATGTAACAAACATAATGCAGAAATAGAGCACAGCTAAGCAATATTTGCCATGTTATGTTAAGTGGGGGTAAGGTTTCTTTTTCTGTGTAAACACATGCTTTTTGTTGACTTGCTCACAAATGTCTGAATTACATGCAATCTGTGTTACTCACTTCATGCTTATCTAAAAGCAGAGTCTGAACCTGAAGTGCTGTATTTGTTCTGGTTCTTATAAGGTAGTATGCTCATTGTGCATAGTGAGTAATTGTCCTTTAGAGGCCTGTGCTGTAGTTCAGTTTGTTAGGGCTGCTGCTGAGCCAACAAGCACAGAAAGAGCTGTACTTTGGCATCATCCCAAAAAGTTAGAGGTTGTGAGCCAAAAACCCCAGGAAAGCCTTTCTGCTTTCCCGTCAGCCTGGTGTGCTGGAGTTCAGAGCTGCTGATCTCACCTGGAACTGGGCAGCAGCAGGGGCATGGGGGCAGCTCATTCCAGGGAAAGGAGTGTACAAGTTCTCCAACTCTTCCATCAGTGGGGGAAGCTGTCCTGATACCAAGCAGGAAAATAAATCATCTTGTTCCTCTAATTTTCATGAGAAGCATTTGCTCTTCTCTTCATCTGTTCTTTTATGTGTCTGATTTTCCTGCTTCTTTAAGGGGGAAAAGACATGCCAAAAACCCCCTGTAAGCCAGAATGCTTCTCTTGTGTCTCCTCTGATTTTAGCAGTGCAGCTCTCCTAAGTGAGGAGGTCACTGGCAGTTTATCTATTTCATTAGGACACATTAAAGATGGGAGGATTTGGCCCAGTGGTAGCTGAAAGGACTCAGGCTTTGCAAGGATTTAATTCCTTGTGAACTCTGACCTGGAATGAATACAACATATGTGCTACTGTTCCTCTATAATTCAGCATCCCTTTTTCCTGTGTGGGTTTGGGTTTTTTTTCCTCCCCCATTTGTTCTGTGAAACCTGGCTGAATGGTTTACTTTTTATAACTACTATCCCTGCAAGGAAGAGACTCTCACTGTTTTTACAGGCCTCTTAAGACTCCAGCTAAAAGGTACTGGAGATCTGCCTTCACTTGCATTAGTAATGTTGCTGGTTTTGGATCCAAGGGCCTCCAGTTCAAATCCCCCCAGTAGAGTTAGGTTCCTCACAAAGCAAAAAGGCACTCCTTGAATTAAAGAAACTGATTGAATGCTGCTGTTCAGACCACTAATGTGCTACAAGGGTACCCGTTCTTTAGCAGGGATTGCAGTGTGCTGCTGGGGGACTTCTCAGGCACTGTTACTTAGAAATTACATGGTGCTACACCAGCTCTGGGACTTGTAGATTTGCATTCACTCTGCAGCTTCATTAAAAATTTTAACTAGGACATATTTAGACTACTCAAGCTGCTTCTATAGGGTTGATTATTTTGTCTTGTCCTTAGAAAACAGCTTATCCTTGTGAAAATAACGTATAAATTGTACTATTATATTTAGTGCTGCAAGCTTTGCTGCTGCTGTTTTCCTTTCCTTTTGAAGCAGTGGAATTTCTGACAAATAATGTCTTCTTTCTGAGTTAAAATCCACCATTGTAAGGGCATATTCTGTGCCTTTTCCATTCTCATAGTGAATTCTATGAACCTCTGTTATTAGCATGGCTATTGCCTAGAGAATAAAGAATAGGGAGGAAGGATGTTTCGGTGAGTAAGATACAAGATGCTTCAGACTTGTCATCTTATCCAAGAAAGACTATTAAATCCCTGCATACCTCCATCCTGTCTATAAAGCACACATAGTAACATCTGCTTACCTCTGGAGCATTGTGTGTACTTTAATTTGTTGAAGGATTTTGAATTTCTGCTATGGAAGCTTTTATAGAAATGAAAGTGCTAGTCTCACAACTGCAGGTGTTTTGTTGTTTTCTGGTTGTGAAATCTGCTGCAGAATCATTTTCCTTATACAGAGATGAGGTCCAGAATCTGTGATTTAGTTGTCAGTGTTGAAATGCAGAAAAAACATTGTATAAATATTTCCCTTTGTGGCACTCAAGTGTCCTGAACCATCTCTCTAAACATAGGCTGTTTTTCCTCCATTAGACTGGCACTGTTGAGCCTGAGCACTGTTAAGCCTTATTGTGGGGCTTGTCATGGTTGAAACAATTTATAATTATCACAGGAATATTTGCAACATACACAGACATTAGTACTCATATCATTTTTCTGTTCTTAGAATAGGAATATGCAATGTTACAAACTGGAGATACTTAGATTGCTCTCCACAGAAGTACATGCAAATAATAAAAGTATACAGACAAGGCATAACACCTTTAAATGGAACTAGATAACACAGGATCAAGTTAACTTTATGTATTATTCCATTCACTTAATTTTAAATTGGAAAGACCAAGCTTATCTGAAATGAAATAAAGCTGCCTCGGCATCTTTACTCCATGATGGCATTTGAGACTTACTTTCTCCTGTGAAAGTACTGTTCATTTCTGTGGGATTCTGCTGGTGCTGAATGTTCATTACCATTTGAGATCCAGAAAGTCTTAAATTTTGACATGTTCAGTACATTCAGTTCCATGGAAAGCCTACAGTAAGCAATCGGTCAATGAAGGAATACTGCTCACCAGTTCATACACTTTCAGGTTTCTTACATGTATGTTTAAACAAAAAAAAAAAGAGGACAGGCCTAAATGCTGTTTGCTCCCTTTTATTGTTTTCTGAGAGTAGCAGGAAATAGCTATCAATCACACTTGATAAAGCTCAGCCTTCATAACGAGGGCAATGAAGAGCAAACTACACCAGAGTGTAAGACAGTTTAGAGTAAAACAGCAATGAAAATACATTACAATCCAAATAGCTTTTTAGCAGCTTCTCTGAGAAAAAAAAGACTAAGTTCCAAGGATTTCTGAACAAGCATTTGGGCTCCTTAAACTGCTTGTACATTTTGTTGTAATTCTATACGCTGGAAATCTGATTTGGAGCAGCACAAATGCTCTGACTAACACAGTCTGGGAATTATGTTGTGACTTTGCCTCTTCATTGTGAATGGCCAGCTTTCCTGATCCTGCACATTGTACTATTTGTTATCCTGTTGGAGGAATGGAGGAGCCAAGTAATTTTTTATTCTCCTACATTTCATTGAGGAATGTATGTGTATGCATTGGTTTGTGCTGGTTTTGTTTTGGATTTGTTTTTTGATTAATTATCCATCGTGTGTATCATGGACCGAGCAAGGCTTGAATAACAGTTGCAGTTCCTAAGAAATCACTAAAGACTTGTTTTCTCTCTGCTGTTTTGATTCCCCCTATTTGTCCTTCCCTAGTTGCTGGAATTGATTAAATCAACTGTGTAGTTATGCACTGTAGGTGAGCTTTCCTGTCACAGAGGTCTTAACAACAATTCTCATCTGGTTATGAGCTTTAATGTCATAAGAAATGTGATCATTTAATGGTGTTTTTTAGAAAACAAATACAGCATTCACTAACCACCTAATTTGCTTCACCATGGATTTTGGGCAGCACTAAACTTTTTGCAAGAGCCACACTTGTTGAACCAATTTAAAACATGATTAAGAGCAGTTTCTGGAGAAATACCTGCCCATTATTTTTCAAAAAACCACACGCTGCTTGTTGTTTTTTTATGTTTAAGTGTTGGTAATTTTCCTACATGCAGCTGGAAGAGTTACCGCCTGCATTTCTGACGGTTGCCATTGGGTGGTGCCAGGCAATCGGTATATACAGTGCGAGACAATGGTCTGGTTTTGCACATACCAGAAAACAGGCGAGCTTTAAAATCTGATCTCAAATAATTTACAGTGCAAATAAATGAAGCAGCCAGTGCAAATAGTCTCTTTGATGCCTTTTTTTATACTTAACATAAAGGAAGGGTCTGTGTGATACATGCCGCTTAATGTGTGCCTGCTTGTGTGTGCATATATACGTATACACATACGTATGCGTGTGTGTAAAGTTTGACCTAAAATGTGGTTTTGCCCTAAGGATACCGATGCCTTGTTTTTGATCACGTTGTACTAATGTGGCTTAATTAATTGCCTTCTTAACGTCTCTGCTAATATTCTGGCTTTTGTTGCTTGCATATGTATTTATTACAAATCTGATAAGTGTTAAAGCTGATTGGAGACAAATGATAGATTTTTGAACTTTAGAGAAACAATATCTACTTAATGCATGTTTAAGAAGACTAATTTACTGCCTTAGCTCACAACTGAGTGCCCAATGAGAGCAATGAAATATTAATATTTTAAAGTCATGTTTTAAATATCTCCTGTCTACCTGGATCAAAATCTATATTATGTTAACTATACAGATGTACCAATTATTCTTTGAGCTATCTAAATCAGTTTCTGAAGTATTTGGTTTCTAATAACCAAGGCAAAAAAAAAAAAGGGGGAATGTGGTTAATGAGAAGGAGACATAAATGTTTATTGAATGTTACAATTGAATAGGCTACTGTCTGTGTAAGACAAAATCATAATAGTTGGGATTAAGAAAAAAAATACTGGCAATTGATTTCATGGATTAGGACTATCTGAAATGCTCGATTTCACATTTCTGTTTATATTCACTTTTAATAAAGGGGTTGAAGGTTTATGTTTATAAAACCGTACCTTTAGGGTGGGAAGAACTAACATTCACAAATCATTTGCTCTTGAGCACCTTTTGTTAATGTATGAAATGAAATACAGCATGCGGCCTGGCAACTGAATAAGCTAAAATTAAAACTGATTTGTTTAACTTTTATGGGTTTGTAGAGCTTGGGAGTTACATGGAGAAAAACAGTAATTCTGACAGATTTTAGATGATGCTGTTTTCTCACAGACAGTTATAACGTTAAAATAAAAACCAAACCCAACCAAAACCGCAAAAAAAAAAAAAAACCTTAACTGAAAATAACATCCCCCTTCTCCAATCCTTCTTTCTTTCTAATTTAAAAATAAAATTAACCTAAACATAGGTTAATAAATGAGTTGAGTAATTCCAAATTCACAAGGATAACTTCTGGGGGATTGGCAGAAACAACCAACAACAGCCAAACATGAATCTTCTTTGTAAGAATCAGATTTCTTACATACTAATTTTCACCTGCACGAAAGGGAGTAAGACCCACTTATATCCAAGATGATGTCCTGAGTAACAGGTTGTGGCTAAAAGCCTCTAATATATTTGTAATAATTTAGATAGTGATTATCCTGTCTAGACCTTTTACTCTGTGCTAGGCTTTCATTTTAAGGTTGGACTTTTTTTCAGAACATAAATCAGTGGCAACTGTGCACATTTGGACCCTCAGAAGTTTTACTTTGGGAGTGTTTTCTTAAAGCATTCCAAAACACTGAAATCCTGGAATGGCAAGGGGAAAAAAAAATCGAGCCAAAGGTAAAAGCAAAAACTATTTATGGACCGTTTTGTCTCTAATCTTAAAACTGAGAGTACTAATAGCACCAGCGATGAGCTTTGCTGATTCTTGTAGTTAATGCTTTTCATGAAGTCAAATTTGATTGACATCTCATCATAAATTTCTATTCCTCATAACAAATATTTCTTTTCCTCTATTTGTAAGTGCCTTTTTAAGATGCTTCCTTTAAAACAATGTAACAGTCATTTGCAGCTTTTATGGCATCTAAATGTATGCCGTTCTGCTGGCTTGGTTCTACTGACATTTTAACATTGTTAATAATCACTGGCCATTTGTGTATGCTGTGTAAAGGCATAATGTGCTTTTATATAAAACACTGTTATGAGGGCTCATTATCTTGTGAGGCAGCAGTTATAATGAAAATTAAACAACTGCAAACTTGCTTTGCAAGTGTTTTTTAAATAAATTTAACCAGGCTGATTCACGGCTCCTACCTGATTCTGAGGGGTTATATATCAAAGCTGTTGGAGAGTTGCATGCATAAATTCCTTCATGCAATCATGAGAGCTATGTGTGGTACGCTTTCAGTGCTCTGCTAAAACTGATCAGGAAATGCTTGTTACACAGGCGAGATCCTAGCAGGGCATGAAATGACTGTAAATCTTTGAAAATAGTCTCCATGGTATCGATAGTTAAATGAACTTTACAAATGACCTTTTACTTACAGGTAGCCACAGAAATACTAGATCTGCAATCTATAAGCTACTCCCACTGTTTTACTAAACACTCAAAAACACTGTATGTCTACAATTGCATGATTAGAAATTGCCGAAGTAGTTGCACTTCTCAAGCTAAGGTTAAGAAAGTAAATATGGGCTATTCAGGTTTTTGTCTGTAGACTGCAAGGATTTACCAAGCACTTTATAAAAGGATCATAATTTTTTGGAACTTCTTCATGAAATTATTTGAACAATAACTACTTTATTATTAAAGTAAATGATTTATGAGAAATCTGCGTAGAATTCTCCATGGTATGTGCATTTTAGCAGAGTTAATCTAGTAGAGGATCTGGCCACTTGAAATACACTTTTAAAATTACTGTTGCCGAGCACCCTTTCACAGCTGAGCTAACCAGTGCAGTTTGTGTAATTCGTGACATGCTTCCTTCCTGTTAGGATGCCAGATTACCAGATTTGTGCCTGTAGGAGTGTATTTAACTGCTCCTCTGTCTTTTATTTTAATGCAGCATGTAGACACAGATTGTGTCAGTACTGCAGTAGTTAGGGAAACCAAATTTCCCTTTTTTCTTCTTTGCACATGTTTAATTTTGAACGCTACCAAGGCATGAAACAATAATTCAGAGAGGCTCCATTTCAAATTGCTTTTCTTCAATAAAAAAATGAAATAAAATAACCAGGAGGTCTAGCACACTATGTCACTAAGTCACACAGTAAAAGGGACCATCAAAGAATGGTGGGAATTATCACAGCAGCTTGCTCCTTGTTAGAAGCATTTACCTCATGACCCTTTCATTTGCCTACTGCCACTTTAGTTTAAGAGTGACAACACTGTATAGCAATCTGCACTTTCCGCTGTGCCCCCCTTTTTCCTTTCCCTTAGCGCCAGATGCTTTTGTAGAGCAGGCTGGTGAAGAAGTGAACAAAACCTTGTGGGATAAGTCTGACACTGGAAGTTAATGATTATCAGTCGAAACAAAACACTTGTTTACATGTTGTAGTCATTAGAGGTTCCAGTCAGTCATACCTCGGCTGGGATTCCTGCCAAATGTTTTGAGGGTTCTTTCACAAGCTGTGCAGTTTTGTAAATACAAAAGCACTCTTATTAAGCCTTTTTAGTATTAGACTGTGCAATTAAGATTACGGGTAATTAGATTCCTTTATTTGGCATAGAATAGTCCAAGATACACACACAACTTTCCTAGCCACAGGATACCATCAGATCTCTATTTGGGTGTTCCATTACAGATCAATGACTAAGAGAAGCTCTTTTGTATTGTGCACATTTTTTCTTTATTAAAAATTGCACTCAAAACTTGGGGCGTTATGGATATTTCCTCACCGTACTGTCAGCACCTCTGTTGCAGCCATAAAACTTTCTTTTTTGATTAGCATGTCTCAATTTGCTGGAAATGCTTTGCTTACATCTCTTTTAGTATTGCCGGCTTCTCGTTTCAGGTTTATTACAACTAGGATTAAGGAGGTGATTTGACTATGAAGGAATTTAGGAAAATTTCCAGTAAGCTAAGGATGATTTTAAGTTAACTGCAGGATAACAGAGTTGTAGAAATGAATGTTTCTTTTAACACCTGTGAATTAGTCCATACCTGAATAAATGATTCCTTTGGTATTTGAAGCTGTTATAAAACAGCTCAAATCCCACCATTTTCTTGTAAATACTTTAACCATGCAAAGATGAATCTAATACAAATAATCATGTGAGCTGGTGAACTTGTTTCACATACTCTTCTGCTTTGGCAGAATTCTCTGCGTTGAACATGATGGTAAATTATTTAAGGTTTGGGAGGCCATTTTTGTTACTGTGAATTGTAAGACAACTGAATCTTCCATACATATTTTATCCCTATTTTTTTCTTTGCCAAAGAAGATATCCATTTTAGTTGCTCCAATGCAGGACTGCTTGCTTTGACATTTCCCGGTTGTCTGTAGTGCTAGGCAATAATTAAATATCAGGTGCATAAGCTGCTCTTTAATTTGACATGTGTGCTCCAGGCAATAAACACATGCAGTGCAACGTGGGAGTGTAATTGCTAAGGAATAAAATCTTGTACCAAGTGAGATCATTGTATCAGGTACTGTGTGACAGCTCATTTGATCATTATGCCCAGGCTAAAGAGGTTGCCTAATTAGTTTCCATTAAAACTCACCCTTTAATCAGGAATTATTCTTGCATAAAGAATGTCACTTGGTCCAGATGAATGAACAATGGTTCTCCCTTGAGATTCAACTATCTGTTACACTTGGGATGCCATATGTCTTTTCAAACAATTCAGCTACAGCAGTACTCTGTGAATTCGGAACTTGTAGCGTTGCACAGCGTTCTATAGAAAAAATCACAATGATATTCTGTGTATACTTCATCAAGCCAGAGGATCTATGTTCCAGCAGCAGGAAGTGTGTTGTAAACACACAAATGGCTAATGTGTCTCTCTTGACTAATGTGTTTTAGTTACATGTATTTCATAAGTGACATACGTGGCATGTATGCTACTACCTGGAGCTAGACTTTGGTCTTTCACCTAGACATGTCAAGGTTCACCTAAATTTAATATTTTGAAGGGAATCAACTTTCTAGCTTTTTTTTCTTATTTTTTTTGTCTTGTGGCAAGAGCTTTGTCAGCTGAAGCTGATCACAGAAGTAGCTGTGATGTCTCCCTCCCCTACTGTCTTGCAGCTTAAGTGTCTTCCCCATGCTCCGACAAGACACTTGAGGCTGAGCAGGTTACTGGGTTCATGCCTATCACAGACATGGAGCTCAGTTGTTGGGTATGTTTCAATCTGAGCCACGGCTACACTTCTGCAAATTCCCAATTGGCCAGCTGAGTTGGCTCATGTGCCACATAGCAACTGCAGTTACTCATCTGAACTGACCAGAAGCTGCTCTTCAGGAGAGGCTTCTCTCTGGCACCACAGGCTACCATACGCCAGGTGGGGAGGAAGTCCCCCAGCACTTGTAGTCAGTGGCCTCAGTTAACTCCCTTAAGATATCAGTTCCTACAGATGTGAACTGGTTTTGCAATGTTTGCAAAATGCCATGGCTGAACTGACAGTTTGAAATGCAGTGTGTAGGCAGAGCTGCTTTCCCCAGAGACATCCCGGTAGTTAGCTGTAAGTTCAGTTTCCCTTCTGTTGTGAAGGGATGATCCCACAATGTGTCAATGTCTGCACTGACTGTATCTGCCAGTGCAGTGTCCATCCTTCTTTTATTTAAATGGTTTATGGGGCACCCAGCAAAACAAGTCACAGAAATACTTCCTCAGTCTTTTTGCATGTAGGGCTATCGCAGACCTTTATTGCATTTGGAGGAATAAATAAATGTTGTGTGGGCTTTGCATACCTGGAAACAATGCCTGTCACAGAAACAACTGCAATCTAAGGTCGCATGAAAGATTGCCACAGACATTAAGCTGTTTGGCATGGAACAAGTATCATGCAGAATGCCTGCTCAAAGTTCATTCTTGGTACGTCTGAATGCTTTAACCTTCATAGTTAAAATTTAACCATATGAGTTCTTGCACTGCAAGAGTATTCAAGACAATGGAAGGACATGCATGCAAGATGAAATTCAAATCCTTAATATTTCTTATTGCTATTGCTCCAAGTGCTCCCATTCTTCATACCAAATAGATGATATGTTACACCCAGAGTGAATGAAGTAGATTGGAAAAGTGGCTAAAACATATAATTAACATGTAAAATCTGAGGAGAAGAGAAATGGTTTGATGATCTAATGTTACTCTCTGCATAGCAGAGGCTTTTAACTTAATGGTTTTCACACCTTGATCTATGTGTTTAGGAAAATAAGTATTCTGCATTGTCTGAGAGCTGTCCGCCTTTACCTAATACTTTCTTTGTAGCCATGGTCAGTTTCTGATACATCAGAGGAAGATGGAGAAGAAGAATAAATATTTTTGTGAGCACAGAAACTGAATTTTGGTTTCCTCTGGCTTCCTGCACTTGATCCATACTGTCTTGGCATTCTCAGATGTATTTTACACACACTTCTAATATCTCCATCAAGCATGTCCTTAGTTCTCTTTCATGTTCTTGGTGCCACTCCTAGTTTCTTTCTATGTCCCTTACTTTTATTTGGCCAGGCTTCTGGAGAAGTACACTGTGGCTGGTTCAGAGTTGCAGACTGCAAGTTGTCAGTTGCTGTCTCTTGAATATTAGTCAAAAAAGATTTGTTGCATCTTGGTTACTCCAGACCCAACAAATGCCTGGAGGGGCTCCACGATGACGATGATTTATGCAAATATTTTAGTGAAGCTCCTATAGATTTTATCCAGACTGCTCTGCTGGTATGCAGTGATAAAGATCAATTATTGCCAGAATGATGCGAATTACCTGGCTACTATCTTTATTTTTAAGGAGGTTTTTAATAGCTCAAAACCAAGGAGATACGTTTAGTAATCATGAAGTGCCTTCTGTTCTCTCTCTTAAAAGTTTGTGCATTGAAGAACACACAAAATCTTTGTCAATGATCTCAGAGAAATTCTTTGGCAAGGAGATCAACAGAACTCTTGAAGAAATTTTTGAAATTCAATAGCATTTGTGGGGGAAATAGAAATGCTGGTTTAATAGTGGGTAAATTTAATAGCATTAATAATAGTAACGTTTGGTATGAAAGGCAACATGCCCAAGAGAGGAGATCCAATTTGTTTTGAATCAGGTCAATGTCTTTAACCAGCTGGTTTTTATACTAAGCATCGTGTTCTATATTCTTGATTTTTTGGATGCAATCACTGCATTTTCCCTACCCAACTAATCTTTTTGATTATAACGAGTTCTACAGGTTTTGATTGTTTGTTTAAATAATAACTTTATTATTTTAAAAAGAATGGGTTTGCAATCTAACAGAAAATTCCCTTTTTCTCACATAGTGGCAGAGGACGTGGGAACATCTAAATTTCTTCATACCATGCTTCAGTACAGTAGCTCTAGCATGTTCCGTCCCTCTTTCCCCTGTGTTTTCTCTGCAATAAAAAATGCCAAGTGTTTCAAGCTTGCGTTCTGTGGATGTATTTCTGTGACTGCAATTATGACTGTTGCCTGGTTTTGGATCCTGTCAGCTTCCCACTTCTTTCTTTGTGTTCTTTTCAATGTAGGATAGACAGAATATACAAACTTATTCCATAGAAGAGTATACCATTGATTTATAATAATGAGGCTGTTTAATTGTTTAAATTTGTGAGGATAACAAAATACTTCTACTTCAAATACAATGCCATAAATCAATCTGAGCTCATTCTAGACTTGACTCAGCTTTACTGAAACGCTCATGAACTTGTCAAACTTGGCTCAAATTCTGACAAAAATCTGCTCTGAGATGCACCACATTTGGATTAAAATCTTGCCGTATCCCTACTATAATTATTAAACATATATAATTATCTTCAGCAGCAAGTGTAAACCAAAAATGACTTAAGAAAATTACTTCTACTCTAAACAAATATAGGAGATAAAAACAGTTCTGGGTGAGCATTCAGACTACTTCCATGACCTTCCAGCCTGATTGCCAGGATCTAAATTTTATATCTTTTCCACAAAACACATTTTTCCGTTACAAATACATATGTTTATCTTTGTATTATAAAGTGGGAACTATTTTTATTGCTCTTGCTGTTAATCCAAGTAATCTTTTGTGTTTCTATAAGAAATTCGCTAGAGTGGAATCAAAACATTGTTTAGTATAGAATTAACCTTTTCCACATGCAAAAAGCAAACTAAACTGAATTCAATGTAAACAGAGTAAGAACAATCAGCATTACTCCATGTAATATCCTGATACTTTACAGTCCTTTTGGACCTGAACATATCAACTATACTTCAGAAGCCTTCATAAACTTGTATAAATGTTTTCTTTTGCAATGATTTTTCAAAGTTTCCAGTAACAATCATTTATTGGCCTCTTGTGAGTTGTACTTCATAGATTTAATATTATCAAGGAAAATAAACTCGTTTTGTTTTATTTCTCTGAACTGCTTTCTAAAAGAATTCTATTCAAAATTTACACATTGGATCATATTCTGCCCCTAGCTATGGTATCTGATAAAATGCCATTGACTTTATTACAGTCCACTTTGACTTTGGCATATTTCCATGTACTCCAGGCTGCCAGTATAACTGTGGAGGGAAAACTTGACCTGGGGTATGTTTTGCTTCAGAAAGAGCTGCATTATTTATCCTCAGTGAGGAAAATACAGCAATTCACACTTTACGCACACTAAGAACTAGTCCTAGAGTGCTGTTGTAAAGGTCCCCCCTTGCAGAGCTCTAGAATAATGTGCTTCCCGGAATAGTTAGCTGCAAGCATTTGCACATGGGGAACTGTGCTCAGCTTCAACTCGTGGCCTCATTGGGAGTGTGAAACAAAAACTGAATTTAGACATTATGCAAGTAAGGGGCTAAGGGTGAGTTCTGCTATGAGAAAGAGGGACTGGGAAAGACAGCAAGGGCACTGCAACATTGGACTTGCTGTTGCTGCGATGATGGGAAGTTTGAGGGCAGGAAGTGCTCTTGCTGCAGCAAGGAGGACTGTGTGCTGTAACGCACTCCAGTATCCCTGCTGTCACCAGCCTGATCTGCTGGGGCTCCTGTAGAACTGGAATAGGTTTGGGGACAATCAGTATTTTGAAACTGATTGCCAGCCTAGGAAATTGCTAAATTTCTTTATACCTAGATCTGGCCATATCTGCCCTCCATCCCATAAATAGTCTTGATGGTGGGAAGGTGGGGATGAATTGTGGATCCTAGATAGGCTTCTTCATAATTTTCAGGTGTAGCCTAGAAGGTCTAGGCCTGATCCACAAGACAAGAAGGAACTGAAGATGTTTTGCAAAAACTGTAAAATGGCATGTCATATGCTAAAGACTATCCCTCTGTGTGACTGCTCTGTTACAAAACAAAAGCTGTTTTGCTTTGGAATAACTACTGTGCGAAAGAGCATTTATTTCCACTGAAATATATTCTGGAAATTTATCTGTGTATTGAGTTGATGTTTGCCAGCTTTTATCTCCAATCACAAAGCTAGCAATTTTGTCTTTTTATTACTTTTGAAGTTAATGTTACTTTCAAAACATCTCATTCTGGAAGCCATACCAAATACACAAAATTCAAAATAACAGTGTTAAAATTGGGACCAATCAACACTTGGGGTTTGGGTTTTTTAAATATACAATATTTACAGCAGGAAAGATCTACACATCATCCGTAAACATTAGATTAGTATAACTAAAAGGTAAATGAAAAATATAATTTTAACAAGATTATGATGTATTCATCTTTGAATTTGCTCAAAAGATATAGAAATTTTGTGCTTTACTTTCTTTTTTTTCAAATGTTGTTATCCAACTTTTTAAAAGTCCAGCTTTCATGGGAGCTTACATCTTAAGTTCAAAAGCAGTATGCATTTACAGCTGACTTCATTTTGAAAGCTTTTACTGTTCATTCTTTCACATAGAACATTGAGCAAGTAATATTCGCAACCCTCATGATAATAGGTTTGTTGGGACAGAGAAGGCATCTTTCCTTCTTTCATTTGAGTTAATACATCTGGTTTAGCCACTTGAGAAATAAAGTTGGCATCTACAACCTCTTGTTTAAAAGATGTCTAGAGCCCATCCTCTGTGGTCTGTCAAGAGTGGTTATGAAAGGGTCTCTTTTGAGCTTTGTAGAAAAAGGATTCTTATTAATGTCTTAAACTTAGTTTAAAACCAAGTGCCATTTATGATTCTTATTTTTGTGTGTTTGGTAAAGCTACCAACTGCTAAAACAGGGCAGATGTACATGTTAAGTTGGATTGAGAACTGAAGCAGAAGCGTGCAGATGTCACAAAGGGGACATGGAAGATGTCTAATGCTTTTCCTTACAGAAAAAAAAAGGCACTAGTGTGGGTCTTCAGAAGTGGAGTATAAGCTTTCAATGGAAATGACTGGAAGCATATATTTGAGTTGGCCCAAAACACTGCAATAACTAATAGCTGTAGGGAATAAAGGAAGGATCAATATGTGCAAGTGCTCTAGTTATTTAAGCATTTGCTAAAATGGTATCACTGTCAAGTCAGAAGAAGGCACTGCTGTTATTTTAGCTGGAAAATAACTTAAATAAGAATTTGTTTATCTTTATATATGCTTAAAGAAAACCACAAAAACTTATGCACATCACAATTTTAATGTTTACTAATGTTGGCAAATTTTAAGAACTTGCTTGACATGCATTCAATTTGCATATTATAGCTGCAGACTGCATGGCCAGAAAGTTGAACCAAGAATAATATCGACACTGACTACAGTCAGAGTACAACAAACAATTGTGTGGGCAGCAAAATGGATGTCCTGTTGCTCATGCATGGTCCTAGAAGGCTTGGCATCAACAAAAGGCTGATGTTACTGGAGAGGTTAAGAGCATGACGTGCTCTGTGGTTATTGCTGGCAGATGGTAGCTGTATCCACTGCAGCAGATCTGGCACAAGTAAAGGCTCTCTCTGGGATCTTCCAGTCTTCTAGCTTCTTGTCCCTGCTCCCTCTCCTCCTTGTCAGGAGTAGCTTGGTCCCTTCTCCTCAGCGTGGCAAATCTGTTTCTGCCTATATGGTTTATAACCATTTAGTTTGCTTTGTATGGTTTTATATTTAGTTTGGTTTTATATGGCTTATAACCATTTCAAGGTTTTAACTGTTTTAACTGTTTATTATGCTTTATTAAGATACAGACGTGCTTTATTAAGATAAGATGTGTGAGCTCTCAGGTGGGTGGGAAACTGTCTGCATCAACAGGCTAAAACAATTATCAGTTCAGGGTCCAACTGGAGACTGGTTACTAGTGGCATTCCTCAATACTAGGGCCAATTTCCCTTAATGTCTTTGTTATGGAGCTGGACATGGGATGAAGTGTACCCTCAGTGAGTTCACAGGTGCCTGGGAGCAAGTCCAGGAATCCAGACCAACCTTGGCATGCTGGAGCAATGGGGCAACAGGAATCTTAGGAGGTTCAACAGAGCCAAATGCAAAGTCCTGCACCTGAGGTGGCAGACTGGCAAGGATGCGCTTATGTGGAAAAGCTCTTTGGGCTTGGCCAGTAACAAGTCAAACCTGAGTCAGTTGTGTGTACTTGTGTCAAGAAAAGTCAGAAACCTACTGCTGTGTCAGCAAGAGAACAGCCAGCAGGCTGAGGGAGGTGATTGTTTCCCCTGTTTCTGATGAAAGGGAGATGACATCTGAAATGCTGTCTCCAATCTGGGGCTTGCCAGTAGACATTAGTAAACAGAGGCATGTCCAGCAGACTCAGGCACATGAGGTACAAAAAATATCTTGAGAGTTTATTCAGTCTGAGGAAGAGTAGCTGAATCATACTGCTGCCTTCAACTGCTTAATGAGTAATAAAGAAGACAAAGTCAGACTCTTCCTTATAAGAAGCATCAGCTTCCTTAAAAGCCTAGGGAAAAAAAAAAAAAGAAACAAACCCAAACATAAAAAAAATCCCAAAAAACACATCCCCCCCAAAAAAAAAACCAAAATCACGAAATCTAAGACAATACACACAGGTTAAAACATACAAAATCCCATTTTGATATTAGGGAAATTTCACACTGATGATGCTCGAACAGGAGCCCAGAAAAGCTGCAAAATCTCCATCTGTGGAGATAATTAAAGCACAACTGAACAAGGCCCTGAGAAATCCAATTTATCTTTTGAAATTGTCTCTAACCTTATCTTTGTCCCTGCATTTAGTGGGGTATTTGGACCAAAATGACCTTCAGAGGCCTCTTCCAAGTTAAATTATTGTGTGCTTCTGTTCTATATCCGTTTTCATATGAGGGTATGACTACCTGCTGAGAGCAGTCTCTACAAATGGAGAATGCTACAGTAAATTTTCAGTTTTAAAATGCAGATCTGATCTGAAAATTAATGCATTATTTTGCCTATTAATGCAAGACATACAGTATAAAAGGCCCCTGGTGGATTATTTTTTGCTATAGATTATTTGGGTTTTTTGAAGTTTGAACTATTTTGTCACTATCCTGTTGTAGAAAAATCCTTTTCTCATAACTCTTTTTTTTTCTTCTTTGTGATGTAATTAACATTTAGTAGATGTTAGGTCACTAAAATCCAGGTAATCCTAGCTGCCTGTCAGTGAATCTGAGCTCTTAACTTCTTCTCATTGCCTGAATTCTCTGGTCTTGATTAGTCTTGTCTGATGATCAGATCCTTTTCTGAAAAAGTATGCTGAATAATTTCTTTTTCTTCCTTTCCTGTGTGAAATTGCTCATTTCCTTCTATTTTTATCATGTGAAACTTTAAAAAAATCCCCTTTTCTCATCTCTCTGCTTACCTTGTAGTTGGCTGTTTTTCATATTCCTCCAGAGTTTTGCTTTTGTAGGCAAAACAGGGTGAATGGATGTACTGAGCCTTAGCTTCCAATTGCTCCTGTCTCAACAGCTGCCTACTTCTGTTTACTGATTGACCATTGTCTCTCTCTTAATGCATATGCAAAATTGAATGCTATGAAGACATTTGTGTCAAATATCAACATAATATTAACCAAAGCATTAATGGGTCGGGAAGAGTGGAAGCATCCCAAACTCTTAATACTGTTGTATTGAAGGCAGATAACTATCTTTGACAATGGTGCAGGACAGTGTGTCTTTTCCTGATGTTGGAGCTAACAGAGAAGAAAACTAGGCAACCGTGTCCTCTGTTTTCCTTATATTGTCTGGATGTTAGTAGCAGTGAATTTTGCAAAACCTTCAACCAGGAACATGTTTTTCTCAGTCCCCACCCCTTATCCTATGTATTCTGTCTTTACTTTTTTATCTTGTGTCTCTTCATCCAGAGGCCTGTGTTCAGAGAAATAGAAGTGAAAAGAAGTGATAAAGGGAAGGATAGATATTTTTTCCCTGTGGTCATCTTTGAATCCTCAGATCTGTTGTCAGGAAAGCTTGCCCTTGCAGCTGTAAATTGCTATGCTAAGGTATGAGCTTGAGCCTGGCCTGGTGAAGGTCAACAGCCTAATCCTTTCCATGTTGTTCTCTCCCCATGTGGTGGTAAGGCAGCGAGGAGCAAGCAAGAGAATGAAGGATCAGAGAAGCTACTGCATCTCAGTGGCACTTCACTGTGGAAAGGCAGTATTAAAATGAGTAATTACAGCTTTATGCAGAGACCATGTTGCTCCACAAGGCTACAAAAGTCAAAAAATCAGAATACCTGGAATGTAAGACTATCAGAGGAGCTGATTGCAGAGCTCCTACCAGGCCTCAGGATCTATAAATTTATTTCTGTTTTCCTTTGCTAAGAAATTTTGTAAGGAAGCTCATTAGAATTAAAAAACCTTCAAATCTCATCAATGACAGGAGCTGGCAGCTATTTAAGAGAAACTTAAATTTTAGTATTTCAGGAATCATGCAAATAGCTGTTCCAGTGATATGAGAGGGAATTAGTTTAGGTTTTTCCAAAGCACCTCCTGAAGTGAAGATCACTAATGAGTAATTTGGAATTGTTGTCAAATCGCTGGCCAGATATGAATTTGCAGTCAAGCACTGATATTGCTGCCTGTTAACAACTAACACTAATCACTATCAGTAGCTCTAAGCTTTACGTATGGCATTCCTCTACGAGAAGAAGTTTTCTGGAATTATCAGGTGCATAGTCATTATTGCCAAACACTTCACATATCTTTGAACCTGAAGTATTTTCCAAGCCTTTCCAAAAAACTACTTAAAAGAAAATTTGCTTCCCATCTCTACCTCTGTTAAAATTGACCAAGACATGTGTGGCACCCTTTTTCATTGAGTTATGAAGCTACATTCTAGCTAATAACATGTGAGTGAGGGAACTAAAGTGCAAGGGAATGTGCATGCTGAAATTATAATAGACACATGCTCATGGAATTACAGCTTTCAATGTCTCTTTAACAAAAAAAAACCCCAAACAAACCTACCAAAACAGACAAACAAAAACCCAAAAAACTGAAAACCCCACCAAATAACTTACCACCTACCCTATCTTTTTCTCACTGCTCTTAATAAAATAAGGGAATGCCTGAGAGCCAGCTGAACTGAGCATTCTGTAATGAAATAGCTGTTTATAAACAGTATCAAATGCTTTTCATTTGACTTCCAGAGGGAGTCAAATGCACAGTTTGCAGGCTTTTACAAACGAGCCTGGAGAATTGTTGAACGGCAGTTAAAATATTCAGCTAATACACATAGCTTTAATCTTCAGCAAGTTAATTTTTCTTGACTGAATAACAATGGACTTCTGGGCCAGGACCAGCGCTGACTTTCACGTGTAGCATGCACATGCATTTATGGAAGAAACCTGGCCTGAGAAACCCTAGGTGGTGAACTTGCCCCTTAGAAAGATAAACATTCTATTCAATTTAGAATAAAATAATAGTAATTTAACATACCTGAGCCAAAGTAATTACTTTTCACTGTTTCCACAGCATGAAATTGCAGTCTACAATGATTTTGAAATATTGATTCTTTCAAGCAACTGGTATTAGAAATGCTTCTTGAACACATTGTGCATACTGGAAGAAAGTGAAGTTTTTACAGGCTGAATCTGAGTAATTTGAATTCTTTTAAAATACAGTATCTACTGTATAGTTTGAGTCTCAAGACTGCTGCGTAGTTTGAGACTGTCTAGCAGCTGCAGAGGAGTTGCCACAGAAATTCCTCATACATGCACCTCAGGTGCCATCTGATTTTGTTTATATTTTACGAATTGCTAATATGCAAAAAATGCATGTTCCTGAGATGGGCTTTTTTCCTGTTTTTTCTTTGCGTTTTCTCTTGGTTTTGTATCTTATTGAAAGAAATCAGTTTTGCATGGAGAACACCATTAATAACGAAATGCAGTCTGTGTGCTTCTTAAAAGTCTATTTCTTCCTTATAAATAAATGGTAATTTGTTTTAAAGCATCATTGCACACAGTGTTCAGCTGGCTCTCATGCATTCGATTATTTTAAATAAATGTACCATAAATGGAACAAGTTCTTTCTAATTTGCAAATGATGTGCAACATTTTTCAAAAAAAAGAGAGAAAAAAGAAAAACTGTAAAATTTGTTCTTAACTACATCTCATTAATGTGAAGCTGTTCAATGACCTGTAAAGATTAAAGAATTAGTGAATTGGTAAAATTATCAGAATGAAAAATCTGTATAATTTTGATTTCAATTTAAAAATCTGCTAAACAGTCTAGCAGCTTTAGAAAAGTATATTACTTTTTAATATCGGTTCCACCAATGTCCTAGTATCAGTGTTACAAATGAGCTGAAATAAAGGCAACAAATAGTATGTTTAAACGTATAGTGTTACAACATTCTGTTAAAGCTGTTTCTTTTTTTTTTCTTTTCATTAAAACAACTGAAGACATTTAATTAAGTGACCACTCTGCTAAGTGGAGCAAAAATTAATATACATAAATGAATTTATGTGTGGGCAATGATGCATAATTAAAAATATGCTTCAAATAAGGAGCCAAGGAGAAAGAAAACAGTTTAACAAGAATCTTCAAGACTGTTGCCTCCTGAGTTTTTAAAGCCAGACACACATAGGATTTACTTATTGGCAGCATTTGAACTATGACGGAACTCTTTAAAATACTGGAGCTGTGGTATTTTTCAGGTATGATCAGGTGTGATTTCCTGAAAGCTGGTCATGACCAGGGAAATCACCTTACTGTCTTGTAAATATTGCATACTACTCACTTGCTGAGAATGCTGCTTCTAGGTGTACCTCATGTTTGCCAGACTTCTATTCAGGAATTACTAAAGCTCTCCTTATGGCAATATATGTCAAAACTGGAGTGCATGGAAAACATACATATGAAAACTAAATAAACATGGAATATAAATGTAAATTCAAGAAATGTTTCTTTGACATGGAATGATAATATTGATTGGTTTATCTTAGTTGTAGGCTACCTGCTTGGGACAGAAGTATATCTTTTATTGTTTAGCAGTTGGAATAAGCCAGCAAATAAAAGGAGCAAACTTCCTTTAAGTGAAATACTGAGTTACTTGATCTTTAAATCCTTGAACGCTTTGTGTTAATCTATATAATTATCCTTTGTGGGGCATAAGTTGTGGGGTTTTTTTTAATGATGCAGACTTCATAAGCTATGTTGTACTCCATTCAACCTGGGATTTCAAGCAGTTTCTCCATATTTTGTCTAGTGAACAAATGTCAGAATGATGACTACAAAGCTTTTAGGTACTGCCCATCTCAGACTCCTGGTAAGGAGTATATAAAGTGTGTGGTGATGGAAAATCAAGCCTGTTTTGTCTTTTCTAACAAACACAAGAAAGAAAAGGATTTGGATTTTGGTTTTGTGGTTCTTGTTGTAATACTTATATGAGTTGCCTTAAAAAAGCTCCATGCTTTTCATGACATACATTTCTGATGTTTCATTTGAACAATTACTAACAACTTCAGCCTTGTTTGCTATTGTTGAAGTAAAACAAAGCAGGAAGAAAACTGCAGCAACCACCTACACACCTCTTGTGATGATGCTGCAAGGCAAAGGAGGAAAGGGAGCAACACAGAAAGCCCCTGTGCATGGTTTGCCTCTCCAACTCCAAGAAATCAACAGCTGCCATTCTGGTGATGTTCAGGTTCAGCTGAACTCCCACCCCACTGAAAAAAAATAAACTCCTTTATCCACTGTGGGATTTTATTGGCAAGTTTAGTTCAGTAATGAGAGGGCACTTTGGGGAGTACAAAAGCTAGAGTCCCTAAGGCCATGTATAAAGAACAGAACAGCAAGAGTTCTTTACTATTTTTCACTAATAAACACATGTAACAGTAACTGCCATTACTTAATTACTGCAAAGCAGTTTTAAACAACTGGCTTAACACTGTATTAACACAACATAAAAACAACCGCACTAGGAGTATCACTCATCATTATTGGATATGGCCCTATTGAAGCCAATGGCATGAAATTAATAGGTGCAGGGTTTGGCCCCCTAGGCCCCTGTTGGTCTAGGAATTCATTGCCTCATGCTCAGGTTTTCCATTGCCTTACAGCCCCAGCAGTCTTATTTTCATGAACTTTCATGGTGTTTCTATTCGTCAGTAAGTATGTGTAGACTTTTTTCATGGTACCTATGGAGTAAGAGCTTAATTTCCTTAACTAGTATGTTTGTCTGCTTTAGAAACTAGTTAACCCTAAGAGTGGTAACTATGGAACAAGTTCTGCCTTCAACATGTGAAGCTATTCCCAGAAGGAAAATTAGATCTCGTGATCAGATACACTTCAGTAGAACCCTGTTAATTCCTGAAACTGTACCTTTTCTGTGCAGTTCTGCATACTTCCAGGTGGTTTTAGTTTCTCTGTACCTGTGAGCTTTGTCCAGCTGTTTTCTTCTTTTAGATCAGTTCTGGAAGCACACTGTGCCTTCTATGAAGGTTTATCAAGATGCTTGGTTCCTGTGGGAGTAACAGAGATGCACTGAGCAGCTACCTTTGTGTTCCATCAGTGGCATACTTTTATTCTCTGTGTTGTTAATCACAGTGAAATGTAGAGACCACAAAGAAAAGCAAAAGCCTAGAGGGTATTCTTTTTCAAGGTGCTGCTTTCGGGGATGTATGCAATGCAAGGTTGAAGAGGAAGAAATAAGTGTTTGTAATAACTGGTAGCAGATTCTTTGAAGCAATCAAAAACTTGAGTAGCAAGCTATGGTTTTTGTCCATTGTGTAGCATTTTAATTGTTAAAAGATTAAAATAATAGCAATTTGGTTTGTTTCGATTTTTTTCACCCCCTTCTGGCTGTCAAAACTTCATGCAGTTTGACCCAGCAGGAATTGCTTTATAAGCTTTTGTCCTGTAATGTTGTGAGCGTTCAGTTGTTCTCATTTCTTTTCAGGATCTTCTGATACAATGCTGCACAAAAGGCTTTTCTAATTACATGAAAGTTTTGTAAGTATTCTGTGGGGGTCTACTACATGAACTGATGATTTGTTTTAAAACTGCTTTGATAGCAAATGAAAAAAGACTTTTGTGAGTTAAGTTCATTCAGGGTAAAAAGAGGTGGAGAAAACTGAAGTGCCACAAGAATCAGTTTTAGGACTAATTCAATATATATCTTAATAATGAAGAGGAAAAAACACACGGAAAAAGGATTTAAGATAGCAAAGATACAAAGCAAAGGGAGTAAAAATAAAGACATAGGGCAGTATATTAAGAATTATTTAGAAAAGTTAGCTGCATAAATATAAAGTGACTCAGATTTCTGAATATTTTGCTGTATAAAGCTAGCAACAGATATAAAAGGAATGTAGTAGTGAGAAGTTATACTTTGGGTTTGTGCTTTTGGTATAGAAAATACTATGAGAAGTATTTGAGAACATGCTAAATATTTCCACCAGAATAATATTTTTAAATAGGAAACTTGTTCCCTTGTGCTATTTTTCCTGCTTGATTTACAGATTAAAATTGTCTCTTCATATGTGAGCACCCTCTTCACTTCTCATTGACTTGTTTTGTGATAGCTGCTAGAATCTGCATGATGCCATTCTCCCTAAGGTTTTGCAAGAGAGCACAAGGACCACAAGGGCTAAATTATTTGGGGTTTAATTTCTTCATACTTTTTTTAGAAAATAACTTTTCTAATTCTAGTATATTTAGAAGAAAGATTACAACCTCTTGCCTGCCTTCCCTGCCCATACTGGCAAATTTTCCCATGCTCTTTACAGAAGGAAAAAGAACAACTAAAGCTCTTTTATACAGTGCTTCTGTTTGTCTAGTTTGGACGGTAGGTATTTTTTCAGGTGAAATTATGGACACAGTTATTACTGAGGGATATCAACTTCTGAAATGCAATCAATGTCCCTCTTCATGAGCAAGAATGTCATTAACAAATGTTCTCCTTTGAGTCCCTCTCATGGCCAATATCCTGACATAAAAGGGTTAGACTCCTCTGACATAACATGAAGATTTTATCCACTGAGTAAATCCTGGTGATTCTTTAAAAAATGGTGTAGTAACAAAAGCAGATATGAATTAACAGAGTTATAAATACCAGTCATGGGAATACCACATAGTGACACAAACTTTCAGAAGAGACACCAGAGATTCTGGCCTCCTCTCACATTGAACTGAGTTTGGTGGTAATGAGGGAGAGAGAAAGCACTGACAGTGGGACCGAGTGTGCCCTCAACAAGTTTGCCGATGACACCAAGCTGTGTGGTTCAGTTGATACACTGGAGGGAAGGAATGCCATCCAGAGGGACTTTGACACACTTGTGAGGTGGGCTGATGCCAACCTCATGAAGTTTAACCATGCCAAGTGCAAGGTCCTACACCTGGGTCAGAGCAATCCCAGGCACAGCTACAGGTTGGGCAGAGAAGAGATTCAGAGCAGCCCTGTGGAGAAGGACTTGGGGGTGTTGGTCAATGAGAAAACGAACATGAGCCAGCTTCAGTTTGCGCTCACAGCCCAGGAAGCAACTGTATCCTGGGCTGCATCAAAAGGTGCATGACCAGCAGGTTAAGGGAGGTGATCCTGCCCTTCTACTCTGCTCTTGTGAGACCTCACTTGGAGTATTGTGTGCAGTTCTGGTGTCCTCAACATAAAAAGGACATGGAACTGTTGGAACAAGTCCAGAGGAGGCCACGAGGATGATCAGGGGACTGGAGCTCCTCCCATATGAAGACAGGCTGAGAAAGTTGGGGCTGTTCAGCCTGGAGAAGAGAAGGCTGCGTGGAGACCTCATAGCAGCCTTCCAGTATCTAAAGGGGGCCTATAGGGCTGCTGGGGATGGATTGTTCATTAGGGACTGTAGTGATAGGACAAGGGGTAACACGTTAAAACTTAAACAGGGGAAGTTTAGATTGGCTATAAGGAAGGAATTCTTTACTGTGAGGGTGGTGAGATACAGGAATGGGTTGCCCAGGGAGGTTGTGAATGCTCCATCCCTGGCAGTGTTCAAGGCCAGGGTGGAGAACGACTTGGGTGACATGGTTTAGTGTGAGGTGTCCCTGCCCATGGCAGGGGGGTTGGAACTAGATGATCTTAAGGTCCTTTTCAACCCTAACTATTCTATGATTCTATGAGGGTTATTGCAAGAAGATAAACTTTTCATCTGCCATAAAGGTTTGCCATTGTATTACTGTTGAAATGATAACATCACATTTCAGTAATGAAAATTTAAGAGATCTGAGTTCTGCAAGTCAGTTTTTATTGAAATTTCAGCATTGGTCTTCCAGAGCTCGTAAGCAGAAACACTCCTAATTATGAGAAATATTTGTGAACTTCAGATTTAGAAGATAATTTTGTTTATTTGTCCTAACTTTCCATTACAACAAAGCATCCAGAGAATACTTGATTGTTTCCATTTTGAGAGCTTTCACTTAACCCCACATCCCTGACCTGAATGATCCCTTTGGGAATGCGGCTGCTCCAAAGATAAAAACTGAGCAAAAAGAGAGGAGGTAGCTGTTCAAGAGCTCTACAAAACAAAAAAGAAACAGTATGCAAAAGCTGGCTCTTCCTCTTTGTTCAGAGGGGGGATTTCCCTTTCCACTCTTCAATCTTCCACTTACATGAAAGACCTGTTGCTGAGGTTAAAATAGTCTATTTAATTCCATGGTAATTACAATTTTTGCTAGTGGCCTATATAATATATGCGGTGTAAACATATTGGGTGTAAGGAAAATGATTAATTTTAGTTCTGTAACAGAGTAGGAGTTAATTGTTTGGGGGAATTCAGAACCAAAAGGAAAAAACTCACCTTTACTTTGATTCTATCCCCTGCTTTGCTTCAACTGTATCTGTTCCCCTCATAATCACTTCCTTTGTAAGGGTGGAAATATCATAGAATCATAGAACAGTTAGGGTTGGAAAGGACTTTAACATCATCTACTTCCAAACCCCCTGTCATGGGCACGGACACCTCACACTAAACCATGTCACCCAAGGCTCTGTCCAACCCAGCCCTGAACACTGGCAGGGATGGAACATTCACAGCTTCCCTGGACAACCCATTCCAGTACCTCACCACCCTAACAGTCAAGAATTCCTTCCTTATAGCCAATCTAAACTTCCCCTGTTTAAGTTTGAACCTGTTACCCCTTGTCCTATCACTACAGTCCCTAAAGAAGAGTCCCTCCCCAGCATCCCTATATGCCCCCTTCAGATACTGGAAGGCTGCTATGAGGTCTCCACGCAGCCTTCTCTTCTCCAGGTTGAACAGCCCCAACTTTCTCAGCCTGTCTTCATACGGGAGGTGCTCCAGTCCCCTGATCATCCTCATGGCCTCCTCTGGACTTGTTCCATCAGTTTCATGTCCTTTTTATGTTGAGGACACCAGAACTGTACAAAATGCTCCAAGTGAGGTCTCACGAGAGCCGAATATGAGTGAGATCACAACCAATGCTAAACACAATTTTTTAATTTGCTAATATTTTCCTGTAACACCTTATCGTTTCCATTTCTTCAGAACAGCCGTACTGTGGGAAATAAGGTCACATAACACACTAGTACTTATTTCACAATACCTCCTGATGAGGAACATCTTGCTATTCTTACATCTCTACCCCTTTTTCTCCGCCTCTCCCTGCCCTCCTCCCTCCTACTCAGCCCCTGCTAATAGCTGGTCTAAATTTCTCAGATTAATCCAATGTGCAAGAAACTGATACAAACTTGAAAATTAAATATACACAAAAGCAGAGAGGCTACAGAATGGAAAATGCACATCCTACTTGATTTGCTCTGGGACAGACAGACTTATAAACAGATACACAGCTTTGCCCATAGCCACTATATTCTACAAACCCTTTGAAATATTTCAGTTTCATGTCTGTGATAATTAAAGAGCAATGACCTTCTCATTAGTGCCAAGAGGGCTGATGATGATTGTTCCCCATTTTTCTTAATGGATGCAAGCTACACGCATGATCTTAGAATATCAAAGCAATTCTCCAAGATATTTATTAGAGTCAAAATTATGAAAACACATAGCAAACCTTTAGTTTGAATTACAAGTGTTAATATATGCAGAACCAAATGAATAGCTCATCTTTCTTCCTCTCTTGTATCTTAAATTTTTCATTACAAATTTCCAGGGCTTCAAAGTAGTATCTCACAGTCGGTCCCCTTTTTTCTCTCTTGCATGACAAAGAGCTGTCAAAAATTGTTCCTGTGTTTGTTAGTATATTTCTCTTTTTTCTCTCATCTAAATGTCAAACAACTTAGCTTAAATAAAGCACAGCATTCTTCATCTGGTGCTTCTCAAAAGAAAAACACCACCACAGAAGGCGTATAAAAAGGCCCTAATTAATGTTTCTCATTGATTTTGTTTTAGTGTGATGTATTTTATGAAAAAAATATGAATCCAGAAGGCACTCTCATTAAAATCATTAGTGGCTCAATGTTAGCTGAAAACAGCTCATTCGCTGGTGCACTGTAGTGCTTAAAAGCACGTTCACACACACAGCTTCTTATTTAACATCACAAGCTACTGTTTGATGAAAACTAGCATTAGTTTTGTCAGGTACTATTGAACAATGATGAGCACAATGTACAAAAGCTGTATCAAGGTGAATAATAAAACTGTACTGTTGCTGTAACTGGTATATTTCACTGGGCCCTCTTTCCTGCCTAAAACCCAAGAATGTAACTTCCTCTAATTGATTTCTGTGGTACACTTTGAGAAACAGTAGCAGCCAAAAGAAAAGAATAATGGGGTGCCAATTACATCACTGAGACTTAGAGATGTTCTGATTTTTAGGCAAATTCATGGAAGATTATTGCTGATATTAAGAGAGACATGTTGCTATTGCAGAACAGTGTACACAGTTCTGGTTTTGGTGCAGCTACACAGTGCCTGCAGTCATGTGCCCTCTCGAGCAGTACTTTGTAGTCAAAACTAGAAGAAATTATGTGTGCACTTTCCAAAAGACAAAAAAAAAGAAAACAAAAATAAAAAAGAAAAATTTAACGGGTGAGAAGGTATTTTCAAATAGTTAAAAAAAAAACCAAACCAACAACAGGAAAAAAAAAGGTTGGGCTTGTTTGGGCTTTTTTTCCCCCTCTAATCTGGTGCAATCATTATTTATACAGGGAAAAAATGTATTTTCCAGAGCAAATATGCAAAAGTCCTTTCTAAAGAACTGTATGATGGGAAACCACTTTCAGAGCAACATTACTTTGTACTGAAATATGACTTTTGCAGACAGAATTATTTCTAATGTAAGAAAGCCATTTAATGATTTAAATCTGCTGTGTTGAAGTAAAACTAACTATCTTCATAAATCATGTGTTGTTTCTGAGAACATTTCAGTAAGTCGCTCAAATTCTGTAAAGTTCCAGTAGAATAATGCAGTAGAATAGTCTCAAAAGTGAGAACTGTTGCTGTTGCCATACTCTGACTTTGGGTGTTTTAGATTTAGGATGTACAGAGCTGCAATTTAAGCAGAAACACATTTCAATATCAAACATACGCATCTTATTTTAAAAAATAACGAAACAATAAGTAACATTATTCTTTCTACTGTCTTTGGATTTTTAGAAGAATCTTTATGAGCTGCAATAATACAGCTTGTCATAATATCTCTGTATTATGGAACCATGCTGATTAAGAGGACTAGTGAGAGCAGTGTATAAGGGGATAGAAATATCTGGATTGAACACTATAGCTTTTTCAGCTGTTCAAACTTGGTAACACACAGAGAAATGACTGAATTTTCATTAATTTGAGCCTTATTTTTTATACATCATTCATTATAAAACTTTGCTGAAAACTGAATCGCTGATGGATGTGTACTAATATATGGCACACTCTGCCAGAGAAGTCACATTTTTAGCAGAAGTAACATTTATTCTGGTGTGATAACCGTTAATGAGGCTGTCAACAATATTTTCGTAGAAAAATAATTACTCTGCAAGTAGCGCCATTTAGATCTAGAAGTGAGGAGTAAGCCTGTGTTAATATAGGGTCCAGACTATGTTAATGGTTTAATATTTTTTCTTTATAGAGAACACAATAGTGAGGTCATCTGTAATAAAGATGATAATATTGAAACTTGGTAGTTTTCATTCCTATGTCTATTGGACGTTTATGGCTGAAATGTGGTTGAGAGAGTCTTAAAATGTTGTTTTATGGCAACCTCTATGCAGTGCTATAAAGCACTTTCTGCTAATGATAAATAAACTATGGAAGATCTATGTCTTAGTGAAGGGGTGTGTTCTTCCTCTTGAGAATAATCTGACTCTAGTAATGTTTAATTTGCCATGGTTGCATGAGCTCCAGTTTAACCCTGTTGCAAGGAGATGTAATTGCACTAGTGTTAGTGGATATATAGCCAGGCATGCTGCTGCTGAGCTTGCCTAAGAAACGCAGTACACATAAAAGTTGCCGCAATAGTTCCTTGACTCTTAAATGACTTACTATCCCAGGAATTGTCTTATTAAAAATTATATTAAATTGTCCAGTTTGTCCGCAAATAATTACTTAAGACACGTCTTAATAAAGCTGTGTGAGGTTGTCATTGGTGCAGTACCAAGTTCCTTAGGAAGTCATGAATAAGAAGCACAACTGGCTTTCATTCTTTGCTGAAATACTTATTGAATTTATTCATACTAACGAAGTTGTAGAATAGAATAGACATGTTACTGTATTGAAACAGATAAGGGCAGGTTCTGCGTTAAAGCTTCTGCATATCACAATGATGTATGAGGATTTCAGGCTGAAAGCATGTTCAGGAATACAGTTAGACTGAACTACATCTCATTCTTGCTCTTGATCACCCAACTGTGAAGCTGAATTAATTCAATTAAATTCTGAGTGAATTTAGGTCTTCCATAAATGAGGATTTTTTGAAGTCTACAAAGTCTTCCTTTCGCTTTTTTCTTTCTATTTTTCCTCTCTCTTCTTCCTCACTTCCCCTTTTTTTTTTTTCCTCACTTCCCCTTTTTTTTGTAATTTTTTTTCTTTTTTTCCTTTTTTTTTCTTTCCTGGAATATCTCAATTCCTGTAGGCTTATCCTCGGTGTTAGCTGAGATAGATGTCTATAGGATGGAGAAATATTCTTTTGACTTTTTTTGATTCTTTGGGCAGAGAAGAGATTCAGAGCAGCCCTGCAGAGAAGGACTTGGGGGTGTTGGTGAATGAGAAAATGAACATGAGCCAGCTTCAGTGTGCGCTCAACTGTATCCTGGGCTGCATCAAAAGGAGCATGACCAGCAGGTCAAAGCAGGTGATCCTGCCCCTCTACTCTGCTCTTGTGAGACCTCACTTGGAGTATTGTGTGCAGTTCTGGTGTCCTCAACATAAAAAGGACATGGAACTGTTGGAACAAGTCCAGAGGAGGCCACGAGGATGATCAGGGGACTGGAGCACCTCCCGTATGAAGACAGGCTGAGAAAGTTGGGGCTGTTCAACCTGGAGAAGAGAAGGCTGCGTGGAGACCTCATAGAAGCCTTCCAGTATTTGAAGGGGGCCTACAGGGATGCCGGGAATTGAGTCTTCATTAGGGACTGTAGTGATAGGACAAGGGGTACGGGTTCAAACTTAAACAGGGGAAGTTTAGATTGGCTATAAGGAAGGAATTCTTGACTGTTAGGGTGGTGAGGCACTGGAATGTGTTGCCCAAGGAAGTTGTGAATGCTTCATCCCTGGCGGTGTTCAAGGCCTTGAGTGACATGGTTTAGTGTGAGATGTCCCTGCCCATGGCAGGGGGTTTGGAAGTAGATGATGTTAAGGTCCTTTCCAATCCTAACTATTCTACAGTTCTATGCTTCTATGACTTTGTGGTCACAGATTGAAGAGTAGTGTTCTTCTTTTACTGCTTGATTAATATCAGTAAATGCTGTTTGTTACTTATTTAATAACTGAGCCTATGGTTAGGTCCTCACACATGTAGGCTATGTTGAGAACAAAAACCTATCCTCGATTTCAAATAACTAATGCAGCATAGAAAAGAAGAGAAAAAGAGGGGGAAAGAAGGGTTAAGGACATTGCTAGAGATCACACAGGCAATCTAAGGAGAGCCAGGCCTCCTTCTGGTCATAACTATTATAAAGTTATTGCATTACCACAGTTTTGCTGAGATGTGAAGTATTACTTTTATCACTAATGTTTGCCACAGAAGTAGAATACTGCTTGGTTGCTAAAGAAAATGGTTCAGGGGTGTGGATTGTGACTGTTAATTGTCCTGAATATTTTGGATGAGTCAAGAATTTGTTGCCTTTGGGAAGGTAAAAAATAGTAATATTAAGTAGCTCCTGGCTCATGTGAGTGTAACCCTGTATATATCTTCCCCTTGTATGCAATATATCTGCATCTTATATGTGTTTACTGTCAAAGTGTACTTTGACAGCAGCCAGAATATGGGTTTTAATCACTCTGGACTTAAAGAGCTTTACTGTGATGTGCAGTCATTAGCTATTCTTCAATAACTGATAGATAATGCTTTTGCAGCTGTAATTTGCTACAGCTGTGTAAGAAATCTGCCTGATGAACTGAGAGGAACCAGAATGGTGAAGTCTGGCTCCAGGTCCATATTTAATCAATGCTTTGAATTTTGTTATACAAGAGCTTTATATACTGGACCACCTCTAGTGATAGTGTCTCGCACTTGTTGCAGTAATAGGTATTAGCTCCTTTTAAATGTATTGGACTTCAGGAAAATGTTTTCCTGACTGTAAAAAAAAAAAGCAGTTTTCGATGCAACCAGCCCATACATAACTAAAATAACCAAGTGACATTGTGCCTGCCTAAAATGCAAGAACACAGCCACAATGCTGTTTCTAGATTATCTCAAATCATAATTAAAACAAAAGTTCTGCCATATATAAGGAGCTGCTATGTGCCTTAATAAGTGATTTTAATTCCTCCTGGAATAGAGTTTATATTTTTTATTTTAATTTTAAATGTTCTATTTTGTCAATCTTCCAACACTGAAGATTTATTGTAGTGAGTCTACCTTAGATGATAACCTGCATTTGTCTGACTTATATTTGAGTGTTATCCATTTAAAAATATATTTCTTTACAAACCAAGGATTTTTCTGCATTTTTATGAAGCTCCTTTTCCCTTTAATTACAGCAATACCTTTGATTTTTCTTAACTCTAAGAATTCTCTCAAACTAATATTTTCATTTCTTTTTCTGTTGCATTTGCAGCCACAAATATGTGCTGTATTGTACAATTCTTTAGTGAGTGTATCAACAGTGAACAGTGAGTAAAGGGAATGTGTTAAGCAACATACTTCAAACTCGTGGTTTTAATTAGCCAGGGACAGGATTTAGCAAGTCACAGCTTTTATTTAAACAGTCTTGACATAGCTCAAGACAGCAACAGCAAATTTAACACTTAAGGCCATATTAACAAACACAGATGGTTTCAGATTCTCTCTTTAGAATGATAGTGTTGCTTTAGATGATGCAGAGCAGTTGGAAACTTTTCAAAATAATTGCTGGTTGCAAGTTTCAAGATTTAGCTGTGAGTTATGTCCACTATATTCTATCCATGCAAATGACTTGATTCGTTTTGTATATCAGTGGAAGAGACTTGACACATCAATGATTATTTGGTGTTCAGATCTTTTACTGCAGGCCTGATTTGCCTTTATGTAGCAGTTTATACTGCCTCTAAAAACTGTGCTATAATAGTCTTTTTTTTGCACTCTGTGAAAATATCTGAAACGTGAACCTTTTTCCCTTTGCATTTCAGAATGTGATTTTATTTTTTTTTCCCCTTGCTTTAAAGCTATGGGCCAAGAATTACATTTTTAGCAGCATGTGTAGCTGAATAAACATACAGCTCCCATTAGTGTTAATTGGAGTTGCATATTCTACTTTGCCTACCAAACAGTTGAATACTTATGCCTGGCTGTTTAAAATAGAGTAGGAACATGCCATTTGAAGCTACAGACTAGTGCCAGAATTTCTGGCACAGAATAAAACCTAAATGTTGAATTAGTTTTAATGTAGGCTTATGTCTAGAATAATCTTGCAGACTTTTATTTTTCTGTGCAAATGCTGCTGTACTTGCATTCATTTGTGATGTTGTTCACTGCTTAAACATACTACAAACTTGGATTAGCCACCCATGAAGAGATATGCAGTGAGCTGGGCTTTGCTCTTAAGTCTTTTGCTTTATTGTTATCTGTATCTTAAATACGATTTTACTTCACCCCTGATGAAGTTGTGAGGGGATAAAAAGCTCTGAACATTGTTGGTGGTAGAGATGTGACTATCTGCTAATTTAAGAATAACTCCTTAATTAAATGAGAACTCCTTATTGTTCAGAGCTGTCTTCTGTATCCCAGATACCACAAGCTACTTTTAAGGCTCCATATATTTATGAAATAGAGTTGCTGAGTCTCCGTGTTACCCCTATAGTGACATCACTAAGTCTGAGTAATCAGTGGGTAAAGAGGAAGAGACAATATCAGAAACAGTTTAGATTGAGTAAATACTGGAAGTTAAATACTTGAGTAAGAGGGGCTATAGAAGTATCCCAAATGAAAACTCTAACAGGAGTTATCAAGAATCTAGTTTTGAAAGAACATAAGTCTAGTAATAAGTAACTGCATAAGAAGTTAGGATACAGTCTTTCAAAAATATTAACATAATACAGCAATTGTAGAACATCAGGGCTAAGAAACCCCAACTGATGTAAGAACCCTCTTTAATGAATCCAGGGGATTATAAAAAATATATATCTGTCATCCCTGGACTAGTGGCTAAATAGGTTTTATTTTGGTTCAGTAAAAATTTTTGATGCCTGCATTTTCTCTTTTCAGTATATTAATGCTTTGTCTGCAAACAGATTGTCACTGATGCTCCACCTGCCTTCAGCCTCCTTTTGTGGGCCGTACCAGCAAGTCTTTCTGGTTTTCAAGGCTATGGCATAGGCAGAAAAAGGGCTGGGTGTCTGTCGTTAGCAGTCAGCCTCTCTGGACAATTGCCTGTGTAAAGCTGCCTCTATTCATGGAACAGGAGCATAAGCAAATGAAATATAGCTTTTTAGAATGTGAAAAATATTTTATAAAAATATTCATATTGCATCTTCAAGTCCAAGTCTGTACAAACAGGAATTTTAGGATGGGGCCATTGTCCATAGAAAACTGATAGAACTATTGATCTTTTTATAATTATTATTGGTTGTTTCTTTAGGTCTTTTTTGTTGTGAGGGTTGGGTTTTTTGGGGGGATGAAGGGTTTTTTGTGTTTTTTGTATTTTCAGTACTGCCCAGGGTCCCTATGGACTGGTGGCCCACTGTAGTCAGAAGACACTTGCCATTGTTAACTTTCCACATAAAGCACCACTCCAACACTGGGAGGCTCAGGAAGGACAAAAAATTGGTAGTCTGAAGCCACAACAGTTTTTGACTATAGATGATGTTTTCTTGCTTAATTTGGAACCTTAGTGTTACTAAACTATCAATGATGGGGAAATGGAAATGTGTTTTTAACAATCACTCTAATTTAGTCTTTAATGATTTGCCTGTGAGGTGCTTTGAAACTCACATGGTGACTTTTTGGAAAGGCAATAGGGTAAATTAAAGCTTCTGAGGTACCTGAGCAATGCATTTTTAACTTCTTAAACTTTAAAATATTTCAAATATTGTTTTATACTTTGAATTTTCTAGCCTTAATAATATATGTACATGTAAATATGCCCATACAGACACATATATGGATAAAATTCTCCTAAAACTAATCTCCCTTAACATTCGTTTGGAACTGCTTTTGTCTGAAAATGCAGTTATAGCTGCAGTTTTTATTCATGCTGAGAAGTTTATTCCTGTCTCTTCTCTCCATTGGTCTTTTCTTATTTTAGCACCAAACCAAGCATGTTTAAAATACAAGTATCTAAAAGCAAAGACCCAATCTTCTCAAGGGTCCAGCATGGTCAGCAAACGGAGGAGTTTGTGGACGACAATGTGCACCTAGGGAGACAGTGCGGTTGAGGCTGGGGAGTGGAAGGGATGAGGAGGAAATGAACTATCAGCCAGAGACTGTGAGAGAGGAGATTGTCTAAAAGAAAATTTAAAGCTGTCACATGAAAAATAAGATAAATGTTGGCATTGTGGTGTTCTGTCAAATGAACAGTATGTGAACTCTAAACTTTTTGTTTATTTATTTATTTTTAGTAATTTGCTCTCTGCTGGTTTTACCTAATGCTTGGTGAGATTTTGAGAGCTGGCCTACAATCTCAGACTGATTTTTCCCTTTTCTTTCAGCTCTCTTCCACCTGTGTGAGCCACTATTCATTCTCATTTGGAATCCTTCAGGAGGAAACCCACTCATTCTGCCCTTCCTGTGCTGTTCCTTCTTTCCCATTTACTGTTTGTTTTTTTTAAATGCATGGTTTTCTACATAGAAACAAACAAAAAAAAAGAAAGCTTTACCTCAAAGACAATGTGATTGAAGATGCATTTATCATCCACTGAACCATTATGTAAAATGGAAAGAAGAGACCTGTCAGTTTTAGTTGCCTGTTGAAGACAGGCACAAGAAATGACTTTGTTTTGTTTGCCACAGTTAGGGACCTATACTGTTATTATGCATTGTATGGATTGTGTAAGTGGCAGTGCTGAAGTACATCTCAGCAGAGCACTCTCAAGTTTGATGGGCCCTTTAATACATGTTAGGTTGTTATTATTCTTTGGCTTCTTGCCATGTTTTCTGTTGATGAAAATAAATGTAACTATTGGTGTTTCAGTTTAGGCTTTACTTGAGTTTTTCGCTTTTAATAGGGAAAGTTTGTCTTCCTATGTTCATTTGCTCTAATGGTTAAACACAAAAATCATTGTGTTGCAAGCTAGACTGACAGTACTGGCAACGCAAACCTGATTAGTTTGAGATACTGTGCAAAGAGATGCACTGTAATCAGTATCGAGCTAAGGCCCCAGGAATGGTCTGCCCACAGTTATGTGTTACCTATTTGTGTCACATGAAAGTATGCTTTGGGGTGAAGGAAAGGAACTTTGGGAACTTTGGGTCTGAACAGAAGACAAACTCAGAGGTCATGCTTATTAGAGACCTAATAGAGGAAAACAAAGCATAAAGTGTAGAAGCAGCTGTGAAAACTAGCTTGAAATGGGTTGTTTAAAGAAATAATTTTTGTCACTCTGGTATATTAGATTACTCTCCTAAAGTAATACATCCAGGGAGATTGTGCTTTTCTTCACAGATCTTATATTCTGCTGGCTTTTATTCATTAATCTCTGCCACTAAACTCTTCTGAAGACAGCTGCTCAAGTCAGGTCAGGCACTTATTAGCCCTCATATTAGTATCTGAAATGCTTTTATCTCTTCTCATGGTTATGCTGCTGTGCCCCTGTGGTCACACCTGCCTTTTCTTATCACAGTCAACCTACCCTCTGCTGAAACGGAGCTGAGTTATATGGGCTTTCTGTATGAAGCTACAAGACGACTCAACAGGTAAGGCAGATGTAACCACATGCTAATTTAAGTATCCTCTTTCCAAGGATTTGAATAATTAGCATGGACTAGCATTAGCTATTGTGTGGCAGCACTCCACCTGCTTTGGTTAATTATTAAAAAGTCAGTTGTGAAGGAAAAAGATGGTACTTTACCTTTAGCTTTAAAATGTGGGTGTTGCAAATATGGCAATATAAATGCCTCCATGATGATTTACTGCTTTACTTCTTTTCAAGATCCAGCACACACATGTCCAACTCTGTTTTGAAATTGTAATGTCAAAGTGACAGAGTCTTAATGGTTCCGAAAGTTTCTTCCAAGTTGTGACAAATCCAGCAACTGAGGCATTATTCTCCACTTGGCATTTCTTTCATGTAAGAAGTAACAATTTTTAGAAGTTAGGTGTACTCTGTCTTTTATTTTTCATTATGCACTGTGACTGCTTCTGTCTGAGGCTGCAAAACTTCTTGACAAGACTCCACAATACAGTAGAACTAAAAAGATAAAAAATCAGAATGAGGTTATTCAGCTACAGAATAACCCCTCCTGTTATTATTCCAGCCTAAAAAAATGCTGCCTGTTAGCAAAGTTTTCCAAGTCAGACTGTACCTGTTCAGTCTTTACTGTACCAGGGCTCAATAATGGTCATGGTTGGTGACAATTACAGCATACGTGGTGTAACAGTTTTGGCCATAGGAACTAAAGACTGAATGCACAGTTATTTTGCACCAAGGCCCCACTGCTAGTGAGTAGAAGTTAATCTTCACAAAATCTGGGGGGATTTGGCCCATTAGGACTATTACTTTAGTTCACATAAGTGATGTAAGACTGTTTAATAACCTTTCACTGCTGCTTCTCCCTGAACTTTTTATAAAATCATAGAATCATATAATAGTTAGGGTTAGATAGGACCTTAAGATAAGTTTGTAATTTGCTCTCGAGTGTGTCTGAAGCATTTCCAGTGCTGCAGGACCAGCATGGCATGGACAGGTCTTCTATTTGAGTAAAGAGTACAGGATTTGGTCCTCTAGAAATACCTGACCGTCCAGAAAAGAGAAAAAATTGTAATTGTCTTGGGGAAACATAGACGAGTACTGCTCAAGAACTTGTTGGATGAAGAAGTTGTTACTCACTTTTACACTCTGTTGTAAAAACAGAATGAAGTAAAATAGCTGTGGTTATTGCAGGAAGAATTGGGAAAACAACAAATCATAATTAGAATGGAAGGAATGAGTTTATACTCGTTAGTCACTAAACCAAAGTAGATAAGTAGTTATTGATTAAAGGAATGCATGCTTAACAGCAATTTATAAATCCAGGACTCAAAAGATAATGTTTGTTTTACTGCTTTTAATTATTTAACATGCAGTGACATTTCTGTTTTGCCAACAGCAGCACAATAGGTCCCTAATGAACTGCACTGAGTTACTAATAATTAAGCCATCAGGAAGAAGGGGTGCAGCATGTTATTAGATTAACGTTCTTAAAGAATTGGTATTTTGTTTTCTAAGGAAAACTACTTCCAAGTGTCTTCTCCTCCGCCCCAAACCAGCCGGACATCAGCTTACTTGAAACAGCAAAGTCCATTCGTGGCTGAGACAGAATCCTTGAAATACTGATAAAAAGTATGAAGTTACTTATAGGACTATGCTTAAAGTTTAGTATCAGAACTTCAAACTCTAGCCCATGAAAAGAAATGGAAATTGATTGTTTGACAAGGGTTGTGGTCAAGCTTTTTCCTTGCTCTAGTTAGCTCCTTACTCAGTGATTATTTAATCATTTTAAGAGAAAAAGGCTTGGAGTGCAATAAAATTTGGTTTATATTGTTTCTTGAAGGGCAGTATCAGAAGGCAGCAGACTTGTTGAAGGATGCTGTTCACCAGGGAGCAGAATATATTAGCTTGTGTAAAGAATAGGTTGGTGATGAATAAAAATCCCCTAGTTTAATACCTTCAAGAAAAATCTGTTATTTTTTTCTAGGATAAATATTTAGTTCTACTTGCACAGTCACTTCAAAAGGATATGAAAGAAATAAACAGGTTGTTGAAAGGGAAAACAAGAATAATTGGGGTTATGGAACAAGAATAGTATGAAAAGAGATTGGAAATACTAAACCTTTTTATTTCAGAGTAGAATGAATAAGAAGAAATTTTATAAAGGGATCAGAAGGAATGACTAGTATAGAGAAGGTAGATCAGGAACACTATCGCTCTCTTAACGCTAAAACAAGAAAATATTCTACGGTATGAAAAAACTCAAAACTGATTAAAAAATAATATTTTCACTTGGCTGCCTGGAAGAATTCCTTGATAAAAGGTGCCACTGAATTACAGAATTAAGCAAGTTTTGTGTTTTTTTTAAATGGTCTGCAAATGTTAAGAAATATTCAAAACCATGCTGGTTATATCACCTCCAAAGTCCTCATTTCCACTCAGAGTTCATCTAGCTATTAGTAAAAATTCATTTTGAGTCAGATTATTCAATAACCAGATTTCACTGTAAAGTAGGTGGGTCTGGCCTGTGTCAGAGGCTGGTTAAGTGAATAGATGGGATACTGGTTTTCTTGCATCCAAGGTGAGGTGGTTTTGGTGACTTCTGCCCTCTCCAGCAAGTTGGGAAATTCAGAGAAGCCTGAACTGAACAGTTAGTTATGTACCATTCACCTACAAAAGCTGTGATGTGGAAATATTTAGGGAATGGACTGTCTTTGTCCTTGTTCTACTTAAGCAGGAGGACAGAAAGTAGCATAAAACTGTGGCAATGAAGTTACCAACTACATTTTTTACATGGGCTCCCATAAATTGTTGAGAACTTTCACAGCTAAGCAGAATGGTGCCTTATTTGCATTTAAAATTAATACAGATTTGGTAAAAGGTGTTGAGAAGAAAATGGAGCAGGGAAAATGAAACTAGAAGGGAAGATACTGCTTCTTTCTCTCTGGTGTTTGTCAGCAGCTGGGCTGTGTTCTGAAGAGGCTTCAGCTAGAAGCAATTCTCATCTGTGTAGGTTCAATTCATAGAAATTTCTTATAATGTTTTGCTAGTGAAAACTTTCGTTGTACTCCATACATCTGGGAAGACTTCGCCTTTCCCCTAAATACATTGTCTGAATAGGTGCTCACTTTTATGCTGCTCTGCTTTGCATCCATGATTTATCTTATTTCTAACATTACTGGGAAGCCCTAGCACGGGAGGTATTATCCCAAAGTTACTGTCCTTGCCCTGGCAAACAGGCTGAGAAGCTGTCTGCATAATAGTCATGTTACTGTAAATATTCAAAAACACTGCACTTGCATGAAAAGCAAAACAACTGAAGGGATCATAAGCTGTATTTTACACTTAAAAAATCTATACTATATTATAAAAACATAAGAATCAAACAGATTTTTATAACATTAGGAGATGATAACAATGCTGTTTTGAAATTTTCATTACAAAGGGTTTTCAAAAGTGGTTACTGAGGGCTTAATTTTGTTCCCAATAAAGCAGATGTTGCTGAGTTGCAGTTTGCCTGGTCTGCAAGATCAGAGCAACCTGCCCTAAAATATTACCTTTAAATGGTCCTTTAGGCTTGGTCCAAATCATAGAGTATCAATTACCCTGTCCTTGAGCAGTGGCCTGCACCAGGTGTTTCACAAGATCTGACACAATTTTACAATAGAGAGAGTCAGGATAAACCATTTCCAGTTTTCTGTCTGGTTTCATCAAGCAGTCACATTCCCTCCAAAATGTTTGCTTCTACTCTTGAATGTTCTGGATATTTGGTATTGATGCCTCCACCTTTCTGGTGTTGGAAAGCATGCTGAGAGCATGCATGTCATGGCTATGCTACTGTAAATCTGACCATTGTGCATGCAGAAGTTTACACATATTGTATGATAAATACGTTATATGAAAAGTGCTATATTTTGCATTTTTTCTTGTTTGTGAAACACAGGCAAAAATGAGGGGTATTACTTGATACTGCTAGCATCTGAGTGCCAGACACGAAACGAAGAATATTTACGTGATTGCTACATGCATGCAATTGCTGCCAATTTCCTACCAGCACTTTGGGAATGGGACAACTTCCCACATCTTATGCTTTATAACTGACTTAGACTGAAGAGGTATTTTTTAATGTTCATGTGACTCACTTCTCCATATTTGCCTGAGGAATCTCAAGACAAAGTCTGAGAAAGTCTGAGGAATCTGAATAAAAACAGTGCATGAGAGAACTTCAACCCACTTTTGCAAATTCATGAAACTCAGCTAGTACATGGGTTATTTAAACTGAATCTTAACACAGAATCTTTTGAAATTTGCTCATCTGTCAAGAAAATGCTATTTCAGTTAAACTATGAAAAGACTAAATAGATTCCATAATTTTGTAAATATTTTGGCTTCTGACAGGTCTTCTGCTCTTTATATCTTTCCTCCTTGATGCTATGTTCTGATGAGACTTACAGGTGACAAAAGAAGTAATTTGGGAAAAGAGTTAGGAGGAGTTTCTTAAAGTGATAAGTTGCCAATTCCTGCATTTGTTCAGTTTTTTGTTTGATTGATTGAATGTAATATATATAATTTTTGGTTTTAGATAATTTCATTTTAGGCAATTTATATCAGTATGTGGTAGTGACTAGCTGGCTTTGGCCTCTTGAATTTGGGCACCTTCTGAATATGAATGCAAAGCTGGAAAAAGTCATGTTGAATCTTTTTCTATGTGATACATCAAAAGGTTCAGAAAAAGTTCACTTTATTTTTACCTTGAAGAATCCTGATTAGCCAGAAACTATGCTTTCAGAACCTGTAAGCAGTGCATTTATTTGCCAGCATCAGAATTCTAGTGAAAACATCTTTTTGTCTGCTAATGTAATGGGTGCTTATTTTCTGCATCTTCGTGTTCCTTGGAAAAGCATCAGGGTTTCATTGTAAATCCATTATGTCTCCCTTGGTCAGAAATTATAAATGACAACTAGTCCCAAGGTAAAGAAAAGAAAGTATTATTTTGTAGAGTAAAAAGGGGTTAAATCACTTTTTATCATGACTGTCCTCCTGGTTATGACATATTCAATGTATTATTTAGTTTAAGTGCATGATTAAGATAGAGCAGGGGTACTTCTGGGGAGCATTTTCACAGACGTTATACTTACTGTACCTCATTCTGTGGTACAGAAGAAAGAAAAATGACATGTCCTTTTGTGAACCTATCCTTTCAAAAATTAGGTTATAGATTATATAGTGGAGTGAGATCTTCTATGAATTTCTGGGTCAGAGATACTTTGTTTTCTTTCTTTCATACAGCAAATCCCTTGTATCTTTATTAAAAATTTATTTGCTGTCAATAATTAAATGCTTATTATTTGATATTTAATGGGGCCATGATTCCCATATTAATGAAATAATGCAAGAATAAAAAATGTCTTTTAGTTGGAAAAAGTACTTATTATTCTTTCTTTGTTCCGAGTAAAATAGTTTATCTTAAATTAAAAATTAAAAAAATGATTTTTCTTTAATCTTAGAATTAAATTAGTGCTAATTAGTTCTATTTTCTCTACAACATTCAAATGCTAACGTCTTAGTCATTTCTACAGAGTATTAATAGTGCCCTTTGGCTGTAATCAAGATTATCTTCAATTAAAAGCAATACAGTTAACTGAGTTACATTAACAGTTATTGTTCTCAAATCACAGGGTTAAGAACACAAATCCTGTGTGTTTTCAGCATGGGTCCATTGCAAGGTTGTGTCATGCATGAACTTCTTATTTACATGTTAAAACTGAAAAGCACTAACCTATAGTGTTCTCAGATAGAATCTGTTCATATGTGCAATACATTTCAAACAAAGAATTTTTTACAACTGGTGATGTAGACAGAATTCAAAGCCAGAATGCAAAAACATGTTTTGGATTTGGTCAGTGTCTGAGTATTCTCCCCCACCTGGCCCCATGAAACCCTCCCCCAGCACTTTTTACTGTAAAGTCTTTAAATTATGGGGCATTTTCAATGAGTGAGTTCTGCTTGATATTCACAGCTGTTATTCTCCTTCGTGAACAGTTACAGAGCACTTGTCAGTTTGTAATAATTCAACTTATTTTATTAATGCTTTTTTTAATTCAGAAAATTTGTTATATACAGTAATAGTGAATTTCAGCTGAAAATAGAAGGATGTCTTTGCAATTTCTTAATGTATCCAATATAAATAAATGCTAGTCTCAAAGAAATAGAAAAAACAGTTTTCGTGCATGCTTGTAGAACAGTTCTTTCTGGCTTCAAAAGATAAGCACAGAAGATGGGAAAACTTCAACAACATTGCCGTGTTTACAAACAAGAAGGATAAACATCTTGAGCAAACAAAACTGATGAGGGGAACCCTGCTTGCTTTTTAGCAGATTACCACCCCAACTGCAGAAATAGTCTGTGATTCTGTCTCAGTAAAAAATAGAACAATTGGTGATGCAAAAAAAAACCTAAGAGTTGCAAAAATATTCTTACAGCATTTCTACATGCACCTGCCAATATCACTTCCATAATGTATTCCAGGCAGAACAGAAAGCTATTTAGGCTCCAACACTTGGAAGTTTCCATCAGTTCTGTTTAAATTATTACATTTTAGGTGATTTACCGAATTAAAATTTATGTTAATTATATTTTTATTTGTATTCACCTGTTACTAATCTTCAGACCACAATGGTGTGTTTTCCATGTTGCTGTGCTTCGGGAGCTAATGAGATAAATGGTGCAACTGGACAGATATTGTCAGTAAACAATCTTCAAATTTAAATGGGTTTCAAAGATTTTAAAATCTGTTTTCTCAAAGCACGAATGCAACCAAAGGTTTTCTTTGAACTTACATTTGTATTCTGTGGAGCAAGAAGCCTTTTTGAGTCTCAAAATGCTGGCACAGTCATCTTATTTTGACACTGAGGCAATAAATCAAAAAGGATGGACAACAATATGAAACCAAGCCCTTCAAAAAGAGCATATTGTCTGTACATGCAAAAATAATTGCTTTCTTGGAATGTGACAAAAGAAAATTGAATGTAAAATACAGTGTTAACAGACAACAAATCTAATTTTTATAGGATTCTTTTTCTGCCTCAGTCAGGAGTATTTCCTGAGGAATCACATATCTTTGGTACAGAATGTAGCTAGGTATGTAGGTAGAGTTTAATTATTTCCTTCTTGGAGGAAAATTACAACTTGTTAAACTTTCCCAAGCTGTTACAGTGCTTGTCCCAGAATGTGACTTTTAACAAAATGGAGAACCAAAACATGCCATCTAAACCAGAAAGTCCCAATGACCTGTTAGATTCTCCTGTGATTTAGATGAGGCCAGACAATCCTCTGAAAATTGCTACAGTTTTTCTGTGACTTTACAACTCATGTATCAAACTGGGAATACAGAAGTGAAGAACCTTAATTTTACCCAATGGTCAGTATGTTGCTTACCTCTTTCTTAGGCCCCTTTCTATTCTTTGTTCTGTTTGTATGTAGGTAGAGATTTTAGCAGCCAGATTTCATGACTGTCCTCTGCACTTAGAAGAAAAGCAGAAACATGGACAGATTTTATGCAAATTCTTGGGTTTTATATAAATTCATATTTTTTTTTGGTGTAGGAGAGTGTGCCTGTCCCCTGCAGAAAGTATTGAGAAGGATGTGTAAAGAGAGAATGGCATATACAGACAGTCTGGGGCTGTGTAGTGCCTGCTTCTGTATTGTTCATATTCCACAATTAGATTAGCTGTTCCAGAATTATGGTAAGCTCTATTCTGATCATAGTCACTGAGAATTTGTCACAATGCAATTAGGACTAGGATGTCTTTATGCTAGATATTTTTCTATTTATTGCAAGCTTTTCTTTTCTTTTCCAGCAAGACCTACATTTATACTTACTTAAATGTGAAAGTGTGCAGGGAAGATAATACTTCCCACCAGAGTACAGCAGCAGTGTGTACTTGTGTGTACCGGATGTGCAGGTATACACTCATGTACCTCTGTGCTCCTAAGATGATTTCCATTTATGATATGTGAAAGTGAATACGGTGCTACTTAGTCCTATCTCTTTTTATGTGTTATTGTGTTGGATGGAAGAAAGAATTCCTGTTTATGATGTCTCTTCAGTTATCAGCTGATGCAACACTAGGTAATGAAAATGGCCTTTTGTATCTCAATTGATTTCAATAGACATTAGTTCTATCCAGTAAATATTGCCAGGATTCCTCTGAATCTTGATAGGAAACTGAAATCTGATTCAGTTTTGGTTTTTATCTTTCTCCAATACTTTGGTTTTCGATATCTTTCACAAAACCGGCTGCTCAGATACACATTTTATATGAGTACTTATTTCTCAATTTTATTTATTAGCCAGAAGGAAGTATTAAAATTAACATAACATGAAAGCTGTGTTACTGTAAGAGTGTTCAGACAGACTAGCTGATCTGAGCCATTATATGTAAAAAAACAAAACAAAACAGAAGAAGTAAGCTGCCAAAAAAAAAAGCCTTTTTGCCCTAATCACATTGTGGCAAGAATGAGGAAAAAATGGTTTGTCTCAAAAATTTACAGGAGCTGAAAATAGTAAATTCAAAGTTTGCTCTTTACAGAAATAGGACCACAGAGCTCCATCAACCCCTGGAGCTTTACTTTCAATTAATAGAGCTGTACAGTATCTTCTCTGATGTTATTACATTATGAAATTAACAGTAAATGGAAGCAAAACCTGCTCTTCATTGATTTTTCAGTCTAATTTGAAATCAGAAATTAATTAAAAACGTTTATGTATATGCAGAGAAAGTCAGACACTTTGACACCTCACAAAGAATCACCAGAGAACCTGGCCCTGCCACCAGGTGTGGGCTTTTGTGGCTCTGTCCATCTGGTGAGGAGGTTCACCTTGAACTCAGGCTTCAGGGAAGGCAGCTTAGAAAACTCAGCACAGCATTGGAGCATCCTCTATTTTTCCTTTAAGTGAAGGATCACTCCCTAGAAAGGTCCTCATACTTTTTTAACTTTTCATGGTGCAGCTCAAGTAAGAGTGAAACAATCATTTCTCGGCTATAGTTAGCGATGTGCAAGAAGTTGTCTCAAAAGGTCTCAGGAATTTGATTGATGAAACAATATATGGTCCTGACGTCAATTTATTGAGATTACTTTTTAAAAGCACATGCAAAATTAAGATCAGTCACAAAAAATGCATTTGGATACGGCATTTAAAAATGATATACATAATGTATTGGAAATTAACTTTTACAATCTACAGAAAATTATTCTTGTTGCTGGCTCTCTCAATCTGTGAGAGCTTTGGCAATAAAAATATTAATTACAAGCAAAAGAAGACTGAATGATGGGGTGGGGTGTTTTTTTTTATTAATATTGCCTGTGTGCCAGATAATGACCTCTTAAGATATTAGTGTATGTGATAAGGGAGTTCTTTTACAGTCAAATCCTGCTTGCCCCCCACAGGCAACTTCTGTCTGCAGTTAAGGAATGGGTATATCTTACAAAAAAGGATTTGGCCAGAATTGTTTCATGTGCTATTATTCATAATTCTAATTCTGGTTTCACACTCTGTTTTCTCTCTTTAGGTTAATGGCATTCCTAGTGAATACAATGAAAAAGTTCACAGTGACTTTAATGACGAAGGGTAAGTCTTTTGACAGAATGTACATATAGCTTCATTAAGGATATATTAATTTATACTATGTTTACCAGTTTTTAGTGTTTTGATAAAACACAGTTCAGTTTAACAATTCAAAACTTAAGAAAATGGCTGAAATAATTGGATTTATTTTCTGTTCCTGAAAAGAGGAGGGATCTTGGCAGCAGCCTTTCAGTGAAAGAGGATGCCTCCATTAAGGGGGGGAAAAAAAAAAGAAAAGAAATCTCACAGCAAATAAGTAAACAGGTAAATAACATTTTTTCCTGAAGGAAGAAATGCAACTGGAAATGTTAAAGAACTGTTAGCTTTCCCTGGTAAGTATTTATTTAAGTACAGATAGGCTGTGTGGAGACCTCATAGCAGCCTTACAGTATCTGAAGGGGGCCTATGGGGCTGCTGGATGGGGACTCTTCATCAGGGACTGTAGTGATTGGACAAGGGATAACAGGCTCAAACTTAAACAGGGGAAGTTCAGGTTAGATATAAGGAAGAAATTCTTTACTGTGAGGGTGGTGAGACACTGGAATGGGTTGCCCAAGGAAGCAGTGAATGCTCCATCCCTGGTGGTGCTCAAGGCCAGGTTGGAAAGAGCCTGGGGTGACATGTTTAGTGGGAGGTGTCACAGCCCAAGGCAGGGGGGTAGGAATTTGATGATCTTAAGGTCCTTTCCAACCCTAACTATTCTAAGATTCCATAACACTACCTCAAGTCATGGTATTACACAAAGTGATCTACCTGAGGTCCTTTTCATCCTTGTCATTATCTGATTTAGTGATTGTCAGAACTTACCCACAAAAAGGTTATGGAAAAACATGTTCTTCTGTTAATGAATTTTGTGATTTTAAGAGAGAAATGCACTTCTTTCTCTTTTGTTTTCTTCTATTTGTATTTTAAACATGATGTCAGTAGTTTCCCACCTTTCTTTTTATGATGATTTGTTCTTTAATGGAATATCACAATATGTTTGACATTCTGATAATCCATCAGTGACTGTGCTCAAGATGTCTCCTCCTTGTTGAACACACAGTTGCACTCCGCTGGCAAAAATTGTTTCTATCTCACCTATTACTTCTAATTGCATTTAAAGGGAAAAAATACCAAAATGCCTCATGTTTCATGAGAGAAGTCATATGAAATGCTTATAGTTTTAATCCTCTCACTGACTGTAAAGGAGTAAATGGAGGTATGGTGACTTCAAGGAGAGGCTGGGTTATTGCAACCTGTTTCTCTTCAGAATAAAAATGAGGTGAAGTTTTTCCTACTTATCACCTGAAAATTGGGGCTATTATAAGCTTGATCCTCTTTCCACAAAGAAAGGGTGCGAGAATGATGAAAATGCTCTTTAGGACCAGATCTTGTTTTTCTCCTCCACCACAGCAAACAAGAGGTTTGGTTCAAAACACATACTGTTTTTTCCTAGAGATCAGACACTGTAAGTATTTTTGTATTGTAAAGATCACAATTTATCATGCAATTGTAGTAGCATCTTTGATGTGACTAATTATGATATAAAATAATTATATAATTTAGTTATGATTCTCTTTAGATTGTCTGCTTTTTGCAGTAACCAAAAGAATACCCACATTAACAGAAGTGCTCTACATAGCTCAGTAATAGTGACTTCATCTAAGTGCATTTGAGAGCTCTGCATCTGCTATGGCCATGTTGAATAAAAGTGAAAAATCTAGTTTTGTATGTAAAAGTAGAATACTTTCTGAAGGAAAATAAGTGAGGGGGTGGTTGAATGAATAACCTTCACATAAAGAAACTTGTGCATTATTAATCTAATTCCCCATAAAGTTTGAACAAAAAGCATGTTGAGACATTATTCTGCATTTCCTTGTTACACTGTGTTCGTACTGCCCTCTCCCATTTTATCCAAGATATTCTTCAGCCTAAATAAGATATTCTTCAAACCTCAGGATTTTTATGCTTTCAAAGCTCTCTGTTTCATTTCTAAATATTATAGATTTTGAAGCACAAGAGGCTTTAAGTTTGGTACCTCAAAGGATGTTTACCCTTTTAGGTAACCCCCAAGTTGGCTTTCATATTTGCTTATTACCCAAAATTCTTCACAAGGAGCTTCAGCCTGTTTTACAATTAAAGGCTTTGATCTTATTTACTGTAGCTACATAAAATATTTCTGCATGAATGTTACATTAATTCAGTTTCTGTATTAGGCTAGGAGTTTACCTGGTACTCAGCATCTACATAAATCCTTTCCTAACATAGTTATTAAACCTAACACTTCCATTCTCTTCACTAACCACAGTCAAGGAGAGCTGCTGCTCTGAGCTGCCACATTATGCTCACTGTGAACAAGCTGCAATGCTGGAACCCAAGATTCTAGGGTCAACCATTGCATTATTTCCGTTCCTAGATAATCAAGGCTCTATCTTGTCATAGTTTTTTTACTTTAGGCATACCATGTGCCTGGAACTGTTTGGAAGCTCTGGTCATAGGACACCTCACACTAAACTATATCACCCAAGGCTTCATCCAACCTGGCCTTGAACACTGCCAGGGATGGAGCATTCACAACCACCTCGGCAACCCATTCCAGTGCCTCACCACCCTAACAGTAAAGAATTTCTTCCTTATATCCAGTCTAAACCTCTGCTGTTTAAGCTTCAACCCATTACGCCTTGTCCTGTCACTACAGTCCCTAATGAATAGTCCCTCCCCAGCATCCCTGTAGGCCCCCTTCAGATACTGGTCCTGAGTAACAGAGTATACTTACCAACATCCTTAGGAACAGCTTTGATTCAGTTGTGTTCAATCATAGCAAAAATGTATGAGAAAAGCTTTTCTATGTTTGTCAAAAATGACTCCATACTATATGCCAGTTTTCAATTAATTTTTTTAGTATATTTTCCAAATTTTTGTTAAATTTTGTTTTAATTGCCTGTTCACAAGATAATTGCCCTGAGAAATGCTGACATGTGGTGAAGATAACATGCTTTTACTTCCTTTGCTTAAGAAAATTACTCACTCCATCTTCTTGACTTGTAAGACATGTTGGTTTTTTGAAACTGCATTGACCAATGAGATACATCAGCTAAACTCTGTGTAGCTACAAAATACATGTGGGACACGAGAGTTGTTCTTTCAGTTTGGTAACTAAACTTGAACTTTACCAAAGTTTAATCTTAGTAAAGTTTGTGAACATATTAAGCGCAAAATCTGTACTTAGTATTGCAAGAATAGTATGATTTTGTATAATAATTCTTGTCTATTTTGACTGTATTGAAGATGACCAGGACTACTTTCTCTTAAAGTAGTAAGATTTTTTCTTAGTACTAATTTCAGATAGGACTGAAGCTTTCCAGAAAATTTTACTTTTCAAGTTTTGTTGTTGTTTGCAATGGTGATTCCACTGGCATTACCAGCAAAATCTGTTTTGAGTATATGATATTTTCTTGACATTTCAGGTTTGGAACATATTCACACACACCCTTCTGCCCCTAAAGAAGGAACAAGCTAAGTATTCCATGCAGAATGGAATACTTTAGTATATTTTTGCTTTACTACTTACAATTTTGATTTTTAAATGTAAAAAACCATAATTTAGCACTTTCACTTGTTTGATACAAACAGAAAAGACTTTGTACAAACTATTTCAACCAAAAATTAAAAAAAAATAAAACAAAATAAAACAAAACAAAAACCAACTAATTTGTAGAAAGTACCATATTTATTTTTTTTATCTTGAGAAAATGAGCACATTCATAGAAATGTTTCAGGAAAGCATTGGAAAATTCTTGTTGACTCTATTCGGTTTCAGTGTGATACTGATGAGTTTCAACCACTGAGAACAGGTCTCATTCCTTGTATTTAGTGTCCTGTAGTCTGAGGATTATCAAACTATGAATTTCCCTTCCATTTGTAGCTTCAAAGAATCAAAGACTGTTCCTTTCTGTGTGGAAGTGTTACCATAAAAGCTAGTTGGAGAAACTCTCTAAGACTCAATTTGGAGTTTTAGAAAGCAGGCATTCTTTATTGCAGCCCTCATGCATATTCATAGCTTTTCTGGGAAATAATTATAATATTTACATTCTAATTACACATGTATTTTCTTCCTGAGCAGGGATCTTTGGTGGTTGCCACTAGTCTTCCTCACTGTATTTACTGAATGACCTCAGTGCTTGTGCATGCTTGCAAGGTCGTAGTGCTGAGTTAGCAGTTGGTATGCCCTTGCTTCTGTTCCAGTCTTGCTCCGCGTTGGGTGCCACTCTGCTGTCTTGAAGGCTGGCATCCTTGGTCTTATTTATTGTCTTGTTAGCTGGTATCGGTCCCGTGATGTTCCTTCCCCCATCAGCCAAACATTCCTTTCTTTCTACGCCTAAGTAAGTTAGAACAGTTCGGTCTATTCTTTTATGTTAAAGGCACATACACTGTTAGTTTAAACCTATGATTTAAACCTGCAGAAGGAAGGCAGTGAGCTGAATCCCTCTGCACCTTCCCTTGGTGTCTAGAAACTGGGTCTAGAATAACAATTGTGCATAAATCATGTAGGAAGCAAATTTCAACATGTCCCTTCACCCTTCCGATTATTTCTGGTTGTTCTGGTATAGGTGTTTATGCGCATTCCTCAGGATTGTATTCTCCTGTGAACACTACTTCCATCTCTGCTTTCCCTTGTGTTTCACACTTTGCTATTATTCACCAAAGCATGCAATTCTTCTGCTGGAAGGCCTATTGCCTTTTAACCCAACAGGCAGCTAAACACCACACAGCTGTTTGCTATGAGAGAGGGAACTGGGAAAAAAAGTAAATTGCATGGGTTGAGATAAAGTTTAATAGGATAGTAAAGTAAAGTAGCAATAATAATAACAGGATTAGAATTCACAAAAGGAGTGTTACACACTGCAATTGCTCACCACCTGCTGACCAATGCCCAGCCAGTTCCTGAGAAGCAGCCCCTGACCTGCTTTCCCCCAGTTTATATGCTGAGCATGATGCCATATGATATGGCCCAGTTTGGGTCAGCTGTCTTACTGTGCCCTCTCACAGCTTCTTGTATGCTCCAGCCTCCTTGCTGACAGGACAATAAGAGAAGCTGAAGAGTCTTTGATCACCGCTTAGCAACAACTAAAACATCAGTATATTATCAACATTATTCTCATCCTAAATTAAAAACACAGGACTGTACTTGTTACTGGGAATAAAAATTAACTCCATCCCAGCTAAAATCAGGATACACTACTGAGATTTGAATCTCAAAAGGCAATAGATTTTCAACACTAACAAATTAGTGATCTGGATACAGAATCTTTCCCTCTTTCTCATTTTCACAGGATTTTCTGACATCAGTCCTTTCACTAACTTCATCACTATGTTCTTGTCATGACTTACAGAGTGAATAATTCTAGCCTTAAATAAATCTCACGTTCATCTCCAGGACTGATATTCTTTTCTCTTTTCTTACCAATTAGTTTTGATAACTGCAGCTTTCCACAAAGCATTCCTTCTCATCTCCTATTCTGTAACTTGTAACCAGATTCAATCTTTCAATTTGGAATTCTTCCAGAAGCAGATGACATTGGTCTTCTGTATCATACGATTCTTGCTCACATTGCTGGTCATATTTCTCCTATGAAAACTCTTTTGATTAATTCTTCTCATTAGTCAACTTGGTAAACAAATTACTGCAGCAAGCTTAAAAGCTTTGGTTGAAAGCCAGAACAGAAGCAAAAGATATCTTGTTTGCAAGTCACTATTTTCCCTTGAAAATATCTGCTCTTCTATCAGGTTGCCATTTGAGGCTGCTAGAAGTTTTTATTACTCAGGGTTAATTGCCTCCAGCACAATAATCTCAGATTTCTCCTGAGAATTACTGACAGAACACTTTCCTTCTGAAATAAAATTATATTCCTGTCATGAGAAATGTGACAACTTTTTAACATATCTTTAAAACACAGACTAAATGGCATCGGGGCCCACAGTCCTCTGCCTCCTAGTTCTGTTTTACACCTCTCCTAAGGATACTGTTTTTCTGTTACTAGGTAAATCTTCTCCAGTTTGACACGCTAGTTGAAACTGTGTGATCCACTAGCATGATAAATATAACCAGTTGCTTTCTTGAGAGACTAGTCTTTAGCTCTCATGTATGTGAACAGTATACTGCAGAAAGACTCTGGAGAGGTTTTTAATTCATCTGTTTACACAGTTCTGACAGATTGTCTTTCTGAATACTCACAAAATCAGGAACTATTTTTTGTTATATGTCTGTATTCTGCAGTGCCTTTCTCACAGTATATTAGCTCACTAAAAGCCTCTGGGAAGCAGGCTGCTGAAAATCCACAGTCCTGTGTAACTGCTTGCATATCTTTCCAAATGGTGTGTTTTAAATATATTACTGTAGTATGACAGGTAAGGATATCAGTGTAACTATTTTTTTTTTTGCTTCTGGAAATACCTTTCCTGAAAGGAACACTCTAGAAGTTCATAATTTTGCCAGTTAGTGACTCTTGCATCAGCTGTGATGTAATTCTGGAATTCTGACTTCTGTGCTCATCCATGGAAGGGAAGCATGAGAATATCACAGTCCCAGTGCTGGCAGTGTTTAGACTGATATGTGTTTTGATTGACCGTGGCTTCTGCCAGAGCCCTGTTTTCACAATTCCTGAGCATGGGGACGCCAGGATAGAGTTGTTACTGACATCCCCATCACATTTGCAATTAGTAAGCATGTTTCTTGTGCATTCCAATGATTTAGGAATGGGAAAATGTATTTTGCCTTTGAACAAAAGCCACTGAAGATTTTCTGAAAAATGCTTGATTGGAAGTGTGACAAATTGAAGACATTTGGAATTTTTCCAAAGAGATTTTCAGATGTTGGGCAGATGTTATTGTTTGCTGACCTAAGACTTTGCAGAGTGACAGAAAATAATTTGATGCTCTAACAAAACATTGATTACACACACTAAATATCCCTGGTAAAGTAGTTCTCTTATGGCTTACACTTCCAGGGTTATGGTTGAATGAGCACCCCATGTCATCAAACATACAGAAGATGCCTTTGCCACTCTGAGGGGATGATCCCAGCATTTAAATAATGATTTACTGCTGCTTTTATTAGAACAATTATTGGTTATTTCAGACTTGAAATGGGCAGATTAAGCTCTGTGAACCTCACAGCTGAAACCTCACAACACTAGCAATTTTCAGTGATTAAAGTAATTTACTTTATCTATAAAATGTAAAGATATTTCATAATAGCCATACAGCAAGTACAGGGAGGTGTAGTTTTCCTGGAGATAATCAGACCTCTGGGGATAAAGGGTCCTGGCTGCACCTCATGCATTGCAAGACCCAGAGGGCTTTATTATCTGATGATTACCACACCCCCATTTCCATGTCTTTTTGCTTAATTAATCACAGTAACATTATTGCCCAACTTCAGACAACAAAAATAATGAGAGAGGCTTTAAAAGATTCAAAGACTAGAGGACAAACAAGAGATCCCATAGGAAAGTACCCATGGTGAAACTGAGGTTTACAAATCACCAAGATCTATTAAAAATGATGCTTACATTTTGTAAAGTGCCTTCTTTAATATAAATATAATTATGTTTAAAATATTGTAAATGTGTATATAGAATATAAAACATATACTTGTTTTGATCAGAGGAGATGAGGTTTTATTTTTAGGCCAAAAAGCCCTTTAAAATACCACAATCATAACACTGAAAGTTATAGCCACTTGCTTTTTTATTTGAAAAACTTGTCATATTCTCTGTTATTCCAAGTACAGTTCCATGCACATTCTTTTTTTCTTTTTTCTGCCTTTCTAAATTATCAACCAGTCATCCAGTTTATGGGCACAGATCCAGAGTAAAGCCTTCAGGTATTACCTGCCAGAACTCACTACTTCAGAACACACACCTGCACAAGCACACACCTGCAGGGCTGTGATTTTCTCGGCATTAGAGAGATGTGGTGGGATGACTTCTGTGACTGGAGTGCTGAAATGGAAGGATACAGGCTCTTTAGGAGGTATAAGCAAGGGAGACAAGGACAGGTCTTGCCCTCTATCAACTTCTTTCATCTCTGGGTGGTGTTAAAACTGGCCTGTAATCCCATCAATGGAAGAATGCATAAGGAGGTTCAAAATCTTTGTGTGTGCACTGCAACAATATCTATTTCTTTAAAAGTCTCTCATACATTGTCTTTAAAACTTCTGACCAACGTGTTTGAATTGCCCTTACTAACTTATCATCTTTGAAATAAAAGCCATACTTTGTTAAGGCAGTTGTCAGTAAGTATACCTATGGAGTCTGTGATTCCTCTGTTGACAGTCTCCTAATTTAAAACTCTGTTTTTTGCTGCCAAGGAGCTCAGCAGTCAAAGCAAAAGATAAATAACATAGTAGGTATTTGACACCTAGTTCAAGTTGAGATCACCTTTAGCCTTCCCTGTTCATTATTTGACAGGCTGTAAGGAGAAGATCTTGTGATGTTCTTGGCTCTATAACCTGGTCATGATAACTCTTTCCCAGGCTAATGTATCTGTGACTGTCTTAAACTCTGTAATCAGAAAGGCAAGTTTTTGGTTTTAAGTCAGTTATTGTTTATGCTGGAGAGAAACATGAACCAGGTAAGCTAAAATAAATGTCTAGCCATGAAAATCTGCAAGTGGTCCATCAGATCCACTAACATCTATATGCACTGTGTTCCATTTTGAAATTTTATCTCAAATCCTGATTTTGATTGGCTTCTAGAATGAAAGATCGATGACAAAATGAACAAACTCAGAAGAATACTGCACATCTGTTTGAACTAATAAATGTTAATCTTGCAGAGAAAAGAAAATACTCTAAATTGCATACAAATAAGGTTTTCAGAAGCTCTCCTGTGCTGTAGAAAGCACAGAAAGGTTTGTAAGTTACTCACATTAGGAAATAAGTGAATTCCAGTGAATAATACTGGAATAGAAAAACAACAACAACAAAAAAAAGAACACCAACAAAAAGCGAACAGAAACAAAAATAATCAAACCAACTCAACAAAAAAAAAAAAAAGGAGAAGTTAAGGTTAGTTTTGAATAATACATGTACTAGTACTTTCAACACCAAGTTCTTACACCATCCCTGTCTCAGCAGATTTCACATGACTAGTTTCTGATTTATACTTTCTAATGGCATTAATGTTTTTATTTTGAAATTTGCTATCATTCAACCTAAAAACACAAAAATTTTATTTCTATTCTTTATTTTATATTATTTCTGCAAGAAATGTGTTCACTGTGAAATGTGACTTTCAAAATTTAAATATTTATGTGAATTTTCATTGTGGAACATACCGCTCTAAGTCTGCAGTTTTTCCATAGGAAAAAGTACATAATTTTGCCCCAAACAGCATTTTTGCATGAAAACAATTCCAATTAAATCTTTTTAAGCACCCTGATTTACGGGTTACGATCTACAGTTAATTTTCCAAGAGATAGCTGATTTATGAATCCTGCCATGTACAGTTGATTCAGACACAAACTGTGTGGACATTCTTGTGTTCTTCCCTCCACAGATGTCATTATGTCTTAAAACTTTTTTCATAAAGCTCAAAGCACGGCTGGTACAAATCCTTTTCCATTTTAGGGTCTTTCAGGGACAAGATGTACTGAAGTATCTGGAAAAGATCTGGGGTCCTAGAGAGAAGTTCTACAACATTTTCTGTTTTCAGGCAGGAAAAGTGTTGATTGTACATTGTCAGCCAGTGTAATGGTCTGATAATGACATAATACATTTGAAAAATTCAATAGATTTTTTCTCCAATGATTGCTGAGCTGAAGTTGAAAATACTAGGCTTATTCTAAAACTCCACCTGTACGGCCTCAAATTGCTTGATTATTTAGCTCCAAACTGCTCATTTGAAACCACAGTTGAACATGTCCCACAGCTAAAGGTCCTATAGTCTTTCCCAGGGACTAGACATTGCTTTTGGAATTTATTCTTGAAAGGAAAATGACCCACCCTGACAGTTGGCTACATTCAGAAATAGATTCAGGATGGTTTTGGGAATATAGATTTTCCAGCAAACACAACAAAGTGGGTCAGAAGCCAGAAATCTGGTAAGTCCCCTGTGCTATCTACCTACTTGTGTATGTAGTTGGGAGAGAGTTATGGCTTAGTCAAGGGGTGATAATAATAACCAAGTTAATTTAGGGAGCAAGACATGGTTTCAGAAGTGGGAAAATCTGTGGAATTTGGACAACAATGGGAAGAGAGCATTTTTGCCCATATTTCGACCAAAGTGGAACCTTTGTGAATTAAACTCTTTCAGAAATTTTAGAACCCAAGAGCCCTGACACCACTTCCTCCCCCCTTTTTTTTCTCTGAATATAACTGATAAACACAAATGTTCACTTTCAATTTGATAATTTAAAACCTAGTATCAGAAAACAGAGATGAGAAATGTGTGCAAATTCATACAATCACTGTTGCTGCATCCTTTTACAAAAGAGAGAACCATGAAATTGTAACACAAATTGTCCATAATTATACTTTTAGATGGTTATTTCAATACCTGTCTTTTTCACACTACATGCACAAAGTTAGTATACTTCAGATATGCTAATAAAAACAAAATGTCTATGATTTCTGGCAAAATAAAAGCTCCAGTAGTTTGCGGTGTGTACTATATATAACTCTCAGGCAATGTCATGGTGCCTACTGAGATGAGCTTGGATAAAGCTTCTGCAGTATAAAGATTAAGGCTATTTTATATTCTTTCATTTTTATTTTAATGCTCCTTGCATTTGAATTACTGTATTACTAATTTTAGCTGATACATTAATACATGTGTCTCAGCTATTTATACATACAATATGAAACCCAAGTAAAATACCAAACACTGTGTATGATTCTGTAACTTGGTAACATATAATGTCTTTTCTATGTAATAAGTTTGCTCACAGGGATCATAGAACCATAGAACAGCTAGGGCTGGAAAGGACCTTAAGATCATCTAGTTCCAACCCCCCTGCCATGGGGAGGGACATCTCACACTACACCGTGTCACCCAAGTCATTCTCCAACCTGGCCTTGAACACTGCCAGGGATGGAGCATTCACAACCTCCCTGGGCAACCCGTTCCAGTGCCTCACCACCCTCACAGTAAAGAATTTCTTCCTTATATCCAATCTAAACTTCCCCTGTTTAAGTTTTAACTCATTACTCCTTGTACTGTCACTATAGTCCCTAATGCATAGCCCCTCTCCAGCATCCCTGTAGCCCCCCTTCAGATACTGGAAGGCTGCTATGAGGTCTCCACGCAGCCTTCTCTTCTCCAGGCTGAACAGCCCCAACTTTCTCAGCCTGTCTTCATACAGGAGGTGCTCCAGTCCCTGATCATCCTCATGGCCTCCTCTGGACTTGTTCCAACAGTTCCATGTCCTTTTTATGTTGAGGACACCAGAACTGCACACAATACTCCAAGTGAGGTCTCACGAGAGCAGAGTAGAGAGGCAGGATCACCTGCTTTGACCTGCTGGTCATGCTCCTTTTGATGCAGCTCAGAATACGGTTGCTTTCTGGCCTGTGAGCACACACTGCAGCCGGCTCATGTTCATTTTCTCATTGACCAACACCCCCAAGTCCTTCTCCACAGGGCTGCTCTGAATCTCTTCTCTGCCCAACCTGTAGCTGTGCATGAGATTACTCTGACCCAGGTGTAGGACCTTGCACTTGTCATGGTTAAACTTCATGAGGTTGGCATCAGCCCACCTCACAAGTGTGTCAAGGTCTCTGTGGATGGCATTCCTTCCTTCCATTGTATCAACAGAACCACACAGCTTGGTGTCATCGGCAAACTTGCTGAGGGCACACTCCATCCCACTGTCCATGTCACTGACAAAGATGTTGAACAAGACCGGTCCCAACACCGATCCCTGAGGGACACAACTCATTACTACTTTCCAGCTGGACATTGCGCCATTGATGACAACTGTTTGCGTGCAGCCATCCAGCCAGTTCTTTACCCACCGAGTGGTCCACCTATCAAATTGATGTCTCTCCAATTTAGAGACAAAGACATCGTGTGGGACAGTGGTGAATGCTTTGTACAACTCCAGGTAGATGACATCAGATGCTCTACCCCCATCTATCAGTTCCATGGCCCCATCATAAAAGGCCACCAGACTGGTCAGGCAGGATTTCCCCTAGTGAAGCCCTGCTGGCTGTCACCAAGCACCTTGTTGTTTTTCATGTGCCCTATCATGCCTTCCAGGAGAATCTGCTCCAAGATTTTGCCAGGCACAGAGGTGAGACTGACTGGTCTGTAATTCCCCAGGTCATCTTTTTTCCCCTTCTTGAAAATGGGGGTTATATTTCCCTTTTTCCAGTCATTGTGAACTTCACCTGATTGCCATGATCTTTCAAATGTGATGGACAGTGGCTTAGCACCTTTATTTGCCAGTTCCTTCAGGACCTGTGGATGGATTTCATCAGGTCCAATGGACTGATGGTATTTGTAAATCAATGGGATTTGTAAAGTATTTAACTTCAGAACTGACCTTAGACATATCTTTACAGAATATCCTTAATTAAAGGTGGTGGTTAATGCAAGTCTAAAATTCTCCTTTTAATTTCAGATTTTGTCACTTAAATCCAAAATGACTTCTGCCTCTTATACAGGCCTGCTACTTTCAATAGCATTACTGAGTAAACAGTTTCAACTCTCTATATTAATGGTGATATAATCTGACTCTCAGTAAATGAGAAATTAATTTTCATAAATATTTGCAGATGGCAAGGATGTGAGGATTTCTGCCTGTTTTACTAGCTATTTTCAAGGTATTCCATCATCAACATGGAACATGGCTGGGACAAGTAATGGATTGCAGAATTCAGGATAGTAGATTGATTCTGAGCCTTGTCCTGGGTTTAGCAGTAGCAGTCATTTTTCTCCTTCTTAGTAGCTGGTGCAGTGCTCTGTTTTTGACTTTCAGCCTGGGAACAGTGCTGATAACACTGATGTTTTTAGCTGTTGCTCAGTAATGTTTATTCTGACCAAGGACTTTTTGTGTCTCATGCACTGCCAGGGAGGAGGGGATGCCGGGAGAAAGCAGAGACAGGACACCTGACCCAAACTGACCAAAGAGGTATTCCTTACCACAGCATATTATGGTCAGTATGTAAACTAGGGGCAGTTACCTGTAAGGGCTAAATCACTACTCGATTCGGGCTGGGTATCAGTTGGTGGTTGATGAGCAGTTGTATTCTCTTCCCTTGTTATTTCTCTTATCATTACTATTATTGGTGGTAGCAGCAGTGGTTTGTGCTATACTTTAGTCACTGGACTGTTCTTATCTGAACCCATGGTTGTTACATTCTTTTTCTTCTCCTCCCCATCCTCCCAGGAGCTGGTGGATGATGAATGGGGGAGGGGGGAAGTGAGTGAGCAGCTGTGTGGTTTCGAGTTACTGGCTGGGCTTAAACCAGGACAGGCTGCTCTTGTACTCGCCATAGACCTGAGAAGTTCAGATTTAAGCTTTCAGTTTTGAGCTAATTTATAATTGACCCTCCAGCACATATAACTTACTTTCAGCACAATATACCTATATTCTCTCTTTAGTTTTATTCTTCTGAAAGTACTTTATTACATATTTTCTTCCTAATCAGGCACTCATTTAGTATATTTCATCTGTGTGTCTCAAATCTCCACCTTCCTCAAATTAATCACAGATCAGATTAATTGTACTTGGTAACCTGACACTCTTTATCTTAATTATCTTACCATTAAACTTAGTGATCTGAGAGAAGGTTTACCACCAGGTTTTAAACCTTTTTTGATAGTGCAGAATAATTCAGTCATCAAGGCTATCGTTACACTTTTTTCTCAGTCTGTTCAACTCTTAGAGGAATATCTTTTATATCCAAGGCCTGATGACCTTGGGTAAAGGATAAAAGGGATGGAGATAGTGAGTAAAACTGAGTTTTTTTACTGTCTTGATGTGCAACTGAGTTACTTTCCTCTTGCTATGTAAGTAATTTGTGCTATTTGGCTATATGTCTACTACTATTTACTTGTGTTTTCATATAGATATTTTTAATGGTTTAAAGGAAGAGATCAATGAGTGATTATAATATTGAGGATTGGTTAGTCTGGAAGGTTTCCCACAGGCTTTTTAAGCATTACAGCTATCTCATAATAAACAGAAGTGGAAGTCCTGTTTAGATTCTCATACATAGCAGAAAAAGTCCTTGTTCTACATATAGCTCTGGATTTTTTCTTGCTAATGCATTCTGGAAAGCAAGGAGAAGATCTAAAGAGGCTTGGGTAAAATTTATGCTGTAGGAATAGATTCTTCTGCAGCCTAGAAGAGAGAGGGAGAGAGAAGTTGCTACCAGCAGGGCAATATTTTCTGGCCACCCAAATTAGTATCTCATTCTGTAAAAGAAAGAGAATGGAAAGGACTTTTCTTCTTCTTATCAGTTAGAGCTATATATACAAGTTTAAGTTCTACTCAGTCTTAGAGATAAAACTGTGATCATGCTCTGCTCTTTTCATTGCAAGTTATTTTAGCAGCCCTGCTCATATTATAGAAGAATCAAGAAACACATTTTTTGTAATAAGTACAAAAGAGTTCACTTAATAGATGTGTTAGTTGCTGTAGTGGTGAAACTGGAGCGTTAGGTCCTTGGAATCATGATATAAGTATTTCCTTTCCCTAGCATGTCTGGGCTTGGGTGAGATTTCTGAACAGGTCTGTGTTTTTCAGGCAAAGCTACAATAGGCAAGAAAAATAAAAAAGGCATTCACAAAGCTCTGGACAATCCAACAGTGCAATAGGGAAGGCAGTTTGACAGGCAAGGCATTCTTTGGTAAAAGCATAGAATGCTGAACTGCAATAGTTAGATAGGTCTCTGTGGGCTGTGAAGAACACATAAAGACTGTCAACTTCTCTTATAGATCTTTACATAGATCCTATTACAATTCACACTAAAGTGATCCTCTACCTGTCTTTACTGGGAGCTCCAATTAAGGTAAGGATTTATTCAAGACTCGTACTGACCTGGGGCTTGCACAGTGCAAATCTGAGAGGAACATGGTGGTTTTCCCTTTTATCTCAAGAGCACTCCCTGTGCAGAGAGTTTGCTCTAGCAGATAATCTGAAAAAGGGTATTCTATTTGGGAATTCTCCCATTTACTGCTTTATAACTTGTTACACTTCACATAATTATAGCAAGAGGGAAATGAACTTATTTCTTTCATCTCCTAATGGCTATCCAGATAAGTGTCCTCAGAACCTGAAAAGGTATTTGAACAAGGATATTCTGCATGTCAGATGAATATTCCAAATGCTAATCTATCAGGAGGATGTGTTCTTTGTTAGCTCCTAAGAATAATTTATCCAGCTTTCCTTTCTGTATGCTGATAAGCCCACTTTCAGGCTGTGAATTTAATGAGATGTCAAAGAATGGAAAAATAACTACTTGAGCTTGTATTTATCTTTAAGTAATCTTGTGAGTGTGTTTATGTCTCATGTTTACCTTAAACATGTCTCTCTTTCTTATGCATTGCTTGTTTATGATTGTTCCATAATTTTCCTGTGGAACTGTTGAGCTTTGCAAGAAATTCCATACAACAATCTAAACTGTAGGTCCACTATTTATGAATTTGAATAAGACTGTCTACTTTGCACTTCTGCCTGAATCACTCTTGTCATTGCTGTCTGTAAATGTTTCACATCCCTTGTCACTCATTTGTAAAGATACACGTGTGCAAAATTGATATACTTGCATTGGTGTCCCAATGACTACTCCTAGATTGTGTTTATTTGCAAATTGGATAATCAGTAAATCTCAGAGAGCCAACAGACTATACCTGATTGAGCTACACAAGAACAATTTACTGTGGATAGCGCCTCAGTTTGTAGGATGCATAAAATAGCAGTGCTGCCTCTGTGAATCAAAGCACAGATAGAAGTAGGTGTTTATATCGAAGCTGCTAGCATAATTTTCTGAGCTAAAAAAAAAATGACATGTGTAACTCTGGTCATCCATTTGTAGGAGCAAAAAAGGCCCAGAGTCTATCCTCAATTAGATATCATCAAGGCTTTAGAAGCATTAGGGAATATATATTACATAGGTGGATGCTTACTAGTAATGCAACACCGTTTTATTAATAATAGAATAGTAACAGAAGAGTAACATTACAGTATAAACAAATACAGAGCATACCAGGAGAGATGGATAAACAAAACAGAATTGTGATAAAAGGAATTTATTTCTCCCAATGAATATTCAACTAAAATGTAGAGTTTGCAGTTTTGGCTTATTTCTGTTGGTTAAATGCAGATTTATTTAACTATTCTTACAATGTTTTAGTATTCACATTCTAATTTTGACATTACTAGATTAAAGAATTAAGAGAGAACTTTGCAATTTGCACTTAATGACATTTGGGCTTATTAAAAATAAGTAGAGCGCCATATCAATAAAGAATAGACATTAAGATTATGAAGAAAATCATTTGTCAAAATTCTTGCCTATAAGCAGGCTGTGTTTGGAGATTTTATTGGCCATATTATCTTGGTTATTCAGGGAAAGACATATGAGCTGCTCAAGGTAAATAGCTTGAAAGCATTTCCACCTGCAACTAAATCTGTTTATGTGTAGGTGTAGTTGGCACCTGCCTTGGGCTTTCTGGATTTGTTGCAGAGCCTGAGGCAGTGCTTTACATTGCACAATGTTACCGAACCAACTTATTAGTTACTACTGCAAGAACATTAAGGTAAACAAGTACTAGTGAGGTAATTTTAATAAGGTAGCTACCTGTACCATGAATTTACTGAATACCAAGTTGTTCAGCTAGGTTGAAACACTTGAGCATTCTTACACATTTTTTCATTCCTGGGAATAAAAATTTGGGAAAAATAAGAAATTGCAGAATTCAAATACATAAAGCCTATTAAATACCAGGTGACTGATCCTGGCAGCAAGTGATCGTTGGACTGAATTTTGTACATACATGTGGGCACCTATGAATATGCGGAGGCCTGCTGGGGCATTGAGGGATGCCATTACATAGCTATGGAGAGATTGTCAAACATTAGATTTCACAGACTCCATTTTATGCTGGAGTTACTGGTCACAACAAACTTCCTTACCCTGCTTTGTAAATATGGTTTGAGACTACTATGACACTGGGAATTGTTATTGAAAGTCCATGTCTGCTTTGCCAGGAGGTAGTATACCAAAGACAAATTATCATGAAACCCATATTTTGGGTTTCTACCAGACTTCTAGTGGTAATTCAAACGAACAAGAAGATGTAGTTTATGCCCTACATCTGGTTATGAGTGTTAATGGTACCACTGAACTAAAAGAACATCTCTCATAACCAGAATTAATCTTTAAAGTTTATCCTTTCATAATGGTTAAATTCATGTAACAAAAATCCTCAAAGTCTATAGAAAGATATAGCCAAAAGGAAAATTTATCTTCTTCTCCTCCATATGATGTGACTGTCAGTCTGTTGAGGCACTAATCTGAAAGAGCTTACAGCATGTCTGCATCAATTCTTCTTGACCCTGATTTTTTTTCCTAAGAGAATAAATATATACACTATGTATCTACATACTTAAATAAATACACACTAACTACCCTAGCATGATGACTAATATCAGAAAGATGATTCATAAGAATAGCTATGCAACTAAGAACAAATATATATTTCAGAGAGCCATAGAAGGACCCTTCTAGATAAAGGTGTGGACTCTTAGAAAACCTGATAGGGATATTGAGATTCTGAAGTCATCTAAGAGACTCTTCTGAAGTCCTATAAAGTCTCATAGTAAGTGCAAAAGTAGTAAACCCTTCTAGTAGAAAATAGCAGCAGAAATGCAGAAATTTCAAGAGTGGGTATTGCAGAAGTATTACAAATCTTACTAAAGAAAAGTAATTTTTAATATCCCCATTAAGGTTATATTTTAAAGAGAAAAATAAAAAAAAAGAAAAACAGAGGCTATTAAAAGAGATGGAAATAGGTGCATATATTGAGGGGCTCATTTTTTACCCTCATTTCGTTCCTTGAGTCATTTTTTAAAGCTATCCTTTATCATGATGACAATAATGATAATAAAATATTAAAATTCTGAGATTATACCCTTGCTTAGGCCCATGATTTTCACGCTCACTTATTTGTTTTCTAGAACAGCCTTCCTGTCTCTCTTTTAAATGTTCTGGGGAAACTTCCACTTTCATGGTGTGACAATAAGAAATGAAATTAAATCCTTTTCTAAGCCTACAGTTCCTAAGCATTATGACAAAGCATCTGCTAATAAAGTGTTAGAGCTTATTGGAAGTTCTAAAAAAAATGCCACCTGCTACAATTCCTGCAGCTGAAAGTTATATTCAATCAGAGGTAAATTCTGACATGCTCAGACTAGTGCACAGAAATACATTTCTGGAATTAAAGTTTACCTAAACTATGCAAAATATCTTTTGCATGTACTTAATTTTGAAGGTCTAACCTCAGATTTTAAATATGAGAGTGATACTAGAAAGGAAGCTGATCCACATGTGCAAGTCCACTCTTAAAGTACTCTGTGGTTCAAGAAACTGCTTCCTTTTCACTTGAATGCTTAGGAACAGTCTTTAAATAAGCAAACTAAAGTAACTAAAGAAGAACTTTATACTTTGCATCCGACTCCTCAGTGAATCTATGTTCCTCATTTGTAACAGGTAGAATTAATGCTTAAAAGCAGCATGGTTGCTAAAATCCACCTCCACTAAAAGTATTAACGCTTTCAAGTAAGAGCAATGATAAAAAGTGTCACCGTGTCATCATAAATAAAATCAGGTCACAGGTGTTAATTTGCTTGTATTTAAGTAAAATTTGTCAATAGAGCTTTTAGATGCTTTTGAAAAGACCAACATAGTTAGTTTAATTTGTCAATAGAAACTAGAAATAAATTAGCTGTGCAGCTAATTTACTGAAAGAGAGAGACTTATCTATTATTTCTTTTTAATAAACTTTGACCACACTCAGTCTAGGGAGCTCCATACAAAAGATATACAGGACTGGAAAAAAATAACTGATTAAATTTTAACCAGCTGCTGGGCAGATAGTTTGCCTGAGGCATTTTTGTCAGTTTCAAAGGGTCCTTTTATTAATTTTGCATTTTGTATTTTGTTAGTGGAAAGAGCTAGCTCTGTTGGGACTGCCAAAAGCTATAGGCAGCGAATCTTACAGCAGCAAAGAGGAAGCTGTAGAGCATGCCAAGTAGATTTAGCACGCTGAGCACTCTAAATTACGTTTGTTTTATCAGTCCTAAAAATATATTAACTTCAGGTGTAAGTTCTTTGAATAAAGCCTTAAAGCTAGTACATCCAGTTCCTCCTCTGTTTACATAAGGCTTTTACTTTGTCTATAAAAATAAACCACTGCACTCTTTGCCAAATATCTACCAATGTAATTTAAATCTTTTCTTCTTATGATTGTTGGCACGTTTTTTTGTTGGTCTGTTTTCTTACACTGATTTTATGTTCTTACTGAAAAGGTATTGGAAATATATCTAGATCCTCCCCACTTTCCACGACATTTAGGTGTAGCTTTTATGGATGAAATTATTGATGCCTAAGTGGAAGCAGTATTTAAATAAATACATTATGCTTTCATTTAAATGGAGCCCAACATCCATACACTCATGTGGAAAATGCTGCTTGTAGCATATGGCTCAGACAATTTGTGAGCAGAAGTTAGAACTCAGGGGTTAAATGGAAAACACAAGCCTCTCTTGTGATGCTGGGAATTTCACAAGTTCCACTCAGGCAGCTTCAAACAGCATTAAACACAAAGGAAAAAAAGTATACCCTCAGGCTAGAATTTGCAGAAGACTTACCTGCAGTAGGATGGAGTTAAAATTAAGCCTGAAGACAAAGCATTTGGGCTTACATTTAGAAAATTGAATGGTAAAGTACATATTTTTGGAATGCATATCATACTCCTTTTCCAGTTTCATTGCATCTTAAGATAGCTTTTTTTTTCCCCCAGCAAGTTTCTTTATCCCAAATCAATATACGATAGTGTTACTACTGCATTATTTAATGTCTTCAACAACTATTTTTGTGTGCAATCCTGTGTTGGCTAACCTCATTGGTATCACTTATACATAAAGGAACGTGTTCTTGCTGCCACTGAAGTTAACCGTAAACCTGATAATAGCAAAATTGACTTCATGGGAGAAAACTTGGCTCAAGGTAATTAAAAAAAATCGATTATACCCATGTCTTTTTCTACTTGATGTTTAGTCAGGTTTTGTGTAGCATTTTAAGAAAATTGTGGTTTATGCCCTGGATTACCTCCTAACCTTATCTACCACATGTAAGTACAATAAAATAATAATCAGAGAATCTTTAAATTATACCAGTTCTTCAGTCTGTAGTTAAATGAAGTTCTACTCAGAAAAGTACCAAGTGGGGGGGGGGGGGGGGGGGGGAAAGAAAGAGGTTACTTGCTGGGACAACTGAGACTGTCAAATCAACCACACAGTGTGAAAACACTGAAATTCATAACCTTCCAAGATTCAGTTTGAATGTCCAGCTGTGGTTTGGCAAGCTTATATATAGATGCTTAGTTTATGAGATATAATACTTCTGTGACGTTCTAAGCTCTTGCTCAAGTATTTCAAGGAACTGGGGGCAGATAACTGAGCATTTACACTGTGTTCATAATGCGGAGTGATACTAGAGTCTGCAGTGTGGGCTGGAGGCACCAAGGTGAGTTTGGATTCTGGAAGCTGCATTAATGGAGAACCCAGTTCCTCCTACTCCTTAATAACTGGTTTCTCTATTATGTAGATAATAGTGAAGTCCCCTATAAAATTGGTGGTGGAGTGACTACTAGCCATGCCAATACACTCTGTAATCAGATTAAGTTCTTTGATGTTATCATAATTCCGTACCTTAACAGATATTTTTATCAATGAGATAATCTGAAAAAACAGAAATCAGTTCTTTTTTTCATAACTACATGTGCTCCGTATTGCTTACAAGTGACAGTCGTTCATGAGAAGAGCCAATTCTGTAGTCAATGTGGAGCCCTGGAAATGCCAAGGAATACAGTATGCTAGAATTTGAGTCAGCAGATTTATATACTGTGCTTAACGTTATGTTTTAGCTTCGGATTCAGTATCATAGTTTCTGCCATAGTGTAAACGCAATGGACCCTTTCAGTTCTATTGAAGTGGTACCATTTAAAATCATGAGGGGATCATTCCCAATTTGTAGCTGAGAAAGTAGGTTAGTAGCATTCAAAGCTGTGACAATGTTGGAAAGCAAGTTACTATTTCCTTTCTTGTGTTTCCTGTCCTTCCTCTGTCTTGACTGCAGAGACATAGATGTTTGATACTAGAAAAGGTTTTGCCATTTCAATTAACTGGAATTATTTCTTTCTATGTTGATTAATTCTTTAAGAGAAGCATTATATTTTGGAGCAATATTAATAGAATCATACACTGGTTTGTGTTGGAAAGGACCTTAAGAGTTTTTTCATCCCTGGCAGTGTTCAAGGCCAGGTTGGATGAAGCCTTGGGTGATATGGTTTAGTGTGAGGTGTCCCTGCCCATGGCAGGGGGGTTGGAACTAGATGATCTTAAGGTCCTTTCCAACCCTAACCTATGATTCTATGATTCTAGTAACAAACCCTCTGCCATGGGCAGGAACAGCACACACTAGACCATGTTGCCAAGGTTCTGTTCAGCCTGGCCTTGAACACCACCAGGGATGCAGCATTTACCACTTCTTTGGGCAACTTGATCCAGTGCCTCACTACTCTCACAGTAAAGAACTTCTTCCTTATATCTAACCTGAACTTCTCCTGTTTAAGTTTCAACCTATTACCTCGTCCTGTCACTACTGTCCCTGATGAAGAGTCCCTCTCTGGCATCCATTTAGGCCCCCTTCAGATACTGGAAGGCTGCTATGAGGTCTCCACACAGCCTTCTCTTCTTGAGGCTGAACAGCCCCAATTTTCTCAGCCTGTCTTCATATAGAGGTGCTCCAGCCCCTTGATCATCCTCATGGCTCTTGTTATGCTATGGTTCTAAAAATTATTCCACAAATTTTCTGATGGATGCCAGGTCATGGGCAAACTAATGTCAATTAAAATTAATCCAAGTAGCCAGTTTAATAAAATTAGAGCCAATAGTAGTGAAAGCGATTGGTGAGTTTGGACCTCTCATTTTGTATCTCAGTTTACATGAGGCTGATGTATAATGTATTGTATGGCAACAACAGGACATACATTCAAGCATTCTCATAAAAGTGATGTTGCTACTCAGCCATACTCCCTACCTCTGAAAGTACCTGAAAGGATCCTGGACCATATTGCCAGTACTTTCCACTCTGCATTGCTTTGAGCTGCCCTATTATTTCTCACTGACTGTCATAGCTGTCACTGAATCTGGCACTTATATTGAAAAGGACCTAAGTTACCCTGCATGAGAAAATACTTCACAAACAGAAAAAGTGAGAAACGATTTTAAAAATGAAAAAGAAGACTAACACAAAACTCTCCCACTCGTGGCCCATGTATTCCTTGCCTTAGAAATGCTTCTAAATTTGCCTACCCTTCAAGACATTAATTGGCTGCAGCAGAGTTCTTTTGTTTTGTTCTCATGAAAAGATGAGATGTATTGTCTTACTGCTGTGAAGTCAGATCTTGGCATGATTCTTTCAATTTACTGCTATGTCGGGTTATTAGTAAGGATTTTTTCCTCCCTTAAGTTTCCTTTCATGTAAAGTGACATGCAGGTACACAAGCATTCAAGACTCTTAACGTTTCTCTGTGATGTCCCATTTAAATTACGGAAAATCACTCTGATGATTAAGGGAAGGGAACACAAAAGCAGCGTGAGCTTACCAAAATTAATTCTTCTTCAGGTTTCAGTGAATACCTGCTGAAAAGTTCTTAGTGTTTTATCTGACTCTACATACAGAATAACATGTTTCATTGATATTTTATCACAGAAGAATTGTATGCCTCCTATTGTGCCTCAAGAATAAGCAGACTGCTGGTTATGCTTACTTTTTTCACCCCACTTTTGAACGTTAGTCATGCTGTAACACTATGAATGTTCTCACTGCACCACTGTGATAATGAAACAAGGTAGTTTTATGGTTTTGGTTACATCATCTTACATGTGTTAGCTGATGTGAAGGAACCCAAAGTTTCGAGTGAGACAAAAGCTAAGATTTTACTATTTTTGCATTATTCCCCTCAGTATGGCCAATGCATAGGATTATGCAATAGCCAGACGACATATGGTGTTCATATTGTCCTTTAGTAGAACACTGCAATCATAGAATCATAGAATCAGAATAGTTAGGGTTGGAAAGGACCTTAAGATCATCAGATTCCTGATGAAGGTCCTGAACATACCGCATTATGTCAAATAGCCTCTTTGTTGTCACACAACAGATGTGGGCTTCTAAAAGACTAACAAAGTACAGCATGATTTTTCAGTGCTAAAGCAACATTCTGAAGTGTTCCGCAAGTTGTAATATCCATATATTTCATGCTGATGATTAAATAATGTTAAATTGAAAGCTCGAGGTTAAACTTTTAGAAAAGAAATAATTACCTTACACACACTAGGCAAATCATTCTCTCCCTAATCCTGACTACTGGATTTACTTTGAACTAGGGATAGACAATTCATTATGGAAAATTTTGAACCAGCTAGCAATTTGTGGGTTTGAAAGTATCTCTAAAGCAGCCTGATAACTGAGATCATCAGAAGTAAGTAAGAGACATTGATTTCTCTATGATAGGCTGCAGAACATAAGGAATATTCACAGCTCTCTGCTTTAGGAGGTAGAAAGGCTCAATCTGAAAATTTCGATAAACACTTGTGGGAGGATGGTAACTGAACATCTTTGACCCCTATTTTTTTCAGATCTACAGTGTTTGATTTAGTGGAAAGATTTTCTGTCATGTAACAGTAAAACCATAAAAACTGTGGGGTTAATTTTAGTGGCACCTAGCAAAGCATGAGTGCTACTTACAGGTATGTTTTATTTCCCCTCTTCTTTATGTCTAATACAGGATCAGGCCCTGGGTTTAGTACCATAAGTTGCAGTACTGCTGCTCTTAAGTACAGATGACTAGTTTGTTTTTATATAAATACAGTTAGAATTCCAATGAACAATACAAAATTCCTGACTTAAATGCATTTAACATATACCATAAAGATTAAAAAGTGATGTCTGTAGTTACATTCTGTAGGTAGGCACAGGATGAGTTTCTTATAATTCTCACCCTTTAAGTTACAGTCAATCTACCTTTTCAATATTTAGAGGTTTTGTATAAATTTTGATAACTGGCATCTATGACACGGCTTTCAGGCAATTGCTTCAAATTCACTTCTGCTTCACAAAGTAATTATAACCACTCAGCCAAGTTCTAGACTTGTTTATAGTCTGTCTATTCCTCATGAATTAAATGGATCTTTTATTATAAATGTTGTGTAGGTATGTTTATAACAGAAGACACAGCATCTTCATGGGAAACCTAGTAACCATTCTTTAATAAGTAATAAGAGATGAAAATTTGTCAGGGAGTGATTATAATAAAACTTTCAAGATAAAGGTTCAGAGCACAACACTGAAGACTTTGTCTTTCTTACAGTTCTGAGACAAGGGGGGTTTGTTTGTTTGTTTGTTTTTTCTTTTTTAAGTAAGAATCTGTGGTAAAGTGGAAAATACTGGAAAGTAGCTTGTAGTCACATTGTCTCTTGGTGTAATTATTACCCTTTCTTTCATTTCCTCAGCTGTATATTAAGGAATTTGTGTTAAACCCCTCCCCCAAATTATAATAAAACCACAAGAGCAGCTATTACAATGCATTGTTACATGTCCTTTAAAACAGAAATTGCCTCTTAAATTGCTACATTGGTGTGTCAGTGGTCATACCACTGACAACAGTTGTAATGCAGACGGAAAAATTGTGTTAAGAACTGGAGAAGTATAAAAATCTTTAGTTTGTGGACTATGTAGTATCCTGTTAGCACCAGAGATTTGCTTTGCTTAAATGTCAAGAATAAAATCAGTGTGAAGACTAGGAAAGGTTAAAAAGGCAGTGTGAATCCAGATGCATGAAGTGTCTGCAGTGGAAGAAATAATAGGAAAAGAAGGCCAAAACTTCGGAAAACAAAAAGGCTAAGGCTAAGTGAAAAAAAAAAACCCAAGATGTAAAAAATATGTTATAACAGTGGAATATGTACCTTAGAAATAAAATAAAATATATATCAATTAGCAAATTATCCTGACATTGCACTTGAGCATTTGGGGCCCAGTCAGTATGGAATTAAAGAATGATAGCATTTAATTAGTATCAGTCAAGATGGTACAATATGTATAATTGCTAATATAAACAATATCATCGAATCATAGAATAGTTAAGGTTGGAAAGGACCTTAAGATCATCTAGTTCCAACCCCTCTGCCATGGGCAGGAACAGCACACACTAGACCATGTTGCCCAAAGCTCTCTCCAACCTGGCCTTGAACACTGCAAGGAATGGAGGATTTACCACTTCTTCGAACGACCTGTTCCAGTGCCTCACCACCCTCACAGAAAATAATTTCTTCCTTGTACCTAACCTGAACTTCCCTTGTTTAAGTTTTGACCTATTATCCCTTATCCTGTCACTACAGTTCCAGATGAAGAATCCCTCTCCAGCATCCTTGTGGGTCCCCTTCAGATACTGGAAGGCTGCTATGAGGTCTCCACGCAGCCTTCTCTTCTCCAGGCTGAACAGCCCCAACTTCCTCAGCCTGTCTTCATATGGGAGGTGCTCCAGCCCCCTTATTTCCCTCGTGGCCCTCCTTTGTAACTTTCTCCAACAGCTCCATGTCCTTTTTATGCTGAGGACAGCAGAACTGCACACAATACTCCAGGTGGGGTATCACAAGAGCAGAGTAGAGCGGCAGGATCACCTCCTTCAACCTGTTGGTCACGCTTCTTTTAATGCAGCCCAGTATAAGGTCTGTTTCTGGGCTGCAAGCATACACTGCTAACTCATATTAAGTTTCTTATCAATCAACACCTGAAAAGCATGTTAATCTTTCTTTTATTTGTTTGGGTTTTTTAAAGTTCAGAAAGTCTTAAATAGATTCAAATTGTTCAGTACACATCCAAAAGCTGCAAGGATGGAATCGTCATTGTTTAAAGTTGCTTCCTGGGGGAAAAAGGGTGAATCAAAATGTCTTAGTTTGTTGCAGTAGTCTGGAAAAAATCCTTGTTAAGTTTTCAGATGAATGGGATAGAGTATTACATCATAGCACAGATAAATTTGTTTTACAAACTAGTCTGAGTATTCTTGCTAAGCAAGTTCATATGGACCTTGTGTGTTTAACATAGCTAAATATAAGGTCTTCTCTCTAGGAATTCAGCTGTGTTGGTTGTACTTATGAAACAGGAGACCTTACTATGAGATGATAATATTGCCTAAAGTAATAATATTAAACTTTAGGGGAGAGAATCCCAAGATTTGGTAGTTTTATAGTTCATGCAGTATTTTTAGAAAATAATTTTTCAGTAGGATTTAAATACTTCTAGCAGCCCAATAAAAAGGGATTCTGCAAATCTGATCAGCACTCAGAAAAGGAGAACTCTGAGTACGACAGGTTGCAAATGCAGACTTCAGATTTTACTGCACAAATTATTCAATGTCTTTTTCCTATGGCCTCGGTTGACCAACGTGGGTCATAGTTTTGAACTATAGTAACACTGTTGAACATGGGCCTCACCCAAAATTCAGATCTTTGCTGTTAATTTAGCTTTGTGGAAGCATGTAAAGCACACTGCATACAGCCTCCAAATATATGTGCTGACTTCGAAAGCTATGCTGTTTTAATTAAAGCTTTAATATGCCTCTTTCTGTTGCTGCTTGCAACTCCTGCAAGAAGAAAAGGCTCAAAATCAGTGCTGTATTTCAGGTATACATTCTCATGTGCACTTGTCATTCCATATATGAAGACTTCCATGTAAACAAAGATGGAAGTGATGAATATTATTTAAACATCTTAGGTTTTATAAAATCAATATGAAAAAGTAAAATTAACAAGTTGCAAAAGCAAGCATCTTTGTTCATTAAATTTAGTTCAGGTTAATCTTATATTTTCTACTCACTAAGAAAGGTTCATCTTAAACTGTTCATAATTACTGATTTTCACCTTTTGTTGCTAAAAGTGTTTTGCTTATATGTATTGAACTTATGTAAATACAGAGCTCTTCTGGCTGTAATTTATGTTAATTTTTCAGATTTCAAATAGAGTTTTCATGTAACAGTGAGCCTGGGAGTAAATGTCATGCAAGTTGGATCAAAATTCGGAAACTGATAGGTGAAAAATGTTTTACAAAGAAAGATGTACCCCTGCAGGTCACTACAAGTGAATAAGCTGCAAAATGGGATAATTGTCAAAATGTTGTACTCTTACAGATGGAGAAATGGTTATTTCAGATAGGGTAGGGAAAGAGAGTGGAAACAAGGAATGGTGTTCAGGAACAAAGCAAAACAAAAACCAGCCAACCAAACAAAACAGCAACAACAGCAACAAAAAAAGAAAGGAAAAAAGTACCTTTTTTCAAAATTAGCTAGGAGTTAAGATGTAAGATGCAGTGTTTGAATACGAATCCAATCACACCTAATCTCAGCACTTGCATGATCGGTGAAGTCCAATTTCTGTTAGACTAAAACAGTGTTGTAAATCCCAAGCATTAAAGAATATACCCACTAGAAAAACAGAAATGAGCCAGATGTCTGAAACTGAGATAAGAACAAAACCAAAGGAAGAAAGTAATGGTTCTTCACAAAATTGAGCAATTGAACAACTTGGGGATTGGAGTTATGGACTTTTTAGTTTTCTTTTCTATTTCACAAAGGAACTTACCCATAATGAATAGCACTGATTTAACAAAAGTTAATGAGTGGAGTGGATAAAAGCTAGAGATGTCTATTTTGCATTACAAAACATTTTAACATTTTTTTTCCTGGTTTGGAGTAAAACCAAATTGAACATTTAATGTTTCAGAACTTTTCATTATATGAGGATATCATCGGAAAAAAAAGGCTACTTTTTTTTTGAAAATGAAATTTTCCCCTCTGTGTGTACTTTTCAGTTGTGCCTAACTTTTATTATGCCTACAATATTTTATGGTATGTAGTAAGAATCAAAATATTAAGCTAATTAGTATATTTATATCGATCTCATTTAAGGACAGATGTCTTTTACTGAATTCTCTTTGAAACCTCTTACTATTTAGATTTGTGTATCTTGCGTTACATTAAAAAACATTGTTGAAATTAATACATGTGGGTTTAAAAGTATTCAGGATAAATGAAAGCAGTTTTACACAGTAGCATATGCTTGAAAATTTCAGACTAAAACTTTCTAAATACTGAACTTATTTTTTTAACATAAAAAAGAAAATATTTCCCTTGGGAAAAAAACCCAAGAAATATGGGAAAACAAGAAAAGTAAAAATCTGTACAAATATTATTGAGGGAGGAAAAGCTTTAGTTGGCCTCAGTTGAATTTCCTGACTGAAATTTTCAGTACATCCGATCAGTCAAAATTAATTTATATGTGGATGCTTATAGTATCAATTGATGTTCTCTTTGGAATATTCTCTGTGTAGAAAAATGTGTAAAATATTCACATAACTAAGAAAAATGGTGACTTATACCCCAGTGGAAATGTTATGGTCCTGGTGCAACCCTGTTAGTAAAATACCATTTTTACATTACTCAATGACGTGTTAAGTTTCAGTTTTAAAAGGTACCATCATTTCAATCTCTGTGTAGACAGCAAAAAGCTAATCACATGAGTTAAAAGTATTGGAATATTAATATCTGGCTGTACAAATCATAAATAACTTGACATCATAAGTTTAATGTTTTCCATAATTAATCCAATGGCTTAGATTATTTACCTTATGAGTCCCACAAGGAAAAGAAAGCTGAAATACCTGTATCGTAATATTTCTCATAACTGATTAAGGTTTGCCTTGGGAATTACATGATGTTCAGTGTATTTATTCTTTGCTACTTCTAATGCTAGGTATATTTTTCCATAAAAGATAAATGTACTCTTGGTCCCTTAAGCAATACAGAAGGAGTAGGTAATATGCGTGTGTTACAAAAGTATATAGTCATCCAGATGTATGCTATGTTTTCTATTTTCAAAATTAGTTTTCAGAGTCAATTGGGTTAACAGGAGAGCTAATATTTCAAGAAGAGCTTAAACAAACTGGTTTGTTAATTTTTCCCTGGGGATCAAGAATGGGAAATAGGGAAATGGCAAATAAGAGCAATCTAGAGCTAGTGATACTGTGCTGATAGAAGGAACTGAATTAACTTAAATGTGTCACGTTGATTTAAGATGTATGTGATGCATTATAAAATGTGTTCTTGCCCTGTGAAAATAGGCTATGCATTTTATTGATAGAGTATCTTAAGACCTCGGTAAAATCTTAGGAAGCTTATCTTTACTGTCTTGTGTGTATTTGCTCTAAGATTAAAAAAAAACCCATAAAATAATTGTAGGAAATGGGTAAAATACATAAATGGGTGGTCTTCTGCTTTCTAATCTGTCCAGCTTCCTGTGTTTTCCGATGCTCCCCTTATGCATCATCTTCTTAATGAAAGCAGTGTTTGAAAAAGGGATTCAGGGAGCCCTGTTTCTGAAATTGTTTGATCCTCTCTTGAGGAAAAAGAATAAGTGCTTCACCTCATTACTAAGACATCATAGAAGTTCTTCACACTACAGGTTGGATGCAGCTACAGAGAACTCACACCGCGTGGCTTCCAAACCCATGGACAGATAGCAACATGCCCCAGAGAGTCTGGAATATGGCTGGTTAATGGGCACAGGCTTGTGACCAAATACAAAGCAAAAAGCATGAGAAAGAAAAATTTACATAGTGCTGTTTTCCTTCTAGTGTAATTATAAAGCAATACTTGATATTCCTCTTACTTATAGGTATTATTGTCACCCATATACACACTAAAAATATGAGTAGAATGTTACCAAACCCTGATTAAAGTCCTTATTTCTGTTTTATTTTGTGTTCTACTCAAAATAGAAAAGCAAAGTTAAGTTGACCAACGTTATGTTGACCTTTGTCTCTTCCCACACCTCAAAATTTTTAGAGCCTTGTTTTGAAATGTCATGTTGCCTGTGACTTATTTACTCACAGTAGAGCTAACATGCTAACTGCTAACATGCTAACATAGCTACTGCCACTGTAGTTGCACTGTCTGGCATGTGGTGATCAAGAGAGCTAGAGTTTAAATGTTTTCTTCAATGCACTGAATTGAATGCTCCATTCCTCAAAGCTGTGAGTGAATTAATTGTCTCATCTCCCCAGTCACAAGGCTATTGTTGCCTGTTTAGTCATTGTCATGTTTATATATCCACTCAAGAATTCTTTCAGATCAAACTATTGGTTTGTTTTAAATTCCATGGTCTTTCCTAAACTCAGGTTTAGGTGTCACAGAAACCAGCATAAACATTGTCTCACTTACTGCAAATCAAAAGTATCAAAGGGGAAAATTAATGTGTTCTATGGACTTGGAAATGTAATGTCACGTGTTTTGACAAAGACAGAAAAAGCAGTAAGTCAAGACTGAGTATGGCAGTCCAGAGTAAGAATGCCATCAGAACTGGTATTTTTAGGAAACTCTGGTGGTTTTTTTTTAACTCAATTCCATTTGCCTCTTGTCTACTTTTATTTCATTTATATGTATTCTACATTCAGAATGCAATTTAAATTAGCTACTGAACATAGTACTTGCCTACTGCTGCTCTAGGCTGCCACCTGCCACAAGGCTGAGGATCTTTTCAAATGCTAGTAAAACGGAATATATTAGATTGGCCTGAATATAGTATAATATCAGAAAGAGAAGAATGTTTTTCACTGGGCCTTTTATATGTGCACCTCTTCTACTCACTCCTCATTACTTCAGTGTCTCTTTTCCTTTAGTTTCAGTTGTACCTACATTAACATAGGAATCTCAAATATGAAAAGTAAATTCAAACACTTCTTCCACCCTGGGATTAGGCATGACATTTGCCACATGACTTACTGTGTTGTACCCTTTTCCCCAGCCATAGTTGGTCTTTCCTGTTGAGACTGTAGGGTTTTTGTCACAGTTTTTTGCTTCTCTCTGTTAGTAAAGCCCAGCTTCTGGGATTACCATTTTAGTTCGTAGTAGCCCTTAGGTGTTGCCATAGTAAGTAAAATTACAGTCAGGAACAAATTATTCTCATTTTGTTTTTTTCACTGGTTAAGAATTTGGGTTCAGTAATATATTGCAGTACTTGTGATCCTGTTACTTTGTTTCTACTTTTCTTTGTCTCATTGTCATTTTGGTGAAAATAACTGGAGAAAAAGCCAGAAACTTTTGACTCATCTATTTGGACCTGTATGCTGAAAGCAGGACAGGTTTCTAATTTTAAACATGCATTTCTTAGCATTTTCAAAGCTCTTGTTGGCTTAGGAAGAAATCTTTACTATACACAATAACACACCTAGTCAAAATATTCATTTCACATTTGCTGAATTTGTCTCCTACTTTTAATCCTTTGGGGAATTTCTAAATAAAAGTCATGCAAGTAGTTTGAAACAAATACCTTTCCTAATATTAATATACATGCCTTTGAGGCCTGTAGGAGTTATTTACATCAACCAATGATATGAGCTTCTCTGTATAGCCTGAAAAAAAAAAACCCAAACCACAAATAGTATCCCACGCAGGATCTAGCCTCTTTCACATCTCACCACCTGGCTTACAAGGTTGTATATCTTTCAACTGAATCATTTATGACAAGAAAAGCTGTTAAAGTTTCTTTGGCAGACTGTTCAGATGTGGCTGCCAATGAAAAGACATTAATAAGTTAGCTATTGCAGCTGTGCTTGGATGTACCCAAGGCAGTCCCAATTTTACTATTATTCAAAAAATTAGGCAATTCATATTGTTCTCAATTTGTGTTCTTGAGCTGGGCTCTTCAGGTTCATCTGGTTCCAGACTTAGCTTTAGCTTCTGTTTGTTTTAGCGACAGCCTTTTTTAGAGTGTGACAGAGCTGTTTATGTGGCATTGAGTAATAGGTTCATCAGATATCAAGCTATAACAGTGCAGGGGTCTCAGAGTGACAGCAGTACTTCACAAACCAGCATTATACTACCCAGATATGGCTCAACAAATACACTTTTGCCTTGGATTTTCTACTGTAATTCTAACAGCTTGCTTTTCTGTCTTGTCCAGCTGAAGAAGGTGATAGTGTTTTATGAATGTGTGATGCAGAATGCAGGTCAAGCATATCCATTACGTCATATTTCAGTGACTTCTGCTGAAGTCAATGCAATGTGTATATGTGTTGCCTACTTTTATCTGAGTTACCTAAGTGCTACTTACATTAACTTTTTTTGTGTGTGTGTGGCTAAGTCTTTGAATGTCCTGCTAGCGAATGCAGAGATCACTGAAGTGAAAAGCTGGCACTGGTCAGCATTGTATTGTCATGGATGTTTCTGAGAGCTTTTGTGTTGTCTGTCAGAATGAATAATTATTAAAAGATGCATTAATCACCTGTATCTGGTGATACATTTGGATAGATAGAACAAAAGCAGAAATGAGAAACATGTCAGCATGATTTATCAGCAGATGAAGAAACAGTTCAGTGAAGCTTTTAAATACACACACCAAAAACTTCTCTAGAAAGGATGTACTGCTTATTCATAGTAATTTGACTAGAAAGACCTGTTGTATGATAGTCTTGAAATGCTGTTTCCTTGTCTTTGTCATCCTATCCCTGGCAGGGCTGTTTCCTACAAGTTGTATTCCTATACTCTGTCCAATTTAATTCTTGGCACCTTGATGACTACTGAAAAATGCATTGCAGCACTGACTTAACACAAAATGCCAGTTAGTACCAAGCGAACAATGAGCTCTATTAGTTCAATTTCTAGGACTCAGTATGTGACAATATCATCTGACCAACTTAGTTCTGCCCAGCGTAACAATTTCAGATCCAATAAATGCACACAGCAAGCACAACATTTGAGCATCAGTACAAACACTGTAGAAGTTCATGATTTACTTTACATGTGCTGTTAAAGACCTGATACTAGGTTTTTCTTTGAGTAATTCAGTTATGGGAGGATATTGTCTTTTTTCCTGCAAAAATCAGACTTTATTATTAGATAGGTTTTGCTTTCCAGTTTAGGCTGTAAGAAATGTTTATGATATGATCTGAAACCCTAAAATTCTAATTATGCAATGAAAAATCAGGTGAAGTACAAGCAAATATTTACAAGGATCCACAAATTTCTTTGGTTTTGTCTCATTTAAGATGAAGTATGTTCTCCTCTTGCTATCAAATCAAATCACTGGTGCAGTAAGATGCTTAACTGCAGAAGTTCAAGAGACAAGTCATGGCTAGACTCATGCCAGGTTGAAGTAAGATGTGCTGTTTTGCTTCTGGCAAACAATACCAAGCTCTGTATCAAGCTGACTACAGAGTTTCTCCCTGTTAAGAATCACTGTTAACAGTTGCTACTTCTTATTATGCAATACTGTTATTGTACCTAAGAACAATTTTTCCTGGGTCCTTACTAGTTAAAAGTTCTAGGGAAACCTCTAATATTTCCTAAATCTGCTTTCAAAGATCAATAAATAAAACTGGAAAGTTTTCCTTAGTTGGATGTGCTTTTCAGTTGACGTTTTTTTTTTTTTTGGTTTTTAGTATGTTTTCTTTATGCTATCCTGAATGGTATAATTTTGCATTTAAAGAACTCTGAACACAATATTGGATAATTCTATCATACTAATTTCAAGAAGAATGCCAAAATAGAACAGGGCAAAACACAAATGTTCTCTTCTGCCTCAGAAATAAAAGTAATAAAAGTACTCTACTAATATTCTGATAACAAAGATTGAAGTCTTATTAATATTGACTTCATCTGTGGTTATACCACATTTGACACAATTATCTTGACAAATTACTGTTAAATGGAACAGTATCCTGTACAGATGTTTCTATGCCAGCCTGTCTATTAGCCTGGCTATTTATACATTCTGCTGTGCATCTTTGTGGTGGATTTCAAAAGAGCTAAATTGAATATTTTTGCCTAACTAGAGTAGGTTCTAGGAAATGTTATCCCATGGCTACTTGTCCTCAGAGTGTGACAGATGATACAAATCACCACAGTATGCCCTCCATTAACTCGAAACGTTTGCCCTGATGTCCTCTGCAAAGACTTGGTGCATCAGAAAATGCATGTGCAAAGACTGTACCTGTTGCAAAGTTTTTCTTCACTTACAAGTCTTTATAGGTCAAAAGAAAATAGATTTAAATGCTCTCTACTCAACTATAGTACTTAAAGTGCTACACAGTCAACCCCTGGTGGGTGCCTTTTACACCCTCCTGAGTGCCTTTCTTAAATTGATGTAATACTGACTCTCCTTGAAATTTTTCCATGTTATTGTAGTTGGGAGTAGCAGACTGCAATCACTGGTGGTGTTTTGTGGTTAAAACTACCTGCAAAAAAATGTTCAGAAAGTAGTATTTTTACAGGAAATATAATTGGGTTGAACATGGTTTTCTGCTGAAGTTCACAAGGTATGATTGCTGAACGCAATTATTTGATAAGGCACAAAAGAGAATAGGCAGATATCTAAAAATAAGTTCAAAGAAGTAAAGAATCAGAAGAAAGTATGAAATATTAATTGAGGTTTTTACACAAATGGAATGAAAAATATTAATCAACATAGATCATCCCAAATAAATACTCAAAAATGTTTGCAAGGATATAATTTGTCACAAAAATCAGACAGATGATACAAAAAAATCCTGTTTGTTTTTATTCAAAGGCACTGTGCATGGAATCATCTAATTACTTGAAGCAACTGCAGCACAGCACATGTGAACATTATTTTCCCTTTTTTTTCCCCAGAAGTATAAAGTTCTCTTAATACAGTCACATTTCTCTTCTGTAGCCTTGTTGTTTATATGCTTCAAAAAAAGGTCATAGTTCCTTTGTTAGGCTTTTTACAGACATGAAAAACAAATGTAGTGTCTCTCCAAAGATGATGCAATTTAATCATAGAATCATAGAATAGTTAGGATTGGAAAGGACCTCAAGATCAAAAAGGACCTCACATAATGAGAACAAGAGTAAAAGAAAATTTTAGAGATAAATAGATAATTTTTAGGAAAAGTTATCTGGAAGAAATATAGGAAATAAATAAGATAAAATAGGAGTAATCAGTAGGCGATTAACCTTATGTGCAAATATTTAACATAGTAATTGCAACATGGGAACCACCTTAAACAGGTCTAAGTATACTCTTTGTCACCATGAAGTATATGAAATAATAGGCTGAGAATTATAATGTATGTATAAGAAATGTGGTCCTAGTACTGAATCATTGTAAGATGAATTTGAAGAAACACTGTTATAACTGAACTAAAAAAATAGAATGTAGATTGGTTTTTAGATTCCCTAGTTGAAATTTGCTGCTGCCAAATTATAGAAGCAGCCATGTTTTCCACTTGTAAACTGAACAAATTTAAGCTGTTGAGTAGGAGACACATATATAACCCCATGATGATATTTGAAAGAGAATAGATTCACTTTAATGGGAACTAGTTGATATAGCTGGGAGAAAATATCCTCATCAGTATTTCAAATGTAGGGTATAGAGAGAGTACTCTGTCTCATGGTAAGAGTTAATGTTCTTTATTTCCTGACTGTTCATTCTGATGTTCTAGACTTTAGCTAACTTTATATGTACATTCATGTGTACATACATATATGCCATAACAAAACATGTTGAATTTCACTATCCTTTCAAAGAAAAGCAGAGCAAGAATGTCATCTTAAGTTGACTTTGTTAAGAAACAAAATATTTATGTTCAGAGTCCCTAATAAACCCTGGTTTTTAGGCAGTACTTGTTTGTGAATTGATGACAGTCCTACTCAACACAGAGTCAAAACTTCTTGGGGCTGATGTGATGAGAGAATGCAGGTCCCTGTGATGTGACAACAGGTCCTGTTCTGCATATGCAATTCACTCCTAATTGTTCCTCACTGAGGTCAAGTTTCCTGTCAGTGCAGGACAGAGTAGGCTATTCCATTCATCATTTCTTTATCAGCTTTTCAAATTCTTTTGACAACAAACCACTTCAGACCATTACCTCTAGCACAGAATTAACATCCTGCCAAGATCCCATGAAGTCTTCACCAGTCTCATCACAGAACTTATTTCTTATTGCAGTAATTTCTCTCTATCCCAAAGAAGAGGAGTCAAAACTAATCCTGCTTTACCACTGTTCCCCACCTCAGAGGAGAAACTGAGTCATTAAATCTACAGGGGGAAGAGAAACTAAGCATGAATGAGAAGTGTGTAGGTTAAAAGTGAAACTGAGAATTTTCCCAGGTGCATATTCCTAGTGCTCAGTTGCAGTATGTTTGTTTAAAGCACAAGAGAATGTTATAGAGGTCCTTAAAATACGAAGTCATCCCATGTAAAAGCAGTTGTCTACACTGCAGAGTAATATATAGCATAGCCATAATTTGACTCGTCAGTACTGTATCAGAATGTCCCTATAATTGCTACAATATGCACTTTGCACAATTTCAGTGTGTTGAATTTTTGTCATTTATTCTCAAACTAATCCTCCTTTAAATGTTCCCTTTCTGCTGATGTGAATTGAAGAATTTTTTAGTTAACACCATTAGCTTTTCATGGTATCTAAATCTCTTCTGCCATGAGCATCAATACTACAGTGCTGCTGTCTCCAAGCAGTTCTGCATCAGTGCTTTTAGATGGAACATGACAGATACAGTAATGTTCTCCACATAAATTGCTCTCTACATATAGGCAACAAGCAAAATAACATGGAACATTCATTGCCCTGTGACTAAAAAAATTACAACTGTATTCATTGTATGCTGGTTCAAATGCCTGAACCAATCATAACATACAGCAGTCTGAAGAGAATTTTAAAAGCCATGTTCTAAGTCACAATGCACCAACTTGTTCCCATGGGGTTCCTGGAAACAAGGATTTCAGTTGCAGGCAAATTTCTTCCTCTTTTTTTCAAATAGCATAGAATTGAAAACTTAGCTAAATAACTTTGGGTTACAATTATTATTAGGCTGATGGTCGTCATTGTTACTTATGGCTATAATATGCAATATATATACTGACTTAACTGTTCTGCTTAATTTTATGCATACTTCCAAATCTAAATAAGAAAATTTAATTCAATGAAATGCATAAACTTACTGCAGAACCAAGTGTTATATTCCTTATAGAGTTGCAGCCATTCACTCCAGCCTTCTGGCTTATATATCCAGCTAAAGATGGCAATGTTGTCATCTGCAATTTAAACTCCATCTTTTCCCTTTTGGAAGCAATGGGTAGCTTTGCTACATATGTTAATGACAACATAATTTTTACCTTTACCCCCCTTTTTAGAAAACCTTTTTCTTATAGCAAAGGTTGTGTTTTAAAGCAATTGTCTCATTTTTTAAAAGGCTGTGTTACATACTGTGCATTAAATGTACTACAAAAAAGTGGGATATTTTTGGTGTATTTGTATGGTGGGTAGCTTTAGTTTGTTATACGTATTTCTTTTTGCATTTCCTGATCATTTTTTCAGGAAAATGCAATTGAAGCTGCTACCATGTTTAAGGAAATTAAGACAGTTATGAAACATAAAGCATTTAACATTGAATGGAACAGCATCTTATAAAAACTACTGAAACTCAGTTAATGGAAGAATACTTAACATACTGTGTGTAGTTTAAGTTACTGCCAACTAATAATCAAGCAGTTTAGTAGCAGAGTTCTCTGAATCTCAATCTGCAAACAAGTTGTAAGAGAAAAGGCCTGCTTCAGTTTTTGGACAAATGGAAGGGACAACTTAGTAATATCCCCCTCTGAAGTGACATCTCTTGTCTTTATGAAACTATATCCTTGTCAGACCAATTCTGTGATTGATTGAGGTTCTTTGTGGGAACATTGGACACTCTGGCACAGAGTAATGCAGGCTCCAGAATATTTATTTTCTGTATGCTAAGAAATTATGGGATCTGAAAAGGGAAGAAAGAACATTTATTTGTATTTTATTTTAAAGGCTGCACTAATGGAGGTCACACTTCTAACCCTGTCAATTTTCTTCCTATCTCCTTCAGATATTCCCTTGTTGGTACCTCATTGTCTTTCAGAAGTTTGTGTATGATTCCACTGTGCTCTGATTATCTGCCTGCAACTCCAATTTTTTAAAAACATGCCATATTTTCCTCAAAAACTGATTTCCTATTTGGAAGTATTCTAACTGGCAATTTTCAGCCTCTCTACTCCCTTCCAGTATGTTATACTACTTCTACCCAGATTATCAATGTTCTTTCATACTTTAGCATGTGATTGCCCTCCCTGTCTCAGTTATTTCTTATTCTTCATCTCTGTCCATCAGCTTACATGAATCTCTCTTAATTCTTGTACTTTATCAACTTTACTAGCACCTGTTGCTGCTCAAAGTGTTTGTAGTGTTCATAACTTTGAAATATTTTCCTTTGTTTACTGATAGTTTTCAAGTTAAAGAACTAAGATTATTTCTTCTATCTCCATATGACATTACTTGATTCCAAATTTTTGGCTTCCTCTGCAACATAGAGAGTCTGTAATCATATACAAGACACTTTTGCTACTTAAATCTTCAGAGCTCATTATTTACAAGTGTGTTCTCTGGGATATCTGCCTGCATTTCAGATGAGCACTCTAGAAATGACTGTCACAGTTCAAAGTGTTGATGCTGCTCTAATCCAGAAAAGAGTAAAGATACTTTGAAGATTTAAATGATGGAAGATAACAACTGAATAGTCAGCCTTGTACTCAATCAGAGATGGCAACAGTGTAAAAGTCTTTCTGAATATGAAAATAAATGGCTCCTCTGACACAGTGGGAAGAACAAATTTTAGTGAGATGGAAGATGACAGGGATGGTCTAATTTAAGCAGTTATACCAGCATAGTATTTCTAGCCACTTGAACTGGTGCAGGAGGGCAAGTTTTTTGTTTAAGACTACACAAAAAGTAAGTGTAGCAGTTAAATCATGTGGAAGTCATATCCTAACAGTTCAAGATCAATGGGAACTATCTTTTTACCTGAGTAGATGGATTAGAGATTGCTTTCTTCACCCTGCTGTAGAAAGAGAATGTGAAATATTTAACCGTTACTTCTACAGGTGAACCTACAAAAATGTAAAACTGGAGATCTGTCCTAGTGTTGGCTGTAGCAATATGGAGGATGTCATAGTGACCCACAGACGATATACTGCAAAGCATTTATGAGGAGGATTAAGAGTCCTCTTGGTTAAGCTGAGCTTCTCCTAATGGCTAAAATGTCTCGTAAAAGCACTAACAGAATTGTGGTTAAAAGCTTCTTGTTCTGCAGGATGACGTCTGTATGACATTAACTTTTCTATTCTGTTGTTCCAGTAGGGCATAGAGCCACTAGTGAATGTCTAATAATTAAAAGATGGGATACATTTTGGCTATAAAGAGGTCATCAGAGACATTGATAAGAACAGGTTAAAGTAGATGAAACAGGTTTAAAACATGGGCTAGAACTGAGGGAGAGGAACTTTTAGGTACTGTGAACTGGTCATTTGGTGAAAGTGAAGTTGTACAGGAGGTGGAGGCATTGTAATAGCTACAGGAATCCAAGCTTATTTTTAGAGTACAGGTGCCTCATTTTTATCACAAGGGACATGGCTAGAAGGGAAGGATGTAAGATTTGTTAGGAAGTTTTATTTTCTAAATAGAATTAAACTGCAATTGAAATCTGGCATAAAGTTTACTACTGCATAGTAACTTTTAAAAGTATTTCTGCTCCAATCAAAAGCATGCTTATAGATTATGCAATCACAGAACGCATTTACCTAATGTGTTAAACTTTATTTTAGTATGCCAAGTCAACAGGCTATGTGTCAGGCACAAACAGTGGAAGATACCTATATAATCTGCATATTGTATGATATTACCTTTCAGGAACTTCAGAGGCATGTACTCATGCTAACAGACTGAATGAAACAAAAGTCTTCTGTAGTTGTCCTTCTGACTTCTGCTCCTTGGAGGTAAGCACAGCTACCAGAAACGGAAGGAAAAGGAAGAACCAAACCCCAGCTGTCTGGTGTCATCTAAGCTGTTTGTGCAAGTGCATTTCCTCTTTGATGTTCTTGGCAATGGCAGCTAACCAGCTGGGACATGTGTCAGCTTTTTTCCCGGGAACAGAGAGGAGGAGGAACATTCATACACAGACACTCTTGTCTTTGGTCTCTTTTGGGAAGCAGCAATTAACATCTGAGAGGTAATTAAATATGTCTTCCTAAATTGCATCTTATCTATGGTTTGTGCCTTTTTAAACAGTATAACAAACCTTGATGAGCTGGGCTCATTTTAAGACCGTAAGACTAGAGGCAACGATTTCATAAGGAAACAAATCATAACTCTGGACCTCTGGCCTAGGTGATGTAGGGCTAACTTTAAACACAGGCTAACTGGGTCAGACAGCAAACACCATGAAGCCATGAAAGCACCCACCATAGGTTTACCACCTGGATAATCTGTCAGCTTCATGATTTCTGGGGCTGTTGACTATTCTGTTATCAGTCACCCAGATAAGCTTACAGCTAGTATACCTGCTATGCTTACCCAAAAACAGTCACATCTGTGATAGCAGCATAAATATGACTTTTGTCTGAGCTCATGTTTTTTTACCTTTTTTTTTGGTGGTTGGTAGGGATTTTCTTTAATTAAAAAGAAAAGGCTGTAGCTGTAAACCTTTAAAACATGGACACTTTACTGAGACTTACATTAATGTGCTGCTTTGCACTTCCACACTGTTTATAAGCTCATAAGGTTATGGCTCTTAATTTCTTAATTCTTCTCTTAGTAATGTAGGGTTTATGAATTTATGCAGTTCTGAGAAAGTCAGAATGGCAGTAAGTTTCCCAGTGAACAGTTTTGTGCAAACACTGTATCAAACTTCGTCAAGGCCGTATAGGGATGTTCAGTAGCAGTCGCTTGTCATGTCTTCTTCTATTTCCAGCAAATAAACATTACTGACCAAGTAAACAAAATGTTTTTCTTCTCTTACATCTTTTGAATATAGAAATGCAAAATAAATAGTAGGCCTGCATGAAATAGTAGATACTGTAATCAATCTATTTGTACATCTCCTCTCCTTCTCTCATTTCTTAAGCCCTAGCAAAGTTGTGCCATTGCATCTTGCTCCTCAGTTGTGTTATACCTTCTAATATATCAAATTAATCAGGCATCCTAAAGTTTTTTGTCAATTTATCAATCGCATCAGACAAGAAGCATTGGACTAGCATACACCCATCACAAGCACACTGAAAATCAATGGAAAGTAACCCTGTTTCTTGCGGCATTTTACACTGAGTGTAGTTAGCATCATGTCGTTCAGTAAACAAAGTACTTTGTAATGTAGAATATATTAATTTGCTGTAAGGTATTTCAAAATAAGGTGACATATTTCAAGACTTTTTTAGTGCCAGCATTACAAATATGAAGAGACTGGTTTTTGATAGATTGAGCAGCACACAGCAAATCAGAAGTTACTTTTGGTGGCTGCTCCTTTAATGAGATGTATCACACGGCTTGGATAAATAATCTGCTGTGTGAAGCAACTTATCATGCCAGAATATACAGTATATTGTCATGGGCTTTTTTTTTCTTTTTCTTTTTTTTTTTTCTTTTTGATTCTCTGGTATTCTGATGAATTATTTGCAGCATTTCCCTTTCACTGCTGCTAGAATAATCAAGCTATGTTTCTTGAACATCAGTCTATCATTTTCATTGACTTCCTCAGTTGTCAAAGACATAGGGAGGAGGAAAAAACCCCACTGCTTAATTTCACAAGGCATTCTTTTATTTCTTTTGCTCCTTTGTTTCTTTGCTTCCTCTGCTTTTTTTGTTACAGCTTTTAACTTACAGAAGACTTTCAAGTTTCTACACTTCAGTGTAAGCTAATGAAGTCTCATTATTTATTTATTTTTTAAATGAACTGTAGTTTCACCATCATGGTCCTCTGAGCTTTAGATGCTTTCTTGTCGTTGCATCAATTAATCATCTTCAAGATTATATTTTTCTCTACACACAGAATATGCTTAAGAGTTTTTTGTGGTTTTTTTTGGTGGTTTTACTTTCTCTCATTCTTTCTTTTAAAATTTTATTTTATTTTTCGCAAAGAGAAAGCAACTGCTGCAAACTGAAATAGGGGAAGTTCAGATTAGCTATAATGAAGATCTTTACTGTGAGGATGGTGAGACACTCGAGTAGGTTGCCCAGAGAAGTGGTAAATGCTCTATCCCTGGCAACGTTTAAGGCCAGGCTAGACAGAGCCCGGGGTGACATAGTCTAGTGTGAGGTGTCCCTGTCCATGATAGGGGTTTGGAACTAGATGATCTTAAGGTCCTTTCCAAACCAAACCATTCTCTGATTCTATGACTTCAAGCATAACTACTGCAGAGTCCATAACCTATTTCAACCTAATTTTCCTAGTTTAACACAGTGGTAAAATAATTTCTTTATAACCAGCTGTGGCTGAAAGTATATATCTCTACTTGAAGAATTAAGATCATGATGCATATGTAAAAATGTATTTATTTTAAATAAACATACCAAAGTGACAAGGACCAAGCTATAACAGGTTTTCTTACAACATGGTATCTTTAAAGTGTTTTTTGCTGATGTGTTAATTTCAGGAGAAATTAGTTTATGTTTTAAAGTAGGGAACTTTACTAATCTGGAACAGTTCTTACATCCAGCAGTAAAGTCAAACAGATGTATCATTATTCCTTGGAAAAGTACAGTACACATCTCTCTGGGTAATTTCTGAAGCTGAGTTGCTTCCAGCTTACCCAAGTCTTGTAAAAGCGTCATGAAAAAATTAAGGTCACTTCTGTCATCTTTGAGTGAAATTTCTTAGAGTTCAGACTATGTTTGTATGATCCTACTGAAGTTAGCAGGAGATACTTGAGTGAAATATAATAATACATTTACTAGTCTGTATGCACTATAGATGTTTTCCCCATATTCATCTCCTATATCTTTTGAAATGGTTCTCTTTCTAAGAATTGCATTAATATGTTCTAGTCTGACCAGATTAAGGTTTCACTTTTTAATAGGTAATTCAAACATTAATTTTTTTAGCTTTACTTATAAGTATTTGACTCCATTGATAAAACTGATCTTTATATTCTGGTTGATAGTATAGTTTCATGCATAAATTATCACCCTTTCTTACACAGTTGTCAAGATATAAACCTATTCTCAAAAACACAGATACAGGCCCTAAACACAGCTGTGGCACTGTGATAATTTTCTAGCAGCTGAGGATATTTATCGATGGGCAAATCACACACATATTGCTTTCATAGTCTTGCAGGCAACAAAGGCCAGTTTTACATTTATTTTTTTGCATGGAGACAAAATTTAAGCCCCAGGAACAGAACTTCCAAAATGGGACATAGCCTAAGAGGAAACATTTTTCCACCAAATGTGAAATACTAGACCATGCAGTCCTACCCACAGAAGTGTGTTAGTTCAGTAACATAATAAGAAAGCCTATGCCATTGAATCCTCAACAGTGCAATTTACTAGAGGTAGATTTGCTATGTAGGTGTCTCATATATAAACTAAGGGAGGCCTTTACATAAGGGAAGTCATGATTACATAGAATTGGACCAAAACCACCAGGTTTCCTTTCTCCTACCTTCCACCCCAGTGAATCCGCATTTCCTAAAATACTCATTTATTTCTGGAAAAATAAAAGTAAATCTGTGGGAGAGAGAGCAGTTGTATATTTTTTCCTCCTTTTTTTATAATATTCTTTATAGAATATCGCTTATTTTCCACTGTCTTTTAAGTTCATTATGGATCTTAGAATCTTAAAGAAAAAAGTGTTTACACGGTTGGAACCCTTTGTATAACTGCCTGTAATTCTGTGTTTTTCCTCCAGGCAGTTAAAGAGTATATTTGCAACAACAGCTCCAACAAAACATACTGGATTTATTGTTTTCTGTATGCTAGTATAGTTATAGTTAACTCAGCATAGCATATTCCTCTAGTGTCATGTACAGAACATTTTATACATTAATTTCTGTCTCCATTAGCAAGTAGTGCAGTGCAGTCAGAGTGCATCTTCAGCACAAAATGTTTGTTGCTCAGGACACAATGTATATTTTTATATATCTTTCAATGTGGTTTACTTTGAATACCTATTAGCACCTGGAGCATGTTAGGTGTGCTCCTGGACCATGAGTTTTAGTTTGTTCCATTGAGAAGGAATTCAGATTTCTGCCTAACCTTACACTAAATAAAGGGGAGATGCTGTGCATGCACCATATAACTCATTGCGTATTCCATCTGACCTCTATATGGGTCACGTAGGTGAGTTTGCCTATTTCATTATGCTTTTAATGCTGACATCACCATTTAGGGTTCAAATTAGTCCATTTGTATTAGAAATCTTACCAACATGGACACACCTGGTTTTAAAGCGAGACTGAGGCCAACAAACACTTTTGCTTTGGGCCATAACGCTAATTTCCAATGTGACTCTTACTTAGGCATCAATTTTCTGAACCACAGTGAAAGTAACACACATAAAAATGCCTGTAGAAATACTCTTTTATAAACAACTGCTCTTTATACTCTAAATGCAACTTCTGTAATTATTTTTTCACTTTGTAAACCACAGATTAAACTAAAGATTATGATAAGAAATAGCAGCCTTAGTGATCAGAATAGAAAGTTTAAGAAAGGCTCTGTGGTTAGACAAAAGATGATTGTTCAGGACACTATCTGATTGGAACACACTTTTACAGAAGGAGACTACAGACAAGAAATATAGTAGGATTTTGATAGACACTATTCTGATCATACACTCAATATTTTGATATTAAAGTTCAAACTAGAAGTCATTGTTGTGATTCAAAATCATCTGAAGTGCACTTCCAGGGACATCCATTTGTTTCTATCTACTTGATAATTTGTATTTGTACAGCATAAATCACTGGTGTGCCTTAGTCTTTGTAAAAAGCACTAAAATTATGTACAGAGGGAAGTCTCATTGACAGAATGTGGAGTTAGCTAAATATTTTTTGAGATGCTAGAAAAATAATTATCCCCCCAAAAGCTCTAATTTACAATATAACCTGTAAATATGTTTTTAATGAACAAATCCAAACCACACTTACTGATCTCTGAAACTTGAGCACCTATTGGTGATAGAAAAGACAAAAATTTTACAAGTTTGAGCCAGCCAAAAATATTTTTATATGTGACTCAAAATATATTCAGAAGGCAACTAGAATTAAAATATGTAGAATATAGCTTACATTTAAAAAGCAGAAAACCACTTTTAATATATATTCAAAATGATAAAATAATTGCTGAATTATGCAAATTTTATCATAGACCCAAAAACTAAGTAGATTTTTATTTAATTGCCACCTTTTGCTGATTCAAGTATGTTAATCACAGGGAGTCCTAATAGTTCTAGCAGGCTTTAGTAATGTATTCAAGTAAAATGAACAAAATAATTAGATGTCTAAATATTGATTTAAAGTGCTCCAAGTATTAATGAAGTTTTGCTCTTTACTTAACATGGGTTAAACCGTAGTTTGGATACCTTCATCCTTTTGCATTGCTGCTTGAGACTGAGAAAACAGGATCTATAACACTGGAATTTCTTCACCCTAGTGTAGAGAAAATATCTCCTCATTGCCATGGTTTTTGCAGGATTCTTATTACTTTTTGTTCCCCATAACCTCTACAGGACTTTAGATTATAATTTCCAAAAGCTTCTACATATTGCATGATGGGTGCAAGTTTAGAAAAGGCTGGCACGCATATGCTGTTCAGTGAGGTGGGTGAAGTGTGGAAAAGGAGGTTCATGTTTGTGTTTGGTACTTGGACATGGCTCCAGAAGAAGGAGAAGGACTAAGACTGCTATCCCACCCTGGACACTGGAAGACCCAACCCAGGAATTATTTACTTTTGTGTGACTGGGATTAGGGAGGTTCTGCTACCTTCCAGCAAAGTGTGAACAAAATCCACTTTTTTCACTCATGCTTTTTATTGTTGTCCTATCTCCAACTTCAGTATATGACTGTGGCTAGTCAGAGTAGCACTTCTAGTGCAGTCAGCGTCCTTGTCATTTTATGCTGCCTTTACTCCTGTGTTAAAATTATTCCTTTGCTATTCATTATTAGGATTTCATTATGGTACCATTCTGGGGAGTCAAGTTAGAGAATCTGTTGTCTGGACATTTTGGCACTGGGATGCTTAGGAACCAGTAGCCCCAGTGACATGACTTCTTGACATGGCGAAAACTGGAAGAACACTGATGCTTCATATAGGCTACTTCCCATGTAGCCTGATCCCAGTGCAAATTTTCTGCCTTCAGTCCAAGAATACTGACATGCTATACTGCGATGTCTGTACCTATGTGTCGTGGTTTAAACCAAGTCCCCCTACTCCCGGGAGTCCGAACCCCGCAGCATCCGAGAATATTCCCCGGAAGTCACCCGCCGAGCCCCAGCAGGAGGCAGGAGACCAGGCAGCACTTCCCAGCAAGGCAGAGGAGGAAGATCTGGGCTCGGGAGAAAAATGGAGGAGGGAGCACATGGTGCTCGGCCGGGCAGGGTGGAGTGAGTTATGGGTCGGTGGCTGGTGGGGTGTTGTATTCTCTTCACTTGCTGTTTGCTGTATCATTATTATTTGTAGTAGTAAATGGCAGTAGGGGTTTTGTGTTATGCCTTAGCAATTAAACCGTTCTTATCTCAATCCGTGGGGGCTACATTCTTTGGATTCTCCTTCCTAACTCTCCGGGAGTTGGGGGACTTGGTTTAAACCACGACACTATGTTATCTCTACAATCAGTGAGAGGAACCAAATTTTCACTGCAATACAGTAGTATGAAAGGAATACTCCAATCATATGTTATATTGATAACTAAATAGTAAAATATCCTTACCAAAGATCTTGCATTGTGCTGATACCTTTGACATGCAGGGATTTATGTTGCAGCAGAATCTTACCTATTTCTACTTAACTTGAATTGAACACATGACCTCTTCTAAGCTAGATAATTTTGTATGAAGGTTATGAAGGCTTGGGGGTTTTTATCTGCTTCGCAATGAAGAACTAATCTCATTTCATCCTTCCTTGAGGAATCAAGTATTAGTGTCCTGGGTTCAGCAGTAGCAGTCATTTTTTCTCCTTCTTGGTAGCTGGTGCAGTGCTGTGGTTTTGACTTTCTGCCTGGGAACAAAGCTGATAACACCAATGTTTTTAGTTGCTGCTCAGTAATGTTTACTCTGACCAAGAACTTTCTGAGTCTCATGCTCTGCCAAGGAGGAGGGGAGGCTGGGAGGAAGCAGAGACAGGACACCTGACCCAGGCTAGCCAAAGAGGTATTCCATACCATAGCACGTCATATACAGGATGTAATGAAGAGTTACCTGGAAGGGCTAGGGCTCTGGGGGTTGGAGGAGGTATTGGTCGGTGCTCGGTCAGGCAGGGTGGGGTGAGTTATGGGTCAGTGGCTGGTGAGGTGTTGTATTCTCTTCACTTGTTATTTCCTTTATCATTATTATTATTAGTAGTAGTAGCAGTAGTGATTTGTGTTATACCTTAGTTATTAAACTGTTCTTATCTCAATCCGTGGGAGCTACATTCTTTGGATTCTCCTTCCTAACTCTCCAGGAGTTGGGGGAACAAAGGGGGGGGCGGGGGTGGGGGGTGGGGTGAGTGCACAAGCTGTGCAGATTGGTTTTAAACCATGACAATTAGTAATTGTCAATCCAGGTGTGCTGGGCTCAGCTGTAGCAGTCATTTTTCTCCTCCTTGCTGGCTGGTGCAGTGCTGTGTTTTCAACTTCAGCCTGACAACAACAGTGATAACACCGATGTTTTTAGTTGTTGCTCAGTAATGTTTACCCTGATCAAGGACTTTTAGTCTCATTCTCTGCCAAGGAAGAGGGGAAACTGGAAGAAAGCAGAGACAGGACACCTGACCCAAACTAGCCAAAGGATACTCCATACCACAGCACGTCATGCCCAGTATATAAACTGGGGGCAGTTACCCAGAAGGGCTAGATCACTGCTTGGGTCAGGCTGGGTATCAGTAAGCTAGTGGTGAGCAGTTGTATTCTCTTCCCTTGTTATTTCCCTTATCATTACTAGTATTGGTGGTAGCAATAGTGGTTTGTGCTATACTTTAAGCTACTGGACTGTTCTTATGTCAACCTGTGGGAGTTACAGTCTTTCAATTCTCCTTCCCATTCTCCCGGCGGGGGGGAAGGAAGGAGGGGTAAGTGAGTAAGCGAGCAGCTGTGTGGTTCTGAGTTACCAGCTGGCCTTAAACCACAACACCAGGGATGTTCCAGATTCTGTGTATAACTTACAACCTCAGCGGAAAATGAAGAAAATACACTCAGTGCCACCTCAGCCATTAGCACTTAATGATCTGTGCCTTGATCATGGCAAGACCAACCCTGATTCAGAAAAGCATTAACTCCTAGACATTGTGCGCACCCATTGCTAAGCAAAATGTTGGTGCATGCAATTAACTGGTCAAATAGGGCATTCCATAACTAAATGTGTACATATGTGTGTTTGAAAGTGTACAGATAAATTCTGCAGGTGCAGCCTTGTCATTTTTTGATGTTCATCCTTTAATTTTATTGAGTTGTTAAGAGGAAGGGAGCACACAGTCCTTCACCAATGCAATTGTGTTTACAGAAACACAATCCAAAAGTCTGACACTGGACCTCTCTAGAAGCACTAGCTATATAAGAAATTTGGAATAAAAAATATGATTTATTTTCATTAAAATATCTCTGTTCCTTCAAACTGTAGATGAAAACAGTGAAGAATTTTTTTTTTCTTCAAGAAGATGGAAAACAATGAAGCACAAATACATGTGGGCAATGTTATTACAGCAATTCTTTTTCATCTCTTGTCCTTGTGTTACATTTTTGTTTCTTTAACATTCTAACAGTTCCTGAAAATGTAAAACTGACTGTGGCCTACCGGGTCTGCTATTCTTCTTTTAATTTTACTTTTATTGAAGCAAAAGCAACTGCAGTTTGTGGTAATGGTTTAAGAAGATCCTGCATGGCTTCAGCTCTGAACAGTTAAAATTGTGGTCATAATTAGCAATGCTAACAACCAAAACATTTCTTAGTTTAATCTGCACAGTCAACAGATGAGGGCCCACTTAATTCAGGGAATTACCTTATAATTTTCTCATAGTATGAATTAGAGAGACAAAACCAAAATTTATCGAAAGCTACAGGAGACACATTAACAGTAACCTTTAAAGAAGAGGCAAGAGCCACTGAGGAAGCCTCAAGTCCTCAACAGGACCTGCCCAGGAGCCAGCAGCTCAGCTGATGTGAGCACCTGACTCACAGCGGAGAAGGCTGCGTGGAGACCTCATAGCAGCCTTCCAGTATCTGAAGGGGACTATAGGGATGCTGGGAATGGACTATTCATTAGGGACTGCAGTGATAGGACAAGGGGTAACGGGTTAAAACTTAAACAGAGGAAGTTTAGATTGGATATAAGGAATAAATTCTTCACTGTAAGGTTGATGAGGTACTGGAATGGGTTGCCCAAGGAAGCTGTGAATGCTCCATCCCTGGCAGTGTTCAAGGCCAGGTTGGAGAGAGCGTTGGGTGGCATGGTGTAGTGTGAGGTGTCCCTGCCCATGGCAGGGGGTTGGAACTGGATGATCTTAAGGTCCTTTCTAACCCTAAATATTCTATGATTGTAAGAGGAGAAAGGGAGTCCAGAAAAACGAAAGCTAGTTATATATACAATTTTGGTGAAGGAGGGGCCGCTTTCCCTCTACTCCTGAGCTTTGCACTAGGCTAATATATTGTTTGTGATCAAAACACTGACATTTACTATTTGCTGCATTAGCATTACACTTAGATAGAGCTGTTATTAGATATATGTCATCATTTCAGTTTTATAAACAAGCAGGTTATGATAGAGTCCTATGTTTTCCAACTTCCACTACACAATGTTCTTTTGTATGCCTCAGACAATAAGCTGACAGCTCTGTGGAGGTCCCTTACAACATTCAGTAGTCAAAAGTGTTACAGAGTCCTCTAGAAGTAGAAGAATGCATAATGCATTGAAGCAATGCTTTAGGCATTTAAATTAGACTTTTAATTGAAAAATTAAAAAGTAATGCTCCTTTGCAGTGCAGTAACTGTACATCAACAGTATGTCTTCATTTCTGGCACATGAAGGGTAGTTTCCATAGCAGCAGCATCTGTAGCACTGAGCAACATGGAAATTGGATTTTTCTCTCTTGTATTTCATAGATTAGAAAGGTAAAATGTATGGAAATAGAGGAAAATAGATGTTACAGAAACAAGATCTTTAAAACCTACTTTTCCTTCCAGAATTCTGAAATTGTAATGAAATAAACAATTCTTCCATGTCATTCCTGCTTGTTTAAGCCTCTTATATGGCTTAATAAATGTTTGTAACAGCTATTTTTTTTTTAACTGATAGGACTAGAAAACTGTAGAACTACCTCAGTGTACATCGTGCCATAGTATGATTTATTAGCTGGCAATTCCTTTACTATTGGACAAAAGTGAGTAATAATTAAGGCCTATGTTGCCTGTATTTTTATATTTCTTTCATTTCTGTACTGATAGCACTGGAGGTATGCTGCATATAAGAAATCCTGTGTATGAAAAATGTGTGCTATTTACTCGAATTGATGATGATTTTTCTGTCAAGTTGTTAAAGCTGGGGGATATTTTGCTTTTGTTATGTGTACATAGACCTTAAAAATTCAAATACATATTCTAAATAAAACACATTCTGTTATTTTCCTAGACACAGAAACATAACAGAAATATCTTCAGACCAGAAACAAAAAGACTGAAAGGTATTGCAGAGCTAACCCACCTTGCATAGGAAAGCTTAAATCAGAATCAGAACAGAAAAACCCTTGGTCGCAGAGTTGCTACTCTCTAATTTAGCAGGAAGCAGCTCAGTAATTATTTTCTTAATATGTAACAATGAGATTTTTATTTTCAGTATTATATTGTCTTTAAAGGGAGTGAAATGGTCACAGTTGCATAAAACACTTCTGAAGCTTCTTCCTGGTGGAAGAACATGAAAGAACTTTATAAAAACTATATATTGAAAATATTATTTAAAGCACATATTATAAGGCAAACTTACTTTGTCAGCATTTTACCATAAACTGAAAATGAAGCTGCACAGTACTGCAGACTGGTATGTTATGGAAAGCATACAGTTCACCAGTGAGCAGTTCTTTCCAGAGTGTTTTTGATTTTCATGTTTTGGCCAAATGAGTTATGCAGATACTCCTCTATGATGGTTATTATTTTAGTAGGGAATAGCAGTTTTGAAGTTATCTTTTTATTGGGAGTTTGGTTTCTAACTCCTGTAAGCACTCCATAAAGTGCTTCTAGTCACACTTCTAAATGTTGGTTTGCATTTTGTAGTCCTTCCTGCAGGCTTGCTCTAAAAGTTTAAGCAGCATCAAGTCTATAACCATCTTACAGCAGCATTACCTTGCAGTGTTTAAAGGTTTTAAGAAATAGCACAACTGCTGCAGGATTCATTAATAAAGAATAGCAATTAGCTAATAACTATTTAAGGGATAAATTTTATTTTTTCAATTCAGAACAAGCTCCATGGAAAAAGATCTGAGGGGTCCTGATGGACAGCAAGTTATCCATGAGCCAGCAAGAGCATTGCCAACAGGTCAAGGGAAATTTCATCTTTGCTTTTAAACTCAATGGCTTTTCTGTAGTCTTAAACATCCATTTTACAAGCAAAGAAGTTTGTTGCGTTGCATAGTGTCAAGAAGGCAACATAAGTTTCCAGCAGTGATACTTTTTCTCTAGTTTATTACAGACTTTCTACTTACCTTGTAGATGTTTTATACAAATAGCTTATTATTCAGACAAGAACAAAGACATTTGTTAGTGTGAGTTCCTGCTATGATTTGTGGCAAAAATGTATGACCAAGCCAAATATGAAGCTTGACCAACTCTTCATTTGAATTTTTTACACATCACTTGTAGCTAATAAAACTAATAGTCCAACACCTTGTGGAACAAACCACAAAGCTTGTCTACCTGTTTTACAGACAGGGGGACTTCTGTAGTGCTTGTTTCACACATAATGGTATATGCATAGAAACGAGCATTTCAGTCAGTGAACAGGACACGCTGTATGTATCTGAGGCATGGGAGAACAGGCTTAACACATTTGATGGTGATTTAGACCATATCTTCCAGTGTCTGGTAAATTTATATTATTATTTCTTTCATGGGAATTCATGGCAGGGGAGGCGAGAATGAGTTTTAATCACATTTTAAAGACCATGGCTTAAGCTTTAGATTATATTCAGAATGTTCAAGTAAAATTATATCAAGTAAAAGTGTTTTATCATAACTATTGTCTTTGCTCTCCCTCCTTTTTCCCAAGATCTCTTTATGTAGGAATCTGATAACTGAGTATGTCAAAAGATATTTGCAGGTAAAGTATCATTCCAGAATCACTAGGTTTTCTAGCACAGAATCTGAATATATTATGGCAACTTTAGATTATGATGACTGTATTTTTTTCCATGCTTCATCATTTATATGCTTGCCAGAATACACACTTAGGGCATAATGTGGCAATATTATCCCCAGTTACTGTGTCAAGAACTTACCAACACCAGCAAAGATGAGGTATGAAGTTTTATGAGTGGTTGTTAGTCCCTGACCTTTTATAACATATCTAAGATAATGCTTCAGTCTTGTAAATTACATTTCTGGTGAATGGTCATGGCTTCAGAAGGCTTACGTATCATCGAATAAGTGGTTGTGTTAAGTTTTACTTTTCTTCCACCTTCTCCATTCCTTTGGAGAATGTCTGACTTTGGCATTATTCATATGCAAAGCAGTGAAGAGCTTCAGGAAAAGGCACCTGTTAAAATGATTGTATTGCTTCAGATAAAACAAGGCCAATAATTCTGACCTTAGTGGTTCCATGTGCCAGGCACTTTAATGAAATGCTGTAAAGACAGAGGAAGTGCACAGTGATAACTCCCCACTTTTCCCCTCCCACCTTCTGGCAATCTGCAGTGGAGCTTGGTATTATAGCTGTATCTTTTTGTTTAATACTCTAATAAATGCTTTTTTTTTCATGAATTTGCCTAGTAGTTTTTCAAAACCATTTATACTTTCCAATTCCACACTATCCTTTGGTGATGAGTTTCACAGTTTAATTGCATGTAATATATATAAAAGTGCTTAGTTGTGTTTGTTTAAAATTTGCAGCTGAAAATTCCATGGGATAGTTCTAATTTCTTATACTGAATGATAATTTCCAATTCCCTCCTGCATACCATTCACACTGGCATGTATCTCTACAGTATTCCCTCTTAGCCATTTCCTTGTAAGTTAGTCCATTTACTTTCTTTTCAAATAGAAATAATTTTTGATCTGTGATCATCCTCTTACCCTTTTTACATCTTCTTTAGTTCTACTGTATCCTTCTTGAGATGGGGTGACCAGAATTGTATAAATGCCATGGATTTCTTTAATAGCAATAAGGTTTTATGTCCTAAGCTCTTAATGCTTTTCAAATAATTCCTAATGTTCTATTTGTCTTTTTAGCTGCTGCTAAGCAGAGCTGACATTTTCATAAAAGTATCACTGCAAGATCTGCAGTGACTTCAAGATCTCTTTCCTGACTGGTTATAGCTAAATTAGCATCCATCACAAGGTAGGCATAGTTATGTTTTGGGGCTTTTTTCCTTCTCTGTATCTATCACTTTGAATTTATCAAATGGAATTCTATCAGGCAGTTTATCATGCTGTCATTCCATATTGTGAGGTACCTGTGCAATTCTTTGCTATCACTTCTACATTCTTTTGTTATGAATATTTTTTTTACTATTAAAAAATACCTAGCTTATCAGCAACTTTCCACATTTTCCAGGAATACATAGAGAATGATACAACTCCACAGGATCCCACTAGTAACTCTAATACATTGTGAAAACTGTCTATTGAGGTCTGTCTTTCACAATCTCTCAAATTTATGGATAAATAGGTATCTACTTTCCACTTATTATTAATGCTTTCCTTTTAAGAAACAGCTTTTGGTGAAGATCTTTGCACTAAGGTTGTAAGACATTCAGGTGTATGGTATATATCAACTGGATTACTCCTATCAACCCCCTAACTGACTCCTTAAAAAGCTAATACATTTGTGAGACTTGACTTTGATTTACAAAAATGTCTTGATTGTTGCCCACTTTAGAATTTACTTACCTGTCTTCCCATTCTACTCTTTATTGTATTTCCAACAATATGTCTGTTGGCAAAATCAGATTTCCTCTCTATAGCTTCCTAAAACATTCTGGATGTCATAGAGAGATTTTGCTTCATTTTTATTACCTTTCATTTCTTTGTTATCTAAGCTGATTTATGTCAACCATAAAAATATATGAAAATCATACTTTTATTTCTTTACAACTCTTGGATAAATGCTGCCTGTTGAGGACAATTTGCTATTGTTAATTTCATGATGTTTTCCTATTATCTCTTATACTGGGTCTTCAGTTCCAGACAAATCCTCTGATGCATTCCTCACACAAAAAGCTCCTTTACGGCAATCTCTCCAGCTCCTTCCTTTTGCATTATGATGCAAATAATTACTTTAACAATTCTGCTCCAGCCTGAAGTTCCTTAACTTATTATACTTCTCATGCATGACTCCTAAAGGATCTTTAATATTTTGCTTGAGGGTTATTCGTAATAATTCTGTTAACAATTCCAGTAGCTTATACGTCTTGTTTCCTATTTTCCTCTATTTGATCATTCTAGGAATTTCTGTGGATGTTAAACTTTGACGAATTTTTCCCCCCCCTTAATCCTCTGTAATAATGTTGCCTAAATAAATAGTCTCCCTCATATCCTTAAAATTTTTGTCCTTTTCACTACTCCTTTTAATAAAGAAACATCCTTTTAACAACCTTCTTTACTCTGACGTAGCTTTCCTTTCCAAAATGAATAACCACTGCAACAGAATTTTTTGTCTGGATGTTTTGCAGTTCTTTTAGATCAGAGAAACTTTCCCTTTCACAGCCTTCCAGGCAACACATAGGAAACCAAACTAATGTAGATTCAGTCTCACAATCATGTATTAAAAAATATTCATAGTGATTCCCTTTGGAATATGTCATGACTTCTAAAGTACCTACCAACTGCTGAATCTGAATCTCCACTGTATTGCAACTTCTTTATATCCATAAAGATGAATACATAATGGTAGCAATTTATTTGACAATGTTTAAGGTTCATTCTCCATGTATAAAATGAGACAGAGTAAGGTGGTAGACAACACAGAAATAAAACCCCTACATTTATTAAAAGAAAAACTTATTTAGCATGACTGGAAACATGTTACATTAATAAAAAGACATAAATGACTGTCACTGTCACTGTTCAGTTTATGTCTTGCACAGAACCATTGCTGAATAGCAGTCTATACTCATCCTGCATACCATTGCTATCTGTTTTGAGGAGAAAAACAAAACCATATTCCATTCTATTAGAATGTCTATTTTATTTTGGACTTACCTGGAAGATAATTATAACATTATTTTGTTATTCTTTTGCATAAAGAAGTACTTCATTTCTTATTAATTGTGTACAGAAATATATGTCTTCCTGGAGGGGTGGAATTTTATGGATCAGTTCCTGGGGTTTTTTTGGTATTCTTATGCAAGCTTCACCAAAAGTTATACTTTTTACATAAGTACTTCTTCCATCTGAAGATCGAATGTACTGGCTTCTTTCTATCTTTAATTGTATTTATTCTGTGGGCTATTTGTTTGATCTTTGCACTTCAGATAAAGGAATAGTTCTAGTATTAAAGATCTTAACGCTACACAATTTTCTATCATTATTTAAGAGAAAAAAAAACGACACAAAAAACCCACCACAAAACTGCCTAGGATGAAAAAGAGCACAAATGTAGATAGCTGTATTAGTGACAAGTGTATTGGAAGCCTGTTAAAGCCTACCTGTAATATTTGCAATTTCTTGTTTTGTTTTGTTTTAATTGCTTTAGTATATTCAGAAAATGTCAGAGATTTATGAATATAACTGCAGTCACTTTTATTTTTAACTCTCTTCTGTTTAAAGTATGAAGCAGGTTTACCATATACAAGTAGGTATATGATTCTCTGAATTCCCTTCATGCACCCCTCTCATCTCCTTTCTTTTCCTGTCTTTTATGGATGTGAGAAAAGTGGGTGTTGGATAAGAGAAATTATAAATTTGGAAAATAAAAATGTTTCTGGTTGGAGACAGGGCTGATTATTCAGAAAAGGTTGTTAATTTGATCAGGGAAAACAAATGAGTTATATGAACAGTAAGGGCCGGCAAAGATAAGAGCTGGATGGTGGCCTCGAGTACAAAATGCTGAATAAGCAAATAAGTATCCTACTAATCCAAGAGTTAGGCACTGTGTGTCAGGGAGTATGCAGCTCTCTGTGACTGACACTTTTGCCTTTTTTTTTTTTTTAATAATGTTGATATGGGCATATATGCACAAAAATGTTCTCACACACCTATTTTCAAGGAAGAACATGAAAAGAACAAAGGGATGTGCTACAGAAGTCTCATTTCTGTGTCTCCAATCAAGAACAGATACCAAAGTGCTGATGCAGTGCTTGTATGATTACAGATATTGTGGCTGTTAGTGTTCCTGCAAAGGTGGGCTACCAGGCACTTTCCTGAATTGGTAAACTTTCTTGACAATTCTGAAATGTTAACAGGCATTTTAAATTCTTTGAACAAAAGTAAAGGATATTTAATGGAAAATATTCTTTTAAAGCATTTTCTAAAAGCAAATCCCCCAAATAACCTGTAAATATCACATTTTTATTTTTACCCCCACCTAATGTGATATGTCTTAATCTCCTTTTGGCAAGCCAGTTGTAATCTTTAGCTAGTAACTAATTCGCTCATAAAATACTGACCCAGATTTTTCTGGATAATTAACAAGTCAGGAAAATCAGCAGAAGCAGGTGGAGTATATTTTCAGTACCGGTGGAGAAAAGCAGTTAGCTGGTGTTTTAATTCTCATTTCCAGTAATGAACTATGTAACATTCTGGCTGGCTAATGCAATTAGCATTGTCTCCTCCACCCCTTACTTCCTCACTTTAACAAAAAGGAAGCTCAAACCAGGAATTTATAATAGGCCAAGAATTACTGAGCCTTTTTACACTCTTCTTACAATCATGTTATTAACCTCCTAGATTGAGCCTTTTGTAAAACAGTAATAAAAAATGTATACAAATATGTATCATGTTACAAGCTCAGACAGAAAACAATGTTTCCATTCTTCTAGCAATTAATTATTGTGATTAATGTATTCCCCCTTCTCTAAGCACAATTCTGCCAGACAGAACCAGCCCATTGACATATTGTAGAATTATAATGCATATCTAATTAAAGGTGACCTGAAAAGGCAGGGTGTTTAAACTTCCCTGTCAGGACCACGATACTGTTAATCAGAAAGTGCTTGCTTTCCACCCCACCCCTCCTTTTTTTATTTTTGTGCTAATTTCAAATCTTCTCCCTGCATCAGTGAGCAGATGAGATCTTCAGCCAGCTTTCATCTTTCAGAAAAATGAATAGTGCAGAAAGAACATTATCAAATGAGCTGTTGAAGAAGTCAGTGAATATGTCATTGAGTGTGACTGCTTCCAGAATGAATTTAGATTTATCTCTGTTATCTTCCCTCTCCCGACTCACTCTCCACACTCTGCACTCAGTCCACATGTCAAGCAGGGTGGGTCATAATGAATCATGAGGGACAGTTGCTTGTAGTATAGTGACAGGTCCAATTGTGCTACAACTTGTTCTGGAATTAAGTTTGTTAACATTATAAATTGTCTCATTTGACCAGAGGTTTAAACACCTAGAAGCTTTTATGCATGCAATTTCTTAAAGTATTTCATTTCCATTAGGCAGCTGCTACTTTACAGTATTCCACAAATGAAATTGTTTCATCACATCAATAGCTGCACAAAACAACTGTGACAACAAGAAGACTGGTTTTGCCCCCATCTTACAAACAAGTATCATTCAAATCAATAAACTCTGGCAACTGGATAACATGAAGAGAAGATATTATTTAAAGTTCATTTTAAGCACATCTCCAAATGCATATGCTGATGCAAAATTCCGATACAATGAATCCTCATACTATCCTATCCAGTTTCTGTAGAAATAATCCACACCTTAAGAAGAAAACTGAAATTTTTTTCTTTTTTCTTTTCAAAGCCAATAGTTACAGCTTTTTCTATATGTGATGCAAAGTTGTTGTCATAATGAATATTGTTTTTTACATGTCATGGAAAATAGTATGACTGAATTGAAATATTTTACCCACAGGGAGAAAAAGAAAGACTAGTATTTTTCTTTTCAGATATTGTCAGTATTACCATGTAACAGAATGGGTTATCAAAAAACATGCAAAGTCAGCACACCTTCTGAATATACTGAACATCATTCATCATAGTATGTCCAACCATTAGACACAAGCAACTGCTTTTGTATTCTTCTGAAGCTATGTAAGAAGCTCCTGACGTAAGTGGATTTCTACACAGGTTATCTTGAAGCATTAGAAATTCTAATATACGTTATTTCTAAACTCAGAACAGCTGATTTCCAAGTTATAGCATACAATGAAGAATGTATATTTTCTCTATTTTTCTTTTCCTAATATATTCCTCAAAATAACCAGAAGGTAGTTCTAACATTAAGCCATCCAAAAGGAACAAGTTTTGTCATCTTGCCCCCAGTGTTAAATATCAGTTTCTTGTTTCATACAAGTACTTTGTTTTAGGCTATATGTATTTGTGTGCATGTATACCTACATGTATATATATATGTACATGCATTGTTGACTGTCTTAAATTTTTCCCACCAAAATATGATGAACTGATGAACAAGAACCATACCCTCACTGCTGGCTGATTTTTTGCTTGCTTTTCATTTGTCTGAGCCAGATTACTCTTATGATTTGCCTTGAGGCTTTGAGTAGCTCTATTTATTTCTGTCTTTTAATAATCTTTCCCCCGTAATAAATTCAAGTATGCTTTTGGGGGGCTAAGTTTTCTGATCTACAAAGGCAGATTATACCCCTTCAGTCTTCACTGAGTTTACGTGCAAATAAGTTTCCTATTAATTTCAGTGGGATTTTTGCTTGATTAAGGACTAAAGATTTCAAGATTCTATCCCACAGCCTCAAAAACATCAAGCAAAATGTTTATTGCAATTTTGCTGGAAATAAAGCCTGCAGGACATAAACTATCACACTCATAGAACCAGAATAAAGCATTTGTATAGATCAGGAGACACTTAAATTAGATGTTGTTTGCATGAGACGTGGGGTCACCAGCAGTATTTTCCTTTTGTCAGATAGTGCTACAATTGATCATTTTGAAGGTCTTCTAGCTTTATGGTATACATGAGAAATTTTACAATTCTGCCTAAATTTAAGACACAGGAGATAAAAGGTTGACACTGAAGAATGGCAACATTTTTGCTGTTTGCAAAATATCTTACTTGCATAATTATTGATATAACACAAAACAGAAAATAAAGACATTTCCAAGGTAATTTATACCCCTCATAAAGCATAGGGTTTTTTAAATTAGTCTGGAATTCTATTACAGAACACAGTTCCAAATTCCACAAGTTATATCCCAGAAGTGATTTTTAAAAAAATATTTGCCATTTTCCTTATTGCATGATGGAAACATCTTCTAAATACTGGGACAAACCCAAGGAAATGCTGATTTTTTGCCTTGTGTTCTAAAACTGCTGCAGGGGAAATAAATATCAGGAAAATTTTTGGTTAAAATTTTACAATGTATATCTACCCCAGACACAAAACCTTTTATCTGAACTCTTATGTCCCTATTAGTCCTGAGTAGGAACATGTTACCCAAAAGACAGACCTGTTCAGGTCAATGAGTGATTTCATGGAACATGAAAATGTAAAATGTGGCCTATGTAATCCTGATTAAATCTGGCATGGAGTCTCATTTCTTCATGTAGTGTATACTACTTTCTCCTACGCCTTAAATAAGGACAGTTTTAATGCAATAAAATACCTTAGGCAAGCACTAAACTTTCCCAATGCTTTAAGGTTAGGAATCATCCACTTGAATACTGCATGTCAGTCGATACTTCAGTTCATATATGAAACAATGACTGATCATAGCTTGAAGTAGCACTCAGCTCCGAATCAGGTCCTCTGTTACTGGCAACAAAAACTGGTAAAAGAGGAGTGGGTTTTGATTTCAGTTGTGTGTATAGAAATCTGAGTAATTCTATTTAATTTTGAGAAGTCACTCCAGATTTACACCAATGCTACTGAAAATCAAAATCTGGCCCATTGTCTTAGCAAAATACACCAAGTCAATATCAGTTCATTACAGAGAGGGAGGGAGAAAAAGAATGAGAGAGAAAACAAGGATTTCGTTAGCAATGCATTCTGTAGTATAAAAGATAAAAAGGAATATCCAATTAACACACCACTATAATTGCTTGCAGACATTCTTTTTTATTTAAAGATGAAATAGCTAAGAGTTCTCATCAAAACTAGGGTCACAGCCTACATATTAAATGAAAGAAATTGATTGGGCTTTATTACACCCTGACTACTGCAAATGTGCCTCAATCACTGATTGCTATAAATTTATTCTTATAAACTACTAATTGCCCAAGTCATAATGGTAACAATGGTATAATGAAATTATCTTGATCAAGCTGATGCACAAATTTTGCTTGACAACATGAGCAGTGTGAGAAAAAAGGGAAGAAGACATGCATACAAATACATAATGTTTCATTAAAATTAAAACCAATGTTAAAACAACTGTTCTCTGAAGTATACAAAGTTCTGTATTAAAAGTGTTTCCTTTAGAAAAATCATTTAAGAAGACAGGCATTTACATTTATAATAAAATGATCTTGAATTTTTTATTTGTCTTGAAAATTAATGACTTACTTAATCACATTTGATCAAAGGAGATAAGTTGATGTAGTCATGTGTTTCTGATTGCATTAAGCTTGATCCATAGTGGCATGATGGATATTTAATAGTCTTGCTGTCCCTCTGTATCTTGTCACCACTTCCTGATATGCATGGATACTGTAGAGTACACCACAGCACAAAACTGTACTTTTAATAGAGCACGCTAAGTTTAGAGCGAAGGAAATTCTGTTGGGGCTTATGTGCTGGAGCTTTTAGAAGTAGGTTATCTAGCATCAAAATATTTTTATTTAAAAGACAAAAACCTCAGGTAACTCTCGAAATGGCTTGAATCATTTTCCCCTTTTAAAATCTCATTTTGCTTCTATGCTGCCTCTATTTAAAGATATTGCTATAACAGGTTTCAAGGACGAGTGAGAGAAAATACGTGAAAACAAAGATAGGCATCCAGAAAATGTAGGAAATTTCTAGAAGTTGGAACGCAGAGCATTGCGTAAAATGCGAAAATTGGTGCTATTTATATTGAGCTAATAGCTATTTCTACAAGTGTCAGCTGAGCCATTCAGAGGGAATGTTGGTATATATGAGAAATTATTTCTGAGTAGTTCAAGTGTAGTCCAAACTGCTTCAGAATTAATCTCACCAAAATTTTATTTAAATTCATTGCTAATTCTTTCTCACTGGAGTATTTCATCAGCATGAAAACTGTTTTTTTTTGTTCATGAGCGTGGTTTGATTCAACACAGGTCCGAACTTTTATACAAAGCTACAGTATATTAATTCTTTAAAATAAATTCCTGCTAAAATTGGTGTAGCTGACATGATCCTATAGGAACATAAAAAACGCTGGAAAATACTCAAATTGGAAGGGCCCAGGCTGGGCAGTATGGCTGACTGGCTGCCCCACACTTTAGATTTGTACTACTGCAAGGTGTTTGTCCTTTTGCCAGAAAGCTTTTTGCTAATCCAAATCCATTTTGCTGCCATTTACACTTAGTGATGCTTATTCCATGTATAAGTACCACAGAAAATGGTTTATTTCGTTGGTCTCTGCGATATCTTTTACATGTGCAAAGCCTGTAGATCTGTCTCTCCCAGCTTCCTCCATATTGGTGTTTAAGCCCTGATACAATGAGGACTTAATACACATACAGGGGCAACCCGTGGGAGTTTGGAACACAAACACTAAGCTCAGCATCTTCTCAGGAACGCATGATCCCGTGGAGAGCACGGACACACCACCCGCGGGGGGGGGGGGCTGGTGGGGGGGCTGTGGGGCAGAAGCTGGCACCGACGGGAGGTGATACATCAGCGGCAGTACCTGAACAGCCTCCTCGATACCGAGGGATGGCTGCAGTGCGCAGCTGGTGATACCTCAGCAGCCTCAACAGCCTCCTCAATACCGCGGGATGGCTGCAGTGCGCAGCTGGTGGTACCTCAGCGGCAGTACCTCAACAGCCTCCTCCATACCGAGGGACGGCTGCAGTGTGCAGCTGGTGATACCTCAGCGGCAGTACCTAAACAGCCTCCTCGATACCGAGGCACGGCTGCAGTGCGCAGCTGCGCGGCATCACCTGCGCCCGCGAGCCCTCGAAGCTTCGCGAAGCCTCCCGGCGCCTCGAGCGGTTCCACGGGAGGGGCGGGGGCAGCCGTGAGCTCAGTGTTCCTTCAGTGGTCAGTAAGGGCTCCGGCTGCTGTCCCTGCGGTAGTGCCTGTTGGCAGCTCGCGGGCGGGTAGAAGGTAAGGTGTTAAACACGTTTAATGTTTGGGAGTGATGGAAAAGGTGTTCTGCTTTTGGTGTTTTGTTTTGCTCTCTGTTAGTGTGTTTCCCAGCGTAGGACTCCCCTATCCTTCAGTAATGGTACCCTAAATACATGATTTCTACAAGTATTCTGCTGATTTCTATCAGGTGATGGCGGCTTTGGGGAAAACTAACTCAGTTCTTGCACTAACCTGGAATTCATCAGTTTAAAATGGGTTTTGCATGTGCACATCCAGCTATTGAGAGTTTCCTGAACAAAAGTACCTGCTTTTTTGAAATGTTTGTTTTGTCTCCGTCCACATAATATAAACTGAATTTTCCCCAAAGCCTTTAGCAGCTGTTTCTACCTTTACTGTATGATAGATGCATTAATTTCTTACTCTGGAGAGCTTGATTGGAACCAGGTCTTTAGGATTGATTGGGTTTTTTTTTTCTTGCAAATGTATTTTTTTTTTTGCTTCCATGAGTAACACGTAACATTTCTGGGGAAAAATAAATAAAATCATTGATGCCATAAATGTATTGTTAATTCTGTGGTGCTAATTTTATTCTAACCAAGTGTGTGGTAGTATCTTCAAAAGATCTTACTGAAACACATTCATATATTTAGTGAAGTATTGGGATTCAGTGGTGGTGTTGAAGGAGTTGTGTATAGGGGTGGCTGGTTTGTTTGAAGAAGAAAAACAACCTTGGCTTTAGTATGCAAACCACTGGATTCGTCTTGGCTGCTTAGTGGAGAGATGAAGTGTTATAGGACAGGGGAACTTAAAACTGATTTCTGTTGTTAAATATGGTTTAAAATATATTGGTAGAACAGCCTGCAGGTAACTTTATCTAGGTTACACATTCTATGTGTGTATACAGTGCCAATACATGTGTTTTAGCGCTCATGTTAGATCACATTCCATCATAAGCATGCTGCAGTTACATGAGCAGTGAATACTAAGTAATACAACTACTGTAAATATTGATGGTTACTATGTGCTGTTAGACTTCCTTTTCTTATTACTTTGTTTTAGATTGGTTTGTTGATGTTATTTAGTCTGAGTGGATGAAATTGCTTTAGCTTTTTCTTCAATATTGTTAGATGGGACTTCCTGAAAAAATGCATTTTCACATCTGGAAGAAAATGTTTAGGGGTTTTTTTTCTTTTTTTCTGTTTGTTTTGTTGGGGCTTTTTGTTTGTTTGTTTTTGTTTGTTTTGTTTTTTTGTTTTCCATTGTTTCATTGTTTTTTTTCCTTATAATGTTGCTGAACTTAGTTGCTGGGTTTGGGTTGACTTGTTCAGTGACCAGCTAGCATTTCAAAAGTTGTATGTATCTACAGGTGGACATATTTATAGATTCATACTGTATATGGCAATCTGGCCTGTACGGGAAGTAGCTGGCCTTAAATTGACAAATCTCAGAACTGATGCTGGAGAACAAGAAATAATGTAACAATACCTTATAAGATAATGTTTCTGAAATGTTAAAATTGTGATTTTAGTCTGGTGTTGACTGAGAAAGGTGAGAAAGTTCCTTAATCTTCCTAATAGTGAATGATACCCGGAATGCTGTGCTGTGCAATAATACCATTATTTCTGGAACTTGTAGAACAAGTGTGCAAAAGCTGTGTTTTCAAAATAACCTGTTCAGACAAAGTTGTAACACTTAACTCTCTGTCTTACTTACCCATTCCTTTATCCATTCATCTCTATATCTGTCACAGAATGACAATCCTAACTTACTTAAACTCTCTAAAGGTATATTCTTAAATTTTAATGTTGGAAAAGCTTCATGATGACTTGTACTTTGGCTTAATGTGCTATAGCTTCTGACAGCTGCTGCTGTAAGAAAAGCAAAGGATGACTGCATTACTGTCAGTTTCTGTCACATTTTAGTTGCCAAACTCTTGCAGGGATGATGACAGTGAACCACACAAGAGTGACAAAAGGACTTAAAGCTATGATTTTGAATACGGAAGAGTGGACATTTGAATTGCATTTTGTTTGTGCTGTTAGTTCTGTTCTGCATGTGGATTTCTTTGTGACAGGGCACTTGCTCCCATTTTTAAAAATAATTTGCTCTTCAGGACTTGTACCTCCTTTTGACACTTTCGAAGATGATAATAATAAGCAACCCCGAACTGTTGGCAAGCACAGAGTAGGTCAGAGTATGCACACAAGAGTATACTTGTGGAATATACGTGAAGGAGAAGGCAATCTCTGAGGTCTGAGGCATGACCTCAAAGTACAGTGAAACCTGTCTGGATAGTAGCTTGCAGTTGTAGGTACAATGAAAATGTGACCTTATTTCAAGCCGAATAAAATTGGGGTGGGTTTGGGGTGTACTGCATATATTTTATTAATAGACTATCTCTGTATGGAATGCCTCTTAATTTTCTTTTTGAAACTAATTTCTGTATCTTCATTTATCTAAAGCTTGTTTCCTGGATGAGTTTCTGAATAAAATAGCCAGTATACTTCTGTGTGTTAGACAGAATAGCTGCAAGTGCCATTTAAACACAGGACCATTATCTGGCTTGTACTATTTATTTCCAAGTTTTTTGGCTCTGTGACGACAAAGTAGCAGAGCAAAGGCATAGCAACAACCTCGTTTTGCATATTGATAGTTGTTTGGGGTTTTTTTGTAGTTAAGTAGAATAGAGTAGCACTGCCTTAGTTTGCAACTAACTGAAAATTTAAGTGTCAGTGATTGCCTGGATTAAGTGTGGAGTTGAGACACTTGCCTCCATGACTGTTACAGAAGTCCAAAGGATGCAGTGAACTTTTCTTGCTGTATTTCCCAGCTTTTCCCAGTGTCCTCTAGTCCATGTCCTTTCCATCTGTTCTTTATCCTACACCTGTGATGAGTGGGCTGAGTGGGGGATAATGCCATATATATGTTTTGCTGACTTAACACAACTTTTACTGTGCTTACTTGCTATGTGAAGTTTCTGCAGTGGTAGCTGAGTTTCTGCGATTGACAGAAATACAGCTAAGCTACAAAAAAGCTCTATGCATTATCTAGCCATTTTATGGATAGATAAACCAGGAGGGAGTATGTGAGAATGAAAATCAGTGGACAAGTACTGCAACTTGTAATAAGAAACAAATACTCTTTTGATAGTTATTTCTCATAATTATAGAATAGTATCCACACTAAGAGAACATTGTTAGTTCAGTACTCTGTCAAATGCTATGGAGAGTTAGTACCTATGGCTTGTTTTCTAAAGTTAGATGGGAACATCACTGGACTAAATCCACTGCATGTTTTGTATTTTGTGTCATTGTTCTTCAAAGCTGAGATTCACTGCTTCCTACGTGTTCTCTGGTATTGTCAGCTGAAATGCGCAGTAGCAGTCACAGGAGAGAATACTGTGACAGATTGCAAAACACTGTTGTTTATGTTTCAAGTTCCATTAGGAATGAGCTGTTTTAAAAATTATATCAACTGTGATATTTCAAATTCTGGGAAGTGTTTTTCAAAAGGCCTTGTACTGGGTGGTAATAAAAGATTTGTTTGGTTTGCTTAGGTTTGAACTGGAGAGAATTTTGTAATGCTAGGCGAACCACAAGTATGATCCAGCTTGATGTCTGTGTTCTTAATTCTAGGGCAGTATTCAAACTGCTTTAGACACAGGGATTTACTGAGAATATTTCTTGTCATTTATTCTCAGAAAGCAAATCTATTGTTCTTCCCAGTATGTACTCCTTTGAGAAATGTGGCTTCAGAGTGTTTTGTATTCCTAGGAAGGATGCGTGTAGCAACTGTCGTGAGTTCCATGGAAACCTTGTCCATGGCCAGCTTTAGTTTATCAGATCAGAATTTGCAGTCAAAGCCTGAATGCGTACAACAGAAAGATTGTTCTTCTGTAGTTTACTTTAACCATGATACTTGTGTTTAGGCTTCTCTGTAGCAACAAAAGTCTATGTGTGATGAGTGGTGAGTTTGTTTTGTTTTATTCTCTTTGATTGTTGTAGTCACAGAATAGCAGGTCAGAAGAGTTGTGCTTTAAACTCATCTGGAGTTTTTGTATGATCTCAGTGTCTTATAAAGGAGTGCTTGTATGTTAGAGCCATGATAAAGCTTCGTAATATGATTTTTAAAATCAAGCTATTAAATGTAGAGTACCATAGGAGTACAAAGCGTGCAGTGAGTATTATTTCAAAGAAACATGCTCTTGCTTTTAAACTTTCTTCAAGCTTAAAATAGGTGCTTCTAGTCCCAAAACAAGCATGACTGAAGGTCACATAGTAATTAACTCTTGGATACAATTCATTGGCATTAGAAGGGTATTCTTTAGTTGCTTTGTGATGCAGAACAAATGCTTCACTAATCAGAAACATATCAACCTGAGATTGAAAACTAATAAAATCAAGTGCTATGATTCGACATTGTTGGGGACACCACATAATAAACATCTTTATTTATGCAATTTTCAGCATAAATATCTGGATTTTTTTCTTTGAATATGAGGATTTCGGAAGACCTTTGTAATATCCCAAGACTTGCAAGAAGACAAAAAGAGACCAAAGCTATCTTCAAAAACAGGAAAAGAAGGGATGAGAATTTTTCAGTAAAACATCTGGATCTCGCACAAATTGTGGCCATTATAGTCTCTTCAGTACTGTGGGGAAAAAAATAGAGATGGTTATAAAAGGCCATAATGAGGTACAGAAATGCTAGGTACATTTTTTTTTACTCTAGTGAAAATTCTACATGCACAGCCAGTACTTGATATTTTGTTACCTTTTCGTTTGAAAGGAAGGATGAAATAAGGAGATCGAGAGGTACCTCTCTTCCTTTTACTAAGGTAGAATTTAAGGACCAGACCACTTGAGCAGGTCAGCTCCGTGGTCACCTTGCTATTAGAGCTGGGCTCTGAACAGACATGGTCTAGAGTATGAAAAAATAATCTTGTCTTCTTTTTTTCACTTTGATGCCTGAGATTTTTGAGGGGCAGATAACTTCATTCATTGTACTTTGTGATTTCACTGTGTTTTATAATTCTGGCATGCCTCACTTTTTGAAGGAGAAAAAGAAAAGAGTGTACCTAGAAACAGGAAGAGTCTATGTATTCTTCATTTAGAAAGTTCTTAACGCTACTTATTTTCTCTCTCTGTATCAAACATATTAAGGTATGTGGAGCTGAATTACTATTAAAGTGCTTTTGTTTGCCTCTTTTTTTCTGGTGGTCCTTGCTGTTGTTTGTTCTGTTTATTTTAAGAAATTGTTGATAATTATGCCACTTTAAAAGTAGAATTTTCTCAGCTGCAGTACTAGTCTTGAGGGGAAAAAACAGACTGAACAAAAAAAGTCATAAGAGCAGCTATCATCAATGAGTGTTGGCCTAGAGCACTACACAATCACATTATGTTTTTCTGTTTTGTTTCTTGCCACATTGCCATCTTTTGAATATGTTACTATTCAAATATATCATCACAGCACAAACCGTCATTTGTGACCTCCCTTAATGTTACCGTCTGACTAGTTTCTGTGTTCCTTTACTGAGCTCTGCCTATTTCAAAGAGCAGATTGTTATTGCTATCACTGTCACATTGTTTTCTGTTTCTTCTGTCTGGAACAGTGGCAGAAACAACTCTAGGTATAATATAAGTGGATACATGATTAAGATATCTTATAAAATAAATATTTAAACTTTCCATCTGTTTCAATGATTGGAATGTTTCTTTTGATGTTTGTTACCTAAGTTTAAAAGATTTAAAACTTGAAAATATTGTCAGAAGCTTCTAGCAGTTTCTAAAATTTACTTTTGAAAATGTATTTGATCTGGAAGGAAAAATATTGCAAAGACAGTGCCAGTACTTTTCATTGCAAACATTCTTTGTCATGTATAGTCCAACTCTTGCATGGTAATAAATGGATGAAAGCAGAGCCAACCCAGATTTCAAGGGTTTGATTTTTGAAAGATTCAGTTCTAAACTTAAAAAAAAAGTGCTGAAATTGCATTACCGATTATATTTCTTTTTTAATTTGTCTTTTTTTTTTTTTAAGTCAATCTGGAATTAATTTTTGAAGACAAAATTTAGGATAGAACTATGTGATAGTCCTGAGCCCTAGGCCCTTTAGGTGTGGGTCTGGGAATTATGGCTGATGTATTTGGGAACCATAAGGGTACATGTTGCAGAACCTGACTGGGTCAAAATTAGTTTTATTTAAAATTTACAGTAGGCATCTTTTCAACTTAATTGGCTGCTGCTCTTGCCTTTCATGGGAAAGCATGAAATCACTCTTAAAAGGACTGCTTTAAGGAAATGTCATCTCAAAGATTGCTGAGATGCCTACCTTAAAGGTCACTGTCAGACCTAAAAATTCAGTTGTCTTGGAACTTAGATATGGGAACTTCACTGTTATTAGTTAATTTATCTCTCTGCAGAACAGAATACTGAACTTTATGGAGAGAGAGGAGATTTTGCTCCTTTGTGAAGGTCTTAAGAGTGTTAGAGGAGTTATTTCTCTGGACTTTGGTAGATAGATTGTCTGAAAATTTCCTTATGTAATAGATGGAATGGATAACTTAACCTTTAGAAGATTTCAGACTTGTGATTTCTTAATGAAAGGTAAAAAGAACTCTGAAAATCTAGACCAAGTTGCTGTAAAAACTGGAAAAGAGGGTATGGATTATTGAGAGTTGTGCAGGTGCTTCTTACAGAAGCCCACTGCAAGGAAGTTAGGAAAAGAAGTGTGGTAAAAAGTACATGACACATACTAGAAAGGCATTTTTATTTGTGCTGTGTAGTGACAGAATGCATTTTTAAAAATGTGGCAGAGGAGAAAATGCAGAGTACTGGAGTATTCTATGACTAAATGAAATGTGGGTGGAGAAAGGGTGCTTGAAACAGAAGAGCCAGAAGGCAAGAGTTGTTAATATTGTTGGTGAATGCTGAAGATTGTAACAGAGCATTGGTATAATTACTCATGATGATATTTCCTTTTTCCTATCTAGTGTCTAGTTTAGCAGCCTCAGTACTATCTCCGAGTCTTAAATGACAAATCCATTTCATTAGCACGAATTTCTAGGGTGAAACTGGACTCATTTCACTGAAGTTTTGCAGAATCTTGGTCTCAACCTATATTTTCAGCACTTAGAAGTCTGAAGTCACTGCTCCCACCAGTTCAACTGCCCAAGGGGAGTATCTGTTATATCCTTTTTTTTTACATAGTCACTCTTTTGTGGAGAGAACTTCACAAGCAAACAGTTTTGTTCTTTATACTGTGATCTGTATCTCCATCCTCTTAATCGCTCTCAGTGCTGAACCTAGTCATCATGTGCTTTAATAGTTTTAACAGCCCATAAATTATAGACAGTAAAATCCCTTGCATTTTCCCACCACACATTTTCCCCCTTTGTGCCCTTCATTGCCTTCATGTTCTGTTATTTGCTTCCTTCTGTGTCGACACCTCTGTCTCACTGGGTTTTATTTCTGTTTTTCAGTCTTGACTCTTCAGTATGCGGATTTCACTCAGCTAAACCTCTGTAGGGCTGACTTGGCATTCAGTGTCATTTGTCAATTTCATTGATCACTCTCTCACCAGTAGTATGGAGACCTGCAGAGTCAGCAGCTAGCAGTGGGCTAGAACCTCCAGACTAAAAATAAAGAGCTTTCTGATTTCTGCAGTGGGAGATATATAAAAGACTTTCTGCTTCATTCAAGTGCATTTTATTATTAAATCCGTCTTATTTTCCAAAAGATGATTCTCCTGTGGAAAAGAAAATTGTGCTTTACACGTTTAAATGATTTTGCATTTTATTCTGTTTCTTATCTCCACATCCTTAAGAGTCAAACAAGAAAGCACTTCACATACAAGAGTACATATCTGTTCTCCAGTTTCAGAGGGATGTGACCTAAGTTTAATGATGTAATGATGTTTAGTGATGTATTCACTACTCTCACCCTACCTCTCCCCTTTCCCCCCCCCTCACCGCCCTTCTTTTACTTGCATCAGCTCTGTAATCCGTATTAGGGGAGTGCATGTTTGAGAGAGAGAACAAATGGTTGAGTGGGGGATAAATGCCCAACTCTTGACAGGTTATTTTATTTCAACTGAAGAAAAACTTAACAGTATTTTGACTGCTACAAATTCTCCCTCAACTGAATTTATTTTCTCAGGGGATCCAAAGTTTTTGATAGCTCTTCAATGAGTATTTCTGTAGAATGGGATTGAGCAGTCCTTTTCCTGCCTTTCTGTGTCTTCTTTCCCCATATATATGGTCTAGACTTATCTCTTTGTCAGGAAGATTTGCAGATTCTCCAGCGAAGTGTCATGATTTTGTCACAGATAGAGGAGCTAAAGATTTGTACAGTGGACAGTCATGTAGCTGTGTCTTTTTCACTTCCTAAATATTACTGCACCAACAATTCCATGTGAAGCAAACACAATTGTTCGTAGACAGTACATAGACCCTATACATTCCCTTCTCCTCTCCACTGCTTGCTGTCTTTTGCTATTTAATGGGGCTCATACATGAAAAAGGGTGGAGTGAAGATCTGGGGTTGTGTGGGCATTATTTGTATGCCTGATTTTGTACAATGTAGTGATAAAGTATTCCATTGTCATTCTTGGCAGTGATATTTTAAATTATTTAAATGTTCACTTAATAATTTTCTGCTGTTATCTGAAGGTACCATAAGTCTCAAGCCTGCAACCGTTTGTTCAGGGACTTGAAAGTAAACAAAATTATTTTCACTGTTGAATTCAACAGTCAAAAAAGATGCTGTGCTTCGTGGATAATCAGAATACCTTATTTGCCTTTTTCCTGTTCATGTAATACAGAACTGTTTTGGAGAATCATCCTGGCAAAGTTTAACTTACAGGTGTTTGCATACCAGGCTTGTGTCTGTAAACGTGGTGATAGTGCTGCTGTTTTGAAGATGACTTAATGGAAGGGGTGGTTCTAGTAACAAATGAGTAAAGGAGTCATATATGGTGTAGCATCTCACAGAATTTGCTGAAATCTAAACTCTTTTCATTCCAAACTAAATTGTAGCTTTCAATATAAAAGTTGAAAGAAAAAATAATTTTGGTTTAAAAAATGGCAGAGCCCCCCCATTCACTCTATAATGCTGTTCATCAGTGTTTACAAAGAAAAGAAACACAGGCACAGGGAAATGTTACCGTGGGTTTCTGGGTTTTTTTGTTGTTTATGTATATATATATATATCTATATATCTAGATTGTCTGCTATGCTCTTTACCTCAGCAATAATAATGTGAGCCTGTTGCAAGGTGTCTACACCTCTAGAAGTTTTGAGTATTATTTCATGTATATTTTGGAGGTTTGTATTGAGAACTTTGTTGGCAAGTTTGTTCCTGGAGTTTTCTCCGAATCAGTATGTTCACTGTGCTTCTACATTTCACAAAAATAGAAGTGTAACAACAATAATACTAATAGTATAATGTCAGACTTTCAAATGACAAGGGAAACTAGTTATGAAAAGCTGCTACTTTTTTATTTAATATATATTTTTTCCTCTGTTTTGTGTCTTGGAAGACTTCAGAAGGAAGGATAGGGAAAAAGCAAAGCTGAATGTTGACAGTAATCGATATAACCTGAACTCAAAATCTGAAGGTCATATACCAGATATGGTTCCTGTAAAACACTTGTGTTTGCCTCAGCTTGGTAGTTGTTACAGTAGAGCCTAGGACCTTTGGAAAACTGAGGTCTAAGGTGAATTAGGGAGCTCACTCTGTATGAAAATGACACCATATACTACTCTTAAGTGTGAGATAACTTTGAAATGAAATAGGGTGGTTATAAGGAATAGTTGCTTGCTCAAATTCCAAGTTGATGCAGACATTTTCTTTTTTAATACTGAAAATAGTCCTGTTGAATCCATGGCCAAAAGTGTTTGAAATGTGAATCTGGCAGTCCCATAATTTATTTCCCTCAATTTAGCCTCTTTTTCAGAGATATAAAGGTACTTGTTTCCCAGGTAAACTCTACAATATTTTATTCAGGCTGTTGAAGGTTGTCATGTATTTAGTTTCTCATTTCCTCTATATTCTTGTGACAATATTTCTGTCATTAAATGGGTGTCCTAATCAGAAATAATATTTAATGTCCAAATTATTGATAATGTTTATTCACCACTGGTTGGACCAGAGTATCTCATTGATTATACATCCAATCTTATTGCTTTACTAAACCCCATCTCTGTACCTTTCCTGAATAAATAAACAGACATCTCTGCTGTGTCTTTATAACTGAAAGTTGTAGGGAGTTGATCTGTTGACTTACGGTGCAGTGGGGGAATGTTTGGGTTTTCTGCTGCTGTTAAAAATGAGTGAGTATACAACATATGATCCAAATATTGCTGCTTTTGTGAGTGACTTTCTGCTAAGGGAAGGTTAGCACAGCTGTTTAAGGCTAAATTAACAGAAACTTATCTTCAGTTCAACAAGGAGATTTGATCTCTTTTTCATAGAACTTTGGCTTCCGCGCTATGCATATGACATACCTGTGCCTTGTGCTCTTAGATATTGAATGCTGAGTCGGAATCTTACACAGCAGAGTCACAGAAACAAGAAAATAATCTGCTTTTACAAATGACATGTTTAATAAATTCCTGTATTACACAATCCATTGTGAAGGGCCAGATTATGGCTAGACTTGTGAATACTAACCAGCAGTAGAATGTGCCTGTAAAGAAAAGGTCATAGGGAAAAGGGCACCTTTGTAGGAGCCAATTTAGGAAAAAACTCCCAACAACCAGCCAACCAACCAAAAAACATGAATGCAAAACACTTCACATTTTTAGCTTCTTTCTTCCTGCTCTGCTGCACTTGCAAAAGCAACTTTAAAAAAAGAAAATCCAAACCAACCAACCAAAGGACGGCCAACTGTGTCCTGGGATGCATCAAAAGGAGCGTGACCAGCAGGTCAAAGGAGGTGATCCTGCCCCTCTATTCTGCTCTCGTGAGACCCCACTTGGAGTATTGTGTGCAGTTCTCGTGTCCTCAACATAAAAAGGACATGGAACTGTTGGAACAAGTCCAGAGGAGGCCATGAGGATGATCAGAGGACTGGAGCACCTCCTGTATGAAGACAGGCTGAGAAAGTTGGGGCTGTTCATCCTGGAGAAGGCTGCGTGGAGACTTCATAGCAGCCTTCCAGTATCTGAAGGGGGCCTATAAGGGTGCTGGGGATGTACTCTTCATTAGGAACTGTAGTGATAGGACAAGGGGTAATAGGTTAAAACTTAAACAGGGGAAGTTTAGACTGGATATAAGGAAGAAGTTCTTCACTGTAAGAGTGGTGAGGCACTGGAATGGGTTGGCCAGGGAGGTTGTGAATGCTCCATCCCTGGCAGTGTTCAAGGCCAGGTTGGACAGAGCCTTTGGTGATAAGGTTTAGTGTGAGGTGTCCCTGCCCATGGTAGGGGGGTTAGAACTAGATGATCTTAAGGTCCTTTCCAACCTTAACTATTCTATGATTCTATGATTCTGAAAGGTTTTTACATGCTAGTGTAGTTTGGCAATGAGTAGCAAAGGTAAGAATAAAAATTCCAACAGAAGTTACATGCTTCATGAATTCAGGCTTGGCTGATGAAACTAAAGAACCTGTGATACCCATGAGACTAAAACTTCTTACAGGTTGTGGACTTCAGGATTTTCTATAGTTGCTTCTCTACAGTTCTGATGTATTCAGGATTCAGGTAGGTTCTTTGTCATATTGGGTACTCAATGCAAATGGGTGGAAGAAAGAAGAGTTGCTGAACTGTAGAAACTGAATGAGGCATGTGCCATTTATTGGGCCCTTGTCTGTGCTGGTTTTGCACTTTTACTCTCCCTGTCATTAGGAAGTAGCCTCCTGTCATCTTCAGGAATGTTTGCACTTACAGCAGTAGATTGTCAGTTGCCTTTCTGGTCTTGATAGTAAAATCTCAGGGAAGTAACAGATTATCTCTCAACCATGAAGAATTCTTATCTGTGTTCTGTGATCTCAAAACCAGATCCTTCCCCACACAAACCTTCAGAGACCAGCAGTGATACAACTCATACACAAACACACACAAAAGTTGTATGTGTTTTATTCCGTGAACATTTGCATTAAGGTTGACTGTTTAATAAACTTCTACTAGTTGCCTTTGTTTACAGTAAGGCATTTACTGTGCTTTTTTTTCCTCTTCTCCTTCCTCTCTTCTCTCCCCCCCCCCCCCTTTAATTCTGCGTCAGAACTGAAAACATGATTGTGCTGCAAGGTTCAGTTTCTTTATATGTAATCAGACTGGATCTTAGAACAAGTGGGTTTTTTCAGTAACAAATACCAATGCCAGAGACAAGAGCTAAGCTATAACAATCATCAGTAGTAGGAACTTTAGGTGAGGAGAAATTCATCTGAGTTCTATGTGGAGTTCAGTCCCCAGCTTTCTCCCACTGAAATGAGTAGCCAAAAGCCAACCAGCTACTGAAATCAGTCCCGGATGTATACACAGTCTGCTGTGTTACTGCAATGCCACCTTCTAATAGCGAGTGATAAGACATGCAGAGGTTGATAAAATGATATCCTGACATATGTGCAGAGAGGAAGATGACGGAATATGGATATTGCAACATGGCAACTGCAAGGACAGTGTAGTATGACCACGGTAGAAAATGGTATTGCACAACACCATTCCTGTTAGTTTTTGTAGGCTTTTCTGTGCTGAATGTTTCATGTTTCATTTTCCATGACAAAGAATAGTAGCTGTAAGAGATCTCTGAGGTCCTTTGGGGCTCCAGTTTCAAAGGCATACTTCGCCATTGACTCAATGGTGAACTGAAGTATAAAACTGGAAGAATTCAGTGATAGCTAAAGATTACGATCAGTGTTACAAATCCAAACCTATATATCTAAGTACGGATTTTCATCTAATTTCTTATTGCAAAGTAATTTCTTGATACAGAGTCACTGCATACCTTTAAATAATATTTCAATTCTCTGTTAATATTATGGAGAGTTAAATAAAGTTTGAAATGCTGATAATCTTACAAATTTAAATAGTAACATATATTAAAAAAAATAAAAATCTGCTGACCCAAATGTACTAGAAACAAACCTATATAAAGGAACAGTTAACCCAGAACTATTGTGAGATACATTATGTATTGTTTGACATATTTTTGTATGAGCAAGCAGAAGTACCCCATCGTTTACACTGCAGTAATGTGCCTTATTGTTAAATTCAATAGGAAAAGCTATTCATACTGTAGTGTGATTGAAAAGAAAATTGAATCCTTTTGATGTTATGAATGTGTCTATTACAGCATGTGAACACAAATTTTCCATGGAAATTATGGTGAAAGTAGTGATTCTCCTGGAAAAATGCATTAGTGTTGACATGTTCAATTTTAGCCACATCAGTATATAAATACCCTTTAACCATGGTCAAATTGTTGGGAATGTATATAGTGCATCTACATAAGTCAGTTGTCTGTCTAAAAACATATGTACCTGTAGTCCAGTTATGTTCTCTGTTTCAGCTGAAAGGGTAATAAAAAAATGCGATTCACACATATCACTGTTCTCTAACAATATTGTGTTTTAAAATAAATCAGTATGTGATGTATATTTTATGTAGCTGTTCATGATTACTTTTAATTTTGAAAAACCACAGTATACTTCTCAGGATTTTGGTTATGAAGCAAATTATGTGAGAGGTAGACTGCCCATTCACTTGCATGACAACTAGTTCTATGTAAGAAATGCTGAATTTTTCTTGTAATGGAGATAGTCTGCTCCTTTACACTAATTGAATTCAAAAGAAGTATATCCAACAGCTGAAGATTTATGGTAGTGGCACTTTGAAAGTTTGCAGTTTGTCCAGGTTCATAAGTAGAAGAGCCAAATGTTGGGTTTTTTTCTTCTGTTTATGAAGCTTACTGTATGCTGTTAACTAAAATTGTTTTAAAACGTATTGCTGAATGCACTTTGTATATCAAGGTTCATTAGGTTATATGGCATAATTCAATAAGAACTGACCTGACATAAGCAGGCATGAAAACAGTTATGTATACTGCATTGTAATTATACAAAACTGCCAGTGTTTTTTAGGAGGGAAAACTAATTCTTCAACACTCAGTGTAGCTATGGCAGTACTACTTGCTGTTGTTTTAACCCAATAAAAAGCACACAGTAGATGTGGCTAACTTGTTTTTTGATTTGTTTTTTTCAGGCTTTGTGAACAGAGATTTATTATGTGGAATATCTAGCAAAACTCTAAAAATGATAGAAACCTAAAAGGAACATGAGAAGGTCTTGTAATTCCGTATTTAGATGAGAGACAATTTTATTTAGTACCTGTATAGTTAGAATCTATCTTGGCATCCATTTCTTGTACTACAGTGTGATATTTTATTTTTTCCACTGGAGTAATGGAACTTGGTACATGAATGAGAGAGTTCCTCTAAAAAGCTTCCCCTCTTGAGCACTTTCATTTGGCAATATCTTGAATATTTTTAATTAAGGATTATTTCTTTTAAGGTAAAAATGTATATTGCCTATTTATTTATTTATTTTTTTCTTGGAAGGCTGAAGAGCCACATACAAAGGTAGAAAAACCAAAACCATTTAAGCAGGTGATTTCCTTTGTTGGACCCTAATACAGTTGTTGGGGTTATTTCAAGTGAATTATCAGTCTCCTAACATTAAGGACCTGTATATGAAATTATATTTTCAACTTAATAATTCCCCTGCTAACTTTGTCCTTTAGAGCAGCAATTATGCAAGGAATGTACAGAGAATGGAAAGGGTCAGTTTATTTTGCAGCACAATGGATTCTAAGAATGCAGGCTGCTTTCAGTGTTTCAGACCTTTGTAAAAGAAAAAACTTGGTCACTTAAGTTACTTTTAACGCTGTAACCTTTGAAACCTGCTTGTGGTTTGGACAGTGATAACAACTGAAACTCAGTTTATTGCTTAAAACTCAGTGGAGTTACGTGTATGTGAGAAAAAGGGAACCTTGAGTCACAGAGATGACTTTGTCTGCATTGCAACAGATGATTGTAATTACAGTTGCAAAAGAAGAGGGAAGATGGTAAAAATTACATTATTAAATTTATTAGTGCATTGATACCCTTTGTTCTAAATCATTGGGAAGCTGGTGGATGAGAAGTGAAAAATACTTGTGGCTACTTTTTTCTGAAAACTAGGAACAACAGGATTTTCAGGCTGTGAAAATCCTTTTAGTGACTAGGGAGAGCAAATTCTTTTGATGCTTAATAAATCATGTGCTCTGAAACACTTAGGAATTTTCCATAATAATATTATTCTTTGTTACCTCTGCCCACCCCTCATCTAAACCTCTGCTCCTTCAGTTTCTGTTTCCATAAATCTCAACAACAGTACACAGTCTTAGCAGCAGGTGACAAACTGTTGCTGAACACAGATGGATTATCGACAATGATTTTAGCTGTGCAAGTCTAAAGATCCTCCTTGTTTTCCGCTTCATGCTTTATTGCAACATGAGCTTAGAGGTTTATTTAGGTAAATAATTTGCAATACGGTCTTCAAATTAAATTTCTGAATATGCATGAAACAAACTTGAATTAACAGAAAATAAACCTCAAAAATACTGTAAGCAATAAATACAAAGGATTTGTTCAAAGAAAGAAAAACTTACAACTTGAAATTAAAAACTTGAGCTTTGTATGCATATTCTGAAATAGTGACATATTTGCAGGTGCAACCCATTGGGGGTTTGTCATGTTTAAAATGCAGAAGTCTGGATCTTCAAATAAGGTACACTTAGGCTGTTTCAGAGTGAAAATTACTCTGTACCATTCTAATTCCTTCTGGTGGCCCCAGTTTGCTAGGCTGTCAGTTCAGCTGAAATACTCTGTTACTGTTCTGAAATACTGTTATCCCTCCAATGGCAAGCTAATTTCAAAATCATCTTCCATCTGTAGTCAGATTTTCTGCTGTAGTACCTGAACACCTTTCATGAAAATTAAAGCATGAGAATTTCTGTTTTTCGATCCTGCCAGCATGGACAAACTATGAAGTTGTTACTACCATTTGAATGTAAGATATATAATATATGCCCATCAGTATAAACCTTAAGAGTGATAATATTTTTGAAAATAATTCTGTACTTTTCTTTGTTTCTGTTCTTCAACTCCTCCCTTTCTGTCTTTCCATGCTTGTCAGCTTAAGTTAGTGTATCTTTTCTAAATTGTTCAGAATCCAAGTATGGGTGTATGTATTTACACAGAGTGAATTATGGCTGGATGCGTTCCTATGTCAACATGTGCCACATTGATTTCTTATAAAATAGATCATTATTCTGTGTGGCATAAATAGTATTACCAGAGTGATATGATTAAAGCCAGTGAGTCATTAATTAGCATCTAATTTAAAGAGATTAGTAATGTGTTCATGTATACCATCTATTGTGTTTTATTTTCCTTTACAAAAAAAAAGTTATTCAAGCTTGCATGATAATGTGCAAGTTACATGTCTTTTTATATATTGTATATAATGTAATAGGCGGTATGTGAATCTGAGTATAATCTATCAATTTTGCTGGAAAATTCTGTTATATTTGCAGGAATGAAATGCTAGGTTATATGGAAAATACACTTAATCAAGGGACATTTGAAAATGCAAACCCACTTCTGAACACATTTGAGGTAGATGTTTTATTGTGGTATGACTATCCAAACACAAGCGATTTAAGTTTCAATACACGTGGAATAGAAACAAAGTCTTTGTGTTCCAGGACATTTGTGAAGTAAATTCATTGTGGAAAAGGGGAAGAAACTGTGAGTACAATGAACCTTCTTAAGCCTAGACTGGCCCCTTGCTCTGCACTGTCAATTGATTGTTAAGTCATAGTGGTGTCATAGTGATGGCAGTTCAGATGAATTTCATGTAGATGAATCACAGAGGATGGAGGGTTTGAGAAAATTCATAAAGTGTGGGCAGTATATGCGTGCTAGGCCAGACTGATTATTTCAGCCTGACAGGTTTGCTTGAACCTTTACAGAACTGTGTGGTATATGTGCATAATTTTGTAATAAATCATTTGATTTTTAGTCCTCTGTTAAAAATGCCTATTACTATATGTTCAATACCATATAAATGAAACTGCAATTGGAGTATTATTAGCATTGACAATTTCTTCTTCCAGCTTCAAGTCACTGCTTTAAACCTGTTTGGCTGTTATAATTTGCAGCCCATACTTGACACATCATAAAGGTCAGTGTGAAGACTGGAAGATTTTTTTGTGAATACAGATATGAGAAAAGTTCAAGAAATCATGATTCCTACCAGGCTTTAAACTCTAATAATGATGAATCAGAACAGGTACTTTGGGAAGGAATTTGTTCCCTGTTCAAAGCAGAATAGTTTTATTTTGCATCACCATCCAGATTTTTTAAAAGTATAATCTTGCCTACTGATTCATAGATGCAGAAAACAACATATAAAAATTTGATAACCAAGACCTGTATAACGTAAATTATGCTAGTTCCCACAATTTGGGCTTTAACCCACTTCAGTTGTTATCTTTGGTCATCTTTGTCCCAGATGTTTTCTTCTCTTTATTATTTTTTCTGTCATTCTCTACTATGTTTAGGTTTTCCCTTTCACATTATGAATGACTTGTAAAGTTTCTGTGGAGTCTGCAATTACTAATGTAATTTTAGACTAGTAAACTCTTTGGTCAGGGGTTCTCAACGTGATTTCCAGGAAATAATTTGAGCTCATTAAACTCCTGCTAGCTATAACGTAGGTATATTTATTCCAACTTATATTTTTCACATGCGTAATTTCAGCACAAATTTTGAAGACATTCAGTTTAACCTCAATACAGTACTAGGGTTTAGGTGCTTAAGTCTGAGATCTTGATATTCCTTAGGGTTTTGATACCTTGGTTGCAATAACAATGAGTTAAACCTGTCAATTTAGTATAATGTGCCAGCCTCAGGGTTAGTGCCTAGGCTTTTTCCTAGTTGTAGAGAATTAGACACACTTTCCGTTCAGAAGAAGAAAAAATAAGGGGAGGCACTTGCCTAGAAAGTGGGATAACTTAAGGTCAATTACTTTTACAGTCTGAGGTATTCATAGAAACATAGAATAGTTAGGGTTGGAAAGGACCTCAAGATCATCTAGTTCCAAACCCCCTGCCATCGGCAGGGACACCTCACACTAAACCATATCACTCAAGGCTTCATCCAGCCTGGCCTTGAACACTGAAAGGGATGGAGTATTCACAACCTCCCTGGGCAACCCATTCCAGTGCCTCACCACCTTCACAGTAAAGAATTTCTTCCTTATATCCAATCTAAACCTCTGCTGTTTAAGTTTGAACCTGTTACCCCTTGTCCTATTACTACAGTCCCTAATGAACAATCCATCCCCAGCATCCCTCTAGGCCCCCTTCAGATACTGGAAGGCTGCTATGAGGTTTCCATGCAGCCTTCTCTTCTCCAGGCTGAACAGCTCCAACTTTCTCAGCCTGTCTTCATGCAGGAGGTGCTCCAGTCCCCTGATCAACCTCGTGGCCTCCTCTGGACTTGTTCTAACAGTTCCATGTCCTTTTTATGTTGAGGACACCAGAACTGAACACAATACTCCAAGTGAGATCTTGCAAGAGCAGAGTAGAGGGGCAGGATCACCTGCTTTGACCTGCTGGTCACGCTCCTTTTGATGCAGCCCAGGATACAGTTGCTTTCTGGGCTGTGAGCACACACTGAAGCTGGCTCATGTTAATTTTCTTATTGACCAACACCCCCAAGTCCTTCTCCACAGGGCTGCTCTGAATTTCCTTTTTGCCCAACCTGTAGCTGTGCCTGGGATTGCTCCGACCCAGGTGTGGGACCTTACACTTGGTATGGTTAAACTTCATGAGGCATGAAGACCTTCATGAGGCCCTAGCATGCCTTCCAGGAGAATCTGCTCCCAGATTTTGCCAGGCACAGAGGTGACACTGACTGGTCTGTAATTCCCTGGGTCATCCATTTTCCCCTTCTTGAAAATCGGGGTTGTATTTCCCTTTTTCCAGTTGTTGGGAACTTCACCTGACTGCCATGATTTTGCAAATATGATGGACAGTGGCTTTGCAAATTCATTCACCAGCTGCTTCAGGACCTGTGGATGGATTTCATCAGGACCCGTAGACTTGTGTAGGTTCAGGTTCTTAAGATGGTGTCAAACCAGATCCTCTCGTACAGTGGTCCCAAGGTCTAGATTTTCACAGTCCCTGCGTCTGCCTTCCAAGACTTGGGTGATGTGGTCAGAGCCTTTGCCAGTGAAGACCGAGGCAAAGAAGCCATTCAGAACCTCAGCCTTCTCCAAATCCTGTGTAGCCAGTTCTGAAAGCTTCCGGAGGGTGCCTACGTTGTCCCTAGTCTGTTTCTTAGCAGCTACATACGTATAAAATCCCTTCCTGTTATCTTTAACGTCCCTTGCCAAGTTTAGCTCTAACTGGGCCTTAGCTTTCCTAACCTGGTGTCCCTAACTTCCTGGACAACATTCCTGTATTCATCCCAGGCTGCCTGTCCTTGCTTACACCTTTTATAAACCTCTTTTTTCCTTCTGATTTTTTCTCAGCAGCTCCTTATCCATCCAAGGGGATCTCCTGGCCCTCCTGCTGCACTTCCTTCTAGTTGGGATGCAACACTCCTGAGCTTGTAGCAGGTGTTCTTTGAATATCAACCAAGAGTCTTGGGCCCCCCTGCCCTCTAGGGCTATATCCCATGGAAACTTGTTGAGCAGGTTCCTGAAGAGGCCAAAGTCTGCTCTCTTGAATTCCAGGGCAGTGAGCTTGCTGCATGCTCTTCTCACTGTCCTGAGGACCTTGAATTCGACAGCCCATATCTTTGGTCTCTTAGGTCAGTGCCACACTTAACGGGCTCCAAGCTGGGTTGAAGATGTTTCTCACAGAAGGCATTCTACACTGTACCAGTGAGAACAAGAAATCTGCTGGGACAGAGAAAGTGCAAAAAGCAAGCGTGATCATGTAGCTTAATGGTCCTGGGGAACTTTCTGTATTTTCTATAAAAAAGTCTCACATCTATCTGACCAATTGTCTGTTTATATAAAAAGAGGAGCACAACCACATCACTGTTACAAAACAGTAGTAGGAGGAAATGCATTTTTTGTGTGTTCTTTCCAGGCTTATTAGAACCACAGAGGACATTTGTGCTGTTGTATTCCTCAGTTAGGCCTAGTTTCTGTATCCAAATCACGCTCAAACAAGGTGTAGGCAACGGAAAAACAGAAACAGTGTCCTAGTGTTTTAAAATCAGAGAAAAATGTAGGGTGGGTTTTTTGGGGGTTTTGTTTTGTTTTTTTTCCTAATTAAATCATTCCCACAGTTAAACAGTTGTGAGAGGGTTAGTTTTGTTTGGTTTTCTTATTCCTTAGGCAAACACTGCATTTAGGCAACTAAATTTACTGTCAGTGCCATAGTCTTTGACTGGGCTTAATTCTTAATTACTTCTAGAAAGCAGGACAAGGGGGGAGGGGCATACTTAAAACTAAAAGTGTCTTAACCTCTTTAATCTCTTTCAAAGATCACTGGAGTATTTCCATTCTAAGTCTCCAATTCAGGTCTTTAATTATTAAGCCACTGTAGTTTTCCCCTCAATAGATTTCAGATTATGAGGATTAAGGTTGTGATCTTTGACAGATATCAGCTAGGCAGAGTTGCCTGGCTCACAGCCATGTACTTATGCCTTTACAAAGAAAACAATAGTTCCATTATAGCCAGACTTGGAAATTTGTTATTCTTTGTGATACTGGCTTGCTTGTTCTTAAACCTGAGAATTAAATGACTCTTCTGACTTCACATTCCAGTTTTCTAGCTTAACCCACTGTAGCAACTTTTTTTAGTCTCTCATCTGAAAGCTATTATTGTTGGCCAAAGTTAACCAGAGACTGTAAGAATCCTAAAGATACTGAGAAATTTGGCAAATGGGTTGAAACCCAAACTTTGAAACTTTGAATTCAAGTGGGTGTATTCCAGCATTAGAGCTTGCAAAATCTGTAGCTGAACCTCTAAGTGAAAGATTTGGTTATGTCCAAACAAGCACACATTTTTACTGTGCTGCAAAACATGTTGTATTGGTTTCAGAAGAATAATAGCCAAGTCTTAAAAGAAGTCATCTAGTACAGACAAATATGCTTACCCAGTTGTCCCAAAATGAGCATTTGAAATCAGGTGGGAGTCATCTCTTGTCGCTTATCTTTTTTGTACTGATTTTTATGTTGTAAACCAGAAGGTTGAAGGTAACCATGAAGGGTGTAAACCACAGAAACAAAATTGGCAGTCTTCATATAGTCTTCATATATTCCCACTTCTGGGATGCAATTAACGGAAACAGTAGATTTGGAAGTACTGCCAAGGTAGGCTTTAAAGTAGGTATGTATATACTTGCCTTTTAGGAGGGGGGAAAAAAAAAAGTGAAAATAAGGTGTTGGAGATGGATGCTCTCATGAAGAGCACAGAAAGAGCCTTTATTTCAAGTATGTTATTTTAAAACTTGTTTGATTTATACCTACAATGTAGTATGTTAGATTCTGTCACCTCTTTAATTGTAAGTTTCTGTGGACTAACAAACATTAAATATTCTAACTTAATGCTTGTGTATATGTCCTTTCCCCTGGCACTTTTCTAGTAGCTGTACAATAGCTCTGCCTCTTCACTGTAAGATTATGTGGCTTGAATTATTTTATATTGTGGTATAATTTACCACAGGACAGAAGAATGCTGGTGGAGTTATGGAACAGTGGTCAGCACTGTGTCTTGTTTGCACACAAAACCTTGCACTCAGTCCACATACCTTTTGCTAATGATCATACTTTCATTTAGTCTTACTAATGGCACAAGAAATGACTGAGGATAGGTGAGCACAGCTTACTGTGTACAAGTAGCATGCAGGAAAGCTGATAACTAAAAATGTTTAATAAGCTTTCCACAGTTGTAGTGTCAACAGTTTGAATAATAAACAAGAGATTAAACCAGCTACTCCTGCTGTTATTTACTCTGGGGTAGGGCTGTGTCTGGAAGGCTGTAAAATAGGTTATGCTTGTTCAAAGACCTATGGAAAGTTGATGTGAGAATTTAATTAGTCCCCATGTATCCCTAGAGTGAGAAATGTAAGTGGGAATATACATTGCTTATTGTAAGAAAATTAATCTCCTTAAGTGTCTTTTTACACTAAATTTGGGAGACAAATTATAGTCAATAAACCCAGTGATAAAGCGTAGTTGTATTTCTAGGTCTTGTAAGATGCCAAGGAAAATTCATTCAGGGAAATATCCATTAATAACCATACCGATGCAGTTTTTCCATTGAAATCCATGAAGCTGTAGGCACTCAGCATCTCATAAGGGACAGCACTGCCACCTCACACTGGAGGGTGCCTGATTGCCTTTCATCTCATTGAAGTTCTAAATAGAAGAAGGTACAAATTACTTTGTTTTTCATCAGTCAGCAAGCTGCTTATTGCAGTAATGAGTCCTGCCCATGTATTTCTGCCATACTGGTTCAGAGGTGTACAGGTGTGATACCAACAATCAGAGATCTTATTACAGCCTGTAGGTGTAAAATTATTTTTCTTTCTTTGCATTCCTGCATGGATTTAATTTGCATTTCCTCCAGTATGCTTTCATATCAATCATCAGAAGTTCTCAGTAGTGATTACCAGCTTCTGTTGTTGGATGTTGCTTTTCTGCTATTTGGTAGAGTCTATTTTTAATATTGTTTCTGATGACTGCATGTGCAGGCTTGTCTCAGCAGTTCAATCCTGAGTGTCAGGCATTCAATTAAACAGGGTATTTTGTTTTATTCAGGGAGACTACAGTGTGTCTAGTCGAGTAACTATCTGAACGCGTAAGAAGGGAATGCAGGCAAATATTTCTCTTGAAAATGGCATAACATCTGCAGCCAAATGTGAAAAGATCACAGGATTAGCTTTTCTTTAACACTATTATTTCTTTTCAATAGAGTGTAAAATTTTGAGGGATGAAGTTTAATACTGGGTGTTATTGCAATAAGATTGGTTTTGCATGTGTGACATCAAAGCAATAAATTTGTGTATAGGATTCGAATAATACCACTTGGGTGTATGCGTTCTCGGGGTTTTTTTGTGAGTTCTTACACCATTTTAAGAAAGACCATTTTAAGGCATGTATTTTCAGGTATGTATATACTGATCTATGTGTAATGTTTTGAAAGTTTTACATTTCAAGCAACTCTTCCACCTGCCCTATATTTGAAGTTTTTTACTTGGGCATTGAAATTTGAATGCAAAACAGTTATTCAGGTGTGATTAAGAGGAGTTTAAAATTCCATACTTTATGCTACAAGTATGGTATTAACAAAATATGATCACATGAATAGTCATTATTATATTAAGTTCATTTACATGATCTTAAGATCATGTAATACATTTATACACTTAAGATCATAGCTATGTTTTCATTTTAACTTTACCTAAAACACGCTCCTGAGGCTCATCATCAGCCTTACCTCATCATCTTGCCAGTGTTACCAAGCTACTGAAGTAAAACCAAATGGATTTATTTTAAATAGCTTAAATAACAAGGGTTTGCCATCTTTACTCATGTTGGGTTAAACTGCTAATACAGTGTTCCCAGGAGAAAGCAACTGTTAGACTACCAGGGACAGAGCTTGTGCAAGAGTGTAGTAAGTAGCTAAAGACTCAAGTTCATACCCCTTCACCTACCCCAGCTAAAGATGGAGGATTGCATGTGCTTGTGACATAAAATACCTTTGATTTATTAGACACCTAAAAAACCTGTAAAATCACTATTGAAAATAGGATTTGGAGTACCGATTTTCCCACAAGAAACAGACTTGCTGCAAGAGTTAGTTATCCAAGTGGGACATGTATTGTAACATATATTAAAATTTAAATTTTGAATGTAAAATAACAAATGGTCTAACCAATAATTTACAGGTGTTTAGAACATTGACAACTTACAGTATATTTAGATAACTTACAGTATATGTTAACTGCACTCACAGTCTTGAGTCTGCATTACAGTTAATTGACATTCAGTAGTAGTACCTTCCATTGGAATTTATTTTCAGGTCAGATGGCAGGAAACTGATGTAAAGTTCACAGGTCTAGAAAATCTAAACAGAACAAGACAAGCTTAATGTCTACATACAGGACTAGTCAATCGAACGTTTCTTATATGAGCTACCTAAGTGAAATCGACATTCCTGAGTGTGATTTCATTAAATAATGCAGCCTTACTTATATCTAACTTTCAAAGACAGAAACACAGTAAGACTACATCTGTTAGCATAAGCCATCTCTCATGATAAACTCTTCTCAAGTTGTACTCTATTTTTCAACCTCAATAGAAAGAAGTCAAAAGGAATGATTTTTTCTCAACAACAGGCTGCTGCCTTTTCTTTGCAGGTAAGGGTAATGCATTGTCAAGAGCTGAACTAGCTTCTGCTGGTATATTAATTAATACCACCACCTGGGTCTATCAACAGCAAGACAGCCAGATTCACACTAGGGGATAAAAAACAATCTGCACCTTGTCAGCCATGCCACACTGGGAATAGACAGAGGTCTGCAGCCCCTGGTAATTACTCACCCGGGTCTTCACACTGCCTGCGTTTTCATTTTGATTGTTGACATTGCACAGTGCTGCCTCATCTGCCTAAAAAGGTGGGAAAAAGTGCACAAAGTATGTCAGGCCTGGTAATTACACCACTGTCACCTCTCACTCTCGAAGCTATTGGACCCATCAGTAAAATGATAGTTGTCAGTCTCCATTAAAAGGAAATTATTATGTTAAGTTGAGTGAATGATTTGACACTATGAATCAACACCTTCTTGAGCAGCTGTGAAAACATTTAGAATGGATTTATATTCCAGGAGCCTAAGTAGAATGAGAAAGAAAAACTGCAGGTTGAACAAATTAATAAAAAATAGGAGGGGAGGGGGAATATTAATTCAAATTAATTTTGTATGGTTGGAAGAATAGACTCAAATTCATGAAAAGAAAATAAACCTGTATTTTTAAGGGTCTGCATATATTAAACAGAACCCAGAAAATAATGAATTATACCCCACTGAGAGGGATTCTCTGTGTCGTGCCAACAGATTCACATTTCTAATGTGTTCCATGATTTTTTAAGAAGTATTTGTGTTTTTCATCTGCTGACGTCAAACAGACCATTTGTTTCAGGAGAGGTGAAGAAAACATCAGTGGTTTCTGCATGAAATGGAAAAACTGGAAAAGACTATGTCAACCATTCCGACCCCTATTTAAGGACTGACAGCATAACTCAGTGCATACACTTGTTGCAGGTTCCACTGGATGAATCTGCAGTGTTCATTAAAACTCAGTCATTTTGATTTGTTAATATAGAAAGTACAGTGTCAAAACTGATTTACAGTATAGTTGACAAGCTGGTTTGGGAGAATGTGCCGGCCATATGATTAGAGAACTTCAAACATGCTTCCATTTTGTTTACTGAATTCTTTCAAATTAAACAGTGCAGAAGAAACCTGTTAAGAGTGTTGATACATAGAGTGAGAAGGCATATATGGAGAGACAGATGTTAATGGAGATTTTGTTTTAAGGCTGTGACCATCTTCATCACTTGCAGGATATTGGAGGAGATAGGGAAAGGAGGTCTTTGTGAATCAGAAATCCAGGTTAAGCTTGGTATATTTATTTTCTTAACATAATGAATTGTGAGATGAAGATCAGCTATCAGTAGTTTAGATACATGTGGAAAATGCAGCCTTGCATGAAGATAATGATGGCTAAACAGAACTTAATGAGCACTTAATGGTGTTTACAGCTTAGATTGATCACCTGCTGTAGCAAGAAGAAAAGAATTCCAAATTTGTTATCACCTTGAAGTCCAAGGTGCCTCCTGCTTATGCCAGTAATCAATAGGATGTATTTCTTCTGTTTATCAGAGAAAGGGTAACAGAGATATTTACAGCCAGTTGTCCTGGTTTCAGCTGTAACAGTTTTGTTTTTTTTCTTCCCAGTAGCTGGTACAGTCCTGTGTTTTAGCTTTAGTCTGGGAACAACGCTGATAACACACCAGTGTTTTAGTTGTTGCTAAATAATGCTCACCCTGATCAAGGACTTTTTAGTCTTTCATGTTCTGCCAGTGAGGAGGGGCACAAGAAGCTGGAAGGGAGCAGAGACAGGACACCTGACCTGAACTAGCCAGAGGGGTACTCCATACCACAGCACATTCTAAATCAGCGAACAAGGGTTCTCCCATATTCCTACTATAAAGAACAATGATGTAACTAACCAAACAGAAGGGTTATTGTGGGCTCCAGAAAAGAGCTTAGATCCGCATAATGCTAGTTTCTCATAATGGCTTTATTATTATTATTATTGTTGTTAATAGTATTATGAGGCATGAATATTTAAATTTCTGCACTAACTGTCCCTTTTGATGGTCAGAAATGCAAAATTTTGAATCAGAATATTTCAGAAAGGTTCAAAGAGAACACTTGGCTTTGATGGAGGAGTAGAACTTTCTAGTAATTAATTTCCCTGCATCATTTTTTGAGCAACACTTAAATGGTCATTTTGTGTTTTTGTTGTCATAGGTAAACTCAGTTCATAGAATCATAGAATGCCAGGTTGGAAGGAATTACCTGATCCAACCTTTCTTGGCAAAGCATGATCTAGTCTAGATGTCCCAGAAGCCTGTCCAGCCAAATCTCAAGTGTCCAGTATTGGGGAATCCACTGCTTCCCTGGAGAGATCATTCCAATGGCTGATTGTTCTCATTGTGAAACGTTTTCTTCTAGTGTTCAGCTGGGGTTTCCCCAGGAATAACTTGTTACCATCACCCCTCCTCTGTTCCATGTGACTCCTTGCAGAAAGGGAGTCTCCATCTTCTTTGTAGCCACCCTTTAAATAGGTGATAAGTTTCCCTTGAGCCACCTTTTCTCAAGGCTGAACAAACCCAGTTGTCTCAGCCTTCCCTCATATGGCAGGCTTCCCAGAGCTTTGTGGTGAGGCAGGCTGTTCTTCTGCAGCCCACAGAGGTTAGCAGTGGAGCATATATCCATTCTGCAGTCTGTGGAGGACCCCATGCCAGAGCAGGCAGATGCCTGGAGGAGGCTGTGATCCTATGGGAAGTCCATCAGCTGGAGCAGGCTTCTAGCAGGACCAGTGGCCCCATGAAGACAAGCCCACACAGAAGCAGGTTTGCTGGTGGGACTTATGACCCCATGGGGGACCCACACTGGAGCAGTCTGCTTTTGAAGGACTTTAGCCTGTGGGAGGGACCCACACTGGAGCAGCTGGTGAAGAATTACAGCCCATGGGAAGGACCCATGTTGGAGAAGTTCATGGAGAACTGTTTCCCATGGGAGGGACCTCACACTGGAACAGGGAAACAGTGTGGGGAGTCATCCCCTCAGGAGGAAGGAGCGGCAGAGACGTGATGAACAGACCATTCCCTGTCCCACTGTGCCACTGGGGCAGGAAGGGGGTAGGAAGGTAGATAAAATCCTGGATAAAGTTAAGCCTGGAAAGAAGGGAGAGGTGGGGTGTTGCTTTTATGGCCTGTACATTTTGTGCTCCAAAATACTATTGAACTTCTGTTGTCCATTGTTAGTTAGGAGGATAATGACCAAACCAAGAAACTGGTAGGCACATTATTGGCTTGTTCCTAGCATGTTGTTCTTGTACTTGGTGCTGAAGTAAAAAGCCATGTATAACTGTGTTTACATAGTGTCAAACCAAGTAATTTGGCAAAATGCCAGAAATAATATTTAAGGAAAACCTTTCAGCCAGAAATGGTTAATGCAAAATAAACAAAAGTTGCTTGGAGACAATAGCCGAATATATTCCAAAAGGATAATGTTTATGTCTAATGACAGTATAAAGTATAAATTGCAGGTAATATAGGTAGAAAGCATAAATTGTCCTAGTTGTATTTCTGTTCTAAATAGATGTTCTGTTTGTGTAGAATCATAGAATAGTTACGGTTGGAAAGGACCTCAAGATCATCTAGTTCCAATCCCCCTGCCATGGGCAGGGACACCTCACACTAAACCATATCACCCAAGGCTCTGTCCAACCTGGCCTTGAACACTGTCAAGGATGGAGCATTTACTGTCACCACCCTCACAGTAAAGAGCTGCTTCCTTATATCTAACATGAACTTCCGCTGTTTAAGTTTGAGCCCTTTACCATTTGCCTTGTTGCTGTAGTCCCTGATGAAGAGTCCATCTTTGGCACACTAGTAGACCCCTTCAGATACTAGGAGGATGAACAGCTCAAATTTTCTCAGCCTGTCTTCATATGGGAGGTGCTTCAACCCCCTTATCTGTGTGGCCAAAGCAGGTGATAATTCTACCTCAGTTTTCTGCTAGTTCTTCCATTCCTTTTCTTCCATAATCTTCAGCCACTTAAGTATTGTTTAATATGAGATATGGGGTGGTAATGTAGTATTTCATATCCTGCTTTTCTTTCACTTCATGTTTTTCTGTAATTGAGATTAAATAGATTTTGAAATGATTTTGGAATGATGCTTGTTAACCAGGTACAGTGAAGAGCCAGACAGTGAAGTTGCAATACTGGCAAATGATTTTTAAAACTGAGACATAACTTTTGATTTTATTTTGGCTTGAAACCTATTAAAATTAATGAGCGGAGTCTTCTCTCATCTTCTCTCATCTTGTAATTGCTGCACCAGGTCACAAACCCTTTATATTAAAGTCATATAATAATAATAAAGCTTTCAGCTTGAACTCAGTAGTCAGTGTAGTTGCACTGTAGCAGAGTGTATGAGCTCTTGGTTTTGTTTTTTTTTAACTGTGTAATATTTCAGTGTGACCAGAAAAATAGGAAATAATGTCCTTTTCATCAAATATAATTAATTACTAACCATAAACTAGTCCACAAATAGATGCATCCTTATTATCTTGAGCTCTGCTTATTCTTTCCTCCCACCAGAGGTGCTAGGAGTTCAGAAATCTGGGAGTACAACATTGTCTCTCTGTCCGGAATAATTGGCATTTTGGACAAAAATAAATGGACATTCAAAGGGACTGGTCTACTATGCAGAACTATCATGATACTATTTAAAGGAAGGGTTGTTTGCATTTGAAACAGAATTATTGACATAAGCTGTTCTTTTGGTCTATTGTTTTGAGTTATAAATTTACTCTGTAGGTTTTTGTCTTGTTTGTTTTTGTCATGATAAAACTTTCATTGATCAAATATCTTCTCCTGCACATTTTTCCTGTGTTTTTTACTTGTAATCTATTATTAAAGCACTTATTTGAATTTAAGGCTTTAAGACAGAAACTGTCTTACTCTATAAAATTTCTGAATATAGAGGCAGGTAGTTCCACCCAGTAGAACTACTTAGCTGAAGAATATACACCTAGGAGCACACAGTAATTAGAGAAGTTTAGATGTTACGTTTTGCTAATTCATGCATTATTCTAATATGGTCAATGCATATAAGCAATTGTAGCATAAAAATGACAAATTTAAGCTTGTATTTATACATCAACTCTGCTGATGCTGTGAATACCTTCTTCTGGAGTTCTTCATCAAAACATCCAAGATGTTTTGTCTGCCAGTAAAGGCAAGTAGCCTATAAATAAAAGTCCAGTATATTATATGTTTAAACCAAGCAACAATTAATGTATGCTGATTTGCAGACTGAAGATTCCCAGATTACACATATTTTGTTAGTTATTTCAGACTTTATATGTTCACACACCTAAAGAAAAAGTTACAAACAATTCTAACAGCTTTAGATAAGTTCTATTATGTTCCCCTGATAAAACAAACAACATTACTGATAAACATTGTGTATACTAAAGACCAGATTCTGGTTTTGATAAGTTTATTAGAACTAGGAATTTGTTTATTTTTTATTCCCTTCTTTTCACAGAAGTTGGAAAAAATATTCAGTCACTTTCTTGTAATTTTGTTCTGTTCTTGATGTAGTCTATAATGGGGTTTGTACATTCTTATTCCAAAGCATGTGCACTGTATGTTTTTATGAATAAGATGTCGTTTGAATTATCTCTCAGTAAGGCAGATGTAGCAGGATAACCCTAAAACTTTATTTATTCTACAAAATGTATTGTTTGGGGTCCACTATTTTTTTTCCTTTTTTTTTTCTTCTCACCTCCTCCACCTCCCAGAGCTGCATTAGATAAGTCTGCAAAAATATATGGGTTTAAAACTACTTATTCTTGAATATTTTAATTATCAGAAAAGAATCAGAAAGTTCTTGGAAGGAGATTTGTTTTCCATCCTTACCACCAACTCCCCCACCCCCTGGATACAGTAAAAAAAAACCCTAAAATTTGTCAAGATGAAATACGACAACCTGAAAGAAATTCCTCTTTTAGAAAATTACAAAGGAATGGAAATAGACATTTAAAAAGAACAAGCTTCAACAAGAAGTAGTTGTTATATAGTCCTGGCAGACAAAATGTCTTCAGCTCAGATTTCTCAAGGTTTGAAGGAGTAAGTTTCTGGCTCAGAATGTTCTTAAAATGCTGGACCCTGTTCTGCAGTTTCCAGGCATGGAACTGCTGCAGAAGTCCAGTTAGTTGGACAGATCAAATATGGAGAAATTAGAATGCTTTGATATTAAGTCATTAAGTACAAAACTGTAGAGAGAGATTCTCTGCTCAGTTCTGTCATACACCATATTGTGTTTGGATCTTGATGAACTGAATCAGTGTATGTCTGTATGTGTTTCAGCTTCTCTAACATGGAGAATAATAATACTTGCATATTGGTTTCACATGGACCTCAGACTGGGAGATGTTGAGGAATTGCTATGGTAATATCTCTGTAAATACACAAACTTTACTACAGTGCATTTTTAAAAGCAGTATTAGTCTGTGTACTTGATTACTGTGCTAGAAGAGTGCAGTCAAAAGAAAAAGTGATTTTTTAAGGTGTATTTTGACTTTTCCCTTCACATATCTAGTGAAACATCTTTTAACATTAGCCGTATTGGAATTTTTATCATTCCTTGCATTACAAGACCTAGACAGTCATACCTGTTTGGCACCTCATATCTAGCAGTATCCTGCTGTGCTGTGTCTTGTAGTTAGGGATTATTTCATTTTGAGCCACCAGAATCGCCACACTGGTAACATATGAGAGTTTGGGATTTTGGTTTCTTTCATCATCTGTATGAAAACAAAGCAAAATTTTGGTGCTTTCCTGAAATTGTTAAATGTTTATACTTTTTACAGCCTTCCATATGTTTCTTGCTCTTCTTTTTCACTAATAGATTCCAGAGTTAGAAACATGTTTAAACATAACATGACCAGGTAGCAGGGTGCTGACAAACTATGAAGTATTTATTTCGGCAGATTTTTTTTTCTCAGTAAATGATATATTTCATTACCATTATGTGGAAATCAGCCACACAAATTACTTGCACATCAATATGGAAACTTAATATGTATAATTTTAAGGATCCTAGTTTTTAAGCAAATGCATCAGAGACAGACAATATGCAGCATAAGCTGCATGTATGTAAGTGGATTTCTACTCAGTGACAATATACAAATTTCTTTGAACAATATTAATTTCCACATCTTTCCAATTCTCAGTTGTTTTCTCTTCTTGAGGCCTTCAGTCCAGCTGTGTAAAGTCCATGGATTTTGTAGTAAAAAGGAGGCTCCCTTGTGTGAGAAGAGCTCCTTTCATCATTATGCCTGTGGAGGACTAAAAGTGAAGTGAGACAATTGCTTCATAGTGTCACAATTCCAGTGAAGTTTTTCTTTTGTTGTTGTTGTTTGTTTGTTTGTTTTAAAAACACAACAAAAAGGCAATTGATTTACAAGAACATTGCTCTTTCACTGTTAATAACAGAGATTTCCATGACCTCTTTTACTCCACTTAAGAACACAAAAACCAAAAAGCTTTTCAGCAGTAATCAAAACTAAGGACAATTGAGCTGAAACTATCTTAGAAAATGCAGTTTCTTTGCTGCACACTATAGATGCCTATTCTGTTTTTATTCCCCTCCAGACTTCTTAAAATCACATTGTTATCTTTAGGCTTTGAAATGTAAAAATGCTGGGACATCAAAGAAATATTGTGATGGTCAAAGAAATTTAGAAGGAAAGTGTATATAATGAATACTTAACACCAGAGGTTTACTTATTTTTTTTGTGAAGAAATCCATTGTAGCAACTTAGAACTGGAAAATGAGGCATGAAATTGTTTGTAGAAGGTTCAGTAAATTGAATGTTAAGCATTTGTGTGTTTGCTGCAAAACTAACCTTTGGATTTTAGTCATAGCATGGGTATCTTTGCATTTGTTCTGTAGCTTGTTTAACAAATAGCAAGAAAAACTTAGAGCAGCTGAGAAAAACGTTTGGGTAATACAAGAATAATACAAAAACTATCTCTTCAGGAGGTGCAGATGAGATGGCCTCTTTGATTAACGTGGTGTTATCCTCTAGCTGACGATCTGAGAAGCACAGTGAATTAACATTCTCTGAACTGATGGGGCTCAAACCCACCATATGATCTAGAGCCAGATAGACTGCCATTACACTACAGAAAGTTACTCAAATCATTGGCTACCATGTTTATATTGCTTGTAGTATATGAGATTGCTTGTTTAAAGCTTGCTTCACTGCCTTTGCCAGTGTTCTTAATTTCAACAGTACTTGGCCTTCAGGAATGTTCTTGCAGAGGTCTGACATATTTTTTGAGTCTTTTCCCTTCTTTTGGTTCTGTTCCTTTGATTCAAGTTTGCTTGTTTTATAAACTTTCCATAAATTAGTAGTATGTGATGGGTGATCACATTCTCCCATGACAGATCACATCCTCCCATGACAGCGGGTGTCATAATGACCTGCCATGTTACTAGAGGTATGTGCACCTGGGGCTTCCACAAATGTGATGTGGTGAATAACATTTTCAATGGGAAGGAGGTAGCATGGAGTGGCCTGCTAGAACTTTTAATGCTGCCTGCCTGACTATGTTCTTGTGTTCTAATCAGAGAAGCCTATGGAACACATGACAGCTTAATGAAATCAATGTTTTGCTAGCCTGGGATTAGTCTGGGTGCTATAGAATATGCATTACAGTTTCCCATTCTCTTTCTCCACATCTTTCAAGTAGCACTTGAACAGTAGCACTTTAAAACTTCCAAGGTCAGCTGGCTCAAGCCAGCAGAACTGTTTCTTATTTTCTCTTTACATTCCCACGACCTTCCAGAAAAAATTAAATAATTTTCTCATGATATGTGGTGAAGTGTTTCAGTCTTCTATAATCACCATACTTAGGATCAAATTTGTATTACCAGATTGTGTGGACTTGCAGTAGATTTGAGTTGGGGTTCCAGATATTAGCTACCATGTAGTGTCTAGAGACCATATATGTCTAGAGATGGCATCAAGAATAAGTTGTTCCATCACCTTTCCAGGGACAGAGGTAAGGCTGATCGGTCTATAATTACCCAGGTCCTCCTTCTTGCCCTTCTTTTCATGAGTCACTTCTACTGAGTTTGATTCTAATCTTCCTTACGCAATCTGCAGATGTAACTGGAGTGGGGTTTTTATCATTTGCAAGCTGCAAGAACATTGATGAAACTTTGTTTTGAGCACATTATAGAACACGGTGGTTAGTTGAGGCTGTATTGTGTGAGTATTCACACACTAACCATGAGACTAACTTCTGAAGACTCAGTCTAGTATGTTGGTTTTTTGATGTTTTGTGAGATAGTAGAGATTCTTCCAACTATTTCTTCTTTATTGTTTTAGATGTCTCAAAAAATCTTGATAACAATGTATCCTCTAGGAGGTAAGTGGCTTGGAATCATTGGGATTTTACAAACCCAAATTAATGGATATATTAGTGAGACTCAGTCAAACTTGCTTGTTTCTGTGATTGTAGCTTGAGTTTTGCTGGCATTAAATGCTTCCTGAACCAGAGAAACACCATTAAATTTCAGATTTTAAAATTTAAAATCTACAGCTTTATTTCCTGGTGTCTTCACTGGCATTAATGTCACAAAATTAATACAAAGCAGTGAGTGGGTACATCAGTGAGAAACTGGTAAAATGAAGTAAATGATCAAGTTTCAGTAATTTAAACAGTCAGACTTGTTTGGACATGAAACCCATGGATTCTGGTCTAACCCAGCTCTTTGGAGTTGTTTTGTTTTTATTGTTTATTTAGGTGTTCTGCAGAATTTTCTGTTTCTCTTGAAAACAGATGAAATTCATGTACGCTTCATAGGTGAATTTGAATGGGTTTATGTCTTTGCATTTTAAATGGTACTAGAACTCTGTCCTGTATGGTATCTGAACAGATGCTTGGATATGGCTACTAAACTTAAAAACTGAGTGGTGTAAGACATTCAGTAGGGCTTGCTGTCCTCTGTCTGTTAACATCTCACATCTGTATTGAGATTGTTTTAGAGAGCTATCCTCTTTGAAGGTTAATTTTTGTCAAATTATATTCTGTAAATTGTCAGTATGATTCTTAATGCCTGCAAACACATTTGCTTAGGTGGACACTGTTGTGTTATATTGTCTTTCACAAGGTCACTATTGCAGACTGCCATTTAGAATTGTTTTTTTACTTGTTATTGTCTTGCACTATTTTTCTTTCATATTTTTAGATGATTTTTGACATCTGAGAAATACACATTCAGATGATTAGAATGTTGCACCTGGTTTCTGCTCTAGTTAATCACAAGACAGTGAAAAAAACTCTAGAGGAAATTAATAGGTAATGAAATGAATGATCTCTTTTCTATGCTGCTTATTGAAAGATCTGGGATATGTCATCTAGAAAATGCTTTTGGCTTTCTAGTTTGATTTTTGATCAAGAGGTATTCATACTCATATATTTTCATACCTGGGTGTTTTAATTTCTCTGTAAGTTTAACACTGTTCTCATCAGCTGAAGTCAGTTTAACATTGTGTTTTATTTCCCACCCTTGACAGTATCAGTAAAAATATTCTGTGTTTTTTTACAATGCTTGAATGACTGAATAATGTTTCCAAAAGTGTTACTTTTGCCTTCTAACAAGAAAGCAAGAATGACAAGAGTTCCTTTAGTTAACTGAATTTATCACATGTAGCCATAAACAGAAAAATACAGGTTTATTTAGTTTTCTTTTGGGGATTCTTCGATACTTAGATCCTGATGCATCCAGACCTGTATTTCTTTCTAATTTTATTGTATAGATATCGGTCCATCACAATACACTGTAACAGGCAGTCTGTTTACAGGGAATATGACAAATAGGAAAGATAAATGGAGAATCCTTTTTAAAAAAACAAAAAAGAGTATGAAAGCTAAGTTAGGAATAGGCCTGAGGAAAAATAAGATTGAGACATTTAATACATTGGTTTTTGATGTAACTCTTCTGCTTGCTTGCTTACTTGTTTCCCTTTGTTATCTGTGCTGCTGTTTGACTTGTGCTCTCTATTTTGTATGCACTTCTGTGTGTACTGAGTTTAAAGCTGTTAATGCTTAAAATACCTTTTACAAGTTACCCTTTTTATTGGGGGAAAAGTTTGTAGAGGAATACTAGTTGAACTAGTAAAACTTGCGGATTAGTAGAACTCTTTAAAACTTGAACACATACTGAATCTCCATCTCCCAAGATACTTTTAATGAGTCTATATTTTCCTAATTCTGGGATTAAAAGAATGACAAAGATGATAGTTTATTGGAAACAGAATATACAATATGCAGGATGTCTCTTTAGACTGCATCTGCTTTCTTCTCAGTGTTTGTGCACATGTTGGACTTAATTTTCTATGTTTTCCATTCATTTTAATTAACGCAGAGAAAAAGGGTTGGCTTTGTCTGAGTTTTAAGTAATTACTTTCGGAGTCCTTCTGTGATATCATAGCTGAGGAAAACATTTGAGAATACCGAGAAACCTGTAAATTTACAACCCACGTGGCATATTTTCGTGAAGCTGTGATCCAAAATAAAATGTCAGTGCAGCCAGGACTTTATTTCCAGGTGGGTTGAAAAATTCTACTAATGTATGAAGATGGACAGGCAAACTCAGTATATTGAAAGAAACCTGATACCTTCCCCCCACACTGTCTTTTTTTTTAACTCAAAGCTGTTACGTGATATCAAAATGTTTAGACATCTTTGTTTCAGAATCATATTTTCAAGGGAAGATCTCCATTATAGGCAGAGTTAATGTTCAATGATAACAGTTTGTTTTGCATGTTCGGTATTTGTAGAAAATGCATGTATTTGTTAAAAAATGGAAATTCTGCTGCTGTGCATGTATTGCTTCAGGTGTCCTCCTCAGATACCCTTCATCTGTCTGAATTAGGAGTGCAAGAGATGTAATGTGTCATTGCTCAGTGGTCATAATTCAGATACCAGCTTTATATGAAGCTGAATAATGTTATGAAGCAGGTATAAGTGTAAAACAGGTAAATATATAGTTGTGTTTACCATCTCTCTGTAGATGCATTTCTCAGGACATGAAGTACATATGTTAGACTCTGGTAATTTTGGTCTTCAGTACAATACTTGAGAGGACATTTAAAGAAAACCTGTTATCCCTTCATCCCTCAAGAAAGATAAGTGTGGGAAATCAATTTCTGTTGCCAGTTTACACTTTATTATTAAATGGTGGTTAAAGAGCTTCTGTTCTTATGTCATGTATTGCACATTCTGACTTCATATACAGAGAAGATGCTGTGTTACGCAGGATAAAGGAAAGGGAAGCTGGGAAGATAACATCCAATCAGTTCCTCTCTTTTGCATGCATATCCATATGTTACAGTGTTAATTAATTTTATCTTCAGTTTCATTCAGTTCACTGTATGAGTCTGAGCTTCAGTGGCCAGGCTAAAATAATTGATTATTTTGAACCCAAGGGACAAGATACCAAAGACAAATATTTGGCCTATGGGTATGCATAACATCTGTTGGTTTTTGTTGTGGGTTTTTGTTTGTTTGTTGTTGTTTTGGGGTTTTTTTAAGACAGTTGGATGAAAGGTTCTATCAGTTTCAGAAGCTTCAGAGTTTGAGGACAGAATAAACACACTCTGTATCAACAATCAGAAAATGTAAATTCGTTTTACTTTTTTCACTTATATGAATCTGACTAATGCATTATGTTCTGTAACAACTGAGCAACAACCTGTGCAACAAAATTAATGGATTACTCCACCTAATTTGCTATCTATTTGCTGTGTAGTGATGAGAGTTATTATATAAGATAACTAAATCCTGCTGAATCCAAGATATTCATTCCCATCCACTCATATTTACATCAAATAAAGAGAAATATTTTCTACAGCTTTATGACTGTCCTCATGCCTAACATAGGCTCTAAGAATGTGGTTGGATTTGACACATGAAGATATAAAACTTTTGAACATAAAAAGGTTTAAATTAAAAATAGAGGAAGGGGAAGGGTAGGTAAATCAAGCTCATGGTAGTTTTTACATGCAAAGAAAATCAGGTGAGACAAATGACTGTGTACAACACCATAAGCTCAGGCAATGAGCAAGCTAATCTACACTGGCCCTGCTTTGAGTCAGCAATGTGCCCTAGTAGCAAAGAAGACTAATGGTAAGCAGGGCTCCTTTAGGAGGAGTGTTGCCAGCAGGACAACAGAGGTGTATCTTCCCCTCAGCACAGGGTATGGAATATGACTTGGCTAGTTCGCGTCGGCTGTGGTGGCTATGCTCCATCCCATCTTCTTGTGCCCCTCCTCAGTGCAGAGCATGAGAGACTGGAAAGTCCTTGATTAGCGTAAGTACTGTTGAACAACAGCTAACATATCAGTGTGTTACTAGCATTTCTCTCAAGACTAAAACCAAAGCACAGCACTATATCAGCTACTAGGAAGAAAATTAACCCTATCCCAGCTGAAACCAAGGCACATTAGAGAGACCTCATAGCAGCCTTCCAGTATTTGAAGGGGGCCTACAGGGATGCTGGGGAGGGACTATTCATTAGGGACTGTAGTGATAGGACAAGGGGTAATGGGTTGAAACTTAAACAGCAGAGGTTTAGATTGGATATAATGAAGAAATTCTTTACTGTTAGGGTGGTGAGGTATTGGAATGGGTTGCCCAGGGAGGTTGTGAATGCTCCATCCCTTGCAGTGTTCAAGGCCAGGCTGGACAGAGCCTTGGGTGACATGGTTTAGTGCGAGGTGTCCCTGCCCATGGCAGGGGGGTTGGAACTAGATGATCTTAAGGTCCTTTCCAACCCTAACTATTCCATGATTCTATGATTTCTTTTTTTTAATGTATATAATAAGTACCTGGAGTATAAAGAATATTGAGCTAGGCTCTCTTCAGTGATGCCCAGTGGCAGGAAAAAGAGCTAGTGGGTACAAATTGAAACATAAGATTCCATTTGAACACCAGAAGCTGTCTGTTGTGAGGGTGATTGAGAGCTGATCCAGGTTTCTCAGAAATTTTGTAGAGTCTCTGTCCTTGGAGATACTAAAAATAAAAATGACTGGATGTGATCCTGGGCAGCCTGCTTTAGGTGGGCTTGCCTTGAGCAGGGAAGCTGAGAAAGATAACCTCCTTTGTTTTCCAGAGGAACATATAAGCTATAGCTATTCCAGTTCGAAAGACTCTTGCTTATGAGCAAAAGCAATGCTTACTATCCTTCTAAGTACCTATTTCTTAGTTACTTAGTATGAGCTTCTATTTCTGTCAGCAATATCTGGGGCTTAATCTAAGATCAATAGTTCTGGGGGTGAAGGAAAAACAATCAACTCTTAAACATTATTATAGTTCTCCTATTTTACTGTGACTAATTCTGTGTACTTCGTTAACTCATTTAAACAAGGATCAGTTTTAATAATGAAGGATAACAGAAGTTTCACTTTTATATTTCTTGCTTTGTAAATGTCCTTTATTTCCTGTACTCATGGGTAAGAAGGGACTTCAAAGAACTTTGTTATTTGATTCTGAGATCTGGACAGTCTCTTTGCCTGTCTCCCTCCTATTGGTGAATAATGGGCTTGGCTGTTTTTGCTGTGCAGTGATTTTTGCCTCTGGTTTGTTCCTCTTTTTAGTATTAACATTCCAGGTGCACTTAAGTCTCAGTCATGAGTCGGTCCCTACTGTGATAAGTGCTTTATGGACACGTGCCTCAGTGTGGAAAAAGAGAAAAAGAAACAGTAGTTCAAAAAAGTCTGTGGTAGGGCTACGAACAGACTCTAATTCTCCAGTATTTTGACAAAATACTGTCAGTATGGGAGGATGCTGGATGCCTCTGTGTCCTTTTCTCAGCCCACCTTCCATAAGCATAAATTATCTATTCCAACTCTGTAGAGCAGGAAAGAACAAAGCAGTAAATTCATTAAAGTCAAGGAAGTTAATACTGCCTGAAGTTACATAATTTGTGCTTCTTGCAGTGACTTTGAAGAAGCACATAATGGAGACTCATCAGGAAAATAAATCCTGGAGAATACATGAGAGAAGACTCTAGAGTCTTCTGCAAGAATGAATAAGACACTGACTCGAGTTTTGTTTCCTGCATGTAGTATGTGCTTGTGCAGAGAAAAGGGTTCAACATGATTATTCTGTAAACCTTCAGATAAGTTCCACAGAGGAATTATATTAGGATTAATATTCATTATGTAATTTTAAAGAAGGATTAATTAATTTAATAAATAGGTCTACAGCATATATGATGCAAATTAGTGATGTTTTCTCCTCCTAAGAGACATCTTCGTTTAAAATGATGTAAAAGATGCATTACAAAAAAGCTTCCGTAATATAAAATCAAGAGGCAGGAAGATGCTCTTCTCTGTTTCATGGTACAGCTTGGTTTGATAGAGCTGTTTTAAAGTAATTTGTGTTTTCTGCTGGGCTATTTTAAAGTCAATTTGTGAAGGTTTTGTATTGACTCAGTAGCCCTTTAAGTAATTTTGAGTAATTACACAGACTCCGTGTGGCAGTCCCAAACTCAGCTATAAGCTGGGCAGAGAATGGATTGAGAACAGCCCTGAGGAAAGTTCTTTGGGGTGTTGACTGAGGAGAAGCTCAATATGCAGTGTGTGGTTGCAACCCAGAAAACGAACAGTATGCTGGGGTATGTCAAAAGAAGAGTAACCAGCAGGTTGAGGGAGGTAATTCTTCCCTTCTACTCTGCACGTGTGAAACTCCACCTGGAGTACTGCCTCCAGCTCTGGGGTGCTCAGCATAAGAGGGACAAGGACTTGCTTGTGCAAGTCCAGAGAAGGGCCAGGAAGATGATAAGTGAGCTGGAGCACCTCTCCTATGAAGACAGGCTGAGAGAGTTAGGGTTGTTCAGGTTGGGCAGGGCTTTGAGAAACCATCTAGTGGAAGAAATCCCTGCCAATAGCAGGGGGGTTGGAACTAAATGATCTTTAAAGGTTCCTTCCAGCTCTAACCATTCTGTGGTTTTATGAAATTATTCCTGTGACTGCTTAGCAATATGAAGAGATTGTTTCAGAACCCAGCTTATAAATTGAGTGGATAGGGGATGGTATTACCTTCTTGAGATGGTCCATTCATTTGAAATATTTAAGTACTTTATTAACCATTTTTCTGTTTTTTCAGTGTTGGGCTTTTGATTTATAGAAAAACCCTACCTTTAAGTCTTATTGCAAGCTTGAAATCTGAATATTCAAATCCCAAATTATGAAAATAATGATTGGGTATTTTGATTTTCTAAGACTGCTGAGCTTCATCACAGATTACATTATTTGTTCTGCTTCTCTGCACTGAGTTGTACATACTTACCAGCTATTATCCATCACCATATAGAAATGGGGAAGAATTAAATCTCCTAGTGACCACACTGTGTAGGTATGAATTGATGAATTGTTTAATGGAGTAATACCCTCTTGTTTACTGAAAAGTAAATCTAATATGAAGGTTCACTATTTTTTTCTTCTTTGTGTTAAGCAGTGTTTATTCTGTGCTACTCAATGTAATTATTTTTCTATAAATTCATGCTATACAGATACCTTTAGGATAGAAAACTAATACTGGTGATTTCTCATTGGTTTTTGAATGCTTTCCATCTGTTTTTTTAAGTGAGCTTTTGTTGTTCCTGTTAACAATGACAAAAACCTCAGCTGGATTCTCAGCTATTTATTAACAATGACTCAATTTTCATCCGCACGTCCTTTCATTTCAGAATTGCTTGTGCAGGTGGTTGCTATACAGCTATTTTCCTTTTACATTACTATAATGCATGCTCCTTGTTATCAGGCTGGTTTTAGACCAGGCCACTTTGTGGGGATTGCATTAGCAGAAGTCTTTAATAATTGATTCTTTATTGATAGGATGGGGGGGGGGGGGGGAATGGCGTGAAACTGAAAGGGAGCAGATTTAGATTAGGCATTATGAAGAAATTCTGTACTGTGAGGGTGGTGAGGCACTGGCACAGGTTGCCCAGAGAAGTTGTGGATGCCCCATCCCTGGAACTGTTCAAGGCCAGGCTGAACAGGTCTTTGAGCAGTCTGGTGTAATAAAAAGTGTCTGTACTCAGGTGAGGGGGATTGGAAGCAGATGATCTTTTAGGTCCTTTCCAGCTGAAACCATTCTGTGAATCTGTGATTCCTTGCTGACGACTGCCTAGCATCCCACAAGAGCATTCTTGGTCCCTGCTGTAGGAGGTCTGACTGTCCCTTTGATGCAGTTGTAGCCTGTACTTTTTTGACATCGGTGTTCAAATACTTGTAAGTCTGAAGCACTTGGTTGTACAAATGAAATTGCAGGACATAGCCACCAAATCTGAAAATCAAGTTTTTCTTCAGTGTGTCTGTCTCTTGTGTGTTCCTTTCTTCTAATTTCTCTCAATTCTTCCTCCCTTTCTAGTATCTTTTCGATGTAAGTCTAGAAAATGATTATCAAAAGATCTCACATTACAAAGGACGATACCCAGCTGAGTTTTTTTCACGACCATCCTGTAACTGTCAGGAAGAGGACAGGATAAATTGAATGTTTCTGTTTGGGAAATTATATTACACTTTCAAGATAGGTGAGCAAAATTATGTTAGTACCCTCTATTAATGTTTTGATATATACATTTCTCCGTAAGTTATTACATCTATTAGCAATGAAACACAAAGTTCCTCGAATTTTTATAGCAGTATACTCTAATCCTGGCTCAGAGAACAGCTAAATCAGCATGGTTGTTGCTGATCTCATTATATTCTCTCATGAATACGCAGTTTGAATGTGGTCTTTGAGATACAAACACAGTACTTCTTCCAGAAGATGGAGATGAGATACTTCACAAAGTATTAGATGATAACTGTAGCAATTATTATATAGAACCATAGAATAGCCAGGGTTGGAAAGGACCTTAAGATCATCTATTTCCTATCCCACCTCACACTAAACCATGTCACCCAAGGGTCTCTCTCAAGGCCTTGAGCACTGCCAGGGATGGAGCATTCACAGCTTCCCTGGACAGCCCATTCCAGTGCCTCACCAACCTCAAAGTAAAGGATTTCTTCCTTATATTCAGTCTAAACCCTTAGCGTGCCTTCCAGGAGAATCTGCTCCCAGATTTTGCCAGGCACAGAGGTGACACTGACTGGTCTGTAATTCCCTGGGTCATCCTTTTCCCCCTTCTTGAAAACGGGGCTTATATTTCCCTTTTTCCAGTTGGGAGCTTCACGTGACTGCCAGGATTTTTCAAATATGATGGACAGTGGCTTTGCAACTTCATTCGCCAGCTCCTTCAGGACCTGTGGATGGATTTCATCAAGTTCCATGGACTTGTGTACGTTCATGTTCTGAAGACGGTCTCGAGCCGTATCCTCTCCTACGGTGTTCCCAAGGTCTTCATTCTCACAGTCCTTGCAGCATCCTTCCAAGACTTGGGTGGTGTGGTCAGACCATTTGCCAGTGAAGACTGAGACAAAGAAGTCATTCAGAACCTCAGCCTTCACTAAATGCAAGGCAGCCAGTTCTCCCGATAGCTTCTGGAGAGAGCCCATGTTGTCCCTAGTCTGTCTTTTATGTGCAGTGTACCTAGAGAACCCCTTCCTGTTATCTTTCACATCCCTAGCCAAGTTTAATTCTAACTGGGCCTTAGCTTTCCTAACCTGGTGTCCCTAACTTCCCCGACAACATCCCTGTATTCTTCCCAGGTCACCTGTCCTTGCTTCCACCATTTATAAGCCTCTTTTTTTCCTTCGAATTTTTCTCAGCAGCTCCTTATCCATCCAAGGGGATCTCCTGGCCCTCCTGCTGCACTTCCTTCTAGTTGGGATGCAACACTCCTGAGCTTGTAGCAGGTGTTCTTTGAATATCAACCAAGAGTCTTGGGCTCCCCTGTCCTCTAGGGCTGTATCCCATGGAACCTTACTAAGCAGGTCCCTGAAGAGCCCGAAGTCTGCTCTCTTGAAGTCCAGTGCAGTGAGCTTACTGCACTCTCTTCTCACTGTCCTGAGGATCTTGAACTCAATCATCTCGTGATCACTGCAACCAAGGCTGCCCTGGAGAGTCACATTTCCAACGAGCCCTTCCCTGTTGGTGAGCACGAGGTCAAGCAGGGCACCTCTCCTTGTCAGCTCCTCTGTTACTTGCAGAAGGAAGCTGTCTTCCACACAATTGAGGAACCTCCTGGGTTGCTTGTGCTGGGCCAGTACCATCCCTCCAACAGATATCAGGGTATAGATACCAGCGAGATACACGTCAGATATGATAACTCTGCTGGCTAGACACAAAATTCCAAGGGAAAGCTACTGAACTTTTCAGACTAGTCCTTTTGAGTCACTCTCCCTAGACACTTATTCATGGGAATGGCATGTTCGCATTTGAGCATTTTTGTGTGAAGACAGTTGTTCATACAATGTTGTTTGCTTGCATTATCTTTGAGAATTCATATTCCTTTGTTTTAAATCCTTTTGATAACGAGCAGTGATTGCAAGTGTGTTGTAAGCTTCCTTTCCTGTAATGCTATTAAAAAGAAGTAATCAAACAGCATCAATGTACACTAGAAAGGGAAGGAAGAAATAAACGTAAGACAGTTTTACACTGAGATTTCAGTTATGAACTAGTTGGTGTTTACATTTACACTCTTAAATGGAAATGTGAAAACTAGTCTGTTTCTCAGAAGAGTCTTGAAGTGTCAAAGCTGTGCTCCCAGAGAGTGGAGTACACACAGTCATTAGCTGTTTTGGAAAACCTTGACTTTACACATTAGAGTTTGGTGGTTTAGTAGGAGGTATGAGGTGGGGAAGTGGAGCATGACAGCAGAAAAGGAAGAAGAACATTTTCCTGCAAACTTGTTCCATTTGTATTTGGCAAACATCTTCCCCCAACTTTTTTTTTTTAATGAAAATTGGAAACATATAGTACTGGATTTCCTTATTATTAAGAAGTTGAATGAAATTACTGTTTTGCAGGATCCAGTAGGTATCCAGAGACAACCATCAGTCACATGTTCCAGATCAGGCCTCCTTCTTAGGTAGTGATTAAAAGCCATCAAATGGGTAGGACTAGAAGAGATGATTCTTGTCATAAGGAGTTCATGCATATTCCCTCCAGTAGAGGGCATTGGTACTGGAGCATACAAACCTTAATTCTTTGGGAATAATGTTGCTAACAGAAGATAAAAGATAAGCATGTTGACAAACCTTTTATCCCAAATCTTTTATCACTGTAATATTTATAACTATTTTTTTTATTCATGACTTGTTTTCTCTCTGTGAACTGGAGAAAAAAATGATTTTTTTCCCGGTAATGTACATAGCATGTGTGAAGAGCAATTTATAGCAAATGCCAATGGTAAGCAAAAGAGGATGCTTTTGGGGACATTTGCAATTCAGAGGCTAGGAATATGGGAGAAAACAGTGCTTGGTGTATATGTGAGCTCAGTAGACATGACATACCTGTGGAGGAACCTGCACAGAAGGTGAAGTAGAGAATAAGTACTGGAATGGTAACTGACTCTAGGATCATTAAAATAGAAATTCTTCTTTATATAATAAAACCACTTTGCCATAATGATTTTCTAATTTGAAGTCAGGGTTATAGGCTCTGAATGCAGAAGTTATATACTCCTAACAAAAAGAGAAGCGTATATATCATTAGGAGGTGGCTAGCTGATGTATGTTCCTGGTGTGACAGGGCTGGCTATTGACAACATTGAAATCCTGGGTCTTGGTCTCACTCTCTAGCCAGTACATGTTCCTGCATTCCCATAGTATACACTTCTTCAAAATGTTGAGTCCTGTTTGCAGACCTTCTGTTGTAAAGCTGTGGTGAGAATCAGTGAGTATAACTCAGTGCAGTAGATACCTCAGAGAGCTAGATGGTGTCAGTTCAGTCTCTTATGCTCAAGCAGTCTTTTGCCTAAGGGAGCAGGGGAAGAAGGTCTATAAGAATGATAGTAGTGATCATCATACATTTTTCTGTGTGTGTCTACAAGAGATCTGAGGATATTTTCCTATAGGAATGTGTTCAGTTTTATAGACTTGTTTCCTTATGCAACTGACTGCATGATCTACCAACCTGAGTTGAATAGCCGGTCCTTTAGGTCTTTCACAGGCTATGAATACAGTAAGAGCACTCAACCCTTCTGAAGATATGCAAATGTAGGCATTTAAAAGATTTACATTCATCTTTCACAGGCCTCAGAAATATAAATATGAAATATCCAGAACCTTGTCACTTCAGTAATAATTAAGCTGATGGCCTATTATGTTCGATTGCAAATCAATATAGTATCTTTTGGTGCCACTTGAGTTCTTGAGGGTTGGCTTGGGGCCAGCACTAGTTATACAATTGAAGAGCTGCAGCTGCATCGAAAACTTCTCTGCCATTTCCATTCAGAAAGAATAGACTGGTAACAATGGTGGCCAGGCTCTTTATAGTAATTGTGTGCAAGTACACATTTTGAAATAGTGTTTTTGTTCAGCAGGTGCTGTTATTTTAGTTTAATTTGAATTTTGAAATATGGAGGAGAGAAGGGGCCTAATCTTAACAGCATCTAACCTACAGCTGTTCAGAACAGGACAGCAAACAGCATATGTTGCTTAGATGAAAATCATAATTGTTTATTCTTCCTGGTATATTAGCAGACAAGTGCTGAGCCTCTGAAATTATCTAGCATTTTCAGGCTTTTACTTAACAAAGTGATCTGCAATACTCTGGAAGAACAATTCTAGAACATCTGACTCTAAGTTTTTCTGCAGGCAGCTACTTGGTTTTACACCAGAAAACACAAAAAGCATAGAGAGTTCACCAAAGCAGTGTCAGAAGCGCTGATCTCTAGAAATGTCATTAAAGCAATGCAGTCTTATCAGTCCACTCCAAAAGGTGAGAAAGCAGCTTACAAAATGTTGATTTCTTGAAAACTTTTGTCTGTTTGCTTCTTCTCCTTTCAAGGGAAACAAAGTCCATGGGGTTCGAGGAGAGGACAGAAAGGCCAAACATTTTTGGAGCTTATATATTAGTCAAAATTCTTTACTGAAACTTTGTCCAGTTGTCTTTTTTTTTCTATGACCTGCTGATTAGAGATTTAATATCCGAGATAAGTTACTTGCATTCATTTAAATACTTCTCTGCAAAAGTATTAGAACACAGGATATACTAAAAAGGCAAAATGAGAAAGAAAAGGCATGATTAGAGTCAGAATTCAACACTTCAGATGCCTAGTATCATAAGTCTGTCTCAGATCTGTGTAAAAGCATATGATTAAAAGGTGTTGGCAGTGACACCTTTGAAAAATAATGGACATGAATTTTAAGCATTCCAGATCATGTGGCAAAACTTGCATGGGCGAAACTAAGGTACTCTGTTCAGCTCTTTGCAAGATCAAGGCTCAAATGACAATTTCATGAAAATGAACATCTTTGGAATTGGAACATTGTTAGTTGCCTTAAACCCTGTCCTTTTCCTCGTGGGTGCCTGTTTATCCCTGAGTTGTCTTAATAATCATTAGAGTGAATACCATGTAACTTAAGTCACTTGCTCAAGCAAATTCATTAAAAGACTTCAATGACTTTAATATTTATAGTACTATTTACTTGTTTCTACTTTGGGATATGAGAGATTTTTTTCACAACTAATATCCTGTCAATTTAATCAAAGAATTTCTAGCTGTGATTTCATTTAGATCAAGATCCTGAGGGAAGGGAGAGATGCATATGTCTTACTGTGTGGCTTGTCAGCCCCAGTGAGGATGCAAGTTTTGAACTAACTTCTAAGGGAAACATAAAATAATACACTTGCAATTCAGTGTGCAAATAAAAACAAAGAAAAGGTTTCTTCATGAAATATTTGCCTGGAAACTCAGAAGTTTATATTGCTGACAATATTAAAGGAAAAAAGTATGATACATGAGATGAGCACTGTCTGGTTTCGACAAAATACCTTTAAAAAATAACATGCTTTATTCTTAACATTTTTCAAAGGAAGGCAAAGTCAAAAGCACTGAATAATGTACAAGATGATTTTTATCCCCCTCCCAGTCATCATCTGGGAAGGGTGACTAGGTGAGGTGCTCTGCTAGGTCTGTACTGTGGTTTAAGCCCAGCCAGTAGCTCAGTACCACACAGCCATTCACATACCACCTCTCCTTCCCCCTCAGGGTGGGATGGTGGGGAGAATAGAAAGACTGTAGATCCCACAGGTTGAGATAAGAACAGTTTAGCAACTAAAGTACAGTATAATACTACTACTAATAACAATAGGGAAATAACAAGGGGAGAGAATATAAAATTAAAATGGAAGAGGGAAAAACACAGTAAACCAGTGGTGATGCACAATGCTATTGCTCACCACCCAGTGACTGATACCCAGCCTGACATGAGCAGCAGTACATCCCTTCTGGGTAACTCCCCCCAGTTTATATACTGGGCATGACTTGCTGTGGTATGGAATACCCCTTTGGCTAATTTGGGTCAGGTGTCCTGTCTCTGCTCCCTCCCAGCTTCTTGTGCCCCTCCTCACTGGCAGAGCACGAGAGACTGAAAAGTCCTTGATCAGGGTAAGTGCAGCTGAGCAACAACTGAACCATTGGTACATTGTCAGCATTATTTTCAGACTAAAGCCAAAACAGAGCACTGTGCCAGCTACTAGGAAGGAAGCTACTAGGCATGGCAGAAGACCATTTAATTTAACAGTGAACTCCTTACCATGCTGAAATGTATAAAAGAAGTGTATGAGAGGTGTGGAAGCAAGGACAGGCTGTAAAAGAAAAGCCTGCTGGCAAGTATGAGAATTAGGAGGGCCACTTGGATGGAGATAAAGCTGGCAAGAGACATGAGACATCAAGGTCTTCTACAGGTATGTCAGCAAGAAAACTGAAGATGACTAAAGTTCTTGTCCCAGTGGTGAGTGGGGCTGGTAACTTTGTTATGGGCTACTCAATGCCTTCTTCATGCAGTCCCTAGTAGCAAGATCATCTCTCCAACTTTACAGGTATCTGGACCTAGTAGCAAACTCTGGGAGAGAAAGGGACTACTCATGGCAGAGGAAGATAGAACTAGTACTTAACTAAGATGCCTTGAAGTCCATGGAGTGAAATAGAATGCACCTGAGGGTGCTGATGGAGCTGACTACTTTAGGAGGCCTCTGTCTTCCTGGAAACATGGTGTTCGCTGGAGAAATCCCCTGAGGTTTGCAGAAAGGGAAATGGTATGACCATGTTCAAGAATAGGCAAGAAAGAGGATCTATGGAAAACAGGCTTCTCTGCCTAAGAAAACAACATCAAAAATCTGTATGGAAACCAATTATGGGAACAATCTTCATAGACTTACCAAGAGCAAGTGATTTCTGATCAACCTCATAGCCTCCTATGAGAAGATGATTTAGAGAGCAGTGTGTTCTTGACTTCAGAAAGGCTTTTCACATCTTTGCACAGTATCTTTATAGCCACATTTGAGAGATGTGAACTGGATGGGTGAACTACAAAGTGGTTGCACTACTAAGTTAGAATGGTAGTGGTCAGTAGTTCAGAGTCTTAATTGCAGGTTATGAGTGGCCTTCCTCTGGGGCTGAGACTTTTTAATGTCCTTAGCAATGGACACAACATACTGGAATGCATTCCCATCAAATTCATGAGTGACCCAATCCCAAAAGTGGTTTCACACACTCAAAGGTCATTAAGAAACTGATCTTAATTCTTTGGCTTGTGTAAGTAAGGACAGGTTTTGGCTTTAAATTTCAGAACACAACAGCTTGGTGTATGGGAGAGTTTATAATAATCCTTCCAAGGATGTTCACCTATTTTGGATTTAACATGAGGGCTGATATATCTGTCCTTTCACCTCCAAAGTGAAATATCATAGGCTGAGAAAGTTGGGGCTGTTCAGCCTGGAGAAGAGAAGGCTGCGTGGAGACCTCATAGCAGCCTTCCAGTATCTGAAGGGACCTACAGGAATGCTGGAGAGGGACTCTTTGCTAGGGTCTGTAGTGATAGGACAAGGAGCAATGGGTTAAAACTTGAACAGGGGAAGTTTAGATTGGATATAGGAAGAAATTCTTTACTGTAAGGGTGGTGAGGTACTGGAATGGGTTGCCCAGGGAGGTTGTGGATGCTCCATTCCTGGCGGTGTTCAAGGCCAGGCTGGCCAGAGCCTTGGGTGACATGGTTTAGTGTGAGGTGTCCCTGCCCATGGCAGGGGGGTTGGAACTAGATGATCTTGACGTCCTTTCCAACCCTAACTATTCTATGATTCTATCATTTGTGGGTGTGTTAAGTTAGCTCACCTGTAAACAAGAAGTCTAAAAATGTGGCAATCCCTTGCTGCAGTTATGCTAGATTGGAAGGTTGTCTCTTGACTCCTTCCACAATCATACGTGGTTCTCCCGTGAAGATTCTTCCTTTCCATCCAGTTATATGTAGCTGACTATATACTTTGGTTTTATAAGCTGAGCATTTTAACATTCAAGTTCCTTCAGGATTGTTGTAGTGTAAGCCCAGCCTGTAACTCAGAACCATGCAACTGCTCACTCACTCACTCCCTCCCCCCCTTTCTTCCTTCCCCTGCTCTTGTAGAGGTGGGGAGGAGAATTGAAAGAATGTAACTCCTACAGGCTGAGATAACAGCAGTCCAGTAACTAAGGTATAACACAAACCACTACTGCTACCAAAACCAACAATAATAAAGGGAATAACAAGGGGAGAGAATACAGTTGCTCACCGCCTGTCTACTGATACCCAGCCCAACCCGAGCAGCAGTCTGGCCCTTCTGGGTAACATACTGGGCATGACGTGCGATGGTATGGAATAGCCCTTTAGCTGTTTTGAGTCAAGTGTCCTGTCTCTGCTGCCTCCTGGCTTCCTGTGCCCCTCCTCAGTGGCAGAACATGAGACTGAAAGGTCCTTGATCGGGGTAAACATTACTTATGCATATCAGCGGTGTTCCCAGGCTGCAACTCAAAACCACAGCAATGCACTAGCTACTAAGAAAGAGAAAAATGACTGCTAAAGCTGAACCCAGGACAAGGATGAAGTCTGCTAAATACATATAATCATCAAACTGTATAGCTGTTTTAAGAAATTACAGATGTGTTTCATAGGAACTTTGTGAGTCAAATGTAAAGTTAAGTGAGAGTGGAAGACACAGATAATATCAGATACTTCAGATACCTGAAATGCTCTTTGTTATTGTCTATAACAGTATAAAATGTCTATGACAATATAAAATGTCTATGACAATATTATAATTGCAGGTACTTTCCCTTTATAAAACACTGTGCTTCTAGAGTAAGTATGTTAAAATTTATTATTAGTAACTGATTATTATTATTAACTGATTATTATAATCAGTTGACGTAATCTACCTGGATTTGTGCAAAGCATTTGAAACTGTCCTGCATGACATCCTTGTCTGTGAACTGGAGAGACAACAATTTGACTTATAGACCACTCGGTAGATAAAGAATTTGCTGGACAGCTGCATGCCAGGAGTTGAGGTCAACAGATCGAGGTCCAATTGGAGACCAGTAATGAGTGGTGTCAGTTACCTGTTGTCCTGTCACTACGATCCCTAATGAAGAGTTCCTCCCCAGCATCCTTATAGCCCCCCTTCAGATACTGGAAGGCTGCTATGAGTTCTCCATGCAGCTTTCTCTTCTCCAGGCTGAACAGCCCCAACTTTCTCAGCCTGTCTTCATATGGGAGGTGCTCCAGCCCCCAGTCATCCTCGTGGCCCTCCTCTGGACTTGTTCCAACAGTTGATGTCCTTTTATTGCAGTTAATCCTTTAGATTAGATATAAGGAAGAAGTTCTTTACTGTGAGGGTGGTGAGGCACCCCATTCAAACACATTCAAGAGCAAGGCAATATTAAAACAAAAAAAGATTTGCTTACATTAAAAATTCCTGTTCCTCTTTCATTTTATACAAATCATATGTTCAGTACTGAACGGTTTTATCTTTGAATGTTTGACTTTTTAAATGTAATTATATTAATTGAATCTAGTTTTTTTCCTCTGCATATTCAGAAACTGAAGGCAGAGGGGAAGGGATTGTGAAGGAGGGTACGTGTTGCAGTGCATCAGTGTTGTCAATGCATTAACCTGTGATCAGCAGTAATCCTGGAAATCTCAAGTAAGATCACACGTTTCACAGTCTTTCTATTACATGTTTGCATAAATGCTACTCTTCTGAAACCATCAGATGTCAGTGAATTGAGCAACTTTAATGAGCACCACTTCTTTGTAATCACTCTTTCAATCGCATGTATGCCTTGGAGGAAAGAAGCAGAGAATTAAAAAACAAACACAACTGTCATTGCCCCTCATCCTTCTTCCACCTTCCCCCTCAACCCCCAATTATGCTGCAGAAATGAACTTAAAGAAAGAAAAAAATCTCCTTTGTTTTATTCTAACTATACAGAATTCAAAGTGAGAGACATATGAAGAAAGAATGAGGAAGTAGATGAAGTGCAGAAAGCAAGTACATTTACAGACTGATTGAAAGGTCACACAACGGCCCTCTTGTTTTGATATTTTTGGATGGGATTTAATGAAGTATTTTGTGTTGCTCAAGTGTATTTTTGCAGGTTGTCTGCAGAGCTGACTGGATGAGTATGGTGTGAAGAGTGCTATGTAGACTATAGCTGGCTAGTTTGGAGTGAGCATAGGAGAAACTTGATTTGTGCAAAAGAACTAAAATCCATAGCTTGTCTGTGGGACGTTCAATGAACAGAAAATGCTTCTTTAGACTCCTGTAGTCTGGAGGGGTGACCAGATACTCTTAATCTGACTTAATAGAAACTGAGCTGCAACAACCTTACTTAGATTGTCTACAGTAACATTTACAAGAAATAATACTATGATAAAAACTTCGATCTTCTCTATCCAGGACCCCAATCCTGAATGTTCTTTTGTCTCTTGTGTAGTTTATTAGAACTGTCCAGACAGCGTGGTAACACATTTCTGTTCTGTGTTGTTCCATGTTATGAGCCTGGATTTCACTGCAATTTTCTCTTCTTCTCTCCACTGCTGTTAAGGACTACACTGAAAAAGTTGCCCAGTATTTCCCTATTTAGTATTTCAAAGCCTTTTCTGAAATTTTATGGACTGTTAGAGAGAACGTAAGGTGTGTTGAGTAAATATCCTTTGGTAGAATTACGGTTCTTCAGAGACTAGGGATATACTGTGGAGAACAGAGGAAATTGTAAAATTCAGTCAGGTCATGCATCAAATTAAAAAAAAAAAATAAAATCAGTCAATTCTTTTAGGACAACAAAACAAATCAGTTATTATTTCAGCCAGTAATGTAGAAGCCTGAGACTTCAGATGGCCAGCAGATTCCAGCCTCAGTGAGATTGCTTGTTGACCAAAGTGGGGTTTTTTGGGTTAGTTTTGTTTGTTTGTTTCTTTTTGTACAAATGAGGTCTGCCAATAATTCACAGAATCCTTTTCCCTGCTAAAACAGATTCTACTCCTCAGGTTTGTTTTTTTCACTAGCAGGTCTCCAGCTGGTCTGGGAGGCTTATCACCTCTATCTGGTTATTAACAGTCCATTTGCTTAAGTACCTACTGTAATTACTTTATATGTTTCCTCTGAGAGATGCTTCATTTAAAGAACTCTAGGAAAAGTTCTGGTTTGACTTAACCACACAGTTACATATCTGCCACCTGCTAGCATCTCTTAAGCCAAAATAAGTTTGTGAGGGAGACATCCTGCACTCATCTATATTTTAAAGATTTTATTTCCCATCTCTCTCTATGTTCCTGTCTTCCTTTTTAAACTGCCTTTTTTCCCCAGTGTTAGCTCTTTATGTAGTATTAGCATTGTATTCCAGTATAAGCTGCTGTCCTAAATTTTATAGGTATTGTGGAGTGCAGATAAACCAGAGGGATTTCATGAACTCCATTTAGCAGATCTGCATCCGAACAGCCAGAAGAATTCTGTGAGTAAAGGCTCACAAAGCCTCCTGTGGAGAAAACATCAAAAATATCTGTACTATGTAAAAGAAATCTGGAGAATTATGTAAGATGGAGTTCTGATTGTCGATAGGGTATTCTGTTAGCCTGCAGAAGCTGGTCCTTTACAGGAAGCATAAGTGTCTTGCTTCACCCTAGCATGTGCATATAACTGCATTGCCTTTTCTGGCTCTTGCAACCCCATAGTCTAGAGTATAATCTTTAAAGCTACTCTTTAGAATAACTGGAGGTTATAGTAAAATACAATATTTAGCAAGTCATCTTAGTGATTTTATTTTCTCGTTTTCGTTTCATTCTTTGCAGGTTCACAGCCCCCATTTTCTTTAAACTTCAGGTAGAGCACTGAAGTGAAAGAATGAGTTCTTTTATTATCCCATTTAAACAAACAGCACTGCAACTTTCATGTAGCTTGAATCAAAGCCTTGAATCAGCTTCTGAGCTAAAACTTAGGATCAGGTTGACTCAGCTTTTGTACATTCTTTTCACAGGTTTGCCCTGAGTTTTGGGTTTGTAAGAGACCTTGAACTTTAAGTCAAGTCAGTATCTAGGTCTGTGCTCAGACATAAAATTTCCTGAAATAATGTCTGGGATTTCAGGCTTTTTAGGTTCAAATGAATACAACAGAAGGGATGAAACCCCAAACAACAAGCAAGAAAACACAAAACTACAGGCAAACCAAACCAAGCCACTTGGCCAGGTCAGTGGGATTGTGTGCACCCTCGGGAATTTTGCCAAAGACACCAAGCTGTGTGGTTCTGTTGATACGCTGGAGGGAAGGAATGCCATCCAGAGGGAACTTGACATGCTTGTGAGGTGGGCTGATGCCAACCTCATGAAGTTTAACCATGCCAAGTGCAAGGTCCTACACCTGGGTCAGAGCAATCCCAAACACACCTACAGGTTGGGCAAAAAGGAAATTCAGAGCAGCCCTGCGGAGAAGGACTTGGGGGTGTTGGTTGATGAGAAAATGAACATGAGCCAGTTTCAGTGTGTGCTTACAGCCCAGAAAGCAACTGTATCCTGGGCTGCATCAAAAGGAGCGTGACCAGCAGGTCGAGGGAGGTGATCCTGCCCCTCTACTCTGCTCTTGTGAGACCTCACTTGTAGTACAGCATACAGTTCTGGTGTCCTCAACATAAAAAGGACATGGAACTGTTGGAACAAGTCCAGAGGAGGCCATGAGGATGATGAGGGGGCTGGAGCACCTCCCATATGAAGATAGGCTGAGAAAGTTGGGGCTGTTCAGCTTGGAAAAGAGAAGGCTGCATGAAGACCTCATAGCAGCCTTCCAGTATCTGAAGGGGGCCTACAGGGATGCTGGGGAGGGACTCTTCATTAGGGATTGTAGTGACAGGGCAAGGGGAAAAGGGTTAAAACTTAAACAGGGGAATTGGATATAAGAAAGAAATTCTTTACTGTAAGGTTGATGAGGCACTGGAGGGGTTGCCCAGGGAAGTTGTGAATGCTTCATCCCTGGCAGTGTTCAAGGCCAGGCTGGACAAAGCCTTGGGTGACATGGTGTAGTGTGAGGTGTTCCTGCCCATGGCAGGGGGGTTGGAAGTAGATGATCTTAAGGTCCTTTCCAATCCTAACTACTCTGTGATTCTCTGATTGTATAGCACTTACTCTGTAATGCTATATTATTTGGACCCATGGATGAGGCAGTAGTATGCCTGTCAGAATCCAAAAGTGCCATAAAAATGGCCTTCAGCAGGGCATGATATAATTTGTATTTCTTTTGGAAGCCTTCTCTTGATAGTTCTAGAAATAAGAGTTAACACTGAAAAGTGACAGAAATTGACCTGAACAGGTGTTAACAACATTAGCATGGCAACAGTAAATGTTGAATATATAAAAAACACAAGTGAGACCCCTGTGGATCATCAAATGTCAACCTGGCTATTATAACAAATGGTAATTGGTTAAATTAGTAAGGATTCTATTGGTTATCCCACAGTAACTAAATGGCCTTGCAGTTGCAATGTAATTGCTGAATGACTGGTGGTCTGTTTTCTCCTTGTGATTTTTGTAGAATCTTATCTGTCACAGTAATAATAAGAGAGTCTAAAACTTACCAATCATAAGTCCTGTAAGATGCTGAATGCTTTTGATTTGTTGACTTTATAGTGAATTTGGCATTCTGGGTTCCTTTGGGGATTGGTTGTCAGGATACTGTAAAACAAAGTATTCTACCATAAGGACTTATCTTTTGGTTAGGGTACTGATCTGAGATTTAAGCTTTATGTTCTCTGCTAAATCTAGCAGAAAGGTTAGGTTTGTACTCTAACTTAAGTATTCAGGTTACTAAACTCCCATAGCTTTTACCTGCATAGGTCCCATAGTATGTAATAAGTTTGTCTACTTCATTTAGCTCTGTTCTGCTCTTTGAACAGCTGCTGAGTTGCAGCCAAGAGTCACATTTGAGAGGTGCTCTTAATTGCCTCTGAGCCATTAGGTGCCACTTCTCTGCTGAAACCAAAGCCAGTTGCACATACCTCTTCCTTGCTGAAGTGACAAATGCACATCTCATCTATTAAAGGGATCCTGCTAGCCATTGCCTTCTACAGGCTTAAGTTAGGAGTGCAGTCCTTTGTCCATGCTCAGTTTCAGTTATGAAGTTGCGGCTAACAGCTACAACTTCCCTTTTGATAGTGGAACTGTAATTTAACTCCTCCACTCCATTACAGAGAGGCAAAGTCCAGTATGAGCTGAGGAGTGGGTCTTTTTTTATTTTTCTTTTTCATTTCCATTATTTTTTACACTGCTCAATGCTAGCAAAAATTTGGTTCCCAATTAAGGAAAAGGATAACTTGGCACTCTTAACTCCTAGTTCCTTTTTACCTACTGCCTCAACCAATCTAGAGACACCCAAGTCTAACTTTGAATGGAAAAGGGCAATAAATTTGTTAGGTTAAATCTTACGGACCAAATGAGATTAGATCTCTGTTACAAACGTAGACTTAAAGAAATACGGATTCACTTTCAGGTTTGGCCACTAATTTAAGTACATGAACTTGAATGAGGTTTTTTTTTGTTTCCACATTTCATCTGTAAATCTTGCATAACACTTGCTTTTGTCATAATTTGTCTACCTAGTTCTGTTTAAACTTAGGGATGTCGGTGGGGGGGTTGGTTTTGCTGTGTATTTCTGCCAGACTTGGCTCGTGAGATTGTCTTTTTGGGATTGCCCAAGTAGTAACATAACATAATGTGTTGAGTTTTGGTATCAGAACACACAGCTCACTCTGGTAGTCTCCTTTATACTGTATTTGATTCTCTTTATACTTGGTTATAATAACTGTAAAGGGGTTGGACATACTTATATGATGTAAGATTTGTGTCAGATATACCAATTAACTCAAATAGCTTTAGAACTAGCTAGAAAAAGCGATAATGATTTTCTTCTGGGCAGACTCATAGTCCATCGGCAAAAGGACTAAAAATCCCCTGGATTCTCTAGCCAAACATAGTGTAAAACATACTTGAAGCAAACTGAAACAGGGCAGAATAGGCTAGCTCCATGACAAATGACAGGGTTAGGGTAAACATGCCCTTAAAGGTAATAATAAAAGCCAATGCTTTCCTTTCTGAGGGAACTTCTGATCTTTTTGGCTTCAGCATTTGCTGAATATGAGTGTCGAAGATAGCCCTGTCTCACGCCTTCATAGCTCAGGGTGGGAAATAGGTATCAACTGATACAACTATTATCATTAATTTCTCAAATGCTAGAGCTCAGCAAAATTGTGACCACTGTGCATGTATTGTTGATGACTTCAGCAGAGTCATAAAGTGTGAGAGGTTATCAACTGATACAAAAATCCATTTCTTAAGTTGCAAGCATCATGGGGTTGGTTCATGGTGTTCAGGGAAGGCCAGGGTTAAGGATGGAGAGGTTGTAGAACCAAAGTCATTCTTGTAGTATGGCAGTCCTGATCAAGAAAACTGAGGGGAGTTATCAGTAGTTGTGAACGTTGCCTTTTTATTCTTTTGGCTGTGGTGAACTTCAACTTTTTATTTTGCAGACTAGGGCTAAAATTAAAATTAAGCAAACTCAGAGTTACAAAGAACAGCCTGTTGATTTCAAACAAAATCACTGCAAGTTTGCAGTGGATAACAGGAGTTCTGAACAGAATTAATTCTCTTGGGAAATGCTAAGGTTAAGGATGAGATAAAAGTTGGCCTTCTGGAACCTGAGTATCCTCCAGTTGGAACTGTAGTTGAATCCACACTGTGAAGTAACTGATACCCTGTATCACTTCTGTTTGTGTGTCAGTCATTTGTGAGTCAGTCATTTGCGAGTGCCTATTTTGTATTCAAGTAGCATCTTTCAGTTAGGATTACTATCTTAGAGGAGAGCAATGGCACAGAATTGGGATTCTTAGTGAAATTCTGAAGGTCCTGTCAGAGAAGACAGTACTTTTTCTAGAAGCAGTGGGTTACTTCACTTTAAGTTTAGGATTAGAATATAGGATACAGCTAGGATACAGCAAGCTGAGGTTGAGAACTGTGGATTGTCACCTATTTTAAGGTGGGTAAGCAGACTGAAACTAAAGCCCATAGTATATGTCAAGATTCTGTTCTTTCATTTCATTCTAGTCTTGTGTTTCTCTTGTCTGGAATTGCTGTTGAAGGACAGGTGTTGGGAATAGGACTGTTTCAAACAAGCCCCTATGTAGTTTCCTGTGGGTCTAAATACCTTATCGTTATTCTTAAAGCAGCAGGGTTTCCTGTTTGGAGATGGCTAGGGTTAGAGTTATGGTTGTTTAGAATGATTGCTGTTTGGTTTTGGTTAGATTTTTTGTTTGTTTTATTTTGTTTGCTTGTTTGGTTTTGGTTTGGGTTTTTTTGTGTGTTTTTGTTTTGGTGGTGTTTTTTTTGTTGTTTGGGTTTTTGTTGTTTTGTTTTTTTTAAGGTGAACTAGTAAGGATAAACTAAGTTTGAGATTCAAAAAATACTGCTATGTAATTTATACACCCACTCTCCACATTTCTAAAATCAAGCTTAAGGTTCACAGGCTTATACCTGAGGAACATGGATTTCAGCTGATTTCAGTCAGGACATGTGACATAAACTGAAGTTAGGTATCAGTATTTTTGAGTATTGTATTATTTTGATTGCAGATAGGAGTGTGTTCTTCACCTTTGAGTAAGTCTAGGACAGTAGTTATGGTAGAGGTCCATGTTAAGAATGACTACCCAATAAAAAGTAAGAACCACAATTTAGCTTCAATTTACTGGAAATAAAACACTGTTTTGTTTGGTTTTGGTTTTTTTTTTAAGCAAACATAAATATATGTAAGTAAAGAATTGTCATACATTTTGTGTTAAATCTATTTCAGCCTCGACGGGAGCTACCAAACATGTTTGTAATAAAACCAGGAAACTGGAAACAGCTGACATCTTATTTAGGGGATGCCAATGAAGAACCCCAGTATCAAAATTTTTAGCTTTTATCCTGTTAAGGTAGTTATGGAGATGTCTTGAAACAGTGTTTACACATTGAAAAGATGAACCAAACAAATTAACAAGTTATAAAAGACACAGTAAGGAGACATACTGTACCTGTTCTCTTCATTTCTACCTCAGTTTCTGGCCATTTGTTTGATGTGTTAAATAAGAAATACGTTTTCTACTTCCCCTACTTATTAAATGCAGATTTAATAGAGATATTTCTAGTGCTTCATGTACATCTATCATGGTATCATTTAGCATGCTATCAATGGAAGAAGAAAATATCAAACAACTGAAGTAATTATGCTTCAGTACTACATGGTGGAATAAATATGCTCACAAGAGGGTTTGTTTTTAGAGAGTACAGAAGCATGTGAATTAAATTCTGGATGTAGAGGTGTTTCTGACAAAAGGATAGTCTGAAACAGCAAAAGCATCTCCTGACCTATTTGAAGTCAGAGGCTGCAGTTTGGCATCTGTTAGTAAACATAAGTGGATGTCCTGGAGTTAAAGTCTATAATAATAAAACAAAACATGTATAGTAGAATTCTCTTGCCTTTAACATAAAAATGCAATGCTAGTGATTAAGTAAGGCTGATGCTTGGTGTTAACAAAAATATCTGTTTTATGCATTAACATAAATTGAGACTTCTCAAACTTAATTTTAAAATGTTTTCATATATATTTACAGTATAAGTACTTATATTTTGAAAATTTCTGTCAAGATGTAGAACTCCTAAAAGTTAACATCCTTTACCTTTAGCAGTTGAAAATACGTTCATTTCTAAGGAAGTTTCCATGTAAAAAATAGTAAAGGGAGTATTTTATACCTTACAACATGCAGGCAAAATCTCCAAAGAAACTCTGCAAAATGTTGTTTGTTTATGGTGCTGGGATTTTGGTGGTGTGGTTTTTTTGTTGTTGTTGTTTTTTTTAAGCAAATACGTTTATGGTATTGGAAATGGTTGAAGGTTTTGCTCACAGATTTGTATTTTTAAGAAGGAAGCCAACTTTTTCTCACTGTCAATATTGTGCATTGCAGACTGTGAAAATCAAAAGATCTGATTTTCCAGAGCGATTCAATTGACATTTCCTTTCCACATTCTAGACTTCCAAAATGTTAAGAGTATTGATTAAACATCTGGTATTTTGGTAGGTTTCCCATATCTTTAAAAGAACAGCTCTCAAATGGTTTGGAGACTCCAAAAGCTCAAAGGAGGAGTGTGCTGTTTTTCATTTTAGTGTAATTGAACAGATTTTGGGGGGAGGGAGGAGGGAACTCACAAAAAGTTTTATGTATGTTGCACTGTATAGATGTATGTATATAAATGAAATAAATACTCCAAGTGGCATCTCCTTTCATTCCAGATTGCCATTCTTTTAGTAATTTCCTCTGACTAAAAGGAGAATATTTTTTTTGTCATGTGAGGAAATGGCAACAGTAATTAAAAATGTGTCCATAATTTGATGCCATTATCTAAAAAGTCCCTTAATAGATAAGGTTCATGGCTGTGTAACTGTTCTTCTGTGCCTTAAGCTTAGCCAATAATAGACACCAATAAAGAGTTAAAGAAAAAGGGCCAGTGTAGAGTCATCCATTCGTTGTTACATCATCCCAGCTTGCAACAATCAGTGATACAGGAATGCCTTGAGCCAGAAGTATTGTCACACTTATACTCCATGAACCTGTTTAATCTATTTTTCTGTGCATTTATCCTTTTGACTTCCATTTTATCCTGTGGCAGTGAGTTTCATAGTAAGATTCAGTGCTGTATGGAAATGTGCTCTGACTTAAATAGGTCTGTTGCCTGCTTATTTTCTGGGGTGTTCCTTCATTCTTGTGTGTTGCGAAACAAAAAATAATCGTTTTCTCTTCAGTTTCTGCACATAATTCTTGTTTCTGTAGCCTTCTGTCATTAGCAATCTCTTTTCCAAATTAACAAATTCTTCATAGGTTTGTATGGTATGGAAACATGTTTTAAACTTTCATGCTGGCAGACTTAGTGGCCCTTCAAGTTCTACAGGAACTTTCATTTTTTATGCATCTATGTGCATTTTTAGTTTGTTCTTTTAAACAAGAATTTAGAAGAAAATGAGAAAGGTAAGGAAGGAGTAGAGCAAAAAATGGAAGGCTGTCCCAACTTCTCCTTTTCGCTCTTCCACATCATTTCCATTAAATTATATTTTTTTCTTTCTGGAACGTAGATTGCTGGCTGAATCCTGCAAACATTTACATGAATTAAATATGCAAAATAATAGACAAAATATGTAAGCTAAACAAAGTTGTCTGGAATTCTCTGTCACGAGTAGGCTGAATTATGTTGCTATTGCAATGAAATTCTTTTTCCTGTTTAAAAAAAAAGCTGTTTCAAACTGGCTTCAGTGGAACAGATCTCATTCTGGGGAACACAAACATTTCAGTTTCTACTCTTGCAAATCAGTTGAAGAAAATTGGAGGAATTTTTAAGTTGCTGATATGCTACTGCTGCTTTATTGTCATCATTCTGATTTATCCGTTGTATCTCATGGTTTGGACGGTAGATAACTTAATTAAGTGATGCAATCCAACCAAGGATCCTCAGAGAAGAAAAAACTAAATTTTCTGTTTTATTTTATTGTGAAAGGAGAAGATTTCTCATCAGAGTAAAATCTTCAAGTTTTAGATTATAATCTAATAAATTCTAAGGTTATTAGCAGTCTTATGTTCTCAAGAAAGGAGGTAAAGATTCCACCCTGTGAAAAATTCCCACTCCCCTTGAATGTTTAGCATCCATTTACCATGCTTTCTCAGCTGTTACAAGTGTAACTTCATTTATGGATGAAAGCCACCACTGCAATGTTCTTCAGCAGCTCTTAAAGTCTGAGGGCTGTATGAATTTAAAAACTGATATATCTCATATATATAAGTGCCAAGTCTCAAGTCTCAATTTTTAACTCAAGATTCATTTCTCAACAAACCTTTAACCAGTCAACCATCAGCTGTCTGGTTTCTGTCTCAGCATGCAGGTCAGGACTTACTGTCAGCATATAGTAAAAGAACAGGTCAGATACATGAGCTTTACTGCTCCAGATACAAACTTGTCTCTCTTCGTTTTGGCCAGTAATGGAATCAGCCTTCAAGATGGGCAGCGAAAGCATGGAACTCACATTGAGACTTAGTTATTCAATAAGATATCTTTTTCTATTTTTTTTTACTGTCTGAGTCGACACCATGAAATGTGAGACAGGGAGGAAGCAGAAGCTTGAAGAACTTGGGTAACAAGGTAATTGTTATACTGCTAATGATCTTAGTGTTGCTTATGGGATTAGGAAGACCAGCTGTATTAATGAAAGCTAGTTAAAAATATTTACTGTGATAATTTTCCACCCAAAATTATACTTTTGTTGAAACCAAAATGTTCTTTTTCCAAAACAAAATATCTTAGTTAAACCAATAATTCTAATATGAAAAGTCAAAGTAAATAATTTTGGGCTTTTTTCCTGATGAAAATACATGATTTTGATTTTACATCTTGAATGTCATCTCACTGTGCAGATATTTTAAAATTTATATCCACACAATTGTACCATTATGTCTATTGCAATTGTAACTATTTAGTAAATCCACTGCAGTTGCAACTTCAGTGACATTATCACAGGAATAAAGGTGTCTTGCTGAGTTCATGAAAAATTGATGATCTGATCTGAGACACAGAAAGTATTCCCAGAAAGGCAGGTGTGTCTTTTTAGAGTCTGTGTATTTATTCCTAATTTGTTACAATTTTACATTATTTTGAAGAAGACATTGGTAAAATGTTGGTAATTTATGTGGAGTAAAATGAACATGTATTTTAAAGAAGGATGAATTGTTTCTGGCAGAATTTAGCAGTGATAACACTGCTGAAATAGCTTAGGTTAAGTAATCATTTCAGTTTTTCAGGGTTGATTCCAAAGCTCATTAGTTTTTTTTTTCATTGTCTTCAAGGAGGTTTGGATTGAGTTCTCACTGAAAAGAGGCAAAAGGCAAGAGTTCTGGGATCTCAACTTTCAGCAGGGCTTTTTTTGCCTACTTAATTCCAATTCATTTGTCTCTTCTAGATACTGAATTCTAGAAAAGGTAAGAGAAAATGACTCAGCTTAATAAAGTGTTTAAGACAGTTAAGACAAATTTTAACTATTATTAGTACCAGTGGACTATTCTGTTGTTCTCTCAATTTCACTCCAAGAACTAAATGGATCCTTCAAAATCTGGCTAACTACCAAGGACACAATCAAACATCTGTGCACCAGATGCAAAGAGCATTATGTCCAGCTGTGTTACTGCAGCTACATCTGCAGAACACCGCATATGTCAACTGCCGTGGCCAGGAGGTTTTTGGAATACTATCTATAGGAGTGAAAGCTTGAAGCAGAAGTAGAAGAAGAGGGTATTTTGGCTTTCTACTTTTTCTGTGGTCTTTTACCTCTCTCTATTTCTTAACTGAGTTGCTTGTAAGTTTGAATTAATGGAGGAGAATAGCAGGTGATTTCTCACCAGTGGAGACCCAGTCTCAAGTTATAATAAGTAAAAGAAAAAAGTTTCATCTTATCCTGTATTTTCATTTCTAAGTTGAACTTTTCTCTTACAAAATACTTACAAGTATTCAGAAAAATACTCATTTCTATCTTTGGAGCTGGTGAAGTCCTGTATGTTAGCTGAGGAAAATTAAGGAGAACGTTTCTTGCAGATGCCACTAGAACAAACTTCCAGAAGAATTTGGGAATTTCTGTTTGACTTGCTGAAGCAGTAAGATTTTATCAGTAGGATATATGGATAAAATGAATAAAGCAGCAAAGTTGTGTCATTCAGTGCAAGATTTATTTTACATATTTCCCTTTTTTCCCATTCCCTTCAAGAATCCGTTGCAATTGTCATAACAGTATGTGAAAAAATATTTTATCTGTAGATCTTTGATTTTTCCTTCCTAACAGCCTTAATAGAAAAAGCAATAGCAAGTTAGCAAATTGAAGGATTTTATTTTTTTCTCCAAAAGGAGCAGAAGCAGCATTCATTGACTGTAGGTTAGTAACAGTGGCTATTCCTTTGAGCTGGCAACATTCCTTTAAGCAAGGTTTCTTTGTTTGTTTTTGTTTTTTTCAATTACATCTATAATTCTCACAAGCAAAATAAAGTGCTGATTTCACACTGCTGAATGCATAAACCATTTGTTATACTATTGCATTTGCATGTCTAACTTAGCTTGTGTATTTGTAATTTAAAATGTCTCTTATATTTTGTAAGGGTAGAGCTACCTCAACACTGTCCAACTTAGATTTTTTTTTCTCAAGAAAAACATTCTTGATTTACTTCTTCAGTTTTGTGTTGCTGGATCATTCTCTTCAAAGTTCTTCAATAAATACATTCTGTCAATTGTGTTCCAAACTGTGATTTTATTGAACACAGTGATACATCTTCATGCTTTGACCACATACGAGAAGTAGATACTGCTTTTGCAAATTCATGAGTTATTACCTGGCTCAGTGGAAGCTGTCCTTGCCCATGGCAGGGAGGCTGGAACCAAATCTTTCTGGTTTTTAAGGTCCCTTCCAACCCAGACCCTTTTATCATTCTGTGATTCTATCATGATTTTATGCATACAGAGAAGATGCATTCAAGCAGGTTTAATCAAAACCATCTAACACAATGCCACCATGTTATGAAAAAAAGAGCAGAGATTTGCAAGGAAAGATAAACATAAACCCAAAATGTTTCACTTAATGTCTACTAGTACCTGATAATTTATACAGCTGCAAATAGTAACTGCATCTTACATAAAATTCCTTTTAGCTTTGATTTAGTGTTCTCTGTTTATTTTTTAACCTTCTCCCTCTGTATCCTGCTTTTCCAGTAGTAATAGCTGGATTTCAGATGCATTTTGCCCTGCATATTTGCATCTTCTGACATTGTCAAGAATAGAACAGTGTTGTGGTAGCAGGAGACATAAACAAGATAAAGTACATTTATTTTCCCTAACTTAGATCATAGACAGTGTTATCTAGGCTCTGAACCTAGTTTGTATCCAGATAATAATGGGAGGCAAGATGAAACATTTTTGTAATCATTCCAAGCCTTTTAATAGCAAGTATCTCTTCTCATAAGAAATGTTTTTCTAACTTAGTGAACATTTTTTTCCAAAATGGTGCTTCTACTTTGCTAGTAACCAACTCATCTTAAAGCTGTTAGCTGCTTTTCTTCTGGTTTGTGCACTAATGTATCTGGAACCAGAACATAAGATACAAATTGTACTGAATATTAGAGATCATAAGGAGTAGTAACAATGCCAGGTACAGCTGGAGAGACATGGAAAACAAAATAGTATAAGAAGCTTTTTTCATGGGTTGTAAAATAGACAAAGAAATCTGAAGCAGTTAACTGTTCAGAGGAGGTTCTAATTGCAGTTGTTATCTATTCTGTATTAAAATCTATTTTCTCCTAATGCTTTGAAAAAAAAATCATCATGCTTATTCAGAACTTTAACAGAAGTAGACTTTGTTTGAAAGTATTCAGTAGATGTTAGAATTATTTTTTTTGTGACTGTAATTGTTATCATAAATAAAATCACCTTGGTAGAAGAGCTGAACTCCTGTAAATAATCTTGATGAATTCGCGTTAAAATAGTCAGGAGTGCTGTATCTTAAGGTTTGTGATTCACTTTGCTAGTATAGCCTTGCCTGGAATTTCAGGTTAGTGATATTTGTTACTTTTATAATCAAATAGCCCACCACCAAAACTTTATTGATATGCAAAGGTGAATATGATAGGTGTCTTCAAGTCTTTGGGTACAGTCCCTGGAGTGCCTATGATAAACTAGCCTTCTTTTAATATTTTTCTTAATTCTGTTCGTAGATGTTAACAGGCAACAGGTAAAATTTTCATTAAAATTACCATATTTAGTGCAAAGCAGATGGGTGGGTAGAGAACAAGCTTTCATAGCAGTAATAGCATGGGGGACAAATAAAGTGTATGTCAAGACAGTGAGGTGTAGTTCTAGCTTTGTTCCTTTCATTGTTCATAGAACTTGTCGCTAGACATTAATCTGAGTCCTCCTCATGCACATTATTTATTTTTCTCTCTTTCATTCTGTACAGATGTAAATTAAAATTCTTGAAGGCACTTCTTTTTATCTTTTTGTGCTCTAGAAGTATGGGTTTTTTTCCTCACCCTTTTGAAATCCAGGAGTGGTCTAAGCTGTCCTGGGTTCAGGAGCAGAAATACTTGCTGCTAAAAGTGTTCGTTGATAAATTATGAACTATACAGTGCTTACAAGTTGTTATGAGATCTACTGTGATTTTACACTGAGAAAGCAGGGGTTTAGGCAAGCGTCATTAACTTCCTTGCAGAACAATTACAAACAGTCTCCAGAATATTTGTTTGCATTTTTACCTATGTTTTTGCTTGTTTTTTCTATTTTCTTTGTTTCTTTATTGGGTTTCTTTTTAACACTGATGTTGTTCACCTTTCCTTGAAAGATTCTAAAACTATGATTTTCCTCATGTCTGTACCCTCTCACAACTTGGCTAATGGTCATAGTGGTAAGATTTTCTAATCTGAAATACTTGTAGATAGAATCAAAACATTTTCCAGAATTTTGTAATAGTTTTAAATTATTTAGTGTTTGGGTGCTGCCATTTGTGTAATGAAGTCCATGACACAGTTCCTTTGAAGGAACATAAAAAGAAATATTTAAAATTCATAATAAGAAATGAGAAAGAATCTCACCTAGAAGATTTCCATTAAGATGCTACAACAATTTTACCATGAGTTTGGGTGATAAGGAATATTCACTCAAGAATTTTACTTGGCTATTCCTTAAAAATAGTAATTAGCCATTGTTTAGGAAGTTAACTTGTGGTGTTGTAAATTCTTGGTGTTTTCTCTGTCCATGGGTATTCTGTGCCATGTTTTCTTCTTCATATTATCAGTTATCTTAATCATTTTGTCAAGACTGGAAGGGGATTCTGGGTGTTTCACATAATTTCCACATGTGAAAGATCCATGTCTAAGGAAAGAGTCATAAAGCTGTTAACAAGCTTTTTCAGAGTGAGGAATTGTCTAGCTTACCTTAGTTCAAAACTTAATAATGACCCCTTGTTTATCATAGTTAGGGCTAGTATACCATTGTCATTTACCTGTTATTTTTTCTGATAGAATTGCTGAAAGATGATGTGCTAGCTTCGGATGTAAATATATGGAATTTGAAACCAAAGATCATAGGGGCATTCTCGTGCTTGCGTTTTCTGACCTTTCACTTTCCTACGGGTTTTTTTTTAAGAAAGAACAAGTTTTATGCAATTTCCATTTTCTTTTGCTAGGGTAAGTTTCATATGACTGAGAAGAGAATTTATTTATTTACCACTTGTAGAAGTGATTATAGTCTACATCTTCCAAAATAAAACATGTTTAAATTTAATAAAAATAATGCTATTGCAAATTTAACGTTATTGTACTTTTCCAGCTGTGGAGCTATTAGTCAAGCTGCTAAGTCATGAATAATGCTTCTTTTTTTTTTCTACTTGTGATTTGTAACTTGTTTGCAGTATTATGAACATACTTAATTTCATTTTCTTCCTTTCCTTTTCTGTCAGTCTGAGCCCTGCAAACATAATAATAGAGATGTATTCTGTGTGTGATATGCCGTTGTCAAAGGACAGCGTAAGCAACACATTGTGCTGTTACTATAATTCAGCTACGGGACACACAACTGAATTTAGTGGGATTATGCAAATAGTTCAGGTTAGTAGTGTTCTTTCTGAACTGTTTTTAAAGGTAGTCATTCTGCCACAGGAGCTGTTTTTCATATTAAGTAACAGTCTTTTCTAAGAGTCTGTATAGAGTATTTTATATAATAACTGATACAGGTCACTTACCAGAAGTTCTTAGTCTAATACATTAGTGTCATCCTGCTGTGAGCATGGGAATTCTATTTTAAATTGCGGTACATGTTTCTCCTTGTCTTTGCTGTTATTTATTTTTTGGCTATGCCGTAGCACTGTGATCTGCTATGATTAACATCATACCCTTGTAATCCAACATTCTTGCTATATGTATGATATTTTCCTTTAACACATTTCATAGAAGGGCAAGTTCTACTTTGTAGAGAGCATCACTTATTCAGAACTGGAAAAAATAATTTACTTGGTCAAAGGTTCCAAGGTCTTCAGTGAAGGGCAGGTAATTTCTTAGCATCTGAATCTTTTTGATGCAAAATTTTGATGCAAAAATAATTATGGATTATTGCTATGCTTTTATTTACATGTTCCGGTTTAGTTTATTTTTTCTTACAAAACCGGTGAGTAGTAAAATGCTATGTGTTACAGGAATAAAGATTTAACTAGACATATTCTGTCATTGTAAAGCAATAGCAAATTGTTCCCTTGCAGCCTAGAAGAGACTAGATGTCATTGCTCTCTAATGAAAGGTAGATACACTAGCCAGTGTGGACTGTGTTGATTGTTTCAGTGCGGTTCTTGACAAATTTAGAAAGAGAAAGCCACAGTGATAGCCATAGTGAAGCCATAGTGCAGTCATTTAGCTTAAGCAGTTTTTCTCTCCACAGTTACTACTTTGTTTCTTTTCTTTCTTTTCTAATTTAGATCAGTTCCCCAGTCCACCTCAAGACAGCCTCAATAATTTAGCACCACAGCCAGGAAGTGGAACAGTTGTACAACAACTGTTGTGCATAGGAACCATTTCAGTTCTTACTACCATCAGCTTTGCATTGTCAAACCATGTCCTCAACTGTGAAGAGTATATGAGCAAATATGAAATAAACTGAATAGATTGGAATTGAGAGAAGCACTTCTTGATTTTTCAGTAAATAAGAAATGTTCCCTTTGGATACAGATCAAGTGTGTAATTTTAAAAGAAGTTAAATTAATGATTTATTTTTGTAATCTTGCATCATTGTTTCAATGCTATTTGAATGTGCCTTATAACAATAAAAACATATATTCTTCTAATAATAAATCAAAATTAAATTTGCGGCTGATGTTCAAGACAAACATCCTGAAAAGAACAATACTTATTAAGCAAAATGACCAGGTGTTCTGGTGGAAAATACAGTACCACTGCGATTAGCAAGGTAGAGGAATTGTATTCTGAGAAAATTCCAACTTTTTTCTTCTCTTTTAATGATGTATTTGAATAAAAAATACAAAAAGTGTTTCAGAATTACAGTATTTTGGTTGAGTAATATCTAAAATACAAAAAATATTAACTGTTATTGTTTCAATTCATGGTACCACACTATATCAAAATAGCATTAATATTTTTTATTCATTTGAGCTGTAATCAGTTAATACATCAAAACCAGTTTCAATTACTAGATCAATTTCTGTGAATCACATGTTTTGAATAGTCATTCTCTTAAGTCCTGCCTTAATGTGGGTGATCTGAAAGGGAGTACACTTTCCTAAGCACTTTTTCACAGATGAAAATTTGCCATCCTGATGCAAAACTGATCCAATTCTGAAGCTGAACGAAATACTACAGACCAAAACACTGCGTTCTTCAACTCTTTTATTGACAAGAATTTCTACAAATATGGTTTGAAATTGAGCTTTTTTTTTCTTCCTCAACATTAAGTAATGCATATAAACATCAGTTATTTGCAGGACGGTAAATATCAGGATCTGTTTTGATGATTACACCGCAGTTTTCTACCTCAAAAAGATATAGTCAGCTAGGAATAATATTTTTTTATATCCCTGTGAATTATAAGTTGCTCATTTGCACAGGCTTTGAAAAAAATTTGCCTGTCTGTCCAGGCTTCTTTCTGTAACTGCTGTCCAGCTCTTTCAAAAGATTGTTGCAAATCTTTGCTATGAATTAGGATTTTGGTAGAGCTCTCTGCATAACATTTTTGATCCACCATAGGAAGGTTGAAGTCTTCTGGACTAGTTTTACTACATGCTAATCACTTTTCCCAACAGACTTCTCAGAGTTAATACTTATCTTCTTTCTATAATTTATTTTTCTGCCTGTCCCAAACTATCCAATGAACTAGTCCTGTCTCCTGGTGCTTCCTCAAATTTCACACTAGATGTTTCGTGGTTCTAAGAACATACTACTTCACTGTAGGGGCTGGAGAAAGTTACAGTTGCCTGCCAAATCTGTTTAAGCTTTTTTCTAAATTAAGTCCTTTTTCTCACCATTTTCACTTTCTTTCCCTTCTCTTACAAAAGTAGACCTGTGATGGGGTATTGCAAAAATTTCAGCAGAATTGATAAATATGCTATTAGAAAATGTTGTTGGTGATCTTGTTACTTGTTTTTGTCACAAGAGCTGTGTGGCAGCAGTGGGTTTTCTTAATTTTAGGATTATTTCATCTTTTGGGCTTTTTTCATGTCACACTAGCTGTCCTCAGTGCTCTTGTGTTTGCTTTGTGCTAAGGACTGGTCTTAAGAAATCTTGACGTTCCATGATTACTTGCAGCTTGGCTTTCTCTCTATAGGCTTGTGTTCCATTCAAACCACTAAACTAACTGTCAGCTAGCTTCTCTCTGGGTTTTCACATACTGCTGGGAGGCAGAAAAACTAGTCTTATCCAGACAGCACTGAGGATGAGTTGCATGAAATTACTTACCCAGTCTGCTTGCAAAAAATGTATATTTGTTGTAAACATATGCATTGTCTGTTAAAGGCATTTCTAAGACTTAAAAATACTACACCTCTTGAGGGGATAGTTTGCTATGTGGCACCACAAACGGTAGGTCTATTAAAAGTCAGGTTTGAATATGCTATCATGTTGAAGTACATGCTTAAATGGATGAAGTGGCATACATTTTACTACAGGAAATGAGAATAAATATATTAAATTGAGGAGTCATAGTCACCTAGAAATGGAAAGTAAAATGTTTTTTATGCACACTCTTCAGAGTCTTCATATGGATTATTTTTTCCTTTTTTTTTACTTCACACTAAATATCGTTAAGCTGCTAGTAGCAGGAAATCTTATATGTGAGAACACAAGATAAATGCTCTTCCCCATCAGTGAAGGCATGTTTGCATTTTTGTTTAATAACAACTTCGATCCTTCTACTGTTGGCAGTGGTCATTGAGAAATCCTGACATAAAGAAGGTATCTGCAAGATAAAGTTCCACAAGGGATGATTAGCAGCACTTAAGTTTTCTTTTTGTTGAAAGGAAGAATCCCTGATTGAACAGTGCATTGAATGATATGACAAGCAAGTACTTGATCCCTGTCCAGCTGGAAAGGAATTGTATTCATCAGCAGCTTTTTAGCTAAGGATGTCTTTATATTTTCACTCTTTGTTTGAGTCTCTCCAGATCCTCCCTTTACTTCATGTCAGCACTATATAGTAGGTATGCCAAGTGGTTTTGAAATTTAAATTACAGTCTCTTTTTCAGATGTTATTGGAAAGAACATATAATTTATAACCACGTGTTAGGAGTACAGGATGTTCATGGTTCACTGCCAATTCTTCTTTTGTAAAGTTAATAAAACTTTCATAAAACACTTATACACTTGTATATTTCATGGTAAAGATTTTTTTATCTCATAGGCTAATGTAAAGATTTATTAAAAACATTTTTTTTTGTTAAGAGGAGTGTCGATAGTTTGCAGCTGAGTGTAATTTTGAATTCCCAGTAGATGACAGTCTGACTGAAAATGACACTAACAGCTTTGTTGATTTAGCACTAAAAATAAAGGATTCTTTCAAATGATATAAAGCTCTAATACCCTGAGTGTGCTGAAATACACTTGAGACCCTTAAGTAGAGTTTCAGTGAAATGTTCGCCAGCAGTATGGATTCCGGTGAAGAAGCGTTAGCATGCTTGCTGGCACTGACCCACTGGGCTCCCACCTAAAAACTGGTGTGAAGGACTGGGATACTGCACTAAGAAGAGAATCTGATAGGTCTAAATATGGAAACCATAAGAGCTTTGGATAATGTAATGGAATAGACTTCTAGTAAGACCTTGTGACATCATCGTGACTAAGTTTTTCTTTTGTTGTGGGTTTTTTTTTCCCCTCAAAAATTGAGCACTTGAACTATTTAATTCAGTAGCAATCCAAAACTACTACCATCTGATAGCTATGAAGAGGTATGTGAAAAGAGTTGATGGTTTCATGCCAGCTTCTGCAGGATGGTTGTTCACTCTCTTTTTGTGATGTGATAATTGATAGCTTTGCTGGCGATCTTGGCAAAGAAGCTGAGGATTAAATAGCCTGAGAGATGGAACTTTCCTAGTCTTCTAAGTGAGAAACAGACATGTCGGCCAGGCAGTGTGGAAGAGTCTGCAGTACTTCTGCTGTGTTATACTGTACTATACATAAGTACTGCAAAAGATTTTCCTCTATCTTTGACTTTTTTATTTTTCTTTTTTAATTCAAACTAAGAGTATGTAGAGCTATATACTGTACATCTTTGTCCAGTTTTCCATTTCTATTCTGGAATAGGTCAAGTACTTTAGTGAAGAAAAAATATTTTCCACAACTTTAGAGCTGCTTAGTCTAAGCATCTGCACCATTGTAAAGGAGGTACAAAGATCTACACTTCTGTAAATAACTGAACAAAGGAAAGTGAGGAAGGGAATCTGGTGTAGACATAACATCAGAGTTGTTAACAAGTGAGAGAGAACTCTGATAAATTTGTTACTTATAAAATCTAGCTTTTTTACTCTCTCTGTTTTCATGGGAAATATAAAAAGATACTATCTGTCTGATAGCTACTGCTTAAAAAATAAATAAATCACTATTTACTCTAAGCCTGCCAGCATTTGATATTTCATCCATATGTTATGACTACTGCAGTATATTTTTGCTCTCTTTAGTGTTTCTTAAAACAATTCATTCCTGATCCACAAGTAGCTAAACTTGGAGAACAGAAGGTGTACATTTACAGACCTGTAAATGGTAGCAGTAATAATACCATATATGGTAGTTTAAGCTGTGAAAACAGTAGCACTGAATACCGTAAGAAGCAAAGAGGAGAGCTAAGGGAAAACTAAGGATTTGTTGTATTTTTCCATTTTATCTTGCCTATGTGATAAAGTAGCAATGTAGATCCTTAGAGAATCAATTAGTGTGCATAGAAATAAGGAGGAGGTAATTATATAGAGGGAGTTAAAATGGTTGAAAACTGAATGTGTTTATAAGAAAATGTTGAATGACTGCAGATTCTTGACCTAGATCATACAGTGGTCATAAACTTGATGTAAATAAAATCAGTTTCTTGAGGCATGTTAAGCAGAATTCATATAATGGAGCAGCGTTTGACTCATACTGACCTCCAAACAAAATGTGGGAATGTATGTGCACAAATGATGAGAACATAAGCTCATTTCTGAATACGGGTTGGCAAAGGGAATGCATTGTGCTTTTCCTTCTGCAAGCATGGTTTTCCAGATTCAGAAAAAAATGGAGTCTCAGTTGTTACCCTTATAAATTTTGCATTACTGTGCAAAGAGTATCCTGAAGCAATTTTTGTCCTATTTAAATATAGCATAATAAACAAAAAAAAAGAGGTTTTGATGATCAGTATTGTTAACTGATCAAGAAAAGTGTGGGTATTCCTCTGTTGTGCTACTTGTATTCTCACGCCAAAGTAATCTTGTGCATTTTTAATGCCAATTGAAAAGCATAGTGAGGTTCAGGGTATTTCTCCTTAAGCAGTGTTTGGGGTGCAAGGCTTTTTTGACACCCTTTGCTCAGTGAGGCTTTATTAAATTGCTTGGGAAAGCCTGAAAAAGAGAGCAGCTTTTAGTCACATGAACTCTTCAAAAGGATTACTTAAAATGAATCATTTTGGATCTGACTGTAAGCTGAACATTAGGTTTTACCATCACAGTAAATTCTTCCCTTCTAAACTTCCAAGAGACCAAATGTGTCTGGGGTATCTTTTGAATTTTTGAAGCAATCCCATCAATTTCTCAGAAACAAACTTGCTAGGGAAGTCTTCAGTATTATATGAACATGAATCTGCAGAGAAAATAGGATTACTCCAGTACCGTTACTATTAATCTCCCTTAATATAATTAGAAAGCAGGCAAAACCTGTGTTAAACAACCTGGGAAGGGTGTAAAATGCCTGTGGTGGTCTTCAACTCCTCCTAACTGGAAATAAATAGTTATTTTTATACATAGCTGCTATATTCTATGCTAAATGTATTAATATTTAACCTATTTGATGATAATTTTAATATAGCATTCTTGAAAAATTAAAAGCTAGATAACTAACATTGATATTTTTGTCTTAGAATTTCTTCTTATATAGGTAAGAAAAGTAGAAAGAAAAAGGTTATGGTTATAATCTAGTGACTACAACTGAGTGTAAAAAAAAAGGAGTCATTTGCATTTCCCTCTGTTTTTCATTCTGCTACAATCATGAAAGATTAAAAGATGAAAAAAAAAAGCTGGTCTGTGCATGGGGTAGATCTGCTTCAGTACAGTGTCTTGTGTATAATAAAGTATTAGCTATTACAGCTGAAATCTCATGACTGTATTATTAAACTATAGAGGAGTTGGCCTTAGAGTGGCAATAGACAAGCATTTTCTCTTTGTGACATTAGCAGACCACTTGCCCATACACACTGTGATAAATCTGCACTTGTACAAAAGAACGCTGCTTTCTAAAGTGGTGGTTGCGCTGTTCATACAAGGCCAAGTAAGCCAATTGCTAACCTCCTGTAATCTTCAGTGAAGATTTCCCTGTCATCTTTATCTCATTCCGTATTTCTTGATTGCTGGAGCTCTTTGAAAAGAGGGCTGCCATTGGCAGAGCATTTATGCTTCTCTTCCCTGACACTGCCTTTTGCAACAGCACCTCAGCACCTCCAGCCCTGGAGAAGGCTGCATGCAGTATTATTTTCATGCAGTGGTAGCCTTTTCCCAACTTTCATCTTTTCTCTGGATGAATGTTAAACCATTGTCTGCTAAGAAAGCCAGTAGGACTTAAAAAACTAAAGGATAAAGCAAGCACATCAGGCATAATGCTTTCAGTGTTGTAAACTTGCTTGTGCTAGTACTGACTTAGTGAAATAGTCACCAAAAATATCTTCAGGTGTTTTGATTTTTTTTTAATTATAAAATATATGTTAGAAGATTAAAGAATGTACAGAGTGTTCCTCCTTCTCATTCATGTCAAAATGAAATTGATAATTGCCAGTTTTTAACCAGCTCAAATGATGCTTTCACAGCCTTCTCATTGCAGATTACTTACTGTTGCCTTTGATGTTGACATTATTTAATAGAGATCTTTTTTCTTTATGAATTGTTTCAACTTGTTTGTGCTGTCTTCAATTTTATGAACCTTTTGAGAAGGAAACTGTAAACAAATGAGTTAGGATGGTTTAGGAAGAATGTGAATTGTATTTTTAGCAAAAATTGTTTATGACGATGGTTTCATAATATGTAAAACATATGGACCACCAGAAACCCAAATGTCAGACTTCAGGTCTTTGATTTATTATTTCATGTAATTTACATTTTATTAACTTTTTTTTCCTCTGTCTTCCTTTTTAATACTTCACTATTTGTAGCAATAGTGTAGATCTAAACTAGGTATGTTCCTATTACAGGATTGTCCTATTTATTGAAACACGTCAAAATGCTGAAAACAAACTACCAAATGTCAAGATTATATAGCTTTACTGGGGATCTGTGAGTGTTACAGTTTAAAGAGACAATAAAACTTATTTAGCTTTTCTTTTTTCTTCTTCCCTTTAAAAATGTATTAGTGGGTCCATCCACAGTACAGTTTTCTTGAGTCGGTTTTTCTGAGACTGTTTACAGTGCTTATTTATACTTGCGTAATATCTGTAAAAGCTGTTTTCTCACCTAAGGGTCATTTAGAACCATGCCGTAGAATCATAGAATAGTTAGGGTTGGAAAGGACCTTAAGATCATCTAGTTCCAACCCCCCTGCCATGGGCAGGGACACCTCACACTAAACCATGTCACCAAAGGCTTCATCCAACCTGGTCTTGAGCACTGCCAGGGATGGAACATTCACAACCTCCCTGGGCAACCCATTCCAGTGCCTCACCACCCTCACAGTAAAGAATTTCTTCCTTAGATCCAATCTAAACTTCCCCTGGTTAAGTTTTAACCCGTTACCCCTTGTCCTATCACTACAGTCCCTAATGAATAATCCCTCACCAACATCCCTATGGGCCCCCTTCAGATACTGGGTTCAGCAGTAGTAGTCATTTTTCTCAGTCTTAGTAGCTGGTGCAGTGCTGTGTTTTTGACTCTCAGCCTGAGAACAATGATGATAACATCAGTGGTTTTAGTTGCTGCTCAATAATGTTTACTCTGACCAAGGACTTTCTGAGTCTCATGCTCTGCCAGGAAGGAGGAGAAGCCAGGAGGAAGCAGAGACAGAACACCTGACCCAAACTAAGCAAAGAGGTATTCCGTGCCACAGCACGTCATGCCCAGGATGTAGAACTGGAGGCAGTTACCTGTAAGGGCTAAATCATTGCTCTGGTCGAGCTAGGTATCAGTTGGCAGGTGGTGAGCAGTTGTATTTTCTTCCCCTTGTTATTTCCCTTATCATTATTGTTATTCGTGGTAGCAGTAGTGGTTTGTGTTAAACCTTAGTGACTGGACTATTCTTAACCCACGGGAGTTACATTCTTTTAATTCTCCTTATCCCTCTGGGAGTGGGGAGGAGGAAGGTGGGGGAGTGAGCGAACGGCTGTGTGGCTGAGTTGCAGACTGGGCTTAAACCACGACAAACCCCTAGACTTTATTGCAATAATCAAATCAGATTTAAATATTCTGTCTTACAAACCAAAAAACAACTAGCCCCACAGTTTTCTGCTTTTTAATTATGAGTGCACAAGTGTGTATAAAGAAACACAGGCTATATATAACTATAAAGTGACTGTTTACTGCCATCTTCATTTAACCTTCATGTGTTGCATTCCAAATAAACAGCATCCAACCAGTGCAAACTACAGACATATTTGAAGCCTATTTTAATAATGCCAACACAAAATAGTGGGATCCAGAAGACTCAATTTGCACCATGACCCTTTGCCTGTGAGAGCTTGATTTCTCCTGAATTTACCTGAATTTTAGTTTTTTTGGAAATTAAAATACATTGTTTAGTTTAATCTACATCTGTAGGCATTTTGCTAATTAGCAAAATTCAGATCAGGTGTTGACCAGCAGAAATTAATTTGCTATTTCTGCCCAGCCCCCTTCTCTCCCCCAAGGTTGCTTGTGTGAATTTTCATCAGCAAGAATAGGCAATGAAAAAAGTTGAGTAATCTTCGATCCTGCTTTCAGCAGACCTCTGCTGTACAAGTGAATGGGAGATCAAACATTAAAAGATTTGTGTGCTGTACTGTGCTATAGGAATCCAATACTCCAAGAATCATAGGTAATATGATATAGGAAAACAGGAAATCTCCCAAGAACATCATAATTAAGCTGAAATTTTGACTGAGAAATGCAAAAATGTGGTTTACATTGTATAATGCAGGACTTGAGTGAAGACTGCATTGAGCTGTTGTCACTCAAAATTCCATCAATCTAGCACATCAGACTTTTGAGGCACATTAGTTGTTCCAAGTAGAACATAACTAGTATCTCATAATACTGTACTTTTCTGGGTGTGGGTTTATGAAAATTTCCTGTACCTGAATATTTCATAACCATTGTCATTGTTGGCCTCTCTAGAGCTTTGTCTTGATTTTTAATTAAGAAACTATTCAATTTTAGGAGATTTCTGTAAACAAATCAGTTATGATGAGCATTACTGTCTTCCTGTATTATTTTTTGGCAGAATTAGTTCTGTCCTCACTTTTAACTAACCTTTTTCTGGAAAATAAAGTTTTGTTGGTTTAAGATACCTGTCTTCATATGCATAACTTCATGTGGCCTAAGGTGGTTTGTATCTATTCACTGTGTTTCAGTATAGCTTTTTAGGGCTACAGTATGATTGTCTATTGGTATATTTTTTATTTTTTTAACTGATACTAATTGGAATAATTCATACCTGTAAATGTAGGTGTACCACTGGCATACAGGTTTTTATTCCCATGTGGCATGATCTTAGACTGATAAAAACATATGTACAATGGAATTCTGTGTATATTTTGAAGAAGAGGGCATTTACACCATTTTCTTATATCAGAATCACTAAGCAAATGCAAGTCTTGTATATAAAGAAAGCCTTACCTAAATAAAAAGATGTGAGGCATGCTGTGTCTTAAAGTGGATAGCTGATGATGAATGAAATGGGAGTAACTGCAGGATATTTTAGCTGAAGACCTGGAGAAGATTAGACTGTAATGATGCTTGGTTTTTTTCGTTTGGATTGTGCAGTTATATTCTTTGGGCTAAAGAGGTTTTGTTGGTTTGAGTTTAAAAGCTGGAAAACTAGTTGAGGTTTTGTTCATCAAGATGGTTAACGTGGTCACAGAGCTATTTGTAAGGTTGTTCCATAAGTTTTGGAATGACAGCTGTGACTACAACATTTTACAGTATCCTATGACTGCTTGTATGTTTTCTGTGTGTTCATATGTGCTTATAAATTGCCAGTTGAGTTGTGAGGGGCAGTTTCAGTGAAAAGGAACAAAGGCTGAAAATCTGTTTCAGCTGGTGTCCATGCAGGGGCTGCTTCTTCTCCTTCTCTTGCTCCCAGTTATGTTGCTCTCCTTCAATAGAAATTATGTTTTTCCTTAAAAACATTCTACACCTTGAAAGTAGTCTAAATATGAAAGCATCTGGATGTGAACTATTTAGGGATCTAGTCAGCTCCCTTCTGCCATATATAATCTTTCATTACTGTCATTCCACCCTACTTATGCTACCCACCCAGTCTTAACTTTGTTTCTTTCATTTGTTACATAATACAAATATTATTTTTAATGCTTCCTTTGACTTTATATTGTGCATTAAATAAATGTTGAAAAGCTTCGAAAGAAATATTTCCCTGTGGCATTTTAGGTTACAAGTTTGTGAGAGTTTGGTTCGTTTGGGTTTTTTCCCCCCACAATGTGCTGTGTTGCTCGAACAGAAGGATATTTTTATATGTTAAATCAGAATGCCTAGTCTCTTTGATACTATGAAACATGTTGATAAGATGCTACAACAGATTTCTTAGTAGTATAAAAATTATTTTTAACTTAAATCAGGACTCTTGATTCCCTTTTCCTTTCTTTAGTTATTTATCTTGTTCTTTCAGGCTATTGTTCTTCAGTGTTATTTTTTCAATATTATTTCTGTAATCTCCATTCTCCCTCCTATGATAATTATCTTCCTTCTCTCTGACTCAACCCATCAGGCAGCAACAGAGCCCAGATCAGTGTTGGGTCAGTTAATAATAATAATTGTGAGCATTCTGCATACTCAAGGAAGCAGGCCTGTGCAAGTGGCTCTGGCTGATTGCAGGGTAGCAAGAGAATGGAAAGCTAGCTTTCAGCAGTAACTACAGAGTAGCTTTTGTTCTTATGCAATAGCCTAGGTAACGTCAATTCATAAAAATCAGATACACCAGGATTGGGTGTCATGGTTTAAACACAGCCACACAGTCTCTCACCCCCCCCTCTTTCTTTCCTTCCCCCTGGCCACCCCCCACCCCTCACCACCCCCACCCCCCCCCCCTCCCTGGAGGGATGGGGAGGAGAATCAAAATAATGTAACTCCCACAGGTTGAGATAAGAACAGCCCAGTAACTAAGGTATAACACAAACCACTGCTGCTACCACCAATAATAATGATGATAAGAGAAATAACAAGGGAAGGGAATACAGTACCACCCACCTGGGCAGTAGTGTCCATTGTTAAGTCCACCCCTCGATCATGGGCCCATCTGTATGTTGCATTTCTGCCCTGATGAAGTGTCATGGGGCCACTGGGTCAAAAATAATTCACCTTTATGTTGCCAGTCTAAGTCCATCTGAGCCACTTCAGTCTTAGCAGCTTTATCCGCTTGTTGGTTGTTCTGGTGTTCCTCAGTGGCCCAACTCTTCGGTGCATCAGCATCTACATGGTGGACCTTCACCACCAGGTTCTGCATGCGGGCAGCGATATCTTGCCACAGTGCAGCAGCCCAGATGGGCTCACCTCTACATTGCCAGTTGCTCTGCTTCCATTGCTGCAACCACCCCCACAGGGCATTTGCCACCATCCATGAGTCAGTATAGAGATAAAGTACTGGCTACTTTTCTAGTTCAGCAATGTCCAAGGCCAGCTGGATGGCTTTCACCTCAACAAACTGACTCGATTCACCCTCTCCTTCAGCAGTTTCTGCAACTTGTCGTTGAGGACTCCATACGGCTGCCTTCCATCTCCGATGCTTTCCCACAATACGGCAGGACCCATCAGTGAACAAGGCATACTGCTTTTCACTTTCTGACAATTTATTATATGGTGGGGCCTCTTCAGCATGCATCACCTCCTCCTCTGGTGACATTCCAAAATCTTTGCCCTCTGGCCAGTCCATGATGACTTCTAGAATTCCTGGGATTTCCTATTCGAGCTCATTGTGTAATTAGTGCAGCCCATTTACTTCATGTAGCATCAGTTGCATGATGTGTGAAGGAGACCCTGCCTTTGAACATCCAGCCCAGCACAGGCAACCAGGGTGCCAGGAGGAGCTGTGCTTCAGTGCCAGTCACTTCCGAAGCAGCTTGAACCCCTTCATAGGCTGCCAGGATCTCTTCTCCGTTGGGGTATAGACCCTTCAATCCTTTGTATCCCCGACTCCAAAAGCTGAAGGGTTGACCTCGAGTCTCCCTTGGAGCTTTCTGCCAGAGGTTCCAGGTAGGACCATTCTCCCCAGCTGCGGTGTAGAATACATGTTTTACATCTGGCCCTGTCCAGACTGGTCCAAGGGCCACGGCCTGAACTATCTTGCATTTAATTTGCTCAAAGGCTTGTTCTTGCTCAGGGCCCCATTTAAAATCAGTCTTCTTCCGGGTCACATGATGGAGAGGGCTTACGATTGAACTGTAATTTGGGATGTGCATTCTCCAGAACCCCACTGCACCCAAGAAAGCTTGTGTTTCTTTCTTATTAGTTGGTAGTGACATTGCTGTTATCTTGTTGATCACTTCTGTGGGGATCTGTCTATGTCCATCTTGCCATTTTATTCCCCAAAATTGAATCTCCTGTGCAGGTCCCTTGATCTTACTCTGTTCTATGGCAAACCTGGCTTTCAACAGGATTTGGATTATTTCCCTCCCTTTCTCAAAGACTTCTTCTGCTGTATTGCCCCACACAATAATGTCATCAATGTTTTGCAGTTGTTCTGGAGCTTGCCTCTGTTCCAGTGCAGTCTGGATCAGTCTACGGCAGATGGTAGGGCTGTGTTTCCATCACTGGGGCAGTCGGTTCCAAGTGAACTGGACACCCCTCCAATTAAAAGCAAACTGTGGCCTGCACTCTGCACTCTCTCACAGGAATTGAGAAAAATGCATTGGCAGTATCAGTCGTGGCATACCACTTGGCTGCCTTTGACTCAAATTCTTACTGAAGTTCTAGCATGTCCAGTGCAGCAGCACTTCATTCAGGCCACGATAGTCTACTGTTAGTCTCCATCCTCCGTTAGACTTTCGCACTGGCCATATGGGGCTATTAAAGGGTGAGCGGGTCCTACTGATCACTCCTTGACTCTCCAGTCTATGGATCATATTATGGATGGGAATCAGGGAGTCTCGTTTGGTGCGATATTGCCACCAGTGCACTGTTGTGGTTGTGATTGACATTTGTTGTTCTTCGACCTTCAGAACTCCACAACAGAAGGATCATCTGAGAGACCAGACAAGGTGGACAGCTGCTCAGTTTCCTCACTCTCCAAAGCAGCAATACCAAAAGCCCATCAGTACTCTTTTGGGTCTTTGAAGTACCTTCTCCTGAGGTAGTCCATGCCGAGGATGCATGGAGCCTCTGGGCCAGTTACAATGGGGTGCTTCTGCCATTTCCTCCCAGTCAGGCTGATTTCAGCCTCCAGTGTAGTCAACTCTTGGGATCCTCCTGTCACTCCAAAAATACAGATGGGTTCCATCCCTTGATGGCTTGATGTTACCTGGGTACACTGTGCACCGGTATCAGCTAGAACCTTATACTTCTGTGGGACAGATGTGCCAGGCCATCTGATCCACACAGGCCAGTAAATCCGTTTGTCCCCCACCTCCACCTGGCTGGAGGCAGGGCCCCTCTAACAGTCATCACAATGTTGGACACTTAAGTCTTATAGAAAGGGATTATTCTTCATTCTCACAGGAGCTGGAGTAAAATCAGCTCTTCCACTCCATCTGGGAACCTGCTCATGAGAGACTGAAGCTGCAGCTCTCATGGGATGATCAGTCTTGGCCCTTGCTCCCCTCTTCAATTCACCTACCTGTTCCTCCAAGGCTGAAGTAGGTTTTCCATCTCACTTCGTCATGTCTTCTCCATGATCCCGCAGGTAAAACCATGGGGTCACCCGTGGCATATACCTTCTATATCTTCTCTCTCGAACAATAGGACGCCTTTTGTTAATAGCTGAGACGTGTGTTGGTACACGTGAGGAGCTGGATAAATCAGATAGATCGTCCCTCAATTGTTTGAGATCCTGGGACAGTTTTTCCACAGCTGAGATGGTGGAAGGTGTGAGATTGTCTTTGAACTCTCGGAGTTTATGAATCATTTCATCCACTGTTAGTGGTACTATGTCATTCCAGGTTACTGTTGCCAATGAATGGGCATATGATGATGGTGCATTCTGTGTAATTTTTTGCCACATGGGTCGTGTACATTTGACTTCATCTGGGTCTATGGGTATATCCCCGTTATTCGGCTTGATGTGATAGATCGTCTCTAAGATGGCTGATTCCCTCGGAGACTGGATGCCTTTGTCTAAAGTGGCCGAGCGACTCATAACATCATCCTTGTATGGAAACCTTTCTTTCGTAGCTGCCAAGAGCAACCTCCAAAGACAGAGGGACTTTGTCTCTCTTGCAATTGCTTTGTCAATTCCCCCTTCTCTAGCAAGTGATCCCAGCTGTTTGGCTTCTGTACTTTCTAGTTCGTGACCATCGGCCCCGTTATCCCAGCATCAGAGCAACCAGGTCATGATGTGCTCCCCTGGTTGATGGATGAAATCTTTTCACATATTCCATAGCTCGGTTGAGGTCCAAGGTCGAGAAGTCACCTCCTTGTCTTCTTCTTCTTTGTAATGTGATGATGACTCCTGATGGAATGCTGGACCAGGTGGTGAATACATTGTTTCTTCATCTTGCTTCACCCTTCTTGCCTCTTACTTGCTTTTTCTCTTGCAATTGACATTGGTACAAATTGGTCCTCTGGTTTAGCTGCAGTGATTATCACTGTGGTTTGAGTAGCGACTGTACTTGTTGCTGGGGGTGGTGTAATTGCTGTGCTTGGAGCTGGAGTAGCTGTGCTGACTGTTTCTTTGCCCTCAGATCCAGGGACATTTTTTTCCTTTTGAAGGTTCTGGATAGTGTTAAACAAGGCCCTGTAAGCATACACCAAGCCCCAGCACGTTGCCATGATTTGTCCATCTCTGGTATGGCCAGAATGACAACACATCTCATTTAGGTGTTTTACTAATTTTTCCAGATTTTGCATTTGTTCGGTGGTGAAATTCCAAAGTACTGGAGGGGCCCACTGACCTAGATACTTGCCCATCCTATCCCACACACCCTGCCACTCATGGCTGTCCAGCCTCTGGGAAAATCTCTTGGTCCTCCTATATCATAGTTTAACTCCAGACAAGACCTAAACCTGATTCTGCTTAACTCTTGAAATCAGATGAAACGGTTGTGGGCAAAACATACTGTATGCATGCCAACATGGTGAACCCCATCACAATCAGCAGACAGGTCTCAACAGTATTAAGAGGCCATTCAAAAACTTCAACACTCTCAAATGATGCTGTAAACTGTCGGGGGGGGGGGGGGGGGGGGATGGGGGGAGGGGTGGGAACTGGGAGGGTAAAAGTCTCCTTCACAGGTTGACCACCCAAGAAGGAGAAAAAAGATGTGTAATTGATAAGCACTTTTATTATGTACCTCCCAAAGTATAAAGGTGGTGACCACACTAGGAACATAAACCATATCAGTTTCCTGATCAATGCTTCTATTGTATTACAAGTCATTATCATAAAGTACAATGATACAAGAACCTTAGCCCAAGCCCCACGCTTGAAAAATGCTAACACAGCAAATACTGGCTCTAAGTAATGTATGATATACTGAAACTGTGAGATCAAGAGAAACAACTTTGAGAGCCAATAAATCAGCATTGTGACGAGTGCTAGTAATCTAAAACAATAAATGATTATCACAAGTACGATTAGATCTGTTTGACAGATCTGTCATTATCTCAACCCCTCGTGCCGACATTGGGTACCAAAAAGAACTGTCATGGTTTAAACACAGCCACACAGTCTGTCTCTCACCCCCCACCCCCCCTTTGTTTACTTATCCCCCACTCCTGGAGGGATGGGGAGGAGAATTGAAAGAATGTAACTCCCACAGGTTGAGATAAGAACAGTTTAGTAACTAAGATATAACACAAATCACTACTACTACCACCAATAATAATAATGATAAGAGAAATAACAAGGGGGGAGAATATGATACCACCCGTTGGAACGAGTCTGACCCAGATGAGAGCATGCCCTTCCAGGTAACTCCCAGTTACCTCCCTGGGCATGACATGCTGGGGTATGGAATACCTCTTTGGCTAGCTTGGGTCAGGTGTCCTGTCTCTGCTTCCTCCCAGCCTCCTCTCCTCCCTGGCAGAGCATGAAACTCACAAAGTCCTTGGTCAGAGTAAACAGTACTGAGCAACAGCTAAAAACATCAGTGTTATCAGCTCTGTTCCCAGGCTGAAAGTCAAAAACACAGCACGGCACCAGCTACTAAGAAGGAGGAAAATGACTGCTACTGCTAAACCCAGGAGACTGGGAAATCTGCTATGCTGCATTTAAAGTGTCTCATAAGGTAGTAGCAGAATAGCATTTGTAGAAGGCCCAGCTAGCTGCCTGTCAAGAAAGATAAAGAGGACTATTATGTGCTTAATTCTCCTTGCTGCAGCTTGTGCTGACTAAAATTGGATCTCCGCTACACTGAAATATGTTAGACCATCATATGTCATATAGTAGTAACAAAAATGCAAAATATTTCTCATTCCGGACATTGACAGCAGTGTTTTCCAGTATTTTTGCAGTGGTTCAATCTGATAGAATCACTTTAGAATACGAACTCTCTATTCAGCCACTCAGTTGTACCTGAATATAGTCAGGCTCTCACAACGTCCTGCTTTGTTACGTTGGTCAGGGTTAGGCTTTCAGTGCTCTTTTGCAACTGTGCTTTGGTATAACTTGTTGAGAACCCTGGCATATGAAAATCTCATTGTGGTTTTAAATGCTATAAAGCTGTTTTCTTCAGCACCAGTGACCAAGGAGAGAAGCAACTTCTGTGTAACTGTCAATGCATTAAGAAAATCTTATTTACCAGCCGAAACCATCTTTTCCCAGTTACATGGTGAAACAGTAGAACATAAGAACACTAAGAAAGCCAATGAGGGAGTTCCTAACTCATGGCCAGACTGTAGCATATTTCAGCATAAATAGCTGCGGCTCTTAAGCTCTCTTGGGCCGTGAAAATTCCACTTCTGCAAAGGAAAATAACATATTCACCTGCAAAATATTTTCCCTAGATAAGATTATATAATATGTTCCCTGGATAAAATCTTGTGAGCTTTCATAATGTCAATGGAGTGTTTCAGTTCCTTGATGAACTTTGGAGAAAAAGGGAGCAATTCAACTTTTACCAATTTCATTTTGTCTGCAAAAGGTTGTGGGATTTTTTGGTGTGGGTTTGTTTTTCGGTGTGTGTCCTCCCTTCACAGCGCCTTTTTTTTTTCTTCTTTGAGTATGTGTGTGCATGCCAGGATTTATGAGTGAATAAATCAAATATAGAACAGACCACTTACATAATATTTAACATATGTTATAATGTCAGATGTGAGTTAATTTTAGAAAGAGTAATGGAGAGAACCAGACAAAATGGATCATCGCTTTTCCCTGAATATGATTAAGCAAAGAGGAAGGATTCTATCCCACCCCACCCATGTATTCGGGATAAATTTCCTGCAAGTCCTTCAGCAGAGCATATAAAACTGACTTCCAACTGAATGTAGACAGATGTTGGGTGGTCCTATTTTGCACATGATTGCTCAGTGCTCTCATGTTGGTACACACTGGTTCCCATCCAAGTAAAAAGCCTGAAAAATAGATTCTTTGTCACATTGTCCATTCTAAAGGTGATGTATTCTGTTAAGGAATAAAACTCAGCTAAAAGATGCCTCAGTCATTAATGGAACATTAAAAATACAGTTAAACCTATTTTTTTTTTCAGAATTATGAAGTACTGTGGGTGTTGTACTGCAAACTATTAAGATTCTTGCTTTGCAAGTGTAATATGTGTTATGATAATGTATTTAAATGACTATTCATGCTGAAGAAAAATTGTTTTGAAAATGTATTAAATTTGTGTCTGTGAAGAAGTAACTAAGAGTCAGACTCTGATATATCCACTTCCTACGTACATAGCTGATATCTTATGTTAAGAGATGCTTAACGCTGTGCATAGTATGTCTGGACCTAAAATACCAGGGCCTTGTGTTTAACAGTTTAGGCTGAATCTGAAACACACTATCCTTTGAGAAACAGTGAGGTAATGAGAAAAAAAACCATGATGATTGTTTGCCTTTGTTTTGCAAAATGTAGACTGGTTACATTTGTGTTAAATTGTATTTTATCAAAGATGGGTGGAGAGTAAAATAAGGCTGTGATCCTTTTGGACCCCAGGGAACTTCCTGTGGCACACGATCAGTTTTACTGGATTGTGGTAAGTCTCCTTCAGGAGACAAATACACACATTCCTCTTAAATAGGAAACAATTGTGAGGCACCCAAAGTAGTAGTTTGGAGGAAGAAGCAGAAAGCCCAGAAAACTCACATTATATTCCACTATTTTTTTCTTGCTCATGTGTTACTCTTTTTTACTGATTACTTCATATTACTCCTTCACTTCATAATAATTCTTACAATATTTTCTGCATCTTCCCTTATGATACTTGTAGACCAATATTTGTCCCATAGCTGTTTGCTTTAAGTCATCTTGGGTTCAACTGGTGTAAGTTTCAGTTCAGTGAGCTAGCTAGTACGGGAAGATCTAGGGAGATTAGTTACAGAAAGAGTAAGACATAACTTCTATTGGACATAGCATTAATTTGGGAGTTCCATAGAAGATAATTTCACTAGAGATATTAGAGTGTAATTAAAGTCAGTTGGAGCACTTCAAATGTTTAAATATGCTCCAGGTATTTATCAGAGACCTGGTTCAACTTGCTTATACTTTTGATTGTTCCTTGTTAATTTAGTCACAAAACTTCAATGGTAAATGTATTTTAGAACAATATAGAGAGCCAGAGACTCTTTTTCAGTTTAGTGTCCTTTTTGAAACAAAAAGGGCAAACAAATCCCCCTAAAACTTCAAAGGACTTTGGGAACTCACTTAAGAAACCATTCCTTTCAGTACTCTGACAGATGAGAATTACCAAGAATTCTGGCTTGTCTGCAGATACATCAGAAATTGAGCTTTGAAAGATATTATTAGAATTTCAGCTTTCTTCTCTTCCACGCTTGCAATACTGGAAGCATTATATAAGCTGAATTTCTTCATAGTGCAGCATTAATCAAGAAAAGTATGTGTGGAGTTAAAGGTCACCAGTTATACATTCTCACAGCTGTGTTGCTAAAGTATGTTTATAAGAGCATTCCTTAATGGTACATCTTAGGAAGTTAAGTTCTTTCTTTTGCAAAATTATCTAAACTATATTTGGTGATGGGATCTCAAATATCCATCCTGTGGGCAGGTTTCAGAGAAAGTGTCAGTAGTGAAAGCCAGTGTTACCAACTGTAGGAAAAACAACATTTTTCTCCCACAGTGAAGCTGTGTTCTGTGGATGCTGAACTTCTAGAATGTTTGTGACTAGCATTCATCAGGACCTTACTCTGTGGTGGGCTGAGTCACATGTAATGGCTGTTGAACCCTGATGGAAACACTGGCTTGTTGTAGCATGGTTTATTTTGGTTAATGAGGTTGCAGGCTACAAGCTTAATTTTAGGTTATCCTGATGGAAAAATTACATGTTGCAGACCAAAGGGTGAAGTTTTGTTTGACCTTTCATAATAAAAGATTGGGGAATGAGGGGAGATGTGCAGGGCGGGTGGGGGGTGGGGTTATGTATTAACTGGAAAACAAAATTGGAAGCAATTCTGTGTCTTAAATTCTGTGATTCCACATTGCAAATAACAAAAAAAAACCAAAACACAACACTAAACCCCAAGCAGAACACCACCACCACCAATCTTTTGGGGTAGATTTAGGCTAGAAGAGCATCTGGGCACAGATCTGAGGAAGTAGATGGTGTTATTGTATTCCGGGTTCTGATTTGTCAACTCAGTAATCTCACTTGATTAATTTGCTGTATTCAGAGTATCTATATTGCTGCTAATGAACAAAAGTGACCAGAAAAACCCAAGCATACTTTTAATTTGTAGTCACAGTATGTGGAAAACAACTGTAATCAGTGGCATATATAGCTAAACGTGTAAACAAAAGAAAACTCAACTGAAATGTTGTAGTAAAGCATGGGCAAATAAGTTCCCTGCATGCTGACACATTTAGCTGCTCATTCATCAGTGTATCAGCCTACTTTGTTTTTTTAAGCATTTATTTCTAGGTCAGAAAGTGAGCACAAGTTCTGAGAAGAAAACCAGAAACTCTAGTTAATGTCTCATCCTGTTATCCTGTATTTAGTAGTAGCTGACCTTTTGATTAAAGACCAAGCTTTGAGTGCAGAGATTGCTCTTAATCATGTTGAAACTTTAAGTGCTTCACACTATTAAACAAAAATAATCAAATCCTTGCTTTAGTTGTATTCAGTTTCATTGATAATATTTGGAAATTAATTAGGTAGATCCATTGTAGATTTTCACTACAATATTGATGCAAGATTTGAAGGTAAAATGTTTGTGTTACTGTTCATATAGAATGGCTTTAAAACTCAGAACATAGTCAGATCTTTGTGACTGGCTATCACTGATGTCATGGCCATGTCAATAAAGCCCTTTAAGTGCAGGAGTCTGACTCTTTCTCTTTTTTGATTTATAAATTCCATTTCATAATAGCAAAAAGACACTTAAAGGAAAGTCTTGAGCTTCTTGACTTATCACAGTACCCAAGGTATATAATAATCCCCTGAAAATGCACTACCTGTCATATCTTATTGCTTAAATATAGGCCTGGAAAATCTGCCTGACCAGACAGGGTGGTCTAAGTGCTACATTGAAGTGGACTCTGAGGGCAGGGAAAAATCTAACTGTATCTTCAACTTCCATACCAGCAGAATTCAGCATAGCTCCAATTAGAGTTTAGAAACATGGAGGCAGGGAAAGAACAATCTCTCTTTTGTAATGCTGATCACATCATACAAATAGCATTAACCCTGGGACAGGCCAATATAGCAGCAAAACAGACTGTTAAAGAAAGTACATACAGGGCAGACCCCTGCAGCCTTCCATTACTTAAGTGTATCCTATGGAGTGTCTTGGACTATTTTTTTGAACAAAGACAAAGGAGCTGACCATACCAGAAGCTTTCAGGGGGTGGTGGTGTGCCCTGTCTGTGTTATCCCTTACCTGTGATGGAGATGCGTGTGAAAGGACAGTCTAGAGTCTGTGGCTTGAAGAGGGATCAGAATGCTAGGAAGCAGACTGCTGTTAAAGGGACTTCAGGCTTACATGGTTTTAACAGGCTCTGGATCAGACTCTTCAGATCAGTGGGAATGATTATAGTTGATGTCTAGGGCTTCAGAGAGCATTTTTGTGGAACAAATTCTTGCAAACATCATAGGAGAAAAGAAATGCTTGGGCCAAGTTTACCTGTAGTGAACTGTTAATCAGTAACTCCATCCCTATCATGTTGATTTATCAGTTGTTATTTTAGTTGGTTAATTAATAAAAAAACTTGAGTCTTTGAACAAGCCACAAAACCAAGGGAGAAGTGGGCAGTTTTATTTTCTTCTAGGAGGCCGTATTGCTTATTTCAAGCAAAGCTAGTATCAGTGTCCTTTTGATAAGTATATTAACCAAGACCAAAGACCATGGGAACAAAAAGAAAATTACATTGTTGGCTATGTAAGTAAGCATTTTTGTTTTCATTTTGGTGCAAGACAAGTGGTATTACATGGTGATACAGACCAGAACTCATTGTTAATGCATTTTTACTAGGAAGTTCTCAGAACAGAAGAGGTCTCTGGAAACTAAGTTTTCAGACAAGGTCAAGGGTAAGCAAATGCTTCTGGATGCTGTTCTTCAGGCTAGCAGACTAGTCGGTATTTCTCTCATACACTGGAAGCATTGAAAGCTACAGTTTAATTATTTGAGATGATCTAGCAAAAGATGAGCAATGGAGGGCACAGTTGTGCTGTGCTACACAGAGAATTTATATTTAGTGAAATTAAAACCAAACAGTTGTCAAATACACAAAGTAAACAAAATGCACTGTGGTTTCCCACTAAAGCATTTATTTATATTTACAGAAATGCTGCTTAGGATAATATATAAAACAATCTATTGTATTTTTATCTACAGACTGTTCTAAGTTGATCATATTCCTTGAATTAAGGAATTTATGACCTAGGCCATTTTCATTATAACAAATTTTCTCTCCTTTTGTTAATTGGAATCTTTTGAAAGATAGGAGAGTGTGAGAAAAATGAAAGCTATGAAGGCTAACATTCATATTTAAAAAATAGATCTTTTTACATAAGCAATAAATCTCCCAGAATATATCACAACATGTTACTTTCCACAAATGGTCCTATGAAGCATACCTTTTCTTTTTGTTCCTCCTTTAATATGCCTGTCTTCAGTTGCATCTTGGAAATCCTACTCGCTGTTCCCTTATCAGTAAGATGACTTTCTTCTTTTAAAATAAAAACTCTGCTTTCTTAGATATGCTTCTTCATATCTACAACAAAATTAGTGTTCACTTTCTGGTGATAGACCAGTAAGTTTGTGGTGTAAGTTTTAAAGGACTCACTGTTACAAGTAAGTTAAAACCAGATTCTTTTATGTTTTAGACATTTTTATTATGCTCTCAGTAAGTGGGTGCTGTGGTCAGTTCAAACTTTTAAAACCAGTCCATCCCTCTGAAACACAGAATAGTGCCCCTTTTTCTACTTGGGTGTTTTTTTACAAGTGGGTACCAGTAACTAGTGTTCTTCTGGCAGGAATTTTTATGCATAAATGTCCTTCCTCAGAGTGGCTGCCAATTACTTTTAATTAAAAGAATAATTTCTGTAGCTGTGATGCTCTCTTGTGATGTGACTTCTTTTTTTTTTTCCAAGTAAAACTGCAGCCGGTAGCCACAGAATCGATGATTTCTGACAGTTAAGAAATCTTTATTCCACTTACTACTGACCCTCTGAGAAAAAGAGAAACAAATAAGGGTATTCATACTTAGGTTAAAGCCATTTGAACCTTTAGCTGCAAATGTGTTGATCATTCTTGTATGACCGTTTCATACAGAAACTCTGAAGAAGAGTTAAACAGATTTCTGTCAATCTCTAATGTAACAGTTCTGTAAGTTTAGCACAGTCATTTTCATCAAAGGGGTCTAACTGCTTTATTTTCAGATCACCACCTTGAGGGTTCCTTGCATATTAAAACAATATTCCAAGAGCACAACGCTTTCAGTTTTTCAGGCCAGAATGCACTTTCTTATGAGATACCCTCGGGAGACAGCCCCCTTTAAATTACCATTGCAGATACCTTCCATTATAATTCAGATCATATTCAGAGTCATTTATACAGTCGTATCTGTGTTTTGGCTAGGCTGAGATGTCTTTCCTGGGAATGGCCTTGATAACCATGTTGTCACAAAGAGCCCTGCTTGCATCCGTAGTGTGCAATACAATCCTATTCCTATACTACATATAGCCCTTCTTTACTCCCCACCTTCTGATGTAAACTCAATGGGGCATGTTCTGTTTAAATACTTAGGTCTGAGTGAGTCCTGTCTCTTGGCTGTTTCTCACAAAACTTGTTGCCTGTATGGAAAAATAACTTCCTAAAGAGCTAGTTAAAGATGAGTGCTTGAAATAAGAGAGACAGTGCCTGTGATATTTAAGAGTGCACAACAGTGCTTTTTTACCTCTACTGTCAGAAGTACTCATTGAATTGCCTCCTCTTGCTTCTAGTAGAATCACTAAGAAAATTCCTGATATTCTTCATGCTGTTCATCTCATGCCACCCCTTTTTGCTCTCATCTCTAATGCTGGCCTGAGGTTGGCCGAAGTTACTCTTCCCCTTTGGAAGGGCAGCAGAAGATGGAAAAGCCTAGCCCTTGTAGCTTCTGTGGAGAGAATACTTGCTCTCTAAAGCAGATGACATGTTTTGTTTGGGTGTCTGGTAATGTTTTCCCTCACAGTTGTGATTCCTGAGATACAGTCTGCCATTATCATTCTATTTCTTCATGCTCTGTGTGTCAGTTTCTGAAACAAAGATCCACTGGGATTTGAGGGTAGTAATGTGAAACTTGGGTTTGGGTCTGATACTGCATTTGCTTACCATTTTTTATCTCTTGCAGAAAGTCAGAGTACATAACTTGTCAGACTTTAAAAAAGAAAAAAAATCTGTGGAAAAAAGAGGGTTATTTTTTTCAGGTTCCATGGAATATTCACAGCACAGCTCCATGAGTTGTCAATACAATGAGGTTGGTTGCGAGCTTTGCCAAGAGGTTTTAAACCAGCATTGCTACTGAACATCTTGTGTCATCAACCCATGATATAAATTGTAATGTGTTTTTCAGAGAGAAGGCTACTGTTCTGTAGATTTATATTTGTGTGGATCCTTCTGCTGAAATCACTATGAAATCCAGTTCTAAATATTTCTTGTATCTGGGTCTTCTCTTGTTCACAAAGACAGCAGCTCTTTTTGAAAATACCAGCCATAATTTTTGCTCAAGAAAGCTGCTTGAATATGAATCTCACTCATTCAGAAATGGTGTGGTTATGGGCACTGCCTGAAGCCGTTTTGCCTGCTAAAAAATTCAGGAAGTCATGCAATAAAAGTTAACACAGCATATGAATTTTGGTTAGCAGCAGCACACCCCTAACTTTTCTTCCTTTAAACTGCCAACAGTTAGAAAAAAAACAACCAAAAAACAAGACATTTACATGTAATCATGAACTTTTTTGTTTTCAGTTGCTACAGAAAAGGATTCAGGCAAGAAATTGCGAATAGATCTGATGAAAAAATGAAAATGATGAATTCTGTGACAACATCTCAAGTTTCAGGACTTTTTCAGTGGAGTGAAAACAAATCTCCTAAACCCTTAACCCACCTTTCCCCCCCCCAAAAAAAAAAAAAAGTATAAGGGTGCTTGAGTAGGTTGGTTTGTCTGAAGACCCATTTCCTCACTTGTCACATAAAATGTGCTTGTCAAACCAATTCCATCTCTGCATTCTAACTTTGATAATGCAACCTGCTCAAAATCTTTCCTTTCTCTAAAGTTAAAAATAGCTTTGACTACTTTTTATTAGATACAATGAAATACCCATGAGTAATTCCTGCATTTCACAATATAATTCATTGTAGTTTTCATTGCAGTTAAATTGCAAAAAGTTCTGGTTTTGTTTTCACATCACATTCTAGTTTGACAATGTCATATATGTATAACATATGCACATAGCACTATGCACATACTCCACATGACATACCTGTGATTCCAAGACAGGACAGAACATCTGTGATATCATCATTGCTATTTCTACTTGTATTTATTCTAGAGAAACATAGACTGAATTTTCTGGATTATGGCTGCTACTTTTTTAAGTAGGAATAAGAATGTTAATCATAAATTGAGGCACAGGTTAAATTGCTTCATGGCAATTCACTGTTTTATTAGATTAAGCTATTGAGTAGAGATAGCTCTATGTATATATGCAAGTAATAGAGAACTGAAGCTGATGTGTTCTGGAGCTGTCTTGTCTCTTCATATTAAGAATGTTGATGTTGCATTTTTAATATGAGAAATCAGTTTGAAAATGCAAAATAACTTGTGGAAACATTAATTATAGTAGCATTTTTGTTATTAAGGAGAACTATTCAGGCCTATTCATTTCGGCTGAACTTCAGGACAGTCACATCCGTTCTGATATGCCTGTGTTTCCTGTGACTGTTCTTCTTGGAAAGTAAAATTATTTGCCTAGTAAAATTAAATACCTTTTTTTTGTGCTCTGATACAAAGTAGCTACTAATGTCCACCTTTGAGGGTACTACAGCTTGGAGACTGTGAAGGGTTTCTGGCTCATAGAACCTAAAAAACCCCTTTGTTAATCCACCCCATTGGAAGGTGCCATATAATTTAGAATTTCATTTCCTTTCAATTAGCAGCTGATTACATTTGATGAGCTACAACATTGTTTCCCTGTGTGCACATTATGAGTCAACACTGTCAATGAGCTGTTAAATCTTCCCATGCAGGGAAACAATAGGAAGCAATTAAAATGGGCCCAGTCTGGTCATTATATAGGAACTCTCTTTATCCTTAGAAAGAAAACCCAATAGTTTGGTGTTACCAGTGGGTGTGCGGATGCTAGCTAAACAATGCAGGTAAATAACATCGCCAAACAGCAGTCACTTTGCTGGAAAGAAATACTGAGGGCTGACAAGAAATGGAATTAAGGATTTTGGCATTGATAAGAGATCATTTTAATCTCCTTTTTTTATCCTTTTTTTCTTTTATCTCATTTTTTTAATTAATTCAGTCTTAAATATGGATGTTTCATCTATGTATGTCTTGTACAAATACTGAAATGAGAATATGACATTTCAGAGATTTGAATTTGTGTCCAAAATGGTTTTTGCCCTGGCAATACAGACTTACCCTTGCAATTAACGTAAATGGTGAGAATTTCTTCTCCATGTGAGAACACCTCAGTAACATACTACATAGGCAAATCAGGTCTTCTGTTATCAGATCAGTATTATCACCTAACTAAACTTTTTCCTGTCTTGACAAGTAGGGTGTCCTTGTAGTTTAGAGATACTTCAGGAGTTGAGGAAATTTAGCTTCAGATATCCTGTCTTAGAGCACCATACGTGCTAGATGACGATCCTTTTAATGCAGCATTTTCGTCCCTTTGTCCCTCAGAGAGATGCATTGACACTTGTATTTTCCATTGTAGATGGAAAAATAAATGGTTGCTCTTCAGTGTCCTGGGATTATAATGTTGCTATGTTGTTGGTTTGTTGTTTTTTTGTCTGTTTGGGTTTTTGGTGGTTTTTTTTTGTGTGTGTGTGTGTTTTTTTAATTATTCTTAGGTTTGAAATTACCTATATGAGAGATGGAAAGGAGGTGGTTTCACAGTTTAAGGTCTCTTGAGTCATAGTCTCTGGTTTAGTGAAAGCAAAGGACTGTATTTTGTTTTTAAAATATTAAATTTGTGGTGGAAAATATAGTATCATGGTGAGCAATCTGTCACTGGGAGGTGAGCAATCTGACATCATTTCCATCATATTTTATGTTCTGAAAATCGTCTATGCAGTGCTGAATTGTATGTTCAGCAGGCTATGTCTGGACTGAGATGGTTATGAATGGAGGACAACTGCTGTATTTTGCAACAGTCCCTCACTTACATCACCCAGTAAAACCTCATACAGTATGCTTGTTGTATACTCTTCAACATTTTCAGTTCCACTTATAACCACCATATTTTAGAGTGAAATGGTCCTCCAGATGTAGTTTTCCTGCTTTTAACAAGATGTTTTTGGAAAAGATGAGCATCCATTAAAGGTAGCACAATGACTTGACTCAGGATTATTTATTAGGTTGGATTTCATCTCTTCTGTCTCTCTGCTGTTTGAAATTCCAGTATTTTCACCTGGATGAAGATCCCAGTATTCTGATGCTGAAGAGAGGAGCTAGTAAGCACAATACTTCTTTGATTTTTTATTTTTTTTAATTATTTGCTTTAATTCCACATTTGTGGAAAATTCTACTGTTTGTTTAAAAAGATATTAAATGACACTGTGATCCTTTCTAGCTTAGGAGTCTAGAGATACACAGTAACTGGTTGAGATATACAGTAACGGACTGGAATTTAAGTGATTCCTGGGTTAGGGCACCTGCTGATATAAAACACAATAACAGTACTGAAGTACATACTTGCCATTGGTTTGCATAGATACTTTTTCTTATAGAAATGCAAGTTAAATAACAGGCTTGGGGGTTTTTGTGAATTTTTTTTCTTTTTTTCTTTTTTTAAGAGCAGCCTAACACATCTAATTTCTGCAATTTCTACCTATGGTGTTCCTCTTAAAGGTAATTTGTTTCCTTTCAAGTAATTACAAATAGTACATTTCCAGTCACATTATGCCAACATCAAGACTGATAACTAACTAGTTTGATTCCACTCTTATCAACATTTCATGAAAATTAGAAGTGAAAACATCACACTGGGACCTTTAGAGTTGCTTTAAGTTGTTTTGAATAAATAGCAGTCTCTTACAGCTCTAATGATTAGAACAGCTAAAAAGGCTCCACCACAACATGTAATGCATCTCTTTTTATGCTAACAACACTGGAAAACTCTTCATCCTGTTTATTTTACTCACACTGTGTAGCAGCATTCTTAGAAATGTGCATCAATACTTTTTTTAGATTCTTGCATAATTAAAGCTTTAACTTAAGCCTTTCTCTAACTAGTATTTGAAAGCAGTCCTGTTTGCGGAGAAACATTGCAGTTTGATTTGGTAAATACTGTGCATTCACAGTTATCATTAAGTATAAAAGTTGTTACTACCTTTTTTTCTTCATATGAATTGGATGGTTAGTATAAAAATGAGCACATTTTATAGGTAATCTTGTTAGTTTGTTTGTTTTTTAAAGCAAATGACACCAAGCTGTGTGGTTCAGTTGATCCGCTGGAGGGAAGGAATGCCATTCAGAGGGACCTTGACACACTTGTGAGGTGGGCTGATGCCAACCTCATGAAGTTTAACCATGACAAGTGCAAGGTCCTACATCTGGGTTGGAGCAATCCCAGGCACAGCTACGGGTTGGGCAAAAAGGAAATTCATGGTAGTCCTGCAGAGAAGGACTTGGGGGTGTTGGTCGATGAAAAAATGAACATGACTGGCTTCAGTGTGCACTCACAGCCCAAAAAGCAACCGTATCCTGGGCTGCATCAAAAGGAGAGTGACCAGCAGGTCAAAGGAGGTGATCCTGCCCCTCTACTCTGCTCTCGTGAGACCTCACTTGGAGTATTGTGTGCAGTTCTGGTGTCCTCAATGTAAAAAGGACATGGAACTGTTAGAACAAGTCCAGAGGAGGCCATGAGGATGATCAGGGACTGGAGCATCTCCCGTATGAAGATAGGCTGAGAAAGTTGGGGCTGTTCAGCCTGGAGAAGAGAAGGCTGCGTGGAGACCTCATAGCAGCCTTCCAGTATCTGAAGGGGGCCTACAGGGATGCTGGTGAGGGACTCTTCATTAGGGACTGTAGTGATAGGACAAGGGGTAATGGGTTAAAACTTAAACAGGGGAAGTTTAGACTGAATATAAGGAAGAAATTCTTTACTGTTAGGGTGGTGAGGTACTGGAATGGGTTGCCCAGGGAGGTTATGAATGCTCCATCCCTGGCAGTGTTCAAGGCCAGGTTGGATGAAGCGTTGGGTGATACGGTTTAGTGTGAGATGTCCCTGCCCATGGCAGGGGGGTTGGAACTGGATGATCTTAAGGTCCTTTCCAACCCTAACTATTCCATGATTCTATGATTCTATGCATGGTATCTCTTCATTAGAAAGTCATAGATTAGTTGGACCTAGCCTGTATGTTGTGTGAAGTTTGATAGGTCTCTCCCATTTCTAAGATCACGGCTGAAGCAGCCAAAAATTTCAAATTAAATTTCTTGTTTGAAAGAGGAAAAAAGTGGAAGAAAGAAAGATAAAGGTTTTAATTTGTTTTGAATTTAAACTATACCGAATAGCAGCAATTTAAATTTTTTAGTTTGGTTAGTCCTAGCTGGCTTTTACAACATCTCTCTTCTGCAGATTGAGAAGCACATTCTAAAGCATATTGCCTAGAGAAGCTGTGCATGTCCCATCCCTGGAAGTGTTCAAGGCCAGATTGGATGGGGATTTGAGCAACCATCTAGTAGAAGATGTTCCTGCCTGTGGCAGGGGAGTTGGAACTGGATGTCCCTTGCAACCCAAATCATTCTAGGATTCTATGATAAAATGCTAGCTTGAAATCTTGTCTTACAGGATCTATCTGCCCTTTTGCCAGATATTAGGCCAATAAATTCCCCAAAGAAATCCCAAGATAGGAGTTCTATAATTCCCTGAGAACCAGACTATACAGTCTCCTATTCTAGCTGTAATAAACATCTCCTGTGCATCTCTGCTAAGGCTGTCTCGAAGCACTTTCTCAGCTGTAAAGAAGTGCAAGTGCTGTCTTCATCAAGACTAGGGTTTTTTTTTATTTTAAATCTACTTGTAACTTAAACCCAGGAATCTAGCATCCCATATTGCAAGCTGTTCTGTATTCCTAGGAACTTCAGTGGGCCTTGGGCATATAAAAAAGCCCTGTTCTCAGCTTTGTTCCTGAAAACAGTGCATGGCTTTCTTTCAGTATCATACTCTGCTTAGGTAGTCTCTTAAGTAGTTTTTACATTTCTTTGGTGACATACTGGTTTTGTGTGTAGGGACATGGAATTGTTAAATGTTCCATATATGCCTATACTAGTAGGGCATGTGAATGATGCAAATACAGGAAGAAGATAATTAGAATTAACAGAAAGTCTGAGATGCGTAAATGTAGTGGCTTTACCAATAAATCACCAATGAGAATGATTAAACAAGAAAATACAGTATATGCCTATTTTCCAGTTCTCTGATAAGCAATATGGTGGGAATAATTCTTTGGCTCTCAAGTTACATTCCATGTTAGTGGGTTAGTAATGGGTCACACATGACTGATTTAACAGAATAAAGGCTAAGATTAGATTACTCTTTTTAATAAAGTGAGCATACTGTAGATGAGCATGTTTTGTCTATTCATCAAAATTATGCATGTGGTGCCAGGCATCTCTCTCTTTTAAATGTACCTCATTGAAAATAGAGGAAGTTAAACACAAACCATCTAAGCATGTGGAAGCATATTGTAGCTACTGTGGGGTATTTTTATACGCCGTGAGGGGAACAGCAATGCTTTATGTGAAGCTGGCTTCTAGATACCAGTGTAAAATACCAAACTAGTGCCTACAGTATTTTCTTATGTATATGAAATGGGATATACAGTATTTCAAGGCAAATAGTTGGTAGAAAGGAGCAAAAAAAAAGATTATTTCCATGCATAATAGATGAGGCTTTAATGCTGAGACATAGAGCTAGTTGTCAGAAGATCTGATTTTCAATTTTGTGTGTGAATTTTTGTTTGCTTGTTTGTTTTTTAATCTGTCAATTTACTTCTGGCCAGCTGCTAGTTATAAATAAAGATTCTCAAGCAGTTGCCAAGTGCATTCCATTATCTGTACGAAGGGTTAATAATTCTTCAAACTGTGTAGCTGCTATGAGAATGTGTGAATTTAGAGTTTCTCAGGTGCTAGGGAAAGCAACAATATTGGAAAGCAAAAAATATGTAAATGAGAATGGCAACATGTTTGTGAGGCAATGTATATTTTACCCTTTGATCACCTATGAAATATGGTCATTTTCCCACAGAACACTCAACTTGGGTTTGCACTCAGAATCACATTGGAAGCAACATCTGAAGGTCATGTTGCCCACGCCCCTGCTCAAGGGTCACCTAGGACAAGCTACAAAGAACCATATATAGACAATTCTTGAATATCCCCAAGAATGGAGTCTCCACAGCCTCTCTGGATAGCCTGTACTAGTTCACCTTCACCGGAGAAAAGCATTTTATGATATTCAGATGGAACCTCCTGCCTTGAAGTTTGTGCCCATTGCCCTTTGCCCTGTCATCGGGCACTACTGGAAACAGCCTGGCTCTGTCTCCTTTATGGCTGCTTTTCAGCTATTTGTACACATTCAGCTGTTCGTACTCATAATGTCCACTTCTTTAAACAGCAAAGATAAACCATCCAGTACTCTTTCTACATTGTTCACAGCAGTCCTAGCCACTGGGAGCTCAGCTGATCTGCTGTAGTTAGGGGTGGATGCACCTGTGGAATCTCCATCCCTGATGCTTTGTAAGAACAAATTAATTTACATTTACATCCAGAATTATGCTGTTATCCAGTGTAGCAGGTAGCACCTGTGAGGGTACATGTGAGAAGATTATGAGGCCCCAGCAACAGCTGGAATTAGTCTGAAAGGAGGGAAGGTTGACAGCAACCTTCAAAATAGGTTGGAACAATCAACGAAAGAATGATGACCTGCTCTGTATGATATATTGCTGGGTAATGTTGCCAGATGAGTTAATAAAGCTATGGCCTAGTTAAACCACATCCTTTGCATCATGTTTTCCTGCACAGTCAAGCTGTGTGTTTTCTGGCTTGCATAGTATCATCAATAATACCGATTCAACAACTAGATCATCTGTTGGTGGTGCAGAAGTTAAAATAGAATATGTCTCGCTTCCTCCTAGCTGTATTTGGCTGTGCAGAGCTAACAGGAGTAAAAAATGGTGACAATTTATTTTTATCACTTAAGTGAGTACATTTGGACTGACTACATATGGAGAACAGATCTACTGGATAAGACTTTTGCCTAGTAACTTTTTCTGCTGTAGCCACATTTAATAATTGTGGTTGAAATGCTGGCTTTACATTTAAAAAAATGTTGACAGAGTATCTTTCACAAATGGGAACATGCTCACATGATTCTAAACATATGCTACAGTCCTTTCCCACATCTACATCTGTTTCTTTAATTGATACTGTATTTCAATTATTTTAGCTTATAAATACACACTAAGGCTGATAAATATGTTTTCTATCAGATGTTTCTGGAAGGAAACTGTCTGAGTTACTTCTTTTTTTTTTAATATTTGTTTCCTGTATCATTTTTAAAGCCATAAAACTTTGTAATAGAATTATTTCCATTAACTTCCACTAGATAAAAATAGGGTGCAAGGTGCAGAGTGTTCAAAGCTAAATAGTCAGATAATCTCAGAGTAAAAAAGCAAAACTGTAATAGGAGAGTATGTGCCATTGTGCTCTGAAAGAAGGAAGTGCTGGTATTATAAAAGTGATAAGCTACAAGTTAATTCTAGTGAATTGCAGAAGTAGCATGGCTGCAATGACATGTGCTTTAGTGTGCTAGTATTTCTTTATCTTAAGACATAAATGAAACAATCTACAATTAGGAAAAGCAATCACTAAACATATTAAATTAGCCTCTGCCAGTACTGACAGATGAGTATCTCTATCTGACTATCTATATTTCACAAGGTTATTCGTTTGCATAGCATCCAGTTCCTTTCCTTTCTCAATTAGGTGGATGAGAGCTTAATTTTTCAGAGAGAGAAAGGATTATCTGTTACACCAAATGTGGGTCAGAACTGTAAGTTGCGTTCTACACAGTCTGGTGCTGATATTCCTAAAGGATTTCTTCAGTGATGGCCTTATGAGTCAACTCTACATTTTTATTTACTTTAGCAGTTGCTTTAAAAATTCATCCCAATATCTGACTAAAATCAAGAGAGAAGAATAAATATATCTGCTCTATCCCATTAGTTCACAGAGACATACAATTATTTTATATCAGTTTATGTCAGACAGTGTTATATTATTAAGGACAGACCACCATCAATTCTGTACTATAGAGTGACAAAGGAGGTTGAATGGGGTTTTGTGTTTAATGAAACATAATTCAGTTAAGATTAACATTTTGGGCCATATTTTTTCCTGGTGTCTTTAAAGTCTGTCCCCTTTTCAGTGCTGCCCAGTGACAGGGCAAGAGGCAACAGACACAAACTGAAACAGAGGAGGTTCTGTCTGAACATCAGCAAACACTTTACTGTGAGGATGACTGAGCACTAGAACAAGTGGCCAATAGAGGTTGTGAAGTCTCTATCCTTGGAGACCCTAGAAAACCTCCTGGAGATTGTCTGGGCAGACTGCTCTAGGTGGGCCTGCTTGAGCATGGGGGTTGGACAAGATGACCTCCAGAAGTCCCTTCCAGCCTCAACCATTCTGTGATTGTGTAAGTGCATGAGAACAGAAACGAAAACTAATGTCATTCTATTAGAACTAGATGGTGAAAATTAAAATCATCAGGCTCATAGGAATTCACAGATTTCTGAGACATTAGAGTGGAAAAACTATGCAAGGTCTGATGCAAAACTGATTTGAAAACAAAGATGATCTCCTGCCCTGAGACCAAGGATATCTCAGTTCAGATTCTCAGCAACAGGTTTACAGGTATGATATTGGATAAACCATGTAATAATCAAATCTCCCTTTACTGTTTCTTATGGGGAAGATATAGAAAATCATTCACTGTGTCAAATGGTAATTTAGATTTGATTTAGCATCAGTAAGTATTATATATATACACACCTGACGTATTTGAAGAGGAATAATATCCATTTTGACAGTTTCAAAAGTCAAAGTCAAAATGAATATATAAGAAACAATCAAGCAGTAAAAAGCACCACAGAAAATCTAGCAACAGCTCACAGTAAAATGAATTTCTCCTTATGTACCAGAATATACAGCTCTCTGTATTTTTAATTTATTTTAGGTTCACAATGTAGTATCACACTTAGCTGTACTGGTACACAAGAAGGAAAATTTAAGGGAAAATTAAAGGCATAGATATTCTAAGAAATTGATGCTTACACGCTTTAGTGACAATAAGAAATTAAGATTACTAGTAGACATATCATGAAGCTAGACAAAATCTGAGATTATAGCACATATGTATCAAATGACATTACTGAAAGTTCCCGTCATATTTAGTGAAGAAAAATAAAGGAAATTTAACCCAAATATTCCTTCTTAGAGATACAGACCACTGCATTTTCACTGTTGTATGGCAGGGAGGCTTTTTATTGGTTTCCTACTTGAGTTTTTTCTTGCATTCAGAAATGTCCCAATGCACTATTGATGACTAGTACAGCTGCATTAATACACAATTTTAAACCACTGTTTAGTTAACCAAATTCCAGTCTTGCCTTTCCAACACATTTAGACTTTGTCTGTAGAAATTATTCTGTTACTAATTCAACCCATTATCATGGTTTAAGCCTAGCTGGTAACACAGAACCCGCAGCTTCTTGCTCACTCTCTCCTCCTGCCTCCCACCCCCACTCCCAAAGGAATGGGGAGGAGAATCAAAAGAATGTAAATCCTTTAAGAACAATCCAGTAACTAAAGTGTAAAACAAAACCACTAGTGCTACCACCAGTAGCAATAAAGGGAAATAACAAGTGCAGAGAATACAACCACTCACTACCTGCTGACCGATACCCAGCCTGACCCAAGCAGTGATCTAGCCCTTCCTGATAACTTCTCTCAGTTTATATATGGAGTATGATATGCTATGGTATGGAATACCTCTTTGGCTAGTTTGGGTCAGGTGCCCTGCCTCTGTTTCCTCACAGCTTCCTCTCCTCCCTGGCAGAGCATGAGACTCACAAAGTCCTTGGTCAGAGTAAACATTACTGAGCAACAACTGAAAACATCAGTGTTATCAGCGTTGTTCCCAGGCTGAGGGTTAAAGGTTATTGCTCAACCCAGGACAACATTACATACCACTGTAAAAAGGAGGTTAACATCTGCATCCCTGGATACACTTTAAAAGGAAATAACAAGATATATTCAATTCACAGAAAGAATGCCTGGAGTTGCCTATCTTCAGCAAAGATGAAGTCTGTGAATCCCAAGGGAACTGAGATCTGCTGTAAGCCTGAAACAGGGTCTAGAAAAGTACATTTTACTTGACATTCCACATTTAGATTCAATAGTTATAATTTATAACATTAGTTAGTTGTTTCTTAATTCATGATATATAAATTACAACATTAGTTGTTTTTTTTTTTATTCATGCATTTCAATCATGACATGCCAGCCTTTCTCACTCAGTGTGGGAATACAAGGCTGTATGCTATTCTCAAAACATATCTGTGACTTTGGTCAAAGTCAGGGTATTTTGTTTCCTTCAAGATGCCAACACCACTCAGTCATTAAATAAGTTCAAACAAAAATCTCCTATGGCTTTCAGTAGTAATACCAAAACAGTAAATGAGAATAAAGAAGTAGCAGCTTTTGTAATTAAAATACAAAAAGGATCTGCATAAACTGGACTCTGTCAAGTATGTCCATGTCTGTCTTGTACTGGGAAGCCCAAAATCGGGAACAACTCTCAAGGTGTGATACTACCAGTGTTGAGTAGATCACCTCTCTTGACCTGGTGGCAATACTTTGTCTGCTGCAGTCCAAGATACCATTAGCTGCCATTGCTGTCTCATGTTTGACTTGGTGTCCACTAGGACACCTAGGTCCTTTTCTGCCAAGCTGCTTTCCAGCTGGGTGGCCGCAGCATATCTCAGTTCCTGGGACTGTTTCTCACCAGGTCCTTTCCATACTAACCATTCTATTATTGCACTTCCCTTGTTGAAATTCTTGAGGCTCCTGTCAGCCCATTTCTCCAAGTCTGTTGAGGTCCCTCTGGATGGCAGCACAACCTCCTGGTGTATCAGCCACTCTTCCTGGTTTTGTGTCAGCAGCAACTTTCTGAGGGTGTGCTCTGCCCCACTGTAGAATCATAGAATGGTTTGGCTTGGAAAGGACCTTAAGATCATCTAGTTCCAACCCTCTGCCATGGGCAGGGACACCTCACCCTAGACCATGTCACCCAAGGCTTCATCCAACCTGGCCTTGAACATTGCCATGGATGGAGCATTTACCACTTCTTTTGGCAACCTGTGCCAGTGCCTCACCACCCTCACAGTAAAGAACTTTTTCCTTATGTGTAACCTGAACTTCCCATTTCAATTTAAATCCATTACCCCTTGTCGTATGGCTACAGCCCCTGATGAAGAATCCCTCTCCAGCATCCTTGTAGGCTGCCTTCAGATACTGTAAGGCTGCTATGAGGTCTCCATGCAGCCTTCTCCAGTCTGAACAGCCCCAATTTTCTAGTTGCTCTCCTCCAGCTAGACTTATGTCTATGATTGCCACCCTCTGGGCCTGGCCATTCAGCCCAGTTTCAATCCATTTGCTTGTCCTTTTTCAGCTGGGATAGAGTTAATTTTATTCCTAATAGCTGGTACAATTCTGTGTTTTATCTTTAGTCTGAGAATAATTCTGATAACACACACGTTTTAGTTGTTGAACAGCAGCATTTAATCCTGATCAAGGACTTTTCAGTCTTTTATGCTCTGCTAGGTGAGCAGGGGCATGGAAAGCTGGGACGAAGCAGAGACAAGGACAACTGACCCAAACTAGCCAAAGGAGTATTCCATACCACAGCAGATCATGCCCAGTATATAAACTGGGGGGAGTTACCAGAAGGGATGGATAGCTGCTCATTGGGGTGGCCATCAGTCAGCAGGTGGTGAGCAGTTTTATTTGTGCATCACTGCTGTTTATTGTGGTTTTTGTCTTCTGTTTCCCCTTTTAATTTTATATTCTTTCCCCTTGTTATTTCCCTTATTGTTGTTATTAGTATTATACTGTGCTTTTGTTGTTAAACTGTTCTTATCTCAACCTCTGGGTTTTACATTCTTTGGATTCTCCTCCTCTCCCTGGACAGGGAGGGGAGAAGAGAGGAGAGTGAGCAGCTGCATGATACTGAGTTACCAGCTGGGTTTAAACCATGACAACTGTGTGCCTATCCATCCAGTGCTTTGACAACTTTTTTATGAGCATCTAACAGGACACCATTGAAAGCTTTACTGAAGTCCAGGTGGACAATATCCACTGCTCTCATCTGCCAGGCCTGTAATTTCATTGCAGGCGGTTATCAAGTTGATCCAGCATGACTTCCTTTTGGTGCATATGCTGACGATTCCTGATGATTTTCTCATCCTTCATGTACCTAGCGATGGTTTCCAAGAACAGCTGCTCCAATACATTCCCAGGGATCGAGGGAAGGCTTACTGACCTGAAGTTCCCTGGGTCCTCCTTTTTGTTTGTCTTGAAGTTAGGAGTTACATTTGCTTTCCTCCAGTCTATGGATTTGCCTCCAGTGCTTGGAGTGTCTGGTCACACAGGATGACCAATATGTAATACCCAAATCACTGAATGGATATTGAGGTTGTGTTGCAAAGTGACACATGAAAGGATATGCACAGTTAAGTGGAAAATCACAGAATGATTTAGGTTGAAAGGGACATTTAAAGACCAGCTAGTCCAAACCCCAGAATGTAGCTGGCTTGCCAGTACTATAGCATAGTAAATGAGGCATTTCATGAAAGCAAGTATAATGCTTTCATTTTTCTTTTCTGGTATTGCTGGCTTACTGTCTAAGCTGCAAGGAAATCTTAGATCTGTAATGGGACTAGTTTTTCTAGAACTAACCCAGACCTTGGGTAAAATCAGATGCTTTGGGGACCTATTAGTGTGGTTATAGTAGTTCTTTAAAGCAGTAGTCAGATCACAGTACAAACTTAAGTTCATGAAATCCAAGTGCATTACAACTTTCCATTGTTAGGCTATACGGTTTGTCAGAGTATACCCGTGGATGTGGTCACAGTGTAAGTTTAGGGAAAAACAAATTCTGATTTCCTGGAAAATATATTGCCCTGTGAGCTAGCACCCACATGGGAATGCAAAAGCAAACAAATCAGGTTAAAACCTAACATCTCTACAGTTTCAAAATTCTACTTTGTTGATTGAACTTTTACTGACAGGCGTAGAAAGATAAAATATCTTAAGTTGGAAGGTTCAGAAAAGAATTAAAAAACGCACCTCCTTGCAGGACTGTCTAAAATCATGTCTCAGAGTATTGTGCATAGGCTCCTTGAGCACTGACAGGCTTGGTGCCATGACCACTTCCATGGGGTCAAATACTATTTGCACTCAGTAAAGAACCTTTTCCTAATGTCCAGTTCTAAACTTCCCCTGACGCAGCTTCAAACCATTTCCTTGTGTCCTGTCTCTGTTCACCAGAGAGAAGAGATCAGCACCTCCCCCTCTGCTGCCCTCCTTGAGGAAGTTGTAGTTTGTGATAAGGTCAGCCCTCAGCCTCCTCTAAGCTGAAAAAGCTAGGTGATCTCAGCTGCTTCTTGTAAGTCTTGCTCTCAGTGCTGGACACACTCTGATAGCATGGTGCCCTTCTTAATACATGGGGTGCCCAAAACTCAAGGTGGGGCTGCACCATTGCTGTGTTTGATGCACCCCAAGACAAAGTTGGCTCTTTGGCTGCAAGGGCACACTGCTGACTCACATCAACTTGGCATTAAGCAGATTATCAGATCTCTTTTTGCAGGGCTGCTCTCCAACCTTTCATCTCCAGGTTTATGTATAAAGAGGATTAATGAGGTTGAGCATATGGTACGCTCTTTTGTTAAAATTCATGCAGTTGATGATTGCACATTTCTCTAGACTATCCAGATCTCTCTTTTGGCCTCTTCCCTCAAGGAAGTCCACAGCTCCTAGTTTGGTATTATTGGCAAGCGTACTTAATGTACGTTCTATTCCTGCATCCAGGTGATTTATAAAATCATTAAAGAGCACTGGCCCTTAAATTGAGCCCTGGGGAACCCCACTGGTGGCTAGCTACCTGCCAGCCTGATATAACCTCATAACACTTTGAGCCTGTCCCATCAACCAATTGCTTATGTAATGTATTATGGACTTGTCTAGGTATGTGATGGAGATTTTATCCAGAAGGATACTCTCAGAGACAGTATCAAAGGTTTTGCTAAAATCCAAATCCACAACATCTACTGGCTTCCGTTGGCCAACTAGATGGGTGACATTGTCATAAAAAGAAATTAATTAAGCAGGACTTTCCCCTCATGGACCAGTTCTGGCTATAATCAGGGACTGTGTTGTCTCTCAAGTGTTTTTCAGTAACACCCAGAATAACCTTCTCCGTAATTTTATGTTCCTTTCCCATACTGTTTTACTTTCTAGGTCTTGTGTATTTTACGTTTGCTTCTCACTAAAATAATCAGAAGACAATTTTAGGGAGAATTTTACAATTGGTTTATATTTTAATATTTATTGTTTCTAAGTTTGTGATAATTACTTTTCATGTTGTGTTATCAAAATGTCAAAACAACATATTAGTGAAGAATAGCATTGTGACCACACAAATGGCTCATTCCTAATTCCACAGTCATGTGTAATCTCATTGGATTGCATCCACTAGAAAAATTAAGCATAAGCATACATAAGGGAAGAGTTCTTAATCTGCAGAGGGGTTGACAGTAATCCAGAGGGAAGTAATTCATACCATTGTGACAGTGAAATTGTGAATTATGAGTAAGTTTATGAAATTAACAAATTACTGTTGTATAAAGCTGCTCCTGAGAAGTGGTCTTGATAGTGATTACATTAGCCCCAAAAGGAACTTGTTAAATATAGTTACTTATTTGCCTTATTAAAAAGTTCTATTCTAATTTACTTACCTAATTTTACTCATCAATTTGAAAATATTATTTTGGTAAAAATCACAAAATACGAAAAATACTGTTCGTGCTGAGTATCGCCAAAAATGCCAATGAGTGGTCTTCAAACACAAGATCCATGTCACAAAAATTAAATGAAAATCTAGAATACAACTTTTGTCTAATTTTGAGAGATTACTTTCACATTGAAGGGGAATAATACTTTGACCAGAATTTATCTGAATAGTCTCTGCAGAAAATAATTCCTTCTCTCTGGTGACAGTCGGTAAACCTCATACTCACTTAATGTGAGCACAATGGGATCAGCTGTCTTGTCAAGTTAATCTATAACATTAATGCAGTGTTTTATCCCTTTTTCGCAAGGCTCCATGCACATAAAACTTTAATATATATAGTTTTCAGCAGAATGTTCTTGTGTCTGACAGTTACAAATGCATGGTTTTGTCCATGAACCAGTGAAGAGCCCTCATACCTTGCTATTATTGTGTATGGTTGATTCCTAAATCTTTTACAAAAGAGCGTGCTAATTAAAATGTTTTCTATATGTATTCCAAAACCAATGTTTAGAATATGGTTCAGTACCTATTGTTACTTATGCTGTATTTCTGGTTGGTTTTTGTACTAGTTTGATAGAAAATAAAATCTTACTAGAAAATCACTTCTTGAAAGCTGTTACAACAAAGCAACTGATACTTTGAGTTGTAGATAGAGACCATTACTACATGTAACGCATTAAGAAGGCATACTTTTCATATACCGTTGCAATGCCATTGTTACTTGTGGGCAGATCTGTAAAAAGGCACAAAGACCATATGACGGTAGACTAGAAATCTTATCCCCACTCTTCCACTGATTTACTATGTTATCGTTAGTGGATTATTGTCCCTTGTGAATGACTGTTTATGAAACCTCTGAGTTGCTTGTCATGGTGCTTGCACATACAGCATGCCACAGTCTGGTTATCATTTATCATTTCCAGCTCCTGCTGTATCATCAAGTGACTTTGGGTGTGTTTGCTTACATATTTTCTCCTTCATTGAGGAACTTGCATATATATATTTGGAAAAGAAAATTACACCTGGATGAACAGAATATAAAATAGGATGCTAGGTTTACATATCTAGGCACTAAGATAAGTGTATGGTATAACATCAACACAGAAAAAAAAGTAAACTTGTTATTTTTCTGTTGTAGAAGTTCTGCAAAGCAACATCTCAGATTACTTACTTGATCAACAATTTTGTCTTCAAAAATAAGAGTTTGAGTGTCATGATCAAGTTCAGGCTTTAAATTAATTATCTGTAAGTACAAGGAATTATTGGTTTGCCATACATAAGAGACTGCTGGTGTAGTATTTGCCTTTACAAATATGCATGTACATGGTTCAGGGCTCAAGCACTGTATGAAGTCTTGTATAGTTCCTTTTCATGCCCTCTGTAGAGGGCTTGAGGTTCATCCTTAATCAACAGCCAGCTGTTAGGGCTGCCACTGATTCCTGACCTGTAATTACCCCAGAACCTCATCCTGCTGGTTGACTTCTCAGAGTCTCCTGGTATGTATGCTACAAGGTTGAAAGTGGCAAGAAATCCTTTGTAAAAGTACCAAGAGATTTGTACCTCTGCACTACAAATCAATCCAAAAGCTAAATGCACTAGGCCTATTTACACCCCCTGCTCTCTCCCCGTCCTCATTTTCCCCTTAAACTGTGTCCTGCATTTCAGATTGTAATTAAGACTAACAATGTGAAATCAAGCAAGTTTGCTTGAACACGACTAGAAAAAGATCAATTACCAAACTAAATGCACAGTATCCTTGCTGATGAGATCTGTGCTTTTTGCTGGACTGTCTGATTATGTCTTTTAGTAGAAACTGTAAGGTTCTAATGCAGTGTATTTACTTCAGTAATTTACAGCCATACACACACTTTCTAAGTATTATAGATTTTAGTTGTCAGAAAACATTTACTTCATTATCAGCTCTGTGTACTGTATTCTTGAATTTTGAACTACGTAGTACTGGCAACCAGCAAACAGCATGCTTTCATTGCAGGATGAGTGATGATGACGATTGCAAGCCATGAATTGGTTTCAGTTCTGTGTCCTTCCTGGGAAGAGAAGCTTGGGTTGTTTTTTTCTTTTTTTCTCAAAAAACATGCCATGTCCCTCAGTTACATGTTTTAATAAGCACCTATCTTTGAATGTGTGTTCCAGGCTAGGACAATTACAAGTTTTCATTGCTGTTATTACTAGTTATATAGATAGCTCCTTATAGAGCTGGCTGTTATAACTAGCTAAATCTAGATTTATCCTCCTTCACCTGCGAGGAATAGCCTCACATCTGTTGAAAGATTATCAGCTGATCAGAATATCTGAGATCAGAAATACTTTAAGCTCAGGTCTCAGCAGTGCACACACTCGGGATTACTGTCACAGTACATACAGCTGGGATGTTCATATGAAGGGGTTAATATATTCTGAACACCTACATTTTAAGTACTTGGTGAACAGGTTACTAGGACTGTGGTTTGTAGGAGGGAGAGGCAGGAGACCTAGGAGTAAAAGATGAGCTTCTCTGCGTGTATGTGTTTCTGTTCATTGGAGAATGAAAAGCAGATATAAGAGTTTTTAGAATTTTTCTGGTTTTCCTCAACTAAGCTCTATGCTTATACATTTTTAATGGCTCTGATCTTTTTTTGCTAAGAAGCTGCATTCAACTTAACATTTACTTGCTGAGAGATTTAGAGGGAATAAATTCTTGCTAGGTTATCATTAAATGCATCTTTCAGTACTTCCATAGTCAATGGTTTTGATTTAATCTGATAAGCTCAAGTATTGCACAAGAGGAAAAGAAAACTGTATTATTAACTTGGGCTGTTGAGAAAAAATTCTCCTTAAATTGAACTGAACTCCAGGATGTAATATTGAGTATTTTTGCAGATAATTACATTAAGTCTAAGCTCAGATCCATGGCAGAGACTTAGATGGAAGTCAGACTCAAATCTGATTTAGGCATTTTATGATTTGCTTTGTATTTTTTAATTTTTAATGACTCTTACTTATCTTTTATGGTTATATTAATTACCCTTTTCTAGTCTTCTCTCCAGTCTGTATCTGAAATTCAGCTACACATTGTACAAACAACTTCTGTGTAATGATTTTCTCTTCACTGATAAGAGGAATAACAAAGAGGGATATTATTTCCCTATGAAGTTACCACATAGAAGGCTCTCTATACTGATCGAAGGTGGTAGTTAATAAGCAGTAGGAAGAAAGATTCTGCCATAGAATTGCTGATGAATATTTCTCCATATCATCAAGTATGACTAGGCTGTAACTGAATGCTGTTGATACTTGCAGCTTGACTCAGAACCGTTCTTAACATTTTCTGTATGTTTGTTGCTTAAAAGTTTACCTCAGTCTAAAACAAGAGTTTCTGTTTCAGCTGAAGAACCTGATTGCAGATCTTTAAAGGTATTTAGGTCTTAAACTGTTCTGGTGGTTTTTTTCCTGATAAACTGGTAGCAGATAATGTTATGGTTCTTGACCTAAACCTCTTTGTCTAGGAGTAAAAGAATAGTCCTTCTTTTAGTGTGACTGCACTTCTTAGAGTGCAGTCAGTAGTAAAGGACAAATACGGGCAATGCTATGAGTGCAGACTGATTAAATGTTTGGCTTTTAGAACTGCACATGAATTTGCTCAAATTTAGTCATGAGGAAGATGTGAATTTGTAAGATGAGTCTGAATGAATGGGTGCCAGTAACTTCAGAATAAAGAGAGAGACAATTTATGCATAGGTCAGCCTGTGATAACACACAGAGTTGGAAGTGGGAGGAGGAAAGAAACAGAGTATCCCAAGTAGTGTATTCAGGGAGCAGAAAATTATTTATAGGAAATTAACTACTAAGAAAAAAAGCATTAACCCATGATATGACCTAGGCATAAGGAGTGTGAAATAATACGTTCAATTTGCGCTTTCTGAAATCAAGCTGGCCATCTGGACAGATCTCTGTGATCTCCATAATCAAGGTTGTGGTGGGGGCGTTCAAAGAAGAAAGGACAATTCTGAAATACAATCCCAGTTATCAAAATGGCTACATGGGTATGTGAAAAGTCAGAAGGAAATGATGGCAGCTACTAGAAAGCCTAAAATTGTATGTAATTGTACATCCAGGATACAGTGAATTTTAAAAACAGTGAAACACAGGAAGGTGACGAGTCTCTTTCTGTTCCCTGCCACTGCATTTCATACTCAAGTATGTGGTGTATGATTTTAAAATACCATTTTTTTCTTACACAACATAAAAATATGTTGCCTCTTCAAATAATGTTTTCTAGGTAACATTTGCCTACAGAGAGGGAAAAAAACCCAACCCAAAGATAGACAGTAAGATGAGAGATGCAGAAAATAAGATATCCATAGTTTAAACTGGGTCTAATAAAGCATTTTTCATCAAAAACACCACTGCAAAAGATAGGACTGTTTACTGTAAATATGCATTTATTTAAAGTAGAACCATTCAATAAAATGTTTTATTCATTAAAACAAAATAAAAAGCCCACAACTTTTTGATAAAACTATTGTTTGTCTTTCTGGAAGTTCTGCAGGAACGAAGGAGAACCCAATCACAAAATACATTGCCAAACAAGTCCACCTGAACTCAGTTCTTCATTCAGTAACATGTAAGAGGCATGTATCTCTGCAGTGCAGAGTAACTTTTTATGTGAGTCTCAGGTAGGCAAGTACTTCATACAAGAATGGGAGAGAAAGCATGTTTTCCCATTCCTAGAAATTCCATGCTGGAGTATAAACTGGAATGATAACTGCTTTTCTGGGAATTGAAATAGGGCCCCCCTAAAAAACAGTATTACAGCGCTCATGGGTGGCCAGGAACACTGTGGCCATGTACAGGAGCGAATTCCTTCACAGACCTTTAAAGTCTTACACAAAATGAAGTCCTCAAAATTATGTGTGGGAGGTAAATGTAGTTTGAATGCCAAAGCTTTTGTAAACAAGGATCAGTAAGTAAATGTGGTGAAACTCGTTATTTGGTTATTGGAGGTGATACTATAGTTTGTATTCGTGTTTTCATAACAGGTTCTGCTTTGCTCTGTCTGCATCTTGTTCTTTAAGTTAAAGTCTTCCATGAGCATCAACATTTGAGACTCCACCACATTCTTAAGGTTATTTTACATGGAATATAATTTAAATGGTTATATACTTTGAGTTCTTTAGCATGTTGTTTATATCTATTAAGAGAATCACCATTTTTTAGGTCAGTTTATGAAAATACTGTTTTTAAGTATCTGTCAAGGGATGAAGATTAGCTGAATAGGTGTAAGATGCCAGTATATTGTATTTTTTGTTATCCTGTATACTGTCATTATCTTGATCCTCAAACAACTCTGACAGTTACAAACATTTTTGCAGACCTGTTGTTACTGCATTCAAAATGCATTTCTTCTGAATCTAAATTAAACTAGTAACAAGACTTTTTTTTAACAAAAAAGAAGTAAAACACGTATTCAAATTTTATTTGAAAGACAGACTCAGGAAAATAAAAACAATTCTGATTTTTTTTGGCAGTATAGGAATCTTCCAAAATGACATTTATTAAAAAAGCTAAACTAAGTAGCCAGACTGGGGAGAAAAGGATGCCACAGATAGTAGGTGTACTTGGAAGTGAGAAGTAACTCTAAATCGTAGAATCACAGAAGGGTTTGGGTTGGAAGGGACCTTAAAGATCATCTAATTGCAATGCCCCTGTCATTGACAGGGACACCTTCCATTAGACCAGGTTGCTCAAAGACCTGTACAGTCTTAAACACTTCCAGGGATGGGGCATGCACAACTTCTTGGGGTAAACTGTTACACTGTTTCACCACCCTCACAGTAAAGAATTTCTTCCTAATATCAAATCTAAATTTTACCCTCTTTCAGCTGAAAAAAACCCTTGTCCTATTACTGCACTCCATGATAGAGTCCTTCCCTAGGCCCCCTTTAAATTTTAAAGGCTATAAGGTCTCCTAAGAGCCTTCTCTTCTAAACACGCCCAACTCTCAGCCTTTACTCATAGCAGAGGTGTTCCAGCCCCCTGATCATCTTTGCAGCCTTCCTTTGAACCTAAAAGCAGGCTCATGGCTTTCCTATGCTGGGAGCCCCAGAGCTGGATGCCATACTCCAGGTGGGGTCTCACTAGAGTAGAGTGGAGGGGCAGAAGCTCCTCCCTCAACCTGCTGGGCATGCTGCTTTTCGTACAGCCCAGGGTATGGCTTTATGGGCTGAGAGCACACATTGCCAGCTTATACTCCATTTTTTCATCCATCAATATCCCCAAGCCCTTCTCCACAGAGTTGTTCTCAACCTGCTTGTCACTTAGTCTGTATCCATGTTTATGATTGCCCAGCACAGTGCTGTATGACCGAATCAAATAGATGCAATGAAAAGCCTGTTAGGGAAGTGGGGGTAGGCTGAAGTCTCCAGGGCAGGCCAGATCTTAGCTTCTGGGTTGGACAAATTTCTGACAGAATGGGAAGAGTGTAAAGAGAGGAAAAGGAGAAGATGGTCTTGAGTTCTGGCCATTCTGGTCCCATTTCACAAAAAGGGGGCAATAGAATAACGGTAGGATAATTGTGTGGCGCGTATAACCCTTTATTATTGATACACTCCAGAAAGAGAAGGGAACCCATCACTTCTCGTGAGGGCAAATGTGAGGAGATGAGTATGGTGGTAATGTATTTCTGTTTCTGTAAATTTAGACTCAGTGTTAAGTTCATGTGTTGCTTCCCATGAAATGCTGTGAAAACTAGTAAATTCATTGTACAAAATGTAGAGGACAACTATAGTGATGCTTCTGGTAAAAAGCGAAGTATCCAGTTTCATGCAAGAACCTCATGATTTTCTGATGTGTTAAGCACAAAAATGTATACTGTTACCGCATGTACTCAGCTGCTTTGCACAAAATCCAGTGGGAATGCTAAGGTACAGGGGTTAATGTTGACATAAAGGGCAAATCCTGATTTCTTTGATGTTAAGAGGAAAGTTTTCATTGAGCCCAATGGGATTAAGATTTAGTGTTTATGTTCTTGTTTCTTTCAAGTTAGTGTAGTCTTAACATTGCTCAAATCTATTAAATAGTCTTTACTTGTACTACTTTGTTGAATAAAAGAAAAAATTGTGTTCAGAACAACCTCTTTACGCCAATGTATGTACCTTCCATATGCTCAGAACTCTCATATTTAAAACTGAAGTTTTATAATAAATGAATATCTTTATTGCTTACTTTTTATCCTATAGGTATCTTTAACAATTACAAGCATGAAATTATGAACACTCAAAAAGGGGGTTTGCAACATGTCTTTTTTCATCCCTTCAAGCATTGTTTAAACCTATTATAGAATTTGTAAGTCATATAAGTAAACAAATGTTTTTTATTTTAAAAGATCTTTTAGAAATAATTTGTAGTTACGAGACTTTGGTCTAGAGCTATTTCTTACCTGAGGTACCACTGATGTAGTAATGTCGCATTAAATAGAAGAACCAGCTTTAATGCAGATATTCTTATGTGATTGACAATTACGGTACTAGTGTTACATCTGAGCAGTAACACATATAATTTCCTTTAATATGCAAGATCTCCTTTAAGATTTTTATGCTAGAGAAGCAGTTAAAAACAAAAACCACTTACAGAAAGTCAAAACTGATAAGTATTCCAACATGAAGCCTGAAATGGAAAAGTAATCTTTCATGTGTTTCTACCTGTAAGAATATACCTCTTATAGAAAAATACTGACTTAAAAATAAGTTAATTTTATACGTTTTTGAAGACTAAGATAACACTGGATATAACACAGCTTGTAGGTTTGAGGACTAGGGAGATCCATTTTGCCACAGACTTTAAATTACAATAAAAAAGAAGTATTCCCAAAACTTGTTTACAAGGAAAATAAGCTTGCATTATTACCATAGATAAATATGCTAAATTCACTGCTATGGTTCAAAAAGCTTATAGTTGGTATAGTGACAAACTAAAAATACATTTTAAATTGCTGTCTGTTTAACTCTCAGCAAATTTGAGTTTTGTTTCTTTGATACGAAGAACAAGCCTAAAATGACATGTATGTTTACATAACCTATGGCGTTTGACATTAAGTGCTAGGAAGTAATTCAACTGATGGAAAGTAGGGCTGAAGCAGTTGTACAAGCCCTCTGTCTCAACTAATATAGTTTCACATTTGCAATTGCATTTTAGAGATAAATGCATTAAATCCTAAAGAAGCACAGAAAGGGTGACTACTTCAAAGGATTTTTAAATTGAAAACCAAACATAAAACAAACCCCACTAATTTATACAAATGTTCTAGAATCAGTGTAGCTAATTATGAATGCAAAAAAGTGACACCTGCTCAGAGAAACAATTTAGCTTTTAGATTTAAGATAACACTACTTAACCATTTGTTATTCTAACCATTCTACTCAGTTTAGGTCTAAAATAGTCCATAATGCATATATATCACTGCATATGTCTGCATAGATTATACACTAAACGTTCAAGTTTATATTTACAATTCAACTTCAGAGTTTCTCAAAAGTAGGTCTATTTGCACTGCTCCTAATTCTGCAGTAGGTGGCAGTGGGTAATGGAGAATATACAAGAATGTAGTTTAGCTATCATTACATTTCTAAGGGAAGCTTAAAAATGGCCAAGTATTTACTGCTTTTCAGTTATGTGTATATCAAACAGAAAGGAACTGTCAAACAGAATTTCTAAATTGTCATGGTTAAATAGTAGCTTTTACAGAGTCTTATCAGAATAAATTAAACTGATAATGGAGTCAAATGAAGATACAAATACAGCACTCATTTCAGTAAATAAATAGGAAGCTGAGTCTACATGAGAAAACTGAACTGGAGAGTTAAACTGAGGAGAAGGTTCTGCAGGGTAGCTTTGTAAGCTAGGAAAATGCAAACACAGTTTACAAATACAAGAAGAAAACAGCCATTTCAGTTTTATCTGTATTTCGTTGGAAATCAGTTGCATTAATTTTCAGTGTTGAGCTGAATTTTGAAGATAGCACTGTAATTGATGAAATGGTAAACAGGGATGGAGTGAAGAGTTCAGGCATGGCAGCGGCAGTGTGGAATATTAACAGAGTTTTGATAGGTTGATTGTGTAAAAGGATAAATTGGGAAGATTACAACAGAGTTCTGATTTTGCATTCCTTGCACACCTAAAATGTGGGAGCTTGAGGGTGTACAGAATGTGAAATCAGATGAAAAAGTCTGTCAAAGAAGAACATTCTAAGTCTCGTTTCTTATTGATTCCTGTTTCTTGCTTATCTGAAAACCTGGCTTGGTAGATTTATATAAAAAGTGCTTAGTCAGCACTGCCGATTATTTTCACATTTTCACCTGTGTATTCTGAACTTCAGATAGAGAGACTGAGAGAAGTGCAAGGCATCCACTAGCTCACATCTGACATACTTTGACCAGTAATTAGGAGGTTTTGTTTTGTTTTGTTTCCTTTTTTAATCTCCAGCTTTTAAAAGTATGCAGCTGGAAGCTATTGTATACACAGTATTTTGAAAAGCTTGGTCATGCCTACTGCTGGACATGGACTTTGGGACTAGACAAGGTAAAACTCCTATTGAAACTGTACACCACACTTTTTGAGTTCGTAATTTTGTGGCAAAACTTTGTTTCCAGAAACCTCACATAGTTAAGTAGTAAGCAAACATTAAAGTAGACACTATAGTTTTACTTAATATTAATTCTGTAATCATAAAGGTTAGCCACTGATTAATAGATAATATCTTTTTTATTAATTAATAGTTTATACTATAAATAGGTACAGGGAAATCAACAGAAACAGGCAAAATGCTGACTCGGATGGAGTTTTGCTGTTGACTTAGTAGTAATAAGGCTGCTGTAATCTCATTGTTAGTTCCTCATCAGCTAATTATCAGTAAAATTGAAAATAAGAAAAGTGCTTTTATAAAACTGATAATTATGGATTGATTACAATGTATTAAAAAAAAAAAGGATGGAACATAAGTCATCTCTTGCAAGAAATAGGCACACTTTGTGTCTTCAGTTGAAAGGAAATCTCCAAAGTTAGACCCTAAAGCAGTTGCTTCCATTAAAAAGGGCCCATTTTGCATTTAAACTGAGAGGAAATCATTGACCATATTAAACCACAGTTAAATACTTTCTTGATTTACCTCTGCATTATCTAGTTTAAAGATGATAAATTTAATGTTCTCAATTAAATTTTTCTAGTTTAAGTTTGAAATCATGCATTAATAACTTTGACTGTATTTATGTATCTTTTTCTTTTATATTCTTCTATGTTGATTAATATGCATGAAATGTCGCATTATTCTCTTGCAAACTGAGTAGTGACATCTCTGTGATAAATCTTCACTCTCACTGAAGAGCAGCTCCCAAGACATGTCAAAATTCTCTGAAATATACCCAGATTTTCTATTTCTGGTGTTGGTTTTGGCTTTTGTTATACTTTTTAAAATACTGAATTCTTGTTGTCTGATTAAATTTGGTTTTCTTCTCTGTCCTGTAGGAGATTAACACTGAATTTTTATTCATAATATTTTCTCATCAATGTTTCTGCATTATAACTCTTCCAATGACTACTCTTGCTCTGAATAATTGCAATTGCTTAGGAATTTTTAAAATCAGGAAGTTACTGTTTTTAGGCATCCAGGAGCTCCTCATTCTTTCATGGAAAATACCACAAGTGTCTCCAAATTTTTCCAAGTAACATGGGGGATAAATAAAAGGCATAGTGTAGTATTTACCAGTACCTACAAATTTTCACATTCACAAATAGCTTTTAACTTTAAAATAGACCCAACTGAAGCACTACTTCCTATGTGTTAAGTGTTGGGGTTTGGATTTGTTGTTGTTGGTTTGGTTTGTTTTCGTTTCATTTTGTTTTGGGTTTGTTTTTTTTTTCTGATTGATCATTTTGTTAAATATTCCAGTATTAAAATCTCTACTCTTCTTTAGGCCATTAGAAGTCCTGTAAAATATCCTGCTGCTGAATTGGGCTGTAAGTCAAAGAATTAAGTATAAAATGAAGATATGTAAAAAACCCAAGAAAACTGGAAGAAAAAAGTGATATCCCTTAATATGATGTGGTTTAGTTCTTTCAAGAAAAACTGTAATTTATTATATATGGTTTTAGTAGATTAATGTAAACAAATTAATCTAGGGAAATGGTAATTTTTGTTCTGTTTATTGCTATCCTGCCAACATCTTCATGCTCGTACAGAAGAGAGCAGATAAAATCTCTTCAAGACATACGAATTTTACTTGCTGTGTCAATGGACATTAGCTGACTATCTGGTCCAAATAGGACTTGAAGGCAAGGTATGACTTAATTTGCCTGTGCACAAACAAGCAAGCAGAGTTAAAGCCTGAGAACATCCCAGTAAGGTAAGGGAGTGCCTAGAGGCTAAAGTTCTGAACTGGCCTCCTGCAAGTCACAAATGTTTTGCACCTTTTATGCTTTGAGTTCTTCTGGTCTGACATATATAGAATTCTCTGTGGAATTTTAAGAAACCAAATCCCTCTCAGTGCCGCTCTGCTGTGCTTTCTTGGTCTGCCAGGGATAAGACACCATGTGTCAGATTCCCTGGTGAAATAAAATGAGACCAGACCTGAATTTGGCCTAATCTCTGTCTCCAGAAAATGGCTGTTAGTATTACAGTATTACTCTTAGTAGTGAAGTAGTCAACTTTAGAAAATGAGTTGCCATCACCAGTTTTGCAGATGCTGAACAATAGCTGTCCAGATTAACAGCATGGTATTGAGAAGTGTTTTGACTGAATGTCATGGATACAGAGATCTGAGATAATTATTAACATGAGAACAGCTTCATTTTTTGCAAACCTGCAATAAGCTGAGAGTTCGGCATGATGAATGATGTGGAAAATGTGAGTAGGAGGTGGCATGTTCTTGAACAGAAAGTTCTCCAGCATACTTCCCCACCTCCCTACGCGATCTGGCTTTTTAAATGTGTATGCAAATACATGGCTACTTGTCTGGTAGCGGAAAGACAGCTTCCCCTTCCTCCTGAAAGTTCCAAAGGGGGAGATTGGGGTCTATTTTTTTTTCTTCTGCCCCCTTTTCCCCCCAGATGAGGCAGACTATGATAGAGATTAATGAGGATTCACCTTCTGACATAGTGTGAACAGTAACAGAAATTTGTGAAACATTAAACAGGCATATAAGGATGCTATTTCCTCTGAAAAACATACTGTATTAAAATTTCAAGCTTAGGAAAAAAGATACTGTTAAGATACAGAGAAGAAAGTGACTTCTGTTAATGTGGTTATTTTATCTATGCTTGGTTTTAGTTTTGCATAAAGTATCTCCAGCTGTCCTTCCTAAATCTAAAATATTTAGAGAATAATTTAAAAAATAATTTTCTAGAAAATCAGAGCTATCCTCAGTTGCCTTCCTAACTACCATCCTGTCCCTGGCTTGTTCACTTCTGATATTGATATAACTGATGCATAATTGTTTCTCTTCTCCTTCATTTTCATTTGTAATTGTCCCTCAGTCCAGTTCTAGTATACGTGCTTGATGTTTAACTGTTAAGAAGAAATAACAAAAATAACAAAATTGTCCAAAGGACAGAGATTGTCCAAAGCTAAACTGTTGCATTGTTAAAAAAGAACAGGTCAGGATGGGAAGTAGTGTTAACATGTGGCATGAAAATTTAGCTCTGGATAGCGGAAGTTTTTATTTCCTTATAAAATCAAAATCAGCAATGAGGCCTGTAAGCTGCTCTGAAGTGAAATCTCAGATGTCCAGTTCAATACTTGGCGCTCCTAGGAAGCAAGCTGCCTAATCCAATGCAGTGAATAAAAACAACAGGTTGAGCTAGCCTAATAACTCATTTTTTTGTTCTAAACTATCTGTAGTTCTGAGGCTCAGGATGTCTTACTGTATTTTTGTTTTGAGACAAAACTGTGCATTGATTTTTTGTAATATGACAGAGGTCTGCGGCTTATTCTTTTGTCATTCTTTATACTTCCCAGTTACCTTCCTAAATGATATTATAAAGCTTTATATATCAGTTGGTTCTAACCTTTCAATGTGCTTTCAATAGCTGCCAGAGGTAGCATGTCTCTTCCACTACTTGTCACTTCTTGTTGCTACTTACTGTAGTTGCCAATTTCCAGCTGACATGATGGCTAGGAGAATTTTCTGTACTTGCTTGTTATTTTTTTCCCCAACTTCCATACTCATTGCTTTTGAAGCATTTATTTTTATTTAGAACAGGACTATTTTTAATTGTTGAAGAAATATTCACTCACTTTGACTAGGAATCTAGAAACCATTTTGATTCTGTATTCTAATTCAGAAGATGATCTGTCAGAATTAATTGAGAATGCCTTAATGTAATCAAGTCCAGTTCATTAGGCAAATACTTAAATTATTAATTTAAATACTGGGTAGTTCAACAGCATTTATGACAGTAACAAATATCAACGTATTTTAATTTTTAAATTCCTCCTGTGTACAGAAGTTGATGTCCTGCTATAATTACTGCTGTGAGACATACTAGTTTTTACCTTGCTTATGTTTTACCTTTTTTGGAGTCTGTTAAAATACTCTGTTCAAAAAATGAAACAAAAATGTAGCCTTTTTAGCACAGGGTGCTTAAAATTAATCAAGCATAGGGTTTCTTTCTCATTCTTGTAGCTCTGTTTTGGATCAAGAAGACTTAAACCAGAGATGAACTTGAAACAGGAAGTTTGGTGTCACTCCATTTTATCAATCTATGGAACACTGTAAAAGACCATATGATTATTTAGCTTGAATCTAGTACTTTTTAATCTCAGCCATTCCCATTGCATTAGTACTGAGGAAAATACTGTCTTCTCAGCTGTGAGCTGAAGACATAGCATTTCTTAAAAAGGCTTCATGCATTCAACCCATTTCACAGAATCATGGAATACTTTGGGTTGGAAGGAGCTTTAAAGGTTGTGTAGTCCAGCTACCCTGCAGTAAGCACAAGCATCTTCAACTAGGGCAGAGTATTCAGAGCCTTATCCAGCCTGACCTTGAATGTTTCCAGGGGTGGAACATCCACCACCCTCATGGTAAAGCATTTCTTCCTCATACCTAGTCTGAATCTACCCTGTTTCAGTTTAAAACCATTATCCCCTGTCCTTTCACTACAGGACCTGTTAAAAAGTCTGTCCCCATCTTTGTTATAAAGCCTCCTTTAAGTACTGAAAGGCCTCCCCAGCACCTTCTCCAGGTCAAACAAGCCCAACTTTTTCAGCTTCTCTTCACTGGGGAGTGCTCCATTCCTCAGATCATTTTTTGTGGCCCACCTCTGGACCCTCTCCAACACAACCATGTCTTTCTTGTACTGAGGATTCCAAAGCTGGATGCAGTACTCCAGGTGGGGTCTCACCAGAGTGGAGTAAAGGGGCAGAATCGTCTCCCTCAACTTGTTGGCCATGCTGCTTTTGATATGCAGCCCATCTTTGATTGGTGCTATGGGCTGCAAGCTACAGTTCACATTGCCAGTGAATCTCCAGCTGTTCATCCACCAGTACCGTCAAGCCCTTCTCCACAGGGCTGTTCGCAGTCCCTTCATGCCCATGGCAGGGGGGTTGGAACTAGATGATCTTGAGGTCCTTTCCAATCCTAACTATTCTATGATTCTATGATTCATCACTCAGCTTGTCTTGGTAATGGGGATTTCGCCAACCCAGATACAGGACATTGCATTTTGCAATTTGAACCTCATGAGATTCATACGGGCTCACTTCTTAAGCTTGTCCAGGTTGCTCTGAGTGGCACCCCATCCCATGCAAGCTGAATGTTGCATTTAGAACTGGGGAAGGATCAGTAGGCAATACTGAAGAGGTGGATTTTAAAAATCCAGTCAGAAAGTGTATGGCATCAGAGAAAGCACAGAAACAGTAATTAGTGCCACAGATAGTGGAAAGTACTGGAAGGTGGCACAGAAATGTGTGGGCATCATCTTTAGAAAAGCCAAATCAACTGGGCAAAAGTGGTTAGCACCAGTTCAGCATACAAATAGGCATACCAAGTTCCATCCTTTTAGTGTGAGAGTCACTCAGCTGGCATCTGTCTTGTTCTCCTCCATTTGATTCCAGTCTCCCACACACCAGTTGAACAACTTACTGATTTCTGTGTATCTGCAGAATCCATGTGTCAAGGCTAGTTAGGAGCACATGACAAGTCTACTACTCTAAGGAATGTTTCTCCTGTCACTTGATCTACTAAACACACATACATGTTCACACACATTCACAAAAGCACCCTTGACCATGTGGCTTAACACATGCATAAGCATGCCATTTTTGCCTGTCATCATATATCATAGTATGTACTGTTTTGTGTCAGTACTTTCAGCAGTTGAGAAGTCTGGCTATGGAGAAATACTATACACGTAATAGTAATGGCTTGTGATTAATTAATTTTATGAGTCACATATTTAGATTAAAAATTTCCAATATTGTATTTCATCTGGTAAAAATAATTAAGGGAGAAAAAAAAACAACCAGTAAACTGCTGTGAGATTTATTTTATTTATTTATTTATTTATTTTTCCCAGGTAACTGATTTAGGTGATTCTGTTATTGGAAATAGGATGTAAAACTGCTGTAGAAGCCTTCCTGGACAATATGCTTTTATTTAGCCTTATATTACTAGGATAATAATGCCATGTTTTATATGCTTACTTAATACATTTTACAGCTCTCTGATAAGATTTCTGCCAAAGAAATATAAATATTTTTCTTTTATCACCTTTTATTTTGTGTGGCAAAAGCAGTCCATAGCTACATCAGAGTTGTTTCTGTTCTCTTTCCTGAGAATTTAGTGTTTAATGGGGAGAGGCGTAAAGAGACTTTATTTCCTATCTTTTCCCCATTAAATGTATCTTCCATTCCCTTTGGACAGTGGTGCTAGTTGACCTCCTGATTTAATATGGTTTCCCTTCAAAACTGGAAGAGTGTCAGAGGGGAAAAACTAAGACAAATTTAATGACTGTGGGAGTTAAAGCATATTCTCAAATGTTTCTTACTTCTGAACAAAGAGAACAAATTTGCCTCCATAACTTCAATGACTGTTAAAAAGTATTAGCACTAAACAGCAATTAGATTAAGCAAACCTCTTTTGAACAATCCAGGGTTCAGATGTTACCCGTGCTGTTCAGGGTGTGTGGGCATATCTCTATATTTGAGTCCAAAAGCACACAGAAAGTACGAGAAAATTAAATTGTTATAAGTAACATATTTTTTTTTCTATCTCAAACAATTTCCTGAGGAAGATTTCCCCACAAAATCAAAGGAATTAAAAGACATGGATTGTATTAGAATTTATGTATTCTAAAATTGCATCGCTGTTTGAAGAAATCTAGCATTGAATAATGGTTTTAGTTCTAATATGTAGCATATCAGTAACACAAGGTTTTATTTTTCTCATGATATAAATGCAGTTCCATTAAGAATTTTGACAGTTACAGGATCTAGGATTTCAGTTGTGAGATTTGACCATTTGAATATTCTAATTTAAATTTATACTTTTCATCTTTCAGGTTGTTTAGAGCATATGAAAAGGGTAAGAGCATTATCACAGTGGCTTTGTCTCACAGCAACCTGCAAATACTACATAACTATCATAAGAAATGTATAAACAAGTTGTGTACTCTTAGATAGTTTTGTAGATGAGTAAAGGTGGGGGGGGGGGGGTTGGTTAAATCACTTTGTCTTGTTTACACAGCAAGTCAGTGTCGGTTTCAGGAACAGAGTTGAATGGCCCATGGTCTTAAGCAGATTACCTATTACTTCCTTTGTAAAAAGGTCAGTGTTTCTTGAAGGACTACTGTGCATGTTATTACTGCTTTATATCACTTCAGTTCTGAGTGTGTCCAGTGTATTGAACAATAAAATTATGTTTTGTGAAGGATGGCTGAACCACAGAATGTCCCCTGGGGTGAACTTACTTTTAATAGGGATCTTTTCTGACTGGGAAGGGTGTGTTGGGGGGTGGAGAAGAGACACAGACAAGAACGACTCCTGTTTTTAAAAAACAATTTTCTGCAATAGAGCCAAGATCATCCTTTCCCCCTTCCTCTCCCCACTCACCACCCCCTCCCTTTTACCAGTATTTTTCTTGTGTGATTGAAAAGCCCTTAGTTTTGCTCAGGGGAAGAGCCTCATGCTGAGAAGTAAGGGATCCCAGTTGTACACTTAATCAAAGTGGCATGCTCCACACTTTGTTTCAGAGTAATTTCCGTAGCAAACTCATGTGAGCTGTATGTTTCGCTTGCATGAATCAAGTCCAGAGTTTAAAACTGACTCAGTTGTTACTCTGGCTGACAGGAAAAGGAAAAGGACTTTGGGGGGAGGCAGGGGGCTGAGGTTCAACTCAATTCAGGTTGCTGAAAGGAAATAAAAAGGATTATTTGAAAACCACAGACACTGGGGTGAAAGATTATAGATACAAAACAGTAACTGTCCATAGTAAATTGTTGATTGGAGTATCCGTATTAGGTGATGTTTGCAGTCTCTACATGTAGTATGATGGAAAACACAGATTATGGCAGTGAAAGTAGAACAATGGAGTCTGATTCTTTGTTTCCACTTTTCAAAGGCTTTTTTTCCCCCTTTTCTTTTTTTTTTTTTTTTTCTTCTTGATAAGGCCCAGGAAATTGTTAGCAACATGCTGGTGGGAACCTGTGGAAAAGAATACACACTGTATCAATGGTGCAGTTCTTATCCCAAGAGCTGTGTTGGTGGGTGTGGGAATAGCGTGCTTTCAATGTGAGCTGTTGGAATGAGATAGCATTGAGAAACCAAGGCAGAGAACAGCACAGATTCAGTCTGGGGAACTAAGGCCTTTATCCACCAGTAATGTGTGTAAGGACAGACAATGTAACACTGTATTTGGTTTAACAACAAAGAACTGTAAAAGGATTTGATAGTAAGGGACTGGCAGAAAAGCTGAATGTATCTCCACAGTGCAGTATTTTTTTAAAGGTATTTATACTTACAACTTAAAAAGGCAGTATTTAAAGTTACCTATAATAGACATTATTTTAAAGTAGGTTTGTTTAACAACAGTGAAGGCTTGTTAAGAAAGGACTAGAGAGACAGCTTGTATTTTGTTGCAATAAGGGAATAAGAATCAAGAAGAGACACGTGTACAAAGCAGGGCTGACAGGTCTGGTTTACAAAGGCCTGTTTTCATTCCTGCATTTGATATCTGGATGCATTTGTGGTCTTTGTCACTAGGAAATCACTGAAAAGTATTCATCTCTATGTTCCATTCTGCATATACCTATTTTGTTTTGGTATTTAAATGGCAGCAAGTGTGGCTGCAACTTCAGTAAGACGCCACGTATTTGTTGGAGCTACTTGGGTTTAAAATGAGCAAATGTCTTTATGAAGCCTCTGTAATAACAGGATAAATATTGCTATAGAGTATGCATGCTGGTTGTTTCAGAAGGAAATAACATTTCTGCTGTCTGTATGGCAGCTGTCATGACCAATGAAACTTAAAATAAGTTTTGCAGACCCTCAGTATGCCACTGCTGACATATTTTCCCCAAAGGTGCAAGGGATTGAATGATCCCATGTGTTAGTAACAGTTCTGCTGAGGGAAAGATTACAGTGTAGGAAATTCAGTATGGATCTGTCTTTTGCGCATGTGTCTGAAGACATACCCTCCTTCCCTAGCACAGGAAAATATTTTGGCAAGACAGGTAAAAATCAATCAGGAATGTGGGCAACTTTTCTTGTTTAATATTTGGTATTTGCTGGACAGAACTTCATGAAAATCCCGACAAAGGCATTTATGGACGAAAAGGATTTTATAAGTGGATGCTTGCTTTAGAAGAATGTAGAGCTCTGTTGTGTATTTGGTGAAAATCTCTACTGAATTGAGAAAGATATGTAGCTAGCCTCCTCTGCATAACCTCTCAATGTAAAATTGTATTTTATGTTTTATGACCTGCATGACTTCCATTAGGGAGTGAACAGAAGCATCTAAATCCACTGCAATACTCTTAAATGGAAGGATGCCCTTAGAAATCCCTCCTGTACAGTTATGTGGTTAACATTTTGAAATGTAAGTGAATGGCTGCCACTCTGTCTGTACTACTAGATTAATATTGCAAAAATGCTACCCACATTGTCAGTCTCCAGAAAGATATGGCATTTTTCTGACCCAAAAATAGCCTATAGAGGTCATCGGACAGCTTGCTAGATGATTGAACATTACATCATTTATCAGGTAAAAACTTAAGAACACAAAATAGGAAGTTCCTGAAGGTCTATTCCAAACTTAAAAGACAAAATTCAGAAAATTTGAAAAGGCAAATGTGATTAATGAAACTGCTTTTGCCTACATTTGCACAGCAAAATTGAACTGAGAGCATCATGTTTTTCACATTGTCTTGCATGCATTTTTAAGGTGCACCTTATAGAGATGTTCAGTTAATTCCCTGTGAATAGACAGAATACATGATGTATGTCTATAATTTCATAGCTTCTTGTTGGACATTCACTACTTGTCTGTAGGCAGCCGAGAGGCTAAATAAAATTAAGGAGAGAAAATATTTTTTGGATTGTGGGAATGGAGGGTTAGAGGCAAGGTTAGGGTGAGTAGAGACTTCTTTACTATGTATTTTCATTTATTTCACTGTAATATCTATTTTTTTAACTGCATACACTTCAAAGATAATGCAAAATTGGAATTACGAATATTGCTGCTTTGTAGTGAATGTATTGCAAGATTCTTAAATAATTAAGTTATGCAAGTTCTTAAAATGGAGTGTAATTAGCCATTAATGAGCAAAATCTGCTGCTGTGCAGAGTTGATATACTCCATGCAGACTGTCCTTAAGTTTTCCAAGGATTTGGTTTAATTTCTAAATGCATCTGTGTGGTAAAAATCAACTGTTATGTATCTTGTTGAGATAATCACTGAAGTAGTTAATAACTTATATAATGTACCAAATATTTAATTTTACTATAATAAAAAACAGATTTGACAATGTTTTCTGCTTCTGTTTAATAAGAAGCTTGGTTTGCAAACATGGTAAGGAAAAGTTTGATGTTAACAGGGATTAATAAATTTTAAAATTAAAGGTCTGGCATGTGAAGATGGCAGATTTTTACTCAAACTCATAGTTAAAATTCATACTAGAACAGATCTGCATGAACGACAGTGTCATCTAATGGCCACTGGATATAAACTCAAACATGTTTGCATCTTGTTCTTAGTGGAATAATTTTGAATATTAGAGGCTGTTTTCTCAATTAGTGCTAGCAACTAAAAGCTTACCTTTTACAGTGTATAAGCATAAAAGGGTAAGGAATGAATTTGTCCATCATATTTGAAAAATCTGAAAAATGGCAGTCAGGCGAAGTTCCCTGTGGCCAAAAAAAGGGAAATATAACCCCCATTTTCAAGAAGGGGAAAATAGAAGACCCAGTCAGTCTCACCTCTGTGCCTGGCAAAATCTGGGAGCAGGTTCTCTTCTAAAGTGTGCTAAGGCACATGAAAAACAACACTGTTGTTGGTGTCAGACAATATGGCTTCACTAAGGGGAAATCCTACCTGACCAATTTGGTGGCCTTCTATGATGAAGCTACAGAGCTGATGGACAGGGGCAAAGCAGCTGACATCATCTACCTAAAAAAATTCAAAGCATTCAACACTGTCCCGCATGACATCCTAGTCCCTAAATTGGAGACATCAATTTGATAGATGGACCACTCAGTGGATAAAGAACTGGCTGGATGGCCGCATGCAAAGAGTTGTAGTCAATGGCTCAATGTCCAGTTAGAGACCAGTAATAAGTGGTGACTCTCAGGGATCAGCGTTGGGATTGATCTTGTTCAGCACCTTTGTTGGTGATATGGACAGTAGGCTTGAATGCGTCCTCAGCAGGTTTTGCTGATGACACCAAGATGTGTGGTTCGGTTGATATGCTGGAGGGAAGGAATGCCATCCAGAGGGACCTCAACATGATTCAGGTGGGCCACTGCCATCCTCATGAAGTTTAACAATGCAAGTGCAGGGTCCTAAACCTGGGCTGGGACAATCCCAGGCACAGCTACAAGTTGGGCAAGGAGGAAATTCAGAGCAGCTCTGTGGAGAAGGACTTAGGGGGGTGCTGGTTGATGAAAAATTGAACATGAGCCAGCTTCAGTGTGCGCTTTTATGTTTAAATTGAATTTCCTGTATATTTAGGAAACAGGAGCAAAGCAAAACGTGTCACACTTTTCTTTCCTCCTTTACATCTGATAAGGAACATTTGCTGTGCACTAGCTCCTAGTACTGTGCCAATTTCAGTATAAAGTATGAAGAATAAATGGCAATTGCTGAAATACTAGCATTATACTAGCCCAGTGACACTGAGGCACTGTAAGCATGGCACATGATTATATCAAAGTCATCAGAGGGTGATATATTTGTATTTCCGTAGTATGTACTGTGTATTTCACTGAAGGGTCAAGAGAGTTCTTGCAGACTAAATGATGTAGTCTTAAGATCAGCATTTCACTTTTGTAACTAGTTTATATGACTGACTAAAGCAAAAGTTTAGCACTTCTGTAGGAAAAGAACTTGACCTGCTGATAATAAAGAAAATGAGATAAAAAATAGCAAAACAGAGGACACCAGTCTTAAAAGCTCGTTTTCTTTGCAATATCCTTAATTAGATCACTGAAGGCAGCACTGTATACCATAGAGGTTTTCATGACTGGTTCATGGAGCAAACTCCTGTAATTTATTCACGTTTACCACAGTTTTAAACACATGGCATTTACTTAACTAAGATTACTTGTATTTTTGCAGAAGTGTCAGCATTAGGAAAATGCATGTGTTCCTAATGAGACAGTTGCAGAATCATAAGAATACCAGGTTGAACCAGACCTCAGGGATCATCTTGTCCAACCTTTCTTGGCAAAGCATGATCTAGTCTAGATGTCCCAGAGGCCTGTCCAGCCAAATCTCAAGTGTCCATTGTTGGGGAATCAACTGCTTCCCTGGGGAGATCATTCCAATGGCTGATTGTTCTCATTGTGAAACATTTTCTTCTAGTGTTCAGCTGGGATTTCCCCAGGAATAACTTGTTACCATCACCCCTCCTCTGTTCCATGTGACTCCTTGCAGAAAGGGAGTCTCCATCTTCTTTGTAGCCACCCTTTAAATAGGTGATAAGTTTCCCTTGAGCCACCTTTTCTCAAGGCTGAACAAACCCAGTTGTCTCAGCCTTTCCTCATATGGCAGGCTTCCCAGTCCTCTCATCCTCATTGTGGCCCTTCTCTGGTACATCTCCAGCCTGTCCATGTGTTTTTCGTATAACAGGGACCAAAACTGAACATGATATTCCAGGTGTCTTTGATCCTGATTCCTAGTCCTTATTCTATTGCTATTTTGCTGCTGCTTATTAAGGTTGGTTTTAACAAAATATCAAAAGCCATTCACTTTTGGTTGTCTTAATCCTGCAAGGTACATAAACCTAAAGGTTTTTAGGGGTTAAAATTGTTCATTATTTCTAACAAGACATCTGCTTAGTGCAGTACTAGGGAATTTAATGGAAGTGCAGAGATGTAAATTTCTTTGCAGTGTCTCAAATGTACATCTGTCTCTACCTCCTTCCAAGGCATCATGCTCTGTTCACTCCTTACCCTTTATGCTTATACACTGTAAAAGGTAAGTTTTTAGTTGCTAGTAGCAATTCGTGAGTAAAGAGTAGTCCTGTGTTATGCTTCCCTAACTTCCATAATTTTCTGCATGCAGGCACATACATGCTGTAAGAAAGGATAATGCAGTTTTCCTGCATTAGAGTACTATTTGTATTTGATTAGGCTATGCTATCAAGTCCATCCTTGCTCTAAGAATTTGGGATTTCATATGAGGGATGAAAATATATGATGACTATATATTTGCTGGATAAATTTCTCCTTTGTACAGTGGAAGTAAAACTTCTGTGCTTCTAGTTTTGCTTGTATTGTATTGCTGCTTCAGATATAGTCAGTTTTATGGAAGAACAAACTGAATTATTTTCAACATGTTCTTGAAAATAACTATTATTAATTAATCAACATTATTAAACCTTTTCCAGTAGCTTCAATGAAAGTGACTTTGAAAGTGCAAAGTGTTATCATTCAGTTATTTAGTAATGATTGTAAATTCAGTTAAGAAAAAATTCAAACTCTTATAAGCTGGTAAATTAGCTATTTTCTTGCTAGTGTTTGCAAAGTGTACACTGTAAAATGTCTTGTTTTTAAATTTATGTTAAACTGGTAGTAAAAATACATATGGTTACTTTCACTGCTGAAGATGTGCTGCTGTGTGTTGATCATCCTTTAGTGCATTTTGAATGATAGTTAGTCTGCGGGGACCAGTGAAGACCTCCAATTAATTATTACTGGAGAACATGAAATCATAAACAAAATTCCTTGTAATAAATTTTTAAAATGAGATTGCATGTTTTATTTACGGTACTGGTCCATTTTGGGGCTTTAAATCTATGAACGAAAACAAACATGCTTTTTATGAAACTGAAATAAAAATATCAATAGTATTCTTATCAAAGTAGGACACAATATATGAACTGGACTTCTAAATAACTGCAGGGAGAAAAGCAAGAGAAGAAGAAAATATTTACTTTAATTCATAGAAAGTGATTGAGAATATAGATAAACAATATGGAAAACAGAAAATGCTTCCAAGCATAGCAATATTTATTAATCCTTATGATAGCTGATATGATGAAATAATTTTATAGGAGGTGTTTATTGAAGACAGAACTATTAACTAAGAGGTCTCATAATTATCATGTGTATTTACAGCAGAAACTGGTTTTGATTAAGACAAAGGAGTAGCAATGCTGAAGATACGCAGTAGTTTCAAATATGCTTGCAGACAAAACCCTGCTCCAAACATACAGCTAAAAGTGCTTCTTGTCCCATAGGGATCATAGCTGAAACTACAAAATAAAGAAGGAAAAATGATCAAATAATAAAGTAAGAACCTAAAAATCACCAAAACCTTTCACTAGAGTCTTGTGTATCTATTTTTTGCATTTTCACTCTCATTTGTCTTTTAGATCACAGATTCAGTCTATCTGTCTGGAAAATGTGAAGTATACGATAGATATACTATAGTTTAACTGACAAATACTAATAGATGAGATTAAGGGCTTCTTTCATCAAAATGTGTGGAAATTCCAGTATTGTCTTTTTCTTGCCATTGAAAATCTCTGCCTTCCTACTACAAACAATATGCCTTCTTTCCAATGTTCCATTAAGAAATTATTTTCTGCCTTCACCCAGTCAAACTGGTTCACCTTCTTCGCAACTCTGACTCTAAGCAGTTAACCTTCACCTTCATAGAAGGATACGTATATCTCAAAATGGTTTCTGGCTCTGGGACTTGTGTGATGACATGATACCAAAATGGCATTTAAGCAAAAAACTATCAGAGTGGTGTCTAGTGGAGCCAGCAGACATTTTGGAGAGCTTAATCCAAATGTATCTACAGGTCTTGTAACCTAGAAACTGCTGGTCCAAGTGGACTCAGTAATTCTTCATCAAAGGGTTATTTGGGCTCTTCTCCTAATGCCATCAATTTTTGCACTAGCCAGATAGATAACTTTGTCCATGACCTATATTGCTGCCTCTCTCTTTATACATATGAAATTATAAATTTATAGCACAGTGCTAGGGCAGTGTTGTGTCTCAGTTGATTTTCCTTAAATTCTTAAGTTCCTTTAATCTCCTTGTGATATAATTCTAATTTATACGATCCTTTCTTCCTCATTAGAAAGAAACATCATCAAATCACTTTCCCATTTCCCATAATTTTATTCTAGGTGTCACCTTACTCACATGGAACTGTGACTACCTGTTACATGTTTTAGTCTCTTAGTTCATGGAACACAAACCAGTAGGAGAGCACAGTTCAGAAATTAAGCTTTCTTGGCTCTCTCTGATGATGGGATGAGCACTGCTGGAACATCTGCTATAAAATTCTTACTTACCTCTGTGAATCTCTTCCTTCTCCAGCTCATGATTTTGCTTTTTGCTAGGAATGAGAGAGGAGTGGGCTACATGCAACCTTACTACTATGTATCTATAGTGTGTTTAACACAACACAAGATTCTTCCCAAAATAAATTAGTTTTTAAATCAATGCTAGGATTCCATGAGTAGTATAGAACACTGGAAAGGACCCACATAAGAGGAAGTGGTAATAAGCTCAAGCCTGATCATCATAATTAGGGTCATCTTATGTAACTTTAGTTGACTAAAGGTTACTTGTCTCACTTAAATTACTCTCCTGGGCTCCCTTTAGAGCTGAGGGAGGGGAAATAGGCACCTGCAGGCAGGAAATACTTAAAACAGTATTATACAGCTAATTTAGGGGTAAATCATCCACTGGCTGGATTTATGCAACTGATAAGAAAACTAGTATTTTGATGTCTAAAGATATTTAAGGTGGCTATAGAATGAATTTATATAGGTTCAATGAATTCCACCCTACTGCTTAAATTCCATTCTTTGTTTGAAAATTATAAAATCTAAAGTTAAGTAATAATACATGTAAACTGTCTTATCTGTAATTGCTTTTAGGAGTTTAGAATTACCCTATTCACAATTAATAGTTTTTGTTACTCCCTTTGTATCATATCCATGTGTGCAGAATTTTGAGAAAGATGTCTGTGGAAAATAACTTGAACAGAACCAGAAGGATTTATTAGGGTAAACTTTACTTGCTGAATAACCTACTTACCTTATACTTTTAATGGTGTTTCAACCAAACCTAAAAATTGAAAGTGTAATGGAAAATTTTCTTAAGGTCTATTAAGTAATACTATTTTTGTGGGATAAAAGGTTTTTTGTTACAAATAGAACAGTGTTGCCTTTTTTGTTTTCTTGTTTGCTCTTGCAGTGCATACCATCTCCTTTCTAATTCCACTGTTTTGCAATAATGTGCCTCATATGTTTGTGCTTTATTCAGTCCAGGGCCCATGACTGTAGTTTCGCTTTGATGTTTCTCCTTTTCATAGAATTATAGAATGGTTCGGGTTGGAAAGGACCTAAAGATCATCCAGTTACAACCCTCTGTCATCAGCAGGGATGCCTCACACTAGACCATGTCTCCCAAGTCTCTGTCCAGCCTGGCCTTGAACACTGCCAGGGATGGAGCATTTATCACTTCTTTGGGCAACCTGTTCCAATTCCTCACCACCTTCACAGTAAAGAGCTTCTTTCTTATATCAAACCTGAACTTCCCCTCTTTCAGTTTGTACCTGTTGCTCCTTGTCTTGTTGCTACAGTCCCTGACTTATTCTCCCTCTAACCAGTCCTTAAGATAAATCCTTTTCCATTTTGAAGACAATATGGCAATAAGTCAGCTGCTCATCCTTCTTAATCTAGTTTTGTTTCTGACCTCTGCTACTCAAAGTCTGAAGCAGTTATGCCTTTATTCTCACAAGCTCCCAACAAAGCAAAACTGGCCAATGTATCAAGTTCTAAGTGTTTATTATTTTTAATGACTATAACAAAGCTTGTAATTATGCTGCTGATGCACTGGTGGTGCAAAACGTCATATGAGACTTGTCAGGACTGAACCTTTCAGGTCAGCATTTTCTGATTCAGTAGTTAAAGATTAACATTTGTGGCTGTAGCTGCAGCAGCAATAAAACCCTGCGTGAACAAACAAATTATCATAAGAATGATATATAGACAACATCTGATTTTTAATAAAGTGGTTTATATCTAGACTGAGAAGTTACACTACAGTGTTAGCATCTGAAGAGGACTAAAACACCCAGATGAGTACATGGCATGTGCAAGAAACAACAACTTAAGTGGTAGCCATATGATGGACTGGCCACCCAGGTAGTAAGTCCCTCAGACCCTTTCAGTGTCACAGAAGAGTAGGCAGCCAAAACTACTGACTTTTATTATCACGATCATGGAGGCAAGAAGCTATTCCTTACACTCTTATCAAGCCTCTGTTTTACAGAAGTAAGTTTTCTCCTCCACCACCCTACTCAAGCCTAACCCCTCTAGAGTTTTGCTAGTGAGAGTGAAAATGTTGTCAAGTCCAAAATTCAGTAGTTTTGAAAAACGTCAGTGTAAGTAATCCACTTTCTCTTAATAGGTTAAATATCTGAAATTTATATTCAAAATAATTAACACTAAAAAGCTTTCATAACTATTTTAAAAAGAATGTTTTCAGTTGCAGTTTTGGGTAGTGGGAGAAATAATAAGATGGAAAAAATATTCCTTTGTGGTAAACATTTATTTTATAAAAGTAAACAAATAAAATATTCCTGAAGTACTTAGCCATCAGTATTTGAAGGCCCGTGGCAGCATCTGAAAAACAAAAAAGGAAATAATTGATTAGCAGATTTTGTTTGATCTGCTCAGGGATCAAAGGGACAAATACTGTCTACAGGGATGAAAGGGTGGAGAACTGCTCTCCATACTGCCTCAGTTATCTGGTTATTCGCATACTCTTGCTGTGTGTTAGAGCTGCCTGTACCTGACCCTCTGTCATGCACGAGGGAAAAAAACCAAACCAAAAGCAGGTATATTGTGCTGCAGTTCTGAAAGGCTTCTTGCTAATCAGACATGAAAAAATGTAATTTAAAGTCTGTAAGATGGAATACTGAATCTAGATTTTGGGTTGTGAGCAGTATTGACTTTAATTGTCTATGATATAATTGTGACTGTATTAAAAAAAAATAAAAATGCATGTGTTTAATTCCAAGCATAGGAACGTTTTGAGGACCAGAACACCTAGGTACCTCCTAGTATGATACGTTAGTCATTCACCTAAACCCTAAATGACAAACATTTGTGTGTGCTCTGCTTCAGTTCTACTGAGGTAAAAAAAAAAAAAAACCAAAAAAAAACCACTTAATTTTGAAGTATTGCAATATTATAAAGTAATAAAGTACTGAAATCAAGTGAGGAATAATTGTAGCAATATCATCCCATTCCTGCAAATGTCTAGCATTTGGTTTTGGGATATCAAAACACACCATAGCAAACTACAAACTTACTTTATATACTGTATGATGATACAACATTTATCCCTTGTATTCTTTTTGTAGATATCACTGGTTTGTTTTGGTGTATTCTTGTAGAAGGCTCATTCACTAACAGATGTACCACAGAATATTTTTATTGTTTTTAAAAGCAACTTATCCCTCAGGTCTGAATCCCTAATTAAGTTCACAGTTATGTGAATACACATGCACTACATTAGTACAGTATGAATCTGTGTACCAAGTGATGCTTTTGCTATAACTTAAATTCATTTCCATTTAATTTAAAAGTTGCTGGGTTACTTTTTTCACTTGGAATACATGAAATGTATAATTTGTCTCGGCGGCTAAATATGACAGACATTTCTTTAGCCATTCTACCAGAAGATAAATATATTTGTGAGGGCTGTTTCGTGTAATTCCTAACAGGGCCTGGGAGATACTTCAAAGAGAAGCACATTTACTTAAACAAATGTTACAGAAGATTAAGAGCACTTCCTGAATGGGTTAGGGCAGACAAAGGATATGAGATTTGTAATGGAAGAGATTCCCTCCCAAGACCCAGTTAACATTTGGTCTTTTGTTTGAAGGCATCGCACATTGTTGAGGTGGTGGGAAAATGAATGCTGACGTTAACGAAAACTCATACGTGATTTATTCTATAAAATCAGTGAGAATTTATTACATTTTTCTTTTGGAGATGAAGTTATTTTGAAATTCAAACACAAAACTACCACCTATTTGTTCTGTATTATTTATAATTGATAGTGAGTTTAATATTAGAATAGCATAGTAAAAGTTCACACCCATGTCCTGCAGCTGCTCCCATAGAAGTTACTGGCAACACTGTCTGCTTAAGAGCAGACTCATAAGCCTAAAACTGTAGGTTACTTAGGTATGTCATATATGATGAATAATAGCATACATACCTGTTTCCATGATTTTGTCATATGTTCCTTTGCTCTGAAAAATGGTTGAAGACACAGTGAATGACCAACACTGGAAGAATTTCAAATTAAGCAATAAGTAACAGCCATATTTCCTACAAAAGTTCCTATTAAAAAACTCTTATTTTTAAACTATTCTTAGCTTCCATGTCACTTCTTTTCTGTGTAAAGGAAAAAAACATTCTTCTAAATTTTTTTAATTAATTCTATTCTTCTGATACTGAACAGAATACCTGCAGGCCAGTGTTTCAAGCATCCAAGTTTTCTCTGATAGAATCTAAGCTGGAACTTATTCTCTCCCGTTATAACTTGTGCATCACCACACAAATCTTTGAAAGCTGTATAGTGAAAGACCAAAAAAGCTTGTGTATCTGTGAATCACTAGTGTTCCTTAAAGTTCTTCAGTTACAACATATATCAAAAGCTAAGTTTTCCATATTTTATTGATTTTGATTGCCAGGAAATAGTTCTAGTCCTTCAAATCATCAATTTATGAGAATTTTAACCCAACATTAGAGGCACTGCTGTCAAGAGAAGTGTTATTACATCCCATATCCATTGATACCACCCTCATGGTAGCTTTTCTTTTGTGTTATCATAGATTTTTTCTGTGACTCGAGTATGCAGGACTGCTCTCAATCCCTTCACCACACAGCCTGTCTTTGATACCAGGGGTTGTGCTGACCCAGGTGCAGGACCTTGCATTTGGCCTTGTTGAATCTCACCGTGTTCACATGGGCCCACTCCTAGAGCTTGTCCAGGTGCCTCTGAATGGCATCCCATCCCTCATACTGTCAGGTACGCCACTCTGCTTGGAGTCAACTGCAGATTTGCTGAGGGTGCACTTGATCCCACTGTCTCTGCCATAGATGAAGATATTAAAGAGTACTGGTCCCAAACACAGACTCCTGAGGGACACCATTTGTTACTGATCTCCATCTGGACACTCAGTGAGCCATATCTTCATTAGCCAGTCTGTACTCATGCTGGTGATTGCCCCAAGCCAGTTGCTGGACCTTGGCTGTGTTGAAATTCATGAGATTTACAAAAAACCTACTTACCAAGTGCCAGGGTCCCTGTGGATGGCATCCCTTTCCTCTAGTGTATCAACTGCACCATTCAGGTTGGTTTTTTCTGCAAACTTTCTGAGAATGCACTCAGGAACACTACTTATTACTGACCTCCATCACAACATTAGGCCATTGACTGCTTACTCAGTCTGGAACAGGCTTGTGCTGGCACATAGAGAGGGTGAAAACAAAGCAGAGACAAGCCACAAGTTGTGGAGGAAAGGAGTTACTACATACTTCCATGACAGTGATGGAATATATCCTCAATTTATGAAACTGGTTTTCAAAGTGCAGCTTAATATGTTTTGAGCACCAGCTCCAGGCTGTATGAATGAGGGATTTACACAGCTGTTCTACAGCTATTTAATTACTCTTCTGTGTCGCACTGGTAACTTGAGAAGAAGAGAAAAAATTGTATATATTCTATATATGTTTTTGTCTATGTGTTCACATGTACATGCTCAAAGCATGCTCCATTTTTATATTTTGTTTCTTCACATATTCCTCAAAATGGTTACTTTTATCCTTCACATACTGAAAAACTCATGACAGCTGTTTTCGTCCTTTTCTCTCGTGTCAAGTTTGTGATACTGTGTCCCCCACTTTTGGTTTCTATTTTTTTCACTAATTCCAAGTGATTCCCCTATTGTTTCAGGTTTACTCATGCTGGGAAAAAGGCCTTTCCAAGCAAGGTAAGATGAGCCCCAGCATGATGATGATACAGAATTGTTCTGAAAAACTCATGCCACAATTGTTCCTTTAAAAGATAAATAATTTCAAAGACATTAGCTTCCATTCTACAGCAGGGATTGCTGAACTCTAACATATTCAAAAGTACTTCTGTTTATTTTAGAACTGCTCATTTATTTGATCATATAATGAAACAACATTGGCCAGGTATAGGAGCCCAGGTTAGGCATGGACCAAGTCTGTCAGACTCCGTAAAGATGAGAACTAGGACACCACTTGAAGTACAGTGTTACACATTTAACAATGTCTCAGATCCAACAGCAGTTCTTTCAGCATGATCTGATTTCAGTCCTGTCACAAAGCCTGTTTCAGATTGTGACATTGGTCAGGCTATTCAGTTAAGTAAGTATAGTATCTGAACTTTATGATTGCTTTACAGTTTAACTTTCAGGGTAGTTCACCAAATCCACAACAGTCATTTGGTACCTTTCTTAATATTTAAGCCAGAGACTGGAGCCTGAAATTGTGAGAACAAGGACAGTCACTCCTACTGGCTGTTAACCAAAGTACACTGCCTGTTAGTGTGGAGGGTCTCTGGTACCTCTAATGGTATCTTGTCCAAAGACTGAGTAGAAAGATTCTGAAAGAGGTCAGTCAGCCATATGTCATGTACAGATCCTGTTGCAGCTGGAGAATGTTTATAAATGAAGTAAAGACAAATGCGTTCAATTTCAGCTCAATTAGGATTCACAAAAACATATAATCCTCACTCTTTATGGTACCTCACCATGTTACCAGGTTGTTTTCATTCCCAAATCTTTGGAAACACACAATTTAATCAGTTTTTAGTTTATACTTTCTCTGTACTGAATGAGATCATGAGGGAGATGAGAAGTTTGATGATGGTCTGATTTCATTGCAGTGACAGTCAACTCTTTCAGTTTTGTTTTTTTGGAGATACCCTCAGTTCTGAATCAGAGGTATGCGCTTTCCTCTGCAATTAAAGATTTGTGGCTTTATGAAAATAATAGTTTATTCCTTCTTACAGAAATATTTGCTTGTTGAACCATAAACCAAAAACCTACTCTTAACATGTAATACATAGGATCTGCTTAATCTGCATAGAAGCTGCCTGAACAGCCATTTGATACAGGTTGCCAGATCACCTCATGAAACTCCATGGTAGCTGGAAATTTGGAGAAGTCCTAAAAGACCCTGGATCAGAATAGTATTTGCAGATCTCATAAAAACTACTTGTTTCTTCTTGCTTGTAGATAAATAGGCTAATACCTAAAGGTCTGGTCAAAAAGACTGTCTTCTCACACCATATTCAGATTTTGCCAAATAGTCTTCTTCTATACTTCAGACTTCTCATACAGTGCTTGTAATCTGTCTATAAGCTCTTTCAGTGCAGCTCTTCTGTTTTATTATCATAGAGTAACTGACTCACAGATTTCACTAGGTTCATTGAAATATGAATTTGAAGATGTATGGGAGAGCACAAGGACTCATTCAGGGACAAAGAGAACATGAGGAAAACAGGTTGTTTCAGTTTTTCCCATCCCTAGATACTCGTATGGTTAGCTAGAGAAAAAAGAAAATTAAGAAACTATGCTCTGCCCTCCTATTTTTTTTTCTTTTTTTTTAATGGAAAATTTTCCTTTGGTTTTATTTCACAGCAACATTGTATGAAACAGTTTCTGAAAGCTTTGGGTTTTTTTTAAGTCCCTGTTTTGAGCATACATCTAAAAAAGGTGTCTGTGTTTGTACTATGTTATTTCATAGAATCAGAGAATGGTTAGGGTTGGAAAGGACCTTAAGATCATCTATTTAATCTTTGTTTACAAGTAACCAATAGTACATGATATATGTTGACTATTGTGTTCATGGCAGCATGGTATCACCATCAACACTAATGCTCTGGAGACCAGAGCCTTTACCTTCCATGCCTTTCATAAAACTTTGAGGTTCACAATGAAAGATGCAAAAAAGGAAGCATTGTTTCCTATTTTGTTTTATTGATTTATTACCTGTAAAGTATACCTCAAGTATTATGTAATTTTTAGAATACAGCAGTTGAAGAATTGCATATGTATGTAATCTGATGGGGACTGAGAGTCAGAGAAGCAGATTGTCCCACAAAGTTTGAGTTTTCGATTGTGCTTCCTATACCTATGGTACCCAACCATTGTTCTTGTTATCTGCAAATGATGATCCTGGCCCTTCATGGCAACTGAGACCAGTGAAAAAAAACTCTATGATGACATCCTTCCCTTTGCATTCCTGTGTCTCTCCTTGCTCTCTACATGTATTTCTATGCAAGTTTCATAGTTAGTATGAAGTAGGTAAGAGCTTCAGAGGCTTCTGCTCACAGAGTCAGAGGTATCATGTCTGAGATCCACCACATCAATTTCACTCTCTATGGACATCAAATACCTAAACTCGTGTTAATTCCATGTTGGAGCTAAGAAAACACTGAAAAAAGAAAACTGCTCTTTCAGAATTTTACACAGACACATGACAGACAGAAAAATGGCCCTTTGAGTAGTGTGTGCAGTTTTGGGTGCTTTGATATAAAAAGGATGCCAGACTATTAGAGTGTGTCCAGAAGAATGGTACTAAGATGATACGAGATCTCAAGGACAGGGCTTACGAGGAGCATCTGAGGTCACTTTGTTTAGCTTAGAGAAGAGAAGGCTGATGGGTGGCCTTGTCACAACATACAACTTCTTCAAGAGAAGTGGCAGAGGGGGCGTTGCTGATCTCTCTCTGGTGACCAGTGATGGGACACAGGAATATGGTATGAAGGTATGTCAGGGGAAGTTTAGATTGGATATTAGGAAAAAGGTTCTTGACTGAGAATGTGGTCAGTCACTGGAATGGACTCCCCATGAATGTGGTTATGGCACCAACACAGTCATTGTTTAGGGAGCGTACACATGATGTTCTTCGTCGTATGGCTTGGCTTTAGGTAAGCCTGCAAGGAGCAGGGATTTGGACTCGATGATCCTTATGAGTCCCTTTGAGTTGAGATATGCTATTGTACTATGGTGAAAAATTAAGTAAACCCGTCACATAGAATTTTTGGATAGTCATTTAGTCCAAATCTACTTACTCAAAGTGATTGTTCTGCCAGCTTTTAAATCTGGGTTGATCACCTCCAGAGTGCTTGATTTCTTCTTTCTTGTCCACCACTAATGGCCACTTATCTTTCAAAAAATACTATATTTATAAACCTGTATCTAGTTTCCACTGAATTAAATCAGTTGATGGAGAAGAAGAGGTTCTTGCCATTGTTCAATGACATCTTTCTACTAGAAATGATAATCTGTCCAGTAAAATACATCTTTTTTTCATGGGGCGTAATTTGCTATAAAGGGAAGAAGATCTGAAGTATTTTATTTAGGAGACAGTCCCTTCTCTTGTTGGGAAGTTTTATTGCGAAATTCCCTTGGGTTTGCCTCTTCTCAACCTCTCAACAGTTGAGTAGCATGCTTTAAATTTGGTTTGTGAAGATTTAAGTTGGAGAAAACTTCTGTATGTCTTGAAGTAAGTCATAAGGGGTTAACATGAGATGTAAAAAAGATAAACCACCCAAAGCCAGTAAAATCTTGTAGGAAGTATTTTATCTTAGCTGATACCTAGTTTTCCAAACCAAAATGTTTTTAATCTAATATCCAGATAAAATTCAAATACTAGTAATGATAGGTAAGTATCTACAACGTATTCAGAAGTACTGTGTTATATTTGACTATATGTTAGGTTTTGAATGCTGTTAATTTTTATGCTATATTGTAATGTTGTCTTGTATTATACAAACCCATGAAACCCGCAGCGCAATAAGGCTTTACCAGTCTTTACTATTCTCTGATTAAGGACAAAAGCAGAACATGTTATCTAAAGTAGAATTTCATTGCTCATAATTGACCTGTAAACTGTTTGTCATTGGTCAGAAAAAGTTTAGCTGTTCTGCACTCTTGACCCTTTAGCAGTAGCTTTATTCAGCAGTAGCTTTATTTAGTTTATTCACTGAAAAATATTTATGCAAGAGAAGAATAGAGGCTAAACAGAAACTCTGTGATGAAATGAGGGTAAATCTCATTCTTTCCCTGAAGAATTTGCGAAGTAAGAAATACTCAGATTTGTTTCATCCTTTCAACCAACCTACAGTACTCCTTTACTACCTTCCCCTCTAATCTTTTTAAGCATATAAGCACCACATACGATTTTGCATGTTGTTATCAAGGTTTCATCTTTTGTTGACCAGGTATGGATAGCCCTAATGCTAAGCCTTTGCCAGTACACAGGAGAATATTCCATTTTTTTTAATTCATATACTTTCTATTATAGCTAGTTAAGCTCCACCTGTGAACTTTTGGGTTTTTTTCTCCAGTCTTCAGACATCACAGTGTTTATTTCTGAATCCTTATTTCAGAGCCCTGTAGAAATCTCAGTAGGAATTTGCCTTTAATTAGCACTTCTAATAGGAATGTCAGAAGGGGATGCAGCTACCTTAAAGCATTAAGGAAAATTAACAGTTTGTTTAACTGCTGTATTTCTCAACAGTATCTTTTTTTTATGTTGAAAGAGTGTAAATCAGGACACATCACCAGGAAAAGAGAGGAACTCCAGTGTTACTTTCAGATGGACTCAACTTAGAACAAACTTTATTACTTTTTTCTAGGTTTAGGTTGAAGCTGTAACTTTGAAGAAGTAACAAGGTTGCTAATTGATTTAATACACGTGAAATATGAAGTTCCAAATCACCTCCTTGCATTTTTAATAGTAACCCATTAGAAGTGATATACCAGTAATGATCATACTAAAATGTGTATTTAAGTAAGTAGCCTAGTACAGGTTCAAAAATCCTATGAGCCTTTCTCACAGTCATTTCAAATTAAATATGGTTATTTAAGTAAGGTCTTAAAACCTACAAGAAAGATAGTTTCTCTCTTGTTTACACCTGTTCTTTATGAAGCCAGTTTCAGTACTACCATTTTCCCATTGCGAATAGTATATTACACTTTCAGGGGTTCCATTTCAATAAAGGTACTACTTGTGAAAGGACATAGGACTCAGTGTGAAGGCAGAGGACACATTAATCCTCTATGTTTTATTTCCCAGAGGGTACCACAACATAGTTTCCTTTAGTGGTTGCAGGGGTAGTCATGTAGTGCAGATAAACATCCTCAAGTGGGATTAATCTGTGCTACAATATAGATATTTGCATCTGAACCGCACCTTCTGATGCGCTTTATAGCCTATGGATAAATATAAGTCTTTTCAAGGAGTGACTAACTTAATCCAAAGGAACACTGATAATAGGTGAGATGATCCACACCCTAGGAAGGCCTGTTTTCTGACTTTAGAGACAGTCTAGACACCTTAGCTCAGAAATGGACATCTGCAATGTGAACATCTATTTTTAGATGAGATGAATCCCAATTCAACTGAGAACTCATTCTTTTGTGTAGATCTATTTGGACTGACTTTACATGATTTTTCTTAAATAAGAGCTCTGGTTTCTGGTGCCCTGTGGTGAGTGAATTTGGCAGAAAAAGTGTACAACAGGCAAATGCTATGATTGCTGAATTACATGAAAGAAAGCTTGCTCTGATATAAGCAGACATTTCTCTGATATCTCCATGCTAAGAGCTCTGGAGGACTAAAAGTAAAAATCATGAAAATACATGCAAGTGATGATAATTTCCTTTATGATGATTTCCCTGAAATAACTGACTGTAATGACTGTTGTAACAATAAGCAGAATTGTCTACTGATTGTAGTGGATGAGAAGTGTCCTAGTCATAGAGTTTAAGGTCCTAGTCATAGACTACAACCTATGATGGAAACATGAAATAGTTTAATTTGCTCCTATTGCAAATATTTGCAGTATTTGTGGGCAGATAGAAGTATCTATCATGTGTCTTTATTCCTTACTGTAGTATTTTTAGTTAAAGTATGGTAAACAGAAGCACCATCTGGAATGAAGTCTGTTTCATCTGCTGAACATGAGTAAGAGTATTTGAATAGCTGGAACTTTGTAAAATAAGCTTTTAGTAACCTCCAATGGCAATTCTGGGTTCTCAGTAACTCCTGTGAATTACAGACACCACAGTTCACGCACTGCAATAGTACTGCATTGCAGGTACACAGCAGTGAATTGTGAATCAGTGCCAGACTCATTGATCTGGAAGTATAAACATCTGTACCTAAAATATTAAAGAATTAAATTCATTGGGATTTTGTGTGTGTGTGTGTGGAACAGAAGAAGCACACCAAAACCACTGAAAAGGTAAAGATAGAAATGTAACGGGGTGATTTTATCAGTCAGTTCTTTAATAAACATATGTTTACAAAATACTGGCTTTGGAAGAACCGCAGCTTCCCCACAAATTCTAAATCCTGTTTATGTCTGGCCGCTGAGTTGAGCACAGAACCACCTGCTTGCCAGTGCCTGGGAAGAGAAGATGTGGTGAAGATAGAATCGAAAGGTAATAAAAGTAGGCTGGTTAAAGATTAAATGTTGTATTTTAATATTTTCAATAAAATAACTACTTGATAATTCTGTATTTTAGGAAGCCAAGCTGCTTTGTAAACACACTTTTTATCTCATGTAACTTCTTTGCTGTTAATGAATCTTAGTACTGTTTGGGTTGCCTAAAGCCGAGGTTCGTTTCCTTGAAAGCATATTCTTTTAAACCCATCCAACTTTGATAATTTCCTTTTTAATAAAAGCTATTTCTGGCTGTGTATAAAGCACTAGACTGAGTAAGGTTACCTTTGCACACAATGTTTGTCACTTTCAAAAATTAATAAAAAGCTACAAATGCTTTCTGTTAAATTTTAAAACATTTTAAAGATGTGCATGATGAAAATATACAGCTAAAGACACTTTAAAGCAAAATGACCACAGCGGCTTCATTATCAAATTTGATGTTATTCTGAGAGTCTAAGAAAACGTCTAAGTTGGTATCAGTTATATCTGCACCCATTTTCATTTGCTGCCTTGCCGCAGTTTTAATGCTAACATCATATCCCAAGGTCTTTCTTCTACCTGCCTGCTAGTCTTCCAGCTCTTTTTCCTCTCACTGATATCATTTGGCAGGGCACATACTCCTGTGTTTGTATAATTAAGCAAATCATGCACGTATTTGTGAATTGATAGACATATTAAAATAAGAAAATTGGGAAATAAATAGTACTGCATAAACCATCTGAGTTTTGATATTACCAAACTTCTGCCAAATTGTAAAACCCAGGGAACTTTCATTGCCCAAGAATAATGGGAGATGTCTCTCAAGAACATTAGCAAATTACCTGATTTATTTGTTGCTGTACATTCATTTTTATTTCCGCATCACAGTCCAATTTTCAGTCCAGCTTTGCACCTTTTACATCTGTAATCCTATCCTATTTTTCCTGGCAATTTATTAGTAGTGTGAAATTGTGGACACAATTCTCTGTGGGAGAAAAATTGCACCTACTAAAGAGTAGGTTTGAGAATCAAGATTCTACATTCATTGATTACTATAGAGCACAATGTGGTATAATAGGTGAGAACCTGCCACAGTTATAAAGATCAAGTCTATTGTAGGTACAAAAGCCTATTCTATGTACATTAAAGAGCCTTGATTATTTAAAGGCATTTGTGCTGCTGGTTATTTTACGCAGGTTATTTACACTGTTGATTAAATTGCTTGCGAAGCAGTCAGATTTCCATATACAAGTAGTCTAACAGAAATATTATGCAGCCAGCAATTTGCCAGTTGTCTGTTGACAAAAAGAGAGAGTAAGCCACTTACTACTGTTTTTATACAATGAATCATTTTTGTAAAAATGGAGCAGTCTAATGGAAATTCAAATGTATTGCTTTTCCCGATTCAAACAGAAATCCAGGCACTTCATATACTCTGCAAATAAGCCTCATTTGCCACAGTGTATCAACTAACAAGCAGTTTTAGTTCTACATGCAGATTTTAAATAAAATTCTCCAAATTTAAACAGGTAGTTTCATTTTACTTCCATAAACAGATACTTTCAAAATATTTAGACATCTGTATACCATACTGTTTAAACTGTTTGTTCTAAAACATAAATATGTATCTCAGTGTTTGAGTTACCACCCCGTGTCTTTCTCATTTAAGGGGAAAACATAAAAGTATAATTGGGATACGTAGAGTCAGGAACAATGCTTACATAGCATGTCAGCATCTTTTATTGTGTCTTAATTGTTAGACTACTAAGAGAGGAACTGTGGGTAGACTGGCTCTACAGGAGAGGTGAAATGCCTGGTCTCAGTGAGGTTATGAGTTGCTTTGCTCAGGATTTCACTAGGGATTCTGTTCTCAGCTAATATAATCCAGAGCAGTGCAACTGTGGGGGAAGGTGTCTCAAAACTAAAAACAGGAGCATAAAATGACTAACCATACAGAAGGGTTCCTGCCCCTTAGCATGCCACACTGCTTATCTGGGTGCTGCATGTCTATAGGACTGAGCCCTGCCAATTTTCTCTTACAGCATTCTAGAAATTGATGCTTTATTGCCACTACTGCATTCATGTATGTGTAGGATCTTTTGAACGTTTGGTATGTGCTACTGTTGCAGAATACTTCAGGATGGTTTTCTTCCCTACTCACCACTGTAACCACACCATGACATTTTCACCTGACTGTGTGGTGCATGTCTGTCTTGTTGAATGCAGTGCACGCATCTGTTATTTCACTGAAATGTGATGTATTTTCAACTAATATTACCTGTATAAAATATATATTATGCTTATGTAGAGAGTAAGTATGTATTTGTTCTCACAAAGATCAGCTCATGGATAAAGTAGTTTTGAGTTTAAGATCAGTTAATAACTTGTACCAAATAAAACAGTATACAGTTATAGAATCAACTAGGCTGGAAAAGATTATCAAGTCCACCACTAAACCGTATCACTGAGGGCCTCATCTGCATGGGTTTTGGACACTTCCAGGGACAGTGATTCCACCACTTCCCTGGGCAGCCTGTTCCAATACCTGATTACCCTCTCTGTGAAGAAATTTTTCCTAATATCCAATTTAAACCTCCCCTGGTGCAGCTTGAGGCTGTTATCTCTTGTCTGTGTCAAGGATATGCATTGCCACTCGTAAAACTATAGGCCTCCACAGAGTGGTAGAGAATGGAATACAACTGCTAAGCAATGAAATTTCAGTTGCCCAGCAAATCAGTTAAACACATGCCAAAGTTAAGTAGATGTCTAGTCTTTTGCCAAGTCAATGTTCATGTAAAGAATTACTGCTCTGGATGAATACTAAGTTGTTCTTTGGCAAGGGTAGAATTGCAGTTCAACTATCTGCAAACTTAAGAGACCATTAAAAAAAATTAGATAAATAACAGAAATACCTCTATCTCTGTATGCAAGATAAGTATATAACATAATATTAGATCCATTATATCATTCTTTTATCTAATTTCAGGTAGCATAGACTATCAGAAATTAAAAACGATAGCTGAAATCTTTTTATCATAACTAGAACTGTGAAAAAAAACACTCTGAACTGTGTGCCTTACAGGAAGAAATACATAATAATAGCTGCTGCATGTGTAAAGAGGAAATTATCTTGAGCATTGTCGTGACTGTGTCCATGTGCTGAGCCTGACTCTTCATTTTTTCAGTAATAAGGATAAAGGAAATTGTATCCATGATTTGTTGTCAGGATTCTTCAGATCCTGCCCTGGAAAGACCACATGGTTCTTTAATGGCATGAAATCTACCTTTCAACTATCTGTCCACCTTGGGATTTTTTCATTTTGTGGGTAATGGGTGGTGTGTATAACTGAAAGATTGAAAGATGTTTACTCTGCTGTTCTCTGTATATGTGTAGACCTGTTTTAGAAGGTTGCATGGTTTATGTGTTACTGATTTTTAGTCCTAGAATCAGCACTAAAATGGCTGAAAGAAGAAAAAGTTAAGAAAATAATTTTGGAAAATTTAAAGAATCAACTTATTTATATATATATATATATACATATATATATATAAAGTAATCTCACAAAGGTGTTCTGGCTTGTGCTTTCAAGGTCAAATCAGGATTAGGTTTTTGTAAAACAGCAGCAAACCTGTGTATTTTTGAGAGTAAATTATTATTATTTAGATGTCTGTCTTGGGAATATTTATCACTGTACTATTGAAGTAAGCTGTGCATTTCCCATCAGTCCAGGGTGTGTGTGTTTCAATTAATTTCATCTGAATTATTAGAAATAAGGACAGAATATCACCATTAAAATTTGACATCTGTGTCTATGTTTGTAGTAATAATGAGTAGGGTGAGAGATCCTTGATTTCTAGAATCAATTCATGCAACATGTTTGACTTTACAAACATCTGTAATAGTGGTGCTCCTTTATTGTGCACACATATAGAGCTGTATTTTAAGAGAATTAAGAAATAGGTATTACATCTATGCCCTTGAGATTGCAGGTCACTATGATACTGTCTTTGGTACACAAGCCAGTTTTAAGAGATCTCTGCCTGTTACCTACAGCAAGCATAGCTTGTGGCTTTCACAGTGGGTTGCTGCAGCTCTTTGAAGGATAGCAGCACAAACATGGACCACTAAAATGACCCTGCCTAAAGCTAAACTACTTTGCAGGTGTATTTTTAATCCAGGTGACATCTGAGATAGATGGATCAATCTATCTATATGTGTATTGAATATATATGAGGAAGTATGTGTGTGTTTATGTGTATTTCGTAATACATATTTGTACATATATGAAAAGTTCTGTGTTAGAAGATAAGCACTATCTGCTTCCACAGAAATACTGAGAATAGAAAAGCCCTCAGCACCTCTGGAAAAAGTTTAGGGTCTAAAAGATTTGACTTGTACATCTAATATAAAAATTGCTTTGAAAAATTTCTAGTAAGATAAGTGATTTTTAAGACAATACTTTTTAGTCATACTGTTTGCCTAATAGAATCCCTCTGTGGATCATCATGAAAATTAATTCTTTTTATAAACCCCCATAAATCATCTACCAGAAGAAAATGGCTTTTATGTTAACCATTTGTGCTTTGTACCAGCATAGAAATGTCTATGTGGAGTGTTGCTTTTTAATATATCTGTTGCTTATTTGCTTTGATACTGTAGTAACAGCATTTCAGTAGAGTCTATAGAAAAAGGTCTTATTTGTAGCTGCTTAAGAGGTACTTAATTTACTTTTTAATAAAGTTAATTACTTAAGACATTGTAAGATAAAGGTCCTGGGATCTAGAATCTGACCCCACTTTATCTTTCTTTCCAAATTTGCTTTTATCAGGTCAGTTTTACTCAAGTGACACTCAAATATGGAGATTTTTTTCTTCTTTTTATTTTTTTTTCCCCTGAACTAGCTTATTAGTTGCAAGGCCTAGATTGTGAATACGAGCTTTGATGATAGCAGCCCAGTGCCTTACCTTTTTATTTGGGGCATTAAGTTCAATTGCATATTCGAAGTATCTCTCAGTGATTTTGCTGCATTTTTTCAATAGTTAAAATAACTGAGTTTTTCTCAAGTATGCTTTCCTCAGTGTTTCAGTCTTATAGATGTGACTCAGACCAAACCCTGTTCTGTCAATTTCACTGATTGCAAACCTCTGTATCACAGGCCAGCGTAGCACATTTCTGTTTCAAAAGCGGTACTTTAAGAAGTTTCCTGAAAGCACATCAGCCAAAAGAATGTTTCCTGCCTTTCGTTTTGTGATGTATAAAATCACATATTAATAAAGAACTGCATTTTAGAAATTCTTACTCCATGGAAAATACATTAAGTTTGTCCTGATGTTTACTGACCAGTGTAATGAGAAGCAAGCTTGTAAGTCTTACAGTGTTTCAAAGGTGTTCTGCTTTATGGAAATACAATTGCTTCATATGTTTCAGGAGATAGAGAAAAAAAAAACCATCAAAATAATGGCCACATGTAAGTCCAGATTTAAAAAGCTAATTTGTCTACTAAATCTTTTAACAGGATTTTTGAGATCGAGTAATGGAGTTCCCTTGACATGATAAGACAGCTTATTTAAGAAAAAAAGCAAAGCAAATGGAAGGGCACTATGAGTCAGCAGATACTCTGTTTCCACTTCCAGCTCTCCAAGGAAAGTCAAAGCCAGGTCAGTTTGTCTCCAAAGTCCCCAGTTGGGAAAATAAGATATTGGAAAAAATATGTCTCCTGTTGTAGCCAGACAGCTATTTTTTAAAATTACAAAATATTATCAAGCTGTATTTAAATGCTTCAGAAAGATAAAAAGAACACAGAAACGGAGGAAATAGTCACAGGAAAAAACAAATACCAAACGGAGGTGGTACTCCCACTTAAGGGCAGGGTGCTGGTAGAATAACTACCAGCCTCTAAAACTAAGAATCCCCTAAAGTTATTGTTGCTGTTGGCAATGGGCTTAATCTTTATTTGCTCATAATCATGAATGTTACATCTTTACAAATCTTCTACAACTTTTGCTAGTTCTTCTGTGCTTCTGAAAGTCACATTTCTGGTGTTTGTGTGCTATAATCCTTTTCAAACACATAGAATTTTAAAATGTGTTTAATTTTTACATGTGTTGGGCCAAGAGTCAAACAGCCACACTTCCATTAAATAGTACCATGTTCAGTAAATAGTGCTTTGGCAATCAGTATACATACTATGCTGTTGACAGGGTAGAAGAATCTGACCATGAATGAACAAGTTTAGAATATGCAGAAAGACTGAAAAATGCATGAGCTCAGACTTTTCTGAGAAAAATTAGAGATGAGTCAGAAGCAGAACATTCCAATGAATAGTCCCAATTTCAGCAAGTCAGAGTGAGTACCTGAACATGAATTCCATGTTTCATCTCAGCTTGGAAAAAAAGAAAGATCCTGCTAATGAGGTTTCACAAAGCCAAGCCCCTGACTTCTGCAGCTTACTTTCCATGAAAAAACCCTGCAATATGTAAACCACTGTTATGTCTACTGTAAACAGGTGAATATACAATTGTAGCTAATCAGGAAGCCAGGCATGCAACACAGAAGTGAATTGAAAAGATGAGGTAATACATTCAACAACTTCTTTATTGAAAAGCAGTGGTTTTGTCACTATAGAATAAGAGCTTTTAAGCTTATCTGACTACCTACCCCAGGATATTGTGTGAGTCCTTTCCATGCCTTTGGAGTGATTGTTTTAAGTGAGTTGTAAGGTCTACAGAAATTTAATCTCAGCCTGGGTCAGTGGTTCTGTGTTTTCAGGGAGTATAGTGAGTTAAAATTATCTTGGCTTTTTTCCCAAGGATGTGCAGTGGCATCAACAGGGAAGAGCGCAATCGCAACAGCTTTTAGGACATCAGAAGTGTCAGCATCAGAAACAGCAGCAACATGAACAGACTGTGCTGATGGTGCTTCTTTCTTGCTGTGCCATTAGAAAGCTGGCACATGCAGTTATCATAAAGTGGAATCCAAATTACCCTAGTTATTTACAGTCCTGAATTTCAGGAAAGGATTGTCCAGTATTGATAGACTGGAACATATCTTTCTGGTTAGTAACCAGTTAGGTCAAAGCATCTGCCACCCTGGATCAATGCAGCAGGAGGGACTTCACTGAAAGACGTCAGTTAATGCCAGCTAGAAGTCTGACCCCATGCTGTATAATCATCTGCTCTAACACCCCCCAGAGACATAAACTAGGTCTTCTTCCAGCCACAATCAGAGAATAATATGGTAGCAGCTAAAGAGTTAAATCTAACTTTCTGCCTTAAATAAAAAGCTTCTATTTGTGAAATGCAAAGAGGAAAAGGTATGTAGTTGGGTACTGCCTTATAGGATGAGAGCTGAATTAGGTAGGAAGCATCCTCTTCCTATGGAAAGTTTTGTGTAGAAAACTGATAACTATCTTGCTTGTCATTTTGTTTGGAAAAAAAAAATACATTTATTTATAAAAAAAAATCTATTATTTATTATGAAATTAAAAAAAAAAAAACCACAAAATCTTGAGGAGGGTTGGAGCAAATCCAGAGGAGAGCCATGAGGATGATAAGGGTCTAGAGCACCTCCCATTATGAACCAGGCTGAGAAAATTGGGGCTGTTCAGCCTGGAGAAGAGAAGGCTGCCTGGAGACCTCATAGTAACCTTCCAGTATCTGAAGGAGGTCTACAAGGATGCTGGAGATTCATCATTAGGGACTGTAGTGATAGGAGAAGGGGTAATAGGTTTGAACTTAAATGGGGGAAATTCAGGTTAGATATTAGGAAGGAGTTCTTTACTGTGAGGGTGATGAGGCACTGGAATGGGTTGTCCATAGAAGTTGTGAATGCTCCATCTCTGGCAGTCTTAAAGGCCAGGTTAGACAGAGCTCTGGGTGACATGGTTTAGTCTGAGGCATACCTGCCCATGGCGGGAGATTGGAGCTAGATGATCTTAAGGTCCTTTCAAACCCTAACTGTTCTATGATTCTGTGAACTCTTAGTTAATGCATGGTAACTCTGCAAGACAAAAACCCTACATCTCTAAGCCTCATGTCTTCTTGCATATAAAGTGCTATCACCGGTGAAATAACTTTCAGTGATTAGACTGATTTTCTTCACTGATATGCATAAGCTGTGGAAGTACTCAGGTCACAAAATTCTTCATGTATATATATAGTTTCCTCATGCAGTTAACTATGTATGGTGATAGCTTGGACCCAGTTAAACTAGAACTTTAAGAGAGCACAACACTGCAAAAATATAAAGTAGCATTTTGGAAATAGGAAGGTTGCAATTCTGTGATGGGCATGACTCAGACAAGAAGTTTCTTAGTCAGATCTTTTTCCATTGCTAGGGTTATATTCTTTCTATCAGGCCCAGGTGTCCCAGATGTTTGCCACAGGTGAAGGATGAAGTAATACAGCTAAAATCAGAACCCTGCTGGATGATAGATCTGCCTGTTACAAAGCAGCTTTTGCAATAAACTGTAATGTAGTCAGTGGTTGTAGATGGAGTTCTAAAATCCACAGACTAATATGAAACCCTCAATAAAAAACTCAAATCCCTCTAAACGTAATTGGAATCACACAGTTTGTGTGGCCAGCAAGAATTGTTCTGACACCATGAACTTTTTTTGGTAAAAATACATCTGTAGCATTTATAAAACTTCTCAGTGTATTTTTCGGGGTCAGAACTGATAGCTGAAGATGCAGTTCATATGTATTGGCAGTCCTTTGTGACAAATTCTTGTTACTGGTATCTTGGTCCTTGGTTAGTTTTTTGACTTGTTCATGTACATGCATGTGTGCGCACACATACTTGGAAGTTCAGGTATTAACTGAGTGAGATATGATCGTAGCCTACTGGTGAACATAGCCAACACCAATTCTTTTCTTCTTCACAACTCTCCTCACTTCAAATAAAGAAAAAAAAAGAAAAAAGAGAAAAAAGAAAAATCCTTATAATCAAAATTTTGCCTGAGATTATAAGGCAAAATTTTGCCTGCTGTGTTGTGTCGTGTCAAGTAACTGTAAGATTAATGCAGTAGTAAGCAGGTGATAAGTAAATCTTTCGTTTGGACTGGTAGACTCCCATTTTAAGCCACTTGTAATTCAAAAATATAAGCATTTCTAAATCTTTCTGCAGATGCTAGCAGCAAAGCTGTCATTGTGCTGAGTGTTTTTGTATTGTGCAGTGACCCTCTGGTTTCAGCTATTAGGAGCTCAGAAAAGAGAAAGGAGATATAATAAGCCTTATGCTTTTGTTCAAGCCTGTTTCCAACAGAAGTCTTTCAGTAAGAAAGTGCAATAATAATAGAGGAATAAACCCAAAGCAGATTGCAGTGCAGCAGCACATCTCAAAAACCTTGCTCAGCCACCTTAATAAAGTTCAGCACAGGTTCAGTACGAAGGGTTCCCTTGTCCTTGCTCAGATGAATTAGCCTTTCACATGGGTTTGGAGAGTAGAAAGGGGGCAGGACAGTTTTAGCACACAACAGCAGGAAACGTATAAGAAAGATCCTATTCATAAGCAGTGGCGATTAGAGAGAGTGAGACTTAAGTATGTGATATGGGTTTTGGTTTAGAATTCAAGAGAAAACTCTAACCAGGTCTAGACATATGTTGTAACCTAGGCACTTTTTTGGAACTGCAGTAAATTGATGCAGAAACTGAAGTCACTGACTGCTAATGCAATTATAGAATACTTAACATGAGAGATGATACATTTGGGTAGTCTTTATATAATATCATCATCTAATTTAATTTTTTCTGATATTTCCATAAGGAATACCCTACATGCAGACAGTCCTGCTTAGAAAAAAATAAGGAAATCATGCCTAGCTGTCCTTTTTCTTACCTACTCTAAAGACACAAGAATTTAACACAAATATCACATTTGTGCTAACCAAATCAACACTAAATGCTCTGTGAAGTGGCTTGAATGTGTTTTTGTAGCTGAATACAGCTTTCTTTGAGTTTCTTTTTGGGGCACATTGCCTTTGGCTAGACTGAGTACAAGTCTTGATGTGTGCCAGGGTATTTTGTGATTCTGAAATTCCCTCTGAAGACAGTGTCTAGTTTGTCCACTTCTAAGCAAACAGAAAAAAAAAAACAACAAACCAGGACACACTACATTAAAACCATGAATGTAGCCCACCTCTAAAACAGAGAAAATTTACATGGGAGTTGGCTACTGCAATAGCCTTTCTGTGATGTTTGGAATATGAATGTGAGTTTAACAACTGTGCTCTGTGCTCGCAGCCCAGAAAGCCAACCGTATCCTGGCCTGCATCAAAAGGAGCATGACCAGCAGGTCGAAGGAGGTGATCCTGCCCCTCTACTCTGCTCTTGTGAGACCTCACTTGGAGTATTGTGTGCAGTACTGGTGTCCTCAACATAAAAAGGACATGGAACTGTTGGAACAAGTCCAGAGGAGGGCCAGGAGGATAATCAGGGGACTGAAGCACCTCCCATATGAAGACAGGCTGAGAAAGTTGGGGCTGTTCAGCCTGGAGAAGAGAAGGCTGCGTGGAGACCTCATAGCAGCCTTCCAGTATCTGAAGAGGGGCCTATAGGGATGCTGGGGATGGACTCTTCATTAGGGACTGTAGTGACAGGACAAGGGGTAATGGGTTCAAACTTAAACAGCAGGGGAAGTTTAGATTGAATATAAGGAAGAAGTTCTTCACTGTAAGGTTAATGAGGCACTGGAATGGGTTGCCCAGGGAAGTTGTGAATGCTCCGTCCCTGGCAGTGTTGAAGGCCAGGTTGGACAGAGACTTGAGTGACATGGTTTAGTGTGAGGTGTCCTTGCCCATGGCAGGGGTGTTGGAATTTGATGACCTTAAGGTCCTTTCCAACCCTAACTATTCTATGATTCTATGATTTTAAGATAACACTTTTGCTTCCTCAAACAAAAGGGTTACAGTAACTGACCTTACACAAAAATCTCTAAAGGTATTTTTGCCTGGAAACCATCCTTAGAGACAATGGTACTTTGTGATTACATACTCAATACATTAGACTGATCCCTCTAGTGCTGCATGGAAGCGGCATTCAAGAACTAGAATAACAGAAATGAACTTACTGAGCAGCATTTGTCAGAGTAATGGTGACCCCCAACTAGTTTTTGTCTGTCCAGACTGTCAACACTTCTGGTTGTCTTTCAGATTGAAAAACTGGCACACAGGAGGGTCAGACAGTGAATGAAGGAAAATACGCTAGGGAATTGTGCTCCTAAATGGATGTGCTATGAATCTGCATAGCTTTGCTACGTGTAATATAGGAAAGTTTAACATTCCAGTGCTAAAAGGGCAGGGCACGAAGAAGAGGAGGAGAAGAATTTAGGAGATGTGGTCCTTTCTTACTCAATCAGCGTAACTCTATGCCTGAGATTTTTTGATCAAGTCTCCTTTAGTAAGTATGCAAAATTTATTATTATAAATTATAAAGTGAGCCCAAAAATGTATACGTGGGTATTAGCTGTCAAACTGCACTGATGGCCCCCACATACGTAATACCATATAGACAGAAATGAAATGTAACCAGTACTCATATGCTGGGCAGCAAGTAGTTTGTTCATGAGCAACTCATTCCTGGAACCCAAAAATACAGAATCATAGAAAATAACTAGGTTGGAAAAGACCTTTAAGATCATCAAGTCCAACCATTATCCCAGGACTGCCAAGACCACCACTGAACCATATCACTGAGGGCCTCATCTACATGGTTTTTGAACACTTCCAGAGACAATTTTGAACAATTCCAGTGATTCCTCCACTTCCCTGGGAAGCCTGTTCCTGTTCCTCTCTGTGAAGAACTTTTTCCTGATATCCAAACTAAACCTCCACTGGCACAACTTGAGGCCATTACTTCTTGTCCTACTGCTTGTTACCTGGGAGAAGAGACTGACCGCAACCTCACTACAACCACCTTTCAGGTAGTTAAGAGCAGTATGTTTCCCCCTGAGCCTTCTCCAGACTAAACAACCCCAGTTCTCTCAGCTGTTCCTTGTAAGAAGCTTCACCAGCTTTGTTGCCCTTCTCTGGCCCCACTCCAGCACCCAAATGTCTTCCCTGTAGTGGGGGGCCCAGAACTGAACACAGGATTTGAGGTGCAGCCTCACCAGTGCTGAGTACAGGGGGATGATCACTGCCCTGGCCCTGCCGGCCATACTATTGCTGATACAGGCCAGGATGCTGTTGGCCTTCTTGGCTGGCTGGGCACACTGCAGGCTCATGTTCAGCAGTCAGTCATCACCCTCAGGTCACTTTCTGATAAAAAAGCTTTCCAGCCACTCTTCCCCAAGCCTGTAGCATTGCATGGGGTTGTTGTGACCCAAATGGAGGACCTGGTACTTTGCCTTATTGAACCTCCCACCATTGTCCACAGCCCATCAGTCCAGCTGAATGTAGATCATCTGCCTTATGCCAACGAGCTCTTTAAATAACCAGAACTCTCTATGTCACTTGGAAATACCGGCCTGTGAGGAAAAGGTAGCTGGATCACAGTAGCAAGATTGCAGCAGCAGGAGCTTAAAGTAGCAGGGAAATCACAATTATTTTTTTCAGGAAAACTACACAGATACACCCAGAATATCAGAGAATTGAAATGTTTGGTAATGGTAGTATTGGCTGTTAGTATTCACAGAATTATTATTTCCCCCTTCAAACAAAGTGCTGTGCTAGGGAAAAATCTGGTCTCCCCAAGAGTCTTGTGGTATTTCTGTACTGGTTGCATAGGACTGATTTAGTTATAGCAATTTGCACTCACAGTCTTTTGGACTTACAAACCTAAAACCTTTCAAGGCATGTGAAGAGCAATCGTAACTTATCACTCCCTTGTTTAAATCAAGCAGGAACCTGTCAGATGAGCCACAAAAAAAGTATAGGTGGTTGTTTCAGATGGACCTTTGTCCACACTGCTGTGTTCACTCAATGGGCTGGACTTTTTTAATACAGGCACCACTGTGCCTATATTAAAAATACAGGCACCACTGTGCCTATATTAAAAAAGCATCAGGACCACCAGCAATTCATGCTTACATGTTCAAAAAGCATGTGTGGCTATTGTGTGAAGATCTGCACCTTGTCATTTAGCTCACAGTAGTTGCAACATATGCATCATGTTTTGACACCAAAGAAGGTCTCCCTGTTAGTTTTTGGAGATACATTGAACATAGTAAGGTCAATAGGCTGATAAGATCATCATACACAATTCTCTCTCTAGGTTGAAGTACACCATCTAGGTGCAACGAACTTGGATAAGGTACAACCTTGTTGTTTTGATCAAAGTAGGGGTTTAAAATAAGCCTTTTCAGATTATGTTTCTGCTGTTGTGTTTAATGGATGAATAAAATCTCAAACCACATCTTTAACTGGTGTTGATACATTCAGGATGTCTTCAAATTCATGTCACTGTCATCAACAAAAATTACTGTATTTTTCACCACTCTGGCACCTTTCCAGTTAGGAAAATATTTTATAACACCGTAAATGCTACTAGCATCATTACACACAGAACCTTCTATTTCACGTGTTAACCCCAATCAAAATCTCATATTTTAACAATTAATATGGGTCAGTAACAATTGATGAGTATTGTGATTTTCATTATGAATGTCATACTGCTGTGCTAAGCACAGCTATTTTTGGACTAATTACATTCTAGAATTGTAAACACATTTATGATTAATATTATGTGGTACCTGTTACATTGTGATCTCTTGCACAAAGAATGTTACATTTTCATAAAGTGTCATATTGATCCAAAGATGAGGCTAAACAATTCAAAAGTGTCTACATTGCTAGCAGGGTATAGAAGAACCTACTTATGAAATGGTTAAAATGGAGCAAATGGAGTGGATTCAGAGTATTCTGACTCGTGGATTGAGTTTCAGATTTCCTTAGAGGCCATAGCATAATTAGGCAAAGTTGGGAAACAATTATTCAAAAGTTACAGTTTATCTCCTGGTGATCCAAAAGAGATGAATTTTCATTGTCTTTCTTACTCAAAGACAAGACTCACAGAGGAATAGCTTGCTAGTCAGTGACTAACATCAACACTGTTTTGTGAGTATTTACACATATACATATGTTTGACATTCACATAAAATCATAGGGTTGGGTTGGAAAGGATCTTAAGATCATGAAGTTCCAACCCCCCTGCCATGGGCATGGACACCACATAGTTGAATATGATCAAGGATTAATTAATTCAGAATTTTCTATTTGTTTTTTGGAGGAGAGATTGGCTTACATTATCTGTTGCCTCTAAAGAGTTTCAGTATTATTGATGAGTCACAGAAGAGTGACGTGATACTTCATAGAACATTTTACTAGGAGATAAACTGGAACACAGAGTTACTTAAAACTACTTGAGGAAGCCTGAAGTAATTAATTAGCATGACATAAAACATTCTGGTTTAATACACATTTCTGTGGATAACTTTTAGTTCAAATTCAGAGAGTTTTTCTCAGAGTTGTTGTTGTTCCTAGTCCTTTCAAAGAGGATGTGTACTGAATATTTTGTCGAAGACTGAGTCCTGCAGCTCATTTGTTGGAAGTATAAAAAGACAAAGCATCTGCATTACATAAAGAAATATATATGATCTTTACTAATGGGAATGTGGCTATTTGAACATGAGTGTAGGGAAGAAACAAGGACTCTGATGGAGCAATATGGATTTGGACAATGGTCACAGAGTTACAAAGCTTTTTGAGACCAGAAGAAATCTTAATCCAGCCCACTGAAGTGAAGCATGCTCACATGAACCTGGATTATACACATTTGTTATTTGCCTTGTCTTTTTCTTAAAAACATATGGACAAGAATGATTCTACCTTGTCACTAAGTAACCCGTTTCGGCATTAAACAGCTCTGATAACTGTTTTTACCTGCAGTTCCATTATTCTAATTAGGAACTCAAAGATGCATTCGAAAGTGCTCTCAAAGGTATGTTTGAGAAAAAAATAGGTAGCACAGCAAGTTATGGAATCTCAAATGGTTTTAAGGATAACATACTTCTTGAGTCCCCATGAAAACGCCTGAACAGTAGTAGCAGCTTTTCCCTTCAGCTTACGCAGTGTAAAGGAAATGGAGTCATGAAGAAGCGAATTAGTTGAACCGTAATTCTTGGATTTAAATTTGGTGAATGACTTTTATAGCTTAGCCTATATTTTTCCTCTTTATTTTTCATAGAATTACTATCATTTCAGGTTGTTTTGTGGAGATAGTATTCATAACATGCTGTTGGGTTTGTTTTTTTTTTAAATGGTGCCAGAATTTTCACCTTGAAGTGTATTGTATTTTCTTACTTATCCAAATGGAGATCTAGTTACATTTTTAACTGCCTAATAAATTTGTTTATAATCTAAAAGTTGGGTATTCTTTTTTTTCCCCAGGGTGATCTTATTAATCATCTGCTAGACTATTCTACCAAATGTCCAAGTGAAGAGAATGACATCTAAATGGACCAAAGAAAAGTTCTACAAAAAATGTGAAAGGTTATAACTTCAAGAGATATTCCATTTGCCCTAAATCCTGTATGTGGTGCAGGTTCAGATTTGACTTTCTAGTTAAAAACATTTAAAAAACCCAGTGTGCGAGTGTCTTTTTATTAAAAGTATATGCAGCATTCTTGAATAAAAACAGATTTTTGTGAATTCTTCTAATTCCATCAAACCCTGGGTTGTTTTTTTGTTGTGATTGCTGTTTGGGGTTGGTTTTGGTTTTTTTTTTTTTGGGGGGGGGGGTGTTTTTTGGGTTTTTTTGCTACTACAAAATTTTTATACAAACTTGTTTTGAACAGTTTCCATTTAATGTTACCATTAACTACTATTGAAAGAATATCGAGTAAGTTTTAGTCACAACAGTGTCCTATCCTTCACCTCAACAGCAGATTTTTGTAGGCAGTAATGCTTGTTAAGTTGAGCAATGGGAATAATAGATTTGTAGGGTCAAGGAGGTTAATGTTCACAATGAGCAATTACTGTTTTTGACAAGAATACCACAGGTTTTCAAGACTATTGTTCTAACTGAAAGCAGATTATGACTTGAGTTTTACTACCAACTGTCAAGCATAGCTGTCAAGCGTATAAAAGTATGATATAAAGGAAGATAATTTTATTATAGTAAGAGACAAAGCAGAGATCAAATTATGATCTTTTTGTGGGTTTTTTTTTCTGTTACCCACAGGAAGAAGGAGGCAGAGTTCCCTGCATCTTAAAAAAGGGAAATGGGGGGAGAAAACATCCGGGAGAGGACACTTTCCTACGGATGAAAAAAACTAACAGCAAAAATCACAATATGATTTTAATGAAGTCAGCATATGTGAATGTCTGTGGGTACTGGTGTGTGACTTCCGTGTCTTTCTTGTAGATATAATATAATACTACGGGGGTGGTACAGTGTGCCTCAACAACCTTCCAGGAAGCAGTTCTCTGGCTGACTGATGATCACAGCTACAAGTGTTTTTATTTGGTCTTTAGCGGAGATATTTTCTCCTCTGCCCTGTTGGTATGCATTGTAGTCTTGATCATAGGGATGCTGGTCTTCATCAGAGCTATTATTCAGACCACAGTTCTTTGATGAAAAGCAAAAAAGCATTTACTTGAGGGAGCTCCACCTCTCATTTGTTTTATCTGTGCCTGTGACAATAGCTGGGAAGTTTTGCTCCTACTGAGAAATAACAGCTTTCTGTCCTGACCGTGGCTTAAATGTTTCTTTGCCTCCTTCCTTATATATAACATTCACTGAAACACCAAATACAGTTCTGATCAAAACACCTGAACTTCATACAATCATAGAATCATAGAATACCTAGGGTTAGAAAGGACCTTAAGATCATCTAGTTCCAACCCCCTTGCCATGGGCAGAGACACCTCACACTAAACCATGTCACTCAAGGCTCTGTCCAACCTGGCCTTGCACACTGCCAGGGATGGAGCAATCACAACTTCTTTGGGCAGCCCATTCCAGTGCCTCACCACCCTAACAGTAAAGAATTTCTTCCTTAGATCCAATCTAAACCTCTACTGTTTAAGTTTGAACCCACTACCACTTGTCCTGTCACTACAGTCACTAATGAAGAGTCCCTCCCCAGCATCCCTATAGGCCCCCTTCAGATACTGGAAGGCTGCTATGAAGTCTTCACACAGCCTTCTCCAGGCTGAACAGCCCCAACTTTCTCAGCCTGTCTTCATATGGAGGTGCTCCAGTCCCCTGATCATCCTTGTGGCCTCCTCTGGACTTGTTCCAACAGTTCCATGTCCTTTTTATGTTGAGGACACCAGAACTGCACACAATACTCCAAGTGAGGTTCCATGACAGCAGAGTAGAGGGGCAGGATCACCTCTTTTGACCTGCTGGTCACACTCCTTTTGATGCAGGCCAGGATACGGTTGGCTTTCTGGGCTGCAAACACACACAGAAGCTGGCTCATGTTGTTTCTCATCGACCAACACCCCCAAGTCCTTCTCCACAGGGCTGCTCTGAATCTCTTCTCTGCCCAACCTGTAGCTGTGCCTGGGATTGCTCTGACCCAGGTGTAGGACCTTGCACTTGGCATGGTTAAACTTCATGAGGTTGGCATCAGCCCACCTCACAAGCGTGTCAAGGTCTCTGTGAATGGCATTCCTTCCTTCCACTGTATCAACCACACAGCTTGGTGTCATCGGCAAACTTGCTGAGGGTGCACTCAATCCCACTGTCCATGTCACTGACAAAGGTATTGAACAAGACCGATCCCAACACTGATTCCTGATGGACACCACTCATTAGTGGTTTCCAGCCAGGCATTGAGCCATTGACCACAACACTTTGCATGCAGCCATCCAGCCAGTTCTTTATTCACCGAGTGGTCCACCTATCAAACTGATGTCTCTCCAATTTAGACAAGGATGTCATGTGGGACAGTGTCAAACACTTTGCACAAGTCCAGGTAGATGACATCAAATGCTCTACCCCTGTCCATCAGTTCCGTAGCCCCATCACAGAAGGCCACCAAATTGGTCAGGCAGGATTTCCCCCTAGTAAAGCCATGCTGGCTGCCACCAACCACCCTGTTGTTTTTCATGTGCCCTAGCATGCCTTCCAGGAGAATCTGCTCCCAGATTTTGCCAGGCACAGAGGTGAGACTGACTGGTCTGTAATTCCCTGGGTCATCCATTTTCCCCTTCTTGAAAGTGGGGGTTATATTTCCCTTTTTCCAGTCATCAGGAACTTCACCTGACTGCCATGAAGGTTTCATGAAGGTTTGAAACTAGAACCAAATTTCATTGCTGACTTTAGCTGTAGAATAGAGGGCAAGTAGAATCCCTTATTAAAGCAGCTTTTTCAGGTATCACAAGGCAAAGACTAACTTGACTTGGTTTTCTTTTTTCTTGATTTATCTTTATGTGGAAGGGAAGTCTTCTGCACTCTTGCGGGGTGAATTTGTCCAAATAAAAGATACAGGAAGTCAGGCACATAGAGCATAATATAAAAGAGCGTTAAAAATTCTTTAAATGAATACAGTGATTAAGTATGTTGTGCCAAAGATTGTGCTGATGCCTTCTGATTCTTTTCCATGACTCTTCTGGAGAACACAAATCCCTCACATCTCTTCCTTCTTGGTTTTTGGTTTTGTTTTGTTTGGTGTGGTTATTGTTGTTTTTTCTTGGGGGGGGGGGGGGGGGGGGGGGGAGAAGAGGAGGAGAAGTGGTTGGTTTGGGTTTTGGCTTTTTTTTTCCTCTGCAAACAAATGGAAAAACCACTCTATAAAAATTCGTTCACATCATTACTGATTTTTCTGACATTTAAAGAGGCATTTCCTAGTTATGAAAAATAAAACTAAATTGGCAAAGCAACCTGAGAAAACAAAGATTATGTCTTATAGTCACAAACTTTTGAATCTGAGTTTTTCACAATTGCAAGAGTTAATACAATATGTACTGAAGATGATAGACTCTCCATTAATGCTTTTTGGAGAAAATCACGACATTTTCACATTGGTTGTATTAATGATGAAAGTAGAGCAGGTGTATCGTGCTAAAAAGCAACATATCCAAAGTTTATTTATTTACTGCTGTAGTTTTCAGATAAATCTTTTATCTGCAGATGCATACTACCTCAGACTTCCCTCAGTTGTTCTTTCAGATCTGTTATGTAGATACTGATCATAGTAGGACACTTAAACCGACACATCCATAAACCTGCTTGCTCAGTCTAGGCCTGAAGAGCAGTTTCTTCTCATTTATCCTGAGTGGTAAGGTCAGTTCAGCTTCTGCCGTAAGTTACAGCAACACTTGATAGTTCTCATTAGGACTGTTACGTTATTCTCTGTGAGACCTCTGTCTCCCGGAAACTGTAGCTGCCGAGAACGTAAATGGAACCAGTTGTGCCAAGGTTCCTAACAGATTCAAATGTTCAGTGTGAGAGGAATGTGTAGAGTTGAATTGCCTGATATTACTGAGATTATGTTTGAAAGCATTCTTGGAACTGTACAAAAATACCTGCTTTTATAACACTGTCAGCTAACGTCTGCCTGTTATGTTCTTTGTATGCTGATTTCTACATCTAATTCTTCCTTGCAAATGATGTTCAACACTGTCCTTTTATAATGTTTGCCTCATCTTTAGTTTGCTTATCCATCTTCTCTGGTAGCTCAATGAAAGTATACTATGATGTCTGAAATATGTAGCATAACCGTATTTTTAACTGCCAGACAATGTTTAGAAAATCCAGTTCAGAAGGTTTCAGCGTTTTTGGGAGGGTTGTGTGGTTTCTAGAGGTAAGAAGCTGACTGTTGCTCATTGACTTGCAATTAAGTGCTCTGGTCTTTTAGTACGGAAGATGGTCAGGTATCTTTAGTGCTTCCTAGACACCATAGTGGTGATTTTGCAGGTCTCAAAGACAACACTGATCATCTGCTTGCAAGCTTCTGGTTTAAATAACATTTTTAAGTTTTTCCATTTCTTTTCATGTGGATCATATTCTTGCTATGCAGAACAAGCCTTAGATGTCTCAGTGTCATCTTCCTCAGTTTCTTAGGACTGTGGAGAGGGCTGTCAACAAGTTTCAATTGTGCACAGAGGAAAATGGCAAGGACTAGAATGAGAGGGTTTGGAAGGATATAGTCTCACATTAGATGAAGACAGAACCATGGGATGGTACTTCTCTACCTCATGTAGGCAAGCGTAGGAAGAATGAACTTTTGCTGCAGTTCCTGGGTAAAATGACATATTTTCTTCCGTGTTTGGATAGTGAAAGGTATGTAAGGCTCTCGGATCAGACAGGCCCTGGAGACTCTTACAATAGGTGATTCTAAATTACTAACTGTGCTAAAGATCCTGAAGAAGGCATGCAACTTGGATAATACTAAATGGAAGAAATCCCCAAACTCTGAACTCTGTGATCTTTTCTACTTTTGCCCAATGGCACACTTAATGAAAAAGTGGTAGAACATTAGATAAATTCCTTAGGTTTTGATACAGTCATGCTTCCTGTCCTTTTCTCTTAGCATATATCTATGTGCGTGTGTACATGCACACACACAGACACATATACATATTATCTTTGTCTAAATATAATCATTGGCGGAAGCTCATGTATAGGGGAAATTCTGGGAATAATTAAGAAAAGGATACTGCCTGCTCCAGCAGACGGAATACATCTTTTTCATTTAAAGCTTTTTTTTTCTTTACCACCAACTTGCTGCAATTAGGAGGTTGTTGGAGAGATATCAATGGAGATTTGGGAACTGTTTTCTGGAAATGTTTTGAATTAAAATCTAATTGGTAGCTTTCTTTGATAAACTATTTTATTGTTGGGTGCAGCTAAATGGAAATCAACCACAAAGGGAACTCAATTTTGTTTGTCATTAATTTTAACTTGATTTCACAAATGATTTACATATACAGTATTTTCCCTGTATGTTCTATATCATTCTTGAACTCCTGTTAGCAGCACTTAGACTGATGCAGTGTAATTTTCCCATTTATTTATGTTATTTTAAAATATTCTGCTTTACCTCAAGTATGGGTATCAGTAAAATGGTGAAGTAGTAGTAAGCGGACCACAGTGAAATTTCCTGCAGTTAATGAAAAACTGTGGAATTAGTGGTCCTGAGGACTAAATCTCATTGTTTTTACCTAAGACATGTTTGAGTGTTGTGGTCAAAGGACTGCAAATATATGATCATAACAATGCAAAAACTTGAAAAGATGAACTTGCATAGTAACCATGTAATAAGTCAAGGATCAGATACACAGTCAGGTTATCCCTGGTAAACATGTTATCAGGATGGCCATAAGCAAATATAAATGAGTTAATTCAGTGTACTGTATGAAAAAGTGAATGATACCTCTAAGTATTGGAAAGATTAGTAAGTTTAAGGAGGGAAGGTGGAGTACAAGAATCATAGCCGAGATGTGAGTTTTACTAACAGTGAATGCCATATAACCTGGGCATACAGGACCCAAGCCAAAGCACACCTGACCCAAGTCCATTTGACTCTATTGACTTTGCACAATGCCCAAGGAATGTAAAACAGCCATTTGGGGAGGCTTACAAGGGAGACAGAGCTGATGTTTGGAATTAATTAAGACTGTCATTAGCACCAGATAAAGGCAGATATATAAGGATTTGTGCATTATGAAAACACGAATATTGAAAGCTTTTCTCCTGAAAATGGAATTAACAGTCAAAAGTACAATAGGGGTTTCTTTGAGAGCAGCTGAAATACAGTTCTACTTAGCAGCAAAGAGGAGGATATAACGTCTTGCTAAATCACTGTATGGTAGCCTTGTATCTCCCCTCTTCTGACTGATTTAAGAGTAAAATGGAGTTCACTTAATGGGGCATGACAACTCCCATGAGTCCCTAACCAGAGCCACGGTATTGCTGGCCAGGACACCCCACTAGTTCAGGAAAGTTGGCAGGAAGCTAAGATGACACTGTGCAGTACACTTAAGTATCAAAACAGCTGCACCCGTGCTGCCTCAGTGCTGTGCGTGGTGCTGCCTGAAAGCCTGCTTATAGGTGTAGTTTGGTTCCTGCTGTCGTAAACTTTCATCTCTATAAGGCATTCATTCATGGTAGGTTGTCACTCTGCTTTATTTGGGTCTTTTTGCGCTGTGGTTCCACTGCAGAAAGTGTTTATATAAAAGGCAGTCTCCTCTCTTAGCAGATGTGCCCTGCAAGTGCTTTAAGTCAAAGATGTTACTGACTTTGGTGACTCAGATACTTCTCAAATTCTTTTTAGCTGTGGTTACATTGCAAAGGGAGACTTGATTTATGTATCTTCTATACATTGTCAGTATAGCAGGCTTATATGTATGAAACTGGGGCTAAAAGTTGACCATGAAACCTCTTCTTTTTTAATACTGATAGTAACATACAAGAAAAGAGACAAGTGGTTTGGAAAAAAAAGTCTTTTCACTTCTAAAATAAGGAGCTATAATTTGGAAATTGCTGTGAGACTATAACTATGAACTACAGTCATATGGTTTTTATACTTCTCAGATGGAAATCATGCATATCAATGTTGCCTTGCATTAACTTTAAAAATATTTGTCTTTTACAAACTATTTTTTCAGGATGTTTAATTAAATTGAAATGGATTCCCTCCAAAAAAAGGATTCCTTTGATAGTTTTATAAATTCCTCACTGTGAACTTCAGAATTAGGAAGCTCTCAAGAGCTTTGAGAATGGCATTTAAATTGCTTTTTCATATGACTTCTTGCTAATTTTGCCTGTGCTTAGGGAAGGATTTTGCTGGTATCTCTTGATATCTCTCTTTACTCATCCAGTATATTTTTTGCCATTGTACATATATAAGCACAGGTTAGAAAGTCAGTGTTTAATCAAAAGGGTCATAACTGTCAACGAATATCTGGGTTCTTATTATCTGAATGCACACACTTTCCTTGCAGGAGGGTGTATTAAGCGTTTCTAAGTTTTCTTGTGCAGAGGGTATTACTTACATGAGAAAAGCTGGGGCTCAGGCTTGCATTTGTTGTAGGAAAACATATAGCAAAGAAAAGGCCACTAGAGATGTACCCGTTCCCTAGAGTTTCTCCCTGGGATTCCTGCAGGCAGATTGCTTTGCAGCTAATGCTATGGTGTGAAGAGTTAGAACTCACAAACCATACGGCCGAAGTCTGAAGAATTCTGGAAATGTACAGGAATGCAAAGAACCTGATGGAAATAAATGTGTGTTTTAATAAACAGTATTGCTACCAGGTTGATCAGTGATGAGAAGGAGAAGGCATTTCTAAACAAGACAATTTCTAAGCAACATTTGAAAGGCTTAAGCCTCCCCTTCCCAACCCCACAATTATTGGGCAACTTTGGCTGTCTGAGATCTATCCTAGAAATCTGAGTAAGGTTCTTTACCATTTCACCTTGGACTGTGAAAGACAAACCAGAATGGATGTTAGATTCTGTACCGGTGACAGTTCAATACTAATGCACAAACTTTGAACAGGAGTAGAAAGAACTCATCTTTGCAGAGCTTTATCACTGAAAGCTCTTTTCCACTAGAAAGAGGGGAAGGTCATCAATGGACCCCACAAATCCCTCCGTGTGATGGACGGACAAAGTCCCCACGGCAGAACTTTACCCAGGCTGGTAAGGAATCACCGTGTTTGGGGTCTCATTATTTCTGTCCTCGTCCTAGCGTCACCTTTGTAAGATCAGCTCAGGGCCGGAGTCAGTCTCAGCCGGGCTCATGCTTGCTATAATGCTTCCTTCCACCAGGGTGTGCCAACTAAACAGACTGCATTCTGTTCCATAGGGACACAATACAGTACCAGAATGTATAAAAAATGCGGTTAATCCTGAGTGCTTTTTCGCTCAGTCCATTTATGACAGCGTCTTTTAAGACTGGTAAAATAATACTGAACATGCACACAGCAGAAAAAAGAAAGTCTCTGTATCCAGGGTATTTTTAAGTAAAAGCTTTTAAAAAAAAATCAGTGCAGACGTGCTGGTTTTTACCTCCTCTTGTTTTAACCTATGACTGATTCATCAGTTGAAGTGTAAAGCAACAGATCTTCTTATGGTAATTGATTCTCAGGGGCTATTAGTGTAAACGTAAATGCTCAACATAGATGTTACGTAGGTAGGTGTTAGAGAGAAAACATAAATTGTCAGCAATATAAAGCAGTCTGTTCATACTGTAGGGTTAGAAAGTGAAGAACGTTAGAAATCAGAGACTCAGAAATACCTCCCAGAGTTGGCTGTGAGTGCAGTCTCCCATTGTGAGTAATTATAAAAAATACTGTGCAAGAGTGGATTCTGTCCCTTAGTTCAACAGGCAGAAATGCTTACTTGAAAATAACAGAGATTTCAGGTGAGATGGGCAAAAGAGCTTACAAGAATGAGCCAACTGGCTGCCACTGACCTTCTGTGGGAGGTGGACACCGAAATCTTTATGTATTCCTGAAAACTGTTGGAACTTTATATTCTTTTATAGCCCTAGATTAGAATTCATTTTTCTTCAAACCAGTTGTGATTTTTAAACCACAGGAGTGAAAGAAGAGCATATATTCAGAGCCCCAAGTAATATTTTGGTTGACCTAGACCATCAGAAAATTTAACTCCAAAATACAGGAAGAAGTAATAAAAACTGCCAGTTCTTGCCACCTTTAGTTTTGAACCCTTACACTTTATGCTTTCCGTATTTTCCTGTGAAATCTTAAGAGTTTAAAACATACTGTTTTAAACAAAGATTAAGAATTTGTATCATCACATGACTCCAGAAATGAAATCTTCCAAGGAAACAACAAATTAATATTAAAGGTTGTGATAAAATTAGGAGACTAAATCATGCTGTATTTTCAATTCCTCTAAATAGTCTGGAGAATATAATCTGCATTATAAAGAATATGCTGTGTGTATGAGTTTCTTCCCTGTGCTGCATCTGTTTAGATGGTGGCTGTTGAAGGATGGCTCTGACACACTCCTGTCAGCCACTGCCCAGAATGAATGTTGCTTGTGCACCCTGACACAGGCCACACCAGAATGTATGTGGTCAGCCCCTGCACTAGGGAATAAGAGGAGGAGGCAATCTTCTAATAATCTTCCCTCCTTGCATACAATTCACAGTCCTCCTCAGAAAGACCCTCAGGCAGAACTCCTAGGCAGTACAGGATCAAACCTGTATTTAGGAGGAGATGTTTTACTTTCTTATTAATTGTGAAGTGTCAGTTCCCAGCAGCAAACATATTCCAGTATGCTGCCTTTTTATGAAGATGTGAGAACCACAAGGAGTCTGGGATTCTAAATTCCTTTCAGATCATCTATATAAAAAAAAGTCCAGATGTTGCACAAAACATTTAAAGAACTGTATTCGAAAAACATTTTCTTTCCAAATGGGAGCTTATGCAGAGTACAATTAAACATGTTTTTCTAGCTAAACATACTAGTTTGTATCTTGTGGCAGGGGAAAATAAATATGTAAAAATAAAAACATTCAAAGTTAATCGTGTTGTGCCAGCGTGATCCAGAGCCCCCGATTAAGAAACACACATCTTCTGTTGTAATCCCAGACTCCTAGATCTGCCTTCAGGACAAAGGTCTTCAAACTGAAGCCTCAGGCCTGCATTTGGTAGGAGATACATCTCAAGCTTCTTAAATCCTTCTGGTCACCATTGTTGCAAATAGTAATACACCAGTCTAAACAATTACATCTGTGAATGTACCAAGGGAAAATTGTAATGTATACAGTAAACTGAAGGTGCAGCTTTTAGAATTGAGCAATGATCTGTGTATAGGCACGTTATGTTCTCCTGGCTTTTTTTTTTTCTTGCATAGAATGAAGTCTTTTGGTTTACCAGCGCTTCCATCTTCAGATTTTTTACACCAGTTACTCCTTATTAATTGGAATCAAGTCAAAATTGTTTGTTCTCTGGAACCTTTTTCACCTTCTGCAGCATGTCTGTAGTATAGGCCAAAATGACCTGTTTCTGTCTTGCATTTTTGCCACAGATTCTTAGGTAATTAAAACTCATCTCCACCCCCTTTTACCTTCCCCATTACTATGGTTCTCTTTGTTCAAATAAGTGATATCAGTATCCTTCTTCATATTAAGTAGTTCATGCTCATCATGAAATCGTGCTTGTCCTTTTCCTGGTTTATCTGTATCTTTCTCTCATCTCAACACTACAGGAAAGTTGTACTAATTCTTGACATATACTGAAATGCTTCTAATTTTTTTCCCTGCTTTTCCCACCTGAAACTGTACTGTTTGAGATCTGTACTGTCACTCTGTGATGTGTTCATCTCTGACACACCAGTTAAGTGTCCATTTCATAATGATACACTGTTTCAGTTTATTCCCTATTACTTTTGGGTTTTGTAAGATATTTCTCAGGTTGTCACGATGCTCCTTTTTGTCTCTTCTGTGATTCACATTTCCTCTAGGAGTCACGGTATTTCTAGTGATAGATGGACTTTAACCATCACCTTATTTCAAGCCTTGTTTAAAAATTTCCTAACTAGATAATAGGTTAATGTCTTTGGATGAATCCCCTGAATTGTCATAGCATGCGGTTTGTGAAACACTGCTGCTGTTGAAGGTAAAGCCCTGGCATCAATATAGTTTGTGCCTCAAGGTACTCGTATCTTTCCCTGCTTATTCTAATGGTCACTTCTGGAAATTACTGGAAGGGACAAAGATTTTATAAGCACAGACAAATATAATATGTTTAGGTTCAACTGTGCATAGCAACTTGGACAAAGGACCATGGTCATGTGGCAAGGAAGCACAGAGTGGAGAGGGGAATGGCAACTTCGTAAGCAAGCTCAATTAAAAAGATCCATAAAGCAACCTTCAGTAGTGCTTCAAGGGGTATGTATTGCTATTCCTAAATTCCTCCTGTGATAACAGCTGAAGATACATAATATAATGCAGTGTAAAATGCAGTGAAACTGCCCTTTCCATCTGCCAAGGGTTTTACTAGGCCAAACCTGGAAAGCACACAGATTATAGCTTCTGGATACACTGAAATAGAAGTATCTTTCTTTTCTCGTTTCCAGCTATAGTGGTGAAATTTCTAACATCAAGTATAGTTTCATTTTGCTCTAGGTTGTTCTCACATTAAAATGTTTCATATAATAGTGTTACCTGTGGATCACATGGTATATCATGACAATAACAGCCAAGTACAGTGGGAAGTTTCTCCTGAGGCCATTATGTTGATTGGATTTAAATTCTGTGAAGATCACTTGAACTTTTCTACTGTAAGGCTGGATGCAGCTGTTTCTTTTTCAATCTACTGAGAAACACTCTGAAATCAAGCTGGAAGTGTATTTTGTTAGGACAGAATAGAATATGTAACACCAGCAACTTACAGTGGGAAAGAGTTTTAAGTAGATAGGATGATTTAAATATGTGTCATCTTTTAGAGATTATTTAATGTATCAATCTAATAAGAAACAGCTTTATTTTATCTTAACTCCTGTATATTTCAGTTTTCATTAGAATCACTCTTACTATAACAATAGCATTTTTATGTTTGGCTCCTGAGATAGTGATGTGGAGAGGATGTAGTACAGAAATACACATGCGGGTTGTATGTTTTAGTTTCTTTCTCAATTGTTTTTTTATCTTATTTGCATTCAGGCTGTCTTTCCTGTACAAGCATTCCTTACACAACTGATGCTTTCCTCTACTGGATTCTATTGTGCTGTCAAGCCTGGTTTAAAACATAGTAATCTCATAGACACTTACAATTATGAACATCTTCTGAATTCACAAACATATTAAAGATGCGTAGGTAGCAAATTAGCTGAGATTCTCAACAAACTGCACTTACAGTAAATATCCTACTTTTAGAGAAGTAGGATGCCTTTAAAAGTCAACAGTTGTTTTGGAAGCACTTTGTCACATTTATGAAGCACTGCATCATATTTATGGCACACAGTGTCATGATAACTTGTCCAAAGTGCCTGTCAGCTTGCCTTACAAACTGAAAAAAATGAACAATTCGAAGAGCACCTTAAAAATTAACAAGCAATCTTCAGAGGTTAGCATATTTCTTTTCTTTCTCCATGAGACTCAAACAGTGTCATTAAACTTTGTTTCTCCAGTTTAATTTTTTGCAGTGCAATTTAATGGAAATAAACTATTTTAATTATCAACCACAAAAGGTTATAAAGATATATTAAAAAGTAAATAAGAGCTTTTTAAAAAGCATGCAGCTGTTCTAACATGAGAGATCCTAGTTAGCTATGTTTTTAATACAGTCCACAAAGAGGTCAAAGAATACAGATTTTTTCTTTACTACCCATTCCCATTTAATGCAGATTCCAGCAATATATTCATGTTATTTCTTTAGGCACCTTCAGAATGCCAGCAGGTAATTGAGTAATCAGAGCTAATGGCACTCATGTCAGGTGCCTAAAGAAATACCCTGAGGATGACATTTGGAGCCGACTTATCATCTACTCCTGTTTCACAACTAGATGGGAGATGGAACTGTCAGAATGTAAGGAATAATAAGAAAAGCACTAATGACATTTTTTTCTAAGGATTTTGTTCCTCGTGATTCTTCCAAAGGAATTGCCCCTGTTTTGCCCAAAACATCATTAATGTGAACCACATAGTAGAATGGGCCACAAGATGGCATTTCACAGCATCTAGTAAACATACTTCTCGGACCATTATTTCCCAGAATCAGAGCTTTATTTTTTATTTTATTGTTGAAAAGGAAGCCTTTATCTCCAGGGTTGAAAAAAGGTTTTAATAGCAGACTCCATTGTAAGAAGTCAGGAGAAAAATACTGATAATTGTGGCAGAAGTCTGGACGTGTGAATTATTCCTCTTACAGCCATAGTTGCTAACATGTGGAATGATGCAGTAACACTTTTCTTAGTAATGTTTGCAAAACCAAAAAAAAGATAGTGAAACAAGACTCGAGGTGACGATGTCCTAAGGTAGGAACATCAGAGGTCACAGACAGTTTTAGCCTTTAGTAGAAAAGTTTAACAGTTTGCCTAAGGAGGGCTTTAACTTTCTGAGTTCAGGAAAGTGCCTTTCTGAAGTGATCTGTGCAGCCTTCAGTTCTAGAGCTGTTGTGGTATGGCCACTCCTGACAGTTGCTTCCTACACTGTAAGCTGTTACTTCTTACCATCTGAGAATATATGAATCCACTCCTACTTTAGGACATGCATTTTATCTGAGAAGCTGTGTATCTCCCCAGCACTGAATACTTGAGGTTGCTTGGTTTAAGCCTTTCTTATTGCTTGTTCCAACAACAGTGTAGGGACCCCTGGCTATCAATATATGTTTTTCCTGCAAGAGAATTCATATAAATGCTTTCTATATGAGGCAGATGGAGATACGTCCCCCTTATGCATACCTGTGTGCTCAAGCCACGTGCACCAAGGTAGGAACCAGTGATTAATATGAGGAAAACTCTTCACAGTATTTCCTAGGAAAACTCATTTAGGCAAAAACATCAAGAAACAAGAGTTAACCTTTGGAATTTTCGTAGTGACAGCCTCTTCCATTGAAGGGGTAACAACACATAATGTTTCACTGTAGATGAAGCCTTTCAGGTTTAACAGCTAGTAGCAAAAACCACAGCAAGATTAGGGTTTAACTCTGTAACTGTTGTTAGAGCACTTTGTGGTGACACTGCTCTCTCTGCCTTCTCTCCTGGCCATTCCTGTGCCTTCCTGCTCCATATTTATATGCACCTGTCTCCCCATTAACACCTCATTAAGGCACACACCTGCTGTGGTTTTACTTAAATCCACTGCACTGCAGCCATTATGTGTATTTCATTATAAGGCACTCAGCACAATAGGAGCACTGAGTAAGGCTCATTAATGAGTCATGCAGCCAACAAAAAATGGGTTTGTATGGGTGTCTCCTTTTGGTTCAGTTTCTTCACCCCCCTCCTATTTAATAATTATGTATGAAATATGTTCCCCAGAAAAAAATATATATAAAAAAAAAAAGAGTGCACATGCATTAAATCCAGCTGAAACAGCACAGTTTTGAGACAAAACATTAGTGGACAGAAAGTCCAGTACATACTTAACGTACTTAAGTACATACTTACAAACTTGCTTTAAGAAAAGCAACAATGACACAACAGATCTAAGGCTTTTGGAGACCTTACTTCTATTCCAGAGTCTGTGAAACCTCTGAAGCTTCAACAGCAATTTGTATCATCTGCCTATGGAAATTTCAAAAAATGATGTGTAACACTGTGTGTGCTCACTGAAAAATAAATGCAGGGCAAAATATAAACCTCTACAGTATCAACTGTCCTGAAACAAAACCAGAAGCAGTGAAGTTCATTAATATTTGCAGCAAAAGAAAACTGGTGTGTGAGCAGCTGGTATGATTAATAGGAAGTTCAGAAGCAAAATCATCATGGCAATTTCTTCAGCATTTTCACTAGTTTTGTTTCCAAATCTTCAAACGTGGTATGACTTGATTAGGATGATAAACTAGATAGGCAAACATGGCAGCTGATTACTTCATAACTGTGTAATCAAGAAATACCGCAATCCATGATTTGATCACAGTCCTACGAATCTGCCACAAGGAAGTTCTAAGCTTTGGAGCTTCTTTTGGGTCAAAAACTCATTTCCCTATTAGACAGGTACATAAAACAATTGACTATCCTAATAGCACAACAAGAGGGACCCTCAGATATACCCATACATTTGATCAACGATTTGCTGCAAATTGCTTTAAGTGGCCACAGATCAGTATTTCTTACTAAGCACCCTTACAGAAGGGTAATTTGCTGTGTAATTGCTTTTCACTGCTTCTTTATCATGGACTATTGCTTTCCTTGGTCAAATCTCTCACCACAGAAGACACTGAGTTGCTCTTTCAAATTTCATAGTGTTTATGTTGCTTAGTAATACACATCTGTGTATGTGCATAAACTTGTGTGGGAAACTCAGAAGATCTCTATGCCTCTTACATAGCAATTGTAATTGTAATTCTTATTTTAGCAGCTAAAAATGAACTTTAATAGGAAGCCTGGATTTTACAGGGATGAGCTCCAAGAGGTTAAAATCCCTGCAACTGCAGTAAATTTAACATTTGCTTTTTAATACATATAATGTCCATTTGTTCCACTGTATCTTGAAAACAGTTTTCCCCTTGCTCTTACTCTCTCATGGAAACCTCTTTTTTTCTTATCACTCACTTGACTGGAGCCAGTTTTGCTAGTGATCCTGACTGTTTTTGCAGAATCAAAATACGTAGAATAAACACCTTACTAGAGAGAAGTAGTAGTTACTCCTGCACCTCTTTCTAGATACCTACTTGGAATGGAGATGATAATCCTTGCACGTATTAAAAGTACTCAAGTGCAGTGTAAGGTGATCCATGTATAAACCAATCCATTAAATCTGGCCATAGAGTTTACACATTTCTTCATCAGGGAAGGCCACCAGTGGGGTGTTCTTAATAAGCATTGTAAGCTACACTTTATTATTCACTGAGTAGAAGTTACATTGGATTTGATTCAGTAAGGAGCACTAACTGCATAAACAGATGCCAACTGCTATTTGGTCTGGTGACTGTGGACTGGTTAAATTAATGGGAAATCTAACAAGGAGCACAGAACTCAAGATAGGGATCGCCTTCACATGACAGGAGGATGAGCTTTCTAGCAAAGTTCCCCATATATCAGATCAGTATCTCTCAATGTGCATCTGGAAAGAGGAAAATTGCGGGTAGGCATCTCCTTATAAAGGAGAAGCAAAGCAGTGCTCATTAACTGTAACACATCATCCCTATTTCATATATCATACTTAGTATTTACTGAGATTCATCAAAGAATACTATGCAGGTTACCATACTCATTAGCTACCTGGAGCATACAGAAATGGAGTCCACTGAAGTCAGTGGAAAAAGGTCTATGGCATTCTGTGGACTAAACATCCAGGCCTCCTTAAGGTAGGACTACAAGGACAGACATCGTTCTGTTGGCCATAAATCTTGTTATCCATTAACTTCTAGTAGCAACTGTGTCTATATGTTTTCTTCATCATGATCCTGTATTCATATTAGCATGCAAACATCTGTCTCACTACAGAAACAAAGGTTGTGCCCCATTCTGTTAAGCCTGTTAGAAATACATCCTGCATGACAAAATCTTCCTGAAATTGCTCACTCTCTGAATGCTGATCCTTTCTTTTGCTTCTCTGGCAGCAGAGAGTGGTATCACATAGGCAGAATTATCCACTGTGGAACACTTCGTTCTGTATGGTGGAAATTTTAACTCTGATGGAGGACCAACAAATGCTGAGTATCAGAAGCAGGGAAGGGAGGCTGCACATTATGGCTATTTGCTTTTTATCTGCCATTGTTGCTGGAGGAAGCAGGCTATTAGAGTACAGTTTGGGGTACAGTTTCATATTATACATGATCCAGTGCAGTGGTAAACTCTTGCTGAGAGCAGCAGCCCTACTCTTCCCTCTCTCCATCTGCCCCAGCTGCAGGTTTGCCCTTTCTGTTGTACTGGACTGAGACGCACAGTCTCCTGACTGCACAGCACATGAGTCCAAATCAGTGATCTGATTGGAATTAGCAGGGGGAGGGCAGGGGCAAGTGAAAAAAGGAAAGAGAAAATAAACCCACCAGACTGGCAGTTGCACTGGTTACACTGCAGCCTGTCATCCAACCTCATGCAAGAGAAGTGGCAGTCTGTTGGCTAGGAGCAAGTGGGAGAGCAGGATGGTGCAGACCTGTTCCTTTCAGGCGCCACTTAGCTACACCATGCGAGGAAGAAAGTGAAACAGCAGCCTTTTATTTATGTTGTGGGAATGGCAGACCAGGGCACATCCCTCTCAGCCCTGAGAATGCATTATGCAACCACATAGCTTTAAGAGTGTTTTAAAACCACTCATGGCCCCAACCCTCATAGAGCAAAGGGAACATAGTAATTGAGAATTGTAGTTTTTCATTTCACCTGTGCTTACCTCTGAGTCTGCAAGACCATGAGTCCCTTCAACTTCCATTGAATCAGCAGAAGCTAATGGCCTGCATATTGTTGGGATTTTAAAGCTTTAAAGCTCATACTATAAAATACCCCACTTGTAACCAAATATACTTAGCATTATTGGGACTTACATAAACAAAACTCAGACCACCTGACCGACATTTTTTATACTGGGGAAATAGAATCTCAATTAAAATTGGCATTTTAAAATTTATGTCATTTAATAAAACAATAAACTCCCACTTTTCTGCTTTTGTCATTATGAAGCTTAAAGGCAGTTTCATGTGTGGCACTTACTTGAATGTAACTCATGGATTTATTACAATGAGCATCACTTTAAATGAAAACGTTCACATTTTCAAAGGAAAATAAACAGTTAATGATTTCTGAACTATTACTTTTTTCTACACCATAAACTCTCTTCTACATTACTCTTTTCTATCCCATAAAAATTTCCCAATGAAAAAGCTAATAGACCAATGGCAAGACACTTAGATATGCAAATATGTTTCTGTGAAAGAGTTAAAGTGCTTTATAATATAAATTTGCTTTCAGTGCCAATATAATTAGATTGTAACAAGCAAACCCCTGCAACATAACACAGTGAAAATTTGAAAATTTGATTCTGCCTGGCAAACAACCAAGTCCCTGCGTGTGCACAAACCTGACATTAATAAGCTACAAGAGATTACATGATTTAGAAAAGAAGCACTTGGTGTTACAAAATCAAATAATAGATCTCTAGGCTATAATTAGGAGAATTGGGATTCAACAATGAAGTCATAATAATGTAATTTAGCTGTAAGTAACAGAGCCATGGAGTCACATTAGGAGGTGTGATCACATCTTTCAGCAAAGCTCTGCTGTGTAGACTTATTGCTGTTCAGTTTAGTCTAGTACACAGCAACCTGTTGGCACAGAGCTCAGGCTGACAGCCTCTTGTTCTCTAGGGGCAGTATGGCAAAGTGCCACCCGTGCATTTTTATTTCAGTCTTGTGACTTTTAAGTCAAAACAATAAAATTATATATACTGAGTGCAGAGTTGCCTGTGAATATTTGTATAAATTACTGCACAGCGTGGGTTTAGGGGCCCTTTAAGAACAAATATATTAAAAAAAAAGGCAGAATCAACTGCTGAAGCAGGGTGTTGGGTTTCTACTTGGCTTGATGAACACGAACTGTTCAGCTACCCTATTCATCTATCACCATCATTAGGCAATGGCTTCAGATTTGCAGCTTATAGCAGCTGTAGTCCCTAGTCTCTTTTTGCTCAATTCCTTTATGCTAGTGTGATATGGTTGTACTGCCTGCATAGCCCAGACTGCAGCTGGTGCACAGCCATTTGATGTGGGTAGCAAATGGTGATGCAGGGTGCAGCTTACCAGAGCTTGCAGGCACAGCTTGCTGTCCTTCACCCAGTTACAAAACACAGCCCTGCAGCCCATCACTTGTGGAAGGTGAGTGCACCAGCTGGCCCACTGGAAGGACACATCATGGGAACTTCAGGAAGCCAGCATACAGCTAACTCACATTGCTGTTGACAGTACATCACTCAAATCCACATTTTTTGTGAAAGTTACTGTTTGATTTAAGCTATTACAGGGCTGTATTATCATACTGCCATCACAGCACCTCCATCTGTGTATTGCCCAACTAAGCCCCTTTGGCCTGTTATTAATTCAAGCTTATTTCGTGAATTTTGGCCACAACTTTGTTACTTGCTTGTCATAGCTAATAAAACACATCTGTAGAGTTTGTCCTTTAGAAGCAAGTGTTTAGTTAGAAGTGAAATGCTACCTGTTCAGTCATTTATTAGACAATTATTCTCTCCCTGCACACTTCCTAGTGTTTATGTTATAGTCTTGGAGGCTGTCTCACAGAAACCTGTGTCCTGTCCTCTGCAGGCCTCATAGAGACAGCTGAGCTACAGCCAGCTGCCTGAACTCACTCCCTGACCCCAGTATAAGCATGGTAACTCCAACAACCCTGAGCACCAGACTGTGACTCACAATCAGGTTTCTCCTCACAAAAGACACATGCAAAGATGTGGTTGGTTGTCAGGTTGTGCAGTGTTTAAATGAGCACTTTGGTCTTTGGGGGCAGGGGGTAGAGGTGTTTATTTGTTTTTAATTTTGTAACCTACTAGATAAATGGAGGAAACAGGCATCAACTGTGCAGCCAGAAAATTCAAACATGTTTGGATTAAAACTTTGAAATGGGTTGATCACTTCTCAGTATGGTTTCACAAGACAGTTGTCCAACAACGTTTCCATCTTTTGGGGTAATCCAGAAGCTTCTGCTTCAAACTGAGTCTTTTGTGTAACAAGAACAACCACCTGTTGCTCCTTGTTAGTTCCATTTTATTTCTATTTGCAGTTTCTTCCAGTTACTGTTTATTAGTTCTTTATGGTTTTGTCCTTTTTTTGTCTTGATGACATTTTGATTTGTTTCAAAATGCCCTTTAATTTTCTCTCCCAAGCATTTTGATTTATGGTTGTTTCTTTTATGCTTTAAATTATTTTTTATATATTATTTCCTTTATTTGCATAGTGCTTACTTTTCATGACCTTTTTGTTGCTGCAGCTGCTGCTGCTTCTGGACTGCTGGTGTTTTTGTCTTACTTATCAACTAGGAAACATAACGAAAGTAAACCAAATCCCTGTGAATACAAGCATACAAACAGAAAATCTTTTCTGATATTTATTTATTATTCTTCAATGATGTCCTAAAGGTGCTGGAATTTCTCAAAGTGTAGAAACTTAAATTTCATTTTTATTAAAAAAAAAAAAAACTATAGGAACTCAGTATGTTCCTATCCAAAAAACACATCTAAACAACTTCCTTTAGTCTGATTTAACACTTTGGCAATTCTTCCAGGAGCAAAGAAAGACATTTACAATGGAGGTAACATGAAGAAAATGCTAAATTTTAGAGGTCTGGCTGCAACTTTTAGTTGAGTCCTTACAGCTAGTGTGAAATGCTGTATGGACATTTACAAATGAATATACTTGCAGTTAGTGAAATGTCTCATAGGAAATGTCTACAGAACATTTAAGCTTAATTATGGCTAATGAGTGTATGCTACCTGACAGGTATGTATGCATATTGGACACACAGAGTGGGGGGGGGGGGGGGGGGGGGGGGGGGTGTTCTTGCTTAGTCTATGTACATGTATTTATTTTCATACACATGCACATATTTATATAAAATTATACTTTTTATAAAAAATTACACTCCTGTCACCTGTTACTATCATATCTGCATTGTTTAAGTTAGCTAATGTGAGGCTCTCTATATAAAGCCTGTGTCTATTACACATACTGTTGTTTAAATGAAGGTATTAACACTGGAAGTGTTTGCAGTCTCTCCTTTGGGACCTAGTTTATTTTTATTATTTATATTTATATTATATTATACTTCTGAGTTCTCCTAGTGAAAGCATTGATATCAGAATTATTAGATTGGATATAAGGAAGAAGTTCTTTACTGTAAGGGTGGTGAGGCACTGGAATGGGTTGCCCAGGGAGGTTGTGAATGCTCCATCCCTGGCAGTGTTGAAGGCCAGGTTGGATGAAGCCTTAGGTGACATGGTTTAGTGTGAGGTGTCCCTGCCCATGGCAGGGGGGGTTGGAACTTGATGATCCTAAGGTCCTTTCCAACCCTAACTATTCTATGATTCTATGATTCTATTCCCAATATGAATTCTAACACTCACAGTAGGAAAAAAGCCTCCCTTATTTTAAAGCTGTCATTACTATCCTTTAAACATCAAAAAAAAACAAACCCTCAAGATTGTATTTTATTTGGTTCCTCATTTTATAGTGCAGTGTCACAAACTGACATTTTGCCAGGAAAATAGGAGTGCATATCAAATCACTGTCTTCTATTTGTGTGCTAGGTTCTGTTGAATGAAGGCTACATTAACAACATGCTGCTTGGATTCTCTCCCTTCCTCACTGAAAAGTTTCTTACTGCACCTTCTAACATTGGTGTTTGCACCATTTTATATCTTTATGTGTATAATATAAAATGTGTATTTTTACACATGCATGCCTATAATGAACTAAAACCAGAACAGCCTCTGTCTCAGCTTGTTTGCACATTATGCACATTCTAGGGAATGAAATTTGAATGCTGTTCAAATAGAAAGCGTGTGAGGTAGCCCAAGGGCAGAAGAAAGTCAGGTGCAACAGGTTACATGATTTTACATAACTTTGGGTGAAAAAAGAAGCACTGCATGTCAATGCAGAAGATAGATATTTTAGAATATGCATGGTATAAATAGAATGTTTTTCCTCACTGCTTCATGCATGTAGTTCAGGACTGTACTTAAGTACAGTATATTGTTGTTTTCACCATAATTAATGTAATCTTTTTCTCACCTTCTCTAACATAATCTATCACCAATAGAAAGGAGAGGTAAATATTTATTTATTTTTAAACCTTTCTTAGCTTTATCGCTTTCTTCATTTCCAGGGTTGGCATGGGAAGAAACTTGAAGAATTCAGACACAGGTGACTCTAGTGGCCTTGTTTTATTCCATGTGGCCATCTCCTGGAGATTGTCTGGGTCAGACTAAAGTACTTTTTTGGACAGGACTCTCTAGCTAACAGGGGGAGCATCACTGCTGTTAATTTCCTACACATAGCTCATCTGGAACCACAGCCTCAATTCCCCAGCTAACAAGTCCTTGCCATTGGACGCAGGAGCATCACCATGATGAGGGTGAGTGATGTAGTGCCTGGGTGCATGGACAAGATGGAACATTTTAAGCTGATATACAGCAAATGAGCTTAGGCATCTGCCCTCTTCATGGCTCCTTTTCTTCTCTGCTCATAGGATAAAGCTGGCAGTTTCTGATGTTTGGTTATCTTATCAGCCCCAAAGACCATGTAATGATGACGATCAGGAAACCAGCTCTGGGAAACATCACTGCAGTGCAAGGTGGCAGGCTCAACCTTAGTGGGCATCCCTGCAGAGGCAACATTGACCTGGGTTGTATGAGATTTTGCCTCCTCTCATTGCCTGGGGCTCAGCTAGTATAAACTAGCAGAAATGCACACTCATTGTGATGTAGGGGGTCAGCCTACATCAGAAGAAGTAGCCAGCTATATCTAGAAAGGTCTCCAGGGGTTGGGACTTTTCCGGGGATGAGCCTAAGTGGGACCTTCCAGGAAGGAGCTAAAGCAGGACTTTCTGGGGAGGAGCCAAAGCGAGGCTTTTTGGGGAGGAGCTATCATGGACAAACAGCACTTTTCTATTGTCGTATGTCCCATCATGGACCATTATCTAGTGTCACTGAAACAATGACCTCAGGGTATATGGGAAGACTTGGGATCTAACAATGAGCTATTCATTCTGCAGAAGTGCAGGAACCTCTTTCTTTTAGTATCGTCTAAAAAGTATCCTTTTGACAAAGATAGTTTCCTTTTGGTGCTATTGTCCACGTTCAGTTTTATCATCTATATAGCTGGGTTTCTGATGTCTCCTTACCTTTCGAGAGTCAAGGAGATGGTATAAAGTTGATTCCCACTAAGTCATAGAAATACGAGTGTGTACAAGATAGACAGGTTGTTTCCTTCATTCACTTTGTCTGGAGTCTATATGTGTTGATGGAGTAGTCTGAGGGCTTGTTCACACTTTATCAATCCCTGATTTTGGAGCAAGTCAAGTAGAGCAATCCTATCATTTAAGAATATAAGTGTAATATGAAGGGGACACCATAGTAGTAATTGTATCATTTCCCCATGGCACCTTCCATTTTTGTCCTTTGCATAGAGAAGAATTGCTTCCTAACCCCATGCAGGTCAATAGCCTGCTGACATACAGGATTTGTATTTACAGACAAAATCTCCCAGCCAAAAAAAAAAAAAATCATTTTAAGTTGTTCACCTGCATCAGAGAAATCTCAGACACAGCTACAGGTTGGGCAGAGAAGAGATTCAGAGCAACCCTGCAGAGAAGGACTTGGGGGTGTTGGTCAATGAGAAAATGAACATGAGCCAGCTTCAGTGTGTGCTTACAGCCCAGAAAGCAACCGTATCCTGGGCTGCATCAAAAGGAGCATGACCAGCAGGTCAAAGGAGGTGATCCTGCCCCTCTACTCTGCTGTCATGGAACCTCACTTGGAGTATTGTGTGCAGTTCTGGTGTCCTCAACATAAAAAGGACACAGAACTGTTGGAACAAGTCCAGAGGAGGCCACAAGGATGATCAGGGGACTGGAGCACCTCCTGTATGAAGACAGGCTGAGAAAGTTGGGGCTGTTCAGCCTCATAAAGAGAAGGCTGCGTGGAGACCTCATAGCAGCCTTCCAGTATCTGAAGGGGACCTATAAGGATGCTGGTGAGGGACACTTCATTAGGGACTGTAGTGATAGGACAAGAGGTAATGAGTTAAAACTTAAACAGAGGAAGTTTAGACTGAATATAAGGAAGAAATTCTTTACTGTTAGGGTGGTGAGGCACTGGAATGGGTTGCCCAGGGAAGTTGTGAATGCTCCATCCCTGGCAGTGTTGAAGGCCAGGTTGGACAGAGCCTTGGGTGACATGGTTTAGTGTGAGGTGTCCCTGCCTATGACTGGGAGGGGGGTTGGAACTGGATGATCTTAAGATCCTTTCCAACCCTAACTATTCTATAATTGTATGATTCTAAGTTAGAGAACTTTTCCTACCCTGTCGCAGTAATTTGAATGGCTGAACAGGAGTGCTCTAACACAGGCAAATGACATTTTTGTCACCTCTTACCTATTACTGTTTCATAGAAGCATTACATTAGGACAATTCCACTACATGGGGGGGGGGGGAAGAAGAAAAAAAAAGAAGAAAAAAAAAAGTTATTTTAATCTATGCCTTTGCAATTCTGATTTTCTTAGGTTTTGGGGTTTTCTGATTTGTTTATTTGTTTTACTATAAGCTCCATTTTTCTACACCCAAAGCTGTAGAATTCTTTCACTTTAATCATTATTATACCATTTCCCTAACTTAATGTTTGATTCTTTGAAAAATGGTTGCTTCAACTTTGTAAGTAAACTGAAGGTTAATATAAGCAAGAAATTCAAATGGATTCTTCAATAAAAGTAACCATATCCCAGGAAGTGCAGCCATGCTCATAAGGTACAAAAGTAGCAGTTTATGAGATACATATAATTCATTAAAGAATTAAAGCTCTTGATCACAAGACAATTATTTTAAAAGAAAGCCATCTCCTACCATGTTTGACCTCAAAGATATCCTTTTTATCTGGGTTTCAGTAAACTGTTAATGCCAGGTAGGACAATTTTAACAAAGATTTCAGTTAATTTCAGTGGGAGGTTAATTTGAAAATCACTAAGATATCAATATTGTCTATAATAGTATTTTTATCACTGACCTTACGATGATCTCAGGGGTGCAACCTACTGTTTCTTTCATTAAGAAATCAGGTCATAGGTTGCACATTTTGCAAAGCTCGTCACTGACACCAAGACTTCCAGCAGGCAATGCTGCCAAGTTTCACACTTAAAAGAGAGGAGGAACACAAGTTTGGGAATGGATCTCCTCCTGTTCCTTCCCTGTGTCCTCTAGAAATTTCCATTGTTTGGTATGAGCTGTTTTTTTCTACTTTATTTGGCTGCACACATACACTCACCACACAGCTATGCACACACTTATACACTCTCACAGATTATGTGCAGCAGTTACTGTTTCTGAAGTATGCCAGGCCTTTTGCTAAATACCCAACATGGAGGCTGCTGCACTCACATAGCTCAAATTCTGAACCTAAGATTCTCACCTAAGTCTCCCTAAAAAAGTGCTGAAAGACTTCCTTTGATTGTTTCAACGTAGATCAGACCTCATTACCTAATGATCAACTGACTCATGGTCTTTTATGACTCTATCAGGCTGCATACTTGAAAAACAAACCTACTGCAACACAATTATGTGTTCCAAAGTAGAGCTCCTAAACTAAAAGCATATCCTGGATGTGTAAAAGCACCTTGCAAAGCTCAGACTGTATTCAGTGCTCTACTTTGCTTCTTTCTTTTCCATAATAGTGCTTCAGAATACCAGTAAAGCTGCTATAGCTAACTGAAGTCCTGTACGATTAGGCAAATTAATTTTACGTGTAAATTAGTTACATTTCATCTGTGATTAGTTCTGTGTGTGAGCAGTGGTTTCACTATAGAATAGTCTTTTCCTTTTTAGAGAATTGCAGCATGATAAATAAATGAATAAAGACAGCAGTGTATCTCACCACATATGCTGGGAAGCATTCTTGTCAGAAAACCTGGAAATCACGATATTCCCCATGGTCCTTCTAGTTTGCATTAAAAATAACTGAAGACTGTAATCATAAATTTTTGCAAAACTTGAAATGCATTTTATGCAACAATGCCTCAGATGAGATGCAAACTCAACAGAGCTTACAAATATTCGACATTAGCTCTTTTCATAGCCTTGTTCCAGCTAAGAGGCCGTACTGGTGAGTGCAGATGCATTGATACTTTGTAAACCCAGTGTTTAGATTAAAATTCATGAAAGATATCTCACTTGCATAAATAAATCAAGGCTGCAAAAAATAAAGTTTAAACATCCATACACTACTACTATCATTTTGCCAAAATGACACACAGCATGACTACAAATTTTGCTGTTATACAAGTAATTGAGAATAAAATTTGCCCTGCTGTATTGCTGAAAAAGGTGTAAGTATGTATCCATGAATTTAATAGCACATTAAACATTCATTGGCCTATAGTTTTAGCATTACTGAGCACCCACAAATCCTGCTGGATAGTGAGGTGACATATCTGTCACAGTGAAAATAGGGCTCTTGTCTCACAGCTAGCTGACAGAGATATTAATGCCTGTTCCTGCTGTAATAGGGAAGCCAGGCCAGGCCATATGGGGAAGATGCCACAAGTCAGTTGCTATGATTTATGCTTATATATAGCATTAATGACAGAAATCATCATACTGAACTTGGTGGTCCTACAACATGCATGGGGATTTAAGGATTAACACTCAACCTGTCTGGAACAATTTTGCCATACAGTGCTATCTGACCAACACTGAAATTTGCAGGGGGAAACTAGTGATTTCCTTAACATTTTAACTGAAAAATGTGCCTGATGTCTATGGTTGGCTTTCTGCTGTGGGGGAAAGACAGAGCAAAGAAAGGAAGAAATGTGGTAACTAGTACTATTGCATTCAGTAGCTCCTCTCATAGGTCTTGAGAGTAAATATGTGTTTGCAGAGGTTTAGGACCCACTTAGTCTTCTACACAAAGACAACTGATGGCATGTACAGCTGTATGAAGAATTCACTCCAAACAGCTCTTGATGGTTGCTACCCAGCTTTTTTGCATCATGAATTACCTATGAACAGAGTCAAAATTATTACTAGACTGCAGATCCTTATTTAAGACACCCAGACCAGGAATAACTAGATGAAACAGCTAACGTATATATAACGATGACCAATGTAGTTTATGAAGAGTCATGAAGAAATTCACTTTTAAAGCCTAGCTTTCCTAGTCTCATTCATGGTGACAAATCTACTTTTTGCAGCTTATCTTCATTAATACCAGGTTAGTAAGTACTGATAGTAAATAGACACACAGGAAAAAAACAAAATTAAATCCCAAAATCTCTAGATTTATTATTATTTTTATTACTAGCCTCAGAAGTCTGTACAAGGGTTTCAGTGCTTGCAAACAATAACAAACAATAAAAAAAAAGGTTTTCCCTTTGCATATGAGTAAGTATTCATAAGCATGTTCTTGCCTGTTATTCATGCAGGGTGTGATTCCACTAACTTGTTCAGATGATAACTTCATCTGACCCAGCAGGCCATCACCTCTCAGAATGAATGACTGGCTATATTTTTTCTTCCTCTTGTATGCCAGCTGTTTTCTGATTCTGTGTCCAGTAGACCTGCCTTGTCCAAAAAAACAAACCAAAACCAGACTGTGTAAGCTGCAAGCCTCTTCCTTGCATATCTGATTAACGAAGTGTTGGGAGAGGATTGTTTTTGATGGGGGTGGGAGTGAGGTGGTAGGGATTTCTGGTTTATGGTTTTGCTTCTGCTTTTCTAATAAGGACCTATCTGCAGTAATTTGTAGAATAAAATCTGTTGAAACTTCAAAATTACAATCATGTTAGTGGACAGGAAGAATAACTTTTTGCATTATTCAAACTCACCTTGCAAGGACTGCTTGTTGCAGGCAGTCAGCTGTACACATGCTTTTCTATCAGGAGAACCATTCTATAGTGAAAGCACTAGCTCTGTGGTAGGTCTGTGAAATAACTGTGAAAGCTTTTGAGATTTTTCTTCTATGCAAATATGCTGTATTCCTTCTGTAAACTGGTAGCTTTTAAGTAAGTTTTATTTTCTGAGAGAAAAAAAAAAACATTTTTTTTTTCTCTTTTAAACTGAAAATTAACATGTCAATGGGATGGAGCGCTCACCCTTGGACAGATGGAAATTTGACAGAAAGAAAGCTTTTAGTAGCTGTCTGATGCTTGACAGCGTTTCTTGATTCCTGTAGTCTGAGCTAATTTTTTGACCATTGGCTGGTTACTGCACAGGAAAGGTGTGAATTTTTCAGGCAAATCACTATGACTGTGCTTCAGATCTAAACCCAACAGAGAAAAGCCCTAGAAAGAACATTATGTGCCACCTAGAACTCATCAGTGCCCTCCATCAGCAAAACAAAAGGATCCATTCAAAGGTTCCAAGTATGTTTATGTCTATTACTTGAGCTAAGGGTTTCTTATCACCCCCATTTTGTTCACACACACTAGAACAGTTGCAAGTCTTTACTTGGCTATTGAAATAGAGAGAGGAACCAGATTCTTCCCTGATGCTGTACAAATGTACTACTGCATAGTCAGTTAATAGCTGCATAGCTATTTGCACATCAGTAATGATACTAGTTAATTTCAACTGAGTTTGCAGAAATACTTCAAATTAAGGCCAAATTTAAATGTGCAACCTAGGAAAGAAAGACTTAAGAAACAACCAAACAACTGGTAACTGAAATAACTACATCAGTTATTATCATCTTAGTTGTACTTACTAAAGCAGAACTCAAAAGCAGTATAGTTATACACATGTACAAAATTAATAGCCAGCCAAAATATTTGGAATACAGTTCCTGACACATAAAAAGTCCTTTCCAACCATCAGCCTTAGAAACCATTGTACTACTTTTTTTAATACACGAAGACTGCAGTAATGATGGGTTTCTATGCAGGGTCCCATGAACTGTCTGCCCATAAAGCATGTCACAGAATGTAACAAATGAGTATATTCAAAGCATTGAGAATACAAAGTTACCCTTTTTTTAGCTAAGAATCTGATTTATTTTTTTAGTATGTCTTTCTCAGAAGAGGATTCCATGGGAAGAGGGGGAAAATAAAAGGTCAAACAACACATCAGCGTTCCCTAAATTAATATTTCCAAGTCTGAAAAGTGAACATGAATAAAGACCTGCAATGTGTGCAAGACAGCAGGGCATTTACCTGATACTAATGAACAGCATTGCCAATACACTGATATCTTGTGCTGAATATAGCCATTGAGAAGCTAATACATTAATGGCAGACTACCAATATAAATCAGAAACTAAAGATATACAGCTTTCAGTCTGCCTTCTGTCACTTACTTTGTACTGCATGAATGAGTTATTACCTTCTTCTTTCCCTGAGTTGCTGGATCACCAGGGTAGAGTGAGCAGACTCAATTTCACCGAAAGTAATGGAGTGAGATTATCCAGAATTATTTCCAGTGGGCTGAGTTTGTTACATTCCTTCTGTTGTGAGAATATAAGTAAACAACTAAATACCTTTACTGAAAGCTAAGAATCTTCATAGTCATCACCTCTTCCTATTTCCTTGGATTAGTCCAGCATTTTGGATTTAGCCATGCTCAATTAACTCATCCAGGAATTGGTCCAGTCAGAAACAGTTGATTTAAGTGAGATAAACTGGGCATCTGTTTGGAAAAAAATGATTATCCAAAATACGCTTTCATCATGAGAAAATGAACTGTGCTATCTCAATATTTAAAAACATATGCCTCTAAATAGATTAACTTCCTTTGAAAGCTTAAGAAACAGAAAATAGTAATGTTGAAAATGAAACTGAAACAAGTTGATACTAAGTCAAAATTAAGCAAGTAACCAGTATGTTAACATTTTAATGTACTGGAACTTTGTACTAGCACCTTCATCAAACCACTATATAAACTGTACTGAATTAAAGCGATTAAAACTAGCAATAAAACCAACCACTCCAGAAGTGATTGAAATATGTGGGGTGCTTGCATGTGTTTGTATTGATGGCAATAAAAACAGTGCCATATTTAGTCACTGCTTTGCTTTAGGAAAGAAAGAAAATCAGCTGACAATGCTCCCATGTTTTGTTTTAATTACTAAAGGTTTTTTGGGTAAAATACTGATCTAAAATTGATTGATAATGAAGAGGTAACGTTCATGGCATTGGAGAATGTAAGGCAATAAATATCTTTTGCGGGTGATTAAACACTGAATTGAAGCTGAAGCAGCTGATAACCTCAGAAACACTTTACTGCAAGTGAACACTAATGCTGCAGATATTATTGCTATGATAGTGAAACATGAATCAAGACGATAACAGTGAAAAAGAAATAATAGTTTATTATGCTTTTTTTTTCCTAATCTCAACAGCTTTTGAAAATGTTTTGCTATTTCGGTCAGTGAGACATCAGCTAAATAATCTGCAGCTAACAGCAGAATTAAAGTTTTGTATTTTCAAATGGGCCTCAGTCCAACCTGCAAGGACATACACAGTTCAGAAGCGCAGGCATACATAGGTGCAGTGATTAGATACTAAGTTTCTAAATGTAGCCCCTCAGCTATTGGTCTCCCTGCAGTTCACCTTTGGACAGTAATGAAGGAGTAAATACATGCTCCAAATGAGACCAGTGAGGGAAAGCCATGTTGTACACTTAGCTATTTACAGCACTTAAAAATACCTGTTGCCAGATGTAAAAACATTATTTTTCAGGATGGTAAAATAATCATATTATAAAATACATCCTCATATAATCATGTTTTAACATACCTGTTAGGCACTGATAGGACTCGACTGAATCTCACACACTATCCAAAGTACCCATTTGCAAATAATAAAGGAAAATTTGACAATAAAGTGTTGTAAAATATGAACAGTTCTGCTAATTCAAGTAGCACAGATGCAGCATGTGCTAATTTAGAAACTACATAAAGCCAAAAGGCTTCTAGAATCAGTCCAATTTGTTCTGAAGTCATGGAAATGTTGGCTTTAGATGTAATACAGCAACATACAGTTTACAAAAGAAAATAGGAGCTAACCAACCAATCAGGAGCAGACATGCAAAATGGTCCTTAATGCTCCTCATGCAATCCAGATTCAGAAGACCTAAGAAAAAAAAAAGTAAAAAGAAAGGATGTAATAATAGACTTACAGTAAACCAAATAAAGTAATTTCAAAATTACTAAAGAGCAACAGTAAATGAAAAATGCCTTTGGGTATACCATCTGTTTATCCCTTCCATATTATACCTTTTCATCACAATTACCTAAAGTGGTGTATTTGTGTTTCTGTAATGTATGGAATTCATTACATAGTTTTGCAATGAAATTATCACACTGTGGCGGGGACATCTGCACCCTGTCATATATCATTCTATTCATTTCTAGTTAATTTAATCCTAATATCTGCTTACATGACAAGACAGATGTTCAGCTATACTGTATCTTCCATAGTTTTCTGCCTTGAAGAAACTTCAAGTCATTGAAAGAACTGACATCTTTCAAACAGACATCTCACGGGTTTGGGAAGTATGCGTGTGCAGATGTGTGTGTGTATGTATGTGTGTGTGTGTTTATATGCCATATTCTTTTCTAAAGAAATGTGTTTTGCAAAACAAAGATCTTTTACAGCAGCTTTTAAATATAAACACTTTTCATTTCATACATGTAAGTTTCTTTTTAAAATATGCTTTACTAATATTTTGGTTTATTTTTTAAATAATATTTATAAATACAGGGTATTTCTTTTGAATTAGCTTTTCACTTTCTTGCCTTGAATAGAATCATAGAATAGTTAGGGTTGGAAAGGACCTTAAGATCATCTAGTTCCAACCCCCTTGCCATGGGCAGGGACACCTCACACTAAACCATGTCACCCAAGGCTTCATCCAACCTGGCCTTGAACACTGCCAGGGATGAAGCATTCACAACTTCCTTGGGCAACCCATTCCAGTGCCTCATTAACCTTACAGTAAAGAACTTCTTCCTTATATCCAATCTAAACTTCCCCTGTTTAAGTTTTAACCCATTACCCCTTGTCCTATCACTACAGTCCCTAATGAAGTGTCCCTCACCAGCATCCTTATAGGTCCCCTTCAGATACTGGAAGGCTGCTATGAGGTCTCCACGCAGCCTTCTCTTCTCCAGGCTGAACAGCCCCAACTTTCTCAGCCTGTCTTCATTTGTGAGGTGCTCCAGTCCCCTGATCATCCTTGTGGCCTCCTCTGGACTTGTTCCAACAGTTCCATGTCCTTTTTATGTTGAGGACACCAGAACTGCACACAATACTCCAAGTGAGGTTCCATGACAGCAGAGTAGAGGGGCAGGATCACCTCCTTTGACCTGCTGGTCATGCTCCTTTTGATGCAGCCCAGGTTTACGACCTTGGTTGAACTTCATAAGGTTTGCATTGGCCCACCTCTCAAGTGTATCAAAGTCCTCTGGATGGCATGCCCTTGCCTCCAGAGTATTGACCATACCACACAGCTTGGTGTCATTGGCAAACTTGCTGAGGGCACACCCAATCCCACTGTCCATGTTGCCAACAGCAATATTGAGCAAGATCAGTCCCAACACCAGTCCTGAGGGTCACCACTAGTTACTGGTCTCCAGCCAAACATTGAGCCATTGACTACAACTCTGGTTGTGGCCATCCAGCTATTTCTTCGTACATTGAATGGTCCACCTATCAAATTGATGTCTCCAATTTAGAGACAAGGATGTCATGTGGGACAGTGTCGAATGCTTTGCACAAGTCCAGGTAGATGACATCAAATGCTCTATCTCTGTCCATCAGTTCCATTGCTCCATCATAGAAGGCCATCAAATTGGTCAGGTAGGATTTCCCCTTAGTGAAGCCATGCTGGCTGTCACCAAGCACCTTGCTCTTTTTCATGTGCCTTAGCGTGCCTTCCAGGAGAATCTGCTCCAAGATTTTGCAGGTGCAGAGGTGAGACTGACTGGTCTGTAATCCCCCATGTCATCCATTTTCCCCTTCTTGAAAATTGGGGTTGTATTTCCCTTTTTCCAGTCATTGGGAACTTCACTTGACTGCCAGGATTTTTCAAATATGACAGCCAGGGGCTTACCAACCTCATTTGCCAGCTCCTTCAGGACCTGCAGATGGATTTCATCAGGTCCCATGGACCTGTGCGCATTGAGGCTCTTGAGATGATCCTCAACCTGATCCTCTCCTACAATGGGCTTAAGGTCTTAATTCTCACAGTCCCTGCAGCTGCCTTCCAAGACTTGGGTGGTGTGGTCAGACCATTTGCCAGTGAAGACTGAGGCAAAGAAGTCATTAAGAACCTCAGCCTTCTCCAAATGCAGGGTAGCCAGTTCTCCCAATAGCTTCTGGAGAGAGCCCATGTTGTCCCTAGTCTGTCTTTTATTTGCAGTGTACCTAGAGAATCCCTTCCTGTTATCTTTCACATCCCTAGCCAAGTTTAATTCTAACTGGGCCTTAGCTTTCCTAACCTGGTCCCTAACTTCCTGGACAACATCCCTGTATTCTTCCCAGGTCACTTGTCCTTGCTTCCACCTTTTATAAGCCTCTTTTTTTCCCTCTTAAGTTTCCTCAGCAGCTCCTTATCCATCCATGGAGGTCTCCTGGCCCTCCTGCTGCACTTCCTTCTAGTTGGGATGCAACACTACTGAGCTTGTAGCAGGTGGTTTTTGTATGTCAACAGAGTCTGCCTTCTAGTGCTATATCCCATGGAACCTTACAAGCAGGGTCCTGAAGAGCCCGAAGTCTGCTCTCTTGAAGTCCAGGGCAGTGAGCTTGCTGCACACTCTTCTCACTGTCCTGAGGATCTCAAATTCAACCATCCCATGATTGCTGCATCCAAGACTTCCCTGGAGAGTCACATTTCCAACGAGCCCTTCCCTGTTGGTGGGCACGAGGTCAAGCAGGGCACCTCTCCTTGTCAGCTCCTCTATTGCTTGCAGAAGGAAGTTGTCTTCCACACAATTGAGGAACCTCCTGGATTGCTTGTACCGGGCCGTACCGTCCCTCCAACAGATGTCATGGTGGTTGATGCCCCCCCTGAGGACAAGGGCCTGCAGGCATGAGACTGTTCCCCTCTCTCTGTAGAGTGCTTCATCCACAGGTTCCTCTTGATCAAGCGGTCTGTAGCAGATCCCCACAATAATGTCCTCCATCACTGTTCTCCCTTTAACCCTGACCCACGAACTCTCTGTTGACTGCTCACCTGTCCCCAGGCAGAGTTCCAAACTCTCTAGCCTATCACTGACATAAATAGCATCTCCCCCTCCCCGTCTGCCAGGCCTGTCTTTTCTAAAAAGCCTGTAACCTTCCGTTCCAACACTCCAGTCATAGGAAACATCCCACCATGCTTCTGTGATGCCTATTATATCATACCCCTGTAGATGTGCCCACATCTCTAATTCCTCTTGTTTATTCCCCATACTATGGGCCTTTGTATAGAGGCATCTGAGCTGAATTCCAAATGAAGCTGGCTCATTAGCTGGGGCAGCCAGAGCAGAGCTCTCAGACAGGGTCCTGGCCCAGAGGCGAGCCCTCACCATCCCACTTGCTTCCTGCTCACACTGCCAGTGCCAACTGCCACACTATGCCCTGTTTGCCAGCTCTTTTCACTGGGCTCTGGGTCACTTGTGCTCCTTGGGGCAGGTTTTACCTGGTCAGGGCACTGCCATCCCTCCTGGCACCGCCCCTTGTGAGTCACTGCTTGTGTCAGCATCCATTTGTATTTTCAGATGGAACGTATACTTCTATATAAATCAGTAGGTGCTAACTTTCCTTTTAGGTTATAAGCTTCAAAACCCCCAAATCATTGCTTACTAAAGACTGCTTACTTATATTAGAAACTAAACAGCTGATGAGATGTTTCAAACTAACAGCAATGAAAAGAATACCAGTACCTCTAGACTGCTCATTAGTTATCATGAGCCTCTCTGCAAATACTACAGCATATGACATTTGATAACAGTTATCAGTTGTGTCTGTCTATTTCCACACACTCCGAAAAGGAAGTAACTGTGGTATACACTGGCAAATATACGATGTTCTGGGTCTGCGGCATAAGGCCTTCAGTTTTTCAGTGTTGACCACCACAGGCAATATGGTAACACTACAGCTTTAGTGAAACCGCTGTCTCTAAAAATCTTTGCAGTCACCAATGACAAGTTCTTAAAAACACCATCCTTTTCCCCACTGACATGCAATAGGATGACTATCAGGAATTAAGCCAAATTCTAGCACAGAATGGCTGAGTGTTGATTTGCTGCCTAATACATCTGAGAGGTTTTAGATTTCTAATACGGAATGGATTAACGACATTGGCAGCAGGCCTAACACTCTTGTGAGATATGAAACAGTAGCATAAACCATGGGACCTCTCTGGGATTGTAATAATCTTTGTTTACTTAAAGACATTTACATAAGGTGTTCTTAAAAAGAAAACAAAACAAAACCAAAGAAAACCCTAAAGCAAAATGAGAATTCCTGTCTAAGGCTGTTCTTTAGGAGCAGCAGAGTTAGGAGCAAAGGAGTTTTTGAAGCTGAAAAAGTAAATTAGATACTTTTTTGAATGTGTGGAGCTGGGCCTAAATGTCTTTCAAATCTATTCCAAATAATGTTAAAATATACCCCCCCAAAACCCTGAAGTATTTAAGACAAGTTCTAAAGGCTGATAAGTCAAAATAAGGGTCAAATGCATACAGAGGAAGTTTATAATGTGTCAGTCTGTTCTAATATTAGTATAACAGACTAAATTTGACATGCAATATTTAAGAGATTACAGCAGGACAAGGCTGTCATCCAGCCTCCTTAAGCTCTTTGCTGAAGCACTGGATAATTAAATTTTAAAAATACATTCTATAAAGCAACACACTGGAATAATCCTGGATGAATATAACTACAGTGATTATAATTTTTACATATGTCTCTGTGTAGGTACATAAAAGACATTCAAGTTTTTTATTCCTTTAAATTTTCATAATTTCTGTTCACATCACAGAAATAAAAGCAAGGGAAAAAAAAATCTTACTAGCATGTGTGCTGTTAAATTACTTGTACGTAATTTAACAGTGATTTTAAATGCTTCCCTCTGTAGTAAACCCCTGTATGCAAGGGTCATTGGACCCTAGTCAGATGCAAGACTCACAGCTTCTTTAAAGTCAGTTGGAAATGAGTGTCTGATCCTGTTAAGAGTCTAAACATTCTCCAAAGTAAAATAATAAATAAATCCACAAAGGTTACACCTAACATTGTGATAAATATTTGTCATAAACTTTATCTGGTATCAAGCCCTTTTCTGCAAAACACAAGACTTCAGTCTGAGACAAGGTCCTAGTGAGCTGGTGTTGATGGATAGCTTTGATACATAATATGTGAAGCACATGGTTATATTTCTTTCCTCTTACAGCCAGCTACAGTTTTAATAGCAAGGGACTACCTGGAGTGGCTTTGTCTTTTTAAAAATTTATAAAGCAAATAGCACAATGCAACCTCAGTGCTCACTGGGACTCAACAAAGCTGTCATGGTATAAATGCATTAAAAATGTAGAGTCATTCTAGAAAGCTTCTTTTGAATTTATTTAAACCTGAAAAATGACACTAATTACTGAATGAGGATAAAGAGCAGAAAAATACTCACACAGACCAAAATTGCATGTTATACTTGATTTAGCATAAGTAAGTTCTCTGTTCAGGGGAGATAGTTGTACTCTAATTTGGAGATAATATTTAGCATCCTGAATGGATGCTTTCTACTAATCCTTTGTGTAATTCCCTAGGTTTTATTCTTTATTTTCAATAGTTCTACCCAAAATCGTAAGAAGTTAATGTTTTTAAATGCTGTTCTAGGTCTTGAACACCTGCAGGACTGGACCCCTGTCCTGATCACTTGAAGGCTTTGTATTCTACATCTCAAATTCAATTCAGCTACTTCCACAATACAAATGATTCTGCTGACTTACTAGACAGTCTTCAGCTGCACATGACTTGCAGGTTTCCAAGACAGCTCTAAAAAGTACCCTAAAAAAAAGTTGAGGTTTCATCCTAGCAACATGCAGTACTTTTTTCCCTGTTAGTTTGTATACATTTTAGGGAACTCTGAATGCATCAATTTGTTGCCTCAATAGCATGAGGTAGTTGCTAAATTTATTTGGTTTATACTTGGTGATTAAGGGAAACTGATTCTCTTTTCCTGCCCTTTAAGGGAGCTCATGGTGTTATGGGGGGCATGTCAGCAACAATTAAGAAATATCCTGGTACAAATCCCAGAAGATACATATCTTTACAAATAATTCCCCATGGAAAAACTTTAAAACTGATGCACTTGTTCTGAAACTGCTTCAGGCCTTCTCTACATAGATTATATTGCTGGGTTTTTTAAGAGTGCATGACTTGAGATGTACATTTTGCTTGTAACTCATAAGAATCACAGTGCAGTTATGCGAGGGAAAACAGAAATAATGTGCAGTGAGCTTCAAAGCCTTACAAAGGATTTATCATTCAGACAATAACCCAGCTTCTTGTTTTTTTCCTATTGTAATACAATAGAATAATAGAATAAAAATAGAATAATACAACAGTTAGGGTTGGAAAAGACCTTAAGATCATCTAGTTCCAACCCCCCTGCCATGGGCAGGGACACCTCACACTAAACCATGTCACCCAAGGCTCTGTCCAACCTGGCCTTGAACACTGCCAGGGATGGAGCATTCACAACTTCCCTGGGCAATCCATTCCAGTGCCTCACCACCCTTACAGTAAAGAATTTCTTCCTTATATCCAATCTAAGTCTCTGCTGTTTAAGTTTCAACCTGTTACCCCTTGTCCTATCACTACAGTCCCTAATGAATAGTCCCTCCCCAGCATCCCTGTAGGCCCCCTTCAAATCTTATCTCAGACTGAAGTCTTGTGTTTTGTAGAAAAGGGCTTGATACCAGATAAAGTTTATGACAAATGTTTATCACAATGTTAGGTGTAACCTTTGTGGATTTATTTATTATTTTACTTTGGAGAATGTTTAGACTCTTAACAGGATCAGACACTCATTTCCAACTGACTTTAAAGAAGCTGTGAGTCTTGCATCTGACTAAGGTCCAATGACCCTTGCATACAGGGGTTTACTACAGAGGGAAACATTTAAAACAAGTAATTTAACAGCGCACATGCTAGTAAGATTTTTTTCCCTTGCTTTTATTTCTGTGATGTGAACAGAAATTATGAAAATTTAAAGGAATAAAAAACTTGAATGTCCTTTATGTATGTACCTACACAGATAAACATAACAGTTTCTTATGCCATGATCAGAAGTGTATTGTATTGGCTTCCCACTTACTACTTTTTTACAGCTTTCTAATGTAGACTTTCCCCCTGTTAGGACTCCATGGATTTAATTTCTTCTTCTTTTTACAGATTGGTCTTCTAGTGTGTAATGTGTTTCAAAACAGTAGGTAATGCTTTAAGCCTTTTGGTGGGTGTGCTTTTATACTCAGTTTTCCTAGAAACTGCATGGAATAATCACATCACTGAGCAGGACATCAACTACAGTGCAACAATAACCTGTGTATCTGCTGATTGAAAGATGCTTTGTCTAATTTGAAACAACTGAATATCAGATATTAAAAAAGTTGATATAAACTGAAACAACCTAACCTGCTCCATGTTTTATTTAGAATCCAGTGAAAGGTAAATGAGAAAGAGAAGGCAAATAGAGCACAAATAAATGAAGGTGAAAAGAGAACAGAAAAAAAAAAGAGAAGAGGGCAAAGGTTAGAAGTGGAAACTTTGAGTAAAGACAATAATTCAGTAATCTCTAAGTATGAATTGACATTTCCTTTTTGCCTGCTAGTCTTTGGTTCCGCCTGGTCATAGTAACTCTAGTGTCTATATGGACCCCAGATACAAAGTGTTTAAAAACCTCAAGACTTCAGGCACTCAGTTTGGGAACTCAGGCTGCAAAAAAGTATCCCTGTTACCCACCACAGTAGATGTGGCCTATTTTTCATATGGTCCACTGCTTTCTTCATTAAATGCTACATGTTCCCAAAGTAAGCTTCAACATGAAAAAGCTCACAGTACTGCCACTATGGCATTAACAGTCCAGTACTGCAGAATGAGCAATGTGCCACTGTAGATATTCAGGTGAACATTTTTCACTTAAGAATACTTTGAATACTATACTGGGAACATGCCTTGTGGATTCCAAAGCAGTTTAGAAGCATCAGTTTCACTCATGCCACGATTTTATCTGGTGAGGTAATAAATGATTCATCCCATTATTACATAAGAAATCTATGGCTAAGCTGGAATTGGGTAAAATGGAATGACAATATAATTCATCAAACTGTGCTTCTTAACTTGAAGGGCTATAATTCAATGTACTTATGTTAAAAAGTACACTAAGTTGTTTCAAATTAGTACATATTAAAACTCTATATTCTCTCTGCATATCACAGTAAGTACAATAAAATAATTCAAACTAGTTATTTAAACAGCTCTTTGTGGCACGCATTCATTATACAGATCAAAGCAAAATGGGCAAGGAAGAGGTCAAAAGAAACAAAGAACAAAACTTGTCCTTCAGGCAATGAAGGTCAGGGCTCATAATGGATAGTCACACTGAACCTCCTAAGGGAAATACATTTGACACACCACATTTTGGTGCTATTTTATGGTCCATCATGGAGTTGTACAAAGCACTGAGCATAGTTAAGAGGCTGCCTTTTACCTAGCTTTCAGAAGGAAGATAAAAGATGTCATAACAAAAATGATTCTATTTTCCATGCAATGTCCTTCTGGTTAATATTGGACTATTCACAAACAGCAAGAACTTTAGCAGCTGAGCAAGTCCAGGATCTAGGAGTCCTCTTTCCCCCAAACTCCATCAAAACTAATCATATTTAAGAATAATCTTCTGCCCTTGTGAGATATTGTGTGCTATTGGAAAATAACCAAATATGAAGTCTGGAACAGTGCTATTCCAGACAGTGACTGTGACATATTGGATATCAGCACATAGAAATAGCATCATACAAACGTAACAACAAGTGAGCAGCATCCCAGTCCTCTTGTTCTCAATTTTTTTTTCATGTGGATAAAGCAAGAAATAAGAGAAATTGCCCTTTATAAAGCAGCTAGTGTTTTGTTTATTTACAGGTGTGGACTTCTATAGGACAAAAGTCCGTTTAAGTCACTTAAGCATTATTTTGCTGCATGAGTTTAGGAGGCAAGAACATTCTTTTCCCAAAGGCACAGGAGCAGCATAGAGCCTTGTAGATGCAGCAGCATTCCTGAGTGCTACAGCCTTTCTTCTATCAACATCTATGTCTGTAATCCACACAGTTGTCAACTGCTTTGATCCATCTTCTCTCTGATCACAAATCTCTTCTTAAATGTTCAACAGAGGTAAACGACACCAGGCAGTACACTGATGTCCAGGAGGAGGAAATTGCATCTCAGATTTCCAGCATCTTGCCTGCCTTCATCATGATCTTTCTTTGTTGTTTTTTTTTTTTTTTTTTTCCCATTTGCAGGGCCTTAATATAATTTGAACAAGTATTCCTGAAGTTATACCCATCTTGTCTTCCTCTCATCTGTACCTTTTCACACAGGTACAGATTCACTTGTTCTGCAAAATCCTTTAGAAAGTCAAAGCACTCTTTGTAAGAGCAGGGATCCAAGAATCTGGCTCAAGTTTTCTCTCCCATTGATTTTCCTGCTGTCTTCCATTCTTACTTCCAAGCTTTATTACAGTTATGATGCAATAAAACTCAAATTAAGCTGGTGTCATAGAAAGCCGTGCTGGAACATGTGCTTAAAGCTGAGCCTAGGTATAAGCTACAAGCATCTAATGAACAGTTATGACTTCCAATCAATGCTCAGAAATTGAAAGGAGTCAAAAACTGATGCCAAGCAATTGGGGTTTTACACAGCCTGCCGAAGAGGGTGTCGTGGTTTAAATCAAGCCACACAGCTCATGCACTCACTCCCCCCCTTCTTCCACCAACTCCCAGAGAGCTGGGGAGGAGAATCCAAAGAATGTAGCTCCCACGGATTGAGATAAGAACAGTTTAAAAACTAAGGTATAACATAAATCACTACTGCTACTACTACTACTACTAATAATGATAAAAGAAATAGCAAGTAAAGAGAACACAACACCTCACCAGCCACCAACCCATAACTCACCCCACCCTGCCCAACCGAGCACCGACCAATACCTCTTCCAACCCCCCAGAGCACTAGCCCTTCCTGATCACTCTCCATTACATCCTGGGCACGATGTGCTATGGTATGGAATACCTCTTTGGTTAGTTTGGATCATGTGTCCTGTCTCTGCTTCCTCCCTGCCTCTCTTCCTTCCCTGGCAGAGCATGAGACTCACAAAGTCCTTGATCAGAGTAAACATTTGAGCAGTAACTACAAGCATAAGTACTATCAACACCGTTCCCAGATCGAAAGTCAAAACACAGCTACCAAGAAGGAGGTAAAATGACTGCTACTGCTGAACCCAGGACAGAGGGCTGGTATCAAATGTCAGCAGTTGTCTTCTGTAGCTTATGTCAAAAGTTACCCCCTTCCTAGATTGGATAACAAAGCCAGTGCACAGAGTATAATGACAGATATCCTTTTGTCATGGTCATCAATCATAATTCTTTTTAAAAAATTACCAAAAGTCTTTGATCTTTACATTAAAAAAAAAAACCCTGCAATAATGAATCAATTACTAAGAAAAAGTACATTTTTTAAATAAAAAAGCAAAATTAACATTCAAAACCAATGATTTTAAATTTAGAACTGTGCTCTAAACCTTGACCTGGAGTCTCAGTTCTTATTTTTTAATTCTCTCATGTCTAGGTGTTGTTTTTTTTTTCAGTTCATGAAAAAATAGAGACATGAAAATGGCATTTTTAGCCACTAACTCATACATTTAGATTTTTGGGTTTAAGTTTTGGAAAAAATGCACCTAGTTGTTTTCTTATTACGATACTGCTGGTTTTGTTCACTGGTCTATGTTTTTCTTGGAATGTGGTAATGTGGAATGTTTTAAATTAGGGGTTTTACTTTTTACTATCCAGTGTCTACTAAATAAGTCCATCATCTAATTCTAAAATTGTGAAGTGGCAAACATACACTTGTAGCCAGCAATATATATATTTTTACTCCAGAGAAATGCTCTTCTGTTCTAAATTTACTGCAGAAAGCTTCAGAGACAAAAGAAAGGCTCTTTGCCAAACCTAGCTTTGCTTCTTTATAATAATACTTCAGGTCTCTTCAAATATCCTAACTAAATACTGTAAACTGCTGAGAAGTTTCCACCAAGGCTATAATCAATAATAACAGTTAAGCTTCAGCTGACATAACATCAAAATCTTTTTCATGGAACAAATGAAGGCATTAGATTGGATGCAGATACTAATCAAAGTCATATTTTATACCCTAATTACAAACAGGTTTTGAACTATGAGCCATGTATTAAAAGGATACAGGATATAATCCCTGCTACTGCAACACACTGCATATTGTGCCACCCACCACAACAATCACTATTGTCTGTTGAATACACAATGCTGTTTGGAATATGTACTGATGGGTGCATTAACAGTGTTGAGAGACCCTCAAGAGGTTTGGAATTGGCGTTTGCTTTGAATAAGAAATTTGAAGTTGGAATTAAAGTCTGATACTTACTTGAAGCTTACCCATACAATTCCTTCCCTTAAAATCAGAAAAATTGACCTTGGGACTGAGGCACTGAGTTGGTTCCTGGGTCTGATACACAATCTTTTGAGAGATTTCCAGTCCTAAAATTTTGGCTAATATGACAGTGTTTCATTGTCCTCTTTGTGTTATTCTCTGCTTATTCCAGTGTACTTGAGCAGGAACTCTTACTAAATGTACAGTGTGCAAAATTATGGACACTCAGTTGGATTCTAGGTACCACTGCAACCATTATCCATACCTAATATTCTTTTCAGAATGAAAAAACTTTCCCCCACCCTTTGTCCATTATTTTTTCCCTATAGTAGTTTTGGAGTCCACAGCTTGATGTTGTCTTTCCATAAAGGGAGAAAAGGAATTTTAAATTTTCAGTGTCTTATCTCCTTAGCAATACATTTTACTTAATGTAAGAAAACCTTTTGCCTGGTGCAGACTGAAACAGCACAGTAAAACATTTCCTAGATTTTCTTTCCAAACACCACTCAGCATGATGCTCCTTGTCTGTAAAAAAAATGCAACAGTTCAGTACTTGGAATTACAATGGACATCTCAGAACCACAAACTAAGATCACTTTCAGTTTTATATGAGTGCTCCTTGATTGTTATTGATAGTGGTTTTGAAGAGGGTTTGCTAAGAACCAGAATTATATAATTTTAAAAACAGTTCATTTGGGCCCTGCCCAAGCTTATGCGATATCTGTGAAGGTACAGACATTTTCCTCCATATTTCATAAAGCACTAGTCTAAGAGGACCTTAATTTAATGAAGAAACAGTAAATTATTCTCTACCTAGCTTTTTAGAATACTAAACTGGGTATTGTCTTGAAGACCACAGACTTGCACATTGCAGATTGTGCTGAAGAATATTCAAGCTCTCCCCTTCATCTTATAACTTCCCTCACTTCCCCAGGCAAAAGTTTCGAATAGTTTACTTGAAAGGCTCCAATAATTTCTATATGAAGTGTGGTTGACAAGCAGGTGCATGTGGGGAACAGGACAGTTCTCATCCAGGTGGCATGGCTTGATTAACTTAGGAATTGGTGCTGATACATCATCAGGGTGATAAGAAATGATACCACGTTATGAGTAACAATTCTCACATTTTTGTTTTCATCTAGTAAGGATCAACAATTGTACAGTCCAGCTGACAACAGCTGTGGACAAAACGCTTGATTTTTATCTAGAGCTATAATGCTTTATAGCACTAGATAAGAGAGGTGGAAAGTTCTGCCCTTTAAAATCCTATGCAAAAAACTTCATAACAAGAGTTCTCATGTAATAATTTCTCACTAGAAAATTCTATTCTCCAGACACCTCTGTGTCAAACCAGTCATCTCTACCCCCTACTTCTAGCAATATTGCATTTGCAGATTTGGAAATATTTAGATTGAAGGTTTTGGATTGGGTTTAACATACAATAAGACCATAGTCAGGAACAGAAGCCTGATAGTTTATGACTTCTATGGCTAACATCAGTCTGGTGGGTCTATTAATAGGACCAGCGTTATCTTGAACTGCTCTTAGACCGAAATTGTACTAGAAAGATTAATACAGCAAGGGATGATATATAGAACTTGGATAAGGAAATGAGCAGGTTAAGATAGAACTACTATTCTACTCTTCCTTGTGTTTATATTTCAGCTTCTAGTCAGCTTGTATAATAAGGAACAGCTGCAGAACATGCAGGATCTATAAATAAAAACAGAAACAACAAAATGTTACATTTTGATAGTGTTAACTAGTATTTTCATGCATGTTCATACTGGAGATTGTGCCAAACTATACAGTTGTATGAACATTCAGACTTCCAAAAGAAAAAAAGAGTAAGTTTTAGCTACTATTGACCCACATACTCTTCTAGGAGTCAAGATTTTCATCACACACACCAGAATGCCACTGTAACTGAAGAAAATACAATAAACTGAAATAAAACCCAAAACCAACAACTGGAGCTTTATTTATTCATAATAACATTGAGGGTAGGTAATGTTTTTTCTTCCACAAAGTGAGTTACTCTTTTTCTTCAGTAAGTCCATTCCCAGAAGGGCACTGAAACAAATACTCACATTCAGTACTGTTTCTGTAGACCACTTTTCAGATAGCCACATTTCTGTCAGAAATTCTTGGGATGTCATTAGCAAATGTGATGGGAATGATTTTTAAAGAACAGTGTGAAACTAATACATGCATTAGACTTACAGCTCCCATTCACATAATTTGTTGTTATATCCAAACAATGTGTCTCCCACAAAGACACCAGTATTTCTTTATAGAGCAGTGATGCATGAGAATGTTTTTAACTAAGCACTTCTTTGTGTTCACTTCCTGTGATAGCAGTAGAACAGAGCTGAATATTATCTATATGGATAACACAGTCCTACTGTCAGTTCTTTGGCTTCAGCAGACTGCATACAAGGTATATTTCCTTCTTTGGAAACAGACTTCAAGATGAGAGTCTCTCTTAGTACAGAACAGTCAAAAGTGTTTCAGTTCTATACTGACAGCCACACAGGTAGGCTTCTGCACCTCAGCTGTAAAGTACTGCTCAGTGAATGTTTCTATTTCAAGGCAAAGATTAGATTTCAATACCAGTAAAGCTGGAAATGCATTTCTGTTAGTATGAGTGACTTCATTCTAGTGTCAATCAAAAAGCAACTATATACATACTATGGAGGAATCTGTGATAATACTTTGCAGGGAGGAAAGTATGGTAGAGATCTTTTCCTTCCTAAATACACAGTTTCAGCAATCCAAAATTGCACTTAGGTGTACTTGGTTTTCCTACTTCAGTGTAGCACAGTAGCTGAAAGGTGGTGTATCACCAGCTTATTGACTTTCAAGCTTTGGTTTGTATATGACAAGATAACTACAGCTCAGGGAAGACATGATTTTTACTATGTTCTGCAGAACAAATGAGCCAAAGAATGACGAAATACGGACTCTGTTGCACATAGTTTTAGGGCACTTAGTCAAGGATGTAAAAAACGTAATCAAGCTCCAGTTCTTCACTTTCGTAAATAATTATTCCTGCAAAATTTAATAGGCCTTTTGTTGGCACATGAGTAAACAGAGTTTCCTCATTGACTTTCTGAGAAAATTATATTCCAGTCCAAGTACCCAGTTGCAACTGAAATGCAGGAGAGTTAGGAACTTCTGTTCAAGAGGCAGGACTAAAGGCATGATCCTTGTTATTTTACATTAACATTCCTTACTACTTTATCTCATTTGGCCAGTTTCATCCACCTTCCTCTACTTAATCTCACAAGCAAGTGTGTTTGGTACATAACTCAGTGCTTGCATTGCATAAAAAGCTTGGATCCTATATGTGATATTAATTCTTCAGTCTGGCAAAGTACCTGAAAGAATTGTGTCACAACACAAAGAAAAGCTACAATCTTGAGTTACATTTGTGATTCTCTCTGTGATTACATTATTACATATATCTTGTTTTAGGCATGTCAATTACTATTTTCAATTGTAGATCTTAAAAGTAGAGGACAGATGCCTCAAATACTTTTTTGTGTTCTTTGTGCTAAATGCTGCACAAGTCTACAGTGAAATAGATCTCACTTCAACAAACCATGTATACATGCAAGGTAAACAATGAAAAAAGCTTGTACTGTGTACTTCACAGTTAAAAACCCCACACATAGCTCATTTTTTGCCAGAGTCATAATGCTAAGACACTGTTTAATCACAGTCTTTTTAAAAATTGCTTTTTAAGTAGAAGTACAGCTGATATTTCACTGGCTCCTTCTACAGATTTCAGTGGCAGCCATTCACACACATTAGACACATATATGTTTTTTTTATTCTGTGATTTCAAGATGAGACTTGAGTTCCAAGGTGTCTATATTAATTAAATGTATCAGTTTAATGAACACACATACAAAATCTTACTTGCAACACTGTCTCTGTGTGTGTTACTCCAGAATTTAAAAGAGAGGAGGTTTTACCAGTAGTTTTATTTTGAAAATTTAAGTGAAGAAATCAGAAGGAGATGGTGTCAAAATGTACTCACCAGTTCTGCTGTGGTCAAAGAAACTTTCAGTTTTCAAAGGTCATATTTGGCTGTGGTGTCCAGGACTGGTGTCCAAATTTCAAAGGCTGATGTTTTTGAAGTCAGGGACAGAGGGAAAGCAAAAGTGGGCTTTAGACATCATAAGACTTTGGGGACCATTTGGGGACATAACTGTCTCTCAGTGCTCTGAGGACATTCTGACAGGAGCCGCACCTACTGGGAGCCCTTCTGAGCTCCTGCTGTATAAAATAGCTTTAATAATTGTTGAGACCTACTAGGTGGCTACAGAAGATTGTGAACACTTGCAGCTGGGCAAGTGAGGGAGGCCCTGTGATAAAGGATTGCTCGGGGAATGATCAGGAATGAGTTTTCACAACTTCTCTGGCAGCGAATACTATTACAGAGCTGTAATGTAGGGAATTTTTGATAGCCTGAGCCATCTCCTTCACTTACTGCAGTGACACCGTGGTTCGCTCACTTCTCTTAATTTGCTGAGGTAGTAAAAAAGCCTCAAGCCTTTGAGTGGCAGGCTGGTCTTCCTCACATGGTCCCTGTGCTTCCCACCTCACCCTTTAGGGATCTGCTATCAAAGAATAAACCAATATGACATGACTAATTCATCACTATGCAATTTCTTTCCTGATATCCTAAGCAGAGTGTTCGGTTTCTTAAATTTCTTTAGCATGATAATATTTCTAGCACCTCCTATGTCAGATTGAGTTCTTCATAAACTTTCCATGCTAGGCTTCTGTCAAGGTATTGGTCTTCATAATATTACTGGTTCAGAATAGCAAACTACTGGTCAAATGTGAATATGTAAGCTTCTCTAACATCACTGGCTAAGAAGGCCTTGTTGAGTGTTTTAGTGTTGGGAAAAGAACGTATTTGTCTGTCAGCACCTGGTGGCAGTGTGTGTTGTCAGCTCCTTGGTACCTGGAATAATACGAAAAAAACCACTTCTGTAGTTAGTATGAAGAACACTACTTCAGTAGTGGCTGCACTAAACCACAGCACTCTGAAATCTTACTCAGCTGACAGCTAGTCTCTGTTCTTGGGTTTATTTCTGCACTTTAGCTACTGACAGGGCAATGTTGAACGCATCAACAATTCTAGCAGTAGTAGTCAAAACTGAGCTCAGTCCTCTCCCACTTGCTTGTTACACCTCTGATAATCTGCCTCCTTTTGGGATTTGCTACAGGAAGAAAAATGCAGAAAATCTCCAAAGCACCTTACCAATACCCTTATGTCATGCTTGCCCCATTTTCCTCCTCCTTTTCACTTCAAGGACAGATCCCACTAGAAATTACTGTGAAGAGAAAGAAAAAAAAAGCAAGGTTACAGCCAGTTTAAAAAAAAAATGCCTAACTCTTCTCCAGGTTTTTAAAGACAGTCTGACATACAAAACTGAAAAGTCACTCTATATTACTTGTACTGTTAACACAGAACATTGGTGGGTTTTTTTACCCGCAGTATTTTTTTTTCCCTCTCATACCTTCTATCTAAGTTAAAGTTCATCTTTGACCTGCATATACCAGGAGCCATAAAGAAGAACAATAGTAAGAGCTGCTGTATTCTAATATAAAACCAGGCATTTATTAATGGTATGAAGTCTCTCCATTATCAGGCTTCTGTCCTGGGTTCAGCAGTAGCAGTCATTTTTCTCCTTCTTAGTAGCTGGTGCAGTGCTGTGGTTTTGACTTTTCAGCCTGGGAACAATGCTGACAACACTGATGTTTTTAGTTGCTTCTCAGTAATGTTTACTCTGACCAAGAACTTTCTGAGTCTCATGCTCTGCCAAGGAGGAGGGGAGGCTGGGAGGAAGCAGAGACAGGACACCTGACCCAAACTAACCAAAGAGGTATTCCTTACCACAGCACATCATGCCCAGTATATCATGCCCAGGATATAAACTGGAGGCAGTTACCTGGAAGGGTTAGATCACTGCTTAGGTCAGCGATACCCTGGGTATTGGTCAGCGAGTGGTGAGTGGTTGTATTCTCTTCCCTTGCTGTTTCTCTTATCATTATGATTATTGGTGGTAGCAGTACCGGGTTTGTGTTATACCTTAGTTACTGGACTGTTCTTATCTGAACCTGTGGGAGTTACATTCTTTCAATTCTCCTCTCCATCCCTCCCAGAGAGAAAGGGAGAGTGAGCAAGCGGCTACCTCGTTCTGAGTTACCAGCTGGGTTTAAGCTACAACAATTTTCAAGGAGATATTTCATTTTTTGCTACAATATATTATTTTTTATCAGTAAGTGTTATTCAAAGCCAGCAACAGTTACATGACTGCAAGGACACTAATCTGAAATAATACCCACAACACACATGACCCAGCCTAACAAAAGCATTGAACTAGTCAGCTGTGCAATCTTCTTGTCCTCTGTTAGTGTCTCTGACTCCTCATGACTATGCCCACACTGTAATTTACATGAGCTGCTATGTTGCATTTTGTACTGTGAACAGTTCAAAAAAAAAGAGCACTCCTATCAGTGCTATATGGTTTAATCAATGCAGCAATGAATATCTAAGAAATATATACTGTGCCAAAACTCGATTGTTTGTTTCAGAGCTATAGATACTGAGGAAATTTCTCTAAAGTCATTTTATTCTTTAGCATTCTTATACCTTAGCCTTTGCTTTGTGTGAACACAAAAAGCAGTTTAATATTCTTTTGTTTCTTGCCAATCTCTTACCTGGGAGAGGTGAAGGAAATAATTTTGATAGGTGATTGTTTAGTTCTAAAGAAGCATCTGGGAAGGAGAGGTGAAAAACGACCACTAACTGAATAAAAACTGTAGTCAATAAAAACTAACGTTGATTTTAACACAATGCAATGTCAGACAAAGGCTTTAGTATGCAGACTTAAAATGATCTTACTTAAATCTTCTGTATTCATTCTTCATCTTCTCTTATTCTGATCTTGGTCATCAGTCTTGTGTGATGTACTATTTGCTCACTACAACCATAAGGTTGCTGTGAATTAATTGTATGATTCTTTCAGTCCTCATTACAGTCTTTGACACAAGAATGAGTTTTCACAGAAGTGAATGCCAGGATATTCTGATTCTCATTGAATATTCTCATTAATCCATTCTTGGGAGAAAGATTAATGATAAAGAATAAGCACAGATATTAATTATTTTATTTCTCATGGCAATCTTGGGGATGTAATGAGAATGGAATGATCACCCCTTCTTGGTTCTTAAAGTAAGGGTGTTCTTAAGGATAGAAAAATACTCAAAGTTAATTTATTCTTGTAATTAAACTCTTATAAGACCAGAAGCTTAAAACCCATCACATTAATTCATTCTTGTGCCAGTTTTAAGGGCCCAAACCTGTAAGTGCCAATTAGAGTGAACAGAAGCGGAGGATACAGGTCAGTGGAGAGTAGAGTATCACAAATTTATGTGCTGAAAATAGACAACAGTATAGTCTTTAGATGGCAACAAGATATAATAACATCATATAATATATCTTTCTCATTTCTATTAATTTCTAATGGGTTTTCTGTATTGGTGGCTATGCATTAGCACAGTTCCTTAATTATCAATATCTTTCCCCTCAGTAGGGGTGGCATACTGAGTTACGCTATAGTTTGATAGAAGTCAGTAAATAGTTAAACTGTACCTCATCAGATAAACATACTGTTTTTTTAAGATAGCTAACTCTGTCAAGATTATTTCTGAGATTATTACAGAGTAAAATCTACAGAGCTTTCTTGATACATCCATCTATGAGAATGAATGCTGCAAGAGGGTAAATATTATTACATATGGGAAAGGCATTAAGGAAATCTAGGCTGCTCAAACTGTTCATAGAGCAAAAGGCCATGAACTGTCAACGGCTTACTTTACTGGCCTTTTCTTCTAGAAAGTTCTTCTAAGAAAGGAGAAGGCAGGAGGACAAATTCTGATTCTCTTGTATCCTACTTTAACCCCAAGCCCCACATTTCTTTCAGCAGGAAACAGATGAGAGCTTCTGACTACTGAGGTCATTGGCAAATTATAGATAATGCTGCCATTTACACTGGGACAGGAGAAGAGCATGAAGAATCCAAGCAAGGCACATCATTTACTTCCAAACCTACTTTTAAATGAAGTTTTGTGTTAAACCTTTTTTAAGAACATCTTCAGTCTTTCTCACAGATTTCGTGGGTTTAGTACGATATTATAGGCATATTTTGATTTAAACCTCACGTGTAAAGGGTGGGGTCAGTTCTGCACATGCTGTGCCTCACCTAAAAAATCCACTGTGCAGGCTGGAAGGGCTTGCTCTCACTCGTCTGTATGGACAGGCGAGGGTTGAAACAGCAGGTGACAAGGTGCATGGGAAGCTGCAGATCCAACCTTGCTTGTGGGTAGACCAGGGCATGGGTCACTTGAGATTGCCCATGGAGATGACAGTCCTGGTCAGACACTTCCTGATTGCCTAAGCACCCTTTTTTCCAACCAGATTTGCCTATTCCACATGCCCTTGGTCATTGTGCTTGTAGTAGGCGTGAGTAAAGCCCTTACCAAATCTTTGCTCATGAAGCCAAGCCATCAATCAATCAAACAAATTTTGATTTAGTGCAGAAAGAATATATGGCTAGTTTCAAAATAAATCCATTAGAGATAGGAAGCAGTGTAGAAATGTGACAATGCACAGGATGGGAGCAATTCATTGCCCAAGTGCTCATCCTATTCCCAGGCAATTACACTTTAGTCTTTCACTAATCCTACTCACCTTCCACATACAAAACACTCAGACATACCTGTGATTGACTAACTCCAGGATCCTTAAACAAGTTATTTCCCTGCAGTTACAAGTGCTAAGCATTCATTGATAGTTGCATGTTTGTGCTGAGCCATCCAACAGTTAGACCTAAAAGCAAAAAAGAGAAATTACATAAATATGACAAACAGGTTTCTCTGAAAACATCTGTGTTAATTTGGTGATTTTCACTCTCATTGGCATTAATGCAACTGTGTGGCTATAGCATTCTTTACAGCCCTTTGTCTGAATAGTACACTGCCTGTGAAAAACCTAATTCCTAAGATAACACAATAAAAACACAAAAAGTAAAAAAAAAATGTACTTCATAGACTTTAATAAAGCCAAAGTGCAATACCAATGCACTAAGAATTCTTATCCTATCTGTGTAATAGAATAACAGCTACTCAGGAAAGCCATCCACAGAGTTCAAACCTAACCTGGTCTCTCTAATCCAGGTCCTTTTTGTTTGGTTGGTTGGTTTTGGGGGGATTTTCAAATGTTAGTCATCCAGAAGGGTATCTGTTGAAGAGGAACCTACCTATTTCATGCAGGCTCTCTAAAGACTCCCTGCAAGAAGGGAAAAATCATATACGTATATCAAAACTCTGAAGGACACTGAACCAACAAAAGGGATTAGCAAGACCTTGCAAATTACAGTACTTGTTTCTTAACTAGTTGTAAAGGTTCTTAGCCTAGAGAATCACCTGTGCAAGAACTGAGGTAAATAATGCAGGTTCACATTTGACTTGAAATATTTCAAAACTCTTTGACTTATGTTTCTCATTCACAACACTCAGTTGGGCACCAGGAGTAAGCAAAAAGTGCACTAGCAGAAAGCAATGGAAATACCTGTGGTCTATCTGCTTACATTGTTTCTATTGCAGAATGAAAGACAGGGTAGTAATCAGGAGATGCTGAAATGTAGCACAGAATCCTCTGGACAATGCTCCACCCAACTAGGGAAATTAGCCACAGTTGCCCTTGCAGCTGGAGATCTGTAAATGAAGAGTACTATAGTCTGAGCTAGATTTCATTAGATTTCATTAAGGTATCTGAATAGGAACCAAGAGAGATGCATCCAACTCTTTGGTGGATCACCTGGGCTCTCATCTCATTTAGCTAAACTCATCTTGATCAGTAAAATAAAATAAATTTGTGTTTAAATGTTGGTTTGTGCAGTGTAAATCTAACTCTGATTTCAGGGAGCTTTGCACAATGAAGGTGAGGATAATAAACATATTTTTGTTGCCCTGGCCATTCAGAATGTAAATTCTAGGAGGCTAGGATATTTTTTTCTTTCTTATTTTGGCTTTGTTAACCTTCACTTGGTTGGATTTTCACAAATATTCTAGCGTGCTGGTCAAGGAACAGGAATGTTCACCTACTCATTGAATTTGGAGTTTGATCCAACTAACCCTAGAAGTAATGTAAGTGTAAGGCACCCTTACATTTCTATGGAATATTGCATTCACAAAACTTCAAATTTAGCAGCATCTTATTAACATGAAAACTTAATTCTGAACTTTTTTTGCGTCTGGTTAAGAAACAGAATTGTAATGTCTGATTCATTTCCCTGTTAAAAAAAGCTTAAATGTTGATTTGTACAGGCTCACTATTTGCAGTGAATAAATAACAGACAAAAAAAATATTTTTCATATGATTTCTAATTATGACGAAAATTATACTTTGCAGCCATAAGACTGGTGGAGACACAGAATAAAGTACTGTTCATAGTCTTCTCCCAACTTCATGTCCCTCTTACAGATTTCTCAAAACAGTGTATTATGTGAAACAAATTTACCTGTGGTGTTACATCATCAACTGCCATTTGAATTGCCGTCCATGTCATTAGACCAAAGGTGAATGTACTATGCCTTTTCATATAGGCATTACATAGAGTGCTTTCCCACAGTACTATACCACTGATGAGGGGAAGTCAAAAGAAGTGAAAACGTGCCTTTGGGGAGCTGGCAGAGAATTCACTGGGACAGGTAAATGTATAAAGGGTTTTGCAAGAGCAGAAGCCAAAGACTATGAGGAACTTTTGTTGTTGTTGTTGTTTATAAGCACTGTTTCAAATAAAAATTTCAGACTAGGAATTAAAGTTTTAACAATGTAAGTGCCTCAGAGAACCAAGCTCTAAAGCAGTCCCATAGTGGGACTCCAGCACAGCTTTTAGTTTTTAATGTGAAGAAGAGAAAAGATTTTTCATTTAACTTTAAAAATTATCAAAATAAAAATCATTTTGTAGGCAGTGTTACTACGAATGTTTGTGTTCACTTAATGGGTGTCCACTGGTAAGAATTTCCTTTTGTGTAACAGTGGTTAGATTCAAATTTAAGCTTATCCTGGTTGTCCTGTAGTCTACATTTTTTGCAGTCAGTTATGCAGAATGTTATGTCTGAAGTATCTCTTCTTTAACAATTATATGTCAACCATTAGTGTGTGTGTAAGTACTTAAGGACTCACTGCTTTTAGAATGTGAACTAAGGCATATGAGACAACTGTATTAAATAGATGAGATCTGGAAGACCAACACCTGGTGCTTTTCCTATTATTTCTTGTGAGAAGTACAAGCATGCCTTAGCATTATACTGTACACTTCATGCTAGACAGTTACCCAATTCAGTGCAAACCTTGAGAAAACATAAAACTATCATTTTCCTGTTCTACTATCCAAACATCAGAGTTTTCTATACTGCCAAAAGCTGTGCAAAGAAAAGAATACATTACCCATTCTTTAACCTCCTTGTTTTCGGTCTCCCTCAAGTAAGCTGGTCACTGTAATATGTAGAAACATACAGAATATAAACAGGAGACACTGAAGTTGGGGAAAAAAGTACATTTATAAAGGATAAAGCAAAGCCAGCTTGTAGGAGGAAACCTTGGAACTCGAGGCCCTAAACTTCCAGATCAAACCTGTTAATACAGTATTGTACCTCTTAAACTGAGCCTTTAGGCTCTGTTACTACTCCTATGTCAGTAATGAAAAATAAATGAAAATAAATACACAAGCAATGCTCTGTGATCCCCACAAGGTTTAATATAAGCTGATGAGCATCAGTATTTCCAACAACAAAATTATGCCTTTCTACTCATTACTAGTGGACCATGTTCTCACAATATCGCTACTTATTGTGGTAATTAAAGTTATTTGGAAGTTGAATCTGCAAGTGAATATACCGTGGTGTACACAGTACATAGTTCCCATAAATTTAACACACAGGAATTTATTTCAGCAGCTGCAGCTTTCAGTAGTTCATCAGTTTTGTTCTGCATGAATGTAATTTACCTTTCAGCCACCAAAGGCTTACAGTACAGGTCTTGTACTGAAACAAAACTAGTACTGTAACAGCACTCACATCATGTTCCTATAGTATGTGGGGGGAAATCCTCATATTTATTCCAAAGTTTTCCAAGCAGTTAAACTCAAATGCAGATTTATATCTCTGCACATTTTTAGAGCAGTGTTAGCATTCTGGTTGTACAAGGCTAGTAAAATCACAGTTTAAATAATGCAGCTGTAATTATTTCTGTAATACAAGGATGTATAGTCTCTTCCTTTTTTTTCCTGTTAAAGAAACCATGGGAAGAGGAAAGGCTATTGAAATGTTGTCGTATGGTAGTCACAGTTCTTTCTAAGGGAATAGCAATGCTGTAGTCTAAATGAAATATATGACTGCATTTCAGAGACATTCTTACCCCTTGGAAATAGCCACAAATAAAGGAGAAGACAAAAAGACACTTCAGACCCTGAAAGTGGAGAGATTTCAAATTTTGTTTGGATTTACTGGCTTTCAGGAGGAAGGACCCATTTCTTGAGTGGAAAATTTACCTTACTAAAGCACAAAGAATTCGGCCAAGTTTCTGCCGTGTATGTTAGCTTCTTTTATAAAATATGGGCTAGCCTGTTTTTGTTGAAGTCATTAGGATCTTTGGCATTGATTTAATGATGAATAGCCAGTGGGTCCCAAGCAGAGAAGCTGAGGGGAAAGGCATACTCCCTCTTACCCAACATACAGTTCAGATAAAATGCTGTGAACTTCAGGGTTGTATTTCCTGATATTTTCTTCATGCCTTAGACATTTCTGTTCACAATAACCAACTTCTCCTGTAGTCAATTTTACAACTATATTTGAGTTTTAGAGAGGAAATCTAATACTAACCATGGAATCCTGTCAAGAATTCAGTAAATCAAGTGACTTTTATGGTATTTTACAAGAAAGAAAACTACTCAGGTAAACTGACAAGTCCAAATAGGAATAGGAGACTCCAGCTATGGTGTATATTATGAATCATAGCCTACTACCCCTGCTGAGATTGAGAGAGGATCTCTAATCCAAATTGAATTCAAATCAGTTCACAGGGATTCTTAAAAGTTCAGCTAAAGAGGGAAGCCAAAATGCTGGCAGCTTTATTACAACATGTAACTCAAAATATGAACCAATGCATTTTAAGACTTCAGGGGTACCTTTAATTATTAATCCAATTCCCATTAAGATACTGCTGAACTTCCTAAATAGTACTAGATCTTGCTAAACTGTAGATGTTTGTCTTTTCGTTACAATTGGGTATTTTGCCAAGTGGGCTAAAAGTTGCCTCATCGATAAGTAGTAGCATCATAGAATCAACTAAGTTAGAAAAGACCCTTAAAATCATTCAACAATACATGCTGAGTTTCAACAGCTTTTTGTCATTTTGGGATTCCTGTGAGCTTGGATACTACGGTGTTCAGGATCATCTATGAATCTACAAAGTTATGATAACTTTGTGTTTTGACACCTTTCTACAGAACGAATACAGCTTTGCTTTATGTACCAGGTTCTTTCAATGAACATTGTGAAATTTTGCCTAAGCAATCTTCTGCAATGTAAAGAATGCATACATCAGAGGTATTTATAAAGATATTTATGGTCTATTTCTTTTTATGGTGCATCATCACAGACATATATGTGTAAAAGATCTTTTAATCTTTTACTGTATTTCTCAAATATTTGGTAGAGCACTAAGAAGCATTTTTGTGGCCATGCAAGGAGTACAAAGTCAATACTGTATTTTTTTCTGGATTAAATGCTTAGTGCACATCCATATACACCTGAGGGGTGCAGGACTTAAATATTCTACATAACTTCACTTTTATCTGTGTTTCTTTTGTGTTTTATTTGCAAAATGAATAATTTGGGAATGAGTTTCAAACACCATTCATAAGTGTTCATCTTCATCATGTAAATGTCATGATAGGGTTATGCAACAGATTAATTTGTTTAAATCAAACAGGATAAATATTTTAAAGTATAAAATAATATGAAAGATGCTTTACTGTTAAAACAATGTGACAAATTAATACATTTATGTCATCACAAAAAGGATTATCTGTTGTCCCAAATATGCAAATCGTTTTACAGAAATGGATTTACTATGAGCTTTATTGTCTTAGTAAAGAAGAGGGATTCTTCCTTCAAGATTGCCTCTTTTAGATTGCTTTAATGTAGTGATTACTCAGAATATTACTGGATTGAAAAGTCATCTCTTATTAAGCATGAAAGATAAGTATCTTAACTAAGTTACTCTGGTAAATGTCCCACAGATACAGTGGAGTATTTTAACCCCATCAAATGGCAAAAGCTGTACTTGATATGATGCAAATCAGAGATCCAGACTAAATCAGTCCAGGTTCATTGGGATAGGAGACATTCTTCATTGCACGCATCACACACGCTTTTTGGGTTTTTTTATATTTTATGTGTTTCTCTTTCCCTGTCCTTTACTGCTCCTTTTATATCACCAGATGTCTCTTGCTTCACCAGTTGTTTGATTTGTATTTTATTGTCTAGCAATTTGAAGTGCACTGCATGTAACATCCAAGCCTGAGCTGGTATCATCTCTGTCAAGCAAAGATCTTGATAGGGATACATGATAGTTTAAGTGATATTTTTCTTTCTTAAAAAAAACCAAAAAACTAGCAAAATATAAGCAACATTGTATCATTATGTGCAACCTTAGAAAGTAGTTGTAGGTTTTCTTATTTTTTCTTTTAATGCTGGAGTGGCAGGAACAGCAGCTGACAGAGCTGCACACTTGCGTTTGCATACTCTCCGAGATCTCCCTGTCTTGTCCTTGTTATAACTATAGCCACATTAGCATCCTAACTAGTTCTATAACCAAGGCTTTCCATTCAGCCATATTGGTCCAAAAATAAGGGTCAGACTGGCAGCTGCTGACCTCCTTATTCACATAACAAATCCTGATTATTCCAGGGTCACAGTTCATTTATATAACCTTGTTACATACTTTACTGGGCATTCACACCTAGCACAGTATTTTGCTAACTGCATGAAAATGAAATAAATCATAAGCCCAGGTATTGTGGCATATTAAAAAAAAAAAAAAAAAAAGAAAAAAAAAAAAACCACACACAACCCCCCCCCAGAACATTAGCAGTCAAGGAAGTGAGAAATGGAGATGAAAGCTGCAGACCTATCAAACAACAGTCACTATTACTCAGTGAAAACTATGAAACAGGATTAATTTTCCTTAACAGTTTTCTGTAATAAGAAACCTGTTAGAGATTCCCCAAAACAAATCGGAAAAGTTTTTGGATGAGAGTATTTCATTTTATGTTCAATGAAAGTATTAACTTAAAATACTCACTCTAGGTGTATAATTGTATCCTGCAGTTGTAGGGGCCACCTACAAACCCAGTTTGTAGGCGATCAGTTATTTCTCAGCAACAAAGATTACAGAGAGAACACCATGCTCATTTTCTTGCCACTTGCCCATACTATCTCCAATATTGTGAATAGATACTAAACTGGTTTTAAAATTACTTTCATACCCCTCTTCCACAGAAGTCTCAAAATTAGCCATGTATCAGAGACAGAAGCAAAGTACTGCTGAACTTCAAGAGCTTTCTTGCATAACAGCCCCTTAATCCAGTACGGATGAATTTGCCTGCACAAACTATTCTGAAGCAGCTCTAGTTTGTGCCACAAACCAAACTACTGTAAGTAGCCTGTGGGGAAAAAATACATGCTGTCTTCACATTTTCATTTTTGATAGAATAGAGCTGGGCTTAAAATCAAGCACTTTATGGCATCTAATGAGAAGCTCTGATTAAGCAAATATTCCGTTCAAAAATGAATGTCTTTCAATAAATAACCATCTTATTGAATACTTCTAATAAGATTTTTAAAATGAAAATAATGTTTTCATTTGTATTTTTTTTTCTAACAGCATTCAATTTTCAGCAAGCTCATTCATCACAGAAAATCAAGTTATCTGTTTAAGAATGCTACAAACATTACCATTTTACTTCATTTCCATCATAATTTTGTACAAGAGTAAAAGCAATTATTTCCAACTTTGGTAGAAGCTTTTTCTCCTTTGTTTTCTTTATAGACATGTAGCCTGGATAGCTAGCAATTGCTGGCAATTACACTTCAGTTATATACTTCCAAAGAAAAATGCAGACAAAAGCCTTATCTCCTGGGTTTGTTGCATAATATCTTCCTTGTAAATGGCTTGTCTTCATCTGCATAACCTTCTATGACCAGTTTATTCCTATTTCATTTTAAATATATGAACAGAAAATTTTCATATTCATCTGCTTGATGTCATCTCAGTTCTCTTTTTCACTGTCACCATAGTCTGAAAACTTACACATCACCTCTGCTAACTTAAGACTTAAACGCACTACAAGCTGAGAAAGTGCTGAGCTGTATTAGATGGTGCTCTCTAGGAAATCAAAGTAAAATCTAAGCCGTTTTGTATGCCATGCAAAGATGGTGACCTTAACGATGAATTAGTACACACTAAATTTGCAGCTGCCACCTAACTGGGAGGAGAGACTGTAGGCATAAGAACTAGAGTTCAAAATCAATCTGATATCAGTTGACCTAAAAACTGATGGGTTCATCAGTGGGGAATGCCCAATATTCTAAATTCCAGATAAAGAAAGCTAAGGGACGGCAATTTTGCCAAAAATTATTCAAACAAGTGAGTATCATGGATCACATTAGTCATTAGTCACATTAATCAGCAGTACCACCACAGCTGGGGTGGGAAAAAAGAAATTCCCCCCAAAACACCCAGTTCAGTGGGAAAAGCATGATCAGGAGTATCATTAGAAAGACACATGAGAATTTTTACCCCCTGCTTTGCAGTATGGTCACAACTGGAATACAGTGTGTGCTGGAGATCATATTTGAATAGAAAGCAGCCTCCATTTGGCCCACTAAAGAATAAGAATGATCTGGAAAACACATTCAAAGTTGGCCTTTAGAGATTACAATCTTCCAGTAGTGATGGTAGCCTGGTAGCTGAGCAACTAAGAACACTGTCGAATCCCGAAGCCTGCTGGCTTTTGAAGCAAGCAGTTAGGTATAATCAATCCAACCTTGAGGCTGATTCTGTCATCTAGCCCCTAGTAAAGGATATATTTAAGGTCCTTTTCTGACCTTACTTTTAATGAATATCAATGACTGCACACACACACCCCTACCCTGTGGTACTCAAGAGCATATAATTTCATACCCACTAGCTGTGGTGTGTGTAATTAACAACAGAAAGCAAAGTATGGTAAGCAAGGCCCAGTATAATATCAGAAATAGCCTGAAGTGAGGCAACATGTTGTTTCAGGCCATATAGGTGCAAGTACCCACCTATATTATCCCAAACTCCCCAAAGCATGTTTGGAAAGACATAAGCACTTCATTGGTCAGTTGCTGAGGTGAATAGCTTGAGAGAGGACACCTGCAACACTGGAGCAGAGCAGGGAGAGATCAGCGTCCAGCAGCCTCACCTCAGAGCGACAAGAGCCACTGAGGACGGAGCCTCAAGTCATCGACAGGACTTGCCCAGGAGCCGGCAGCTCAGCTCACCTGAGGAGCTGACTCACTGGGGTGGAGACAGGAGGAGCAACACCAACTGTGAGTGGTTAAAAACCTACCCAGGGAGCGTGGTGACCAGAGCGGGCTGAGGCAGTATGAGCGGCATTTCACACAGGCAGGCAAGCGGGATGGTGAGCACTCGCTGTATGACCAGGGCCTGGTCTGGGAGCTCTGCCCTGGCTGCCCTGATGGTGGCCAGTGTAGGCACCCAGACAGAGCCGGTAAGAGGGGAGGCTGCAGTGCAGAGCTTGGAGTGTGGAGAGTGCCTGCACTGGTCTGGTGAGGGAAAGGTGCAGAATGGGCAGGGCTGCACTCGTGCTCCCTGATGGAGGTCCTCCTGCAGCAGGGGCTGAGCTACAGGATGCTGTCAGTAAGCTGCAAGATGTCAGGGAAGCTGAGAGGAAGCAGGACTGCTTGCTCCAGGACCAAACTGTGCAGGGGCCTCAAGATTCCTCTCTAACTCATGGAGGAAAGAAGGAGGCCACTAACCTGGGAAGCTGGGAATTGGTAACAAAAACAAACAACAAAAGGAGGAAGAGAGCAGTTAAAAGCAAAGGGCTTCCTCCTAAATCTGCTGTACCCACCCAGAACCGCTCTGCTGTCCTGCAGGGGGCTGATGAGGAAATGCACTTGCATCAGAAACAGCCGTCTGGTGCACTGATACAGAAGATCTCTACTGGTGCCACCAGGAAAAAACAGTGGGTCTTAGTAGTAGGGGACTGTGCCTTGAAAGGGACAGAAGTGCTCATCTGTTGGCCTGACCCGGTCGCAAGGGAGGTGTGTTGCCTACCTGGGGCACGGATCAGGGATGTTACGGAGAGGCTGCCTGCTCTAGTAAGTCCCATGGACTATTACCCGCTTCTAGTGATACATGTGGGTGCTAGGGATATAGATAGTAGTAGCCTGAGGAGTATAAAGAAGGACTAGAGAGCCCTGGAAGAGGTGGTTAGGGGCTCTGGAGCTCAGATAGTCTTTTCAACAATCCTTCAGGACATAGGGGAGGACCTTCCAAAGTCAAGGAGGATTGGACAGGTTAATAAATGGTTAAAAGGATGGTGTCATAGTCAAGGGTTTGGGAGTCTTGAACATGGGGCCCACATCTGTAGGCCAGGCCTACTGGGGACTGGTGGTGCTGCTCTGATAAAGAAAGGGAAGAGTGGTTTTGCTGGGAGGCTTGCCAGACTGGTCAAGAATGCTTTAAACTAGTTGTGTTGGGAGAGGGGAGCATCATTCCATCCCAACACACCCAGTCAGTTGCCAGCACCTATAATAAATGCTTGGAGCAATGTAGTGATATTCTAGCCGCTCCAGCCAATGAGCCGGCTTCATATGGCGCTCGTCTCAGACACTTCTATACAAACGCCCTTAGCATGGGGAACAAACAAGAGGAATTAGAGATGTGGGCACATCTACGGGGCTATGATATAATAGGCATCACAAAAACATGGTGGGATGGCTCCTATGACTGGAGTGTTGGAATGGAAGGTTACAGGCTTTTTAGAAAAGACAAGCCTGATAGGAGGGGAGAGGGAGTTGCCCTTTATGTTAGGGATAGGCTGGAGAGTATGGAACTCACAGTGCAGCCCTGTGGAGAAGGACTTGGGGGTGTTGGTCGATGAGAAAATGAACATGAGCCAGCTTCAGTGTGTGCTCTCAGCCCAGAAAGCAACCATAACCTGGGCTGCACCAAAAGGAGCATGACCAGCAGGTCAAAGGAGGTGATCCTGCCCCTCTACTCTGCTCTTGTGAGACCTCACTTGGAGTATTGTGTGCAGTTCTGGTGTCCTCAGTGTAAGAAGGACATGGAACTGTTGGAACAAGTCCAGAGGAGGCCACGAGGATAATCACGGGACTGGAGCACCTCCTGTATGAAGACAGGCTGAGAAAGCTGGGGCTGTTCAGCCTGGAGAAGAGAAGGCTGCGTGGAGACCTCATAGCAGCCTTCCAGTATCTGAAGGGGGGCTACAGGGATGCTGGGGAGGGACTCTTCATTAGGGACTGTAGTGATAGGACAAGGGGTAATGGGTTGAAACTTAAACAGCAGAGGTTTAGATTGAATATAAGGAAGAAATTCTTTACTGTGAGGGTGGTGAGGTACTGGAATGGGTTGTCCAGGGAGGTTGTGAATGCTCCATCCCTGACAGTGTTCAAGGCCAGGTTGGATGAAGCCTTGAGTGATATGGTTTAGTGTGAGGTGTCCCTGCCCATGGCAGGGGGTTTGGAACTAGATGATCTTGAGGTCCTTTCCAACCCTAACTATTCTATGATTCTATGATTCTAATTGTGATTGAGAACAACTTCTCTGGAATTACACTCTTACTACAAAGTTTAGCTTAAGTTTTTGGTCCAATGGTAATTTTTGAGGTTTCTTCATGGCTAGGTTAGTTTTTCAGAGGAATCTATCTGCTCTCTGTATACATAAGTTTTGCGTGTATATAAAGATTCTAAATTTTCATTCTAATAGCATACCCCTAATTTGCCTGCTACATTTTCAGTGAAGCCTCACAGCTCTCTTAAAGAAGTACAGCTTTGACTGCATGATTTTTTCTTCCTGAATTGAACAGACTTGAAGCCATGTTTCAGATTTCAAAACAGCAGGAGAACACAAGCCATCATGAGTAAAAAGACTGGATTTTACTATTTGGAAAATGCTTCTAAAATAAACTTTTGGGTTTCTTTCCTTGTCTCTTATGAAATGCTTTAAGGAAAATCCATGTGCTTCTTTTTGTGTAGTTCATTCGAAAAAATGCGAGAAAGCCCATCCTGCTTATCCACATTTACCATAAAACCCACAAGATTGAACAATTAGAATTGCATCTCAAATGCATGTGTTTGCTAAATGAATTAAAATGTAACCCTGACTGTCTCCTCCTTCATATTTGGATCCTGACTCTATGTAAATAGTGCTTAGATCAGGGCATGAAATGGTGCCAATTTCATCCTTCCTTTAGTGAAATTATCACAATCCTATAAATTTAAAAGTAAAATAACATGCATTATTTACTGCTTCCGTACATAGTGTTTTACTTTTTCAGTGTAACACAACTAGCAACGGAATTGTATGTTACCTTACACTAGCCTGATTCTTAAAGACTGAAGGACTTGTGCACTTACAGCAATTGCCTTAAAGGCATTTTTATTTCATGCTTATAAAAGACTACCTTGGCTTTGAAAACTTGATGCCACTGTACAAGGATATATATTTACATTCTTACTTTAAATTAAATTATATTTGTGTATGCAAATGCAGTATGGGGGAGGATTTAAAAAACTGGCAAGTAAATCCTAGTGCACTCAGAGGTGGAAATTATTATCCATTTATCCATAATGATTAACAGTTAAAATGCACTCTCTGCTGTTCCCTGTGTCTCAGGAAAAACAGAAGCTTTTGTTTTCCTGAAATAAAAAGCCACATCTCTTTTTACAGTAAATGCCTTAAAAAGGGGGCACGTCACTCTTATGGCACAAAGCCAGAGGTATTTAAAATACAGATCACATACTAAAGAGTAAGTTAAAGCCATGGGCTTTGTTTCTGAGACATTAACAAAAATACGAGTTGAAAAAATACTACATTTTACTTTCCTCATATGTATTAACTTGCATAGGGTATTGCAAAGGGAGATACATATATACTATATAATACCACCCAAAAAAGTCTGACTGTTGAAAAAAGAGCACAGTTAAGCCCTCCCAAGGGTGGGGACACTACTTAATAAGCTGACATGCATCATGACATCTTTTGGTTGTCCAATATGCAAAAATAAACAAATTATTAAAAAAAAACTTGCAGAAAAACATGGAATTACTTTGGAAGCATTTAGCAATCTGTAAGGAAGACAAAAAATTCCATTACAAATAAAAAGGAAGCATCAGACATTAGAGCATGACCACTTACCCAACTGAAATTATAAGGACCTCTTGACGCTATTAATGGGGAGAGGATGGGTTTGATTTTGTTTTCTTTTTTTTACAGAATGATTTAACCTGTTTTTATTTAGGCTTCACACTTTTCCTGGGGCCTCTGGGCTCCTGTCCAGGCCAAGATACTTCACAACTGACTTTGATTTTCTGAGGTAAGTGATCTGTCGCTTTCAGAGCAGTTATAGGAGGGGTCAGGAGTGAGGTGGCATGGTATGGCCTCACTTTGGCTTCTGGCTCTCTGACATTGTACATGCTAATGCAATGTGAAGTAGCACGTCTAAATAGCCTGTCAAACTTTTTTGATGTTAGCAAACCTACAGATGGGATTCATTTCCACACTGTTCAAAAAATGTAAACGATACAAGGACATTAAAGAGCATTAAACTACTTGATGACATTTTGGTCACATTAATGAAAAGTGGCGTTTGTAAACTACTACAAAAAGGTGGAGGCTGGGGGAAGAGAAGGGAAAGCCAGAGGAAAGGAGAAGTGAAGAGAGGAAGAGGAATTAAAAATCAATAAAAAAACAACCCACAGAAAAAAACCCAACCCAAACAAAGAAAACCATACACACACACAAAAAAAAAGTCCACAAAAAACCCCAAAGGGACCTGGACAACCTCTGGGTATTATTAAAGAAATTAAAATCTTAAAATGAAACAAAACCCAGAGTGACATTTTCCCTGTGTGCATGTACATGTGCATTTGTCTGTGCTGTTGCTTGGGTGTAAAGGGTGTCCCCAGGGATCATTGAGTAGGAAGTATAACTGCCTCTTCAGGTCTGTATTTGTATCTTTTCATTCATAGTGGTTAGTAATTTTTTAATTAAGGTATCCCATCAATGCCAGTGACTAGAGTGTTGCTGAATATAAGAAAGGGCAACAAAATCCAGCCTCACCAGCTTAGACCCATTTAGCTCAGGTCTAATTTATCATTCAGTGACTTACATGAAAATATCTCCCATGTCATCCAAAAGTATTAAGCCATGCCATAGCCTAAAAAGCCACAATGGACATCAAGAGGATAAGATCTAATAGATAAAAAAAAACCCAACATTTTACTATGGAAATTGCAGAGATCCATTTCTGCCACTTGTACAACCTGTTAAGCACACTCAGATAAGGTCTGGGACCCATCTGGGTATAAGGGGTGAAGAGCTGCTGGTTCAATTGCTAGGGCAGTAGAGACCTTGCAGCTGGCTGCACCAGCATGCCAGCCTTGCTGGGAAGAAGAGCAGACAGGAGACATGCTGCACTGGCTATGCCACTGCCACTCGCAGCCACAGCATATTTTTTGTGAGCACTTGTGGTTACATTAATTGTTAATGACAAAGGCAACCTTCACTCTGTGTGGTTTCCTGCCCATATTTTGATCCTTTACAAGGCCCCCCTTTTTCTTCCTCTCCTCCCCCTCCCATCATCCCATCCCTTTCTCTGATAGGAAGTGCAACCTGAGATGTGCGAAAAAACAGTGTGCATATTGTTATTTAATTGGCCCCTTGCTCAGGCGCATTGGGCCTCAGCGCGTGTGCTGTAGGGTGTCTGCTCCACAACAGGAAAGAATAAACCCAGACTCAAATCATAGGAAATTCATCAAATATGCTTCTTAGAGTTCTGTCTTTCAAGGTCTGTTTCCCTGCCATATGATCTCTATAAACCAAATTACTGCTGGCCTGAGTACAAGACTGGAGGCGCCTGGGGCTAACATATAATGAATGCCAAATGCATGTGACAATAGACTGATCATGGAGAAGAATTGAAAATTTTTTTAAGTAGTTCTTTTATTTAATTTATAAAAAGCAAACTGACTACACTTAATACATTTAAAAGGAGCCAATCATTTCCCTGCAGTTCCAGATCTGCATTACAAATCTTTTATATCAACCCCATTAAATGGCTAAGACACAAGACACTTTTGAATAAGGCTGAATAAAGCGTAGAATAGGAAATAAATTAAAAATACCTTATTTTAGTTTGTATATATATTATTGAATTATCTCAATTTTTCCTTTTACTAGCCTTTGCACATAAAGATTCTACCCTTCAACTGCAACACAACAAGAAGGTAAATTCCTTCTGCTGGGAATGCACTATCCCAGAACTGCTGGGTTCTAAAAAAGTAAGAAAGCTGCTTAAAGGCTAGAGTGCTGTGAGTTATTTTTATTAATGTGTACAATTAGCAGTCAACTAGAAATTTTTATCCCTATGTTGCAAATTATTCTAAATAACCTAAAAAGTTCAAGTGTTGCTATAGCAGGATCACAGGAAATGTGAAAACTCCAGAAGAAAATATATTATACTATTATAGACAGAGAGGAATGAGTACTGCTTTTTAGCTTTTAGAAAATACTGCATTTGGAACTGCAAGTCAACTAACAGACCGTCTATAACCTATAAATGCTTCCATATTCCCAGACATCAGCAGTCTTAGGGTTACAAAAAAGTAATAATACATACATATTAATAGATCGTATTTTGTCCTTCAGGGAGTATATTTTTTAAAAGGGCTAAAGGCAGCAGTAGTAGCTCCTCTAAAATCTCTAAATGCTATAATTGTTGTAGATTAAGTACAGTGCTCATATTAATTAATGGTGAATGTTTTGTATATGTAAGTATTTGATAATTTCAGCCAAAAAATCGTGTCTTTTAAGTTGACATTTCTGAAAAAAACAAACATTGCTGTATGAAGGTTTGGAAGTGGCTAAAGAAAAGATGATTCTAACCACATTTCAATGAGAAAGGTGAGTGATGGTCCATGAGATCATGTAAATTCAGCAAAAATTATTTTTTTTCCTCCTTTTCTTAAATTTCTGGTTAAATAGAAACAAAAACAGAATTGACAGAATACCTCTTTAGTTACATTTTATTCAAAGTGCTTAAGAAAACTGCCTGTAGCTAATATAAATTTGCATCCTTGGGGCACTGTGCTTAAAGAATCTAAAGAAGCATTGACCTATTCATGAAAGCAGTAGCTGTGTTGGACACATCAGGAACACACACAACACTTAGGTCTCACAGTCCTCATTTTGGAGAGCTGCTGTATGGACTGAGGTGACAGGAAAGAGAAGAGCTTACAGAACTAGGGTGGTAATTTTGGACTCTTAATACCAGTTTATTAGGTGGAGCAGAGCAGTACTGTTTTTCATTGGTATTGGGTATTTCTACACTGCTGTAGAGAGCAGGTTTCGTTCTGTCAGTGCAATTCAGTTGGATATAGTTCTACTGACATGAGTTACAATTAACTGATAGGAATCCACCAGCATTGAAATATGGATCAGTGCTAGAGCATGTATTTGTAGTGTTCTCATAAGCAATATGGAAAATGTGTGCTTTGGTGTATGTGAGCAAAGGAAAAGCTTTCTCAAGCAACAACACAACAAAATTGTTCCATCTTTCAAGTTGACCAATTGATGAACAATTTTAAATTCAGTTTCCAATATTTATTCCTATCTATAAAACTTCCTTAGCATGGTCAGAAAACCAGGAAGTAGCAAGATGCTAGCTTGTGTATTTATTTCTGATTTTTTTATGCAGGATGTCAAAAGGTACATGTACACAAAACAACTAGTCACACTGAATTATAGTGACAATGAATGCATCAGTCACGTTATTGAAATTTTCCAGAGACATTTATATGCAAAAAAAAAAGTTTCAATAAGCTACTTACATAAAACAATGCCAAACAAACCAAAGGGTTATTATAAACTGTGTTTTTTAAATGCAAAAGAACAAAATGCTTTTGATGAAAAGTTGCTCTTTTAAATCTCTTACATAATTTGAAAACAGCTTTGCTTCCTCTTTGCTGAAAGCTCTTTCAGAACTTTGGCAAAATAACTAATTTATATTGATTTAATATATAATTTATATAAATCTTGTACAGTTTTTTAATATTAATTATGTGATTTATCTTAATATCAGCGAACATCCCGTTTGAACAAATTAAGGACAGACGAGTAAGCAGAATGGGACTTTCTTTCCTGGCCACTGCTGGAATGAGTCTACGACCACTGCCCTGGAAACAGGGAGGACAGACAGAAAGTCCATCATGTCACCTGTAGGTCTATATGACAAAAACACTTATCCCTACCCAGCCACCTCAGTCAGGCCACTCCTTCTGTAGTGTTTGCTGCCTATGAGGTGGAGGATGTTTAATCTCTTCTTGAACTAAACATGCCGAGTCTCACAACAGTGTATGACAGTGGATCACAAACTAGCAGCCCAAGCAATATTTAGAGCAAGTACTCAAAACATTTTCTGTGAATTTGTAGCAGATTGGTGTATTTGAGATAACAAGAATGCACAAAGCATCACTGAATCCATAAAAATTTGGACATGCATTCAGATGTATTAACAATACAATATAAAAAGCTGTCATGAATCAGAATTGCCACTTCAGGTTTTGATGTTCTATTCTACGATGTCCATTCCTGGCAAATGGAATGTATAAATAGTACCAGAAACAGTAATCTTTAAAAACAGATAATCCAGATTATCTCAAATACAGTTGATCTCCTTCTTCACAAACACATAAATTAAAGGTATCTACCCTACTTCAGTTCTAAATGTGAAGTTCAAAGTACCCGATTTGGACTACTATGTAGTGCTATATATCACTCAGTCATTTGCAACTACGCATATTTCAGCAGATGAACGCACCATGTCTCAAGTTAGACATCCCCCTTCCCCCACACTGAAAAAAAAGGAGAGATGAATGAATAATGACTCCTTAAAGGCATAGCTTGATGGAGATGTGATGAAAACACTATGGTAAAAGACAACAATTCTGTGCCATAACCAAGAAAACATCCTTTTATCTTTGCAGTCTTGACTGAATCTACTTAAAACCTTGAACTGCCAAACCTGGAGTACAAGGCAGGAAGTGTAAATCTTAAAATACATAGTAAATTCTATGGGATATATCTATGTACCTCAGATACCAAATATTTGCAACCACTTGATCTGTGTGAATTAAAATATAGTCATTGTATACCACAGATCAGAAAGAAAGGGATGGGCTACTCCTGTGTGAGCAGAGCTGCACCCTGAAAATTAAGCAACTGCTTGTCATACGGAAATTAGAAAGAAAAAAGGCAATTTAGTACTAAAAACCAGGTTTGAGCAGTTGGAAGGCCATCACCCCACCAAATGCCTTTTCAATAGGTATATGTCTAATCCTGGAAGGCTTTATTGAGCTTCTCCTTTACTTGGAATTCCTTGAAACACAGTCTATGCCTATTTTTCTAACAGCTCACAGAAGGACTTCTAAAGCAGCAATGACAGAGAAGCAGCAGTCTCATTTCTACTCTTCTTCCTGAAAATACATCCACAATGTCATTTAAAAAAACAAAAGCTTGAAACAGCAGAGATTAATGGTTGTGACCCTGAGCTACAATATATACTGCCTGAACACATCATGGAAAGAAACTCTACTCTGAAGAAATTTCACTGGCAAGTCAAAGAAAGCAAAAGATAACAAGGAAACAGAAACTGAGAGAAGGAACTAGACCAAGCTGAACATTAGATGACTGGCACTTCTTGGAAGAGGTTCTAGGTTCCCTGAGTCCTTGTCTGCTGCTGTTGTTGACATCTGGCAAACACTGGGAAGGGGTGTGTTTGGGAATTTTAATTCTCGCTTTAAGTGTATAATGGGCCACAATGTTACATCCAGTTGTAATCTCAGCCCTGATAATGGAAGAGGTAACCTTATCATGGTGATACTAATAAGATTTATCATACCTATTAATGTCGATTAACTGTAAAAATTTCTCTTTTAACAAAGTTATAAAAATATTATGAGCAGCTAATCATGCATTAATGGCAACCACTGAAACAATAACATTTGTATATGTTCATTCTAAAAATTCATGAACCATATATGACTGGGGGGGAAAGGGGAGATCAAAACCTGCCTACAGTGCAAGAAGTGTAGAAGTTAGAGTTACACACAAAAATTCAAATGAGACAACAAATACAGAGAGTGCCAAAAAATAGTTTAGTTGAACATGTGTGCTTCCTGTTTATGCAAGCTTTTTAGAGAATGTTTTTCATAAAAGAGATGCTCAATCACTGTGTCTTGGCTGCACTATGATCAAGAGTTAAAACTGCTACTGAAGGAGGAAACATTTCTCTCCTGAGGCGGTTATGATTTAAATCTCCTATTAGGGTGGAGAAGTTTGTTTTATTCTACTTTTTCCCTCCTTTTTTGTCATTACTGGGTGCACGTGGCATCCATCAGTTTCTTGCTACACATTTTTTATGCGGATAGAAGTAGATAGAAGCGTGATGTTGCAACCGCAGGACAAACACATGAAACCATCAGTTATCATAGAATCATAGAATAGTTAGGATTGGAAAGGACCTCATGATCATCTAGTTCCAACCCCCCTGCAATGGGCAGGGACACCTCACACTAAACCATATCACCCAAGGCTTCATCCAACCTGGTCTTGAATACTGCCTGGGATGGAGCATTCACAACCTCCCTGGGCAACCCATTCCAGTACCTCACCACACTAACAGAATTAATTCTTAAAGGCCAAATAATGCAAAGAAAAAAAAGTTAGAAAGAAGCTCTAAAAAGTCATTAATAAAAACGTCTGTATAATCCATGGTAACCAGATTAATATTTGATCAGAAATTATAGCACATAGAGTTACTATTATGGGCTTAGAAACAAGAAACAGGATTTCATTACATACTACTGGATGCTCAGTGGTTTTCAAGCTGCTTTACTTCACTGGAGTAATTTCATTTTATTATAATATAAATAGAAAGTTAGTTAGAATTTCTCAGAAAGGAATCTCTTTTAAATTTTATCTACTGCTTTTAACACCTACAAATATTTTTTATTTCTGCTTGAACAATTTAAAGGCATTCAGTATGAACTGATGCTCTTACTCATCATGTATTTTTCAAAGCATATACTAAATACTCCTGATGAAACCTTGTCACTGCTCACCTCCCTCAGTTCCCTGTTAAAGTCGATGAGTTTTGTTACTGAATTCAGTTAAGGATTTCATTCTTTCTCATTAGAGGTATTCAGAAACCAGGCTTTTGTTTGGCAAGATCTAGTTTCCATTTTATACAAACCATCATAACTCAGAGAACAGGCAAGGTCAACTCCCTCATGAATTCCAAGATCAGTTTTTATATCTCAGTCAACTCCAAATTGCACCCACTCTCAGATATTCTTTAAAGTATTTATTCTTTATATTTTAAGCATTAAACTAAGACAGTAGGACAAATTCTGTTACCAGTAATCTTAATATAAATTTAAAGGACCTGTATTAATGAAAAATAAGATAGATGACTTTTTTCTTCTGTTTGTGACAGGGATACTAACACAGTTTGAAAAGCTGCAAAATGAAATTTACTCAGCTTATCTAACTGATTAACTTAATTCTTCAAATAACTTATACCTAGAACACAAGTAAAAATCTTTTTTCTGGAAAACATAGTTAGTCATTCCAAGTATATCATCAACATCTCAATACACAGCCTGTATCTCAGTGCTTTACAGATGAAGTCCTCCAATACTTGGCCCTGCACACATAAAGGAAGTAATTGTGCAATTGTCAAATTTTCCTTGTCTTGAATCTGAGAACCTTAACCATAAAGATGGCTTGTCACAGCCTGTTAAGTCACCAAGACAAACTAGCTGTTTTATACATAGGGTAAATCAGTCAGTGATTTCATAGCCATTTCTCTTCCAGAAGTGTCATATATGCAAGTGGGTGAGGCCACCCACATGGTCCAGTGTTGTGGTCTGGTTGCTCTGTTGGAAAAAACAGTATAAAGTCATTTTTTTGGCTTCTGCCAGTGCATCCAGATGATTTCAATTTGTTAAGGATTCCACTAGAGTGGTCAGCATTACTTTGATGAAGCTGTGCCAACAGACGACTCTTTCTGCAGGCTTAAGAACCTCAGTACACTTTGGCACCAGGCAGAGGTACACTATCTGCTTTACAGTCTATTACCTATATGGCTTCTTGAATTTGCATCCATTAAGAAGCTCACATATATATGAATGTTTATTATGTGGCTTACACACAATAAACACTTGACTGATCTTGAGTTTCTACTGATAGAGTAAGGAGAAATTATGACAATATCCCTACCTTAGGGAACCATATATTCAGGCTCCTGAAACAAAAAGACATTAGACTGAACTTGTCCATTATTAGCCAAATTGGTAAATGCCAAAAAAAATAATTTTGACACTACGATTTTTATGCTCCTTTCTAAATAACTGAAATTGTATATGTAAGACAGCAATACCACAGAGGTCATTCTCTTTTTCAGCTTATGTTTGGCAACTCAGCCTACAAGGATGAAAAGTCATTTGGATCATATAAGATTATCTGTTGATCACAATACAGTTAAATTACTCAAAAGGTACTCCTTGAGTTTTCTGATGAAGTTTTACTATGCAGTAAAAGAGAGGAAATAGTCTTGGCACTTCTTATGTTCCTGGTGTTCAACAAGTTAACCATCAGCATGAGTCCAACCTCACATTGGCAAGAATCTCCTGTTCTCAGAATTTCCATCTACTAGTTTCTATTTCATTAGAGATGGTGTGTGGAGAACAAATGGGTACTCTTTCTAGACATTCAGACTGTTGTATAGGTTGTTATATCATCAGAGGAATTAAGTGTTTTAAAAGTCTTTGGGACTAAGACTGCAATACATAATATATAAGAAACATTTCTTAGCTAAGTACTGTATGTACTTGGAAAAGCAAATAACATTGCTGATGCTACTGATTAACTCACTATGTGCAACAGAATTTCCAGTTTTGAAACCAGGCCTCAAGTCGCAGTTTACTACTTGGAATTGACAGGAAATGTTTTTCCTTTTACTTCCTCACTTTGCTGTTCTATGTTCATTGAACTGTAATGATGACTTAGAGAAGATGAAGTGTGTCTATAACAAGGCGCAATATACAAGTTGAGTTCCTGGACAGAGACAAATACAATTTCATGACACGATTACCAGCATTCGGGGAACAAACCCATCAAATAACAGTAACCCAACTGGTAGGCACATACATACTGTCTTGATTTTTACTGAATTTATGGGCTTCCTGAGCCAATTAAGAGTTTTATGTGTACAGGACTGCTAAAGGCTTGGCATATTTTACAGACCTTAACACTGAATTGATATTCTACCCAAGTTAATAGAAGTCTGTTTCATAATATAAGTGGCTTTTCCTATCCAGTTACAACTTGGCCTATTTAACAATAGGAAGCCAGGATCATCTCAATGACTTTGCATGTTTCTCTTGGAAGATACAGACAACAAGGAACTGAGATTGCCATGAAGCAACTTGTATGCTGCAGCAGAAAAGACCAAACAAAAAGTACTTCATCTCAATATGAAGCTGAAATCTAAATACAGCACTAACAGACAAAACTATTACAGTAGTTCAGTTTCGTGAAGAGTTAGCTTCTGTGGTATCTTCCCAAAATTAATTGGGGAAGTAATTGGTTTCACAATCTGAGATTCTGCTACTTGTAAGTGATATGCAAAGACCAAAACACAACCCCCCCTCTTAAACAAATATGAGAAAACCATAGGCTACAAAGTCAAAAATGTTCTCCTTCTGGCACTGTAAAAATCCATATAGAAAAAAGTAAAAATCATGCTCCTACCCAATAACTTGAAGACATAAAACCAGTATTTGTCTTCACATACAAGTAGAAACTAGCAGATCTGCAGATCAAATCACCAAAACAAACACTAAGTTCTTCTCAGAGCTGAAGCTTTTAAGCACTTAGTAACTACAATATGCTGTTAAATTCTCTACAGTCCCAAGAGACTCATGAGAGGTCCCAAGTACCTCTGTGTTCAAAGAAGGCAAAGTTCTTCATCCTTTCTGAAGTCATTTAACCATTTACCTATGCATACAGTGTTAGAACTGCTCAGTAAAAAGGTATAATCTGCTTATTTCAAACAAATGGACAAAGTCAGCCTATGTTTCATTAGCAAAGAATGATTTCCTGAGAAGTGTTCTCATCTCACACTAAAGAGCTACCAGCTGTACAGAAAACCTTGCTTAAAGAAATATCATTTTGGGAAAACTTAAAATATCCCTATATCCCTTCCACCTCCTTATGTGTATTTAAATGAGAAGCAGCATACCAAATCTGAACTCTTAAAAGTCTGAACAATGTAATTTCTATATTTAGCATACTAGTAGTCTGATGCCAAGATTTAGTCTTTGGAATATTTGCTGCATATGTACCACATACATGTTGCTACATATATGTAACAAATATGTAACATCTGACATTTTTTGTGTTCCAGTCTTGAAACATGAAAAGTAAATGAGGCATTTTTGTACAATGTACATCTAGGCTTAGTTCAGGAAGTGATCTAATTGCTAACACAGGCTATTTCCCCATCTCATGAACACAGGACTTTTTTGAAAGCACTGAACCCCAGATCTTAGTTTAGCTAAGCCTGTCTGATCCGTTTTGTGGCAGCAAGCCTCTAGAACAGTGGACTTCACCACTTTTTGCTCACGTGACAAACGTTTCTCTTCTTAAAGGTTCATCCAACAGTTTCAGTATTTTTACCAACAGAATTAAGTTAGTTTTAGTTGCCATTAAGTGTCATTCTATTCAAAGAGAAAAGGAACAAAGGTATTTTAGAGTATCTAGTCTTCACCTAACAGTGCCTGGACTTTAAAAAGATCATGAAAGTGCTATGCCAGTATCTTTAATAGGTCATCCTGCAAAATACCTTTTTCTAAGCTTTTTATTTTTCTCTTCCATAGGATGGGGAAGGTACAGATGCTGTCACCAGGGAGTGAAGTAAGGACAGGTAAGGCAGAAGGATCTGAATCTCAAAAAGCTGTGTTCAGATGGTAAACACAAGAGACTTTAAAACCAACATAGTGCACCCATCACTAGGATTCAAAAAGAGAACTGGAAAGGATGCTTGATTTCTGATTTGATAATTTCAATAAGAAATTATTGAAAGCATAAAAGAGACAAACTAAATCCAAATAGAATGTACAAATAAGACCATAAAGTGTTTAAAACTGCACCTTTGTCTGAAAGTTATAGCACTGACTACTGCCTAATGGAATGTGCACATTAAGCTTGTTTTCCAGTTTTGGGGGTTTTGGTGGTTTTTTTTTTTTTGAGGGCATTTTTGTCTTTTGGCTGTGTTTTGGGTTTTTTGTGGGGTTTTTTTTTTTGGTTGATGGTTTTGGGTTTTTTGGTTTTTGTTTGTTTGGGGTTTTTTTTAAGCCAATCACAATCTTTATTACCAATACTGTTTATTTGGAGCTGATTGAAAAAATTCTGTGCGATTTCTTGCCGGATATAAATCATATGCCTTGAATAAGGATTAGCTGGATAGCTCACAAGTCCCCTAGGGAAAATATGTTGTACAGACTACTCCTCGTAAGTGGGGATTAATATCAAATCCCACAGGAAGTCATGTACTGCAGTGTTTGTTTTCATTTCATTTTATATTTACTGGCAGTTTATACTGTTCTTTCAGCTTGTGTTTAGCAGGCATTGCAGCATGACAGATTTTTCAGCACATGTAACATCATGTCTCACATCTTGGCCATCTGATAATATTTACTAGGTATAATTATTGTCCAGTGGGTCTTACAAAATTGAAGATGGCATTAACTCAATTTTTTATGCTTAAAACATTTTCAAACTTAACATAGTATTGACGTGGCAACTGCTGCCACTGCTCACCATTCATCTCAGTGCTGATGTTCTCACCCTCACACAGTCTTCGCTATTTTTTTGTTGTATTTCGTGATTCTTTCCCTGTATCTGTAAGATTCCCTATCTCTTTATCTTAAAGCTTAGTTTATGCTAGTTCTAGCCAGCTCTTGTTACTTTTCCCCACATCTTCAGAACTCAGGTTTTTCTAACCTGTCCCATCACCACCCTGTCCTTTGAAATCAGAAAACAAGTTATCATTAATATAGCTGTGAAAAGGAAAGCACATCATACAAGAGTGTTCAGTACATCCCAGCACCGATAGTACAAAACCATGCTCTTAGCATTCAAACTGGAGTAATTCTTTGAGCTATCTGATCCAGTATTCTATTATCAGCTAATTTTAGATACTTGTGTCATTAGCATAAAACCAAACAATCCAATGGCAGGCAATTTCTGCCAACAGTTTCCTCATAACTCTTCATTGAAACTTGACTCAGTGTGGTTTGCACCAGCCTGATCTAACATTTCACCCTGCTTTGAGTGGAAAGATGGTGCAAAGTGGCTGACCTCAGGAAGTTCCTTCCACTGAAGTTTTTCTATGAGTTTATTAACTACAACCCGCCTAATACCCTGTATTGTATCTCTAATGATATGTCTGTGATTATAGTCATAGCAAGATCCTTTTATTTAGTGTCTTGGGTAAGACATAAGAACAGATGCATAAGCCAGACTGCTTATTACTGAGGTTAAATGAAAAGTCAAATATTATCCTTCAGAGCTTCTCAAGAAAAGGAAGAGGATAAAGTGATTGTGCTACTGGTACTTCCTGTGTACAATATTTTGAAACCTTTCTAAAAAAGTGGCAGTAGGGAGTGTAGAAGATCTGTTCATCTACTACTGAGATCTATAGAGCTTGTGAATGGATAATACCAACCACTTTACCTATTAATAAATGCCAGTGTGGTAGACAAATATTCCATCATGTTACCTGAGGCTCAATGTTTGTAAGTGTCCATTTGACTTACTAGTCTTATATTTATGAAATACTCATATGCATCAATGTTACAACATTGTACAGACCACCTGTGTCTGCACACAGATTTATCATTTGGATTCTTTTAAGTTTACTTCAGTGATCTTTCCAAAAATCTCTCTAAGTTCACAAAATTTTCTTTCTCAGTAGTCTGTCTTTGCTTCATTAGTGAAAGGCTATTGCTATGCTTTATAGGAATCTGTTACTGCATTTTCAGTCTCTCCAGGAAAAGGTCACTGAGGGATGGTATAAACTGAAATACATTTGATTGATAAATTATGTTGTGCCAACATACAGAAAATGTCCTTGTACAAAACCAAAAGTGTAGCTGTGCATCCAGTACTACAACAACAGGCAAAACCCCTGTGCCTAGAAAAGCAAAATTTAGGTCATGGTAGTTCACCTCTGCTAACATAATGTAAGTAGCACAGGCAAAGGAGAGCAAAGTCAGTGACAGAGTCCAGTAGATGCTAACATGTCCTTAAAACTTTGCAAGCACAAGCTAAACCATTGTGTGCAAGTGCAAAAACATGGTAGAAACCTTAAAAAAAATTCCTGCTCAGTAAGATCTCTTGTGAACTTAACCTACAGTGTTATTCATTCCATGACTGCTTGAGAACCTTTGTAATATTTTGGTCAATAATTTATCTTTCATTACAATCTTCTTATTGCAAACAATAATAAAACCTTTATGATCATGAGAGTTGGTCATCTTTGAGTCTTTCTCAGAGTTGGTCATGATGACTCATTCTCTCAGTGTGGCAAGCACCCACAATGCTTCAAATTGTGTTGGTTAGCCATACTTAAGGGGATAAAGGAGGGAGGCAAGGAGGGTGCAAAGGAAACACAGCACCTTTTTGAGCAGTGGTTTGCATCTAAAATATTAAATGTTGCCTGTGACCCAACAATATTAACATTACAGCCACCTACAAGTAGATACAGTTTTTGTTTGCTCCTTGCAGGTTTGAAGTGGGGATTTGCTTTTTAACCGTTTGTCATGGGTTGAGCAGTAGCGGTCAATTTTTCTCCTTCTAGTAGCTGGTGCAGTGCTGTGTTTTGACTTCTGGGCTGGGAACAGTTGCTTGCTAGCGAGCATGTTTTGAGGGTGTTTTTGTTCAAGGCCTTTTCTGAGCACGTGCTCTGCCAGGGAGGAGGGGAGGCCAGGAGGAAGGAGAGACAGGGCACCTGACCCAGGCTAGTCAATGAGGTATTCCATACCATAGCACGTGATGCCCAGGATGCAACTGGGAGAGAGAGAGCAGGAGGGGTAGAGCTCTGGAGAAAATGGAGGAGGGAGCACGCGGTGCTCAGCCGGGCAGGGTGGAGTGAGTTATGGGTCAGTGGCTGGTGGGGTGTTGTATTCTTTTCACTTGTTGTTTGCTGTATCATTATTATTTGTAGTAGTAAATGGCAGTAGGGGTTTTGTGTTATACCTTAGTTATTAAACTGTTCTTATCTCAACCTGTGGGGGCTACATTCTTTGGATTCTCCTTCCTAACTCTCCGGGAGTTGGGGGAGCAAGGGGGTAGTGAGTGAGAGTACTGTGAGGATTTGGTTTAAACCACGACACTGTTTTTTTCACAGTTGGATTTTCCAGTAGCAATTTTAACTACTACCTTTAAACATCATAAAACAATTGGATAGAGTTGAGAAAATACACCCATTCATCTATAAATTGTCAAAATACCTTGGTTACTTATAAAGACAGGTAACAATATTCAGGCCTTGAAATTAGTTATGAAGTAATCAGCATTTAATTTGTTCTGTTCAGATTTTAATTACATACCATGTGCCTTCCTGAGAGGACACTACCGAAAAGTGTAGCTTTCAGATGGAAATTAATTTCCTAGTAGATGACCACATATTTTATGAATTATACATGAAACTTCGTCTCATGGTAGCTGTTGCCAAAAGACTCTTTCATCACTCCTATGTTTAAACAAACCACAATAGTTTTTAAATAAGTCTGATCCACAGTAGGAAGATTATGATAAAGTGCTAAGAATTACTTTTAAAATTGTATTTGAGGCACATTTCATATTGATGTGCTTTGCTGCAATTTGGGTCAGGTTCTTCTGCTCTTAGTTGTTAGCAGAATGATGGGCAGACCACTGCATTTGCTTTCAAATACAACAGTGATAGCTGGATTTACATTTCTTTTTAAGACTCAGCTTTTGCAAACAAGCCTTAGATTTCAGACATAATTCTGTTATTCAAATGGGAGAAGAGTTTGATAGCTATGCTAATCACTTTTATCTGAGAAAACATAACTAATAGCTTGGTTTACATTTGCCTGCATTTATGAGCATAATTTTAGCACATAATTTTATTGCACTATAAAACATAATACTGCATTAGCCTGCTCTTAAAAAAAAAGTTACCTTAGAATGATTTGCACTTAAACCTTCTTAATACATTTAAATAACACTATCATTTTAAAAATTCTGACCTTTTATTTTTTTTAATTCTGTATAACAATTAATCCTAAAAGGCTACTTTCTGTAGAAATAATATTTAGTGAGTGTATTTAAGGTAGTCACATTGATCATAGGACTGTTTTGAGTCATTTATTCTCATGTATAAATTGTATTGAATTAAGATAATTTGTTCTTACATTGCACCAAAAGAACCTCTAAGTTCTTCATTGCTGTATGCATTAACAAAGTGTATGGAAAAAAAGAGGAATGATCCATACAAATCCTTTTTTTAATAATATATTATTTTTTATTCAGTATTTTCAGCATTGGAAGCTTCAAAGGAAATAATGCTTTATATTTGAAGAGGGTCAGTTATTATGTTCAGTGGTGCACAAACATAAAGGAAACCTGCCTGAAAAAAGCAAAAGAGCTCTATTTTGTAGTATTCTACTGTCCTGGGTTCAGCAATAGCAGTCATTTTTCTCCTTCTTAGTAGCTGGTGCAGTGCTGTGGTTTTGACTTTCTGCTTGGGAATAGCGCTGATAACACCAGTGTTTTCAGTTGCTGCTCAGTAATGTTTACTCTGACCAAGGACTTTCTGAGTCTCATGCTCTGCCAGGGAGGAGGGGAAGCTGCAAGGAAGCAGAGAGAGAACACCTGATCCAAACTAACCAAAGAGGTATTCCATACCACAGCATGTCATGCCCAGTATATAAACTGGGGGCAGTTACCTGGAAGGCCTAGATCACTGCTCGGGTCAAGCTAGGTATTGGTCAGAGGGTGGTGAGTGGTTGTATTCTCTTCCCTTGCTGTTTCCCTTATCATTAGTATTATTGGTGGTAGCAGCAGTGGTTTGTGTTATACCTTAGTTACTGGACTGTTCTTATCTCAACCCATGGGAGTTACATTTTTTCAGTTCTCCTCTCCATCCCTCAGGGAGCCTGGGGAAGGAAGGGGGAGGAGTGAGAGAGAGACTGTGTGGCTGACCGAGTTTAAACCACGACATCTACTTAATGTTTTCTCTTGGAATAGTCATAGCTAGTAATGATATAAGAACTATATTCTGGGACACAACTATGCAAATTGACACAAAACAACAATATTGATAATACTTTGCACACACATAGCATGTTTCCTCTCAGAATTTGAAAATACATTTTCAAATTTACCCTTCCTTCCCATTCTCGGGTTGGGGGTGGTGTGAGTAAAAAAAACCAAAACATCAAGGTACAGAAATGCCAGACTCCCTGTGATACCCAGAAACTATCTATGACAGCACCTGGATTTTCACATACTGCTCATTCTCTAGGTAGTCCTAGACCTTGTCTAAGAAAGGACTTAAAGAATCAACAATTGGTCTTGTAATTGCCTGCAGCATGCAATGCATTTTATTCCTCACCAAGCCTGTTCTCCCTCAGAATAGGTTTTCTCCTGCAATACAGATTATTACCACATTAATATACCTGTTCAAATAAACAGATATCCAGAAGGTTAACCTTACCTCTATGAGCAAGCCCACATACTTTATATCTCAAACAAAGGCATGGTAAGGGGATATTTTGTCTTCCCTAATATTACAGAAAAGTTGTTTTGAAATGGCTTGCTTGCTTACTGACTGCAAATTAATTTATAATACTAAGCTATATTTTTTTTACTTGGTTTGACAAGGTTTTCTTATTCTTTTATTTTAGATGATGTTTGTGTTTATTGAATACTTCATATGATATATTGCATTGACTGTAATACTAAGATAGCTCAATTGTAGAATTATTCTGTGACATTCACAGCCAGATAGAGACATCAAGAAATCTTCACGAAGAAACGAGCATTAAACAGAACCTTTTTACATTGTACCATAGCACAATGAATTCACAGTAACGAACAGGGAAGATTTAGACATATTATTATAGTTTAAGTATAAGCCCCCCCCCCCAATGAATTAGAGAAGTTAAACCACTAATTTCTAATTTCTAACCCAGAAAATACAATCTGTAAATTGAAAACAAGGCATGCAAATACAGCTTTCAATTCATTTCATTAAAGAACACTGCCAAATCTCAATTTTAGGTATATCTTCACTGCTTCCGAAGATAGTGTGGCCTAGCTGCAGATGTCCAAAACTTAACTGCTTAGATCCTGCTAATGGTCTATTCAACCCCTATTGCTAAAAATATGGCTCTCACCAGTGAGGTTTCTGCCTTAATCAGCTGTAGAGTTCAATGAGACTAGGTATTTAACTAAAGTCATATCAATTAAGATTGAATGCACCAATCTTTTCCTTTCAAATGCCATTTCTTGATCACATCATTTCACAAAAATCTGGTTTTTGGATTGTTTTTTTGGGGTTGTTTAGGAAGTAGAACAAAGTTCATAGCTTCACAATTTTGAAAAAGAGCCTTGAAAACATGACCAAACGCCAGTTAACCAGCACAGAATGAAGAAATGTAATACTAATATATAATTCCAATAAAAACCCATAATTTTCATCTTACACTATGACTTCTGGTATTCAAACCCAAGTACCTGGAATAGTAAATCTTATTTCAAATCTGTTACTGATAATAATGTCAAAACTGTGAAAAGCAGGTGAATAGTCCCGAGTATCACAGCACAGGTCAAAAAGGTTAACAAAACATATCTATTTTCAGTGGCTCAGAGGTGAAAGAACTAAAAGTTTTTTTCTCTCCCTAAAATAGCATGAGATTCTCTAAAACCTTTAAGACAGTGCAAAAAAAATTTTTAATTAGTACAGATGTGTGTGGAGTACAGACTTCCTTCTGGTCCTTTTCCTATTACACCTGCAGGAAGGCAGGAAAAATGGAATAAAAACCTTATTCCTGTGAACCAACATTCTCATACCCTCTTTCTCCCCTAAACTGGCTAGAGAGCCCAGTTAAACTGTTGGTGGAACAACCACTCTGTCAAGAAGAATTTCTTGAGTTACATCATAACACAGCATACAGGATTTGTCTTTATCTGCAATATGTTAGGCAGCATTGTGATGGCTTCTATGTAAATTTGACTTGAGAGGATGCTGGGACTCAATTATTGCATTTGCACAAATTTGCTCATATTCCTTCATATCTAATATTAGACATTTGGTAGGTAAGAATCAAACAGTAGTCTTTTCCTTCTGCGGTCAGTCTGTAGTGGCCAATGTGGTTAACAACCTCAATCACAAAGGCACTATTAAATCTTCCACCAATAGGAAAGATACAATGAAAAAGCACATGTCTAGAAGAAGGGCTCATTTACTGACTGTCATGGTTTAAGGCTAGCCAGTAACTCAGAACCACATAGCCACCTGCTCACTCCCCACCTTCTTTCCCCCCCCACTCCTGGAGGGATGGGAAGGAGAATCGAAAGAATGTAAATCCCACAGATTGAGCTAAGAACAGTCCAGTAACTAAGGTATAACACAAACCACTACTGCTACCACCAATTATAATAATTATAAGCAAAATAATAAGGGAAAAGAATATAAAACTAAAAGGGGGAAAAAAAAGACAAGAAACACAAGTGATGCACAATACAATTGCTCACCACCTGCTGACCAATACTTGGCCCGACCAGAGCAGTGATCTGACTTTCCGGGTAACTCCCCCTAGCTTATACACTGGCCAAGACATGCTGTAGTATGGAATACCTCTTTGGCTAGTTTGGGTCAGGTGTCCTGTCTCTGCTTCCTCCTGGCTTCTCATGCCCCTCACTAGCAGAGCATGAGACTGAAAAGTCCTTGATCAGGGTAGGCATTACTTAGCAACAACTAAAACCATTGGTGTGTTATAAGCATTGTTCCCAGACTAAAGTCAAAAACACAGCACTGCATCAGCTACTAAGAAGGAGAAAAATAACTGTTACAGCTGAAACCAGAACACAGACACTTACAATAAGCATATCCTTCACATACTTATACACATACTTCACACACACCACATTATATTTTTATATATTTATATATAAAAATACAGACACCCTTTTGAATTCCTGAAAATTCCCACACAACAGGTTCTTTTACTTCAATAAAACCTTCAGTTTAAAGCCTATGTTTCCCCACCATATAAAAAGAAGCAACTGGATTTTTCAGACAGGGAGGGTTTGCTGACACCAGTATACACCCACTTTTGAGTTGTTGGACACCATTTATTCACTTACCACCCCCAAAGAATCAACGTTTGAAAATCAAGCATGTGAGTCATTACTTGTCAGCAGAAAGGCACAAAATTCCAGTTCAAGATTGATGTTCCAGTGTTAATTCAGATCACTGTGTACACTGTGGTACTGAAGGGATTACAACAGGGAAAAAGCAAAAAATGATGGCAAAAATATCCTTAAATTTTAGTCCCATAGCTACCGTTACCTTAAGCAAGTCCTGTATCAATTCCAAAGTCAACAAATTTGCATTTGCTCTGTGCTTTGAATGACACTGCCTCAGTATGTCATTAACAGTTAGCTTTACTTCCTCCTTGGGCATTTGATTTGATTGAAGACAGATATCCTTTAAAAATAGAAAGGATCATTCTTTTCAGTGAACAATGATTCTCAGAGATACTATCTTTTAGCACCACTTGATTTTTTAAAATATCCATAACCATATGTCTAAATTGGTCATTGTTAATTAAGACATTTTCAATATTTATTATTGTTGGAATCCATATTTTGAGGAATAAACCAGAAGCAACCTCACCAACCAATTTCCACAAATAATAAAATCAAATTACTTAATTATCGCATAAATACCTTTAAACTGAGAACATTAGTGACACCATTTAGCACTGAAACTGTAGGAGCTTGGGATGGGGCAGACAACTCTACTTTTTACATGGTGGAATTATTAGCTGTTGCAGCAACTTGTTCAGCAAGTCTTTTAAATGTCTCATTCAGTAGTTTCTGGAAAAATTTATTACAAATCAAAGACTTTCATTTTTTAGGTCTCAGTCTTAGCACTGTCCTCAGTGAGCATTATCTATCCATCTGTCACTCTGAAATAGCTTTAACATATGAACTTGTGACCAACACTTTACCAAAATGTAGGTCACAAGCATAATAAATTAACTTAGTGCTGACTGATACTTGGAGAGGTCAAATATCAGTGCCCCAAATAATTGTAGTTTTACACTCATATTCACCTGAGAAAATAAAGCTATTCTATGAAAATGAAGATGAGGCATGGGGTTATAGAAGACTTGCAGCAAAATTACACAGGAAGTCTGTCAAATTTGAGAGCAAAGCCCCAACTAAAGCAGTTTCCAGAAACACATTCATTTGAGGTTGCATTTGTCCATTTAATTCCCCCCAAAAAGTTACCTCCTAGACTGAGTTTGGTGTATAAAATAATTTTTATCACTTAAAATAATAAGACTCTTTAAGATAATAAAACCAGCATGTTTCCTGTCATCCTGATTTTTTCCTATATTCAATTTGATAACTATGATAAAACCTTTTAGAATCTTCAAACTTCAAAATGCAGCTATTGCTACCTTCAACACAACAGGATGATATAATATGGACAGGATAATATCTAGCTAAGTAGCTGTTCACTTAGCTGTTAATAGTTCATTCATTTCTATAAGAACTAGGTTTATTTCCAGACGATTATAAAGCTTCCAGTCCAAGAAAAGTGAATACCTGCCGAGATATAAGAATGTAAGAAAGTTAGAAAAAGGGGAAACTTGGAAAGCCATTTTTGCTGGGATGGGCCAGCTAATTATTTCCTAAATGGGAAAATGCTTTTGGCATAACTGGTTGGCCACTGTGCACATTCAGTATGAAAAATGCTTCCTAACATCTGTTTTGAATATTCATCTTACTCCCATGTATGCTCCTTTGTCCTGTCATTTGTGTCAGCCTACAAATGAAAACATAAAATGACAGGTTCTAATCACCTAAATATTGAAAATTGTCCTTTTTCCTTTTTTTTTTTTTCAAAGACTAGGTTTCAGTAGCAAACTGTTTCCTCTCAGTTAAGTGTCTTCTAATTGCTGTCATGTGACAAAGTTCAACAACACAGAACAAAGGTTTTTAACTGAGAAAATACAGTCTGCAAGGCACAAAGAATGAAATTCAGATTTCCCAAATGGAAATTGGGCTCAATGGAAACACAAATTGTCCACCCCTTTCCACCAGACAAAACACTTTCTAGCTCAAATGCTTATTTGCAGGCCTCATGCATGTCTGAATTGCCCATTACTACTATTACTATCACTCCTGGCACTGACACAAAGAGACTACATAGCCTGAAGAGAGGCTAAAGTTGCAGAGGATAAGTCTCATGACTTAAAGTCTTTCTGCACTAACTTCATACTAACACAGGCCAATGCCAGCAGATAAAACTGTGATGTCTTCAAAAATCTCGGAGCTCAAAACATACCTGGTTTAGTTCATGTCCCTGCGAGAACCAGGAGTCTGAAGGAAGCTAACAAGCGCACGGATTACTCCTAGTATTTTAAAATAGGAAGGATTCCAAATGCTGTTTATTTCTGTGACAAGAAAGTAAGGTTTACAGTAGGTCTGTTTTGAAGACTCTCCTGAGCATCTCTTGTTAGGAGAACCATAAGAAGAACAAGGTGCAAATATCTAGATCATTTTCACAGGCTCAGGCAATTAGATTCCCAGTTCATACTAATATATGGAGATGTGGATAATAGAACTAAACAGCCACATTCCCTTACCAAGACAAGACTTGACTTAAATGAGCAAGTATTTTTTCTGAACCAAGACTGGCATGCAGGTCAGCTTGTCATGGTGTTTCATCAAAAAACTCAACATAAGCCTAACAAACCTAAGGTCAGGGTTTGGTTCTAGCCCTGCCCCTCACCCCACCTTCATAAAAAGTCTACATAAACTTAACATGAGACCTGGTGACTAGTACAAATTCAGATACTCTACTTGGTTGCAAAGTAGTCATTAAAATATTTATACTGTTCTTTAGTATATCCTATTCAGTATGTGCTATTTGCTAATCTCACAAGTAAAATCTGCATAAGCATCTCTAGCCCTGATTCAATGGAAAGTAAGTTTCACACACAGTCTATAAATTATCTTCTGCTCAGCAGCCAACAGCATAATTATTTTATTTCCCACAAATGAAATATGGATACCTGGAAGATTTCTTTTTTAATCTGCAAGAAAACCAGTATAATGTTTGTAACTGGAATTTGCATCTAGCGTAACAACAGCTATCATTGTGTGGCTCTGTTGCAGTAAGTATATTCTGAAGGAGACCAAGCATTCCCCTTTCATCTTCTCCTTGCATCCTCTCCCACTCTAAGTCTTAGGCCCCAGTCCTGAGGAAAGAAATGTGCTGACTGATCTCTTCACCCTCATCCCACGGAAGTCTGTAAGGTTTTATGTGCACATATCTCCGAGTTTGAGCTTCTAATTGAAGAAGGCCATAGTAAGGGTTTTTGTTCTCTACCAGAGTTGGCCCATGTTTTCTGGTAAGTTTAGCAGTCAGGCTTGCAGGTTTTCACTTACAACTTCAGGCCTGACAGAAATTAATTGATTCTCAAGTGTTGGGTATAGAATGATCAGCACTGCAAGACATGCCGTCTGTGTCTGTTGTTGTAGAGTTGGCAGGATACATTATGGAACTGTTGCTGCTATAACAGCAACATTACATATTGGGCATAGCTGGAGGCCCTATTTGATGATCTACTGTGGTTAGACATATTTCTCTAAATACATGAAGACGTTAAGACTCAAAGACTTCAAAGGCTTCTTGGTTTGTTTCTTTTAATACCCAGTATAAGAGATCTTTTGGCAAGAGTTTATGCAGCTGAAACTGGTGATGCAGAAAGATGTATGATCAAAAAGCAAAGCAGGAAGGTTGACTTATGAACTGACTTATAAGAGCAGCTAACGTGTGTCAAAATGTGTTTGTTTCAAAACTAGGTAGTCTTTACCTAAAATACCTGAACTGCTTTGGTTGTATTGCAATTGCTGATTATTAAAAAACAATTTCTTTAACTTCATATTAATTAAAAATAATTCTTTTTGAACAGCATGGACAAAGTATAATTTTGACCCAGCTTTAAATGGAAATTAGCATCTCAGTTTTTTAGTTTGCTCCAAATCCTACAGTATTCATCAGGTGAGTTTTCACAAACCTGAGTTTTGGATCAGGCCCAAAATGATGAAAATTTTTTCTTCTCCTCATTATAATACAGTTTTTGAGTGACCTTTTGGTGTTTCAGGAAGGAGCCATTTTTCAGCAGAAGAAAGGACAAAGGAAACAGTTTCATTAACTGCAAAATCAACCTAAGTCTTTGATGCAGGCTTCACTTTTGTCAGGAATTTACACATTTATAGAGTACAGTCCCCGGAGAACAGAAATAGAAGGTGTCCAAGTTACTGCTGAGTTAAGACCTTAGTCATAAAAATAATACTGTGAAAAATTTAGTCTGTAGGTAACAGTGAAAAGTTAATACAAAAGATCATTGACTTCATCATAGAACTCTTTGGGAGGAACTTTTCCAGACTCATGTTGAGCCTTGAGAGGGAAACGTTTCAGCACAGAACCACTCAATCTTTCATATGAATGAAAATGAGTGCAAACAGAATGCTGAGATGGCTTTAAGATCACCTCTTTTTTCTTGTACAGAATACCCACTATAATTACATTTTGCTTGTCAGTTCATAAATTTTGCTTATTACAAAACAGGCATTATTGATTACTTTTTAAAAGTACTAAAACTAAGCTAAAAGAAGCAGATCTCTCAGCAAATTCAAAACATACTATCTTCCAAGCTAGTCACTGGCAATGGGACTGTGGAAAAACCATCCAAGTTTATTGTAAACCTAATGCAAAAAATTGAAGTTACCATGAGTTTTAGGTTAGTAACTTGGCTTTGAGTTTAGCATGTTTCAAGCCACAATGAAAAAAAAAAAGATAAACTTATTTGGCAAAGAGAGACACTTTTAAAGCCAACATCCTGTAATTGTTTCCTCATTTGGCCTGGCAGCTTAAGCAAAAAGAGGAAAGAAAAAAGGAGAGGGGGCAGGGGACGGGAGGAGGGAAGGGACGGGAGGGAAGGCAAAAAAAAATACATAAAAAGGAAGAGGGGAAAGAGAATAGTAAAAATGCAAAACATTTTGAGAAAAAAAATGGAGGGGAACAAATAAATCTACGTATTTGCCTCGTTTGTAGTAAATTAATATATAATTACCTATTTGCTTCTTTTGTTCCCCTCTTAGGTAATGTTCAATGAAATAAATGAAGGAAACTCACTAGTCTTGTGGGAAAAGCCTGAATTTAAAATTTTCTTGGTTAGAATTAGCGTAAACAGTGAGTTTTCTAACACAGAAGAGCCAGAGTGATAACAGGTAGCATAAGAGGACTCAGCCTCTTTGAGATCAGTTGATTAAACATCTCCAAGTGAGATAAATATACACTGGGAATATCCTTATCTAGAACCAGTAAGAAATAAAAGCTATCAGAAGGGATTTAGAGCTGCCATTCTCACTAAAATAAGGTTAGAGGCTGACAGCTACAAATAGTTATAGGAGAGGGAAGGGAAATCTTGCAAAGATGAAATTAACAATGTTTGCTATTGGATTAGATCTAAACAATCTCTGAGCATACTTAAGCTTTTACTTCTTTTAACTGCTGTATTGTTGCCAATCCTGATCTAGCACTGAAAAAACCCATAAGGCAGCTACTGATCTGGGCTGGGAAACAATGTCCTATTCAAACCTGGTATCTGTTCTAAGTATCAAGCAATAAAATTAACTATCCTCTCTAAAGAGGAGGGGAAAAAGAAAACATTTATGTCAGTGTCAAGCCAGAAAAACTATTTTCTACTAACCTCAGAAGTTAACAAAACAGAATACATAAAAGTATTTTTAAAGTGGAAATAATTTAAGAACGTTAACAGTGCACTTGGCTACACTTTGATTTAGGAAGCAATATTTTACATTCAGCAGTAGATTATTATTTATTTTTTTTTACAGCTTTAAAACCAAAGAGGCTGCACTCCATCAAGAAATGACAACAGCAACCTTAATGCCACTGTGAAAGCCCCAGATGAAAGTTGGGAAGTAGTCAGAAAGGGGCCAGATAATAAGGCTATGACTCAACAGGTACTGTGAGGGAAGCTGTGTTCAGAACAGTTGCATTTATGAAGCCATTGACATATGGTCCCAGTGTCAGATGAGTGATAGTTGGAAAAGCCTTTATTCATGATGCTTTTAAAGACAACACAGCAACTGTGCAAGTATCTATGAAACCTATTACAAGAATAAACGTATGCAAAATGGTTTTGCAGTACCAGTCAGGGGAAGAAAAGTAAAAGAATTAAAAAAGGAATACTCAGTCTCACACTACTGTCCTTTGCACTCTTCTGGTGATCTAAAGAGAATACCATGGTGGTACCATTACAGAGTAACAGATAACTGTAATAAAGGTAAATGACTCTCCACATTTTCTATGTTAGCAATTCAAGAACAGAAAATTACCAATACATAGCCTAGTAAGAAGCTTCTTTTTCTCAGAATAAACCATATATATGGACTGAGAATAAAGACAACCCTAGAAATAAATAGCAGGAGTATGTTGGGAAGCAGGTCCAGGGCTGCTTCTCTGTGTGCTGTGCTCCTGAATTTCCTCTCCCTAGTAATTGAGTCACAGGGAACAGGAACTCACATATGCCCAGAAAGCTCAGGTGTCCAGAGATCTGTCCTTTCCTTTGCCTTTAACTTGGCACCTGCCCTCAAGGAGACAGAGGTGGTAGAATGGGAGAAGAAATAGTCTTCCCAGCCACTCAATTCTGACCCCTATGAAGACCCTTAAGCTACAGAATGACAACCAAAACAAACTGGAAATTTAACTAGCTTTTTTTTATGCACTTTGGGGCACCAAAGTAGAGCAAAGAGTTACCAGACTTATAGGCTGTCTGCAAGTTGCCTCTTAAAGTGTATGGGCCATATTCATTGGTAAACTGCTGCTTCATGTTGTTGGAAAGTAGACTGCTCTTAGAACAATGTCCTGGCCAAAGGATTCAGTAGGTAAGGTGGTTTCCCAGACTGGTAGTTCTAGCTTTCATACAAATTGGTATTTTCTATTATTTCACATGGTGTCTACCAGTCTCACAATTATGACACACAGTTGTATCTTCTATAACAGTCCTCCATCTTGTGCTGTATCATAATGCCAATAAGATTAGATGTACCAGTGGTGGTGGTTTTAGTCTGGGAAGGTTGTTAAATTACCAGTTAAAATCAGCAGTTAAAGATGCAAACTTAGCCTGTTGCAGTTTTATTTTCTGTTGATGTTGGTAACTAACCTTTCCTCAAAAATTTGTGCATACCAGCATAAGAGACCAGATGCTCCAAAGACTTTCACCACCATCTTACATAGCATGCTATTCTCCAGCCATCTGGTGCCATTCATAGGTGTGTTGAAAGCTCTTGAAACAAGATTTTTATTTCTTTCAGTGTTCTAGACTGAAGAAATATAGTTTCCCAAATCTAAGCATATTTAGCTCTTCCAATTTTAGTTGCACCTTCATTAGTTCCTATTACTATTATATCACTCACTAGTCATTTTGCCTTTATCTCTGTATTAAACAGCTTCAAATTGTTATCACTCCCAACTTGATAAATCCTGTCCTAAATAGGAGATTATATTAGATTATGTTATTGTAGGAATTTATTATAATTATGCAGCCATTACCCATGCTGCAAAATGTTACATGAAAGAACTCTGTGGCTACCAAAAGAACTGTGGAACAGCTTTGCAGTGAACAATGAGAAAAAACACTAAGGATGTTTTCCTGTCTTGAATATTACCTGCCAACAGAACAAGTTAACCTGATTCAGGTGAGTAAAACTTGGACTGCCAATACCACAAAGATCTACACCATCCAGCTAATGTGTCATAACTGCAGTAGTTTTCTGGTTTTGTTTGGCATACATCTATGTATCAGACATCTTCATTTGCCTACAGCTACCACATTGCATTACTATGCTCAAGTCAGTATTCTGGGAGACTCTAGGCAACATACTTTTGTAATGTTCTTGGCTGCTTAGAATACAGCAGAGGGGTGTGATTTCTTTTTACTTGTGGATAGTATAGGATTATTGTGTACAGAGATGAATCTTGTTATGTTACAGTTTCACTGTTACCAGCTTGGTTAAAATATATATTCAATACAGTTAAATACTTAGCATGAAGTCAGCACATTAATTCTGTAGTGTACATAGGATCTTATGCCACTCAAGTTATATTATTAGCAAAAATCCTCTGTTCTTTAATTGTGTTGAAAACCCAAAACATTTTGAATGTCAGCCACAACCTCTTTCAGAACAATTTTCCAACACAGTGTTTCAGTAGAGAGGATTAGTAGAATCAGCTGTTATTTTTCATTACAAAGCTGTTAGAGGACTCATCTGTGCAAAAGTTTACCTCTTAAGTAAATCCCACAAAGTGTATCAAGGAAAGAAATACCAGGTAACACCAGTATATTTAGTTACTTTGACTAAAACCCTAAGTACAAATATACTTGATGGTAAAAAACCCATGAAAGCTAGAAAATAACTCCTTTTACAAAAGGAAAGGATTCCCCTCCTCCATTCTGAGGATCATCTCAATAAAGAAGTCTGTTCTTAACTGAGACTGTAGCTGACTAAATTAAAATCTAGGCACTGGCCTCTGGATAAGCAGAATGAAATATCTGGGAATTTAAATCTGTGGGTTTTTATCACCAAGCTTTGAGGTCAGAAGCCAAAGATGGAAATCCTGGTCTTAAAAAAAGTAGAGTAAGGACAAGAAAAAACAGCAAACACTGCACTAGAGAGATGCATCATTGATGACATTGTGATGTCATCAAGCTGTCTTAAAAGGCTTGTAAGATTTCCCATGGAACAGGATTGAATTCCAAGACTTCATGTAGAGCAGAACTAAAAACCCAGTAAATAAACTGATAAGAAGGGCACTCATATGGGCAGTGATGGCTACTCTTTTTGCCATCAAAAAGATTGCTCTGCTAGTAAAATAGAAATAAGTTATCTTACAGGGAAAAAGAAAAATCTTATCACAGTGTGTATTTTGACGGTTTGCTGCAAGACTTTAAAGCAGTCAGTCTATACTACTGGGAAATGGTGTCCCATTGAAAAGTAATCACAATGTTCCACCATGACAAATCTCTAAATTTTCTGGGAAGATACCAGGTTTGGTGTGTCAGGGTGTGTTGAACTGGATTCCCATAAACTGAAGTGGAAGAAGCAAGATCTGGCCTAATTCATGGTTCAAGAATAGGCTCTGCTTGGAACAGAACACAGGGATAACAGGGCTCAGTTCTCAGGCTGGTGAAAGGCTGTTCTGGTTGACAGATTATGTTAGCAGCTTCTGTGCTGAGAATCTGGCAAAAGGCTTCAGGGAAACTGTCTTTTTGCTTTCATTCATATTTTATATAAGTTATATATATACACAGAGAATGCTGTATGTATTAGCCTGTAATTTTCTGTCACAATCATGGTCATCACACTATGTATGCAAGTAATCATCGCTAAGAAGGGATGTTTCAGATCTTATTTAGTAGTCTTCATTCTTACATCCTGGCAAGGAGATCTGAGGAACATTACCTTACAATGTTAAGCAGTGTTCCCTCTCATGCAGCAGATACCACTTCCAGTGCAAATACATGTGCTTACAAGTTTAATGCTTACTGTCAGTAGGTACTCAAGCATGAAAAGTTAACATTTGCTTTCTATCAGGATTCACATGACCAGTGTTCAGTGGCTTGAGTGTTGGGAGAAAAGCAAGCACAGAAGGTCCTTGACACCAGAGTAATAAAACTTTTAAATTTAAAATAAAGTTTTACAGATGTTTTGGCATCTCCCCAATACAATTTAAAGAAAATAACAAAACCAAGCAAATAGGCAGGTGGTTAACTAATTAGAAATGTTTTTCAGTTGCATCTCAGTTTAAACCTCACCCATCTGGTAGCTGACTGAAAGCCAGAAATAGCTGATGGTGAATACTGTGATACTGAGGGCATTGCTCAGTAGCAGTCCCCCCAGAAAGTCAAAAAGGATCCAAGGCTGTTTCTGTACTTATTTACCATAGCAGAATTTTAGGAGTGTATAAAAAACATCCCTGGCTGATCCAACATATGGATGATTCATCTTGGATTTAAAAGTTGCCTTCCATCATTCATTACTATATCCAATGTCAGATCAAACCTAACATTTAAGCCACAGAAACTCACAATAAATTCCCATGTTGAACCAGCTTTCCTTTTCAATTGTTTAGAATTTTTTTATATTACAAACTCCTGAAAAATAGTTTCAACTTCCAAACTGAATGCAAAAAAGTTTTCAAAGTTGCAAAATGTTAAAAGTTCAAAAAAGTCATTCCAGGTTAGACTGGCAACCAGATGTAAAATGCAGGACTGTGAGCTGACTACATGTACTCAACTGGAAGTCAGTAAAGTTACAGAGAATGGAGTTATATAAATATTAGCTCAGTAGCAGTCAAAAAAAGGAAACTAAAGGTTAGAAATGCTGAAGCTGAAAGGGTAGTGGTCAATACTTCAAAGGCTAATGACAGCTGGTTATGAGGAGTTTTCCTCAGGTGCTACTACCTGGATAATTGTTTAGCATCTCCATGAGTGACTAACTCTAAAATAGAGCACACCCTCACCAGCTTCACAAATGATACCACACTGTGGGGAGCAGTTGATATGCTGAAGACAAGGCTGCCATTCAGGAACACCTCAAACAGATCAAAGAGAGGGCCAGCATGAGCCTCATGAAAACTAGAAAGACAATGCAAATTCTGGAAGAAAGACCCCAGTGCAAAAATAGAGGCTAGGAAGCATTTGACTAAAAAACAGCTCTGCAGAAAGGGAATTAGGGGTCAAGTTTAAATGAGTTCCTGTGGCAAAGAAGGTCAATAACCTACTTGTCTGCATTAGCAAGAATATAGTCAGCTAGTCAAGAGAAGGTGCCCAGCACTTGAGAGGCTACACCTGGAATGCTATGTCCAGTCTTCAGCACAAATTCCTGAGGGTGCAGAAGAAGCGCCCTAATACCCATAGGAGCTAGAGGAAATGATACAACACAGGCTGAAGGATCAGTATTTAGCCAGAAGACAAGTCTCCAGGGGGATCTAACTGCAGTCATCCAGAGTGCCTGTGGAATCTCTAGCTCAGGAATTTTTTTATAACTCAGCTTGATAAGGCCCTGAACAACCTGATCTTTGATGTTAGTCCAGCCTTGAACAGGAGTTTGGACTGGATGACTCCAGTTGTCCCTTCCATCCTAAGATTTTCTTCAATATTGCTGCAGGAAAGGACAAGTGACCACATTCAAACCATTACCCCTCCATATAAATTCATTTAGTTATTCCTCAACTACACTGTGCTATTTGGCTTTCAATCTTGAAAAGGATATTTTAGAAGTATCTCATATAGAAGGAAGAGACTGATTACAGTAGGACTCTTCAGCATAAAAGACAGCGTTTAGAAGGTTGTATGATAAGGTTACGACATCATGAGTGTCATGAAGGAAGTGGATAAGAATAATATGTTCACTTTTTCCTAATACAAGTACAAGGGACTACCGAACAAAGCTAGAAAACAAATTTTAATAAAGAAAAAAGCATGGGGAGGGAGACACAATAAAAAAACAGCAAACAAGATAGTAGACCAGCTGAATGTTTTTCAAGCAAGAGCACACCAACATCTTACACTTGAAGAAATACACTGCAAGTTACTAAACAAACACAACATGAGGCTCAAAAATTCTGAGCTGAAAAAGAGAGGCTAGTGGAAAGCTGGGTTAAAATATCATACATGTTATTCCTGTTCTTAATCTACACTGTGGCTTATTACCACTGCTGAATAAATGATACTTGGCCTTAATCAATGCTGTCATTCTTGCAAGGTTCCTAAGCACGTTTTGGCCATCCACTCATAATTCAGCAGCTTTTGAGTTCTAGCCATTACTAAAAAGAATTATCTTCATATGCTGGTCAGAGCCCTTTAAGTTCTTCATGAGAGATTTCAGTAATGCATACATGCACAGCAACTGGGCATCTTACAAAGAGCCTAAGACATAAGTAGTATTCCGGCACCATGTTCTGTGATATCAGACCATATAAAATGACAGAAATACACACAGAACATGAAACACCAAAAGATTAAGCCACATGAATAAGTTTGATAGAGATATGCTGATTTATATGAGACAGAGATCTATCTGAGCAATGGTTTAGATCAATAAACCCACCACTGTTTTATAGTAAATGCTCTGCCACAGCAGTAAAAATTACAATACAGTGTGAAACCAACAAACCTTGTAGATAGACAGATGGTGAAACATGATTAAACACATGAAGCAAGTCAAAAAGATCACACCAAGTACCAAATGTATGCAAAACCAGAGGTCATGTCAGTTGTGTTAATACACAATTATAAAGTGTTGCCACTTGTATTTTACGTAATAGTGTGATCAGGCAAACTTAGTTCTTACAGATGAATAGAATTGATTATCATTGATTACAGACGCTACTTAACTCAGTTTTATTTGTTCCAAAACTCTATTAATAATCAATTCAAAGATTTGGGCAGCCACATGCAATTTGGCATAGTTTTAATCACCAGAGAGAAATGCAGCAGTCCCTTCAAAGAATAATGAGGAGATAGGAAAAATGCCCAAGAAAAACAAACCTTTGGCAGAGAACAAGTGTACTTAAAATAGGCCACTTTTCAACTTAAGCAGCTTGCTAATCACGTTAACCATCCTGACAATTTAGGCAACGAGGATATAGAGTTCATCCCATAAAACAATGTTTAAATAAGAGGTGTGAAACTGTGCCAGAGCTCTTTTATATAAAAGCCAGGGAGGCCATGCTTGTGCTTTTTGTTGGGAAAAAAAGAAAAAAACCAAAAAACCCAAAAACAACAAAAAAATCCCCACCCAAAACCCACCAAACTAGAAACTTGACCAGATGCATACTGTGCTGGTTTAAGTGAGCAAAAGCTGCTATTGAGAATCAGTCATAAGTCTGGAAATACCTTTTCTTTACCTGTAAAAGGACTGACAATATAGGCACAGTTAGGAGTTAAACAGGGAATGACTGCTGTTATATGATAGCTAAAGTTATGCCAGCATTTACTTTTCAAACACTCATGAGCCAGAGACTTATAGTAGAGCCATGAACATTCTGTCTATCCTAAGACTAGCTTTGTCTTGAGATCTTATCTCTTTTGCCATTTCTGGACCAACACACACACACACACAGACACACACACAAACTGTTCAGTTATACATGTCTGAAGAGAAAATGGAGTTTGGTGCACTGAAAAGCTTTTAAAGATTTTTATCTTGGGGGATGGAGATGGGGGTGCGTGAAGCGGAGGGGTGATGGTGATAGGGGAAATAGTTCTGGCATGAAACAAAGGCCCTTGGCAAGACATTAGTCCATAGTCTCTACTATCTGTTAGCATTTCCAAAGAGAAGCAAAGTCTAGTTAAGCTTCTGAGATTTCTATAATCACAGTAACATTTTCCTCTCAAATGTTTCAGGGGGATTTCACAACCCAGGGTAGACATAATTGTTACTCTCAAAAAATACTAATTTTTTTTAACTGTCTATGCAGAGATGTGCATGAACACTCACTTCTACTCTATCAAACATAGGTATTCTGTCTCAGAATTTAGTAAACCAAGTAAGGTTTGACCTAGTGTTCATGACAAATAAGTTCTTAGATAAAAATTGAATAAGCTGATCCTGTAAAGATCCTTGAAATAAATGAAGATGAGAAAGCAAATGACAATAATTTAAAGGTATTTTTACTGCATGTTGTCTTTATTTGATTTTCATACTAGTTTGACCCAGGTATAACTCTAGGTACTACAACAGTTCTGCACTGGGTCTTGGGAAATCAACTGTTTCTGCAGTACCCTTTTACAGTCTAGGTTATCACACAGGAGAAACAAACCACAATAAAAACAAACCCACCACGCAAAATTCTCTTCTCTTTCATTTGCCTACAGAACCACATCCTGAATCTGCCAATGTCTTTTTAAAGTATGCCTTTTCTGATGAAATTACACCAAAATAAAAGAAGGCACACAAGAGACAATAAGCGGTAAGTACAGCTGATATTAAGCTATTAACAGGATATAGGGCTGGAAAATCTCACCGAATAAAAAGCAGGAGTGAGATGCAATGGCCAGTGAACTTAATGAGTGAAATCACATGAAAGATATGGAAGGCACTAAAACCTGTGTCTACTGGACAACTTACTAAGTTCCCAGTGCTTAATAATGAAAGCAATTAAGGGTTTGGAGCACACCACTTGTGCAAGACCACACCAAGTCTGTCCTTTCACATCTCTAGCCTTGTAGCTTTACCTCATAGGGCCATATTATTTGGCATCTTGGAAGATTACACCTGTTTGTGAGAAGCTGCTTTTACCTTTCATCCATAGAAAGGTGAAGCAAAACAACAGACAGGATGTAAGACAACAAAAGGTACTCTGGGTTGACCAGTAAAATGTACCCAGAACAATGCATTACACTTTCAGAAAACAAACAGACAAGATGAAAGCATAATTAAGAAAGAGGTGAAGAACAGATGCTCTATGACATTTCCCCTTCATCTCCAACTGCTCTGCCTACTAACCACTCAACTTCATCTATTCTTTAAAACAGCAACCAGAAGTCACGCAGGTTCTGAAAATCCCACAGAAGGAAATAGAGAACATTTCCAAGTAGTTTCCTTGTATATTGGATGCAGAGTAATTCCTCCCTTAGCAATGATTGATGTGGGTAGTTCTTGAACTTCCTAGGAGGTGCTAAAAAAAGACTCTGCTGCATCTTCATCAAAATTACAGCAAGAAGCATAGCTAAACAGTAATCTTTGCTTTTGTCATAAACATTATTCCATTCCTTTTCACACGTGAGAGGACAGTACAGATGCCTGTGTGACTTCCACTGGTTCACAGACTTGCTAGCCTGAATCTTTTTTCCAACCTACAGATATAAGTCTGGTTTAGGTTCACCCAGTCTTACTGTAATTCTGAGCAGTTGATGGTCTGTCCAGCCAGCTTTTGTGTGCAGTTCTGGCGTCCTCAACATAGAAATTACATGGAACTGTTGGAGCAAGTCTAGAGGAGGGCCATGAGGCTGATAAAGGGGTTCAAGCACCTCCTGTATGAAGACAAGCTGAGAAAGTTGGGGTTGTTCAGCCTGGAGAAGAGAAGGCTGCGTGGAGACCTCATAGCAGCCTTCCAGTATCTGAAGGGGGCCTACAGGGATGCTGGTGAGGGACTATTCATTAGGGACTGTAGTGGCAGGACAAGGGGCAACAGGTTAAAACTTAAACAGGGGAAGTTTAGATTAGATAAAAGGAAGAAGTTCTTTGCAGGTCATGAGGCACTGGAATGGGTTGCCCAGGGAAGTTGTGAACGCTCCATCCCTGGCAGTGTTCAAGGCCAGGCTGGACGGAGCCCTGGGTGACATGATTTAGTGTGAGGTGTCCCTGCCGTTAACAGGGGCTTGGTCCTTTCCAATTGCAGCTATTCTAGGATTCTATGATTCTGACAATCATTAAAAATCTTCTAAGCAAACCAATGTATGTTTATTGTGACTCCATTATTAATGGGCTCTGAATTTTATTCACCCTCTATGAACTATAATACATAGAAGGAACAAATAGCAACCAAAACAGTACAGTGTCATGGTTTAAGCCCAGCCAGCAACCCAGAACCACACAGCCACTTGCTCACTCCCCCACTTTCCTCCCGCTGCTCCCAGAGGGATGGAGAGGAGAACTGAAAAAATGTAACTCCCATGGGTTAAGAACAGTCCAGTAACTAAGGTATGACACAAACCAACTACTGCTACCACCAATGATAATAATGATAAGGGTAACAGCAAGGGAAGAGAATACAACCGCTCACCGCCCGCTGACCAATACCCAGCTTGACCCAAGCAGTGATTTAGCCCTTCCAGGTAACTGCCCCAGCATAACTTGCTGTGGTATGGAATACCTCTTTGGTTAGTTTAGGTCAGGTGTCCTGTCTCTGCTTCCTTGCAGCTTCCCCTCCTCCCTGGCAGAGCATGAGACTCACAAAGTCCTTGGTCAGAGCAAACATTACTGAGCAGCAACTAAAAACATCGGTGTTACCAGTGCTGTTCCCAGGCAGAAAGTCAAAACTACAGCACTGCACCAGCTACTAAGAAGGAGAAAAATGACTGCTACTGCTGAACCCAGGACATACGGACTACAGAGGAATTCTGAGATAGAAGCCAAATAGGTGTCAGATACCATTCAGACACAAAAGAGGGATGGGTGGTCCCTGTGTGGATCGGGGATGTAGATGTCACAGAGTTGGAATGCAGCTAATTCAAGAGAAGACAGTTTAAAACTGGAAAAGAGAAAAAACACTGTGCCAATGGTGACTGCAGGGCAGCTTAGACAAGCAAATGTAATCACTTGTAAATTCGGCTGGAATACCAGCATGAAATGCCTCAGCACTTACAGAGTGCCAAAGGATCCAAATAGAGTTCACTTAGAGGCCTGGTTTCACATGTGTTCATCACCATATAAAAATGCAGTGAAGAAACATGCATATAATTATTTATGGCCACTCATTTTAGTGACTTAGACAACAAAAAACATCAATCTGGGAAACTAACAATAATGCATAATTATATGAATGTATAATCTTACAGGAAACAACTGATTTTCACTGAATATTGGGTTCATCATTGAACCAACGGCCAGGATTAGAATCTTACATCTCCCCTAGGCAGCCTTTCCTTACACTTTCTTTGATTATCAAAGGTGGTGACAATATTCCAAGTAAAAGCTGGAAATTAAAGAACTCTGTTCTTATAAATATTAAAAAGATCTTTTTAATACTTTTAAAAAGTTTTATAACAAAAGGTAATTGCATTTAATTTGTCTGCCACATTACTGCAGCTAAGCTAATGTCAAAAAAACATCTGATTTCCTCCACCCTCAGTAATGGTTTATTACACATCCTTGTCTGGCATGAAATAATTCTGTAAAAAATAAACCAAGTATGAATCTTATTTGGGTTAGAGAAAGGTCTGAATCGTTTATAACTGAATTAATTGCTAGAAAGGCTTATGAGCAGCCAATTAGTAATATTTGTATTTGGATCTGCCAGTTGGCCCAGAACTGAAAAATTAATATTAATTTCAACATAAAGACTGTAGTGTTCACAGATAAACATTCAATTAAAAAAAAATAATAAAATCAAGAATATCCTTGAGAATTACTGTCTTGAATGGAACATGCCTCATAACTGGCCAGATAATTCTATTAGCCAAAACTGCCTAAGATCTTTCCCAACTGCTGATTCAAAAACTGATTCTGCTTTCATCATACAACATAATAAAGTCTTGGTGCCACACCTGAAACCTGTATAGATGCTAGCAAACTGTCATTTGTGTCCATTAGACTTCCACATGACTTTGAAGACTTAATTTTCCCCATTGATGTCCTGCAGAAGCATCCTTTCAAAGATTATTGAGGAAAACACACATGTTCCATCATCACTGCTTACAAGATGGAAACATGGGCTAGGATGTGGCTATACCACAGATAATGGCTTCCAGGGGGACAATAATACTCTTCAGTTACTCTTTGCTCCACATCCTCTTCTCAAGCTGAATGTAGCCCAGCAGAATGGGGCACCAGAAAAAACTGCAATTTCTGGAAATTTATTTTTGAGCTTCCTTATGACTGAGCAAAGGCTGCTCTGTGAACCTTATGTTTCCTTTGGCTTGTCATCTTCCCATCACCCAAGTCTGACAAGACTCAGCCCAAAATTAAATATGAGCAGAGAAATAAATAGAGGGAGAAGCACAGAAAAAAAGCTACCACAAAATAAAAGAGGAAGGATAAATATTGACAAAGCATTCACTAAAATCAGCAACTTGTGTGTTAGGCAAGCATCTCTTAAGTTATTCTGTAGCTCCTGATCAGAATATGTATATTGTGAGTTATAGCAATTTCAAAATATTTCACTTAATGGAAAAGTAAATAATTGTATAACATGTCAAGGCACAGTTCTGGGTGTCCTCAGGCACTTAAGCTCCTGGACTGTGTTTTTCCTCTTTCTTGAATGATCATTAACATTGAACTGTTTTTTAATGTATTCTGTGTTCTTTACTACATACTGTGCTCTCTTTTAGGTTACAAACTTGAAAAGTTGTATAGCCAAAGGGGTTTTTCAGAAATTCAAAGTAACATATTTTGCCCGTGAAGAATGCATTCTCACTTTCTTGAAGTAAATTACAACAAAATCCTATATAATTAGAGCATAAACTTTAATGTATCAGTACCAGTAAATAAAGCTAGAAAAGGAAGACAGTGGAACACTCTAATGCTTAGAGGGGTATTTGAAAGCTTTTAAGTTAAGCATCATTTAAAACAGATTGTAATTAAGGATTTTTCTTTTTTTATTACATATTAAGGTCTCTAAGAGCATAACTTCCATAAATAGTCAAGAATAAACTACAGTCAGACCTACATATAAGCACATTTCTTGGCACAGACAAATGAAAACTGTGATTGCTGACATCTCTTTGAAGGAAGATTTTCCCTTTTCTTTTTCTTCATCCCAGCCCTTGTTTTATTTATATGGCTCTGCACACTTTATTTTTAATTATCCTAAGAAAAAGAAGGGGTGGAGAGAAAGAGATCTTTGTTTTCCAACTGAGACAGTGAAATACATTCCAAAGCTGCTTTTGTTTTTAATTTACAGAAGCCCTCATGTCTAATCTACTAAGCCAACAAATAATCTGTTTGCCAGGTTTTACATGACAGTCATGAAAAGCGCATACAATTGCGGACTTAATTCTTTTTTAGGATATGGATTCATTCTCTGCCACACACTTGAAAAGATTCTTTTGGAGAACTTTTCACAATTAACTTATATTTAACTATGAATTTTGTTTCCCAGGAGTTACTTCTTTTTTACCCGGTTGCTTGATATCTTTGGCTCTGTTTTCCTTAATTAAAACAAAAGAGTGTGTGCCTATCTGACAAATAATATAACTAGGCCTGTACCCTTCCCCAACAAAAGCAGCTGTTTAAAGGCAAAAAGAAGGGTACTGAGAAATACGTTCCCCTCAAGAAAAGGTACAGAGCAGATGAGCATTCCCACATATTTCCATACACAGGGAAAACTGCAATTTTCATCCTTCTGTCCTTTTAGAATAACCCTATATCCTACTCTTCCTAATACTTAAGGTGAATCTCAATATTTAAATACTTAACGGGTATCCTGAGATCCATCAAGAAATTCCATGAGATTATGGGGGGAAAAGTGGAGAGAGCAGGGCAGCAACACAAAAATACAGTGTATCTACACTGCTGTAAATATCTTCTCAGAAATTCATGTATGCACGCAAGGCAGAAACACTGTTATCCAGTGAGATTTTTGGATGGTATGATCTATTGCAAGGAAATTTCTTCTGGTGCAAAGGAGTAGACAACTACATTTTATTGACTTCCCTCCTCTCAGTTCTGGTACATCTCTTCCACCAGAGCACTGTAAAACTAGAAAAGCAGTACCAATGAACTTCAAGGACAGAAAGATCAGTACCTGCCAGCTTCCACAAAACTGAGTTTTGCCAGGAATTTCACAGGTGATGCCAGGGCTCAGAATGCATTGTGTTCCTCTGGAGATGCTAATTTATCATTTGTCCCCCCTCTTTCTTTTAAAGGATATAGGGCTTGAAGAACACTGAAGCTAGTAACATAACTTGTACATTTCTTGTCTTTAAAATGGCCCATTTATTAATGTCTTAAGGGTATTCAAACTGTACTCAAAAGTGGAACTTACTTTGGAGAGAAAAGGGAACAGGATGAAAATGTTCCAGGTAAAAAAATTCTGCTCCAGATAGGCATCTTACTTTTCATAGAGTTACTCCATCCACAATATTAACCAATCTTTTCCACTTCATGCACATTCCCAGAACATTGTGCTGAATGCTGTGAAGACACTGACTATATGACTTTAGCCTGACAGAAGCAAAGAAAACAAACAAAAAAGGCAAAGAGACTGCAAATAAACCACCTTTTCTATATGCTAGACATGCAGACAAGAATTTGAGGAAAGTGCAGAAGCATTACTAACATTTTAATTAAGCTCACATCTATCTTGTTTGTAAATATATATGAAGGATGCTCATAGTCTCAGCCTTTGGGAGGTAGTCCCTAACTTACATAAACTAGAATCAAGGTATCCATTGTCTACCAGCTGTAGGGAAAAGGCTTTGACCACAGCTTTATTGTAGAATTATGGGTGAGAAAGGTTAGCTTTACCCTACTGATGATGAGTTGTTGCAATAGTAATCCCGCTCAGTATGAGAGGAACTGCACATTCAGACCCTGGTGCGTGCGCTTGGCTGAGGAGCCACTGGCACGTGGCTACCATCTGCAGGCTTATGGCTGAACGCCTCTAAGTCAGAATCCTACCTAGATGTAGCAATATCGCAGTGCTTCTGGTGCCTTGGTGGGCTTGTGATAGTGGCCCTCGAGATTGACCCAGGAAATGACAGTCTTGCTCAGAACATAGGAGAAGGAAAACTCCTATCTTCAAACCCAGGCTGATGGAGCTCGTCCAGCTTTGTATGGCCTTCCATCTAAGAGAAGGACACTCTCACAAAACCTACGACCTGTGGACTTTGCTGTCACCATCCTAGCTCGCTAGGCCTGGCAGTTAAACCTCAGGTGTAAACAGTGGGGTCAGTTCTGCCCCTCACCTAGACAATCCCCTGTGCAGGCTGGAAGGGCTTGCTCTCATTTGTCAGTATGGATACATGAGGGTCAAATCAATGGGTGACAAGGTGCATGGGAAGCTACAGATCCAACCTTGCATGTGGGCAGACCATCGCATGGGTAGCTCAAGATTACCCAGGAGATGACAGTCCTGGTTGGACACTCCCTGATTGCCTAAGCACCCTTTTCAGTCCAGATTTGCATATCCCACTCGCTCTTGGTCATCATGCTTGAAGCAAGCGTGGTTAAAGTCCTTCCCAAAATCTTCACTCATGAAGCCAAGCCATCAATGGGTGTAGCCAAATAGAGCATTACTCAGGTGAAGAACAAATAAAGTTTTAAGTTATTTGTATAAATTTCTTCACAGGCAGTTGTTGATTTCAGATACATTGCAGAGTGAGCAGATGAAAAGCTCACCATTTAATTTTACTGCTATGAATTCTCATTTAATTCAAGGGGCTTATCTTACCAAATACTTTCCTTCTATTTTATTCAACCCACTCTCATGCTAATCAGAAAATAAAGAGGCATTCTGCACTAGTGAGATTCTGAATTTATATTTTTTAAGCCATGATAACAGATGCAATTTTCCAAGTTTTGTTAATTAATTTCCTGAGAAAAAAAAGCAACCAACTATCCAGAATCAGAATTTTTTCTTAATTTGTCTATTTACATCATGTTCACATATCTTTTTTACTCAATTAGATTTAGAATCTGTACTCACTGGGTCCTTCATGCAAAACTATCAGTGCCCCTTCATGAAGTAACTCTTTCCTCCACCTCTCAAATACTTTCAGCTCTCTTGGATGAAATAAGGAGATGCAAATTCCTTCTCAGACCCATATATAACAATATATATGGAGGGGAAAACCCTATTCAAAGCAGTTTGCATGGAGTCAGAACATGAGCTCACACCCTCTTTGTCCTGCATCGTTTAGCTCCACAGTAGAGCAACCTTAAACAATGTTGATGGATTTGGCATAAGGAGAATGAAAAATGTTTCTTAATGAGGGCCAACTGTGGCACAGGCAGTCAACCTATAGGATTAAATGTGAACAACTCAAATACATGGCATTGCCACCATGCGTCCAGTTCTGGGCCCCTCAGTTCAAGAAGGACAGAGAATTGCTTGAAAGAGTCCAGCACAGAGCCACAAAGATGATGGAGTGGAACACCTCCCTTATGAGGAGAGGCTGAGGGAGCTGGGTCTCTTTAGCTTGGAGGAGACTGAGGGGTGACCTCATCAGTGTTTACAGATATGTAAAGGGTGGGTGTCAGGATGATGGAGCTAGGCTTTTTTCAGTGATATCCAGTGGGCAATGGGTGTAAACTGGAGCATAGGAGGTTCCATGTTAACATCAGGAAGAACTTCTTTACTGTAAGAGTGACAGAGCACTGGAACAGGTTGCCCAGGGGGGTTGTGGAGTCTCCTACACTGGAGATATTCAAGGCCCGCCTGGACAAGTTCCTGTGTGATGTACTCTAGGTTACCCTGCTCTTGCAGGGGGGTTGGACTGGATGATCTTTCGAGGTCCCTTCCAACCCTTGGGATTCTGTGATTCCCTGTAAGTACTGTAACTGAGACAGCTTGCATTATCCTGCATTTCCCCTCCATTGCATCCTTCAGCCAATGTAGTGATGTAATGTAGTAAAATTGATTGCAAGAAATTGGTTTTCAGGAGACAGGGGAAAAAATTATATATATTTTTTTTTCTTTGTCTATCACATGCCACCATAACTTTGCCAGCAGCTCTGAGGCCACACCAACATCCAAAGACAGTTTAAGAAAGTGGTGCAACCACCCTCTCAATGCTCCTGGTCAGGCTGCTGTGCCTTTCATTATTTTTTTCTTTAATTTCCTGCCTTTACAACCCCGAGGCACATGTTCTCCAAAGTGAGAACTACTCAAATATAGTTTACATTACTCCACATAACATTATAAAGAGGCAAGAAAATTGTCAAGCAAGGTGACAAGATTTACACCAAAAATTATTTTGTAAACTCTCTGAGATGCTGTCACAACAAACTCTGAAGAAGAATTCTTTCTCAGCAGCCTATAGTGGAAAAGGTGACAGAAGAGCAGAAATGGAAAATAAAGACTCTCACATGTGCTTGGGATGTTTTTCAGATCCTCAGTTTGGCTATACTTAGGCTGCTAGATGATTTATGATTGCTAGTCTCTACTGCCAGTGCAACTGTTCACTTCAATTCTTCATGTTCCTTGATGGGTTAGTTACATTTTCACAGATGCTATCATCACATCTTAACTATAATAATAATCTGTTTGAGTTGTGCTGTTACTGTGCTAAGGCTGCCAGCCAGCTCTTCTGTACTGAAATGTCCAGTGCTGGTGAATAGTGCAACTGCCTGATAGCAAGCCTAGAAACGGCTTCTTCAAATGTTTCTTAGCACTGCTTTGTAGGGAGTGATTATTTCCATGACCTGACGAGAGAAAATATGATGGAAAGAATGAGTGCCCAACAAAGCAGCAAGTGAGGGTATGGATAGACGACTGCAAGCTACAGTTAGCACAGCTTAAATTCCCACTTAAGGGACCACACCATACTTTTGATTCACTCTTATTACAAAGGAAAGTAGATTACTTTAAACCAGTTGTTAGTTGAAATCGTGAATTTCTAATATGTTATACCTCTTATCTTGGAATTATAGGCTAGAAGCATGCACATGAGTAATTAGGAACTACTTGTTAAGTTATGAAAGCCCAGTTACTCACCTCTCCCTGTTCTTTAGAGAACCCATTTGTTGCAAACCAGTGCTTGGACTACAATTTCCATCCTAAAAGCACTCACAGTTCTCATGTGTGCTTTACGCAAATAAACAGAAATATAAAATCAAAAATTTTCAGCCATAAGTTGGCATCCATAGCAATCAGTAGGAGTAGATCAACAGCATTGCTTCTGCTCTTAAGATGAGACCAAGGGGAACATACCTGCATCTGCACTCTGGCCTATTCCAGACCCATTTGTCTCAGGGGACCTACCAGGGCACAGTGTAGCCTCCTTCCCCCTTGTGCACCAAATTTCATTTTCAAAAGGAATCCAGGTGCAAAAGGGACTGTGTATCACATTGCATTCTGACTCCCAGTTAGGCTGGGAAGTCTGTATTCTGGAGCACAAACATAGCCAGCAGTATCTTGAAAAAGACCAGTCAATATATTCAAGGCTTTGAGATTTATTAATAGAAGATACTGCCAGCTCAGGCTGAAAATTAACACATTCAGCAGTGACCTACAGATTCAGGAAATGGTGGATTACACAATTTCTGGGGCTTGATTTTACCATTACCTATTTCACTGAGATCCCAAACTATGATTTAAGCACACACCCCCAGCACTGTATTTTATTTCCACAGCTCACTATGTTTAAATGAAACCAATCTCCTCCCACAAGTATGCACAAATATCCTGAAAATTATTTTAGAGTAAGAAACTGGACACAACAACCTTAAGCTTAAGGAGGTATTGCAATCAGGAAGGGCAGACTCTTCAGATAGCACCTACCATTTTAGCATATCAAGTGAAAAAACAAATTTGGCTGCAGCATGCAAGCTTTCCATTAGAAAGATTTTCTGTCTGATACCAGGAATTCAGTGCATACTCCTCCCCTCAAACGAGTCATGAGAACAGAGTTGGACTCCCCTTTACTTCTTCACAGACATAGATGCTCCTGCTAAGCCATGGTAATACTGTGTCACGTGAAGCAGCATGTGAGTAGAGAAAGGAAAGGGATTACTGCACTGATACGAAGCTTTTCATAGAAGAAACCCACAGGAATATACGCAAGTACCCTAATCCCTGCACCCAGATGCAGAATAAAGCCTATCAGGCATGAATACTTCTGTGCCTACTGGAGTACAATCAGAAAAGGACTGAATTTGTAAAATTAGACCAGAAAAGACAGACTACCTTAGGAATCAATGACAATATAGATCAGCTAAACAGAACATTACCTTTGTTTTTTTTTTTAAACCCTTTGTTCTCAGGATACTCTTTATTTCCATGGCATTTTTATTAGCTCAGATCAGAGTTTAACCAACTGATCATGCTTTAATTGTTTCTGAAAAACAGATGTTATTGTTCAGTGGCTTTTTTAGAAATATATTAACATACATGTGTAAGAATATGTTTCTTCATAGAAGTATTTCAAAATCTTACAGTAGCTTGAAATCCTTTTCAAATTACAAACTGTACAGCATGTGGACAGTGGCAGGATGAATTCCTCTGTGCTGCCATCCCCTGCTTTTTTATCTTCCATGTTTTCAAATGACAGTTTCTCCACTGAAAGCTGTAACGCAAGTGCCAATTCTGAGAAGCTCATGGTTCTGCACAAACTGTTAAATATATGTATTCACCAGCACAAAGTTACTGAGGATCTTATTGCCCTGTGTGAGAATTCATCCTGGCTTAGTCAAAGAATTTTCCCATCTTGACTTGGACTGAAGGTACTGAATTCTGAATATGAAGAAATAGCTATGGTTATTACACTGAATAAAATTAAAGAGCCTACAAGGTAAGCAAATGAAGCAGGTATTATACAACATATCATAAAGCAAACAATATAAGCTAAATATTATAAGGTGAGAATTAGTCAGTTTCTCACAAGCATGTTTCTCATTTTAAAATCAGAATTGTTGCCTTTTTAATCTTATGAAAGCTTTAGGGGCATGATGCTCTGTGACACTTAAAGGGAAGCCAATTCTTTTTTTAGCTCAAAGAAGAATGGCACTCTATGCAACCACTTCGTGGCCCATGTGACAAGATCTAAGCAAGGCACAGAGAAATCAGTCTTCCTGCTTTTAAACACTACTCTCATTAACAAAAGCATCTGGAGCTAGTCTGGTTATTAAATACACTCGTAGGGAGATCACATTGCCTACGTGGCACTGTGTAAGTAGTTCTGTATCATATTTGTTTTAGAGCTGCCAAAAAAAAAAGACAAACAAAAAAAACCTCAAAAACACTCCCCCCCCCCAAAAAAACCTAAAAAACCACCCCCCCCCAAAAAAAGAAAAAAAAAAACCAGCAACCAAAAAAAAAAAAAACACCAACAAACCAAAACACTCAACCCCAAAAAACCCCACAAACAAGCCTCAGTTACCAGCTACCACCTTAACAGTGGTACTATTACAACTGCTTAGTAAACTTGTGCACTGAAAATATCTGGCTTAAAGTAGCTGGGTTGAAGTTTGGCGGTGGTACACTTCCTTGTTTCTTCAACTGAGAACAATTTACCAATGCAGTTTACAGTGTGGTTACACAGAGATACATAGACACAAGTAAGACAGCAAGATACGGCAATACCGGGGCATCTTTTGATACTGTAGCAAGCCCATCAAGGAACTACACTTCCCACATACCCCAAGGAGAGGCTAAGGCATGTTAAGAGCAATTTAGATACTTAGAACATTGCATTTTTATAAAATCTTAAATTTACTTAGCACCTACAACACTTTACCACATCACATCAAAATACCCAGGACACTACACAGGAGCACATGTGCTAACTTGATTAACTAATAGCAGGACACTAATCTACTTAATTAATGCATCCTCCAAAGCATAGATAGGAAAACAGAACACAGAGGACTGAAGTTTCTTGAAAACAGAAATAGAGAAAAAGACAAAATATTCTTGCAGGAATATCCAGGTCCCTAGCGAGTAAAAAGGTGAAGCCCTGTATTATTCTTTAAGAAAATGAATTTACAAGCCACATACCTTCAGGATCTATTTTTTATGGCTTTTAACTGCTTCCCCCACTACATCTACGAGCCCCTTAGCACTGCATACCCAAACTCTGATTTTCTTTTAGCCTTTTAACACTCCTGCTCTATTACTGTAAAGGTCATGTTCCCAAAGCAAGACCCTTATCCCGTCCTTTCCTAACTCTGATTACCCCATCATTCGGCACCTTTTCCTCTACTTCCCAAATCACCTGAGTATATGCAACATATATTTATTCCCTTTTCAGGGCAGCCAGTGTAAGGTAGTCTGATAAGAGAAGGCTACCCAAGCTAGTTTTCCAAAAATCCAGGCAGTCACTTTGCTAATGTCAAAGACAAAGGTTGTGTATTAATGAAACTAGAAACTACTGCCTTGTCTCACATGGTGAAATCCTGCTCTGCTGGGTTTGGGAATGAAGATTAAAGACTGTGTGGTCAGAACTGAAAGGTATAAAATCAAACACCTTCATAGCAAGTAGTTACTTTTTTGTGGCCTTGACCACTAACTTAAGGAGCTGTTTCCAAGCTCACCTTAGTGATGACACACTGAATTTCGTGGCTGGGCGAAGAGATATTATTCAGCCCCTCACTTGCTCCTCCATCACATATTCAAGAAACAGAACCTGAATAGCAACTAAAGGCTTGGTATATTCAGTCGAGATTAAAGGCTGCATGTTCAAATAAGCACTAACTTGGGTGAGTTGGTTGAATTCTCCCTACAGTTGTTTTATTCTAGGAACCCCACAATGGAGAAAAGAATTCTTTTGATATTCACATTTCAAAGAGCACACTTTTGTGAATGTTTTCAGTAGAAGATGATAGCACTACTGATTTATATAGACTGTGTATAAACCTACACATGCATATGCACAAACATACATGCACAGCATATACATAAGTATATGTAGAACTGTCTGTAACAAAGAAGGAGATCCTTTCATTTTGTCTTTTTTGCTTCTCACTCCAGGAATCTATCCTTGATCTTGACAGGACTGATAGTTTATAATGAATACTTTTCCAGCTTTCATGACTGGCATCACAGAAACACCTGGGACTAAGGTTTGTTCACTGCGGGTTTGTGTATTTATTTTTTAGACATAGTTACTGTGCTGTTTGCCTCTAATAAACATTTTTATTGTGTTTAAATATTTTATTGGTTCAGGCAAAAACAAAGCAAAAGAAAACAAACAAGTAAACAAGAAGGTCTGCTGTGCTTCTACAAGTGGAAAGAGACCCTGAAAGGATAAACTGGGCAAAGTCACAATACATGCCACTGACTGCATTGCAGACAGTCATACAGCTACACATGACATAGTAGCGCCTCATTTATCCTTTACTTACCTACAGAGATATAGGAAAATGGCAATAACTCTCAGGAAAACCCTGATTCCTATTTAAAGTTCTTGGATGGTGCTCAGAAATGGGGCATTCACTTTGTATTATACTCATCTCTGCAACAACCCTGTGAGGTTCCAAATATATTATTCTCATCTAACAGATAGGAACCAATAAATTAAAAGGGTAAATGATCTACTGAGGGTGACACCAGAAATTTTTGTCAAAGCTCCAAGAATCTCACATTTTGGACTACAACATATTTTGTTGCATCAGTTTAATACAACTGGTAACAATCCCACAAATAATATCAAAAGGTAAATAAAACATCAGATGTACAGCACAGTAAACAGGATATCTGAAGAAGAAATTTAAAGATGCAATACCCTATCAATTTTATTTGAAGGAACCAAGTCATCACAGCCAAATAACATCCAGGATCTACACTGATGTGGTCAGACTTCCTTTGTCATTATGACATTCCTTCCTACTTTCTGTTTGTCTAAAGATTTAAAACCTCTTAAATTAAGCTTTAGAGTTAAAACTGCCTATTCCACAATTTTAACTATTTCCAATTACAACTACTCTTCTAAGTAAATTACAGAGATTAGAAATAGAACTATCTGAAAAAGTAGGACTTATTTTAGCTGATCGGTTTACAAATGCTCTTGACTAGCCCTGTAAACTAAACAGGAAAAATTGAAGAATCAAATGTCTCACAAAATTAAGAACACCTGTTCTACAGGTGAGGCTTTGTTATTTAATCTAAATAGAGAATGTGTAATCTATAGTTAAAGCCTTGGTTTGCTATCCTCTTTGTACATATGAAAAAAATCATGTTAAATTGTCTTAAAACACAGTGATCAATGTCTTATTTGATAACCTCTTTGCAAAAGTATGAACTCCACACAGGGTAGAAAACAGTGAAGAGTTATTCCCTTGTTTGCATGCAGATTAGTACAAAGAGGCTATTTAGAGGCCACTGAAACATTTACACAGAAGTGCTAGTGCTTATGTAGGCAGCTTAAGAGAGCAACTATGGAATCTGTAAACCTCAACATCCCCATATAGTCTGCTGCTCCAGCTGAGTGTGGAGAGGAATAGCATTCTACAGAGTATTTTTACTTCTTGCAGTACCCTGTGTTTTAGTCTAGCCCATCTCTGCAAAAAAGCTTCACTAGAAGTTCAATCAGTTCCTCAGCTTCAGATGTGTTAAAACCAGTATACATAAAAAGGTGAATAAAAGGGAGCCTGACCCAAACTAGCCAAAGGGGCATTCCATACCACAGCACTTCATGCCCAGTATATAAACTAAGGGAAATTACCCAGAAGACAAAGATTGATGCTCAGGTCAGGCTGGCTATCAGTTGGCAGGTGGTGAGCAACTGTATTCTCTTCCCTTGTTAATTCCCTTATCATTATTATCATTGCTGGTAGCAGTAGTAGTTTGTGTTATACCTTAGTTACTGGACTGTTCTCATCTCAGTCTGTGGGAGTTACATTCTTTAGATTCCCTTCCCCATCCCTCTGGGAGGGGATGAGGGGAAGAAGGGAGGAAGTGAGCAAGTGGCTGCATGGTTCCGAGTTACTGGCCGGGCTTAAACCATGACACACTAAAAACTCCAATAACTAACCAGGAATTTCATAAAACTCAAATTAGGGTAATATCATGCTTTGACTTCTGTTGCATTTCAGTTCTTTCTGGACATTCATTTTGAGAACGAAATAACTAGGTAGGATCACAGGAAAAAGGGAGTCACTTCCCAGTTCTGGCACATTTTAAGCAAATAGTTTAATATTCAAGTCTTATCTCACCAGCAGTAAAAAACAGGTACCAGTTCATTTATTCTGTTCTCATTCACATATATTGTAAATGCTGAAGGGCAGAGGCCATCTCTTATTATGGATTTGTGTAGTGTCTAATACTATAGAGGTATGAAGACAGCAGGACCTTTCAGAGCTATCTCATGTTTGAAGTACATTCAAAAATATATTGTTCCATGCTGTGTATGTCTCCCAGAGCTTATTACAGCAACAGCTAAATAAAGGATTCACAAGCACCGAGCATAATTTAGTGCCAAAAATTAAGGGGTCGAGAAAAGTATCTATTAATAATTGCCTGTCTTCTTCATTCCTTCCCTACATGGAATGCCAACATTACAGCATGTGGAGAGAGAAGGAGAAACAAAATCTAGATCTGTTTTTGATTAATAAAGAATAACAAAAAGCTCCTAAGAAATCTTCAGACCTAAATTGCCCCTACCCAAAAAAAAAAAAAAAGAAAAAAATTAAAAAATTCCATAAATTAGCATTAATGAAGAACAATCCTTTTGCTTTGTCTGGCAGGAAGAGCCACCTTCTCTAAGGGAGAAATACACAACAATCTAGAAAACCTATTAATAACATTAGAGTCCTGAACTTTAATTTATTAATGAATGGACATGCACCCATGCTGTAATCACGAATTTCAGCATTGCCTTTGATGCTTCATTGGTCACAAAGCTCTTACAAAATGTTTGAAGTGTCTGGCTGTGTAATAATGATTTATAATTCTCTTGAACCAAAGCAAAATTTGCTAGTAAAAATCATTTTTGAAATAAAAAATAAATTGTGACTGGAGGGTCTGGGTTTGTTTCAAAAAGAGATCACCCACAAGCAGCAAATGATTTAAAAAGCCGCTGGTTCTAGTGTTTTGAGATAGGGAGCATACAACTCAGAATTTCAAAGTGGTGTTAATTAAGATCAGTTTATTAAAATGTCAATCTTTTTAACCAAAAAATTCTCTACCATGAATACTAGCTGCAAGTTCCTTTATGTTCAACTTCTCATGAAGAAAAGTATTTTTCCTCATACCATATATTCAGCTTTATCCCTTTTCCTAATCCTCCTTCCTTCCTCCCCCCTTTTTGTTGGGGTTTACCTGCAGAATAAGTAGTTTTCATATGTTTGTCAGATTAATGCTTCTTTTCTCTCCCTATTCTATCAGGAGGATTTCTGCATTATGTTAAAACAGGCTAAAAAAAAATCCTAAAAAAAATCTTAAGGTTTTATGACCTTTTCAGGTCATTTTCCTTTTCAGCTCAGTCCAATCCCCACCCAGAGTAAAAATTCCCTTTTTTTTTTTAACTTCAGAACAATGCGGATCAAGCGCATATTTTAAATTAATTTCATAGCTTTATTATCACGAGTGCTTCCATTCCAAGACTTTTCTCAGAAAGCACAAGGAAAAGGAGTGGGCAGAAATTAAGCTGGCCAGAACATCCTTATCACTCTCAAAGGTTTTGGCAAAGATATTTAGCCAACAGTCCAATATCACCAAGGAAAAGAATGGACATCCTACAAATGGAGACATCCCTCTGCATTCCTCAGGATATTGGAGCCAAAGACAATGGGGGAGGGGGGGGGTAGGGAAGATTTTGGAAAAACATCTTAATTTGAGGAAAGTTCTTCTAAGTCCTCACACCAAATAAAGGGCTTTATTTTGCAAAATGTTGTCATTCCTTCTTTGAATACATAGTAGCTGTGGAAAGTGTTGAGTCAGATAATTGATTGTTTAGGGTGTATGCTGTAGCTGATCTGCTCACACCAGCTGTGGAGCCAGAGTGATTCTGCCCTGGCCTAAGATAAGGTTTCTTCTGCTTATCCTAAACCAGGAACAGAATTTATTCACAGGTAAGCAGCCTGTAACCATATGCAGCACTTGCATGTGGCTGCAGTCATACTCACATAAAGTAACCTGTGTTATATTTAGTTCAAATTTTAGCAAAAGGAACCTGGTGAAGACAAGAACAAGGTATCAGCTTCCCTTGAGACAAGTACCAAAAATAGTTAGTTGTTCACAAAACCAGAAGCACTATATAATGAATAAGCTTGTAAGCACCCAAAACCACATCTTAGGTGCCACTGTTACAGTGGTCAGTTCACAGATAACCAAGACTCTTCTAGCTGTTTCGCACAGTCTACTTTCCTCCAGAGGCAGATAACATCACTTTGGTTAAAAGGCATAATTGATGTCTTCTTACCCTGTTAAATTACCAAACCCCAACCCCATTGGCTTAACTGGTCTTTATGTAAATTTATCTAAAATGCCTATTGCTACATTTATATTCCATACAGATTAAATCTGTTTCTTCTGTATTTGAACCAGGTGCAATAACAGTTTCCACCCAAATTTCTGGGTTTAAGTCATGGATAAGCATCACAGCATAAGCTCCTACTCTGCTTCCCATGGAAGAACAAGGACTCTGATGATCACTGGCTGATTCAAGAGAATTGACATATGACAGAAAGCACTGAAGTCTTGGATCCATCCACCACAGGGAAGAACTGTTCTCACAGATACCATGTATTCTTAAATGATAGTGTATCCCAGATCATAGTTTAACCAGCCAGCTTCTGACAGGCTTTTACCTTGTAAAGGGAAGATTCCTTTTCTGCCAATTTCCACCAGGTTTCCCTATACAGACCTTTCTTGCTTGGGCATAGTCACAGCTCAGTATAACGTAAATAAACCTTCAAACAGTCTGTTAATTTAGCTTACTCCCACTGAAGTTAATGCAATTCTTGCCCAGAAGAAGAACCTCAGTCCTTTCACTTTGAGACTAAACTTTTCCTGCCTCTACCCCGACTCTTTTCTTTTTTTTTCCTGTGTAGAAGAAAGCAACTAAGCCTGGCAAAATGCTTTATCAATTTACACTCCAAGAACCAACAAAATACATTAGCCAAAGTAATAAGCCACCATTTGCAAAGTATCTGTAAGCACATTCCCTAAAGCTGTTTATTGAATTTGAGGGGAAAAAACAAAACAAAACAAATGCTAACCCAACAAAAACACACAACAAACCAAAACATTAAAGAAATTAATACATCTAACATCTGTAGGTAGTAAATTATGCAACTCCTTCCATGATATCCTGGTGGTGGGGAAATGGAAAAATCCACATTAAAATCTGACAAACATAGCAAGACTAAGCTTCCAGTTGCACTTTGCTTTCACTAAAGGTACAAAATTCTATTGTCCATCCTTCCAAAACTTTCTTCATAATACAATACATTTTCGTTAGCTGTTCCTATATTATAAATAAACACTTCGCAAAGACTTTAGAAAATTACTTTTTATAGTATTTATTATAGTTATTACTAAATTATACATACTAATAGTTCAAATCCTGTTTCACCTCAAATATCTGCAAAAGACTTTATCACCCTTTGAAATGCTACAAACCAAATGCCAAACAGTCAAGCAGCCTGTTTTCCAAAACTGAGACAGAGCATAAATAGATAATTAATGGTTTAGAAAGCAAAACAACCAGATACAGAATAAGTTGGCCATATTTTAAAATTCCAAGATGTTAACAGTTTGGGGTTTTTTTAAACTGAGTTTTAAGTAGCTATAATTTTTCATTTTTATTTCCGCATGCTTAGGTATTTTACATATTCATTTCTTTACATCTCTTTATGCAGAAACATGTCACATTTCCATGTATAAACACTATGTGTATAAAAAGAATAATTCATATCATGGTTATATAGAAAGATGCAATACCCAAATCCCTTCTGATCACACGAATTGATTAATATCAGTAGAAAGAAGAGAATAAAGACCATTATAATAAGATGCCTAATTCCAGTAATATACAATACTGACACAGTAATCTAACAACTGTAACATTTATAAAGGCACCGAGGAGCCAGTCTGCATGAATCAGATTTGAACACATCATCTACACAAAAAAGTTAAGTCAATACAACAGGTTTTACAGAACTAGGATAGTCCTATCTAGATAAAATGGGCATGAACCAGAGGTGCCTTAAAAATATCAATGTATTGAAGACAAATATCACTTGTTTGAGCACCATTAGGCAAGCACAAAGAGACACTGTAAGCAGGATATGCTTAACTGAATAGCATAATGCAATTTTCATTGATTAAACACACATAAAATACATTAAGGATTTAACAAGCTATAAAGCCAAGTGTTACAGCTAACCATCCCTATAAGTCAGCTGCACAGTGTTCCCAGTTCAGGCAAGCAATGATCTCTCTCTGAGCTCCCTAGAAGGCCTGATCTCTCTCTGAGCTCCCTAGAAGGCCTTCTGAGCCTGCCTGAGTTGCTGCCTTTTACCAGCTCCATCAACACAGACTCTGACCCTGCTTCCTGACACCCCTTTTTATTTTAGGATTCTACACCTTTCCATGCTGGCTTTTTTTCTCTAGAACTAATGACCTTGTCTCAACAATCATAAGTCTGCCCATGTTTTATACCTTTCTTTTCTCTTTACAGATTTCTATCACAGGTCTTCTTTAGCAGCTATAGTCCAGATTAAGCAGCTATGCCCCATTAAATCTGGGCCCTGAATCCTTGATGTGCAGGGAATTTAACAAACACACACACACAAAATCTTATAGCAAGACCTGCAGGCAGGGCACTATACATCTCTGACAAATCCAAGTCTCCAGTATAGAACGATCTAGAATTTTGCAGATGTCAACACTGTGAAATCAGCTTCTTGTTATATGCAGCAGCTTTCATAATACCATGTTTAGTACAGTTGTGTTGAGGGATTACAATGAAGTAACACAATGATATATCATGTCTTCAACTTCTAAACTAGCTTCCTTCACCAGCCTGGAGCACACTGCCACTAGTCTCTGCAGTCTCCTTTGAGGCTTATGAGTTATTAAGCAAAGCCAAATAACTCATTTATAATAGCACATTATACAAAAAAATTTAGATGTTCAGCTGGATCTTACTGTGGAGAGCAGTGTCATGTGGTAGATTTACACCATCTTCAGGAGCTTTTTTTTAATTGAAAGACTGTCATGTAGCTAAGTGAAGAGATCTATGAAATTTAATCAAGGAGTCAAAAATCTATCCTACATTATTGCACAAACTCAGCATAATGAAGTAATTTACTCACAAGTCCATTCACAGTTAGTGCCATAGAATCACAGAATGTTCAGGGTTAGAAGAGACTTTAAAGATCATCTAGTTGTAACCCCCCTGCCATGAGATCAATATATTACTGTCTAGATGCCAAACTGAGGACAGACTGGACAGACTTAGTTTCTTTGTGCATCTCTGGAAAATGAGAAAAAAAATATTTCCCTTTTCAAAACACATACTCTGAAGTATGGTACCTTAATATTTAACACTTACAGATTCTCAGGTAAAATGTATTGGCATTATGTAAGTCAAAGTATTAATCTATTATTACCTATTTAACACCTTGTTAAACATTACTTAACCCACTACCATAAACCAAATACATCCCCATTAAGTTAAATATTGCTAATGCACTATTGTTTAAATTAAGCACTCGTCTAAGCAGCAGTAAATGTCATTCACTGCCATTAGGGTAAATTGGTTCCCTGGGCAACATACCAGGAACGCAGGTGTCCTGATTACGTGGGTCCTCATTAAATACAGTACACTATTTCTTCAGAAATGGAACTCAAGCTGATTGTGACAAGAAAGGAAATAAGGACCCCCCCAAAAAAACCCCACACAATAACAACAATAAAAAAGCCAAAAAGAAAAAAAAACACACAAAAAAAGCCCGCAAAATCCCCCAAAACCCTCCACTGTTTCCTTTTGCAACAAGGGAGGATGCACAAACACAACTACCAGAACATACACATGCTCATCTCCCTCCAGTATTTACAGATCTCTTTGCAGAACAATGTTTGCCAATTGTGTCATGGGTTAGTCACAGGCCCTGAGCACAGAAGAATCTCTACCCAGATAAGGATCTATGCGAGAACAAGAAACTATTGAAGCCAGGCATCCTCCTGCAGAGAGCTCTTTATGTGACTGAAACCTTGAAGCAGATAAGGCTCCACATAGATGGAAGTACTGCTCCTATAGCAAATTGCAGGACTAGAGCTTGAGATGATAATCACTTTCTATTCATCAAGGATTGTGTCTTCTGTAAAGACCCTAGTATCCCTCAGGGGGCTAAATAATAACAACATGTACTGTATCTCACATACCTGAAGTATTACAGATCAGCTGTAATAACACATTCATGTTCTTATTGCATTTTTCAGTTACTAATGTGACCAAATAGCCTAAAGTGTAGTAGCTTAATAACCATAAAAAAACCCCACAGATTTACAAAAATGTGTTGCTTTTCTTTCCTTTTTAAAAGAAACCCAGGCTTTGAAATGGTAACTAGTATTTTTATTTCTGTTCAGTGAGGGATTCATGCATTGGAAGAGTCAAGTGACAGTAGTGCTGAGAATCATATGAACTGCTCCTGTTATTAACTGCTTTATGGAACTGAAAGACAGCTGGTGATCCTTGCCTTGGGGCTAGTAATCCGATATCTATTTCAGAGTGTTTTTTTTCTTGACAATATGAACCCTATACATCATTTACATAACGCAACACACTTGCATTCTTCTGCTGGGCTTCAGAATTTAGATTAGTAACAGAAACATGAGTTACATTGGTTAAACAATATAGATGTCATCCATTAAAATATTAGTTTTACTCATTGTCCCAGTGTAACCTTTTAAGTAGAACTTTTTCAGTCTGGAGAGGTAGTTCCTTCCACACAGCTCTTTCTAATAAAGTTTAATATGTAGGCTGAATGACATCAAGAGGTTTATTGATATACTTTTATTGGTAATGAAAACCAAAACAATTCATTCTATGGAACCTAGAGCAAAGCACAAATATTATTACTTTAAAATGTGACTGTGCAATAAACATTAAATATTTGTATGTTAAGAAGCAACTAAGACACTGAAATTAAAAATGGGATCATACAAAGAATGAAAGCATCACACAGGTGTAAAATCACTAGCTGTAAGAGCATGTGCACATGTAAAGAAGAGCAGCTTGGGAGAACTATGTTCTTTTATTAATCATTACTGAGGACCTCAAAGCAGCAAGCATCATATGCTAAGATGTCAAAATTATGCTCTCCTTCCCCCTCATTCCTCTTAACTAGCAAAGCAAATAATCAGGCAACAAATTTATGATAAAAATATAGTAAAACTTACACAAAAGTTTACCTGTAAGTTTTATATGCCAAAGAGATGCAAGGATTCCAAAGGTGACTGCTGTAAGTTTGGTTGAAGAGTGTTATATTTTGAAAGCAGGTTAAGTCTACTCAGCTCTCAACACTCCTTGAGCTCTGCCAAATGCGTGCAGCAAAACCACAGAAAAATTGAAAAATTGCCTAGTTTTGAATTTTAAGCTTGAAAATCATTGTGTCTTTATGAAAAGATTTGCTAAAAGATTCATGAACAACACGCACACAATTTTAGGTATGTCAAACCTGAGTAGTGAATGACAAGAGGATGCTACTATAGAAAATCTTACACATTTTGCCAGTGTCTTAACATGCAGGTAGCTAGATGTTGGAGGGAGTTCCATCTCCTCAGATACTGGGAAATTCTGCAGTCAATTGTAATATTGTAATAATACTGGAATCCAGCATTGCCAAACACAAACAGAAAGCTTAAGCCAGACTATTATCAAATCATGAAACTGAACTAGAAATTGTGAATTTGTAATATACTCAATATGTATGTCTTCCCACTGACTCTCATTTTTAAGATTCACATCACATTCACATATCACTTTGAGATATTCATGAGCAACAACAAAAAAGGAAAAAAAAAAGGAACAGGAATGGGGAAAAGAAAGCTTCTTGCATCCAAAAATTAAAGAGAGATGAAGAAAAGTAGTAAGTGAAGTAGCAGCAGCTGACAGAAGAGCCTGTTCTCCCCAAACAAGTCTTTTAAGACTATATAGTTCGCTATTTGGTGAGCAAACAGTATGTTTGTAGCGCCTCCAAGAGTGCAATTCCAGTGCTGATAGAGCTGCACTAACAGCATACACGATAGGCCAGGCCAGCAGCATTCATACAGTAAGTATACCAGTCATAGTTCAGCAAAGCAAGGTCAGCGCTGCATTAGTTTCACAGCCGTGGATACTTGAAGTTTTTTAAACTTAAAATCCATTTTAGCTAAGAGATGCTATATATAAAGAGTATAGCACATTCTATCAATTTCTTACAATGTCAGTTCTTATGTATATTGGAACAGTCCCTTTTTTCTTCATCTTTACATTCATCTGTCTGATCACAGGAAAGGATGTGTTATTTTTTGTTAATTTCATTTAGGGTTTGTTGGTTTTTTTTTAAATAGATATATGGGAAACTTGCAATGTTCCCTATGTATTGAAGCCACCCACTGCTATGGAAAATGCTTACAAGCAGAGATGTGATTGGAATTTTGACCCTTTGCATAAAAAAAATTGAGAGATTTGCTGCAAACCAGAGTCTGAGACTTACAGCTTCAAAACATCCTAGTTTAGTGTTGATTCACCCTCTCCCTACAGCAGAAACAACAGTAGTATTGGTAAAATACGATAACATTATTTGTTTACTAAATAGAAATCTTAATATAAATGCGAGATAGCCTACAACTTAAAGTAGCAGTTTACACTCAGATTTCTAGAAACAAATTCATGTGAGAACCTGCCAAAAAAAGTCACAGAAATTATTGTACCTGGCTAAACTACTTATAACTTAACCAAAGAAGAAATAGGGGCTACATAATAGACAGACCATATAACCTGAAAACAAACGACTGAAAGAACAGAAATGGGTAAAGGATACAAAGATAAACACAGAAAGGTCATTTCTGTAAATGAGGAGAAAAAACAAAAAAAGAACAACAAACCCCAATACCCTCTTTTTCAGTAATATTATATTAGTGGCTCCTCCCACAGTGGGCCTTAGGAGCCATGCAGCCTTGGAATACATTCAGCCATGACTTTTTCAGACAAACGAAAGTGAGAGAGAGAAAAAAGAAGAGATACATACAACAGAACGCCACGTGGCACAAGAGCGTCTATCCCTTCCACTGCTAAATGATGACTTTTGTATTTGTGCTTATGGGCAGGAAATCCTAACTCATTTGCCAAGGAGCACATCATACCGTGATTATGGAAGGAGGTGATACCCATCTGCCTTATTCCCATAACCACTCAGGCTACTTTCAGACAATATATGGAAAAGTTCAAAAAGACTACATTGTGTGAACGCTGTTCTATTGGAATGCAATCAGTATGCATATTTACTGTGAGAACACACAAATTATTTCCATACCTGGTAGTTGTTTGTTTGTTGGGGTTTTTTTGTTGTGGTCATCCCATTTCCCTGCTCCCTCCTCCCAGATGAACTGTATCCCTGTGTTTCCTGCTGCTCTGAAGGCGTGCAGAATTTCTGACCTCAATACATCTTTGACTTGATAATGGATTGGTATGCACTAAAAACCTACCGCATCCCACCAGGTGATAAAAACTGAAAAGCTATCACTTACGAATACTTGATTATGGAATGTATTTCTAATCTTAACAATCTTTCAGAACAGCATAAGTTTTTCTGAACCTGGACAACCATTGAAACTGTTGCAGTGGCCTCCTCCTGCAACATGACATCAGTAACAGTGGTCTGAGCTCTTACATACAAGAGCCCCCTGTTCCAGAACAGGGGCAGAACAAGACTTCTGCAAATAGGAAAGTACGGGCTTACTTTTTCAAGAAAAAGAATGTGGCTGAATCTGACCATAGGTCTACAAAAGTGCCAGGAATTACACCCACCTCCAAATGCTGAACATCTAGTCCCAACTCCCCTTTCAAATGAACTGGGACAGGGCAGGCTTGTGGTTGGAACATACTGCATTTATGGCTCGCCCCAGTTCTCACAAAAGAAAGAAGTTCTCTATCCTGTGGTGCAGTCAGGGCTGGCACTAGGAGAATGGCTGAGCCATAAATCAGTTCCCTCCTCCTTCCTTGTGCCAAACTCTCTGCACAGCAGAGAAGAGAAACTGAACCCTGCTCCTTTGATATTCTAGAGGGCCTACATCCTAATTCATTAGTCAGAGATGTCTTGTTGCCTTTCCCTGGTCCTTACCCAACTGTGGTGATTATACAACACCATGCATGCTTCAAAACCTCTCCTTTACTCACTCATTCACAGACCAACTTTGCTCATAGCTTTGTACAATACTCCAGATGAGCTAGGACAGTTACCTGGGAATCAAACATTATGCACGACAAAGGAAATCTATGATTGGAAAATAAATAAATAAGTAGATAAATAATTGCTGGGCTGTCAACCAAGACAAACGCCATGAACTATTGTGTTTGCAATATCACACTGCATGTTTCAGTACTTGAAGTCATACACTATATACTTTACTGATCATTTTGCATACCGTATCGATCTCAAGGGTTGTATAATGCGTTTCATTTGTGGCACTTCTGCATAATTTTCTGATTAAGTTACTTGTTTAACCTATTGACCTTTACTGTTAATTAAAGAGCCTATGTAAATGTTGAGCCGTAATCAACTTGCACACTACCAAGTGGAATTTACATCTTGGGGAATTTATTTACTCTAAGGTTTTACACTGACACTGTGGTGTGCAGTGGACATTTTCATCCTTTGCAGTTTAAATCCGTGAAGCATCCTAGGAATCTAACTTTCTTCCAACAACTTTCAAATAAAATTCTGACATTTGGTCATTAAAAAAAATAATTCCCATGTTGAAAGCATAAAAGAGAAATAGCAAGTTAAATCTGTGCTTAGTTTTCTTATGCAACTGGTCACTTTTAGTAACACCTGTTGAACACTCAAGAATTCAATCTGAGATCAGATGTCTATTGTGGGTATATATAACATAGGTCTACATGTTACACAACAAGGAGCCTTTGCTCTACAGAGCTGGCAGCACATTACATTCAGCATTGGTTCTCACTAACATGGAATCCTAATTTGAGCAAATCAGTTGGTGAACAAAGCAAAACAACACAGTATATCACAGTCATTGCACTGCACTATACTCTGTTCATTATTGTTGAGAAAATTAAATTTAGTTTTAGTAATTTGTGGCACTTCGGTGTTCTTACTAAGTGTAGTATAGTATTTTACTGATTCATTGTAGAGCTAGAGGACATCTCAATAATTCAGTTAACAAACAAACCACAATGTTTCATGAGTGTGAAAAGTGTTATATTGATAGCTTGGAAAGTCAGTAGTTTGACAACATACATGAACGAAGTATTTAGAAGCTGACTGCAGTTATAACTTCCTTACAATCACATCTCTTCCTGCATATACCCCAACAAAGAAGTTCAGTAACCACTGTGAGCCAAAGAGTATGATAGTGCTATGCCTCTTCAGATAGTTCTTACACCTCCACAGTTAGTAACCAGGGGTGGGGAGGGGGGATGTGCGTGGGAAAATACAAAGGACAAGTCAAAAAACTAACAGGTATAAACATATTTAATGGTATAAAACAAGCTGGTGAAGTGAAGCCAAGTAGGTTGCACTCCATGCAGACTGAACAAAGTTAAAGACATTTCCAAACAATTGAAACCAAACCCCCAACCTTTCTATACAGCTGCTTGCTTTCCAATACCACTCTACATTGAGTTAACACATGAGAAGGTCTGTTTTCACAACAATCTTAGTTCCCTTTGTATCATTTAAAGCTCAGAAATCCTTTCCTAACTGGGGATTTTACTTTACTTACCTTGTTTCCATACAGACAGCTGCAATCACAGACCTTTTCTCACATCCAATTTTTTTATCTTCTGCCATTAATTAAGCTGCTGAAACACATACTGAAATCTTTCCTCTCTGTACAATGCAACTCTATACTGTTGACCACAAGTGTCCCTGCATTAAAATCCACAAAGTGAAGCAAATAAAATGGCAGAAGGAGGTTTAACTCAGATCAAAGTAATATGTTCTTCCCTGCAATACATGCAAATGAGTCCATCAGCATTTTGCAAACAGGAAGAATCTTCTTCTACATCAGATCCAGAAGACCACCAACGCTAAAACATGTTAACATACAATACAGACAAGATATTTACTGGCCCTTATTATCACATGCAGATGCAGAGTAGAAATTTGTGGAATTACCTGAGTTTTCAGTATTCTCTTTCTCTCTCTTCCACTTTCAGTTCTACTTCCTACCTATATGCTTCACTTTGTCATCTTAGTCTCCTTAATTGCACACTTTAACATTATTCCCTAAGCTAATTAGGGATTGTTATGTTGGCTCTGTGTAGCTTGTTCAATTCTACTGCTGAATGATGCTGCTACCAAACTTTCTGCAGCAGCTGTTTTTTTCCTCCATGGGTTCATATGCATTTCCCAGTATGTTCTGTCTGCTATTGGTAAGACAGGAAAATACAAAACTACTATTCTTCTGTCTTTCTCAATTAAAGATGTGACTGAAATGCAGTGAAGTTCAGATTTAAACTGAATTAAGATTACTTGAATGAGGACAATAATAATCATGAGAGGGATTTAAAGATCAGTTACTTTATGAGAAACCTGCAGAACAAACTGAGGTACAAGAGTCATATGGAACACATGCACCCTTCCTATTGGTGGGAACTGCTATGGCAGGAATGTGTTCCAGTGTAATCCAATGAGACTTATCAAAGGGAAATCGTGTCGTTTACTCACTAGGGCTAATTTTGATTACTTCTTCCCTAAGCTTCACTGGAACAAGTATCAAAGTGAAAACACACATTCCTTCCATTGTCAGTAATGGAATAGCTTCTGCTGGCTTTTTGCTGGCTATGTATGTAGGCAATAAGAGGTCTCCAAGCCAGTTACCAGAGTACATAAAAAACCTCTACATTTAAAATATTCAGCTTGCTCAACAAAGAATTCACCTTGATTAGTAGAGTGTATTAAATTTCACCTACTTAACTTTGCAGCTTGATTAGTGAAGTATGCAGCTTAATCAGCACAGCATGCAACTCATGACAACATGTACCACCTTAAACTGAAACTAATGCTAGGACCCAACAGAATCCCCAGTATATGTCTCTAAGGAAAACATGTAGTTCAGGAGATTCAAAGCAGGCTCCTAGGTCCATAAAAGAACAATTAAAGTGTTCAGTACCAGCAACAACCTTGTGGCTTTGTAAGGTGTATGATTGAGGCTGAAGTTTCAACTGTCCAGTAACTGGAGTTTTCAGGCAACAGACAACTTCTTTCAGTGCCAAATCAAGCAGTGCCCTTATCTGTAATAGTGGGCACTGTAACCACAACATCCTTTTACTTATCCATGGGCAGTACATGGCCAAATCCAACTTTCAGTATTTAATTTTAAGGACACCTGAGATAGTATGTAAATTGTAATGATAATTTACCTCAATTGCTGACATGCTTGCTATCTTCAAATATCTTTCCTAATTTCCCTGGGATACTAAAATCATGTTTTGGAAGGCCAGCGATACTATCAAGCTAAACTTAAGAACTAGAAAGGGGTTCAACTCTACACAGTTAGGATCTGGAGTCATTTCAGATATGAACCAAGTTTGGATTTTAAATACTCTTAAAATGTTAAATAGCTCAGACACAGTATTTTGGCTTGGACTTTTGCTGCCCAGAAATTAACTAACATAAATAAGAAGTAACTTCACTTTCAGTAGATTGTAACTACATGTTCTGTCCCTAGCCTGGGAAGAAATGCAGTTATAGCTGTAGCTGTCTGTAGCTATCACTTTACATAGTATTTCTGTGATGACGTTTTTCCCCTTTTTCCCCCATGGTTAACCTATATGCTGTGAACACGTGAAATAAACTCAGTGTTATTATTTATGGTACAGATTCTAAGACTGCTGCAGTTAACAGAAACACATGTTATCTACAGGGGAGTTGTGCAGAGTATGTGGCATTTACCAGAGCATAAATCTTAACAATAGAGGTACCTGTACTAATGTAATTCTTAACCAACACCCTTTCCTTTGGATAATACACATCCACTAAGGAAAAGAAAACTAGTTATGTCTCAAACTCCAGATACTCAGCTGTTTCTCAGCAGACCTGGATGCCATTCCCATCTCAACAAACCTAGAGCTATTAATAGTCAAGGTTTTGAATAAGCAACTTCCACAGCACTTAAAAAAAAAAAAGAAAAATCAAACTTGGACAATTGTGAGACAAATAGAGTACAAAGACTACTACTTAAAATGCACTGTGTAAAACAAACCCCAAACCCCTCAAACCCACCCAGCAAAAAAACCCAATAAAAGCAACCAAAAAAAAAAACCAGAACAAAAACAAACAAACCCACACAACACAAAAATAAACTAACAAAATTTAGTATTTTTTATTCCTCAGAAAGGCTCACATTACTAAGGAAAGTAAGTGAATACCAAACAGCATTGAACCTTGATTGTTTACATTCCTACACAGCAAATATAAACACACATATCTCATATCTCGATATCTCAGTCTTTCAACTAAGAAGTTTGGTCAGGTAAGAGCAAACAAAAGCTGCATTGTTCACCAATCTTAAACCACATACCTAAAAACTCAGCATAGTGACAGAAGTATGCTAGCATCAATTCAGACCCACTTCCCAGGGATGATGCCAGTAGAAACAAAGAGGATAAAAAGGCTTCACAGTTTGGGAATCGGAACCACAGCAGTCAACCTAAACCAATTTTCAGACTGTATCCGTTCTATTACAGCTTGCTAGACTGGGATTCGCATTCTATCATGCTTCTGGAAAAAAATTAAAGCTGCATTTAGAAGTCTTGTGTTGCTCCAGTAATCACTGTGTTAGGCCCTTTTTTGCTATAAAACTCCATAAAAAAAAAAAGCTTCAATATCTTTACACCATTTTACTCAAAGCGTTTGTAACTCTGTGCCAGCTGGTTGGTACTGTCCCTGTTACTCATTGCTGTACATCTGCACAAATATTTTTGCCACATCTTTCAAAAAGAGTAGTAGAAATTTTATATTTCCAAAGTGCTGTCTACTTAGCTTAGTTTGAAAAACCATAATGTCATACTTTTAGCACCTATATTTTAACTCAAAGTATTTTCGTATTGAACACCAATTGGAGTAGCAAATTAAAATAAATACTGTTTGCTTTCTAAAGCATTCCACTGATCACTTCCTTGTACAGTAAAAGATGTTCAGTTTTCATTCTATGAATTGAAGTAGGAGAACTTGCAGTAAAACTTGAAGTGTATTTAATGTTAGATTGAGTGAATTAGGAAAACACAATAGATATACACTGTAGGTCTGTGAATTCAAAACACCAGTGTCTGCATCATTCCTAATTCAGAAGACGCAGAACTTAGGAAGTCTAAAAACATTAGTACTCCAACAAAGCGAGGCAAAAACAGGATGGCCATCTTATTAGCTAAGAATATAAATGCAAAGAAGTTTTAACCTGTATTTTTTTCACTCAGACCCATTTTACACCATTCTGTATTCATATATTCTTCTTCCAAGCACACAGTAATATGACCCACTGAAGAATCCTGCTATTCTTTTAATTTGGCAGCATAAGTTTTTGGTCATTCTGAATGTCAAGCAAAACATTACTGTAAAAAGATCAATGTAGCAGCATTATCTGAAGTACGCTATTTCCCCTATTTGAAACATTGCCAGTTAGTCCCTATCCATTCCTGAAACTACAGACATTAAAACATCAAGTATCTTATTAACTTCAGTTGAAGTATAAATATTAACCTGTCAATCACCCCTCTCAATTGTGTACCATAGCTGCAGAACTTCTGTACTGGATTTTAAACAGACAACAGAAAAATCCTCTGAAAGTTAATTTTGGAAGAACAATGCAAGTTTAGCATACATTCTGAATATAAAATTTAACCTGATTATGTTGTAGGCAATATCCTTTTCCTGTAAGACGGTGTCCAAGATCAAGCTTTGGAAAACGTAGTGATTTCAGCAAATCGCTAGTCGGCATTGCTATTTATATGTCCCCTGGAAATCTGCTGTTCATCTAAGCAAGGTGAAGATGGCACTTCCATCTGTTATAGCCTAGGACTAGTCAAGAGTTAAGAGGTTATTCTGAACTCCCCTTTTCTGCAAATACTCCCAGGTTGTATTTTGAAGCCCTATCAAGCTATGAAATAATACAATGGCTATTATTGCAGCTGGTATAATTTACCAAATCTTTTTACACAGCAGTAGAAGAGGAGTCCTGGGTAGGGACACAATGACAGGTACTTAACATTACTGAACAATATCTAGTCATGAGACACACAACAGGAGAGAGAACAGAGCTGGGAAAATATGTTTCCTCTCCCACAGGTACTTCCCATCCTGTTCAAAGAAGTAGTTGCAGTACCACAGAATCCATGTGGTGTCTGTTAGCAAATGTTGACTTTTTCATGGCAACTGGTGTAGGTACATCTAGATTATGTATTTAAACATCACAGTTTTGTTTTCGTTTCTTGCAAGAAGCATTTGACTGAGGTTAATGTTTTATATCAACAGAGTAAAAATAGCTAATTCTGGGCCCAAAGGTCATACACATCAGCACAACTTGAGTTCTGAAGTGCTTTTAACCTTGATTTTTCCCTGTAAGCCAGGTCCTTTAAAATATACAACACATTTAACCCAATCTCACAAACACAGAGGAAAATAAAAAACAACAACAGAAAAAACCCAACACAACAACAAATAAAAACCAAAAAAATATTTGTACTGTTTTTTGAAGACTATCATCATCTGACAATCTGAGGGATCCAACTATATTTGAGACAATACTTGCCAGGAAATGCAGAAGAGAAATACATTTCACTTTACAGAAAGGAATACAAATCAGAAATAACAGCACACAGGAAGGAAAACCCAAAAAACCAACAAAAAACCCCACATCTTCCCCATCTGCTTCATTAGATTTTTGGCACCCCAATTAAGTTCTGACAAGCTAGTATTCCAGGCACAGTAAAATATTGTTGTTCCACTAGGCTTGCTCCAATGTTTAGTCATAAGATCCATACAATAATAACAGAACAGTGGCCTATCTTGACCAACAGTACATTAGTTATTATCTGCAGCACAAACACCTACCACTTTATACTAACATTTTGGCAGTTAATCTAAACATAGCACTTAAAGCTACATCATAATTTTGAGATCTAACTGGGTCATTTTCCTTCCAGCTGGCACCAGTAAAAAGTATTTTATAACAAAAAAGTAAATGAAACTTTTATTTTTTATGAGGGTAGGGTTTTCTTGGGTTTTTTTTTCATTCTTTAATGGCAGAAGCACAAGTATAATTTTAAGCACACACGACACAGTTTTCAAGGCCTGTTCTCAGTGATGCTAGCTGGGTGAATTACAATAAGATTTATTGTGCAGTGGTGTATGTCTAATTTTCCATCTACTGCTGGGAGCTTCAGTTGGTGGGAACTAACAGAGACACCCATTATGTACAGCCTGGTTTAAACTGTGGTTTTGGTGCAAACTCTCAAGGACAGGAACTTACTGCACATGCTGGCAAGAGGTCAGGGAGAAAATTTATGAAAAGAAAAAAAAAGAAAAAAAATTGAACTTTTAAAATGACTTTTAAAATATTTGGTATCCCATACCTTCTCCCACTTTTTTGTGGCAAAAGAAGAGAGTGGAGAAGGGAGAAGTCACAACAGATTTTCTTGTGAAAACTGTGTCGTGTTCAATGGATATAAAACAAGGCAGCTAGTGACTTATTGTAGCAAGTTTCCCTGCTGACAGGATTCAAAACAAACAGAAGCTCACTGAACAGAATTCTCAGTACTTACTACTTCACTCCCATCTTTTTTTTTCCCTTCTTCCCCTAAGTACTGAAACACAAGTCCCTTTTTAAACAACCACCTGGAGATTTCATTCCCTTCCCTTCCTCTACCTTATTCTGGCTTTCTCAAATGTTCCATGTACACTCCAAGCTAGCTGACTTGACATAGTCCGTGCAAAATGAAGGTGAAGAGTGGAAATAATAGAAGGAAGGAATGAGGAGAAAACAGACACAACAAGAAAAAACAAAGTCCTGGAGGGGCAAGAGAGAAGAGCAACTGTGGAACTCAGGGTTGTCAGCAAGGTAACATGCAGGTTAGTGGGGAGGCAGAAAGCACTTGATGTAATGAAAAGGTTAGAAAGAAAAGCTTTAAAATGGGAGTGGGAAAAAAAGTATGAATAATGGGGGGGGGGGCAATAAGAGAGTAAATAACTTAGAGCAGAGATGGGGGTCTGTCTCACTAAACCACAAAGCACAACAACATTGTTTCAATACACTGAGCACCTTATAGCAGAGATGTGGCTGAAGACAAGATCCATAATCACGTCCCTGCTTCTAACAGAACAGCTTATCAGGGAGTGAGAAACTGTGTAACACACCATGCTTCTTCTATACTAGAATAAAGGGGAAAAGAAATATGGTTTGTATAGTCTGCTCCACAACTGGCACTCAGAAAAGGCATTCTGCTTTAACAATGCAACTCAAACAAAACGTGAAAAATACACAACCATCCATAAACCTAATGTTCTTCCTTACTGGTTCACAAACATTCATATGTCCAAACACAGTATTATGCTTCATGTTTACAGTACAGAGTGATGACCTAGAAATAATAGGGTTGTTTCTTTTTTCCATCCTCTGGTTTATATTAGGTGTTATTTACTATCATCACAAAATCTGCTTCAACTATCCAATTTAATGCCATCTTTTCAATTCTCTCAAGGGTGCTAGTTTACTATCTATAACACAGTGTAGTTCCGTAGCCACACACGGGATGGCACTGTTAAAATTAGTCCTCACACACCAAACCTCTCTTCCACTCTTGACTGTAGGCAGCAGATTTAAGGGAAAAGTACGTTTTTATTCCCCATAATAGCAGTTATCCACCACAAACTGACATCACGTATTTTTATGCCTGGGTACTCAGTTATATTTTTACTTTGTATCAAGCATGGAAAGCCAGTACCCATAAAACTATTAATGCCATGTTATGATTTTTTGAAGATTTGGCAGCAGAGAGAAGCAAGTGACTGGATGCAGTATTGCAATGGGCAATGTGGTATTTTATTCCCTCTAGAGATCTGTAATTTTATGCATGTTTAAAAAAAATGTTAAGGAAACTTAATGTACAGAACATAAGGAACCGATTTTCTTCCTTGAGAAAAACACCAAAACAACAACAGCAAAAAAAATCCACAACAACAAAATAACACCTTTGGGCTGTAAGCATTAAAAACATCAGTCAAAATTGAACCATTCAGAAAAACAGAATGGGGAATTCAGTGGGTAGGCAGTGGTAAGAAAAAGCCATTATTTTTTGCCTGCCTCCTCTTTGCAGCCACATCTCTCTTAACCATCACTCAGTTCATTAGTGCTCTATAATAGTATGTCAACATGATCATAAATTCTATAAATGGGCAACAGGAGATGAAGACTCCTTATACCATACTGACTGGCTCTAAACACCGAATACAATAGGTGCTTTTTTTGTTGCTATAGAATTGCATAGGCAGAAACAAGGTCCAAAAGACAGATAAAGTACAGCTAGAGCCCACCTAAAGCTAAGTGCCAAAAAGGCAAGCTTACTTCAGATTTCTGCTATTACACCCTTGCCAAAAATCCCCTTCTGATCTCTAATCAAGCAATCAGCTCAACATATGAAGGGTAGCAAAAGTGACCCTATACTGTCATCAAGCAAACAACATGGTATTGTACAGCACAGCACTGTTCTATGTCCCAACATAGAAGCATTGCTCCAAAAATAGCATATACCTCTAGGTGATATTTTAAAAGAAAACCCACACACATGCTTTCAAGGATCTTTAGTACAACATACACATTGTGTGGACTGTAGTCTGGAACAGCACATTATATAATACACTGCCAGACGGGCTTCTCAGCACCTCGATTCAAGTACTAGACGTAGCACATCCTTGATGCCAGTGCCTTTTTTAGCCAACAGAAAGGGGTACAGAACTTAGTGCTGTAGAAAATGGTTATTAACATCTGTCCATTGACAGCAGGGAGCTGGAATTTCATATTCTTTAGACATAATTTTTACTCAGTCTTGCATAAGAGCTAATGGTAACTGCAGCCCTCTTCTCTTACTTCTCAAGAAGCCTTCACATTATACTTGAGAAACAGACTAATTGCACACTGCTGTACTTGCCACTAGCATAAAATAGCACCACCACATCAATAATACATCCTTCCAGATAACTGGGTAAGGTCTCTGCTGCCTTCTAGACGGAAAGAAGTTCCATACCTAGAAAAATTCCCTTGAGATGCCATCAGATATCTTTGAGAGATACCGATTTGGCAGAAGACATAGTAAAAAGGGCATAATTACCTCAAGCATCCACTGGATTCTCAGCACACAAACCAAAACAGGCAAGCTCAAGTAACCTCAAAGGTTCCCAACATTATTTTCTACAATCACCCACATCCTTAAAACTTTATCCTTTTTTTTTTTAATGGATGGCTCAACACAAGGAGCCAGAAAAACTGCCCTCCCATGACACTGGCACAAGGAAATCCAGCTATGCTTATGGCTCTCTAGACTTTAAAGATCTTGCCCCACATAAGTCTTGTCATAACCCACCCTGACCAAAAGAGATGGAAAAGAAATAGGTGGAGGATGGTGTGCACTAACAAACTAATTTCACAAAACATCCAGCAGTTAGGGTCAGCATTTTAGGGCAAGAGATCCCCTTCAGGAATTCAACTGAATTCTACTTAAAGTCTTACACAGATTTTAGCATGCCTGGAATTAGTGACTTGGGCCTTAGTTTCTACTCATGAGAGATCCATCAATACCTGCTGGAAGCCTGACAGAAATAAGAGTACAAACCACAAACTTTCCTGAAAGTGTTCACAACTCCCATGAACAAAACAAATTCTTCTTCCAACTAGTATTACATGCATAACTTTTAAGCCCATAAACCAGAAAAAGAAATTTTCAAAAGCCATTAGTCACCTATTCCATCAACCAGTAGCCTTTATGCTAGGAACTCTCCACATGATATCAAAGATAAATTTCCCCTTCATTTAATTATGAGTTGCATTCAACTTCACTACCACAACATATACTGGTAGAAGTACTTTTGCCATCATATATAAAGTCAGAGGAGCATGCATTTCTAATAACAGTAATAAAAGGAACAGATATCATTATGCTGTATTGTGAAAAAAGCAAAATAAACCCACCTAATAAACCAGTTTACTGAGGAAAAAACCTCACAATAACCCAAGGACAGAATACTAAAAGCACCAGCTTACACTACATAAACTGAACAAACAGGACACAGAGCTCACCTAAGATGCCACAGATTTCAGAAACAGCAGCAGAGGTTTTAGAAGTGTTGTAGTAAAGCCTTCTAGTTGCACAGACATAAGCCCTCTTTCCACAAGATCAAAACGCAGTTCTACACCTTTTATGGAAAACACATGCAATACCTTCTTAACTTTCTTGCATGTGTGAGATCCTTATGTGGAACAATGGAGTCTTCTAAGGAGGGGTCTTCTTAGCTAAACAGAGATTTGAGACACCTGTGGCAACATTTCAGGTCCCCAGGTGTGTTTCCTTCCTCAATCATATCCACCTGGTCAGCACACAGACAGATTGAGGGGGTTTTCTCCTTCCTGAAAAGCTGTCAGTGTAGTAAGACAAAGACAGATTGGGCTCACTTGAACTTCAACATACTAGGTCTGTAGTGCCATCCCAAAGCCAAGAAGCAAACCCCAGTAATGGTAAGTCAAGCACTGTGCTGCTTGCAATACCTGCTGGTGCAAGCCTTGCCCTTCTGTGCTGTTTGACAGCTATGCAGGTACCTGGGCCCTGCTTTATGCATGTCCAGCCTTGGATTTACTATGACAGCTGGCTTTGGTGAAGCCAAGGTACAAAACATTCCCAAGCCACTGGTGGTGCAGTTAGTTTGCTCATTCATCATCCAGTCCTACATTTTCAATATAAAAAAATTTGACTGGAAAGCTCTGGAAGACAGGCAAGAATAGTTGGAAACAAAAAACAAGAACCATAAGAATTCCCACCTTTGCTCTAATGTGAGAGTCCTGCTAAACCAATGTTTAGCAGGGTGGGAAGGTAGAAGCAGCAAAAGTTCTCATTCTAATGCGTCTCTAGCAGTCACATTATTCACTGATTAGCTGGCATGTTTATTCTTAAAAAGAAACTATAAAAGGAATCACAGACAAAAATGACATTTCATGAAAAGGAAGAAAGTGAGGATGAGTTCCCATTTCTGATATTCTGTCACATTTCACTGTAGTGAGTAACATCAGCTCATTATTGATAGACCATTAATTTAGCAGGGTTTTTTTTTTGCTTTTTCAGTGTAGCAAGCCAGGCTTAAAGTGACTCTCTGAAGTCATCAAGCAGCCCTACACCTTAGCATGCAGTGGAATTTCGTGCTCTGTGGAAGACAGCAGAAACATTGCAAGCTAAGAAAAGCCACTTCCAAAAGTTGAGAACTCAAAGAGTTTACTGTTTGTTTTCTAAAAACATCAAGCATCTTAAAGCTGGGATCTTCAAAGGGGCCTAAAAGAATTAAGTACTTCTAAACATACTGCACTTCAGTGGTATTTAACTACCTCTATTTTCAAGGCTGCCCAGAAAAAATTAAGGTGGGATTCTTCCTTTTGATTTACCATTCTCAAACTTGCTGCCTTATTTTCAGTGGGCACTGTGAGACACAACATAGGTTCCTCAGTCAAAGCTTTACAGGGCATCAGGAATTTACTACTGTTGTGGCTGTTGCAGGACTAGAATTTCTCTTAGGAATTTTTCATTTTTGTTTTTCAGTCATTTCTACTGTAAATTATTGACTCTCTTGCACTGGAAGGAAAAAAAAGCAAGCACGAGAAGAATACACCATTCAGAAATACAAGCAGATGAAATCCCTGATTAACATAAGGTAAAATCCCAACATCCATTACCCTAACAAGAACCCCATTTGCACTTCAAAAAAAACAAACAAACAAAAGTGTGAGAAATTACACATCTGTTCCCACCAACAGCAGTAAAAGCTAGAAACAGGCTTGCACCCAGATAGATACATTTTGGGTGCCAATATTATATTAATTACATTAAAAATGGAAAAGCAGAAACCCTTCTGCCTTCTTCATTTAGCTCATAACCACTTTTTTCCTATTTTTTCTAGAAAATGAGTGTTTTTCCATTTAAAAGGTGAGAGCCACTCCGTAGTTACAAGTGGTACTTTTTGACTTTCTTAATACAACCCTGTGGCTACAATTAACACAACGGATAAATAGCAGATCAAATTAAGGTCTGATCCTGTTTTACTTATAGGTGCAATCCTTGCAATAAATTGCAGGTTAAGCTGTTGGAGGTAAATGAGGAGAGATGGAAAGCGTGATCTATGATGCCTGAATTTTAAGTGCTCAGACATTTAAAGCAAGTGTGTGAGAGACTATAAGCAAATATCCAGACAGAAAATTTCAAAATTTTGTATTTCTCTATATGAGCTATTTAATGCTGACTTTAATCCTTCACATGGGAATATTATTTTCAAAAGAGGAAAAAGAACATATTTTTTCTTCTCATTATTTCAGAGTGCTTTATGTTCATTTCACAACTTCATTGTCTTTGTAGTTTGAGGAATAAGGGAATACAGACTGTTGCCATGTGTGGTTTTATTGCTGTGGAAATCCACTATTTCACCCACACAATAATGAATAAATAACTGAACCAATCTTAAGTCCTTCACAACCTGCGACTCTTACAGGCATCTTAAAATTGCATATTGTCTGATCTATTTCGTTTGCAATTCAATCAGAAACTCCTTGCAGTATAAAAATCAAAACATCGTAAAGGAAGTACTGTCTTTAAGGGTGACTGGTCCAAGGATTTTTACAAAAGGATTAAATCAGGGAAGGTAGCTTCATGAATCATTATCTGAGGCATACAGTATCTAATATGAATCCTTAGATTGTATCTGGAAAAATAGTGTGCGCATACTACCAAGTGCCAAACCAACTATCCACTTCCTGTGACATGAGTGGGAGCAGGACATACTCAGAACTTCAAAGTAGCAACCTGTTATCTGGAGAAAAAAAAAAACAAAACAAAAAACCCCCAAAAACCAACAGATAGTCATTCGCTGTTCTTTATACCATAAGGGATGACCAAACAATACATTTTTGTAATTCCACTCTTCCTACTCATCAGAGAAATTATCAAAAGAGACAGTGAGATCTTCTACATTTTCCATCACAGCCTTTTCCAATCCCCCTGTTTGGCAGGATGTTTACCAAGTTTGCCCAGTTATGCTACAGCCCTTATTTCCTTTTGGTTTTAGGTTTTAGTTTCTTGTTCTTTCCTCATTAAATTTCAGAGAAAGCAGTTAAGGAAACACAGAAATATACCCTAACCTCCACAATTTCCTTCTACCACAAGAAAGAAAGAACAGTACAAATTATTAGCTCTCAATATCCCAGATAAACTTCAATCAGTGTGTGAAGATTGCTTCAATGAGCAATCTTCACACAGGCCAGGTCTGTCCCATGAAACCAGAAGTTCACACCAGCTGGGGGCAGTTTGCCCATTTAACCCTTTGCATCAGCTCGCAGTCCAAGAATCACTTGCGTGGTGGAGCCTTATAGGCAGGACCCATACCTGTCCTGCTCAGACTGCATCAACAGCCTAAGGGTCCCGTTGAAAAGGGGTAACTACATTTAAGGCAGACTTGTCAGTGGCAAAGGCTATAATAGGAAAAAATGTAGACTGGGTCAAAAATCTAAAGTTGTAAGGTTGGGCGTTAAATTTTCTCCAACTGCTCATACCTTATGATTACTGAATTACACAGGGAAGAAAAAACAGGCCTCAAACTCCCATTCTGAGGTCTTCCTGAAGACACTTCTGCTTCCAAGCAGCACCGTGAGAGTCACAACACCCGGTGTGCACTCCACGCACCCTTCCTGGTGTCACAAACCCTCCTCAGCCTCTGCCAGGAGGCTGCCCACAGCTCCAGCCACCCAGCGCCAGCACCCACTGTTGATGCTTTAACCACAACCTGCTTCACTTCAGATCAAACCAAGCCCGGAGCTCCCTCCACCTGTCAGAGGAGGCCTGAAGAGGCCGGGAGGGCACTGAGGGGTGGATTGCGCCATCTTCCCCCACAGTCACTCCCCTTTAGGAAGCTGGGGAGCGGACGGGGAGCGGGATCGCAGCGGTACCAGGCATGGCTTTGGAGGACACCGTTAACTAATGGTTCTGAGGGACAGCACGGGGCCTGCAGGCTGTGCTGGGCCCTCATGCACGGCTGCGGTTACAGGGACACGGGCAGGGACCCCTCCGTGCTGAGCCTCAATGTGCACCCATACACTGCCAGACGGGCACTCTGCTGCAGCAGCACAAGTACTGTGGTTACGAGCCTGTGAGGGTGCCAGAGAGAAACGTTCCAATTGCCTGCTGGGCCACAAACTGGGTAGCAAAGACCGGTGGGTATTACAGCTGGTTGAACTTCGCAGTCTTGCTGCCTGCTGGAACAGTCTTCCCCACAGGCCGTGGGAGTAGTTGGTGAATTTAATGATTATATCTAATCACGGAATGGTTTGGGTTGCAAAGGACCTTAAGATCATCTAGTTCCATCCCCCCCTGCCACAGGCAGGGACACCTTCCCTTAGACCAGGTTGCTCAAAGCCCCATCCAGCCTGGCCTTGAACACTGCCACGGATGGGGCAGCCACAGCTTCTCTGGGCAACCTGTGCCTTACCACTCTCACAGTAAAGAACTTCTTCCTAATATCTGGTCTAAATCTACCCTCTTTCATTTTAAAGCCGTTCCCTACATGCCCTTTCAAACATCCCTCTCCAGATTTCTTGTAGGCCCCCTTTAGGTACTGGAAGGCCTCCCATAAGATCCCCATGGAGCATTCTCTTCTCCTGGCTGAACAACCCCAGCTCTCTCAGCCTGTCCTCATAGGAAGGGTGCTCCAGCTCTCTGACCATCTTTGTGGCCTCTTCTAGGCTCACTGCAACAGGTCCATGTATTTCTTATGTGATCTGCTCGTAATTTTGTAATGTTAGTGGTCCACCTTAAATAATTGAAAAGTTCTACGCACTGCAAATGATCATTAAACAATTTGTTATAGGATAAAGAGCCATTTTTATAAACTATTACACATGTATGCATGGGAGAAGTGAAGCCATTCTTAGTACAGTTACTTAGAACCATTCTTAGTACAGTTACTACAGCTCAGGAAAATAGCATAATGTGAATATTCATACTTATTTGTTTTCCTTGAAATTAGCCTAAAGCTGCTAGGATATATAGTGCTTCCCTCCTGTAGTTAGAGTCATATAAAATCACTGGAACTTAGGGGTATTTTGCAGGCTTCTGTTCACAGGAGAAGCCATACAAATAAGATAATGTACACCACCTATCTCTCACTTTTTCTTTCAATCCATACTGTAGTTGTCAAAACTGGAAGACCTTGAGAGTCTCTTGAGTCACACTCCTCAAAATAGGTAGTTTGTACCTACAGGCTTACCCAAAGCCCTTCTTCCCACATTATCTCTCAGTTTGTGGCAGAAGACTTGCATTTGGGTGGAGTGGGAATGGGGGTTGGGGGATTTCTTTTTCCCTCTGCAGTACTTACCCTTTGGTTTCCCAGCAGCTGCAGCCATTCTGGTTGAATTAACTGAGACTTGCATCAAGTGTGGATTTCCTGATGTTTGAATAACAGATACTTCAACGTGATTGAGTAATCTGATCATTAAAATCAATGACAATCTCCAGATTTTCTGAATTAAATCTGTTAAGTTTTAACCAGATCCTGCGAAGAATGGGAGAAGGTTAACATGGTAAATGCTTTAGATCACATGATGGACTTGGCAATTCAGTTAAACATAGACTGTTTTGATTCTCTGATTTTTTTACATAAAGAAAACCAAATAGGGCTGTTGCAGAACTCCTCATCAAGGCCCTTCATTGGAAGGCTGCAAACTTAATTACTAATTTGCCTCCAGTCATTTATCCACCAAAATACCACACCATGTTCCTGACTAGGAAAGGGCTCTACAATTTAGAATCCCAGCACAATGACACCAAATGACACTAAATGCTGAGGAATATGAGAATGAGCCACAGATGTTGAGCAGGCTCTAATGCTCTCAGTAGCTACCAGCTTCTATTGCCACCATTGAACGTAAAATACCAGGCCAGGTAATCAAGTTATAAGGACAGTTACTGTGGTTTCAATTTTGTAGTTTATTTGTGACTAACTGGTTGTGAACATACAGTAGTCTGAAGACACTGTTACCCATCATGGGTTCTTGGTGGCAGAGATGCCTTTCTACTGCTGATTGTAGTGCCTTACAGGCTAGGGTCCTGCTGCAAGGCTCTGGATCATGGCACGATAGTTATACTTCCTAATTTCCAAATATAAATGAATGGCTTGACTTAAAAAGAAGCTTAGTCCCATGGCTGAAGTGTGAGGTACCTAATTCATAAAATGAAAGCTGGATATTGTTGAAGTAATTCAACAGTCGGGGGACAGTAGGGGGTGATATTTCACATTTACAGGTTTTGAGCTTACATCCCATTTTTGAAACCTAATTTAACATGATTAGTTGGTATCTCCACCAATCCTGCTAGTAGCTAATTAACCAGAAGACTGGCAAGAAAATACCCAAATAATCAATATGAATTTCTTTTGCAATTTGATTATTTGAGGAGAATTATTTCAAGCTCTAATAACTACCTTTCTTCTTACTGGGTGATCCTTTGCTGATGACCTACTACAGCAACCAGACCTCTAAGTAGGTTTTAATACAAGAACAGAAGCTTTTAAAGTCTGTGGTGTCAAAGTAAATTTAAATGTTCCTAAGTAGTTCTTAATGCAACTGACCTCAGTGATTTCTACAGGGCAATTATGTTTTACTGTGTCAATCACCCAATAAGCATTAATATAAAGCAGAATGGCGCTGAAGAAATTTGGTATGGACTGTCATGTCAAGAACCCAAATGCTAACCTGCACTGGCCTTGGTATTATTAGAACTACTAAGAGTCAGATTCTAATTAATCTACAGATTTAACACTCCTCCATTGTAGTGGGTCTTGGTACAATTAAGCAATAATAGATGACAGGAAGGATACTTCCTGGCAGTTAATGACCAGTGGCAGTATTTGAAGGCCCTTAACCCAGCCAGTCATTAGCTGCTCAGAGACACAACCTGGATCTCATATTTTCTATTGTAAACCATATATTAAAGAAATAAATCAGCTACTGTATTTTTCCCCTTCCTCCAGTCCCCATACTGTGCAAGCTGCTGCTGTTGGGCTACTATGGTAGCAGTTAATTTCCACAGGAAAATCACAGTGCAAGCAGCCAGTAAGGAGACAGACCATCATGCCCAACCTTGTAAACCTGAAACCCCCTGCAATTCTGAAACTGAGGTGAGTCCTAAGGGTTCCAGGAGAACCTGCAGCTAGTGAGCAGTCTGTGTTCTGAGGCTGCATGTCAGTGCTCAGCCACAAGAAATTCATCCAAGGGGAGGAGAATACACCTGAGCAGCAGGAGCACCTGGATTCTCATCTTGGTTGTGCTGTCATTTGTTTGGTGCCAGAGAAGTGGCTTGCCTTCCAGTGTGGTAGATCCTTCCTGTGATGACTGGAATAACAACAGCAATGTAGGAGGCCAAGAGGCTTATTTATTCCTCATCCAGCAATGTGCTGCCTTTCCCTTGCAGTGACCGGATGAATACCTTGTATTATTAGTAAAATTTCTGAAGGTTGATGGTCATTTAGAGAGACAAGGCTGGCTCAGGGAAGTCAGCATGACTGAGTTGGTCAGAGGTGATGTCTTCCAGGGAAAGAAACCTGGCAGTGCCTGTGCATGGCCACTTACCTGTCCTGGACATGCTACTCCTCTTGGCACCAAGAGCAACACATTTGCTGCTCTGCAGTCTCTAACACATAGCCTTTTCCAGAAGATTGTTTGTTTTATGTGAGAAGACAGGACCTTGTCCTGCATAGTAATTTGTGTGTACTTTTTCGAACTGACATCTACAAGTGTCAAACATTTTATCTTTTACTGTTGCAAGAATCAGTGACTTTTATGTAATTTCTCAGTTTGTTTTAAACTGTATCAGTTTAACAACCCAACTGATACCATCAGTGTTTCCTAGATTACTGACCAATATTCTCAGATGCAGAATCAGCAATAAAAGGAGACAAATCATATGGTAGGGGGTGTGGGAGGAAAACAGAAGAAAAGCTAAAATTTTGATTTCGTAAGTTGACTTTAATGGAGCAATATGAAAATGCAGCAGCAGAATATTGGACCCCATTTCAGATGTGTCATATGAAAATAGAGTTCAGGTCCAGTGACATGGTGCTTCACATCCAGGTGCCTTTGACCTTAGTAGCTTAAGCTACACTTAGTGATCTAGTGCCTAAAATCTGTTTTCAAATTTATGGTATGGCTATGGCCACATTTTGTTGAACTGTTATCAATTCAGTAGCAGAAATACATAGGTTTTTGCTGCCTCCTTCTCAGACCACTTTAGGGCTGCAGTTTGACTGAATGACTAGTTGGTTGCTTACCAGAAACCAAGCTTAAACCTCACAAGTCAATATTCATGTATTTATCCATTCTAACATGTTGGTCAACAACTTCATTACACCCACTTTTGACCCTTAAGTATTTCATCACATAGATTCATAATGTGGTATGTAATTTTTAATAACGTCACATATGATGCTCTCTCCATGGAAGTAAGGATTCTTTCCCACATACATGTTTCAGGGTGGTTTGTACAATAAGTAGAAACTAGAAACTAGACTGAAATCTGATGTAATGTGCTATCAAAGTGTTTTATTACATTTCTGTTACAGTACAGTACACTTCAATGTAATTTTTTCTTTCCCGGTGAGAACCACGACTAATTACTAAGTTAAAAGCCAATCATAATACCCAAATGTCAGCAGTTTACAGACATGGCAATATGGCAACTGTAGGGCTTTTTGTTGTCAACTTTGGTTAGTTTGTTTAATGTTATATGCAGCGGAAAAAGGGAATGCAAAGAAAGAAGAAACGTGAAAACCACTTTGTCTCATTTCTACTCAATAAAAAATCCATCTGAGATTCTGTTGCTACCAACAGCACTTCCTGCTTACAAAATTGACAGTACTCAATGAATATTATCAAATTAGGTTGGTTATTATGTATTTGACAGCATATGGTGTTAATGGATTTCAGAGGCTGATAAATGCCTTTGTAAAATAGAAGGGCCTGTGGAAAACCCAAGAGCTGGAAGATTCAGTTGCTAACTTTAAAGGCCAGCTGAATAGGCCTAGTTGCATTTTTCTGTCCATCAACTCATCATGGTCAATCCTTAGGGCTAACTTCAATGCAATAATAAGGGATGCATAGAAGAAGTCAAACACACATCTCATAAAACAAAATTTATCTTTAATTTGTAAGTGTCAACAGCAGTACAAAAGATGGAGTGATGGTGAATAGATTAAGGGTAGAGAGGACAGTCTTGAGGTAAATGAGCATAAATAGGCAGTCTTATAGACACTCCCCTGAGGGGTCTAAACCCCTATCATGGCATATACTGTATCACCCAAGGATGACATGTTTAACATATCAGGAAAGCACCTTGTGAAAAAAAAAAAAAAAAAAAAAACAAACCAAAAAAAAACCCCAACAAAACAAAACAAACCAAAACAAAGAAAAAACCCACCCGAAACATGTAGGTAAGGTGCCAACATACACCAGAACATACTGTATATGAACAGTGTCTCTCAATTTTGTCTTTTCCATTAATAACTGAGGCAGAGGAGGAGAAGACTCTTAAAAGTACCACTGAAAGATTATTTAATATTTAATTTACCTCACGTCAATACTGCACAACAAAATCCAAGAAGTCTGTTTATGCAATGAAGCAGAGCTAAGAATAACTATTCTCTTTGTTAAACTGAGAACAGATTTCTTTTTTAAATCAGTATCCTTAGCAAACTTTTTTCTATTTTTTCTTTTTTTTTACTGTATCAAGAGGAGAGTGTGAGATGTGATGGCAACCTTTAAGTTCATTTAAAAACTTTACACTGGACTGTACAAGATCTTTTTTGATAAACTATTTACATTTTCAGACTTTAAAACATATTCAAAGCAGCAATAGACACTAGTTTTTCCTCTAAACGCCCAAATAATTACCGGCCATGGGCCCAGGTAGGTACCTGCATTGTATATAGAATTTCTACAAAGAAAACCTGCCCATTAAATTAGCCAGTGGGTGTCCAACGAGCAGCCCTCGCCATTAAGAGCTGCACCCACAGTGTTGCTATAGGAATCAAAGCATAGTACCTTGACAAGAGAGTCTCAGTTGTCCCAATAGCTCTACACAAACTTTACAATTTGAAACAGCAGCTAGCATGTCAGTCCAGCATGTCAGTGAATTGTGCTGATTAAATTAACATAGAGTACAATCTCACAATATACATCACAAACAAATTACAATGTCAGGAAATAAGAGTTACAGTAAGATAAGTTATGTAGTAACAGCTTATAAGCTTGTCTTAATGTAATAAAAAAATTTTTACATGGAAAATACAATAATGAATGAACATAAATGCTAAGCATTCTAGTTTGCTACAAGCTGAAGAAGGGTACAAGAAAAAAAACACATTGCTTTCTAGAAAGCAAAACACAAATGACAACGGAAGACAAATGGAGAATGCACACTAGCAGGTCTGCAATGTGCAGCATACAAACAGTTAAATATTTGCACATTCCCCATACTCCAAGAGCACCAAGGACCTCACTTGTGGTTTTTAGAAAGCGGAAATTACAAAGCAAGCCATGTCACTAAGTTGCTTTATAGCTTTCATATTGCCATAAATAACGATTTGATAAGTTTTTCTCTAGCCCAGTTCACCCCATCCCACCCCCTTTGTACCCAGCGCGTGAAATCTCAGAATATTTCTTTGTCACCATCTCCATCAAATCTGGTAGTTAAAAAAGGGGGATGGATTAAAATTAAATGCATTTGTGTACGCATTTCTTTTTTCCTCCTGTGGCAGGACATTGCAGGATATCAAAAATGTAGCTTGATCTTAGAAAAATCATTTATATTAATGGGTTATATGAAAAAAAAGGGGGGGAGGGGTTGGGGGAATTTTTTTTTTAAGGAAAAAGTGTTTTGTAAAAGATCAAATGAGATCATATAGTATTATTCTTTTAAAAGAACATGCTTAAGTGCCAACTTGAATCTTAAAAAAGCATGCAAAACAACAAGGGTCCAAGCCCGTTCATTAACATCTCATCAAAACATGAAGAACTCTATTATACATTCTGCTGGCTGCATCTCCAGTGCAGTGTTCACACCATGGCCCTGGCTCAGCAAAGTTTGCCCTGCTTTACTGGTCCTTATGACCACCATGGAAACGCTTAATATTAAGCAGGTAGGTATGTGTTTTGCTGAGGGAGGATAGGGGTGTTAATCTTGTAGTATGTTTTGCTAGGAAATGATTTTGTAATGCCATGCCTTTGATATGACCAAAAAACAAAACCAGAAATCCAACCCAGAGAGAGGACTATCTTTTAGATTGCATTGAGAGGTGGTTGTGTTTGTACTCAGAACAGGAATGACCCACAGCTAACTGCTGTACACTTTGCACAGGGTATCATATTTATTGTGACTAAAGTTGTCATTTGGCATTCCCATCCCAGAGCAATCCCATCTTTTGCCCTCCCCCTGTCTCATGCTGCACCTGAGTACACTCATTTAGGAGCACATTGTAATCCCATGTATTCTCAGCAGGCAGTTTCACAAGCTAAATGGTGATGCCCAAACATACAGGCAGACTAGAACTGGGCCACTTCATCAGTCATTTCTCCATGTACCTGTACCCTGGAAAGCAGTTCTGTTTCTATTAAGACTTTTTCATTTTTTATGAAATATGAAGTAAACTATTTGAGGTGGTATCAGACTGTTTTGGGAGTGTTCTTCTCTTGAAAATAAGTATTTTATAATTTTCCAAAAAGAAAATATATTGTATCTGTTAATTAAATAAACTGTCCACAGAGAAAATAGTATTACTGTATTTGTGCATTACCTGAATGGAGTTGTTACTTTTTTCAGTCAGAATTATTAAGTGGGGCTGAAACACAATGCTTAAAAAGCAATTCCGCAAGTCCTCTTTGTGTATTGTGTGACCAATTTCCCCTGGTATTATAGCTTAATATGACAATAACATGAGTTAATGAAAGTAGGAAATAAAGTTTTGATATTATTAAGCCATGCCTTCATTGCAAAGGCCATCTTGGGTATGATAACCTTCCAGGGATATGCTTTTGATATCCAAGTTAGGAAATTATTCTTGTTAGGAAGTAAAATATCAGTTTTACTTGGATTCAGAAGACTAATTATGTTTCCTATCAAATGCATCATAAATTTGGTATGTTTAATGGATCAACTTTCTAAAAAAGAAAAAAAGTATTCTGTGTTTCTGGAATACACTATTAAAAATCAGTGAGAGCACAAGTGAGGCGTCTTGCTGTCCCAGCTACAGGTCCACAATACTGTGCTCACACTGCGGGTGTAAATTCAGCATCTACATGAGGTACAGTGACTTGTCAGCATTTAATATGGACCAACATACACTGATATAGAACAAAAGTAAATACATAACTTATACTTCACTAAGTATCCATGAACAAAAAATAAAATTCTATTTCCTATGTTATATTTACACAATTTAAAAAAATTCTAAAATGAGATGGTAAATTCATTAAAAACTTTGTTTTGAGCTCCGATTAATAAAGTACTGTTGGTTTTATCCTTATGATTGTCCTTTCTTGATTTCTACTGACATTTTAGAGCCAATGTCGGCTAATAAATAGAATAAAATGCTCACAGGCACGATTCTGATTCAAATATGTTCCTCCCACTCTCCCAGCCAATAAATGCAATTTTTACCAGCTGGCAATTCCTGAACAGCCAGTCATTTTCAAGAATGTGGCTTTAACATACAGAGCATCAGCATTGAGGCAGGGCTGGAGCTAAAACAAAGTGTTCATACATACATGTATTTTGCATAAATAAATGAAATAACAAGACATAAAAATGACTCAAATCCGGCAACTGTGAGGCAGGCCCACACGAGTCGAAACAGATGACTTTTGTTCATGTAGTTTTCGTACAACAGTTTCACATTAGTCAGAAGTGATAAAAAATACCATTTATATCCAGTGCTTATAACACTTACGAAACAACATCTGTGAGTGTGTGTTTTTTGTACTACAAGCAAAATCAAGTTTCAGTCCTAAAGAACAGTCCTTTGTTCTCCACAAGCCTGCAGAATATTATTTTGGCATGGTCATAAAATTTTAAAAAATTAACCAACTAATCTAAATGTTTGCCTTTGTGCAAAAAAAAGAAAGAAAAATTACATCAAATACAATGCTAGCAGTACAGCATTCTACCTATGCAACAAAAACAGGGAAAAAAAGAGCAAGAGAAAGAAAGTGACATGGGGGGAGGAAGGAGAAATAATTCTAACTGGAGAATTATGTAAGACATTAATAAATAGTCATTATTTTAGGAAATAATGGCATCCTCCCCCTCATCTGAGTTGAATGAATTAAAACCAGTTCAAATTCCCAAGCAATAATAACAAAAAAAACACTTTCTATCAGTACCTTAGCCAGCTTAAAGAGGGCGCTCACCAGCTAGCGACACAGCATATGCCTTTAAAGTCTTGGCTAGACCAGTTTATTGCTTATTAGACATGAACTCAGAACACATTTAAATAAATATTAAAAATATAGCATTTTGTTCCAAATTACAAAATGGTCAGAGAAATTTGACCATTGTGTTTCTATGCCATTTTCTTTATAAATTGTCCTATAATTGAACAATCCTCTTTGTCTTGGGGGCTGTCTTGCACACAGAAATGTGATTCCTGCAGTGGCAGGAATGGCTATCTCTGCTCAAACAGGTATTAGTGGAGCTATGAGGAAATTGACTGCTCCCAATACAGCATCTTGTCACTGCAGCTTACATGAATTTTTGTGAGAGAGGATGATAGCACAAGGATAGCCAGCATTAACACTGTACTTTCGTTGCCTGGGCCCTAAAAAAGCCTGTTCACCTCTGTAGGAAGATTCCCACAGACTTCAAGAAGAGCTGCTCTATGCCCACTCATACCTCTCAGCCTGAGTCTGAATCTATCACCAATGTGCTGAACATATCCAATGCAAAGTAAAAGCTGAGAGAGTTGAGGAACTTCAGCTTCAGCACATGTATCATCAGGCCCATTGAATCTGCATATACACATATATATAGAGTGATGTATTTGTGAACAGGAGTGGAGTATGAGGGAAAAAAATAAACGCAATTTCTTCTCTGTCTCTGAAATGCAATAAATTTGCAGTCTTTGATTTTCTGTCTCTTGTGTATTTCCCAGATTTTTCTCCAGCAATTGCATTGTTTCTAGGGGCAATGCAAATACAAATTTTAGTTTCTATAGCACCTTACATCTAAAGATCCCAAAGCACTTGACAAGCATTCATCAATATCTGGCGCACATTCCCACATGACTAGTATTCAGTAAATATGTTTGATGCACCATTTTCCCAGCTTTGCAAGTCAGGTATTTTTGTGGCTTTCCCTCCCCCATTAGAAGTCTCACATATAAATCACTACATAAATACTTAAGGTAGCAAACAGTTCCTTCAGGTGACAATAGGAACATGATATACAGAGCTATGATTCACTGCAGGATTCTACAGGCCCTAAAAGTTCATCATGGTGGATTTTACATCTGTCTTTGCTGTCCAAGTATAGAGGTTTATAACTATAAACACAATTCTTTAGGAATCTTGGTACTCTATGTACATATAAAAGAACTCACTTTATTTTGCATTACATATAGCAGAGTGTTTCCAAATGCTCCTTGAACATACAGTGTTACAGGGACAACTGAATTTCTCATTCATAAATGTCATGATCATTTTAGTAGCAGGTGCACTTTTATTTTCATATCCCTGTGTATTTTAGGGGAGGAGAAAGAAGGCATTCTTTAAAATATCAATAAGGAATTGTAAGTGTAATGCCACCAACAGTACTTTTAAAAATAAATATTAAGTATTTGGACCCTTGACATTCTGGAATGAATAAATTATTTAAGAGAATATGTGTTAAGACTGAATGCAAGGGTTAAAAGCAAAAGGGTAGAGAATGTAATCAGAGGTGGCCTCACACTGCTAAGACAGGCCTGTCCATAGCTGGTGATCGCTCTTTTGTGCTTACTTAAAATGTCACACTAATGGCACATCAAGAGGCAAAAGCAATTGGGCACATGCACTATGGCAACCATATTCACTACTTAAGAATATCCTGTCTCCAGATTCCTGAGTACTTTACCATATTCTGGAAAAAAATTAGGTTTTATATATAATTTTTTTTAAGATGCCAAAGGATTGTCTAAGACTTTACAGTGTCTCCTTTAAGACTTTCTTATTTTTAAATGTTAAGATTCAAAAGTTATGAAAAGTTTGGCACATCAGAAGTTCAGCTATACATATGGAAAAAAAATGGAATTCAGAGACTATCTTTTTAAAGACAAGCTATGATGCACAGATGTGCACACTTGTGGACTTGTTCTGTTTCACAATATGAAATCTGCAGTTTTTGTTTTCTAAAATAATCCAGAATAAAAACACATTCACAACCTGTAGGCTGGCACAGCATACCTGAGTGAGAATGTATAACCCCCATCTAAAACAGTAACTTAAACCTTTATCAGCATCCAAACGGAAAAAAGACAAAAGGTAAGACTTGTAAGACAGCTATTGATTCATATAAGTTTTCAAGTCCTGATGTCTGATATTTAATATATGTCTTCATCTAAATTAAAAAAAAAAATAAATCCAACAAAACAATAAAACAAAACAAAACAAAAAAAGTTCATGAAAAATTAGGGAAACAATCTGTCTCACACATTAAGAAACATTTAAGACCATTCTGCTGATGTAACTGTAGGAGCCACACATGCATTCAGGCTCTTTAAGAACTTTTGTTCAAAAAAAAACCCAAAAAATCCAGATGAGTCTGAGTAGTTTAATTCTGTGAACACTCCTCAGTTGGCACTGACTGCCTCATGGGCTTCGTTTTCACTACTATAGTCTGATTTGGGATCATCCTCATAGTCCTCGTACATTTCTATTTCATCCTCTCCATTTATCATTTCATTTCCAGCAAGGCTTCCGCTGTCCGTCTTCATACCATAAGTGCTCTGAATGACGGGGATGCTGGGCTCAGGGCTGGCAGAGGTGCTCGAGCAATCTGATGTCATCTGAGGTGATGGCGTGGTAGTCGCCATGGTAATAGCACCAGGATAAACAACCCCTGTTCCTGTGGTGATTGGAATTTGAGGCTGTTGTCTGGAAGGAAAAATGAGAGGGGGACATGATTTCCTGTGTTCAGAGGAGAGAAAATCTTCTACAATTACAAAAGAAAGAAATGCATGTAGTTTCCTAGAAAGCACACATGCATTCCTCTAGGGTAAGCAGTTAGGTCCCTTATGGTATTGTTTCCTCTCAGCTCCCCACAAGAACAACTGGTGATTAAACTGTTTAGTAACTAGCAGATGTTGATTCTTTTATACATTTTGTGTGTTTGTTTAAAACATACTGCAAACTAGCATTTGGACAGAGATTATCAAAAGGCTTCAGCCATGCATGTGATGCCTGACTGCTACTGTAGGCATCATGCATCCAAAACCTAAATCCTCCAAGCACCTGACAAGAGCTTCTGTTAGTGAGGGGACCTCAAAATTACCTCTAAGTATCTAAAATGGCAGACAGGCGACTAAGTAACTTAAATTTACTGTTTAAGTGCTAGATAGACTCCTACATCACTTAGAAAGGCTTTTGATATTTTATTGCTGGCTTCTGATTTTTATTTATATCCATGATCAGAATGCCATTTATTCTTCAGGATTTAATGTGTAAGACTGAGGGTTTTAAGCAAAATACTTAAAAAAAAGCAAACCCTAATATTTTCTATGTTAACAGACGGTCTACAGAAATTAAGATTTTCTCCTGAGCACTTGATGTCAGATCTGATTTATTTTGACAATGCAAATACATGGGAAGACTCAATTAAGGATTTACTATCTCTATTTTTGACACATCTTACCTTCTGATATTTAACTTTGTACTATATGATGTTGCCTTTTTCATATGTACATGATTTTAAGCATACTGGAACAATATCACACTTAAACTAAAATAGGCTTATATCACTGCCAGTCAAGAAATTCAACACATGCTTTACTATAAGCATGTACTAACTGATGCAATGTCTCTTCTTACAGTGATGTATGTATATTTGAATGCTTTGCTGAGTGAAGGTCAGGTTGCTGAACCTGTTCTATGGTCAAGCCCTTACTGGTTACAAATTAATTAAATCTACATCTTACATTTAGGCTAATTAACTAATAACATACTTTCTATATTAAAATACTCATACAAATATTCTCAAATTGTTTCTGGATCATTACCTTTAGTAAAGCTAAGAGCAATAGAAGGGATGTAACTCGTCTGAAGGAAGAGAATCTCCATAGTACTATAGATGCAATATTGAATAAACATACTTCAGCACCAGCATTACCTCTAAGTGTCCTGGAAGGTGCTGGTTTAGTATTTACTAGCTATTGAACAAAGATGCCTATCTGTGTAACCTATTTAAAGGATCATAGATTTCAATGTATTCCAAATCATCTTTAGAGCAATACTGACCAGGTTAATTAGACAACTAGTATATCATTTTAGCATGAGAAACAGTGTCAAGTTTATTTGAATAGTCTAATGAATTTAACTTCTTGACCACTGTGTCATTCTATGCTAAAATTCAAAAGGACATTCCATAAGCCAGTCTCTTACAAATCCATAATCACTGGCTAAATTATACACAAAATAATGTAAAGCTTATTGACAAGACCCGTAATGTTGAGTCTTCATTATTCTTTGATCAAATTCTAATGTTGATAAATATCGCACTATAGAGTGAAACCAGAGTCTTTCAAGTTTGAGAACTGACAGTCAAATCATGAACACACTGTGTAAGATAACATTAAACTAGCATGTAGCTCTGTCATTGCTGGTACTGCTGGCCTGAATGTTAAAGCCTCTGCACAGCTTGAGAAATTCGAACATCTGTTGTATAAGTATGGTACACCTGGCTAGCAGCAAGCAAAAATATTGCAGTAATTCATTTGACACAGTTATTATACTCCTGTTTGCAAATGACGATTTGCAGATGATTTACAAACGGCTAGGAATTTTTCACTAAATTTTCACTTTTTAAATGATCTGATAAATGTTCTGTGAAAACAATTTTCAACCAATGCATTTGCTTGCAAGTGATTTTCTGCAAGTATCTTTCAATACTTTATCCATAAAATTGAACACCCACATCTCATGGGAACATTTCTGTTTTAGGATTGCATGTTATCAGGAGTATAAACTATTACTGTTAAAACCTGATATTTATCTCCTCCGCAACTTTAAGGCATAGAAAGCATTCACTTTCATTACTCTTTCCACAAAGCAAAGTTAAAAGAAACCTACACATGGTCACAGCAAAATTCTACATAGTTGTCACACTTAATTCTCTCCAATCTGCCCATCTAACAAATTCTGGTACTAATACTTTTCCAGTATTTCTTAGAATAAGTAAGTTCACAAAACAGCATCCCAAATCATTCATCAAAGAACACCACAATTTTAATACCAAAAGATATTCTGAGAAAAGTTTTTACAACTCTTCCAGTAAGAGTTATAGAATATACTCAGAAAATAATTGAGTGTAAGCTGTTCTTCCATTATAGAGGATGCTAGTGATTGAAACCCTACTATCCTTTAGGATATCACTAATCACTGCTATCCCTCCTCCCAGAATATTTGCATTTTTTTTAGAAGCAAATTGCCTTTTTATAAGCAGCAAGAAGGAAAATAAATCTTTGTTGCACAGGGTTGTGAGAGTGTCTCGATAAAATGATGGTTGTCAGTGTTTAAGCCCTAAAGGACAGACTGCATTAAGAAAATCAGATATTCTTTCAAATGCTTATCAACTCAGAAAAACCCTTTTGTATAACCACTTTTCAATGGGACAGGGTGTATTTGTCCAACTCATTTCAAAGTATAAGAAGAGCAGGTCATCTGAGCATAATAAAGCAGAATTTAGAGAGATACCTTTTCCTTAGGAATGCATGGCAAACTGTATAATGAATCTAACTGGTAAAGATCTTGATCAGTGTGACAGGAAACTTAAAGGCTCACTGAATTTGTCATTCATAAATGCAGTTCTTTTTTATATATTAAACAAAAATCAGACATGGTGTTCATGCTTGCTGGTGGATGGGTAATCACTGTGAGCTTTAAATTACCTGTATCTCACTGTGCAATAGTAAACACATGGTAACTGTACCACCTAAATGGGAAGTGTTCTCAAATTGCTACCCTTTTGCTAGCAAAAATTTGCTAGCACTTAAACATGGGCACCCCCACACCTCCAGTAACTGGACACCTATTTCTCACTCAAGCATTTTTATTATTTAAAGCTGATCAGGTTTTCAGTGTATATTCTGCTCAAGCTGCTGCATTACATCACAGAAAGCCTTATTTTAAGATATAATAAACTGTATGGATGGCGTATGTTACTGGGGATGAGTGTTACCTTTTTCTAAACAGTTCAGTTTTATAGGATGGGGAGGGAGAAAGAAATCAGAGCATTTATTTGAATCCTAATCACTCTCCCTGAAAGGAAGATTTGAATTTTCTAACCTATGAGTCTGACAATTTATTTTTTTGGGGGGGTGTTTTTGCTTGTGGGCATTTCTTTTTTTTTTTGTGGGTGTTGTTTTTTGGGTGTTTTTTTTTTTAGTTCTGGTTTGTTTTTTTTGGAAGGCACTCACTTCAATTACATTTTTTATACTATTAAATTCCATGTTTAATCCTTGTATCTAGCTAGATTTTTGCCTTTCCTAAGACCCTATAATAAGGAGATAAAAGCATACCTATTGCAAGCTACAGGTTACGATTCAACTGTTGCATGCCATAAAACAACAATATGTTTGCCTGGTTAAGATTTCCAGAAGCCAACATTAATATTTTTATCTTTTCAGATCTGTGAGGAATGGTGACACATGGCTACATACTCTATCTTCAAACACACCTGACTCCACCATCTCCTCTTTGCCAAAGCAATCCTGTGTCCAGTTACTAGGTTGTTTGCCTCTCTGCTCTGCATCACTGCTAACATGTCTGTCCATTCTGGGGCCAAAGATGTGGCCCAAAATAGTTAGGTAAATATAAAAAAGGAGGTAACATGAAAATTCTTAGACCAATTGACCTGCTCACAAGTTTGTGGCATTCATCTTAGGATATTCCTGGAGAATGCTCCACTTCTGACTTTTGCAAAACCAGCTAAATATTTAAACTGACAAATTACAATTGTTTTCTGGTCCCTTCCCAACTATTTTTTTGACAGCCCTTTAAGTGATTGAAGCAAAATCAACTGCATTAAAGAAAATGCTTATGTGTTACACACCTCTGAAACTTACATTCCCATAAGGAATGAAGTAACAGTAAATCTCACAAAAGCACCCATTGTGTACTACTTTAAGTTCAACCTACAGGAGTATAATATTACAACCTTATTCAAAACCGTAGTCTAGCAACATTCAGACTATGTGTGTACAGTAGTTATAAACACTATAAAGGCTTTATTCTAAACATCTTACACTGGTAAAACACACACAAAGAGTTACTGCTTACATAATTCTTCAGAGAGATGTATATATCATATACTTGCATTTAGAGTGTATTGGATTGTAAAACTGACTGTGAATTGAATTATTTTTGTAAGACAAAGCAACAATAGACAGTCTTAACTAAAAATGTCTGAATTTATGGTTTCTATATGATCCATTAGTTTGCATTTATTTATTCATTATAAAAAAAAGTACTATTGAAGATAAATTGTAAATCACTTTAAGTCTGTTCAGGGATTAATTTACACTGAAGTTATCATTCACAACTTTCCATTACTAATTTTATTGTTAAAAATAACTCAATTACTTTAAAGACATAGCTGGCTTCAGATTCAGCTTCCACTAGATTAAAACCAGCAAATTTTTAATATACTCTGCATTAAACATGAATTATTTCTCTATATTATCTGCCTCATTTGGAACAATATTCATTCATGTAGGGATGCAATAGAAAGCCTACACACAGTTTAAGTTCAACTCTGTTCTTTATTTGCCAGTTCCTAGATTTTTGAGCTGGTCTATCACATACATGAAATTTATTTCAGAATATTAATTTTCTGTCTGATTCATTTCAATAGATTGTCACTCATTCAATTCTTTGGAAGCTTTTCTTTAAAAATAAGAACAGAACTTGGCCATTCGTTACCTTATTTCTCTATTTTATTTTAAAGCCTGGCTAGCTTGTATATTGAGATTCTTTAACTAACGTCTGTGCATCTTACTGATGTTTATCATGAATGAGTCTCCCTGAAGTAAGCAGTATGAGCATTTTTTGCATCTTAAAAGTTCAAGCAGTGTAAAACACTTTCTATGTTTGGGGGGTGGGAGGGTGGTGGTGTTCTAGTTATACACATTACAGCATTATTCTCTGTAGCCAATGCCTCACCCGTGGGGATCTGACTGGAACTAGCCTTTAATGGGCTTCTTTACAGTTAGTAAAAGAAAACACCAAACACAAATAAAAAAGAACATAATTCCTGTTATTTATATTTTCCACTAGCTACCTGTTCTGAAGGTTTACCTTTCTCTTCACACATCTCCTACTTATCTTTTTACTCTGTGATGTTTTCTTGGTTGTTTTATTTTTGCTTTTCTGTTTTGGCATACCCATTCCCAACATAATCAGTATGTTCTTTAAAAAGTTTGAGTCAAATTTGGACTTAGTTCTCCATCTTACAATGAAATATTTACTGCATAGAGTATATTCAATCCTAAACCCCACATTTGTCTCCTATTTCATTGTGAAAACGAAACTGCACCTCAACTCTCAAGTTTGAAGAATGGCTTATGCTGCTTGTTCCATCAAAACTGTGGAAAAATGATGGGTGTGGAAGGTCAGGTAGGAAAACTGTTCCAGCTGATGTCTTATGTGATATTTACCTTAAACATGAGGAAGAGTAAGTTTGCGAAGTTGAGAGGTTCAATTATCATTTCACTTAATTATAATGTGATAAGGATGAAATGTTGCTTTTTATTACTCAGTAAACTATTGTGCTGAAATAAATTATACCATGTTTTATGTTTCAATTAAAAACAAAACAGACAAAAAAACCCACCCCCACCCCCAACAAGAAAGAAAAAGCCCCCTATCCTAGCCTGGGTTTTTTTTCACCTTTTTGATATATGAGAAAGATGCTAAGATGTTACATTTAGGTTGCACCAGCAGTTAAATTTTGAATAGTTTTCATTCTTTTTCTTCTTTTTTTATTTTTTTTTTAATTCACAATATCACTCTTTAAGTCAGCACTTTTAGGAGTTTCTTGACTCTTTTTTCCATATTCACTTCCATATTTAGCCACCACTTCCAAAGTGTAAAATGCTACTGCTTAATACTGTTTTGAATTAGCAAACAATTCTCAAATTGTCCAGGCTGCTGTTTCAGCATTTCTTTTGCATTTTTTGTCTAGATATGGTCTGTCAATCTGCTTTGGAAGACATAAGATAGAGTTTCATTCCTTCAGTATGAATATAATTTGTGATGTCTTATATAAATTCAGATTTCCATTTAGAGTTCTATGCACATTTTTAATGGAAGCCTATTAGTAAACAATTTTGCTTAGAGTGAAGCATGAAAAAACAATGTCAAAACTATAGAATGCAAGGCTATTTCAAGATACCAGAAACACTTCTATTTACTGATTGAAGAAAAAGCCCACATTGTTACAGGCTGTACCACAAAATAATTGACTGCAACAGGAGTTCTGCATCCCAAGCCAAAAATGAGGGCACATAATCGACGTCAAGGTCAATTATCTGGTAGTGAAGCACTTAACAAAAGGAGACTATTGTGATTAAAGAAATAAGCAGAACATTGTGAATTTGGAAAGCCTGGCACTGGAGATAGCTTTTAGACTCTTTGCAAACCACCAGAAACATTGTGTTAGAGCACTGAACATCACAGATTAATTCATAAAAAAACAGAAGACAGAAATCAGTTATGGTGCAGTTGTTTCACTGGACTTTTGTTATCTTTAGCCTGTAGATCTTTCATTGTGCTGCTTTCTCTGCTGAAGACTAGAAGAAATGCTGCTAAAAAACATACAGTTTTTAAAACTGTGCCAGGACCTTTTTGAGCCATGTATTCCAAGTTGCAAATCTAACCATTCTATCTATACATTACTTGAAAGACACTTCTTAAAATATTTATTTTTAAAATCTATTTTTCCACAGTTTAATATGTAACAAAATTCTTAATAGCCTCATGCTATGCTATCATTCATCCATGTGTGCTCCTAATGTGAGTGCTGCTACTCCTGTCCCTTTTCTCTTTCCAGCGTCTCCTGACTCCTTATTCTATGTGGGAAAAGTCTTTTTTTGTTTTTCTCTTTCTTCTTGTCTTAATTTAGGAAATTATCCTAGAGTCATTACTAACCCAGAATGGATTAGCTTTCTAATAACTCACAAAAGACATGGTTCAAACCTTTCAGGCTAATGGGAAACAATTTCTTTTGACTTCAAAGAATTCCATAATCAGTCTCACAATCAGCATTTAGTGGCAAGCTGATAGCTCCATATTCCGTGATATATCTTATGTTTTTAATAAGGTTTCGCAGGTTCAAATACTTACCTTCTAAATTACATTAGTCAGTGACTTAAATAGATAAGCCTATTTGTTTTCAGATGGTATGTCCTCTCTTTGAAAACAATTACAACAATAGTACTCACCCTACGGTAAAAAACTGCCTCATCTCCTGTCTTCGAGACCTCATCAGTTGTTTGTATTCACCAATACGCAATTTCTTTCCATCAACAATGCAGGTACGTTTTGGTCGAGGTTTGTATTTGTAATTAGGATACTTTTCTAGGTGGATTTTACTTAGCCGTGCCTGCTCTTCATAGTAAGGTTGTTTCTCTTGATTTGACATGGATTTCCAGCGAGATCCTGTTAATACAAAACGTTATCGAGTGCTTTACACATACATATTTCAACATGCCTTTTCCTCATAATAAACAAATTTTAAATAAGTTAATTAAATAAACTGATTTGAATTTACATCAGATAGCACATACATTGGGATGCACAATCTGAGACACGTTAAAAGAACCTTGACTTTCAGATACTGCTACAGACCAAACATATGTGCATCTCTATTAAATAGGTGCACTTAAAATCAATAGTTACTTCTGAACACATCAGCCTCATGCTGAAAAACAGACTATTTTTTACAATATGAACATTAATCTGTGAATAATTCTATACCTTTGTAATACCACAACAGTATTATGGTTAAATAACGTCTACAACTATGCTTTTGCTGTTAAAAGCTTAACACATTGCCTAGGGATACATGCTTCTTTGATAGTTTTATGAGGATTTGGTTTATAGACTCCTACTAATAGATATTAATACCTTGCTATGTAGCACAAAAAAATTACCAAAACCTTATATATTCAACAAAACTATGAAAAATCCTTTGCTGTCTCTGTGTCTTATATTTACTAATCTTGTAATATAAACATGGCAAATGTGCTGGTTTTTGTCTATCATAAAGTTACTTTTCTTCACAGTAGCTAGTATGGGCTTTGTTTTGGATTTGTGCTGAAAACAGTGTTGATAGCACAGGCATATTTTCCTTCATGCTGAGCAGTGGTTATGCAAACCCAAGCCCTTTTCTGCTCCTCACCCCACCCTACCAGTGAGGAGGCTGGGGGTACACAAAGAGCTGGGAGGGGACACAGCCAGGATAACTAACCCCAACTGACCAAAACGATATGCCATACCCTATGGCATCAAATTCAGCATATAAAGCTGTGGGAGGAAGAAGAAAGGGAGGAGATGTTCAGAGTGATGGCATTTGTCTTCACAAGTAACTGTTCCATGCGATGGAACCCTGCTTTCTTGGAGATGGCTGGACACCTGCCTGCCCATGGGAAGCAGGGAATGAATTTCTTAGTTTGCTTTGCTTGTGCATGCAGCTTTTCTTTTATCAGTTAAACTGTCTTTACCTCAACCCATGAGTTCTCTCACTTTTACCAGTGCTCTTCCCCATTCTACCAGGAGAGAAGTGAGTGGCTGTGTGGTGCTTAGTTGCCAGCTGGGGTTATATGACAGCATATTATTGGCACCTTACTATATTTTAAATCCTATTATGCATATTATCTTCTAGCCAGATGTAATAAAGGCACATGACTGCACTGAGAAAGTTACATTTACCAAACTTGTATTTTGAAAAAGGAAAACCAGAAAGTACACTGTAATGATATATACCACTTCAGGTACTATAAAGTCTCATTGAAAGCTGCACCAATTAAAAAGTTAAAAAACAGTGTACACAGAAAGAGGAGGAAGTATTCAGCTTTCTTGTATTGTTTATAAGAAGTTATCTAAACACTTGAACAGAGAAGGGATTTTTTTGCTCTCTTTTTTTTCCAAGGGATGAGAAATGCAGAAAATAGCTTTTTGGTGTCTTTTAGATGAATAAAACAATTACAGCTGTGCTAAACATGGGTAGAAGTTATTCTTTTACTAAGATTTTTCATAAATCAACAAATGGAAAAGTTGTATAAATATTATCTGTAGCCTGCAATACTCTGTCCGTTCTAATATTTCAGTCTCTTTTCTCATTGTCCTGGAAAAGTTGCACAGATATTATACGGATATAGACTTATTTGTGGCAAAGCAGATACTGACAGGTTAATCCCATGGTTAACAAACACTCAATTGCTGGCACTTCTGAAATATTTATGCTGGAAGTTTACATTTTAATGAATACAGTTACTATGCTCCTAATAGTTTTTTCACAGAATGCACACAAATAATATAGATTCACTACAGCTGCCAACACTGAAACAGTGCAGGTTTTATACAAAACTGAAAGGCTATTCATATAACTTACTTACATGGTAGGCAAAAATATGAGAAGTACCAAGTAAGATTTTGGAAGTTTTAGAACAAAGTAACATTTACTTCTATGTATTCTTGCCTCTAATCGAACTAACAAGCAACAAACTTTGGTAAGAACGTATTTGAACTCGAAGTTTACATTAAAATGATTACAGAGAAAACTTGATTTTTACTTTTATTTATTGCGAGTTACGTTTCGAATCTGTCTTTTACTTCAAAGACTCAGAAAGCAAATATAGGTTTTAACTTTTCACCACTCATTCTCACGTATGTTTCTAATTCTCTGGAGGGGTCTAAAAGCAAATCAAAATTTCTCAAAATGAGCCAATTTATTTGTAGAGTGGCAAAATATAATCCATGGTATATTCCCTGATCGTCCTAATTTACACAAATTAAATATTAACTACGGTGTCTTTTAACTAAGCAATATTTTAATTATACGATACTAGTGCTTCCTTAGCTTTTTGAACATGGCAACATTTTGAATCAAACATCATTTTTCATGTAAGAAGATATACATGTACATGTCTTTTGAACCGTGCAAGGTTTTTTTCTTTGACACTGCACTGTCTGACATAAACCTTTGATTTTGATTTTGTACTTTATTAATTTTTTCTCAGCATTTACTCTAGCAAACACCATTTTGCATTCAGGTGATTAGTAGTTCAGGTGATTTCTAATGAGATCTTACAATTAGACTTTTATCAATATATGCTTTTGCAACAGATTTCACAAAATATTCCTTTTGAATGCTGCTAAGTCTTTAAAGCATGTTATGACTCTGCTGGTGAAAATAAAGAGCACTGGGGAAGGAGCAGAAATGGAAAAGGAAGGGAATGAAAATGAAAATAAACCATGAAATTTCATTTGTATAAGTTTCAGTAATTCTAATTTCAGTTAATATCTCCCAAACAAAATATGTCCTAAAATGAGAGAAGTCGCATATCCAAGAAGGAAGTAACTGGCCTGTGTCACCAATATAAATAAACTCATCTTTCCACAGCTCCAAAAATTGCCACGACTATAGCAGAGCCTTCTTTGCTTCCCTTATTTTTGGTTCAGTAACGGCCATGATTTGAATCATTGTCTTGCACTTACCTAGGATTTTGCTAATGTTGGAGTTGTGCATGTCAGGGAAGGCTTGAAGAATTTTTCGACGCTCATCCTTTGCCCAAACCATGAAAGCGTTCATTGGTCGTTTGATATGCGGTTCGCTACTGGCTCGGCCCCGCGAATCCCGGTAGACTCGAGCTTCAGCCACAGTGGCACCTCCTGTTGGCCAACAATAATACTGCTGTAGTTTAGCTGCAGAGCCATTCATTGCTTTACTTCCTGTAATGTCAGGGCAGGAAGAAACAAGATGGATGCAAAACATTATTATGTGGATTATGCAAGCGCTTTCAGTGCTGTGTTTATTTTAGCCTCATTCTCTTTCTCTCTCTTTTTGTTGCCAGATCTATAAGAGAGAAAGGCTATCCAGTGATTTCAGTGTAATTGATCAGGCTCATCCAGCTGAAGGCATCAAAATCTGAGTGAAGAAACAAATTGCACCGGTATTTCTCCAGTTAAGGCATGGAGATTTGAAAGAGTTTCTGTTTGGGATTTTAACATAAGACACATTCTGAATGCTCAATGAAATTCACACAGAAGTTACACTTGAGAATCCAAACTGATGTATACTTGTTCACACAAGTAATTTACAATGATTTTGTTGCTTCAGCAGTGAAGCACATGCCAAATATTTCATAAAATAAATTACATAGAACATCAGGTACATGCTTCTAATTCTATAGATCTGGTTATATTTGGAACTGAACATTTTAAAGTCACATCTTCTTTAGCTGAGTTTTAGACATGTCTTGGAGCATTCAATCACATATATGTAACCATCTGCCTTCAACAGGTGCATGCACAGCATCCTGGAGCTTCTGGAATGAGACAAGCACTCCAGCTTCTTCATGCCTGCTTGGTGTCCTGTCTTTACACACTACCATGTACATGCTAACTTTAACTGATTTTTGAATGCATCCACTCCTGCTTCTTGACCACAAACAGAAAAGCTTCATGGGTGTTTAGAGTTCACAGAACTGAGTAGGGGATGTAGAACTAGTTAATACAGGAGAAGTATCTCTTTTAATATCTCTAATACCAAGCCTAGATAAGCATGCTTTCACCAGAAAAATATTTGTAATTGTGATGATAACGTTTATATTTAGGGTTATACCTTAGCTGTAAAAGTAAGGCAAAAAGTCTTTACAGTGGGAGAGTGACTTACTTAGTCTTAGGCCTCATCAAAGTGTTCCTATAATTCAATACCTTGGAAAAACAAAGTACTTGATGACAAGCTAGCACCGCAATAGGCCTCATTTTTTCATAAACTATTACAGCTCCTGACATGGATTTATTTGCCAAATAATATAAGATTAATTATAGTAAAAAATAAAAACTCACAAGTTTTTAACTGTGCAAAACCTAAGTTTCTTAATTTAGTGGAAAAACACTTTATGTTAGGTACACCATTGAAAAAAATCTATATGGGAAATACATTTACATGAAAAAAGCCTTAAAACAGAGGATGCATAACTAATACACTACCTTTTTGCCACCAGGTCCACAGTACATTAATTTCATTTAAAATGCACTGACCATACAGGATAAATTGATTTTGCTTTATATGGTGTTGACAGCCATGTTTATTGTGCATTGAAATGTAGGGTAGTTTCAAGCTGACTATATCCATCAACACAGGGCAATATGCTGACTACTGGGCCAGATGAAGACATACGTTACCCTGAGAGCAAAACATTCATATACGGCACTGTCTTTTCCTGAGGATCACCGTGGTAATTTATGATGCCTCCAATGCCATTACTTTACAACTGACACCAATTTGGCAATTTGTATACTAACATGCATGCACATAAAAGAAGACAGGTTTGTGGCAAATGTGAGATGCAGAACTATTTTAATACTGTTCTAAGTACCATGCTACAGGTGTTCAACATTTACAGAAGGCTGCAGCTGCAGTCAGCTTTTTATTGCAAAAAGGAACAGTAGTTTTGCTGAGCGACCTGCATGTACAACCAGTTTAGGGGTGTGTATGGCTCATGAGGTTCTGTCCTTTGGTGTCAAAAGGCTTGCAAAATGCTTATCAAAGATACCATCTTTTGAGAGAGGATATATTTATTGTGAAACTATATTAAGTTACAAACATAGTAAGTCAACACTGAAATGTTTACTGAGACGAACAGTTATATAATTTGAAAAAAATCAAATATATCATGTAATGGTTGTCTTTTAAAACAATACTATAAAAATCATAACTAGTATGTGAGCATTAGGAAGTTGGTGACAAATTGAAAAAAGCAAATTATTATTGATGCGAAAGTTGTCATTTGTTATTCAGCTACTTCACACACAGCAAAAAAAAGAAGACATATTTGAATCCATATGATGATTTCCATCTTTACTTTCCCAAAGGTACTTATTCACTCCATAAGGAGTCTGTCTTTAGCCCTTTCTAACACAATTTTGACCTAACCTTTCAATCTGAGAGCAGGCAAAGAGTACCTTTACTAGTTTCAAGATTAAAGATTACTGGTTTTGGTTTGTTGGCTTGGGTTTTTTTTAATCTGGGTATAATTGAGATAGAATGAAAAAAAGCAGCATACATGATCTGTCTTCAGATAAAGGTTATGTTAGAAAACAATTCTTACTTGGAGTAATAAATTACAACAATCCTACGAAGGCCAAGAAGCTCTGGCTGCATCTGCTTTAAGCAAGTCCATACTTGAAGGACTTGAAAAAGCAGCCAGAGAGTTGATGTTCTTTGTGCTTGATCTCTAGGGGAATATTTGCAACTTGACCCATAGGCCATCACAAAAGCATCTGCAAAATAAATTTCTGCAAATAACTGAAGTAATATAACATCCATGTTCTAACTATTTCAGAACTACAGAACTATATCCAGTATATAAAACATTACAAGAAAATACTGCTGTTAGTGTGTGATTCTGTGCGGGGAGCCAGGAAGTCTCAGTACCTTTTTAGCTTAGAAATGAGGCACTAATGATACAAAAAGCACATATGTTTAGTGAGTTTTTACAAGTTGAAACACATAAGAACAAGCTTTCAAACTGGTTATTCTTAGGTACTTCACCCTGTCAATCAGATATTTAGAGAGTATTGTGTGCTCTATAAACAATTTCAACAAGTTTTACAAAGTATGTATTTTTTTTCTTATTGTGATATTATAGTACTGAAAAAGGTGGAAAGAGTCTCCTGAAATTTTGAAAGAAAAGATATATACAACTGCAAAGAGGTAGGTGATTTACTTCCTTATGAAAATATTTTCAGGAAAGTCTAATAAAAAATAAACCTCAAATATTAGATAAAATAAAAATGTATTACTAATGAAAGGTGAGAAGGGAGGAGAAAGATGGTAATTGTCTCTGTGGCAACTGATGCGCTATCAGCTAGTTAATGTTCATACTGCAATTGCAGGAGGAGTTTTTGATTTTCAGAATTAAGAGCTTGGTCAGAATTTAAGATTATTGCAAAAGCAGTTCAGTTTGGCTGCCCTAATGGCTTAGTTGGCAAAGTCTATACTTCAGCCTAAAGGCTGGGGCTGTTCTCAAAGTGACACTTTAAGCTTCTGAGGGTGTAGACTGACTCACTTCCTAGTTACTTTGCATTTGCTCAACTTGTCATGACTTTGATGATTTAAAACTAAAAGCAGATTAGTGAAGAATGATCACTTTTTGTGGATATATGGCAGAAAACTCCCTGGAAGCTGGATTCCAGACTAGACTCCAAGGACAGTACTGGGTCAGAGAACACCACAGAATGCATTTGAAAATGTTACAGCTTCCTTAAAGTAATTTCAAACAGCAATTTTATTCCAAAAGAGACTGTTCTCTTATGACAGTGTGGAGAATAAAGAATCCGTGTTCTTTGGGTAAAGAAAAGAATCTGATCATTGACAGGAAACATAAACATTTATGCATGAATGAACTCTTAAGAAACATACAGTAACATTTTTTACATCATTTATTCCTGCCTTTATCTGATTTTCTCACTTTCTATAATGACAAGAATTTCAGGACAGGCACCATCTCTTAGCATGTTCCCTAAAGTCTCTGCCACATTAGGGTTAATCATGCTGTCTTTAATGAGATGTGGTTTTACCTTCCATTTTATACATCGTCTGCCACAACAAAACCTCAGACTAGGTCTTTAGATGTTAACAGAATGCAAACAATAATAACGTGATAAAAAGGAGCAAAAAAAGGGGTGAGAAAAAAGATCAGGAAAATAAAAAAGTAACATCAAAAATATTTTTATCAGTCACCCTTTTATATTTAATTACTCTTTACACTATGGCCATTGATTCATGTATGAAGTGATACATTTTATTTGACTGTCCTGAGATAATGAATCTTTGGCTACACCAGAGAATAAAATGGATATCATTTTCCACATGACATATACCAAGATAGGACATATGGAAATAAAGACAGTCTTTCCAGGTTCCTAGTGCTGAAGTGACTGGTTAGTGTAAAGCTCCTATCATCAGTTATTCATTAAGCTGAGATGAAAATTTTGTCTACTTTGGAAAAAACTGGTTGCAACCTCCAAAATATCTGGTCCTGTCTGTGGTAATACAAGTAGCAGAGCTAGCAGCTTGTGTTGCAGAAACCAGAATCTAATGAACATGCAAACAGAAGTCATTCTTTTCATACTAGAGATGGGTTACTTATAAACATGGAAATGCCATAAAAACAGGGAGCATGAAAAACCGGTTTGGCAGTCCCCCGTCCTGCTCCTAAATTGTGGACAGACGAATGCAGCTTTCATGAATGATACAGCAATATTTCAAATCAAATAGAATCTGGAAAGAATAGAATGACAAAAGGACATCTGGAAAGTTTAAAATACAAGAACGATAATTTAAACATTATTTTCATTTATTAAATTCAATTTTGTAGAAAAAGGAATAATTCACTATAATCTAAGTGAATTGCAATAGTGTTAATATAACATTTATCTGTTTTGTCCCTTGCTTGCCTTTTACTTCATCCCTGTCCACATTCAGAAGACATTCTCATTCTTTATTATCAGCAAGAGAGGCAAAATAAATTGGTATCTCATGAACTGTTGCCATTACAGGCATGGCTTGTCATTACTAGACAAAACTAATACCCACTTGGAAACACGACTAGTTCCAGGATGTAGATGCCTGTAGTCACACAGTGGCATAAATGTTCTGCACGGAAGTGTTTGTTTGTCAAGCTGCTTTCATTCCAAATGCTAAATAAATATTATTCAGCTGGAATTTGAGGGCCAAACATTTCTTATAGGCTGCATGTCAATGAATGAAAAGAGGGGGAAGAAATGGAGAAAGACATGAGTGATTCATTAAATACTGGAATATTTAAATGAGCTTTGAAATATTTCACCTGCATGGTGAAATGTACTAAATAAATACTAAGAGGTGGGAATACACTGTAGCAGAAGTTAGCTAAATCTACACAACACTCAGTTATGATAAGGTTTCTATTTCTCCTGTTAAGAGACTCCATTCTCTTTAAAACGTCAACAAGAAGAACCAGAAGGGAATTCCCTAAGGTCAGCTCTGAGGAAACATAAACCTCTAATTCAATAACTCCGCTACTGCACTGAAAAAGGCCTTATTATTGCAACATCCATATGGAGTCAATTGGACATTAATGACTAATCAATCCCTCCCCTTTCTATTCTACTTATAGTGTCACAAGCCATGTTTAGATTAGCCCATTTCCTGCTTAGGATCGCTCAAGATGTCTTTTGTTCTTTCAGGGCTGGCCTGATGGAGGCAGCTTAAACAAACACACGACCCAAGTGGTGCAGGAGTTATAAACTGCCATATGTGAATGAACAAAGGGGCCATACTAAAGCCTTTTGTGGTATTTGTTAATGTTTTTCATCTGAGTTTAAAAAGACCTAATGACTTTGCGGTGAGCTGATGCATGTGGCTTGTGGCTTTGCAAAATGAAGGAAATTCTAGCCAGTTATATATCAGCATATATTTTCCAAAGTGCCTTCTTTTCAGTTTTGGTGGCAGTGGGTTTACTATTTTTTTCAGTACATTTGTTTTACGTATGCAAGCAAAATTCTTAATCTCAATTAAAGCGCAGCGCCAGTTTTCACAGCCATCCTCACAACGTATGTGTCTTTCCCCATTTGAAAGTCCAGAGCTAAAACTAATAGTGAGATATTTTCTGTGTGTGAAACCAAGACAACTATTCTCAGTAGTAGCAGTTCATTCACCAGCATTTAAAGATCAGTTGTTAGTCGGGTCATATTAAATACTGAAACAATTTTTCCAAATAAGGTATTAGCACATCCATGCTCCACAGCCAGCCATGCCCAAATTTACATTACTTAAATTAATTAAAACTGCTAAATGCAACTACTTTCTTGATGGTTTACACAAACAGTTTAGATTTTTTGACCACATTTTTTGGCAAATTTACATGCCTCATGTAAATTTGTCATGGAATAGAGCTAAAACAATGCAATCATCTCTTAAATATTACCTGAATTAATTAGTTCTTAAAGCCTGACTTAAGCCCTCAGTGGCCTACATAGTCCCACTTGTGCTGTAACGTAACAGCATAAGAAGTTATTCTATGAAGATCAATGAAACATCTGGATGGAAAGTGGGCTGATGAAGCAGCCTCTACTATAAATTTGGGGATGTATGTCAGTGTCATAAGATTTTTCAGTCATGTGCACTTCTAATTAAATGCTAACAACCCCATTCTGTCATAGATAGTATTGATTGGAAAAATGTGAAAAATATTTAAGATGGAAGTTATAGGCCTAATTAATGACAAAAAAATAAAGGATTGCTGGTCATCAGGTGTAACTGCCATTAACATTCCCACAAACACTATTGTTGTTTCCCTTTGATATTTCATTTCATACTCAAATGAAGAAAGTAGATGCCTATAGAAAGGAAACCCATGGACAAAAGAGCCCATCACAGGAGAAGTATTAGTAATAATTGTTGCTAGGTATCTAACAAAAGCTATCAATACTCATATTTTTTGAGGTTTTTTTGTTTGTTTGCTTTTCTTTTGTTTGTTGTTGCTTGTTCCCACCCTCCCCCAAAAAACAGTTGGTTTAACAGCTAAGCAATTATTGTTACTAAATTAATTATATTCAGAGTCAAAACAATAAAAAGAGGAATGAATTAATCTATTTAACATAAATATATAGAGCTGTTACTCACATAATTTCAAATTTCCCTTACCATGATAGTGTCACCTAGAAAATCCAGAAAGCATGACACTGATTTAAACCACAGTGATTAATTAGAATTACTGAAGGCAATCCCTAGCAGTGGTTGAAAAAAAACCCAAAAAAAACATACTGCCTGAACAAGGGCCATGGTCCATTATCCATTCATATTCCAGGCAATGTTTTGCTTCATTTTAGCGTTTTAGGACACGAAATTACAGACAAGAATTCACCACAGAGAAAAAAGGCCTCCTGACTTCATATTTGATGGATGCATTTTTCAAGGTGTGGCTGAACACTGTTAATGAACAACTTTTCTTGCTCCTGTGTAGCAAAACAATGAATTTGAAAGCTTAAGTACAGTGTGCGTTATAAAAGGGAACTATGTTTAACAATGCCAGAGAGTTTACAAAACCACCTCCCTCAAATTATATGACATTAATGAAAAGGTTTCAATGTGTGTTGGAATCACTGCTTAAGCAGCCCATTTCCTGCATTCAATCTGCTATTGAATTTGTTACCTCCTAGCATATGCAACTGTCATTCTTTGTATCAGTCCCGTATTTGCTGTTCTCACTTGTCATATCAGTAATTAAATGGATTAGATGGCAAGGACCTAAGGCTAGGATACTCATATGCTATTTCTTCTTGCCTTTAAAATGTGGTGCTGATATTATAATAATAACAACATAATTAGTAAAGAATATATCATGAATGCAGAGAAGCGAAAGCAGCATGATAGCACTAAGTAATATGTAATAATGAATGATAAGAAAAACTCTTAAGGCTAATTTTTTAAATATGCTGCAGTTGTGCATGTGGGACTTGTAAATGAAGCCAGGAAGTTGTTTTTACAAACAGAGCAACGGCATGTCCAAATATTTTGCCACATTTACCTGGTTTGGATAAAAAATGGGGCATATGCCATGAAATAGGGGCTTATGTGAAAATTTACAAATACTGCACTTCCTGCAAAAATACCCATGCCAAACTGAAAACATAATCATTTAACTGTGAAGATACTGTAAGGCCCACCCCACCCACATTTTGAACCACCGATTTTGTAAAATTGAAGTACGAATTAAGAAAATATTTTCCTCTTGTTACTAAGTTCTGGATTAAACTTGCTTAGATACTTAACATATTTGTGTGGAAGAAAGGCAGATGCTCTTAATCATCTTTCCTGTTGCTGAGATACTGAGGTTCCTGAAGGAAAAAATGGTGTGCAGTATAGACTTAGAAAAATATACAGTTGTACAGAGAAGAGTATTTCTCTGAATCTGTATCAATTGCTCAGGCTTAGCTAGAATATATAATGTTCATATTTTCTGCCCCACTCTGCATGCTCAAGGAGGTAAGGAAGAAGGGCAAGATTTCACCCTCCACCATGCAGTATGATATAATGGCGGCTTTCTCTGACAGCTGAAAATTCAATTGTGCTGGAAATTTAATGCTATTTTAGGAAGCCCCAAGCTTCCCAAGCTTCTTTTGCGATATTGGAGCTATACAAAGATGTGCAGAGCTAGAAATCAGGACCATGGGGTATTTTACACCTGTGCTGGCTGTACATGGGTGTGAAAATATGTTTTAAACTACTATATTTGATTTTTCACTCACTCCACTTAAAAATAGCTATGCAAACTGACTGATGCTTTCAGCATTTGTGACAATAATTTTCTCATGGGCAAAGATTTTCTGTGTAGAACTGCAGCCCACGGTTACTTTTTACAGCAATGTTCTAAATTCCTGAAAATAATCTTTTACTATATAATGGAAATAGTGACAAGCAGTTAACCATAACTGTGCAATAGGCGCCCCTGTGTAAAACTCTGGGCATTGTAACAGTGGTTGGTTGTACAACATCAGAAATTCTAACTAGATGTTTTTTCAAATAAAGGAATAATTCTATAGGAATCAATTACTGTAGTATGAAAACGGTGACTAAGAAGCCCCATATTCAGCTTTAGGAAAAAAATACCTAAGACAGTTGAAAAGCAAAAAGGTAACACTTGTGGAGGAAATCCAGTTTCATTATTCTGAAAGTGAGAAGCATACTATGTGTTAAATATAAGTGTCTTGAGGGAACAAAGTTTCAGTGCCATGGGAAGATCAGTCCACATACCTCCAGCTCATATTTTTCAGTACTCAAAGTGGAAGATCCCCCTGCAAAATGTTATGGGAATGCTGACAACACTGAGATTTGTGAAGTGGCTGTTATCAGAAAAGTGACAGGATGGTTCTTATAAGACAGAACACCTTATTCCTATCCCATTTGCAAGCACTGAGTAACTCCGGGGCTGAGGCACTGAGTCTGATCCAGCACAACTGAAATACTTTATCCCAGATTCTTGATCTGTTATGAGTTATTCTGACAAAATTAAGTGTATCACTCAAGTATCAAGCACAGTCAAATAGATTCATAGGTGTTAAAAATGGCAACCATAATTAATGAAGGCCACCTTTTAGCATCTGGTCTAATTAACCAAGATGCTAAGTTATTTTATGTTTAAATTATAAACTTCTGGCATTCTTTTAAGTCAAATTCTTATAACAACAATTCAGAGGAATAAAAATTCCAGTACTTCAGCTTACTGCATTCTTTCTGGAAATGCTTCTTTGTTTTCAGACAGCTTTCACTGTTTTCTGATTTTCATCTTTCCCCTCTCAACTGCCATAGCAACTATTACAAATATTTACGTGCGACAAATACTGGTGTGGAGAGACATTCTTTCCTCCAGTATTTATGAAGCACTGTCACAAAAGTGGGCAATACTTTGTCACACATGTACTACCTGCTGTTTACACCTCTACATAGGAGGGTGTTAAGCACGTTACCTCACAGGTTTGGATTGTGTTGGCAGCCTGCCAAGATTGATTTGCCTACAAATATATGGTTCCCTTTCACCTCTCTTCTCAGCTGCTCAAAATCAGCCTTTTTTGGAGTTAAGAAGGGACTGCGTCACCCTTTCATATAAGTAACTTACTACCGGGCATATATGAGAATGTTGAGGCTTTGAGTACATAGTAGAGGTGCTCCTTTAATAAAGAATTGATCTGTTTTTTACTTCATAGATTTGCATTTGTCATGATGTCTGCTCTATCACCAGGGAGGAAGAAAATGAACTCTGACAGACAGAAATTTGGACCTGGACAAGGTGGCAGTTTCTCCTCACCCTTAGGTATGTTGTACTACAACATGCCTTGCAATTTGATTAGCTCAAGTCAAATATGAATGACAAGTGCTAACTTCATGGACATTTAGAAAGACAGACTGATGTTAACTGCTGCAAATATTTAGCAACTCATTGACCTTGCATGTTGGTCAGCAATCCACCATCTGAAATGCTCCAGAACTAGGCTTACTGCTCAATAGAAATACGTTGTTTTAAAAGCAAAGGTGAGCTTGTGCTCCTCCAAACTATGGTTCAGGTCCAAAATCAGGCAGCATGGGTTGGAAATAGATGATCTTAAGGTCCCTTCCAACCCAAACCATTCTGTGATTCAGACCAAAAACTATGTATACTGAAATGGAACTTATAAGATTAAACTGGAGCTTACTACTGGACCCAGCTTATTACCAATCATTATGCAGCTCGCAGTTCCTAACTGGCTTGTATTCATCCTACCTGGAGCATGGTCAAATATACTATGATCAAACAAATACGGCTTAAAACTATATAATCTCCAACAGTGACTTGGTATATAGAAAAACACAATCTTTAACCAAGGAACTTAAAAATTAGAGACTTGGGCAGGCAGTGAAAGGGAAGACATGGCCATTAAGAAGGACACAGACACTAAGTCAATGAATTTAAGAAGACAGGCTGGTACCAATCCATCCCTGAGGACTCCAAGATACTTCTTAATGGCTGACTTGACATTTAAGTTTCATACTAAAGGTTATCCTTTGGGAGACTTTGAAAAGTAATAGTCGAATACAAGGATAAATAAACACATAGACACAGAGAAAGTAGTTAAACAGATCCCCCCACATTATTTAAAGTTGTTTTTATCTTAACTAGCAGGCAAGTACCTATCATTAGAACTATGATTCATGCTTAACATACACTTATAGATGAGTATCAAAGAAAGGATCAGCAACTGCTAAACACAAAGTTTACAGAATCAAGAAAACAAGCAAATGAGAAACAGAACAAATGAAAACATTAAAACAGGGCTCAGAAGCAAAGTGCTTGTTGCCCAAATGGTAAACTGTAAGGCCAAATGTTTAAATCACAAGCCCCTGATTCTAATTAATTAACATGAATGAGCATGGAACTAAATGTTCAGTATTAATATAGCATTTCCATTTTCATTAAAAAAAATAATTTTGCTTTGTAATGAATCTGATTTTTCACTTGGGAAAATAGGACACGGAGAAGTTATTTCTCTTTCACAAAATCACATAGAGAGGCAGTGGCAAAACAATAACATTCAGATATTTTTGCCCTGAGCCCAGGATCCAATCAAGAAAACTGTATTTTAACAGATCCAGTTCTTTGGCAGGAATGAAGATCAGGTCTTGATGGAATTTAAATCCCTAACTGAGACTGCTGAAGGAAACCACATTGCAACCTGAGCTAAGGTGAAATCAGTAATTATCAACAGGAATGTCAGGTCTAGTCTGCAGATTTCTGTCAAGTACGGAACAAAATCTTAACACACTTCCTACAGATTTCTAAAGCATTTGACCACAACCACAAAACCAGAAGGATCCATAAACACAGAGCATATTATATAAGCACAAGATTCATAAACATAGAGCACATTGTATGATTCAGAAGAAGCACTATCACCAAAAGTTAGCATTTGTGAAAAGAATATATAATTTTTAGAAACTGAACCAAAAAAAACATATACAGATCATCTAATATTCTCGGATAACTGAGACCTAAATACTTTGAGTTTCCCCACCTGGCATTTAAACAGGACTTACCTATGTCTATTCTACACACTCTGGTCAGTCATGTTGAAATAAGAGTTTTTGCTATAGCTAAATTCAAAGCTGTTTTGCTGTGTCCACAACAGCTGTATTTCAGTACTGACAATCTCAAATGTTCAATATTATGAAGCCGTCTACAGAAAGAATGATGTTTCCTTTAAAATTATGAGGTTTGGAGAAAAAAAAAATAAAAAAATCATTCTTTAGTTCTACAATTGGCCGCTCTTTATAATTTTGCATACCAGTCACAAAACATTTATGAGGCTCCCAAATCGTGTTTTTGAATTTTGCTAGCTACAAATGTATTATATATTTTAGCATGACAACTTAGATTTCCAGGTAATGATATAAGTCTAATAGCTGTAGATTATTCATCAGTGGTGTCCCGGTTAGTGGTGATGTTTTAGAATACAGTCTGACCATGATTTTTAATATTGCTAGCCTAGTCTTGTTGGTGGCTAGAGAAAGCAATAGAGATGTCAGTTTATGTCATATTTAATCTAAACCTCCTGTTGACAATTTTCAGGCCTCCATTCAGATGACAGGTCATTATGAGTAACACAAGCTTTGAATACAACTTTGTATGCTAGGTCATCTATGAAAGTACACCTAGGTATCTCTAATCTTAAAAAAAGCTTGACACACTGAGCAGGGACCACTGAAGTTTTAAAAAGTCATTCTTCAGCCTCCTTTCATATTTGTCTTATAATTGCACAGAGCTAAATTTAAAGAATTTCAAGACTTGTCTTATAATTCATAATTTAAAAAAAAAAACCCAAAAATTAGCTTCAGCTTCTGATCAATGAGCCAGCACCATAATCGCTCCAAAAATGAAAAAAAACATTACTCTGATCCTGTCAAACTCAGATCACTGCCATATGTTATAGAAAAAATATTGGGACAAGAGAGAAATCATTGCTAGATACTATTACAAAGACATTCTATAAAACATGGAAATGTACTGATATTTCTTATAATGAATAACTTGAACCTTAAAGGATGTGTCAAAACTATGGGAATGAGGAGCACTTTCCAGATCTGGTCTATCTCGGCTGCCTGTTGGGGTAAGACAGACATGTATTATGTCTCTGCACACTTTAGTTTCCTATGGGAATGCAGGTGTGCAGGTAGGCAGGGAGTGGAACTGCATTTCCATAGCACCCTTGATGTAGATCAGCTGGGAGATCAGGATGCAGCCCAAACTGCACTTCCTCCCAGTTTATGGCCAGCAGTGGGACTAAATTTGGAGTCCTTCAGTAATCTTTATTTTGTACATGACTATGTTATTTGTGTAAAAACACACAACAAAACACATAAATAATGTTTAAAGATGTCTATAGCAACCTGCACTCAAATGGACTATAAAATAAAAATGAAAAAAACCAAAAAAAGATTAAAGGTAACAATGACAAAACAGGAAGGTGTGAAACACACTAGGTCTTTGAAGAATATGACTGTGGCTATTAGGAACCTTTGACATTCAGATGAGATTGTGACCGTGGCAACACACTAAATGCAATAAGGGTCTCTAAGACATGGACACAGAAGAGCTACAGAGCTGGTGAAGGGTGTAGAGAATCCGTCCTATGGGGAGTGGCCGAAGAAATAAGGGTTGTGTAGCCTGGAGAAAAGGAGGCTCAGAGGAGACCTTATCATGCTTTCTTTACAACTACCTGAAAGGAGGTTGTAGTAAGGCGGGGGTCAGTCTCTTCTACCAAGTACAAGTGAAAAGACAAAAGGAAATGGCCTTTCAAGTTGCTCCAGGAGAGGTCTAGATTGGATATTGGGAAAGATTCTTCCCCAGAAGGGTTATTGAGCACTGGAACAGGCTGTCGAGGGAAGTGTTTGAGTCACCATCCCTTGAGGTGTTTAAAAGATGTGTAGATGTGGAACTTAGGCTTTAGGGTGGACTTGATAGTGTTAGGTTAATGGTTGGACTTGATGATCTTAAGGGTCTTTTCCAACCTAAATGATTCTGTGTTTCTACAGAATAAGTTGACAAGTTTCTTAATAAGCCAGTGCTGAAACAGACATGTATGGAAGCACAAAATAATAGCAACACATATAAAAAAACTTTTTGACATGGCAAACTTAGAAAGATCTGATATAGTTTCATGACAGTTAGAAGCATCAATATTCTTGAAGATTACAGAGTCTGTACCTCACAGTTTAACTGCTGATATTTCAGCAGCACTGTTTTCACTGGACTTCCACTCTAAATGATGCCATGATAGAAGTGTTATCTCTTAGATAGCTTGCCAAAGATAAGGGGCAAAACTTGAGTGATACTCTGAATGTCTTTTTTGCTTTTTATCTAGCCAGTATCTAAATTCACCTTGTCTACAACTAGAAGGACAAATAAGCAGCTCAGTTTTGAACTCCCACCAACATTTTCTTTCTCAGTTCAGCAGAGGTATTTATCCAGCACCTCTTTTCCAAAGAAATCTCTTGGCTGCTAAACAAAGTCTGGAAATCTGAATCCATTCATGAACTCAGATTTCTCATGTGGCAACACACCATACCTCAAACTGCCCTTACTAGTTCTAGAAAGACATGTGCACTGTCCTTAAAATGGCACACATCACTGTAGCTTGGGTTACATATGTCAAAGCTTCGTTCTGCACTATCCAGTAACATGGGGAATGTCAGTACTACAAAGTGTATCAAGATATTAAATTAAGAACACTAGAAAGAGAAAGGATGAATTGAATGAAATGAACTAAACTAAGAAATTCATCAGGGACTTGATGTCAAATGAATCAGTAACTGTGTATATGTAAGTATTCTATTGCAACTTTTCACCCCAACTGGGGAAACAAATATCCTTCAACACACTGAAATATGAGAAGTTGGCACAGGATGGAAATTCCTTTACAAAGTAGTTTATAAATAACTGATTAGTCAACAAGTAATTTGGAAAGTCCATGTGTCTCCCAAGTCCTATTTTTCTAGGAAAAAAAAAAGTCATTGCAAAACACCTGTCTGAAAGTTATTATTTTACCTACATTTGGTTCATTGTTTTTCTGTTTAAGACAATATCGGAGTGCCCAATCACATACAATAAGGGAATCTGAAAATTATTGGTTTTATAAAGGACCATTGAAAAAAATAGATATGGAAAATCAGAAATGCCTTATTAAGGTGCTAGGTTCCTTCTGAGTATTATTGGTAACAAATGGCTGATGATCTTCAGTCACCATCTTACTGTTATGAAGACCTGAAATTCTGACTTTGTCAAAACAATTAAAACAAAATGGGCAAAAAACTATGTCAGCCTGTGCTACTGTCAGTTCTATGTCATAAGCTAATCATGATATTAAGCCAATAAGTACAAATATTTTGCTGAATTGAATTTGAGAGTTAACTATTCTGTATGGATGACTCAACACAGGATCTGTATTGGATCTTGGATCTGAACTTGCAGCTTCTCCACTGTATACAAGTCCTTGCCCAAATTACTTTAAAATTCAGCTTTTTAGTATAGAAGTCCTTGCCCAAATTACTCTTAAATTCAGCTTTTTTGTTTGCCTAGAAACTGATTAAAGACAATATATGTACGTTGGTTGGCAAGCAAGGAGAATCAGAGCTCTAAGATGTTTTATCACAAGCATATCATGTACCATCCCTACAGTAAACAAAAAAATATAACATTTACATGTACTGCTGTTGTCAGACTTCAAAATGAAGGGACAATTTGTGAGACATAACCTGGACTATTTAATTCTGGGTCACAGAGAGAACAGAAAATGTGTTCATAAGAATATTTCTCTATACAGAAAATAATAATGCATTTTAATCAGAAAAAATCCTGTTGGTAGTTCAAGAATAATTTGAAAATAATCCTGTTTGTCAACAATCACAAGTTTATTGGTCCTATTCTATTGATCCAAGGGGAAGAAAGCAAATTTTAAAGCTGTCAGATGTTTGGATATTAATGTTAAAATTTAGAGATGTTTTAACTTTTTCTCAAGAGCAGTGGCATAACTAGAACCTGTAAGGTTTAAAAAGAGCAGAATGATTCTCAAACAGACGCAAATTGAGGGGGAAAAATGTTGCATAATATTCTATCTAATAGTATATTAATCTTACTACCCTGACTGGTAGGGTTCCTATTTATTTTCGTGTTCACTTTTAATGTATCATAGGGTAGAGAGGATTATCAGTGGCACTCACTTCCAGACCATGCATGGTAACCTTGATAGAGATTAAACTCAGTCTTGATAAACATTGATTTCCACCTTGGCTTGAAACTGTATGCTTGATATATAGATCTCTCACTAAAATGACTGAAAATTCACTGAAGGTTTATATAATAAAAAAGACCTTTTCATATAGAAAATGTGAAATATTTTTCCATTATCATTTGACAGCTGCCTATCAATAAAATTGTGCTTGCTGTATCTTGAATAGTTTGTGAGTGCACTGACAGACAGACTTCTTAAAGAGCTCTTAACTTTCTTCAAAACTGTTAAAGCCTTAAAAGCTGGTGAAAAAATGGATATGTATATACTGTCTTACTGAGAGAATTTTCTCCATGTTTCCTACACTTTCATTAATAATATAATCACTTAAATAACATCTGCTGGGGGAAAAAATACTTGTGTTGCAGAAGCACTCGGGGGACTATACAGTCCCTTTCAAAGAATCATAGAATCATAGAACAGTCAGTGTTGGAAAGGACCCCAAGACCATCTAGTTCCAATCCCTCTGCCATAGGCAGGGACAGCTCACACTAAACCATGTCTCCCAAGGCTCCATCCAACCTGGCCTTGAACACTGCCAGGGATGGAGCATTCACAGCTTCCCTGGGCAACCCATTCCAGTGCCTCACCACCAACACAGTAAAGAACATCTTCCTTATGTCTAACCTAAGCTTCCCCTGTTTAAGTTTGAACCCATTACCCCTTGTCCTATCACTGCAGTCCCTAATGAAGAGTCCCTCCCCAGGATCCTTGTAGGCTGCATGTGTCTGCTCTTTACTGTGGACTTCTTACAGTCTCACAAAACCACACAGAAATCATTCAAGTGTTACCCTGTGATGTAAGCTAGACAGGACTTATGACACTGGCAGCATTTCAGCCATACCAGTCTGTGATGCAGTGTTCAAAACCCCACAGTTGAAATTGTAACTCACCTTCTGCATCTTCTGGCCTTGTAAGATCGATGACACCAGCGCCCAGTTTTCCGTCTTCATTTGGTTTCCCTGTTATCTGTGGGCCTAAATTTTCAAATCTTGTTCTTTCCTGGAAAAGAAAAGAAGTAGTCTTAATGCTTCATATAGGATAGATATTCTATGCCTGTGCATATGTGTATTCACTGATACATGCCTTATTTTTAAAATCTGAACAAATAATGAATGCATTTAATTAGAATTTCAACTCAGGGACAAATTTTTACAGACTCTGAATGTTTGCATTTATGAAAATCAGTTTTAAATGTGAAACATATACAGAAACTTTGAGATTATTTTGATCTGCATTGCCATAATGCATAAGCAATTGTACATGCAAATACAAAACACTCTTGGCAGCCAACAGTGCTGATCGACGCTGCTCACTTTGCCTTTCCACTTGTTTTCTAAGTTAAACTGGAAAAGACAATCAACATTTGGAGACATGAAAATTCAGAAGTCGAAAGAAGTTTGTATTAAAATATACTGCTAATTTACTGGAAAAAGCACTTTTCCCCTGATATGAGATTCAAGTTTGTATTCATACCTCTGAGAAAACACAAGTCTGAATTTTATACTAGAGATTTTCAAAGACAAGTGTTTGAAAGAAGGAATAATACATGACAGAACTGATATTATTATTTTGTCTAGGAATTTAAATTGTACCTCAGTGGAAAGAGAACCTGAGGAGATTTAAAAAAAGAAAAAAAGAAAGAAAAAAAGGGGGGGAGAGGTGGAAGAATGTACAGTCCTATTAAAACAGAAAGCTTTTGAGAGCTAGAGACATCCATAAGCAACCTGGAACTAGAAGGTGAAAACTGAAAGGTATTTTATGTGTTAGCCCAGTTCCTCAGTCAGCTATTGGACAAGGGAACTATAAATGCCACTGTAATATGGTCTCACAATAGTAGTCTCTGAAGTACTGTGTATCAGTAGCAAAGTGTTCAATGGTTATCATTAATTTAGTGTTCTCATTTGAAGGAACATAGCATGTTTTCCCTCTTGCCTTGTTGTTACCTCTTCAGACTAAACTTGGCATTATGTTATACTTGTGAAAGAATGAAACCTTGTTGTTCATTACTATGAAACAATATTAAATGTCATGTCAGCTTGAAATTGCAGACATGAAATACCAGCTTTCAGCTCTACGAACAGTTTCTCCATGTTATACTTAATGCATTATGCAGAAGTAGAGTGCTGACTGCTGTTCAGTCTATTGTTCAATGACCTAGTTTTGTGCTGTGCATACTAGACATAAGAAGAAAACACTAGGAGTTTCTTTCCTGCAAGATGGTTAGAAACTTGGAAATATTCTTAAGGAATAAAACCCCCCATACTTGATGGCTTTGACTCCACCTTTGTTACACCTTCAAATACTACTTGTTTCCAATGGGGTTACTGCCCTATTATCATTATCTTTCAGTAATAAAACTCTACCAGGCCAACAATGAGGAAATCTTTCAATTCCTCAACCTTTTGATTCCATCAGCCATGGATTATTTTAAATTATTCTCTGTTTAATTTGCAGAAGAAGACTAGAAAAATCTGACACTAGATTTGTCATAACATGCAGCTGAAGGATTTCAGTTACTAATTGCATTTCTACAAATTCCTCAGAACTTTCCAGTTGTTGAACAAAATAACTCTGCATTTTATATTTTATGAACTTCTTATTTTCTTCTATAAAATCTGTGATTGGTGACAGAGTTTACATATACAAAGGAACTCACAAGAAAAGAAAGTTACAAATGGAATATGACTGCAGAAAGGCACTGCAATACTAGAGACACAATATTTTATTGAAAGATGTTGTGCGATGTAACAATACACCTGAATCATCAGGATGGGATCTATTATACTGCTAGACAGAATAAAAAGTAAGTTTGTCAAGAATTCTACATTCCATCACAAAGGGCTGATTTGCAATAGAGATAAAAACAACAGTACTAAAAAAACAGCTTTTGGCACATATATTGTCTCTTCCAAAATATTTGTGCTGAAAGCTTTTTCTTAAGTATGTTAATACAGTACCTGCAGTATTCTTGGAAGAACAGCTTTTTATGTGTGTTTCAGAAGGAGAAATACCTTTCTACTACAAAAATCAACAGACCTTGCTACATATCAATCTGCACATTTGGAATATATCTCTAGTCATTCATCCTCTTTGATTTTACCAAAAAATATTCTGTTAAAAAAAAAGGTGGAAGAAAAAAAAGAAAGTTTCTGAAGAATATCAATATTTTGATAAAGAAGAAAAGGGAAAATTACATTATAAGGTTCAAGAACAGTAAAATGATAGCACTTATACCATAAAAAATACCTGCTCTTGTCAAACAAAGATGATGTACTTAGCATTATTTAATAACTTCTTCCTTCTAATTCATAAAAAGCAGTAACAAACTATCTGTATTTAAGTGTTTGAAATGCCTTTTAAAGTCATCCCTTTGCTTGCTTTTTTACTGCAAATAATCTTCATAGTGATTGTAAAAAAAATAAAAAATCAATATTTCCAATGGGTTTAGAATAATTAAGAGAACTGTAAAAAATAAAAAATATTGCTCAATACTAATGATGTTTTTATCTAGTAGATGCCTTTACAATTCCATGAAATACAACAAATTCATATGAAATTTATTATTAGAGAGGAAATGTGTCCCACTAGGCTCCAGTCCTTTCTTTATGGGATTTGTCTTTGTGCCCATCTTGAATTCATCCTGAAGAGGACAGTTACTTGCACTAGAAATCCTTTAAAGGTATACCTTTTTCCTAATATGAGCAAGGACTCAGAGGAAAATTGACTCTGTACATAAAATTGCTATATGAACAAAAAAATATCTACCTTCATTAAAAGTAAATGGCTATACATGTCAGCAATAACAACTATGTTCCCTACACGTGTATTATATTTGCACACATGTACATCGACTGCTGGATATACTACTACTTCCCTAATCTACATTATCAGAAAATTTTAATGAGTTTGTAATAAATTGCAGATATTTTCTTTGTTATTTTTTATAATGAAAGAACATTTTAGACTTCTATTTTGAACTGATTTTTTTTTTTTGTGCTGGCTACAGAGCTTACACTGTATATTCACAGTAAGTTTTCCCATTTAAATATCAGAAAAAAGGCTTAGGACATGACACTGACAACCCTTTCTCATGACTAGATCAACACAGTCAGTTGGGGTTTGTGCTAGAAAACTGAAAGGTCTTTCCAGCATGATTCAGATCCTTTGTACTTTTCATACGTTGAACACACTGTAAAAGTAATCACTTCTTTAAAATGAGAAAAAGAAGAGCAAAAAGATTCTTCTTAGCAGCCAAATCTCAATTTTCCATTCTGTGATATGATTAGGCACTTATTTATGCATTGTCAGTCACAAACATGCAGAAAACGTAAAAGTTATTGAAAAAATTAAAGTCTGCTCAACTGTCTTGCAGGACTGTTGGTTCTCTAAGTGCTTTGAAATTATGATGTATGAGGTAGATGTTGCATATTAAATAAAGATATTTAAATTATAAAGCCCCCGTTAGTGAGAGCTGATGAATGTTAAACGTTATGAGCCACAAGGCTGTGGCATCCATCATATTCACATATTATCACAGTCAGTGATGGAGCAGACCCAGTGATGACAGATAGACTGCTAGATAGTTATCCCTTATTTTCCAGAGTCGCCAAGCAAGCCTTTCAACCCCTTTGGCATTATTTTTAGCTTTGCATTAAATTAGCAACTTTTCCGTCACGTTCTGGCAGAAAGTATCGATTCTTTCTTCACATGTGGAAGGTAAAAGAATGATTTAGTGAAGCAATGAGTAAAGGAAAAGGAAGCAGTAGCCTCTGCTTCTGAAAAGGCTTCAAACTTCAAATGACTAGAAACAAATATAAAATTGTGATCTTGTGAAAGAACAGCAATGAAACAGTAAGCACACAATAATGGCTTTTCTCTGCACTTAGATAAAAGCTGAATTTTTGATGTGCACAGTATATTTTCATAAAATTTTATATACTATGTTTTATACACTTATTGGCTATTCCATTATAATGTGTGTGCTAACAGTAAAATTGCTCTTAAATTTATGTGTGTTATTTATATGTTCCCACGTAACAATGCTTTTTGTTGTAAAAAATATTCTGTTTATTAATGTAACTTTACAACCACTGCATCCAAGATCCGTGGTAAATTAATGACATTTTTATTATTTTATAGTGTCATTAAATTTTTACTGATCACTCCATCAAACAGAAGCAATAAAGGCCATAATGCAAACTGGGACACTTAGATCAGGGGAGCAGGAAGGCATTCCATATAGTCAGAAGTAAACGGCTTGCTATAAATTATATTTATACCATCTTTAAGGATGTGAGAATACTTGGACAAGTTTGGCAAAACTGTTTCTGTAGTAATGTGGATTGTGTACTTAAATAACAGTTTACTTGCCAGCAAGACAATTTTTTTTCAAACCATATGCGAGAAGATGACTGATCGCATCCATCTCTTGAAAAATAATATATGAAATGTAATAATACACTGTGCACCCCTCCCTTCTGGATTACCAAGACTGATCCGACTATACCCACGCCTCAAATTATTTCAACATGCTTTCTTTTTCCACATCTGAAATGTATGCTTAGTCTGAAATGGAAAATGTCATGAATGCTGATCATTGTGTGAAAGATTGAAAATATATATATTTTTTGCAAACAAATACTTTTTATTTAAGTAGACGTGCTTTGATAATGATGTAATACCCTTTATTTCAGTAGTCTAGCATGGAAGCAGTTACCAACATCAATTTAAAGAGGCAGTTTCTAGAAACTGAATTAATACGGGTCATTCACAGAAGCCACAGAACATAATACAGAAGGGATATTATTTCTTCTGAGGACAGTTCTTTAGTTAGAATGACTACAAATAATTACTGCATGTTGTCTTCACATATAAGTGTATTTCAATTGAATTATTCAATACTAAATGTTCTAGTAGCTTATTTGTTAATCATGATCTATTCTCTTCATGTACCATGGACAGTAAACAACAGGAAAGTGACTTAGTATATTCAAAACATAAAAAGGACATTTTCAGTAGAACACAGAAAATTATTCCCAGTTTGACCCAAGAGGAATCACAAAAAATTATATATATATATATAATTTTTTCCCCTGGAAATTCAAGGTACAAACATCCCAAGCTTTTCACTTCTCACTACTTTTAAATGGCTAGGACTGAAAAGTTAAATTACCCTCCACTTAGAATCTTTTGCAACATCTTGGTGCACAAGGGATAATTACAAATTGACTTTCAGCCTTATCTCTGGATATTTTAGTCATTACGGGTGGGAAGTTTAAACATTAACCTTATTACAGCAATGTCAATCATCCTACTGCTGTGCAGGCATGCAACTGCTGGAATTCTTTGGATGGTAAAGTAGATAAACACAATAATGGCATTATTGTTACAATCAAAATGAAGGCCTTTGGTTTTACAGAACCGTGGTGAATATCTAGAACTTGTTTTCAACATCACAGCAGCAGGAGTTGCTCCAAGAAACTGGAGAAATGAAATTAGCAAAGTAGGCAAACTTACTGTAGGAATGTCAATATTGTAAGATACTACAAGATACAAAGTGTATCTTTTCCAGCCACTGATTTACAGGTTGCACAAATGAAGGAAATGCTGAGTTCTATGAATGCTGACACAACCTGACCTTACTTTATTTTTTGTTTACGTGAAATACCGGAATTTAATTATCTCAGGAACCAAAAAGGGACAGTGAATTTTCATCCTATATGCTGCTGGTTTCAGTTTTTGAAGGCCCCTATGTTGTAAATAAACTGTTCTAGTACTATCTTAATATGTATGCTGAATATACAGTATGGATTAGTATCCCTGCCACAGACTACACATTTGTGTTACATTACAGTGGCACAAAGCAAAGAACTTGCTTGAAATGATGTGGGGAGAGAGAAGCCGTTAGGTCCCCTTTTAAATATATTTATCTTTAAACATAACTGGAAAGAGGTTAAAAGCATATAACAGGGAATTTACCCTAAAATTTCTTTGCCTGATTGGCAAGCCTCAGCTGGCTTCCACGTGACAATGGAACATATGCAAGACCATCATAAGCAGAAAATACTCCCAAGTGGCTCAGTAATAGAATGACATAGTGATTGTCATGATATGGGACTTTCTTCTTTTCAGTCAAAATTGAGAACTGTGATTTCATCAAAATTTAAAGCGTCTAGAAAAAGGTTTGAAACTGGAATGTGAAAGGCAAAGATTTCATCAAATAAATAACTGTAAACCCAGACAGCCTAATTGTAAACACTCTTTTTAGTTAATTATTTTGGAAGTCTGATTTTAAGGATTAAAATTCTTAGAAACTCTGTTTAGTATGAGCAGTATCCATCTTGATCTCTGAACTCAAGAAGGATTTAGATGAATTCCCTGATTATTTGGAACATTCAGCACGTACTAAAAAGCTAATATACTTCAGCAAATTGAAACTTGACTTTGAAAATAAGTGTATGATTTAAATAAAAATTAAAAGCTAAAAAAGAACAGATAGCAAATGTTTCCACCGAAGTATACATACCCATAACTATTGCCACACTTACAGGCACTCCTAAACTATGGGTCTGCCCTGGTTAGATTACTTTCAACAGGATTACTGCACTTACTGAGCCCCCTTAACTAAATGCTTTATGTCTTTGTTCATATGGTTTTAATATGGTTTTAACCAATTGCAAGGTTATTTATAAGTTTGCAACTCCCCAGTAGTTAGAGTTATGAAGCGTTCAGACTTAAGCATATCCAGTTGTGTGGTAACCCAACTACTGCTTTCATGCGGTTTCCAACTTTTTATTCATGCACAAAGGCATGATGCATGGCAGTATCTAAGAACTTTCTTATTAACTCTTTGTTTCAGGAGCAAATTCATCCAGCAATCTACAGTAAAATTACACATCAGTTAAAAGGTAAAGATTAAAGAAAATTAAAAGAAATCATATGGTGATTGGAATTCCAATGTGTGTGGAATTCCACTTTAGACTGATGAGAAATCATCAGTCCTGGAAAAACAAAGGGATAATCAATTAAATTAACAGCTGGTAAATGAAAAGCAAACAAAAGGAGTTACTACTTTACACTGTGCATAATATGGCTGTAGAATTCACTAGAGGTCAGAAAGAGTCCAAAGCTTGGGCTGTCACTTGTTTTTAAAAGAGCTGGATAATTTTATGACTGTTAACAACATCTGTAGTTACACATGCTAAGATAATCAAATCTCATGTTCCAGAGTGTAAGCTGTTCAACTGTTGGGGTCAAAGAGAAATTCCGTTGTTCTCTTTGCTGCTCCCTTCCCTCCTGACCAACATCCACAGATGATTAAATGGGAGCCTTCTAGGAAGTTAATTTTCTTTCATAACACTAGGTATTGCTCACTAGATTTAAGGGAGAACTGGTAAATGATATAGATCAAATGTATTTACAACCATTTACCTTTAAATACAACCATTTAAAAATGCATTTTCTTTTAACTAAATACATACATGTGCGTTTTTGTGAGAGACAAAAATAAACATGTGTTACAATTTACATACACTTCAACTAGGAAATAGCCGGACTGTTTGTTGTTTTGTTTTGTTTTGTTTTTCTGTACTGTAAACTGACTAATGGAAGAAATTCAATAGCTACTCCTGGACCTTCAGAATGGTCATTCAAATTTCTAACATGAGTTACAAGAATAAAAGCATTGAGACACTGCAAACAAATGTTTTCTTTTTTTTCCTAGCAGACTAAATACTATGGAGGAGTAATAATATACATTTAACTATATTTCCATTTAACTCAGCAGCCAGTTGGACCTTGTCAGTTACAGCCTTATTTTCACTAAGTAAAAATGTCTCCATTTAAAAACTGAAACATTGAAATGCAATAAAAATGTACAAAAATACTTTTACTAAATTCATACAATGCCATTATTCTGTACGTATATCTGCATGCTACCCCGAACTTTCCTGTTTGAGACTAAACTTCATTAAGAGTATTGTCGTGCATTAGGATCAGAACAGAATTTAGAACATCAGAGATCTGGTTACTAGCCTCAAAACTGTGAATCTCCTTTTCTCTTAATCATCTAGTAATATATTCCAGGCTGAAAACACAGCTTTAGCAAGAAGCCACAGCAGTATAACAACCAGCAAAACTATTCTAGGTTCAGCACAACAATTTTTTTTTGGAATGGAAAAAAAAAAGGCAGAAAAGAAGTCACCAATTTCAATTTTAGTGTGGTGTTCTGCAAACCTCAACAGCACAAAGCAAATTCAGCTGCCCTCCACAGAAAGTTGGGAAAAGAGAGAACTTACTTAAAACAATCCCGAACACACACAAAGATGCACACACATGCCACTGGTCACACATCTTGAGAAGCAATATGTTCTTATATAAACAATATGGAAAATGTAAGTGCATGCAAACAGACATATATACATGTTTAATTTAAAACCTATAAAAGCTAAGAGAAAAACAGATGATATTCTCAAAGATACTACTATCATTTCAACTCTGCCTTATGATAGGCACATGGCAGATTTTGTGACATGATGAAACAATACTGGAAAAAGCTGTGATAAAAATGAACTACATGAAGCAATAATCAACAAATAGTAAGTAATAAATGCACTTTTCTTACTCTACATATGGGTAGTAGTTATAAAGTTTTAAAAGCAAATATTTCAAATATTCTATTTGCAAGTATTTTTGCAACTAACGAGCTATATGTCAGGGAAAATATCAATCTGAGTTTGGTGCATTTTATTACAGCACTTTTTTAACATGAATAGTGCTGTGTACTGTAAGTAGCTCCATTAGGGTAAATCCTTCAGGGCTTTGGAAGTACAAACATCTAACCCAGATACTCTGAATGAGTCACTGAAGGTACCTACCCCTTCTTTTTTTTAATCCCTGTAAGCAATGCAGGCCTCTAGACAGGGCTGTTCCATCCCACTTTCAGGAAGACACCTGACGTAGTTTAAATTGGTGATGCAAAAGAGACTTGGGTGTAAATGTTCATATTCATATTTAGAATTAGAAATGCAATCAAGGCTGTTAACAAAATCCCACCAAATGCTACTGTTTTCAAGTATATGCCTTGCCTTGTGCTGGATATAAATATATAATTGCATATCATGCATATAAAGATCAAGTAGGCTTTTTCTGTATTTACCAAGCTGATTTTCTTTTTTGGTAGCATTTTAAGTATACTTTTCAAGGTTGCATTTTATGATTGCTGGTATATATTGCTCTGTTTATGCTTGGGCTTTTTTTGTTATATTCACAGAGAAAAGAAAGCTATCACTAAGGATTAAGGATGGGTGACAATGGAACAATGATAATAACATCATTATGCAGTGTTTTGCCTCTTGTACCCCCATCACTGCCATGTTTTTCTCTGATTATTTCAGCCTCAGGAAAATGTGCTGTTTACTATTTATGTCAGAAAGGCAAGATTACTGTTTCCATGATTACAATATCAGGTATGATGTACCTGCCTGTGATAATATAGATGTACCACTCAACTAGTTCCCTTCTTTAATCTTCTTTCAACAGTAAAAAAACAAAACAAAATAAAACCAAAACAAAACCAGTAAATTGCAAATTCTTGCAGCCTCATGTAGGCCTAAATCTTGTAAGGTGCTGACTACTTTCACTCCAGTCTAACAGAGGCCTCATTGACATAGACAGTCATTATGGAATACTTATGCACTTAATATTAAGGATGGACTAATGCCCTTCACTGAATCAGGGACAAATTATGTATTTCTCATATGTTTACATTGAATCAGAGAATAAAAATTAAACAAAAAACTTCTTTCCAGGCTGAAAAAGATGCTTTCTCCTTCTTATTGACTACTCCTTTTTCCTTTTGAGACAGGCAGGTTGAAGGCCTTCTGGTCTGAAGAAGAATTATTCTTATTTAGGAATAAACCAATACAAAGTCAAAGAAACAACTCCCTAAAAGTGAAATTGCTATGTTACTCATTTTTCTAATGTAATAACAGCAAAATTGCTTATACTTTATGGTTTTAAAATTTGTACTCAAGGACAAAGCAGCCCAAATTGGATTCATGAACACCATAAATTCATCAAAACAAACAAAAAAAAGCAATAATATAAGGGTTCAATTTGCTCCAACATGCAAACACAGGCAAATGGGTAGTTCCTAGAAACTGGGAGGGATTTACATCTCTTGGAAGGAGTAAGTCTTCATGCAGGAAATATGAATCAAAATAATGCAAGAAAAGGAGTACTTTAAAAGGTAACTGAAGGCTATGCATTTTTTTCATGCAGAATCTGGGAACTCTTACACCTGAAACCATCTTAAATGCAAAATGAATACCTATGGGCTGAAAAAATTATGTGGTTTTACTGCTGCAATATACAAAGACAAAACTGCTAGTCATCTATAGCTAATGCTACTGGCAAAAATCCATTCTCTAGCTTTTCATATAAAGTGGAATGATTTTATAAATGTTGTTTTGTTTTTATCATGAAAAGCTTGTTTCAAGTTTCCCACATAAGATATCCATTAAAGTACTTTTCAGCTCAATGCAACAATGACAGTTTAGAAAATGCTTTTATACCTTAACAACCAATCTTGAATGGGAGTTTCAAAAGTAGTGGTTTCGCTCACAGCGCATATTAGCCACTTATGTCCCACTTAAGACCTATTTTTGACCTCATCTTCAGCATAAGCATAGACTGGGTCCTACAACCTTTCTCTGCATTTAAAAAGAAGTTTTTCTCCCTTTTTTGCTATCCTTTTTCATCTGCTCTAGATGACATATATGGAAAAGTTCATGTGATTCACTGAAGGAACATTCCAGCACTTCATTCCAGTGGAGGATTTTTGCTGCTCTGTGACAAACACAATCTATGAATAAGAGGGAATATTCTGTCTCATGCTTTCCTCACTCCTTTGTATACTTGTCTACTTTATAACCATGATCATATTTTCTAGCTATGTCTTACCAAAAAGAATAATAATGTCTTGGGGAAGCAATCGGTATTTTTGAGCTTTTTACTATTATATATGTAAACAATTGTCATACCTACCACTGCACATAGTAGTACCCAAATAATTTCAAAAAGGAGGCTGGTAACTGTATCACACAGAGAGAGGAAATTATTATCTTCTGGTTATCCAGAAAGTCAATGATTAAGTGGAGAACTGAACCCAGGATTTCTGAACATTAGGCCAGTCCACTGGCTGTTATGCCACACTGCCTCTGCCGTAAATCTGTTTGATGGATTTTTCAGTCATGGAACATTAAAGCTCTTGTCTGATTAATATGTTTAAAGAAAACAGTACAAACAAAAGCGAATGTAACACTTAAATTATCTGAGACATACTGCTTTGATGTCACACTTGGATAAAGGATTTCCTACTGGAGACCTATGTACACTTACATATACTGAAAAATATTTTAGCCAGTACCAGTAGCTGGCATAATGATATCTATTTCTGTCTGAAAAGGGAACATAATCAGTTTTAGTTGGCTAAGTACAATCTGAGCCAACTTTTATATTATGACCAAAAGCTTGGCACTGCAGCAGTGGCAAGTAGCAGAAAATTGCTTACAGTGTTATTTGCCAGATTACTTGAACAATTTACATTGGGTTTTCAAGAGTTTGAAGTATGAAGAACTTAAGATTTGGAAAAGCTTTGGACGATGGATCTTTGTTCCTAGTTGCAACAAGATACACAGGAGAGAGTTATGATACAGTATGACTGACTAGATGAAGCATTTTTTAATATAAACCACCTGAAACATTTAGGAACAGTTTGGTTTGGAGTGTTAAGATATTTTTTTTAATTGAAGATTTGGAGACCCGATTGATTTAGATTAAATGCTCAACCTTTCACATCTACTTGTTTAAGATTCATGTTGACATTGTACTAAATATGGCCATATAGTTTGTATTCCAGATAAATTGATCTGACTACAAGCCTCACTCTTAAGTATGATTCTTACTCCTAGATAAATCAATATTTAATATCTCCTGTAACAGCTCCAGTAGATAATTTTAAACCTTTTCTCCATCCCATTAAGTTACTTTTAAAAATTCTTTATACAAGGCTTCACAGATGACTTCTGAAAAACTAGTTTATGAAAAGCAGCCTGAAATTCATTAATTCAGAGGGAAGGGGTTTTTTAATCTTGCTTCATTGTGCTGATCTTTAAATCCATCTCTGTTTAGCTAATTCTCCTGCTCAGCTAATTTGTAGACTAAATAAATACTTCTTGTATATCTGTAACACAGATTTAAAACATAAAGAAAGATACCCTTCTACTGCTTGCTGTATGGGACAAGATTGTGGACTTTTGCAAAAACAGGGTGTCCGCACCTCTCCCTGACTCCCTTACAGGGTGGGTACTTTGCATCATCAGGTACTAACCTCCATCCAGCTCCAATCCTGCTGCCACATCAGCTAAAAGAAACAGTGGTAAGCAGCAGTATGTCAGACTCAGGCATCAAACACATCCCAGCCTTCATTTTGAACGTTAAAATCTACAGTCTGCTCCCTCTCCCCTCTCCACCCTCCAAACTCATGGAGCAGCTAAAAAGGAAGAAAAACATCTCTTCCGCCTCCCTCAAACGTCTCCTATGGCTAAGGTCCCCAGTGGGATAAGAGTCTTTGATATTAGAAGAATGCAAACAGCAAGGCTTAGGTTGCTGCTTCTTAGGGTTTAGAAAGAGAGATGTAAGAAGAATTTCAAATTATTATATATTAGGAGAACTGAAAGGGAAGATGCCAAAAGGCAGGAAAGAACTATATAGTCTGGAGCTATCTGGCTGTATTTCCAACATGAAAACTATAGGATCTTTATATTACTATCTTTGCTTTCCCTCACTCTCATTTCCTACTCTGAGTTACACACAAAGTGCAGTTTCACTGCATGCAGCAGTGAAGCTCTGTCCCATTCCTCACCTTCCAACCTACTGGTTCCCAACACAAACAGTCTGCAATCCTTTAAATCTTCTGATTCAGCTATTTTTGGGGTCAGGTTGGTTGAAAACTCTGTGAGTTTTCACTCACTGGAGTTTATTAATTAAAGGGGAGGGGGGACTTTTGTTTTCAAAGCCATGTTTTGCCACTTGTAAAGCAGAGTTGCTCAAATAGTTATGTCCTTCAGGGGTAAGTGAGCTGCAGACTAGGTTGCCAAGAACCTCTTTGCACTGGAGAGGCAGTGTATAGAGCCTAGATAGTGCTTGCCTTTCAAATGTTTTAAAGATCTTCATCTCAGAATCTATATCTGCTTTGATTTAAAGCACAGCCTAAAAAGGTCTAATCCTAAATGAGCTCTGTCATCACTAACAAAATAGAAATATTAAAAAATAAACATGACTGATTAACTGACAATGCAGTTTTCAATTTTATCTCTATTCCTTTGCTACTCCAAGCAATCAAAAACATGATAAATTGTGTATTTTGCTTATGGAAATGTTCCATGTTTAGCTTTGTTGTGAACTCAAACCCAAGGCAGATTTGGCAAAAAGAATGCAGCTGTGCAGAGAACATATCCACTGTATAGCAAAAATACATGAAATAATATTCACTTTTCACCATGTAAGATGTTAGATTTCTACTGTGGAAATCGTGTGCTATTCTATTAATTAATTGAGATGTGGCATACAACAGCAATATGAGGGTGATATTTTCATGAGACACTACAAGAGTCCTAGCAAAAGCACAGTGAGTGTAAGTAGCAGAGAAGAGCAGCAGCAGGGAGAAAAGGAAAGGAGACCTGAGCTAGCAGATCATTGCGAACACTGCAAGACAGTTTCCTGTTCTCTCATGATAACAGAATGATATAGACTTCCACTACCTAAACTATAGTCTGCACTACATTCGGAGCATTCCTAATACAACAGAAGTGGAATCTCAGAACAGTTTAAGGATGAATAAGTAATGTGGGTGCTGATACAGAGAGGGACATGTGCTGAATGTGGGCTCATTAACAGGAAATTGAGTGCTCTTTTTTCCTTTTTAACTGGGTTACTTATGTTCCCATAACATATATGCTGAGGTAGATACAGTAACATGGCATGGATAAAGGGAAATCACTTGATAAACCAAGGAAGTAGCACACATCATCTCCTTCCCTTATAGGATAACTTACACACTCACTACAGATTTCCCATACTGCAGTTCATTACTTCTGCCTGTCTGTCCATGGTAATGAGTATACGCTGATAAACTATGGATGGTTTTTGCACTGAATGGTTTGGAAATTCTGTATAGCAGAGCATGCCAGTGTATATATTGTCAGTCTGTAAGTGAATATTAACACGTCTCTAGCCAAGAATAAGAAGAAATAAACCTTGGGTGAAAGTGTGAGAGCAAACTTTGGAGGAAAATATCTTTCTTGTATTTGTCAGTTTTGGGTTATTTCTGAAAGGAAACAAAGATTTAACACACACTTCATCAATGAGACATTTGCCATGATATAGTATGATCTGTAGTGTGATACTGAAGAATAAGATACAGGAATTATGAGAAGGTCATGCAGGCAAACCCTTGATAAAGGGGAATCCCTTCTAAGGAAGAGTGCAGACATACAACCTAATCTTATTCATGAGTATTCAAAGAGTTTCAGTGGCATGAGGCAAGGAATAGAATTCTGGCAAGGAGCTGTCAGCTGAATGTTTTGGCAGTCTGCTGAACCCTTGACAGACCAAGAAGTTTTACAGTGCATGATGTGTTGGTGAATCACTTTGTGTACAGTTCTAATACAAATTCTCCCAGTGATGGCTTCTATTTGTACTGGCATCCAAAATGTAGCAGTGTTCCTGTGCTTTAAAAATGCAAGGGAAGAGGCATGTAAAAGTAAGATGCACTAAGCAACAATTTGTATTAATATAAAGATAGCTCATCTGAATAGGAGCCATATAATGAAATTGCAACTTCGCAATCGAACTCAAGGGTGCAAAGAAAATGGCAGTGTGATAAGAATGCATCCACTGCCTGCTATTTCAAGAAGCCTTTGGCAAGATAACAGTGAAGTCATGAACCTAGCTACTGATCAACATGGGTCTGACATTAAACCACAAGTGTTCATTTCTCTTACTGGCTGTTTAATAAATTGCTTTGGAACGGGTGGAAGTGGAGATCTTTCCAAAAACTTGTCTCACTGTTCTCCCTCAGTTAATGAATGTCAGCAAGTGGAAGAGAACAGAAATTTGATATGTTTTTCCAAGCCTTTCTTATAGAAGCATTTGCAACATGTTAGAGGCCACAAACATAAAAGTGAAATACTTGCAAATTAATGTTGTCTGTAGATTTTCAGGGTGTAAGCTGGGCATGTTCAACTTGTGGGTTAGGCATACTTCAGGTTTTAAAATAGTGTTATAACAGCTTATTATGACTTGAACATGATTTTAGTACAAGTAATCTGATGTTGAATATCATTTATTACCCTGTTACATATTTCCAATTGAGATAGACCTGTTTATGGAGTTAGTATTATGTGACTAGACATGGACAAGCTATGTGCAGTGAAAAATTTATCCAACAAATATATTCTTTCTTATCTTTTCAAAGTAACCCTGGGGGATCAGCAATTTCTACACATGTATGAGTAACGTGTCAGTGTTCTAACAATGTAACTTTTGAGTTATGCATGAACTATGCACTTAAATTCTCAATAGTTTACTGCTTCTGGTTTATGCTGTAGTTGGTCACCTAATACAAATTATATTGTTTTCAATGCCTGACTCAGTGATAAGTATTGAAACATTGCTTTGTATTACCTGAAAATAAAGCAACTGGGAATTCTTTCAGCAAGAAGACCTCTCAGGTAGTGGAAAGCCTTTACTTCTATCTATGAACTCCTACATCCATTAGCTTTAATGCCACAGAAAAAAATTATGAGCTTGCCTCTGGCATACCAATGGTGGGAGAAAGATGGCAGTGCTAAAGTATAGTGCAGCAAGGCCTGCCGGATTCCTAGATTAAATTGCTGCGAGTTCACAGAGTTGCTGTAAGGAGCTATAATTACCATTGACACTGTGTCAGGGGCTGAAAGATCTCCCTGATACTGCATTTCTCATTTGGTCAGCATGGAGCTTGAAGTGGGTGCTGTACCAAAGCCTGTATTTTTTATGAACAGGAGGTGAGCAATTTACACATAAACAGGAAATGCGTAATTGTGCACAAATGTCCATGTGCAAATACATGCATAGAAATAAAGATCCATTTGCATGAATATTTGTGAAAAGAAAACAAAGAAAAGAATAAGCATGGTCAAACTCCATTAATCAGATTTCAAACAAACATTTGGAAATACCATATGTCTTTTCATGACATAAAGGAAGACAATCTTACCTGCTAGCATGCTTATTCTTTTGTTTGAAGCAAAACAGTTAAGACAGCACAAAGTAGCATATAACCCACAAACAGGCAGCTGAGTAACTATCCTTCAAGAACAGGGAATGTATTTCAGTTTATCCTACCTATTGATACTTGAGAAACAGGAGGCATTTTTAATTTTAGAAAGCAATGAATTATCAGAGAAAGTAATCCCAATTCATTCTTACTATACTTAATATACTGCTGTTAAGAGAGTTATATTGGTGCAATACATTTGGTCTTATGAATATACTCAGAAGAATAAACAGAGCTGAGAAATAAATGGTTGTAACTTTGGTGGATGTCTCTGCCTCTATCTAAGTGTGAAATAATATGCAAATGTCTTCTGTAGTTCTCAGGACAATCGAAGAAGTGATACAATAGGATCATGCAACTGCCATTCTGACCCAGAATTTTATTTAGTGAATAAATTCCTGTCCTAGCAAATTTATGTTCAAACAATAATTTTCAACCTATCAGTATTGTTTTGGGGAGGAGCATAATAAAAACATGTCTTACATTTTAGTATATACCTGCAAAGTCTCTTGAATAGCTCAGGAAATATACATAAGAAGATAAAATCATTATGCTGTTACAGTCATCACATCTATCCTTTATGGCAGAACATCATCCTTCGGGAAAAATTATCCTTGTTGGTTTGTGCGAATATTTCATCATTCACTCTTGGGACCCATTTTAATCTAATTCTTTCCTTTGGGACTCTCTGTTGCTCCAAGATTTAAGGGAGAAGACCAAAGTAGGGCAAAGCTTTTATCCTTTTCAGAGGAAATACACCACGTGAGACAATAAGCAGTATATTTGGCACTTTTTTTTAACTGGAAAGGCAATAGAAGAAAGGGCCCAAATCCCCTTTATTATTATTATTAATTATCATCATCATTATCATCTTTATTAATAAGGTCTAAAACCTGCAGCTAGGCAAGCTCCTCTAGTAGACCTGGCAACAGAAATAAAAAACCATAGTTGAGTTCAGCAATCATGCAAGCATACTATTAAGCATAGTTAGTGGTAAAAACTCTAGTATCCAACAGTCAAATGTAAAAATAGCTATTAATACCAAAGCAGTGTGCTGGTTTCTTTCCTGAAAATAATATTTTATTGCCAAGCACTCTTGTGATTGAACTGAAAGCATGAAAAACTTTAAAGCATCACTTAATATGGGAAGTTTCTTCACTATACAGTGTATGTATATATTATATATGTTTATAGTTATTCAAATAATAATGTTTAATATAGGTTTTTTATGTTTAGATGCATTTTCTTTTAATTACTTACATATGTACATAATTATTGGACTCAAACTTTTCCTTTAATTTATGGTCCAATAAAGTTTCCATGAGTTATACTTTGCAAAGATTGCATATTTTTCACTTTGTTAATTTCTTTTGATCATTTAATCAATAGACAAATAATTTAGATTCTATTTTAATCAGCCTGTACATAATTTGAGAGACTAAGCATTTAACCACACATCTAATACACTGGAACAGAAATGCACAACTTACCAACTTTATCAAGACAATTTTGGAAAGTAAGGTAATTGAGAAAAATGCATACAAATAGAGGTCTAAACAGCAAATTCTTCCATAGTTGCAAAGCTAGATCCATGGTAAGCTGGCACCAAAGCTAACTTATCTGTAAATTTAGATGACCTACATATGCCAGAGATTTTGCACTGTTTCTTTTTGTCTTTGCGCTGTCAGTTCCACAGTTTCAGTGAACATGCATTTTTAATGTGTAAATTTCAAACACATTATTTGTATGGATTTCTACACATAGAACACAAAGTAAATCCAAAAAAAAAAAGGTATACTGGAAGGCATGAGTATGAATATTTAGGCATAAATAGTATTCGAGCATGTGAACAATTAAAGGCTGAATCGTATGTTACATACAGACAGATAGTGCTTCATGAGCAGCTTTACTATTTCTATCTATCTCTTGCATCTGAGTAACAACTTGACAAGATTTCATACCCACAGCCTTCTGCACCTGGTTCCCATTACAAACCTGGCCCTGATAATGGAGCTATGTTCTTCTACAGAGGCTAATGTTAGCAATGGTATTTTCCTCCCATAACTCTTATAAGCTGAGTACCAGTGTTATGGCTGTATTTGACCTCTCTGTGCATGTGCAGTTACAACTTCCATCACCTTCCTCACTAAATACATACAGATCAGAGAAAACATTTCTTTAAGTACAGGTACAGTTTCTGAGCCTGTTTTTATTTCCTGTGATATCTACAAAAGCCAGTGATTTAGCAGAGGCTTCAGAGTTACGTTAAAAGTCAGTGGGTTTATTTTTTTCCTTGTGTGTTTGTAATGAAAATGTTTCTCCTTAAAAGATACAGTTGGAGATCTAGGGATTAATTTGTTTTTTCCAAGATGCTCTGCTTTGAATTTAATTTCAAATTACATTTTAAAGTTTTAATTGTAAAGCATAAATTCACTGATATTAAAATCATTCAGCTATTCAATGATGCATCTAAATCCTGATCAGACCTCACAATACCAAGAAACACTAAAAAAGACAATGCTTACTGTGCCATACTGTGCCTGTTCTCCTACAAATACACTGATTTAGAAAACCAGTGCAAGCACATATGAGAATGAAATTCATACAAAAGCAAAAATCATTAACACCTTGAACTTCTTGGAAAGATACCGGGAAATTCCCTGAGTGATATGCTACATAGGAGGTCCAATCAAAACACACACAAAACACCTTGCAAAAATGTTACTTGGAAACATACCCCCCCCCATTCATTGTTATGAACTTATATTGATTTCAAGCTTTATCTTATCCTGTCATGCAATTTCAAATATTGGAAGTAGCAGCATAAACAAACAGAATTTCTCGAGCTACAAAGGTTTGAAGTCCAGCACATTTTCCTGTTCTAATAAAAGGGGGCAGTATTACATCAGCTGAAATTCTGTACTGTCCAAATTACTGGAAAAGCGCTGGAGAAAGATAGAAAACTGCTGAATTTCACTGAAATCTATACGCGGTGACAAATCTGCTTGTCTGCCTTGGGGTAAAGTTTTCAGAGCTAGTTCAGTAGAACTTAGGCTCCTGTACTGCAACTACTTTAGAAAATTCTTACTTGAGTCACTATGTTACTTTTAAAATTATTAAGGAAATATTAGAATTGATATAAAATGAGGACACATTTTTCATGTAGCTAGGATAAGCCCTAAGCTGAAAAAAAGGAAATAACAAAATTATTGCAGTTTCAATAAATATTCAAATGAATTTTTTCTTTTTTTCTAAGAAAGGTTTTTCAGAATAAAATACTGATGCCCAAATATGGCTTTAGGAAGTCTGAACACCCAATATAAAAGCAAAAACCATTTCTTACATATGTACAATCACAAGCAGATTACTGAATTGGCCAAATTCACAGTAAAGTATAAAGGACATTTGTTTTGTAAGAATTACGAGGACTGCTTGGATTTGTGTTTGAAACTTTTTCCTATTCCGGGACATTTAACTTAGACAAGTTACTTATCTGCTACAAAATGAGGGAAATGTAAGGAGGTTGTCTTTATGCAACATGTCCTTCTATGTCTCAGAAACTCCCCAGGGAAAGGTTTGTCAATGACGTATATAGGAAAAACAGGTTCCCAGTTGCAGTGTCTTTGTGAAAATCAGATTCTTCATTAGACAGATGGAATACACGCCCACTGTGTTGAATAAATTTCCTATATTCTTGCAAGAAAGTGAGACCACATTAACAGTTCCTCAAGGAAATCAGTCTTTTTTCTTTCTTTACAGTCCCAGATTTTCTATTATAGAAACGAAATATATGTATTTAAACTTAAATTAAATTATACCTAAGTGTAAGCTATATGGGGCTATATGGGGAGCTTCCTTAAGCTGCAGTGAGGACAAAGCTGATACAATGACTATCAAGACAGTAGCATAATAAAGGTAATAACTTTGCAAAACTAGTAATTTGCTGTTGATACTGCTATCCATTTCTGGCCTAATAATGAGGTATTTGCTCATTAATTACAAGTAGATCTAATATTTAACCAACAGAAATAAGCATTGAATCAAAAATGCTTATCGTTTCTGTTATGTCTCCCAGCAGACTCAAATATAAGCATTGACCTTACTTACTAGTTACAAATACTCTTCTACAAAAGACTAAAGGGAAAAAGGAAGTATAAGAAGATTTTCCTAAAAGATAAAAGCAAATGAGAATAGATCAGTCCCTGAAAATCTAAACCACTGAAAGATTTATAAAAATCCACAAGGCCCATATGACCAGTTTCTCAATTTCAGGGTGGGCCTGAATACTTTCAATAAAAGGAGAAAAGATCATTGAACACAGGATGAACTGAAGTGTTTTCTTTAGAGTTTGCTTTTTGGTTTGTTTCTTTTTTAAACTGAGCTGAGACATGACTAACAAAAGGAATGCTAGTAACAAGGTGCTTCTCTTTATGATTGTCTGAGAAATGCCCTCCACTTGCAGAAAAGGCAGTGTGATTCCTGCCTCTGCAGTTGTTCTGTCTATAATAGTGAAGGTATGAGAAAACGCTGGTAAAAAACTGTTGGCAACATAATCCAGTACTGCTTGCATTTAGAAACAGCAATACAATGATGGAGTCATTGCAGGGCTGTAGGCTATCAAAAGGAGATAATGCATGACTAGCAACTTTTCCTACGAAGACTTCCTGAAGTGTTTATATCAGGCAAAGTTTGTATGCATGTGCAGTAGCTTCATATAAATGATGAAGCGTAACAGCTCCAGAGGAGTTGTTACACTCTATTGTGTCAATAATCCACATATTTAACAGTCCCTAAATACAGCAGACCGTAACACCTCCGAAGGGGTTGTTATGGCTTATCAAGTCAAATCCAAGAGCCTAAATATGTATTTGATCAATAGACTGTAACATCTCCAAGGGTAATTAATATACTTTGATTTATATAAGAAATAAGAAAGGAATAAAGTCTCATTATAAGAGGTACTGAAGTACTATAATTCCCAGGAAGTAAGTGATGATTCATGTCATCATGGTTTCGTACTACAAATACACAGTTGCCTGTAAATCTACAAAAGACTGGGAATGGAATATAAACATAAAAATGTTATATTAAATTCTGCTTCCTCTCACATGCCAATGAATAAGGTTCGTGGATATGTAAATGGGGAGGTGGGGATATATCTTTGGGTCTAGCAGATATGTTGTGATTATTAATTTGGTATATGTTGTGTCTTGACTTCATATATTTTTGTCCAATGAAATTAACATTCTTCTGTCTATAATTTTTCTACAGAGATGTTCTTAAGTGTTTTTTGTCAGTGTTTTCATGTTTTCTGCACAAAAAAAAAGTTAGGATTTGGTCCTTTCAAAAATAATGTCAGTTATCTTATTAATTATATAACATTTTCAGGTTCATTTAAAGTCGTAAATCAAAGCAAATCTAGGCAATCACACCAGCTCAAAATACTAAAATAAATACAAGTAGCTCTAGCAATGCAAGTTTTGTATAAGTACAAAAGTTTTTTGTGAAGGTAAACATGGCTTGATGAGAAAAAAGTCATATCCTCAAAACAAAGCCAATTTTTGCATGATTTTGCTTTTGCTTATATCACATAGAAAGAGCTCTGTAGCCTATTTTCTGGATTCTTCCTAATTCTCCCCCCTTCCTCAGTGTTTGCGTTTTACTCTGTGAAAACCCTGACACACTTCTTCTGTTTCTTCAGTCAGAAAGTAGAAGTCAACTCTTCCATTATGACTCTTTGCTTTGGGTGCACTATACTGGTTTTGACTCAGAGAGAGCTAATTTTAGTTACCATGGTGCTGATTTTTGGATTTGTGACTAAAGCAGTACTGATAATACAGGGATACCTTACTTATTGCTCAACAGTGCTTCTACAGCATAAAGGCTTTTTCTGTTTCTTATGCTGGCCTGCCAACAAGTAGGCTGGGGGTGCACAAAACTGCTGGGGGGGCGGGGACACAGCCAGGCCAGCTGACCCAAATGACCAAAGGGCTATTCCATACCATACAACATCATGCTCAGCAACAAATGCTGGGAAAGAAGGAGGAAGCAGAAATAGAGCTTTGGCATTTATCTTCCCAAATCACTGTTACACATGCTGAAGCCCTGTTTTCCTGGAGATGGCTGGCACATCTGCCTGGAGATGCAAAATAGTGGATGAGTTCCGTATTTTGCTTTGCTTGCATGCACAGTTTTTGCTTGACTTCTAAAACTACCTTGTTTTCTCATAATTCTCTTCCCAGTCCCACTGGAGAGGAGTGAGTGAGTGGTTGCGTGATGCTTACCTACATATCCTAACCCACAACAGTACGCAAACTGAAATAACTTCATATTGTAGATGTCCACAGAAGTCAAAAGTGTAGTCTAGTCTTAATGCTTTAGCAAATGAAAAGTTGGACTGTGCCAGAGAACTCTTTTGTTTTGGCCTTTCTGATGAGTGAATCTCTTGTGAGCACTTTTAGAGCTTTGCACATGTTTTTGAACAGCAGGATCTGAACGGGGGAATTTTCATTTCTGTGTCTCTAACCAAATACAAAGCTTTTTGAGATTTAAATGACACATTTGCAGAAAGGCCTAAGCCCAGGCTTTGAAGCTACGTACATAATTTGTAAGCACAATCATTTGCACAACAAACTGTTACAGGCTATCTGAACTTGAAGACCAGCAACTGACCAGAATTCAACAGCTTTTTTAAACCAGCTACAGGCAATTAATTTGTCATCTTTTTCTGGTGCCAGCTTCTAGCTACTAACTTATACAAGTCTAATTACCTGAACCCAATTGCTGAAAATTTGGTCCTGAAAACAAAGTGTACCGATTTTTCAAGAGAAACCAATCCAAAATCGAAATCAAGTTATTAAAGCTTCACTGGGATTAAGAGACAAACTATGCACAGTCTTCTTGGCATCGAGTTACTTCAACATTATCTTTTTTTAATTGATCTATCATCTCCTCCTCCATTTTGATCATCCTCCCCACCATTTTTAAAGTATAAGAAATATAACACAATGTAAATACTAAAAGGCAGAGAGTAAAGGGGGGAAAAAGTATTCTAGAATTCTGTTTGTGCAAAGGATGCTTCTGGTTTTAATGTATTTTATACTTGCTATAAAATATAAATACATTCCCTTAGTAAGTACTCATGACTGACTTAATTCTTTTATTTTCTTTAGGCTAGAGAGTGGGGATATATCATCATTTAAAATGACTGATTTATATCCCGTTTTTGTAAACTCTGCCTTTTCTTGCATCTACAGAGCAAAGATAACAACAGCATACCAAAGGTAAAACCAGAGAATGTATTACAACTTTTTCCTGCCTTAATGGTTAACTATACAGTACATGCTCAATAAATAAACTCAGCAGGATTATATAAGGGCACTGAGAGTTAAAAACAGATTTCCTTGCTGCTATTTTATTCTTTGGTTTTAAAAATCGCAAATACTACTATGAAAAGTCTCCCCATAAAAGATGGCATTTGAGGAGGATGTTGTTTATATTTGTTAAAGAGTTTCAATTGACTCTGCTATGTTTGCAAGTAAAAAGAAAAAAAGATACGTTTCCTCTGCCTGCCTGCTGTATAACCTCAGTTTGGATGCTCTGCATCAATCTGTACATTGCTAGTAACCGGCACGAAAAAGAAATTTCAGATTAGTCACTGAAATATTTACTGACTCTGCTTTAAAAGGTGAAAGATAAAATAGAAACTTGTTATATCGAATACAAGACAAACATGGTACTGAAAATACTCAGGGGCAGATCTGATAAATAAGTAGATGTGATTCTTATACTTATTTTTCAAAGCCAAATCAAATGTTAAGAATTCTTTTAATAGCCCTTATAATGTATTAGATATTTTTAAATGTCAAGCCACTGAAACTCACAAAATCTATTTTTAAAAAAGCATAATTTTATAAACTCTAAAGAATGATCATAGGTGTGACATTTTATGTTTATAACATGGCCTTTAGTACTGTACATCTTAGTTAGTTAAGACAAACACTGACTTTACAATTAGATCGTTGTCAGAATATGGCTTGCTTGATCAGTTATTATTTCTTTGTTTTTTCATAGTATCAATCTGTATTAAATGAGTTTTTCAATGTTGACATTTAAACTAATGCTAGAGGAAATAAATATTTATTAGCCCCTGAATTTGACTTGTAAAAGCATTGTTAACCCTGTGTGGCAACAGTTTAACAAGTCTTTTTCATAGACACTGAGCTTTTAGCTTGTTTTGAGTACAGCAAACAACCTATCAAGCAAAAATACAAAATGTAGATTAAAAGGTATGTATCAATGTTTGATGGGTCTGTTTACAACATTTCTTTGCCTTTCGGTGCTTTGCTAGAATCCATGTACTCACCGAGTATTTCCTTGTAGGTTGAGGAGAGATCATAATATCATTAAATTAATGGTTTAAGATATAGCTAAGATTCTACTAAGTCTTATACTCAAGCAGGACTAAAAATTCTTGTTAGTTTTTAGAGTATAATATTATCTTCCTTCCCTGAAGATACAAAGAGCCTACCCTCCAAGATACAGATATACCACAGAATTTTAATTAATGAATTATAGGCATTGAAAGCTACCAGTTTTTTACTTTTTTATGGTTTTGGTTTGGGGTTTTTTTTTGGTTTTCATTTTGTTTGTTTTTTTTTTTTCCCCAGCAAATAATCTGAAACACTAGTTGCTTTATAGGCTAATGAATGTGTCAGTTTTCATTCATTACTAAATTGCATCATAGCTGTTCCTACTTGCCAATGCCATAGTGATTACCAGGATAATATTTTTCCCTGTCTAGTTAACAGGAATGAGTATTGTGGTATATAACAGATTTTGTGTAAGTGGTGAAAAGTAACTTGTGTGCTGTATTTTTTGAAGCATAAGCCACCTCTAGGGAAGGTAACAGAGAACCATTCTTCATCAAAAGGCTGCCTTATAGCCCAGCCAATTGCCTGATTCCATGTTCACTGACCCTCTTACGCACACAGAGACCTGCTCCTGAAGCAGATCTTGCAGACCCTGGAAAAGCCACAGAGCAAAACACCACAAAAAATTCTCCAAGATACTTCTTTGTCCACCGAGCAGTTCTTAAAGTGTGTACAATAGAAACAGCTTCCTCACCTTCCAGATATGATATCCTGCTCAGTCCAGTGCTGGTTGCATTCTCCCACCACTTTCTCTCATTTACTGTTATATAGTAGTGACCCATTTCATTTTAGTGTTTGGAAACTGCAACCAAGATTCAACAAAGAACTTTGATCTCTAATTTTCCATTGAAACTAAGAGCCAAAAGCACTGTTTTGAGCCTAAATACTTGGTTGCAGCTGAGTTATAGATTCAAGCACAATCAGGCACATTCAATAGCATTGTAATATTCAACCATGCTAATATGTAAGTGGCCATATGTATCAATCCAGTCATTCTCAAAAGCACAATTCAAAATCCAGTGACTACAGACAATTGTAGCTTCATCCAATTATTTTTCCACATTGTTATATGCATGCTTACACCTTAATAACGAGTGCACAGGGCTGTTTGTTTGAATGCTGTCATGTAAACGTAGGGAAGTTTGTAGCACAGTACTGTGAAGTGACAAGGTGTATTTAACATGAAATCAGAGATGGCTGAAAGTTCTAAAAAGGAATTTTATATAGAAATAAGAAGCTATTTGCAGGGAAGAGTGAGTGACAGACTGTGCTGTAAAGGGAGACATTACCTTTTCATTCCTGCAGTTGTTTAGACCCATGTTATTCATAGAGGGCAATTTTCCATCAACACCATGCGGCTGCTGTTGTTGCTGCTGCTCCCTCTGGATCTGCTCTCTCATTTTTCGAGCCTCCTGAATAGCTTTCATTACTGTGTCCTGGTCCCCAAATAGGGCAGGTGAATTAAGACTGGAAAGGATATCTATAAACAGAAAGATAATCACTTTATTTAGCTAATTATCCAAATTAGAATCACAGAATCCCAAGGGTTGGAAGGGACCTCAAAAGATCATCTAGTCCAACCCCCCCTCCACAAGAGCAGGGAAACCTAGAGTCTGGGGTAAGCACTCAGCCCTCATACTGTTAAAGCTGCACCCAACTAACAAAAGGAGGAGGAGTAGCAATTGTTGTCTATTTGAAGGCTGAATTTATCTAGAGTGATTGATAAGCCTGTGCTCTTCTTTTGCTGTTATAAGTACAACCCCAGAAGTCTTAGCATAGCCTGTATGGAGCATATTCATGAAGTCCAAGTTCAATGTGTGTTTAAGACAACAGTATACTGAAGCTTAAGTGGGAATCCTTTCACATATTAATAATAATTAACAAAATGAACAAAGAAGGAGAAAAAAAAATCTTGTTTTCTTGGCCATGAAAGCCATTAAAATTCTATTTAAATTTTTAGAATTTCTTTGTCAATATAACCATCACTCCAGACATTTGGTTTTCAATTTCAGAAGCACCCACAGTTACTTCTGGGGGACAGAGCTTGTTATTACCCTAACACGAATCTAAAGCTCTAAATAAGTAGAAAAAAAATGGTTTTCTTTCCATCACTCTGGACAGAAAGAGAAACTTCATGCATCAGACTCACACAAAATATTCCTGTTGCATCCTAAAATGAATGCTATATGTAAAGATGAGTATCTCAGATATAGTTTCTGATTTGGGAACAGAAGACAGCAATTAGCTGGTGACTGTTTTGTGTTGCTGTGATGAACTTCAACTTTTCATACGTGGAAGTATCCTCTATACTGCACATAGATAGATTTATATGTATACATTCTAGCTAGGAAAAGCAAATCAAAGTTTGTGCATGACCTGTGCACTTGCCTGACAAGAAAATGTCTTCTATAAGAGCTCTGAATTTATTAGATTTTTGTACTTACTAACAGCCCATTATAAAAACAAACAGACACAAACAAACAGGCTAAGACCTGGAATTCTCCCTTGAAGATAAATTTCATACTCTTATGACTTCATTGAAGTTCAGTTGAGTAAAATATAGCAAATTCAACCTCAAAGGACCCTGAATTCTTTTAAAAGAAAAAAGGTTAAAATTAATGGTTTGTCATGCTTTATCCTGGGAACCAAACATTTGACTTAATACTGTGGTCTAGATGAGCAGAGATGCAAACTGTGATGTTTTAGATGGAACTGTGATGTTTTCTGTCTGAATGAGGTGCCCCTCTCCAAAATAAAAACAACATATTAGAGAACAAGCATTGTCCTTCCTTGGTAAAATTTCCAATGCTGTGAAGAGATTCAGCATCTAAGTTCCATTATGGAGCCTTTGTGTGACTTTTAATGAGACCTAGACTCCCAGTCATCTCAATTTATAGTAAAAACAGAGCACAAACTCCTCAGTTGCTTGCTGATTTTTGGCATATCTTCTCTAGCCATTTTTCTGGAATAGTCTATGACTTCAAACTGATATACCACTTTATAATGTTAGTGCACTGATAGCTGCAAATAAATTGACAGGTAGAATATCTAGCTAGCTGAAGAAGGTATCTTTCAGAGATCAGGATGTTCCCAGGTGTTTTGGGAATGGAACAAATCATACTTTTGATACATTTAATGTATGTATTTAACGTATCTGTTAATTATTCACAAGTGTTTCTATATATTTTACAAGTACACTTGAGCTACAGATTGTGAATAAGTGGTCTGTAGTAAGTATTTAGTCACTGTTAAAATATACTATCTGAACTTTAGGGCTGATCATCTACATTTTGTAGTTCTTGATTCTGTTTCTTAACTGGTTATGATAGTCTTCATACATTGTTTCTGATCAGTTTTTTATTACATTACTTAATAAACATTATTTCTTAATTGAAGAATCTTGAACATAGGTCAAAAAATCCCTATTTGCAAACATACGAATTAACAAAATTTTGAGAGATGGGTGAACAAATAATAAAAACATGAACAATAATTAAAAAAACCCCAAATAATAAGCTGGTGTTTCTATCTTTTATATATATATATATATATGTATATATATAAATATATATAGACATAAATAAATATATATATATATTCAGCATATGGTCTTTCTAAGATTAACTTAATTCCCAGAATACAGAGAATTAGATTTCTTTTAGATTGCTGCTCTGGGTATATATGTCCCCTATATTTGGGCAAAATAGCTGAAAACCACATTTGGAGTTACCTTCTTGCCTGGCATCTGGTTTACTATAAACCATGGAGGTACTGAATGTTCTCTGACCCTGATTCAACAAAGTGCTTGAAAACTTATTTATTTTAAGGTATGTTGCACTAATCATTTTTTACATGTTTTATATATGCATCTCTCTTTATTTATGTGTATATATTCTTTACTGTGAGAGTGGTGAGGCACTGGAACAGGCTGCCCAAGGCAGTTGTGAATGCTCCATCCATGGCAGTGTCCAAGGCCAGGTTGGACAGGGCACTGAGCAACCTGGTCCAGTGGAAGGTGTCCCTGCCCATGGCAGGGGCGTTGGAACTAGATGATTTTAAAGTCCTTTCCAACACTATTCATTCTATGATTCTATGAATTGTATGTGTATTTCTTATGTTTTATCTTTATTGGCTGTATTTCCTGTAGACACGTATCACTGCTGCATCATTTTGTCTTCTCTTGTACAACCTTGGCATTCAAGAGTTCTTTAAAAAGTTTTCCTGGAATTCTTTTTTTCTCATTTTAAATGGAAATGTAGGCTCAGATATCTACATAATTCAGAAGCATGCTCAAGCTGAGATTTCATGTAGAACACTTGCCAGTTTTCTCCTTTCCCCAGGACAGATTAGTTACCTAAAGAAGATCCTCTTCCCAGAGATCCACCGAGCGGGCTAGGGATGCCACTCTTGTTCATCACTGTCACTGGGCTGCTTTTACTAGCTGTGAAGAGGTTCTGTGTTGGAGATGTTGGGGATTTGACAGGTTCAGCTGTTTTCGGTCGGGCTGAAAGATTCAATGGCTGGGCTGCTTCATCCTACAAGAGTTTAACGTAAATAATTATTAGGAAAAGACAAATGAACACATCATTTTACAAGCAGTAGTTACTGTACACCTCGAAGACAATACCACATTATCCCACAATTATAACAAAAGAAGCTAATTATCTGCCTCCTTTAAGATTCAACGAAAGGAAACCTCATTAATTTCTCTGTATTATGCTTCTATTTACATTAACTATGTGGCTGGATCGTTCCTTTTGCCAAATTAAAATTTGAATTAGCTCACATTACAGCTTAATTTCCTAATGTGTTTTCAGAGATCTAAATTAACCTAGGGCATTTACAAAGAATTATTTAAAATTTCCAGCAGCTCAGTAATGTTTTTGCATTGGTTTTATTTGAAAAGTTCCTGGCACTATGAAAATAATTTATGTAGCTTATTTTTAAATGTATTAGAAACTAAGGAATCAGAAGTACTTCTATGAAAGAATCATTCTGAAATCCTGACAGTTCTTTCTCCCACACTTAATGCTGCTGCAAACTTATACATTCCATGTATCTTATTTTGAATGCAGGGTTTTGTTTAGTAAAATAATCCCTCATAACAGAAGAATTTAACTTGAATTCAAATTCTTTGACTTGCTACAGTAACAAATACATACTATGTGCATTTCAGAATATATTTTATTTTCTACTATTTTTTTATATTTTACAACATTTTATAATTCAAATATGTCATATATTTTTGACAATTTATGTAAAATCAATGGGTTTTTTCACATAAATGCTATTCTGCTTCCTGTTTGATACTTCTGTAATTATTTCTATATTCTGTAGTTACTTCTGCTGCATTCAACATGTAGTGTGTCTGTATGTTTATCTGCATAAAGACACGGAACATTTTTTAAGAGTATGTAAATCTAGTATCACCACTTTTGTATCTTTCTATACTTTTCACATGTAATTATGAAAGAAATTCTCCCTGACATATACCTTATTTCAGTGCTATCACAGAATAAGCCCATCTAAGAAATACCTTAATTTTTGAAAGACTTATTCATGCAATTAATTTCTTTGATCAGGATAGATATCCACAATATAACCTTCTTCCCATTCTTTGAGCTTGTTCCTTTTGCTTAATATGTTAAACAAGACAGACCATTTGGAAAACTGCAAAACAGTGATTTTCTGTAATTAAAGATCCCACTAAGACAAATCCCTCATTTCAAATATGCCCAAAGCAGAATTACCCTGGATATAAGAGAACATCGTCCATATTTTACAGCACGACACTGATCACTTCAAAGCTTAGAAATATGTCATAATACAGATAACACATTACATTATCTCATCCTTTCTATTCTCCTTACTGTCATGAGATGATTTAGCAAACTACATCTGATCATACACAATGCATTAAACAGGAAAATGTAATAAACAGGTATTTGTAATGCCATCATATCTTCAGTGTTAAACTGTTTCCATAAAACTGCATAACATTTTCATTCAACCTGACCTTGCAGTGTGCATGAATGTCCACACCTGTTCAGAGTCCAAGTGAAAGCAGAAGCACAAAGGTATAAGGGACATAGTTCATTGTGCTTTTTGGCCATGTTCACATGCAAGCTATTTCCTTGCATGGATACAAAGTGGCTTCAATAAATGTCTGTGAGAGTTCAGAGCCCCTTTCTCACTATAAAGTTTGCCAGACTGAATACCGTGAGCATGTACATATATGAATCTATGCAACCATGTTCAATTTCTAAATAATTTTCTGCCTAGTACTGATATGATCATGTGAAAAAAACCTCTGCCAGAACTTGTTTGTTTGTACTTCATATACAACACCCTCATTTATGCAAGACAACTGAAAATCTGGAAAACATCCTGGTCACTGACTTAAAAAGCCGCTATCATTACTTTTTGAAAGATCTGACTCCTGCAAAAGAATTCCATTAGTTGTATAAATAATACATGCAGTTTATACAAATAGCTATTTAAAACAGAGAAAATATAGAGCGTGCATGGAAATATAGAGGAAGCAATGCATGACCATCAAAACTGTCATTTCTTATGAAGGTAACAATTGTCAAAGACAGCATATAGGTACTGCTTTTATAATCATAATTAATTTCTTCATTAGCCCATTGATATCTGTCCATACAAAGCACTTGTAGTTTATTTTTAATATTTTCGATGCAATAGCGTGCTTAATACAATAGGATAAAAAGGGTTCTTTTTTAATTAACATATATTTAAGTCCATTCAAGTGAAATTATGTAGGGGAACCCCCAAGAATTTGCATGTGGTCAATTCTGTAATAGGACAGAGGTGGCCACAAAGCTGAAATGGTATTGGTCTTAGTTCAAGGAGATATGTGCTTGAATTTAACCAGGGAAAATTTTACTCATATTGTAAAGGTTTGGTGTAGATCCATTTGGCTCACTCACTTACAAAATTACTTTTTCATATTAAAGTAGTCAGTAGTATATTCTCAATACCATAAATCAGTGGTGTTAGGTATCACTATACTATGGCAACTTTGCTGAAACAGTTGGGTTTTGCTTTTGGTGGCTTCTGTATTGACCGTAACAAACTCTGCATATGTGGTAACTTTCACTGACTGCTCTCAAGCCTGGCACTGGATTACAAGAGGTAAAATATTAGCCTAATACACATCTAGAGTTAAGTAAAGTGAGCGCTTTGCTAAATAAATGTTAGATCTGGACATAATGGAATAGTTTTTATTTATTAGTACTCTCAGCCTAGCAAGAAAGTGTCATGGAAATTTATCAGCCCAGGCAGAAATACCCACTCACCCCCACTTTACCACAATGATTGATGATAATGAAAAAACGAATGATATTTTAGTCTCATGTCAAAAAATATATATAAAAAAAAGCCAAATCACCTCAAGTGAGTAAAATCTTCCCAGGCCGTTTGAGGCTAAGGACTGTGTGCCTGTAAGGTGTTAGCAGCAAGCAAAATACCACATTCTCTCTCTCCACGAGGCCACTATATGTCTTTTTTTACACCTATTTCAATAGTTCTGCATTTGTAGCACTATCATTCAAACTGGTAAAACATCCGAATGTTGATTTTTTTTACAGTTTGAAGTAAATTGTTTCTGAGGGTATCGAGTCACATGAAACACTGACCAACCACCGGAGCACACAGCAGTAACAGCCAGGCAGTTACACCCAGAGGTACTAGCTGCACCACAGATTTCAAGGGGTGTACGATGTTCATTTCAAGCTGCTGGCAAATGCCATGTTGTAGCTGCCTGGTTCCAAGCAAGTGAGAATAAGCAGGCACAAGCATTCAGCAATGGCGCAAAACCAACAAGGAGCAGCCCGGTTGTCAGCAGCTGTGTGAAATCAGCAAAAGTCAAATCAATCTGCAGTGACACAGTTTTCCCTGGACTCCTGACTTAAATCTTATTTTTATGTATGGCCTTTTCCAAAATTGTGGAATTAATGAAGTCAGAGATTTGTAAAATAATTAGAAGATCTACAGTCTCTCTCTTGCCCTAACAATATGAGCTAGCACCGCATTTTAAGATACCCAGAAGATCAGTGTGAAACAATTCATGAAATGGAGGCCATTCATGCACATATATTACAAGATTACAGACTGAAATCTTGACAATATCACATTTTACTGATGAATCTGTATTCTGCCTGTGGTAGGAAGAGGGATGCCTGTTATTTTTGGAAGCAAGAAGTGAATGCTTTCCCTTCCCTTCTCTATGCTGATAATACAGCACTAAAACTGAACATTTTATTTGAATATTGAAGAACTTTCATGTGGTTCAACTTCCAACTGTAAACCAATTAAACAGACAATTTAATTTCACTACCCTTTTCAGATACCAACTTTTCCCTTTACTGGAAAATACCTTAACTTGAGTTACCGGGCTGGTCCCTCTCTTCTCATTTTTCATCCCAGTGGGTGAGAGTGCTCCTGTTGTATTTGGTGGCTGTGGAGTAGATGGCATTTTGGCTCCAGGAGAAACTTGCATGCTTGCCAGCTGAGCTGCATACAGTTGCTGGAAGACAAGAAAATATATAATGTATTCCTGCAAAATTCCTAAAAAAAGAGGCTGTAAATGTACATAATTTTTGTTGCCCTGCTGTTCCTTCTCTTAAAGGAATTGTAGATCATTTTCAGCACTTTCTTTTTTGTGGCTTTTCCCTTCTCGTTATTAAAAAAAAAAGGAGGGGGGAAAATAATCCCAAGAAAAAACCTACCATACACCAACATCTTTTTAGTTTGACTTTCAGCTGATGTTTGTTTGTTGTTTGCTTTTTTTTTTACCCTTCTTGCCATGGTCATGGTAATGAGCAAAAGGTTATATTGTTACACTGTGCCTGAACATTAAAAACAAAATTGACAAACTTATAAGGCTATCTATGAACAGCAGGTATAAACCCCTGTCAGAAATAACAATGCTTCAGGTTTTTCTGTTCATAGCCAGAAAATACACACCAATTCCAGAATCTCTACAATGACCTGACATGGGAATCATTTGCTACTTAAAGGCAGTGGTGCATCTTCTCTAGATAGTAATAAAAATTAAAATAGGCAACAAGGTATGTCTCCGTCTCAGTGTACAGTGATTGTTATAGCTTCTGTAAGTGCTAATAAGGAATGTAGGGCATTAAAATTTCCTGTAAATTCTGATGGAAATACAAAAAAACCCTCATGAAACTTTTCAAAAGTTGAAACATAATAGAAGACTTGTCTATTAAAATAAAGTCTTCCTACCAATCTAAAGTGTTTACTGAACAAAACCAAATAGGTTTAATTTCCTTAGAGCGATCAAATTTAAATCCTCACCTTGAATTAGCAACAGCAGTAATTCTTCTACCATAAACAGGGAAGATCCTAATCCCTCTTCTACACATAGACCTACATAAACTTTGCCTTATTAGTAAGAAAAAAAGCCAGGTGGGTTGTATGTAATTTCCAACATCACTATCATTCAGATGGACAAATAAAAAAAATTACAGTAATCAAAAGCAGACCTTTCAGCACATGTAATTAAATGAAAGCTTAATAAAGAATAATTTGCAAGAACCAGATGTGCTTATGTCATAATTGTTGCTTTTTTTGGAACAACTTCTCTAATATAACAAGCCTCCACAGAAATGAAAGTTACACAATGCTATAAGCTCAGTGACTCAGTGGCGAGACAAATGTGAGCAGGAGAGGGAGTCAGAACTCTGGGTGACAAATTAAGACCCTTGTTTGTTTGTTTGTTTGTTTCCTGCCGCCGCTTTTCAATACCACACAGAGGCTACAAAAGGATCACAGACTACTATTTTGAAATCAGTATTGCTTAAATATTTTGGTTAAGGTACAACATTTTCCTGTGCTAGAAAATCAGAAAAAAAATAAAATACAAAAAATTCATTTCAAGTGATGTCCTGGAGAATGAAAATGAAGCAATAGTAAGTACACAATAATAAGTGTTTGGTTTGGGGTTTTTTTCCCCTCCTACTGGGATCTTAACCTTTTTAGCATATTCTTCATGTAAATCTATGCTTGCTTAATAGGATGCCCTGCTTATGTGAGAGCAAGAAGCACATTTCACAAACTTCCGAAAGCCTGCTCAATCTCAGCTCAGAAATAATCAGGCACTGTACTCCAAAAAAGAAGATACAATAAATTTGAATACAATTTAAAGACAAACCCCAAAGATTATAATGGCTTTCTCAGTGTTCTGTACTTTGTCTATTAAAAACACTTATTATTGGGTTTTATAACTTTTTATTTTTATTTAGTAACCTGTTTAGCATCTACTTGAACTATCTGGGTGAGATTACTTAGATTTTACTAAAAGTAGACTAAAACTTTAGCACTCAGTATAGCGTGCACTGCATTTTCAAGAGCAGAAAAGGAATTCTATGTGAAAACAAGCCCAGGTTTATCAACTAAAGTTCAAAAGGATTTCTTTCTGTGCTAAGCCATGAGGGCAAAAAAAGTGGGGTATGAAGTATCCTGTCAAAATATTCAGTCCTTCTTAGAGAAAAATAAATTATAGAATGTTTAGGGTTGGAAAGGACCTTAAGACCATCTAGTTCTAAGCCCTCTGCTATAGTCAATGAAGCACAGTGTGGTGGGCTGACCCAGGCTGGCTGCCAGCTACCCAGCAAGCTGCCTCAACAGTACAAGGAACAAAATCAGATGGAAAAGCTCATGGGTTGAGGTAAAGACAGGGAGATCACTTACCATTTACTATCACAGTCAAAACAGACCTGGCTTGGGAAAAATTAGTTTAATTTATTGCCAATTACAGTGGAGTTGGATGACAAAAACTAAAACTCCTCATGCCCACCATTTCTCCAGGCTCAACTTCACTCCTTCATTGCTGACTCCTCCACCACCTCCAGCTTCACCTGCCAGCAGGGCTGTTCCTCCCACTCTTCCCTCGCTCCTTGCAAGGTACCTGTGGTGGGGCTGCTGAGGAACCAGCTAGAACTGGATGGGTCTGGCACAGGGCACCCCTCAGCTGCTTCTCCTCACAGTGGCTTCCCCTCAACTCCTTGGCTGCCAGCACTGACACTCAGCATGTGCATACAAGGTGTGTTTATCATCTCTAAAAGCTGTAGTCCACTGTGCAGCTGTATCTTGGCCAGGCATCTCAAGATCAACACAAAGAGAGAGTCACAGATGCTGGCCAGAGCAGGGCTCACAAGTGAACTGATACCTGAGTCTCAGCAGGACTGGCAACTGAAATGCTCACAAGCACTTTAAGGGTCACAGAGACAGCAACAAGAAAAGCAGGCTGTTATAGTGACTACCTAGGAAAGTGATTCTGGAAATCCAAACATTAAAAGCAGAATAAAATTAGAATTATAAACCACTCCCTCCCCAGTATGTTTAATTTATGTTAGAAACCACTCCTTTCCCAGGCTGTACTGCAAGTAGTGTGAGGAAGAAATAGTTCTAAAGGGAGACAGAAAGTAAAAGAAATTTTGTCATTTCTATGTGTGTGTTTGTGTGTGTACGATAGTAATCCTGCTCAGTATGAGGGGAACTGCACGTTCAGACCCCTGGTGCGTGCGCTTGGCTGAGGAGCCACTGGCGTGAGGCTACCATCTGTGGGCTTATGACTGAATGCCTTTAAGTCAGAATCCTGCCTAGACCTAGCAATGCTGCAGCTCTGCTGGTGCCTTGGGGGACTTGTGATAGCAGTTGTTTGAGATTGACCCAGGAAATGACAGTCTTGCTGAGAACATAGGAGAAGGAAAACTCCTGTCTTCAAACCCAGGCTGATGGAGCTCATCCAGCCTTGTACAGCCTTCCATCTAAGAGAAGGACACTCTCACAAAACCTATGACCCGCGGACTTTGTTGTCACTGTCCTGGCAAGCTAGGCCTGGCAGTTAAACCTCAGGTGTAAAGGGTGAGGCCAGTTCTGCCCCTCACCTAAACAATCCCCTGTGCAGGCTGGCAGGGCTTGCTCTCACTTGTCTGTATGGACAGGTGAGGGTCGAATCAGTAGGTGACAAGGTGCATGGGAAGCTGCAGATCCAACCTTGCATGCAGGTGAACCAGCACATGGGTGGCTCGAGATTACTCAGGGGATGACAGTCCTGGTTGGACACTTCCTGATTGCCTAAGCACCCTTTTCAGTCCAGATTTGCATATCCCAATTGCCCTTGGTCACAGTGCTTGTAGTAAGCGTGGGTAAAGCCCTTCCCAAAATCTTCACTCGCAAAGCCAAGCCATCAATCAATCAATAATTCATCACTGAGTTACTTCAAAGTCAAGATACTGGCTTTAGCCTGATATTTCTATAAATTTGTTTTACAGCATAAAAGCAAATGAAAAAATAAGTAACAGTAATTAGCTTTCTTGTTTGCTTAAAACAAAGCTGCTTCAGAAACATGTACATGTCTTGCAAGAATTTGCACCAGCACTAGAAACACTGCAATGGGGACTGTGAAACTGTGTCACTTCTTTTAAATACCAGTTTGCATGGGGAGTTAACTAGTCTGAGAAAATACGTACATGCCAACTTTGCAGAGGTAAAATTGATATTTTTGAAAATACCACTTCTGTGGCTCAAAATGACAATTTAGGAGCTCACATTTAGATGGTCAGGTTGCAAAGCTTTTATTTGTAAGATTAAGGAAGGGAAAAAGCCCAAACACTGAAAAAAATGTTGATTGCTAATATTCAAAAGCAAAAGTTTCTATGAATTTTTTTTTCAACTAAAAAAATTAACCTACCTCAAACACTGAAACATACCTTCTTTTCCATGTATGTCTAGCACATAAATAGAAGAGCATTTCATAAAGTTTATGCCAGCTACTGAATCAGAAAGCTCTTGATTACAAATTAGATATTCAAAACCATCAAGTATCCATGACTGTTTTAAGGAGCCTTGAAAAACGTATAGCCTGGTTTTAATTTTTTTAAAAGGTCACTAAGCAAGATTCTTACAATCCAATTCCCAGCATCTAAATATAAGTAGTCCTGATTTTGAACTGCTGAGTGCTCCTGAAGAGTAAAGAATTTTGGAAACCAGCTCACTTAAGGTATGTGAACAAGGATATAGCTTTACAGTTCTCAAAGCCAGGTTTCTTCTAGTGTCATGATCTGACTCTGAAGAGTGGGATTTTGAAATGCTGCAAGTCTCACTTATTGCAATGGCAAGGGAAATCTCACATTTAGGCACCTATGAACTTACAGGCTTATGGACTTAAGCACTTATTATTGAAACTCTATTCCAGCTGTAATCAACTAAAAATCTGAGTGGAATCTGTGAAAGTTGGAGGCCACTATGAGTCAGCATGATGTTTACCTAAAAAAAGAGAAGAGTGGGAAAGTGCTGTACTCACCACATGTACAGCACAGCACAAGTACAAAGTAATTTTTTACCTGGAAAGAGCAGAATTTATACTGACCACTTGCTATAGCTTAGAGCTAACTTCCAAGAAGAACTGAATAACTAAAAAAAATTAATAATCAGGGTGGTGGTGATTTTATTTTCTGCTTCAGAAATTACCCATGGCATTTAATGAATTATTTCCACTTCACTCTTTTTATAAAAAGTATTATCCATAATACAAAATTTCCCCCAAAACCTGTGAACTAATAATAGAGCATCTTGACTAATCCAGATGTTAAAACCTTTCTTAATGCAATCTAAGTTTCACAATGTCTTTGTTAGATATTTTCACGATACAGCAGGATAACTGCCATCACTGTCAGTGTTCATTCATGCCTCTCCAGAAGACAAAGGCCCTAAGCTCATACACTTCTCTCAAGTTTCACCATTTGTTTTCCAACTAATTTTTTCAACTAGCTTTCAATAACCAAAACTCTTCCATTAGCTCAGGTCCCTTCCCCTTATAACTTTTCACTTGCACACAGGCCTGGAACATTCTTAGACATGAGTGCTGCTGAATGAGATTGAGCACAGTAAATGAGCACAGAGGAAAGCTTTCTGCACACCAGGTGTTTCATTTTTTTCCCCGAAAGGAATACTGATACTTAGGTCTTAGGCTCCAGCATCTGTGTCTAAATGAATGAATAAAGGTGAAGAATTTGGAGAACTGAATGTTAAAGAAGTAACACATGGTGAGGAAAATAAAATGGGTCTCAACACAGTTAAGGGAGGTTTGGACTGACAACAGCTTGTTACTTTTGTGACAGGCTGTTTCACCACCTAACGCAGAATTATGATAATCATAACCTTCTTGCCAGTGGCTTGTCAGTGACAGGCCTATGCAAAAAGTTTGTTTAGAGAAGATATTTCAATAAAGAGGAAGTGATCAACTGCTGCATAGGAGAGAGGCTGTTTCTTCAGATACGTGAGCCCAGGGAGGAAAGAAAGGGAGAAGTTACACTTGAATATATGAGAACAAAAATACAAGGGCTACAGACATTTCAGCTGACTGTGCTGGTGAGGGAGAATTTGGTTACAGAGGTGGGGATATAATTCAGATGCCATTATTTGCAGCAGAATTCTCAAGAAACTACCACAAAGTCATATGTGAAATATAGAAATAAGAGAATGGTTTCAATAGTCAGCATAGCAGATAATCAGAGTGCAGGTGATGAGGGCTGGCCTAGCATGATAAATTGCTATGCATGCACTTGGAAGATGCCCCACAAAGAAGTTCAGTAAGAGGTGGCTTGATTCAAGGAGAAAGAAGGAGTGTGTTCTAGAACCATTTACCCTTTTTCTTTGCTTTACTAAAAGATTTGTGACTAAAATTGAAAGATATTTTCCTTTTTTTATATTTGTACATTATTTCTCCAAAGGTGCTAGAATTTATTTATTTTTCTCAAAAAAAAGAAAAAAAAGCTAAATTTTTTGGGCCCTAGTTAATTCTGAAGTCTTCCATTACTGCAAATGTAAGTCCTATGTTACATCTTCAACAAATACATTTGCTACAGTAAATGAAACTGAACAATGAAACTACTGAGAATCAAGTGAGAATCCTTATTTGTCAGCATTTTAAATGAATTGTGCAAAGCTGAAATCTTATTTATAGAGATGAAAGTTCAGCTATTTAGACAATGAGCAATTTGGTTTCTAAAGATGAAAAACTCTAAGGAGTGACTGCAAGTGCTGTTGAAATCCTGCACTACAAGAGGTAATGCAGTTATTTTTTTCCATAGTATATTTAGTATGTAGTGTTGCAAAGCTATAATTCCATAATTTTCCTTCCGAGTATATAACATGAAATAATAATACTTGGAACTGTCTGATCACAAAGGGTTTTTACAAGCTCACCAAACCCAGCAACATCTTTACTATTTCCAGAGCACATTTCTGAAAAGAAGCTACTCAAAACAAAAAATAACAACTTCCATGGGTCTGCTTATGATTTTTTATTATAGGTGTAGAAGTGCTTAAAATAAGCTTGATGTCAAACAGATTAAAGGAAACAGAGTCTCTGAAAATTTTTTTCTTGTGTTCAGATGAAAAATGGGTTAGAGCTAAACCCCATGTTTTGGGTGTCATAGATAATAACTATGGAAATAAAGGTTAAGTGCTGGCCTGAGCCCGATGTCACTGATGTACCCTTCAGCAGTTCAGGCAAGGTAACCTTTCCAAAAGGCAGTGCATAAATACTCAACAATTTCACACACATCCTAATCTAGGTGCAAGAACTGTTTCTAAAGTAAAATTAATTGTACTTATTTCTACCTATTTTTGTTTATAAATGCCTTTTTTTGTATTAGCATGTCTTGCACCAAATACGTTCTGTGACTAGCACTGCAGGTGAGACCTCCACTATGCACCAAGGTAAGAAATGGGGTTATTGGCTTATGTATATATATATTCTTTTTACTCTTTGTTTTATCATGCTTTTAATGCAGATCCTTAGAGTGAGAGGTAGGTTAACAGAAAACAACATCCAGAAATGCAAGACAACCTAAGTAACTCGTCAGCAGCTTAACCATGTGACAAACCCAGGGGCAACTAGAAGGCAGCTACTGCCTGCAGAGTCTGCCAAGAAGCCAGATGCCATCACCAGAAAAACACCTTCCACAGCTCAGCATCTGTGTCCTAGCAGTGCTCTCCACACAAAAGAAAAGGAGGAAAAGAAAAAGAAGAAAAGGTGCATATAACACTGTTAAAGAAAATGTACATACCCATGAAAGCAGTACTTACTAGAATTTAAAAATTTATACTTCGAAAAATCAAAGTTTTGCTGATGAAAACAAGATCCTTTTATTATAGCAGCTTGACCCTAATGCTAAAAGTGTATGTTTCCTTTTGCATTACAATATATTCGTGAAGGTTCTACCTGTTAAAACAGTGTATTTTTGTCATGGTTTAAGCCCAGCCAGTAACTCAGAACAATGCAGCCACTCACTCATTTCTCCTCACCTTCCCCTCTTGCTCCAAGAAGGATGGGGAGGAGAATTGAAAGAATGTAAATCCACAGGCTGAGAGAAGAACAGTCCAGTAACTAAGGTATAACACAAAACCACTGCTGCTACCACCAATAATAATAGTGATAAGGGGGAAAAAATGGGGAGAGAATATAAAACTAAAAGCAGAAAGGGAAAAAAAAGCAATAAACACAAGTGATGCACAACACAATTGCTCATCCCCCCCCCGACTGATACCCAGTCCAGACTGAGTAGCGATCTGGGCCTTCTGGGTATCTCCCCTCAGTTTATATACTGGCCATGATGTGCTGCCGTATGGAATACCTCTCTGGCTAGTTCAGGTCAGGTGTCCTGTTTCCGCTTCCTCACAGCTCCTCCTTACCGGCAGAACATGAGAGACTAAAAAGTCCTTGATCAGGGTGAGCATTACTTAGCAACAACTAAAACACTGGTGTGTTATCAGCATTGTTCCCAGACTAAAGTCGAACACACAGCACTGCACCAGCTAAGAAGAAAAATAACTGTTACAGCTGAACCCAGGACAATTTTATCAATTTGTTTTGACAAACTTTGGATGTCTCAGTAGCATTTTCTCAGTTTTTTCTAAGAAATATGTTAACAAATGAAATTAAGGTGAATCTTACAGATCTGCTAGTGCTATGGGCCAGATCCTTCTCTGATTTTAGCATGTGCCACCATACAGATAACAGTATCTTACTATTTAAGAGCCAACAAGCATGCAACATCAACTTGACGCACAAGTTTATGCTAAATTACTGAGAAAACTGAGAACTATTTGGCTTTATATGGATATTTCTGAAATGGTGTTGAACAAGTACAGCTATGTGAAGTTGGAGTAATGATTAGGAAAAAGTGTTTAATTTAGAAATATGATAAATAACAAGTAACAATACACTGCAAGTACTTCTTTTTCTCTACACAATCCATGTATCCTTGTATATGTACATCGTTTCCTTTTAACAGACTCAATCCTTTCTTTCCCCTGTTTATACATGCCTAATCTATCCATAGTGGACATAACATTCAGATTTTAACTCATATATCACCTTACTGCAGAGTCCTCTCATTGTTAACAGAGCATGAATGGTCTCTACTTCTTAAATAGCATACCAAATACTTCTACAACAGGCATTAAGGTGTAATGCAAACAGGCAGTTAAAGAATTATCATAACTAATATCATAATAACAAAGATTGTTGCAGTGATTATTTGCGCACTTGCTGGTTAATATGCTTTCAGATTTACCGAAGCCCAATATGTGCAAACAAACTAAGTGTATTTGTGAAAATACAAATAATACATTTTATAGTCACAGATGGAGTTAGAGGACTTCAGTTTTTCCTATATGTTCAGTTGTGCATCTGCTGAAAAAAGTTCTCAGCTAAAAGAATGATTTTACCAGTTATTCATATGCATTCACTTTAGGGGTTTTTGAACTATTAACATCAGTAATTTCAATGCCTGTCACTTGCTATTCTATATATTGTCAAGGGAAATTTTTTCTTGGTCCTAAATTTCATTCAGTTCCTGTCTCCTGTCTGTTTTGCTTCTCTCTCAAGCTGCAAAGAAACAGATACCTAATTTCACCACTGAGTGTCTGCCACTTCCAGCTCCTTTTACTGGCTACAAATTCATTGTACTGGTTCAGAAAAAGAAAAATCACTCTCATTGCTTCTACTGCCCTGCTGTGGAAAATGGCCAACCCATACCAAAAATAAAAGAATCTCTACACATTTTAGATACTGCAGCCTGTATTGTTGTAGTACTACAAAATAACAGCTTTATTTTATTAAAAGAGCCTAACTTTAAGTGGACCATGGAATATTTATGGCTCTCAGTAGTCCTTTGAAAGAGTTATCTTATGTTTTTATGCTGATCATGGGTCAGGGGTTCAAATCAGCACTTCTTTCTGTCACTCCTTATATATTTTACTATAATTTACAGCTCAGCAAGAGGACTCATAAAACAAAAGTGTCTATTTTACTTCAGCAACTAATTCTAGCTAATCAAAGCTTTCCAGCAAAACAACCCAGCATGAAACTCTGCGTGGAAAATATGCAGAGAACAAAGCTTTTTGTCAAATAACACATCTCATGATGTAAACACATATGTCTCTTTTAGGAAATTTTATCGCTTCCACATTATCGGCACACAAAAGGAGCATTCTTGTCGCAGACCTGGTGCGACTGTGGAGCCATCGTCATTGGAAACAAGACCCTGATTAGGTTCCCACACAGATATGAATAGATTTTCTTTTTTTAGTGTAATGCTGCCTTTCTTATTTCTTAAACAGACTAGGAATTGTGACTGTAAAAACAGTGAATTGTATTTGGACGACATTTGTTTCTTCATATTTTTTTTAGCTACCCAATGACACCAATTATCCCATATGGTTGTCCTCTTCTGGAAAGTCTGAGTTAATCCACAGCTGTGAAGATGAAGACGCACCCAGCAGGCTCTAAATCTGGTGGGTCTCTTTTCTGCTAATAAAGTCCACAGTCTGCTGGACAGATGTTAAGAGGATTTGTTAAATAAGTCAGTGACAAAGGCCCAGATTTCTGCTGGGGAAAATAATTAGCAAGACCGTATCTATTCTTCATAGATTTACATTTCTTGCCTCATCTTCTGAAGAAGCAAATTCTCGTTACTTGATAGAGGAGTCCCACAGCACATCCATCCTGCTCAAAACATGAATGGCCTAAATGATCGCATCAGCATGTGTTCAGAAGAAACGATAGATCTTTTTGTACTTTACTTACTTTCACGTGTAGTGTAGTTCCTGTGCCATTATTTTAAGTTTGGTTTTATTCATCATACTATGGACTCATACTGGGAAAGCCTGAATAACTATTGTCAGCTTAAAATGTCTACTTACATTTTTAATGTAATGGAAAATGTAAACTGAAGATGAAAATATCACTTGACTAATTTTTCTTTAAATATTATTAATACAGCTTAATCTTAAATAAAGAGATCACAGATAATACATTCTAGCCCCAAGGCTCATGGTGATTGCTGATGCCCTGGGAGGGAAAAAGAACCCCAACAAACCAAACCCAAAACACTACCAAAAAAAGAAACCCAAACAAACAAGCAAAAGAAAGTGGAATGAGAAGACACCTGCAGCAAGATCCACATTTAGACACCTACAGACTCACTTTTCCTGATCCCAGCCATTGTGATGGCCTGACAACACAGGCATCCAATCCTAAAAAGTCTCTCTCAGTTACAGTCATTTAACTGAGGAGAAACACTACAGAACTAAAATAAAGGCACCAGTGCAATAAAGAACAAACCTGCCTTCAGGCACATGTGCATTAAGGTGCTCTTAAAATAATTTCTGTTTCGTTTGGGAACTGTATTTCTTGTTCTTTTGACCTCATCCTGCTTTGATGCAATGAAGTAGAAATGGCCATCAAAACAGCTCACTGCTTTTAGGGTGTTGTTTTTAGGCATTGTTCCTGAGATCGTGCCCCTTAGAAATCAAATGGCTTTGACTTCATTGATTATAACAATCAGAAACAATCTCTCAGCAACTGCCTGTCCACAACTTGTTTACTGTAAAAGTGTGGACAAAGCCAAGAAAGAATGCTTAGAGCTCAAAGAAATCATCAATCACTGCAAGTAGCTAAAACAATGCATGTAATTTGGCACCTGGAAGTTGCCTCTAATATTTGTTTCCTCTTAGAAAGTAAAGCAGTTGGTTTATTAGTTTTACAGCACCTTGACTAGTTTCCAAGATACAATGTCACCGGCATCACCCTTTGAGGCTGCTGGGAATTTTTAATGAGACAGCAGCAAATATGTGAAAGAAAATTTCATTCTCTGCAAAAAATATAAACTGAAAATTTATCGTAAAATTTTTATACAATTGAAATTCAGACAGGATATTAGATATCATATCACTACAGAATATATGTAATATTGGTTCTATTGAAATAAAGCAACTACTCAGTTCAGATGTCAGAATCTGTGATATTTAAATGAGCCTTCCTATTTTTCCCAATGTGACAAAGTCAAAAATCCAGCCCTGCAAAGTGCAGGTACTGGTCCTAAGTCCCCCAGAGAGAAAACTGTATTTCTGCCATGTCAAAAAAGAACAAAAGGCAGGTTGAAAGCTGACCGGGGAAAGAGAATAACAGCTACTAAAAATATATATATTAAAGAAATAATAATTGGAAGCCTTCTGTAGTGAATATGGAGCTCTGGCTTTTTGAGGAGTAATTCCCTTGTGAAACCACTGACTGGAGGGAGAGGCAAAAATCCTCACTGACTTGGCGGTTGTGTCTCACCTCATTTCACTCTCCACCCCCCTCCTCTTTCCAAACAGACTGAGTGTTGGTCTGCTGAGAATATGATGCTAAGCCACTTTTCCTGTAGAGTTTTTAAACTGGGCCTCTGAGAAAGGGCTTGATACAATTCAATGACTGAAGTAATACCTTTGTCCATCTGAGCATTAAATGGCTCATTGAAATACAGCTTAGTTAGAAAGAATTTCAGTAAATGGTGCTTTCAATTTTTATTTTTTTTTTATTATTATTATTATTCTCCCAGCAGATTACAGCCTGGATCTGAAAATGCAGTTCAGTCACTTTTGGTTGCCTCTCAGGTCAGGCCTTTAGCCAGTGTTAATTAAATATAAGCCCTTTAGAATACTGGAGGTTAAATCAGAGCAACAAAACGGTCTTCTTCAGAATATTACCTCATGCTCTCCAAAAAACTGTAATCTGTCTGGGAGGGCCCTGATTTAAATGCATTTGTCTTAATAATGAAAATTTATTGAGGGTTTGGGGGGGGAATCCATGCTAAATGCTATTTTGTCCAACAGCTAGTAATCATGAAACATTAAACACCTATTTCCAAGCAATATACCATGTCTATTGTGTTTAAATAACACACATCATAAAGGAAAGTGCTGCAGCAGACAATTTAGGCTGTAGCAGCATATACAGCACAATTTTCACCTTGATAAAGTGAAACTATAAAGAATCAATGTGTAAGTCAGACAGCTTCCATACCTAATATTCTTCCCTGCAGCTATTAGAAGTTCACATTTTTGTCTCTAGTAGGCATGAACATTAGTATGCCTTCAATTTCATGTCTTCAGTCACATTTTGTTGTCTGTTTCATACAATTTGGCCAGACCATGAAATTGGAAAGTAGGTGATATTGTCTTTTTTCATCTTAATGATTTTAAATGAGAACGGGAGGTTTTTCTGTAAGGTATTTGTTTACTGCTTTGTAAAAAGTTTCCGAAAGTATTCATACCAATCTTACTATTAAATTAGTCTAAAGAAAGATTTTTAATACATGGTAATTAGTCTTGTCTTTCTGAACACAACTTTACTGTAAATACTCCTCCTTGACTATCTCTTTGTCCCAAGATTCCTTAGAAGAACGCAACCAAGCGATAATTCAGCATTATTGCTGCTTCAGTGCACTAATCGCTTAAAGAGCAGCAAGGACCCTATGTTTACTGCCACAAGGCTCCTACAGCCTCCTGGCCTAAGGCAGGCTCCCCAGCCCAGCAGTATCCAGATGTCAAGAGGAAAATCCAGGTCCTGATGCAGCATGCTGCTCCATTCCAGTATGGCCTAAACATCTGTTTCATCTGCTGGCATACAACCTGCTGAATACACTGAGACTGCTGCACAAAACAGGGAATTGAATGAGGGTGGGAGTGAGATACTGCAGTTGCACAGGTCAGTGTATGTATTCCTAAAAACACTCTATGCAGATACAAAAATTAACACAAAATGCTTGGAATCCCAAAACTGGATTTTGATCATTTGCTGTCTCAGGTGGAGCTCTCCAGACTAAAAATCCAGACAAATAGCAAGGACAATGTGATCATTAAAAAAACCAAACTCCTTCTACACAACACATGCTTAAGCATTTTTTGATTCTAAAGGAGGAAGAGGCCATGACACCTTAGCTTGTCATCTTACTAATCTTATGGTGGTTTAATACTTCATAGTGTAAGAAAAGGACAAAAGAAGAAAAAGCTTGGAAGTATGTTACATAAATTGCTTGTTGGAGTTATAAGAACTGCTCTTTATGTAGAACACTTAAAAATAAGGTGAATTTAGGAATCTATTACATATTTTAAAACTCCTAGATAGTAACTCAGGAGCTTTAAACCAAGCATATTTTGTCTAAAAGACAGGAATACGTAAAAATTGTCAATTTATCTTGAGGCATGACAAAACCAGCAAGCATTTTACTTGATCTAGATTAAGTTCAGACAAGGCATAAAGGAATGTTAACTGTTCTCATCTCTTCCACTTTGTGTATCTATTCTCTTGTGTTTTGCTACCAACAACAATGGAATAGTTGCATGCAACCATGCAAATTCTTTTAGTTGTTTATGAAAGCAAGATCAAAGCCCAAATTGAGTGTGTATTTTCTTGCTGTATTTTTTCTCAAGAGGAGGACCTAATGAGAGGTTGTTTAACCAGGAGTCTTTCTCTGCAGCTGCAGAGCAGAAGTACTGTCACAGTGCAACCTCCTGGCTTACTCTTTTCCCTTGCCAGCCTGGAGACATAGCTCACCTCAGTGTGCCTGGAAACAGGAGCACAGAATGCAGGACGAACTGAATACTTCTGTGTCTCACCTCCCCATAGGGTGAGCACCTGTACCCAGAAACTGGGAAGTACTTTTAAGACCTTACATTTAAACACACCCTCTGTGAAGCTGAGAAAGTCATCATTTTCTTTATGATGTACATCATGAAATGGATACACTGTTAGTGTTTTAATACTACAGTGTCTGAACGAGGTAAATCTGAATACAAACATAAAGTATTGCTAGTAAGGACAAAATGTGAGCATTAACAAAATCTGCTATTTTAATAAAATATTGTAAATATCAAGAAAAACCAATGCAGCAATATGTAAAAAAACTTCATCAAATATCTATAGCAGTTTCCTCTGCAGGAGGATAGCAAAAACATCAATAAAATCTCTTAGGCATAAAGATTTGCATTCCTTCATTTAATGCTGTCAGATTACTGATATGCTACTTTTTGATCACAATTTTCCTGTTATTTACCATGCACAGCAAAGAACACAACAGAGTTGTCTTTGTGATTCTTCCAAATCACATGTTGTAACACACAGCTTGGAAACTGGCAAAAAAATATTTAACATTTTTATAATTTTATAAAAGAACTGTGACATACTCTGCTTAAGACTCTTAGGTATTTGCTATAGAATTAAAGAGATAAATAGAAGTTCATTAAGCCTAAATACCTTTAGTAGAAAGTCAGTCACAGCGAAGGACAACTTCATTTGCTTGAAACAGTAATTTCCAGTGGATAATGTTATTCAACAAAAAAAGCGAAGTGTTGAAGATAAATCTTTATGTGTTTGCTTCTATTAGAATTTGCTTTTGGCATTTTTATAGCATAAATTCTATCTCATCGAAATTGTGGATAGCACTAAAGTTAACAGAGTTAGCTTGTTAGCTCTCCTAGGAAAGCAAGCAAGGACCAGGAAGCATGGCTCCAAAGATATCTGCAAACAAAGGCTCTAGTATTTTAAATGCCTTCTCCTGTATCCAAAGAAAGCAAACAAGCAGCACTTATTTAAAATAAAAATATAACCAGATCTATCAGGAAAATATGAAAATACAACCAGATGGTAGCATCAAAGCACAGTTTTTTCATTCACTTTACGCTATCATAATATTACCTTCTCTGGTGACACTGTAAATCAATTTATTCACAGAAAGAATTTAAATTTCTTTCTGATATCATTTTAGAAGCTCTTACAAAAATCAGGTTTTTATTCCTTACTGCTAATATAAAATATCTTTAACAGTAAATGTGAGAGGTTTATGTGAAGAGCAGTTTACTCATGAATTCAGAGAGTTTCACACACTTCATGTTTAGAAATGTATTCTGGAATGAAGCTAGTCTAAAAAAGAAGAAGCTGCTTATAGAGAATCCCTGTGATAAGGGAAATAAAATTATATCATTGGAAAGCAATTAATTACAGTAAGTTTGCTGAATGGATGATAGCTATCAAAACTTATCAAATTTCGCATTTCAGAATTTCAGATATTTATTTTTAAAAAATGCTAGCAAATGGATGGGCTTTGTGAGAGAAGTCAGGAGTTTCATTCAGGCTCATGTCAGCAGGATTACAAGCAATTATGAGTAACTGCTTGTTGAGCTGTGTGAAATGAGTTGGTGAACGAGTTCCCTAGTAAACGCATGTCCATGTCACTGGTACTTTTGCCAGTAATGTAGACAATTTGAGTTGAAGGGATCTAAAAACATAATTATTCTCCTAATCCTACGGGGGATGAAATCAATTCAGGCCTGAAGATGGTTGTACAATTGCTGCTTCTAGTGTAGACCTTCTAGGTTTTTCAACCTGGCAGCAGACAGAAAAACAGAGGCATAAGTAAAAGAAAAAGAAATCAGGGATTGGGGAAAAAAAAAGTGGCAATAAATCTTCACTAGAAATATTTCTTAAGATCTGGCTTAGGTCCATGGGTTCATTCACAGCTGGCCATCCAGATGGAGAAATTTCCAAATACGATTGCAGTATTTCCCTGCGTAGAACTGTACAGACAAGAACAAGAAAGCAATGCTCTCTGGCCACTGCTAATCATACTGAAAGGCAAAAGCACTACAGTTGAATTCTTACAAGTTCCCATGACAGAATAATGAGACACCATCCCAGTAGTAAATGGGTGCAAGCCAAAAAAAAAGGAAGAGTCACATTTAAACTACCTCTCTCAATTCCCATGTCTGAATCCCATCTTGTGAGAAGATGTTGAGACAGCTCTGCATTTAAAGGCTGAGTTTTTTAAAGTGCTGCTTGGGGTTTGAAGCTGTAATGTTTTCCTACTTTTAGAAGAGACTTAAAGAGTTCATGTGATAGCTTGCAGCCATTCTATTATTTTCACTAGTGAAAATGGAGGAAAGGCAGGGATATGATAGATATATACTGGCTCTACTGATCAGGAGAAGCTTTATCAGTCAGCTGGGGCACATCTCGGAAAAAAAGTCACTCAGGTGCATCTATAGCATCCCATTCAATTAACATACCATTAAAAATGTTTTGCCCCTGTTCAGCCTGCTGTATTACCTGATAAGTCACATATTTAAAATGTACATTTAAATACAGGAAACAGTGCAATGTTTTCTTTGTGAAGCAAAAAAAAAGTCCAGTTTACAGATATTTTAAAGCATTACAAATAATTGTGCTTTACAGGATGCTTAGCAGATCTCTCTCACTGATCTTTTACTGTATATTTAGAACTTTCATGCACCTTCAAGGAAAATTAAATAATTTCCTTAAAGGAAGTGCACACAAAATTATGCAAAACATATTCAAATGGGTTTATAAAAATTACATCTAAAAAAAAAATCACATTTGCACCTCAAAAACAGGTACTGGGAAGTTACTATTACAAATTTATTATAAACTGATGCATTTTACACAAGTACATATGAATTTGTCTAAGAATGCCATGATTTCAGAACTGTGGTGAGGGTGATGGTATTTCAGCAATAGTGCCGGGACCAGATTGAAATGATTTTGATGCCTGATCTTAGCCCTCCCCTAGGTGCAGAAGTAGACTGCAGTAGAAGAGATAGCCTGTACTGGATGAATTACTATGGATAGGTCACAGATGTATTATTTAATAAAGCTGTAGACTAGTTACGTCTTGTGACTTGTTTTGTTTCTAGTGTTTAGAACAAATGATGCAACTTCTCTGAAAGGACTTTACCTCTTTTGTTTCTTTGCTTCCAAACACGCCAATGAACATGACAACACACTCAACTATTCCTGCACCAGAAATATTTCTTCATCTTTTCTCATACTTAGCTATTTGTTATGATTCATGCACAACACCAAAATACATGCTCTATTGTGTTGACTTCACTACATTTTGTGAATAATTCCTTCAAGTTTTGAATAATTCCTGACATTTGAGCACGATGTGTTTTTCTTCCTACATGTCTTAAGACACTCCTCCCTCCAGTCTTTTTCTCAGGACACTTTCAGCTTTCCATGTGTCTCCAGCCATACGCAGCCTTCATGCTGAGACTTAAGAAGAGACAAATGATTACCAATACTTTCTGTGAGTTAGGATACTTTTCTAGTTTCTCAATCATATGGATTCTAAAAACTTCACAGACCAAATACATCTCAGACAAACAGGATGTTGGAGGCAATACCATTCCTATTTCGTTGTCTAAAAAGACTCAGAGATAGCAATAGCAACACAGAGAACTGATGAGCTCAATTTCATCTTCTATGAATTTCCCTTTCTTTCTGAATTGGGTCAGTGGAAATACTTTATTATAATCAAAGATCCTCTGAAATAAGGCGGGTGATAATCTTTCTACTCCATGCATCTGTAAGAGAATTCTTCAGCTTCTTTTAAGCATGTGTGTGTGTGTGTATTTTTACACCTAGAAGCTCTCATCTAACCACCCTTGTTCTTAGAACTTTTAATTCAGATGAAAGGTGAATTATTAAGATGTTTTGTTGGGGTTTTTTTCTGTAGCAATTAGTCAGGAAGGAATGATGATACAGAAGCATATTATTTTCCTTTGTGTATATAACTAACTTAGTAATTTTTTGTCTTTAATCTTATTGCTGCTAAATTCCTAAACATCAAAACATATTAACACCTTCACACGAAAAAATCCTACATGTTTGTAATTTGTAGCCAAATGAAGCAGCTTGCTCTACAGTTATCGAAGTATAATAAAATTCCAGAAACATATTCACTTGCAGCTAATTCCTGTAAGGCATACACCATATACATTTCTAGAAAGCTTGAAGGAATCCAACTGCCAGCTCAGAGTATGCCTCCCAGTCAGCCTATTCCCCAAAGGGATGCCACAGTTTTAAAAGAGCTTTAAAAAATGTGCTCATCCCCTGACGGGACTCTGTAGTACTGGTGCCTCTGGTGCTCTGTCAGTAAATGCATCAGTAGCTTATTTGCTTCTTACTGGCTTCTGAGTGAACACATACCCCAGGGAGGGAGCTTTGCAAAGCACAATTACTTTTAAATAGAGATTTGGCTTTCAGTGAGGGGCAGCCAGTGGTTAAGACAGAGAGAACGTCTTGTTGACGCTGGGGGCTGACTCCTCCAGTCACTTGGGCTCAAGCTTCTGCCTTGATATAGACTGAAGAGACACAGGAAACCTCCTGCAATCCAGGCTATAAGGATGACATCCTTTTTAACATACAAGTTTCCTGATAAGTGAGTTTATGTTTGTGCCATTTATGATTTCAATGGTAAATTCTCCTTGGAACAAAGCATATGAGCCTGGAAGGCAGCTGTCCTGCTTGGTAAGATTTAAAGGTGAAAAAGATAGGCATCATCCCAGATGTCTGATCCCAAGATACCAGATAGAAAAGTCTTCCCTCTTGGTAGAGGAGAGAAGGTGCAGGAATGAAGCACTTCCAAAGGTGGAGGGGTGGTTAGTCATCTGAAGGGAACAGAAATGGGGAGCTACCAACGCCAAGCTGGGTGACAGTCCACTGACTAGCGTCCTACTTGCAGTGAGGGGAAACACAAGATCAGGACCAGATCTAGGCCTGCCACAGCCAAGATAAGTACTAAAACTACTGCAGATTACAGAAACAGTCTCTTTCTTAAATATTCCTATAAATTTTTTATTAAATAATGTGACACTGTTCCATTAAGCAAGAATGGGAATAACAAAGACATGCTGTTTAAAGCAGTCATTGGAGATGCAGGGCATTAAATGGGTGAGAAAAGGGTCTTGCAGCTGCAATGTTGCTGTGCCAGGCTGATCACTCTAGCTAAGGGATTTGTTTGCTTCTCTGTCCGTTTTTACTAACTGGAAATGAATAGGGGGACTCCCTCTCATTTTGATCAGGAATGCCATTACTGGAGGAGCTAGGAAAATCCCCCTAGCCAAAGTTTCATCAGACTTGATATTTTACTGCCAAAAGCCCCAATTTTGATGGGATGTTTTTTCCTTATTAATATCACTTTGCCAGATAATTCAGGGCTGAAGATGAGAAGGAGTAGGAGAAGATAGTGTATTAAGAAAAACTGTGAAGAAAGGAGGTTATATGGTAAAATATTGAACCAATGACATCATTTTCATTGATACTGCCACTGATATAATTCAACTTGATAACACAGATATTACATACAGGGACATAAACATTCAAGTAGGGAAAGGCAGAAGTATAACTATTTCATTGATTTTAATTAAATTTTCCTAAGTATGGCAAGGTTGGCATATTTTTAATTTTATTTTCATTAAAGGGCTTGCATGATCTCTCAGACCCCTAATAAAATCTTTTCACCTCTTTCCTTCCTCTGCTACAACCTAAATTTCTATGTAAGAAAAGGAGCAAAATATTTAATTTACTACCTCCATATACTGAAATTTGCACACACCATTCCCTTAATTTAGGCCACTATTCACTGTATTATAATAAGGAACATTCTGTTAAAATATGCCCACCTAGAGCTCAGTAGTGTTTGAATGGTAGATAAAATCATTCTATAAGGCTAATGAAGACAGAAACTCTGTCTGTAACAATATTAAGTTTGTTTTCTCTAGTGATTCGAAGAAGTGAGCAATCTGTCAGTAATACATTGAAGGAAATTACTTGTCTTGTAGGAATTCCTGCTGACAGGCACTCACTCACAGTGCTGACCCAAACATCTACCCACTGACAAACAAATTACAGTATCTAACTCTGAAAAGGTTAGTAGGTGTTTTTAATTTTTATTGGTTTCACCAAACCTCTTTCACATTTACCCAATCACCATTCTCTGTTGTGTTAACAAAAAGAAAGGAAAAGAGAAGAAAAGAGAAAGAGAAGAAAAGAGAAAAAAGAAAACCCTATGGGTTCTCCATTTGAAAAAATTATTATTGCCTATATCTGAGAGTGTTATGTCAGATAAAACTGTTAAACTGTGTCTAACCAACATTAAGACTGGCAGCCCTGCCAGTGACTGACTGGGTGAGTGAACACATTACTGAGACAGCATTGTAGAAATTAATTTTCTTCAATAAAGTGATTTTTAAGGCTCATATATTTCACAATCTAAACATATGTCACTGTTTCATAAACAAAATAAATGGATTAAAATAATACATTACCAATATGCTGACACATGGAGATATTTTAATTAGAAATACTTAAGCTGCGTGATATTTAACTGCTATATTTGTTGAAGAGGAGCATGCATCATTGCATAAGACATAAGGCAGGTACATCACTTTCCATGATGCGGTAACAGAGTGGGACCAAATCACTTCCAGTGTGAGCTATCACTATCAGATCACATTAACCCCACTAAAAAATTGCTTTAAGATTACAACATATAGAGGAAACTCTGTAAGAGCAGCAGTCTGCTAAAAACATCTTTTTCATTGAAATAATAAGTCACCAGGATTCTAGTTCCCGAGAATAATATTTCTTCATAAAAAGACACATTTAACATCTTAGCTATTTAAAGGCCATATTTACATGACTGTCGCATTACATTGGCCTCTTTCCTGCACATTCTTCTTGACATACTTTAAGGACCAGCACTAAAATAGCTGAGGAAAGCAAATGTCAACTATGTCCTGAAATTTATATGTGTGAGAGAATTGGAATAAGTAGAAATGTAATATATTGTTTACTGTACTGAGTGCCCTCTGTTCTCTAAAGGTCAAAAGCATTGTAACCTTAGAGTTACAGTTTCTGATTGTTCCCAGGGTTAAATTCATTATAAAAATTAATGGTTCAAACCCCTCAACCTTCAGATATATGAGTATTCATGCCTCCATCTGCTGAACTGTTCAACTAAAAATAGCATTCTTTGGCCTTCCCTCTACTAATATTGTGCCCCTGAGGCAGGCTATGCAATGCTTCAGCAGCACACTAGATCTGCACCCAGCAGTATAAAAAAAGGTCATTCACTTTCTCTGCAATTAGAAGAGAGTATGGAGGAGTAGGATGAGATGGGAGTGAAGAAAATAGACAAATATGTGTTTAGTTAAAATTTAACTTTTTTTAAAAATGGATTATAAAAACTTCAGGCTTCAAGAACACAGCTGCAACTATAGTTAAGACTTGCCAAGGTTCATTAGTGTTCTAAGCGATAAATTTTGAAGGACAAATTACACAAATAGTTTGGGGAAAGAGTTATGAACGAAAGCTTTTTTGTTTTGCCTTTTTTTTCCTAGAGCTCACTTTGTTTAGGAATAACTTCAGCTAGCATCATTGTAGCGCTTCCATTTCTATCAACAGTTTATCAGTTGCGGTTGAGAGAGTTGCAACATTTCCTTATTTACCTCATAGAACACTTTGTAGAAATATCTAGAGAAAAAGCAGGGTTTTTTTCTCTTTTTAAAACAATAAAGACCATATTTTAACATTCCTTGTTTGAAAGTAAGGACATATAGGTGCAACCTCTGCCATGGAGACTTGCTAGTAATTATGTTACTGCTACAAGCACTGTGAGAGCTGGGAAAATCCATTTACTGATAAAGTTCACTCATTTAGGAAGATTACTGGGCAGACATTATCTAGAATCGGCTAATATCAGCGCAATCATCTGACAGCTAGGGAAAAATTTCAGGGAAATGGGACAGGAGAGAAACTCCAGAGAAAATGGATATAAAAAGAGGAGCAAAGGAAAAATTATTGATGTGTTTTGTTGCTCACACTGACTAAATAAAGCAACCTGCTTCTGTTACACACGTGCATCAGAACTGGTTCACACACCACTATGCATACCTGCTACAGGTGTATTTGGTTATATATCTGTAAATTATTTAGCAGACGGTTGATTTGACACAATTCACTCACGGTTGTTTGAAGCTGGAAGGGTGACCAGAAATAGCCTGGCCCTTCCTCTTAGACCGTACCTACAGAACTGTCCCCACACCAGCAAGACCCTCCCTCATACCGAGATTCCTAAGAAGGCTTGGTCCACATATTTAAATCTTTGGCGAAGGTGTTGAGAAACTGGTGAGACTGGGCTGAGCTGACAACAGCAAGTATGGAACACAACATCATCAATGTCACCTTCGTGAAATCAAAAGAAACTATCTGATGTCAACACAAAGAAGAGCAAGCCACCACTTCAGGAACATGGACTGGCATAAACATGTGGTAATTACTATGCTATTTTATGATATTCAAAGCTACAACTGAGTATCAATGGTATTTTACCACTAGCTGATCAATGTGGTACAAACTCTTAAGAGTGGATGGGTCAAACAGGTCTGTTGCTAGAGGAGAACTTAATACTTTCATCTTACATTTTACTTTTTACTTATTTTTTTAATACAAGGTCCATGTGAGTGAAGGTAGTTACTTGAGAAATTCCTAGATATAATTTCAACAGCTTTTTAACATAACCCACGGGTGAACACAGACATACAACTCAGAGAAAATGTGTTTTGATACCAATGTGCTAAATAGCTTGAATAAGATGGGCAAATTATTAATTACAAATAGCCCACTGGAGAAATATCCTCTGTGGAACAATTGCTATTGTTACATGATGTACCTGTGAGTAAGTTGGTTTTTTTTTGTGTTATTAGATTCAGAACTTCCATAGAAGTTGCCTTAACAAACAGGAAGATCAGAACACAGCATTGTTGCTAGCTCCTACCTAAAGAATGATCATCTCAAAACCTCGTAAGTGAAAAGAGGCGAGAGATTACGAGATAGAAGCTGACAGAATTTCCACTGCAGCTGGATATGGATTATGGAATATGAATCTGGAACTAATAATAATGCTCTGATAAAGTTGAGATGTTAGATCTACTGCAAAGCTTTTTACTTTAAATGGCTTTCCCTTCCCAAGTTTTCCAAACATAGGTATTACATGCACACTCACATGTAGAAACAAAACCAAACCTGCAAATTAATTAGCTATTTCTCACACTGGCTGAAAGGAGCAGATGTTAGTTTTGTGATCAGTATTGTTAAGCACTTGGGAAATACTCAGATACCATGGTCACAGCATTCATGTAAATAAATAAGAGGGTGGGGTACATGGAAGAAAGGAAACAAAACAGAGAAAGAAGGGGGAAGGGAAGCAAAGATGGAAAAATGAGCTGAAATGCTACACCCTCAACAGTCTTCATGACGCATCAGGTATAACAACAAATTCCTCCAACAAACACACCCAAATAAGTGCTCACTTAGGGCAGGGAACATTACAGAATTGACACAAAGAAAATAGTAATAGCACGAATATATAAAATTTACTTCAGCCTTTTGACAGATGAGCAGGTATCAACTGAAGGTTAAGTACTCTACTACTTAAGCTCTCATGACCACAAAACATTAAAGGCTTTGAAATCCTATAAAAGTGAAATTAAGATAAAATAGAAAAGGGCAAAACAAACAAAAAAACCCTCTTCTATAACAAATATGTCTGAAGGAAAATTTAGCCCTCTCTAGCACTTACATGTTTCTGAATTTATCAGCACCACTTTCTTTGCTGATTGTTTTTGAAGCCTGACTTGTGCTTATCATATTTAACAGCTCAGTTTATAATTTCTGCAGATTAGTGAAGTTGTACTATTGCTGTAGGTTCTAATCAAGGGTCAAGCTACAAACAGATCTTGTAAAAGGAAAGAATGTTAGTGGTTTAGATCCTGTTTCTTTTGCAGTTGAACAGTTTTTATCCTTTTCTGCCTTGCAGTATTATGTAGACTCACTATTTGTTGTGCTGCATTTCAAAGGTAGCAAAAATAGTCTCTCTATTCACAAAACTGATTTCTAGTCTTTTCTCAACTAAACCTAATGAGACTTCTGCTTCAATAAGTACTCAAATACAGATTTTCAAAGATACTTTGTTATTTTTCCTTTTGAAAAACTTCCCTTTGGTTTGAAACCTGTCCAAAGTAGTCTTAATATAATATTATCATGACCCAACAGTATTTTTTGGAGATCTTTCCCTGCAGTGTCAGGGTATTCTCTTTTCAAGTTTGGAATCCAGGTTAGGTCAGACCTAAGCTCAAGGGTCTTTTTCACCAGTTCTGGACCACCACTGAACACTGAGTTCTGGTCCCATTCTCACTTATCCTAAGTAAACTCTGACAAGAATATCAGCAAGAGGTAAATATGAAAGGATTTTTAATTTGCTTTGGTCCCTCTGGAAAATGATATAATTGCACACGGATAAGCAAAGTATATATTCGGCTATTAGCATGGTAGCTATTTGCTACTCGAGACACAATTTATTCTTATTTTGTATCTGAACCCAACTCTAACCTAACTCATACAGGGGTTTCAAAGGTTTACTTGCAAATAGTTACATGCATCTTTAATGGCCTTTCCTCTCATGTTCACTGTCACTTCCTTTCCACACATTTTAACTCTGACAGCTTTTGACTATTTCTTCATTATTTATAACATTGTTGTGTCTTTTCTTGTGAAATTAAAAAGTTCTTGCCACAAAAAGCTAGCTAATAATATGGTACATAAATCTTTCTTTCACAACATTTCATTCTATATATGCCAAAAATAAATGAATGACCAAATCAAGTCTCCTGACCATGCTTGGCTTCTGACCAGCTTAATGAACAGAAAGGTTGAGATTACCTAAAGACAAAAGCTAAAGAGTTTGCAATTTATTGTATTGTCAGCACCACACTGTCTGAAATAAGGAAAATACCCCGGTAACACATATTTATTTTGATACACTTACTGGTCCAGTTAAAGGTAGTGCATTGCATTTACGAGGGAGAGACTAAATTAAAATAAAGTACAAAAAGATCATTGAACTTATCTCCCATCAACTGGTCATATAATTGAAAAAAATACTACTAACTCTGCTAATATAAAATAGACAGAACAATGTCTTTCACTCACAGTATCAAGGTTGGCCACACATAGCTACATTTGCAGTACCATAAGTACATAAGGTGTTAATCCTCCTGGGCTGTGCTCAAAAATTATTTAACATTCAGACTATTATTTAGCATACAGCTGGTTAGCAGTTTTCCCCTAAAATGTTGGCTTCAATCCCACATTTTTTTGTTCTGGCACATACCTGGAGCTGTAAAGGGCTGAGTCCAGAAGCAGCAGCAGCTGCCATTGTTGATGGAATGAACTGCACAGGGTAGTTATCACCTGTCGGGAGAACAATGCGTGCAGGTTCAGACAATGAGCAGAGAATAGCAGCAGACAAGTGCAAACATGGACCTAGGACTGTCTGTGCTCCACAGCACTCCTCTAGGCCTAAACATCTGCAAAAACAAAAGGCTTCGCTGGGCATGGACTTGCCATTCTCCCTTGGAACTTTGTTGTTAGCAGATAGCTGGTAGGCAAACTGGCAAAACATAAATGTGATACTCGTGATTTTCATTTTCAAAAGCAGATGTTCAAATCAAGTGTATAAGCTTGGGCACAGAACTGGCCTTAAGGCCATAGACACACACGCAAGATACCCCCGGAAACCCCAGTGGTTCCCAGAGTAAAAAAATTGTTGTCACCATGTGTTTCTTAAAACAGAAGATATTTGTTACAACTCAAAAAATTTCATTGCTGTTTAATGCAAGGTGATTTCTTTCTAGTATTGAGTGGCCCTTTCCTGGGAAAGCTAGCAATCTGGCTCACAGGTTGAGGATGATTCTGATTTTGCTTTGAGGATCTCTGTCTTGGGACACCTCCTTTTATGAGGCCGCAGAGAAAAGCAAAATTAAATCACTTTTAAAAATAGCTTGAAATATAATTTAACTTTCTTTTAGATCTGGGACCCTAATGAGTTGATAGATTAGGTTCAGTTACATGAAGATTCAGGCACTAAAGTTTCTGTATTCTCTTCACTGGAAACTGAAAAATCTGTGCCCTCTGCATTGAGGGGACTACAGATGCTCCAGAAAGCAGGAGACACAACTGATCCAAAATAAGAATGCTGATATTATATCTTATAGCATCTATGGACATTCCTACATATCTGCATCACACAGTGCCATTGGGACTATTAAAAAATGTAAAGGAAGAAGGAAGCTTGAAATACTTTAGCAGTGTAATCTGTATAATATAAAAAATCATACAGTGACAGACAAATGACACAGTAGCTATTATTTAATGGTGTATTGCTTTGGCTCAAGCTACTTATTTAAAGTCAGTGTTATGTACTGTCTACAGGCTACATTTTAACTGGCTGCTCCTCTGTACATTTTTGAGATTTACAATAATCAGCCTGTTTTACATAAACTTTTCCATACTAAAGCAGAATGTAGCAATGAGGGAAAATACAGAAATCCAAAATAATATAATAAGGACATTCCAAGAGTTAGATTATTTTTTGCCATCCCCCTCAAATTAATAATGATAACTGAGCCTTTGTAGTCACAAGTCCTCAGAACCCTCCCTTTTTACCACCTGAAGTGCTGTTGTATTCAGCTGAGTTTAAATGTTTTGTTGTTTCAGTTTTTTAGTAAATAGTACATGTCTAATCCAGAAGTTCTCTTTGTATCATATCCATAATACCTCATCAGGCCATTGAGCACAGTATGCGCCTGTACACAGTCCACTAACAATTGGATTCTGATTGCATATGGAGCTTTGCTACAATGCATTCACTAACACTATATTGTACTGGTCTCCTATGGAGTAATGTTAAAAATATCTTCTCTTATTTTCCCCCTTCCATGAGGTTGATTTTAATTTGCAATGATGTTGGGGGTTGTTCTTAAAACAAAAATAAAAATAAAAAAAGGTAAAAACTAAAAAAACCAACCCGTAGATCCTTTCCTTAAAGTACTAAAGCTGTCTCTTTACACTTAAATAATTCTACTCATCTCTTTGATATTTATATGAAATTATCTGAATAAATAAGATCTAAATCTAAGTTAAATAATGTTTCTTTCAGAAATATCTTAGAAGGTTTTGAAAAAAATCACAAAGATGTTGAATTAGTGATGCTTAAAAATGGGAGCGAAAGGGGGAATAACCATCTGACTTATCAGCATGGACTGCCTTGCAGAACATTTCGGAAGCATTCTTTCTTTAAATATCATGAATTATTCATTCCTGTTCCATACAGCAGTCTCTTCTTTCTCCCTCCCCCTCTGCATACACTTTTTAAGTTCAATACCAGTTGCTTTATTTGTACTAAAACATTTTCCATGTCAAACATATTTGAAAAAAAATCAAACTCTGAAAGAATTCCCTGCGGCATTCCTTTTTCACAGCTGTCATGCTCCTATGGTTTGAAATAGCCGGATATTTTATACACACGTGTGCACACACAGAGGTTTTGTCTTCGCAGTTAATTTTATAGTGTCTCTACCACACCCTGTAGTGTTCTCTTGCTCACCTGCTGGCTACAGTTCATTCTTCTGTTACGGGAAAAGTAATGTAGTTATGTAATTTATTTGTTATTGAAACATAATATTGTCCCTTTTCCCCCTCCTTTTTACATATTAAATTATGGTTAAGTCCTGGTATGTCTGTGCTGAGAGCAAGAATTAATACTCTCTCAGCTCTGGAGTACCTCCCTGACACTAAGCAGTAAAAGCAGAGCAAAGGTACTCTTTTCTCCCTTGAGGAAACTGAGCATGCAGGGAATGGACTGGTTTTAATTTTTAATTACATATTTCCCCCTCTCATTTTCTCAGTGCACGAATGGATCAAGAAGATTCTCAGTAGCTGTCTTGGCAAGAAATCAGTCAGTGTATTGTAGCCATTTCTTAAAAATTTGTTTCTTGATTTGGAATGCTTGCATAAGAATCCATTCATTTAAATGTGTACAAAAGGCAGCAGAACATGTTCAAACAGGTCTGCTTTAGGTACTGGTGCGTGCTGGCCTTTGATAACCAGGGGTGAGAAGAATGCCAGAAGAACAAACCCTGTCACAGTTTGCAAACTGATCTCTTCAATCTCCTTGCTGTGCTGATTGTCTATTTACATTTGGCTGCTGTTGTTTATATATAAATTGATGTTTACAAGCCATGGAAAAGTATGCCAGACTTCTGTTCCATTTGTCAGGTTGAGCAACATTTCCAAATGAATAAAAGCAGTGAGCAATTGTACTGTGTAATTCTACATAGAAATAATGTAAATGTTTCTTTTTTGTCTTGGATGAAGCAATGAAGCTTAGTGGACATTATTTATAGGACACATGGACTTAGTTTCCAGATCAAAGCTCTGTGAGCTGTAAGTAAAGAAGGATGTCTGGCTCTTTTGAGACTCAGAGTAGGGGAAAGGTGTTGCTTATTACTCGTCTTCCCTAAAGCACAACTGTAAGACATACACTGATTCTCCTTATCTGACTTACAAAGACTCTGTTGTCCCCATTTTGGGATTGTAACTTAAAATCTGTCTCTTCATGCATGAATCTTAGACTGCCACTTGCACTCTCTCCATGTGTACTCACAGGAAACAGAGTTGGAGGAGACTTAAGAGATACAAATTCCAGGGCCTTACTCTCCCTGGCATACTGAACAGGCTGAGGAAAGCATATCTCTCCTCAGCATGTAGTCAGGATACAGCAAATCGGGATACACTCCTGCAATATTCCCATACAGAGCATGCATTTTGTTTGTGCGAAGGAAAGAATTTACTACAGGCAACCGGCTATGGCAATACTATGGAACATCTCCCCTGTCCAATGACACCACCTCGGTTCTGCCTTAGATCTGAGCAGGGTTTGCTGCAACACTGCCTTATTGCCATCCTCATGTCACAGCAAAATCAGTTGCCCGACAATTGCCTGTCTGCAGGTAAAGAACTTCAGTGCAAACTCCCAGCTCAAAACATTCAGCTGCCTCCTACCATTTCCAGCTCTTACCTCAACATTTAGGTGTGAGGCACATATGGATTTCTACAACAAATCCTGAGGTTACAAATTCCTTGTTCCAACCAGTAAAACCCAAGAGGGAACACATGGCACACTTTAATGCAGTCCTGGTGGATTTCCATTAGAAATAAGACTCACATAGTACCTCTGCCATGCAAAGATACATGGCCAACTCAGTACACAGTTGATCTGATGTATGCTTTTTGTTCTCACCTGCCAATAGGAACAGCAGCCTAATGAAAGTGGAGTAGTGTGCTATGTAAAATTTAAACTACCTTACAGCTTTATGAAAAACTTCTGAAAGGACTCTTCCAAATGGAAACTGCAATGATGGATATCAGTGAAATCCAGCAGACCTAGGATGATGTTAGTTATGTGGATTAGCTACTGTAATTAAAGAGTTTAATTAGTTTGATGACAAATATATTACACATTCTTAGGTCCAGCTGGGTGACAATAAGCCTGACATTTTTGTTTGTTTTGCTTTACCTAATTTTACTTTCTTTGATTTCAAAGGAGTTACTATTTATTTGCCCCAATGCAAGTAAGAACCATGTCCAAACGTTGGCTCCATTTCTCACTATTTTTGCCACCAGCCTAAGAAAACTGTATCCGTTTTCACATTTCATTGTATTGCCAGCATAGCAAAAATCTCTTGTAAATTATTTTTGTGTATAAAGTAGAATGACCTAGGGAGGCAGATAGGAGTTGTTTCTTAGCATTCTAATCATCATCTTTATATACTTTATGTGTGAAATACAAATAAATGCTTTGAAAATACACTGCAGCATATCAAAACCTTTTAAAACAGAGGTTTACAAACTCCACACCTTATGTCTGTATTTTCAGTAATCTTTTTCAGAGATACTTTCCACATCTGGTAAAGAACTGACATAATAGAAGACTATCAAGTAAGAGTGATCATTCATTTCCAAATCATATGGAAATGCAGCCAGCATGGAGAGTGGTCACTCTCCACTTAGAGCAAACTGGAGCTCTGTTTGAGCTCTACTTGAAGTATGGTCTGGCTCCTCCCCAGCATTACTTTATATCGATATGCCATCATCATTCTACTTCCCCATTCCCTCTTAGCCACAAAACTTGAAGGAGGTAATACTTTCAGGCACTGTAAGATGGAGCAGGAAACTGTCTTCCCTCTTATGCCACTCACTGTCTTCTCCTCTTGACCCAAAGCACTAAGGGGGACAGGGTAATCACATTCTGGATACTCCAGTCCACTAATTTTTCCTGGATGCATGAGGCTGGCTAAGTCAAGGGAAATTTGAACTGGAAAAGGAGGTATAATTGTACTTGTGTTACCCACCAGTTCCCAGTAGTAAGTATAGTGGTCACAGACCGAAAGACAGCACAGTTGCTTTGCTGTACTTGGAATACAAAATAATTATATTAGCTGCACAGTATCTCTGGGCAAGTATTAGCTTCCTAACAGCTGCCAGTCCCAGCTTCCCACTGGAATAAGTGGTTACCCCCACAACCAGGTACTCTACGAGGCTAGACAAGCGCCTGCAGGTCAATAGTCACAACAGTCATTTGAGATGCACAGCGCCCTAAAGTTTTAATTAATCCAGTATACAGTATAAATACTGAAATATGTATAAAAAATTAATTAGGTGGTCTATGCAGCTCTGATTTCTCAATTAGTACTTACCATGCCGGAAAATTATATTACATGACTTTGAGATACATAAGGAAGCATGGGGCTTTAGGGATTTTTTTTTCCTAATGTAATCATTACTTGTCATCAGCACTTGCTAACTTTGGACTGTTTCACCTCCTAGAGCTCCAAAACATTGTGGGGGAGGGAGGAGAAGGGGGTGGAAAGAGGTTTACAGCAACCTCATGTTATAGTTCCTGCCAGGCAGTAGGAAACTCTGTCCTGTCAGGCTTTAGTATGAATCATAGTTGTATTTCTCAGGTTTTCTGTTCATAATGACTTTCTGAGCTCAGGAGTTTAGGAGCAACTAAGGAATGTGCTGGAAGGGACTCAGAACTTAATAAATTCTCCTCTCTTCTATAGGTCCTTCAATTGCGGACATGACCTAGTGTAGTTTGTTATAGGAATGCCATTTTCTTACTTCAAGGCAGTTTATGTGCAAATGCACCAGTACTCAGTAACTGCTATCTTGGCATTGAATTAAATAGCCATGAAATCATTTCCCACTTAGTCCATGCAGATATATCTGCATGGACATGTGCACATAATCATATCCCCACTTGTACACCAAGGCAGGACTTTTCATCCTGACTGCTCTGTCACACTAACTGCTTCCAAGTTGGAGCTGGCTTATATCTAGCCCATTTCTTTGAGGGCAATGCAAATTAAGTGACTGTGCACACAGTATTTGACATTCCCCAAATGACACAGTTTCAAAAGTACTCAGCTCCCATAGTTTCTATTTTTGAAATCCCTTTCATTGTATTTTCTGAAAGTCAAAGAAAAGTAATAGTGTCAAAACTCAGTCTTACCTAGACCAAACTAGAGTAAAATGAATTAGAACCTAAACAGATAACCAAGAAGAAAATTGGAAGTATCTGAAGGGTTAATCCATCTGCTACCTTTCCTCAGAAGTATAAGCACGTTTAAACTGACAGTTCTAGAGGTGAAAGTTTCATTTCTCACAAAAGTAGAAGAGTACAGGTAGTAGCAGTCAAGTTCATAAATATTCCTCAGAAATTACTTTGGAGAACCCTCGGTATGAAAGAGTGTAGCTTAATCTCCAGTTTCATTAATTCCTTAACTACTGTGCCGAGAGTGCCAAAAATAGGAGTTAATCAATACCAAGTGTAGTTAATGGCATTTTTTTATCATTATGTCTCTCCTGCAAAAACTACTGACCTGCCCAGCTACCCTTGGCACACACACTGTAAAATTTAATAAATATATTAAAAATATAAATATTCTAATTTCTTGCAAGTCACTGGGAATCATCAGATCATTGTGACTTCTCGTCTTTACTAGAAACAGCTGTATATAAACCACTAACATACTAGAGAACAGCTTAGCTGTGTTCTGAGGTGTCTAGGCCTTGATTTTTGCCTGCACTTCATTCTTGAAACCTGTATTACAAATCCCTCCTGTTTTCCAGCAAGTAAAAAAGTGCCCTAGATTAGTATCACCTGCTTCTATGAGGTCAACAGGATCACACATAAAGCAGTATAACCTTGATAAACTATTAGGATAAGTACTGTAAGAAACACTTTAGAATAAGCACAGAAATCTGTTCTTGTGTGGGAAAGCACGCTGGTACTCTTCTTCCCAAGTCATTATTTTACAAAGCAGCCTACAGAGCCAAAATCAACACAACACAATTTGACATATCAGCTTTCAGGGAGAAGCACAACCAGCAGCTTAATCATTAATAGTCACTCTTCAGAAAGTATCTCAGATTAATATGGGGAAAGGAAGGAAACTAAAGCACATGCTTTCTCTTGGCTGTGAGAAGAAAACTATTAGCCAGTGTGTCACAGACAGTTTCCACGAGTGGCAACTCTTATGTCTGTGGAGACAAAATATTCTTCACTGTGGTCCCCAACTGTCACAAGGTGGTGATGTGTGTGAATAACCATCATCCTGTGCCATCTAGAGCTAGGTGTCTTTCAGAGCTCCATTTCAGAGCACTGCATAGAGAGCACCAGTTTGTCAAACAGGAGAACAACTTTCAGATGTCTAAACCTGAAAATAAGATGATAACAAAGATAATAACAAGGATTCTGTGTTTAAAAAGGAATGTGTCTAGTCTAAAGAGACAGAAGAGAGTGGGACAAATGGAAATACTGAAATCCTGCTTGGCCTCACTTCATCTAATATTAAGTAAACTTAGAGGTTTAGGTTCAACCTGCCTTTTAATTAGTATGCTGTTTACATCATCTATTATGAGGCTTTACTTTGGATTTGACCCTGTTCCAGCTGCAGTCAACAGCAAAAACACCGCTAATATCAGTGGGAACAGGATCAATGCTTTACTTTGTACATTTCATATTTAATGTCAAAAAAAGATACTGGTATATATGTTTTGTAGTTATTAGTTATCAGGTTAATATGCTAAAGGCAGCTTGACAGGGAATTAATGAGCAAAATAAGGTTGCTCCTTCTGGACTGAGGTCACTTACAAAGAATGTACAAATGAAAATAAGGTTGACTTTTATTTACTTAACTATCTTCCTACATTGAATTCCTTTGGCAATGTGTCTTTAAACATTTAAAGCCCTGTTTACAAGGAGGCTCTGAAAGTAGCTTCAAACCATTATATCCCTAATTGAATTCCCCAGGAGTCCTGTAAACTTGGAGGAAAAAAAGAAAGAAATCGTAACATTTGCTAAATCATCTGAAAACATATTTCATTACAAGGTTATGTGACCTGTTACAAGTCTGAATGATGACTGGGATTGAACTGCTGAAACCTTTTATTATTCAGACTGAAATCAAACAAAAGAGTTAGAATTTTGCACAAAAGGCAAATATACTGAAGATACCAGAACTAATTAAAGATACATATAATTGCATTTGTATAATGGCACAGGTCAGACAAGAAGCAAATTACTAGGCAAGTGGGCCAATACATTCAGAGCAAATGATTTTGGGAAATAAAGGTTAAAAAAAATCGTGATAGTCAATAACCAATATTCCATCCACCTCCTGAAAACCAGAAGGCTTTTTCAAGTGGAGCTGCAAAAACTCCACACTATTTCCAACCAGCTACACCTGTTATGTATCATCTATATGAGACGATCACACAAGAAGCTACAGTTAATATCTTAAAATGATAAATAGCTTCACATTCTCGTCAGCTTACCTGGCTTGTAAGTTATTCCGGGGGGGAAGAGGAATCCCTGCTGGGCTGCAGCAGCCGCTGCCAGCGTCCGCTGGTCGTGTGGAAAAATTGGGATCATGAGCGGAGGCATGTGACCCTGAACCTGCTAAACAGAAGAGAGCCTCTGATCAGAAATAGCACAAATTTGTCTTGACAGGTATTTCTCCCTTACTGATAGTGTTCTTGTGTTCACACAGTCCCACAGAACCTTTGCCTTAATGTAATCCCTGCCAATTTCACATTATCACATCAAAGCCCTCACTAACATTGTTTTCCCTCAGTGTCAAAGGTAGAACGGTCTCAGTGAACTGCACACTTTTGTACTTCTTCCTGGTCCTCTATTATTTTTTTTATTATCAATATTTCTGATCCTGGCACAAGGTAAAAAGGTATAAAACCTGTCCAATACACTATAGGTTCTTTAAAAAGAAGAGGAGCATGTATTTCTAATAATTCTTCACAAGTTTTCTCATTTTTGGCCACAGACAGCAGTGACAAGCATTTTGGAAGTAATCTAACACTGCAGCAGCTATTTTGATGTTCAGATTTTAGTACCCTTAGGGTAATTTTAATTCTGAGATCATACAACATTGTACTGTTCATATATATATACCAACAACTCAGGTATGTTATTTCAAAATCTATTAAATAGTCTTCTAGTCAACAACCCAGCTCTTAAGATTTAAGGCTCCAACACCCTGGCTCCCAATTAAACTAACATCCTTTGCCATACACACCTCACTATGACATATAAATTGTTTGTCTGTTTAAGCAGTTTTATAGCTTTATGCACTCTCATGTACCTTGGTAATTAAGGAGTTGTATTCAGAGACCATTTCAGAATAAAACCCACTTTATCAAACTTAACTTGACCTTACTAAATGTATCAAAAAAGCAAAAACATGCAAAAGAAAAAAATCGTTCACCTTATGCCAGCATTTGTATTCAACATATAGAAAATGGGAGATGTGATAGAATTGTGTCTGTTAAATCCACATGTTAATTTCCTCGTCTCTTAGTTTATGCTTCGTGTGTTTCAGAGACAGTGGCTAGGATCACAAATAGTTCTATCCATCATTCCTTAGCCCCAGAAGTACCCAAGGGTTTGACTATGATTTTTCTGATTAGTAGTTAAGCAAATATACAATGGTTTATATATCAAAGCCAGTAAATGTAGGAAGAAATTGGGCTTTTAGGCAGAAAAAAAAAATTGCCCTCATCCTACCATAAATCGGTGGCATTAAATACTATTAGAAGTTAAAGTACACTTCAAGCAATTTTTTTCTTTTTTCATTTAATTCCTAAAAAACTTTTTTGGTCAAATCCCATATGGTGACCTATGACACTGTTTAAATAGTGCCAAATTTTCTTGTCATATCTCCATTACTTTCACAACCATTGATGCAGTGCAGAAATGCTACTGTGTGTGTCTATGAGGGTTAATTTACCAACAACTCTTCTCTTGGGAAAGCTGCAAGATGTAGGTTAATAAAGGTCAAGCAAAAAATAAACACTTTACAGTATTTTTTGAATCCATTTCTCAGGAAAATCAACTTATAATGAAAAGGTCTTTGTGCAATTACTGCTATGGCACTGGGGCGTGAAAGAAACTAGCTTTGAGCAGTTATTTCTCTCATTTTAGCTGAGGTAAGCCCGGCTGTGTGTTTTAGGATATGAGTTAAACTTGGTTAGATTGAAGTTGATCCCATGTGCCCAGCACAGGCATTTACCTCTGATAAAATGGTCCTAGTTTTGCTGTGTGGTGGTCCTTTACACTGACTCTACAGGAATACAGCAAATGAAAACCACAGGCTTTGTCTGATGGAAACAACTGTAGGATATATCGTAAGGAATTCAATACAATAGATTTTACAATAATTTTCAGTAGTTCATATCTACAGTTTAACCAAACGGTCATGTGGCTTAAGAAATATCTCTTTCGGTCACCACACACAGAAAGTATTTCCATGGGGTTGCAAAGGTACATGACACCGACATAATAACACGGGACACAGAAGAGATCAGGTGAGCACATGGGTGAGTACATGATGCATGTATACCCATACCCATAGCAATACTGCACACTGTAGTGTCTTAAAAATAATTTGAAATATGTAAGAACTAAATCCAGTGGTTATTTCCCAATGTAATCCTGTAGAGTTGGATTCACACCATCATAGCTAAAAAGTTTGTTTTCTTTTTAAAAACCCTCTCAAATGAAAACACTTCTGTAAATGTGGAGAATTGCCATTGTATGTTCTGGATATTCTTCCTTGAAATACTACTCTGAATGCCAGATCAGGTCTTCAGCCTACATAAATCAGTGTAACTTTGGCTAAAGGTGGCTTACATTTAAAGTGCAAGTTTGAGTTTGCACTTCAGAGAGTTATACAGACTGAAAAAAACCCCTACTGAATGGCAACCATTCCCTTCCATGGGTCTTCCCTCTGGCACATATTAAATACTATTCTTAGGTAAATTTTATTTTCACCCAGAATTATTATATCCATAGGTGTCACTTTTCAGCACAGGTCAACTAAAAAGCACAGATAAATATTAGAAAGGAAAAGAGGGTACAGGTATCACTGAATTAGTGAAGATACAAATTGAATGCCAAGAAAACCCCAGTAGACACCTAATATTTTACTCTTTCCTGAGGGTTCTAATATTAATATTGGTATCAGTATTATTTTTATTTTACTGAGGTGGGGAGAAATTGGGAGGAGGGGTTGATAGGTGTATTCCATACAATCGGCTACATGCCCAGAAATTTTAATTGCTGAGATGTTTCTGAGGTCTTTCTGTAAACCAAGACTGTAGCAGATGCCTGAGAAACACTCTGACTCTGTCTCATCCCATTCGTAAAAATAGCGTATTGTTGGATTGGCACTTTCCCCTTTTGTTTCCTCTGTGCTAAGTTGTTGATGATGCCATTTTTTGCCATCTGCCCCAGAGCTTCATTAAAGATACATGAATGGACTAACTGGGCTGCTATCTTGTGAGGAACAGGTGCTATTGTTTGTCCCCGAAGACTTGCACTAAAGATCTCACTCAGAATACTTGAGAAAGAGCATCTGCAGCAGTCAGTCAGAGAGTAACTTGGCAGAGCCCATACTATGGGCTAATATGCAAACAGTGTCACTCAGGGGGACTCATTTTCTCTTTCATGAAGATTCTTTTTTCTTCTTTTTTTTTTGTGACGGGCAGTAAATGTTTGGTTTTAAACAATTCTGTCAGTCTATATCCTTAACAGAACTGAACAAATCCTGGAGGAAACCTGAGTATATTCTTTCCCAAATTCAGTTCTGCAACCTCGAGTAAAATCATCTCTTATATAAAGCTACCTCAGAAAATTAATCAATGATTCTAGACAACAAGCTCAGGTTTAACTGTGTTAAACATGAGAAGCCACCAAGATCAGGGAACTCTTAAACGTAGTGTACCATTCCTTTAACATCCCATCACAACTCTGACAGCCCTTGGGAACTGATTACAGCACTTCCTTGTCTGAGATCTAAGTCAGGAAGCAACTTTAGAGCAAATCAGCCCTGATTAGTTCAAGGAGCAACTTCCAAGTTGATTCTCCCTGAAATAATAAAAGCCAGTGGCCTGTTTGATAAGCTGGGCAAATCTGCAGTGCTTTGTCCCACAGTCATGTGAATGCTAATCTCAGGAGTTGGCTGGACAATCCTCCTTTTTAAAATGTCATTGATGGTTAGTGCTGTGCATGGAAAATAGAAGCTAAAGTGATATATTGTACAAAATAATGCTCTGAATGAACATTATTTGCCTCTTTTGAATAAGGAACACAGCACATTTAGTGAGACAGAGGAGGAAGGATTCTGTCTTTAAAAACAAAAAAGCCTCTGCAACAACTAGTACTGCAGCTAGAGGGTAAAGGCATTCAGAGGAAAGGATGGCAGCAGCGCAAGCAAAAAGGCAGCTCACACACTTCTTAGCTGCGAGGATCACAGGTTTCAGAAGCAGAAGTAAATCCTACCTTATAATGGGGGATGAATCCCCCACAAACTTTTCAAGATCAAACCTGACAAGTTTCCTCTGTGCTGCATGATTTATTTCAGTAGTAGGGACAATGAAGTGCCATCTTTTTGAGAGGCAGTAAGCACAATCTTTATAATATTTTATCCCTTCCTTAAAGCTCTTTTATTTTTACTTTAATTGCAATAAAATCTCTGGGGCCTGTTTTCAACTTGCAGAAATCTTTGGATTTGTATTGAGTGTAACAGACTACTCCAATACGTTAACTTACTGAATGTTTTTAATTCCTTTAGCATAAGATGTACAGTGACTTTCGTCCTTGTGATATTGCAGCCTCTCTGAGAGCCTAATTCATTCTCAGGCAGGTTTAAACTTTTCGTAGTTTAAACATGAATTTCTACATAAGATTTTTTAACTTCTTGAATAATTGGTATAGCCAGACTACAACTTTATCCTGTGTAAGCAGTCATTAAGCTTTTAATTTCCATAGTTAAAAATGTGTTTGAAATTGTCTGCTCTCACTTAGAAACCACATTGTAATAGACGAGTTTCCCAGGTGTTGTGAAAATGGCATTGTATTAAGAAAGAATGTGCATTTTCAGAATGCCCAAAATATTTGTCCATATCATAGAACGTATGAATGGCTATAACTGATAGCTTAACAGGTTACATTTTAGGTTGATCCATTTTAAAGGTCTAAATAGCACTGAAAGCAGTGTGTGTGCCCCCATTAATATTAGTGCAAGTTTTCAAATACCCTGCACATTATATATATTTACTTCATCTGCATTTTAAATAGTATGTATAGAATGCATGGCACTATTATTTTTATACCACCATTGGAGTTTTATTTATTTCAATAACTAGTCTTGGGTTTTGTTGTTTTTTGTAAGAGAAGAAATATAAGAAGTTGTGTTAATTTGAAGTTTATTTTGATTAGGTAATTTTTGTGACTGCAAGAAAGCAAACACTATGTTGCATAAAGAAGGGATGACTTCTAAGAAAACACATACATATGAAAGTTAGTGGGATCACTTAAATGCTTAAAAGCAGCTATACGGTAGGATTTTTGCAGGTTTGGGCTGAAATCTGCTCCCCAGCTCTGCCAGTGTTGTAATGAACTCGTGCCATGACTGAGGCCTTTTCTGGTCTCCAAAATGATCTATTTGGAAAAATTGCAGAAAGGATTGTACAGAAAAAAATAAAAGGGTTTGGTTGTAATTGAATGGTCTGGCTGTTTTATTTGTGCTGTTCTGATGAAGCAAAATGGCTGTAAAGGCTGGGTTAACTGACCAGTTCAGTTATAAAGGATCTGGCTACTTTGCTTGCGAGTGGTGACAGGGCCTTTGATCTGAACTCAGAAACGTAACCAATGAACTCAAGGCTTTGAATTAATGCACCATCAATGCCTAACATTCTCTAATGTAGAGATAATATGTGAGAGTGGACTGAAATGTTTAAGTGAGAAATCCCTTCCAGCATAAATAATCCCAGGGAAGAAACCGTGACTCTGTGTGAGGATGAATGGCGATGAAGAAAGGTGGGCTCCAACAGACCAAAAGTCTGCACTTTTGCACTTCTACCCATGCACTGCATTGTAGCTAAGACACTGAAAATCACATTGACATAGCTTCCATATTGAAAATTACTCAGAGACTACTTTCTGCTCCTGTTAGCAATATAGAATCACTGGAGCTATATCTATATAGGGAGGTATATTATGTCCTAATTTATCTGCCATCTAATTATCTACAGTCTAATTGAAAAATATTTCCTTTCAGTGACAGTACATGACCCACAAAGAAAATCTCTGCCAATGAGATCCCAAGGGAAGTTTTGGCAAATAAACCATAAAAAATATACCAAAGACTTGCAAAGTGAGAATATTTCATACAGGAAATACTATGAAAAATATGTAGACCACTACTGAATTTGTAAAGGGATTGTAACTGCTACTTTATTTCTTTTCCCCTATCATTTTTTCCGTTTTGTCCAATGCTTCAGCATGATTTGGAGATTTAAGTATACTGCAGAGGCCACAACATTAATGTGAAAATTACAGACATGTTCATAGAGCAAAAATGGTCATCATTATTTTTTATTTTTAATTCTTCAATACTTTGAAACTTCAAATGAACTAAACTTAAATTCCTTGTACTTGGGAAATAAAGAAGGGAACAACAGAAAAATACTACCAACCACACTGAAAACAGAAACACTAGTTCTCGTTTCATTTCTGTTAGCTTCTCATTGCATTTCCCTGTTTTCATCTAGCTCTTCAACTACGTGGAAACGCAGAATTCAACTAAAGATGATCTCATGAAGTTAAGAGTATGATAAATGGTAATTAAATCTATTTAAATTGTCTGTATTTTAGGAAACTCTCACTAGGAGGGATGGAGAACATCTCTGCTATAGAGAAATAAATAAAACATGTTATGCAAAAGTGAATTTATAGTTCATTTGGAATTAGATATCTACCACCTTTTCAATCCATACAAATGCATAATCTTGTCAATTAAATATTATTGTTAAGGTCTAGTAGTATGTTAAAATCACTTTAAAGTGCAACTAAGGAAAAATCATGTGTGTTTATTACTCCTTAAGGGTCTATTAGTGGGTATTTTATTCAGATTTGTGTTGTAAAATCTGCATAAACTCAGCATATTGTTATCCCCATGTGTGCATTTGTTTGGTTAAAGCATAACAGCAAATCTCTGTTTCTGCAACTTCTGGAAAAGTCAAGAGTACTGAAACAGCCCTAATTTTAATCAGATACAAACAGTTATCTCTACAGAAGTGAAGAGTTGACTATTATGCAAATTGTCACAGTTAGTGGTCACCAAGCCATCACAGAAGACTGAGCAAGTCAATTATTTCGGATATTTCCAAAGACTAGTGAAGATGTATGTTTCTCATTTTCACCTTGTCTTATTCATGCCAAAGTAAGAAAATATTGCAGCCTAATGATACTTGTTGATATTTTATATGTGGAAGCTCCATTACTTCAACTTAAATCTAAATATAAATTATGTTAGAAATTCCTTATTAGCTTAAGTTTTTATGGTGATATCAAAAATGTGCAAGGTTTTTGGAGTACATTGAATTTTGGATGGAAAAATTTAGAGCAAGAGATGCTTTAAAATTTGCATTTCACATTGGTGTTTTCCAGCAGCTTCCCCCCCTAAGCCTTTCAAGACAGAGTTTTTACTTTGAATAGTAGGCATCACTACTTATTAACGAGACTAATTCTCCCAGTAGAAGTGCTTGCAATATACAGCACAAAAAGTCATCTAACACAACAACACTGATGATTGCTAAAGGAAGAATTGTCTTTCCCTTTAAAAAATACCTCCAGGAGAACTGGGAACAAAACCAGAAGCATCTTTCAATGCTTCTGATCAAAACTCCTTCTGCCCCATAGAGGTAAACAATGTACAGTGAAAGAATAGGTTGGGTTTTCCATTATATTAAACAAATAAGAATATATCTGAAATCCAGGGGTTCACTGATGCTAACAGATGTTCTGCCATTTACTTTACAAATGCTCTGTTGCATACTCTGGGGCATGCTCTGTTGCAAAATCAGAATGAGGCAGCTTTTGAGCAAGCATATGCCACTGCTACACAGTTTAGCCCTTGAACACGTATTCTGGCAGGACACAAGGGTGGAGATGAGTCACACTTGTGGAAAGGAAACACCTTTCCCATCCCACCCAGTCCTATGGGCCCGATTTCTTCAGGCATTTACTCCTCTGTGAATTTGCTGTTCGTTATTATAGAGACAAGCATTGATATTTTTTCTCAAGTCTAATTAAGAGACTAAGCAAAAGGAGGTATTCACATCTAGTAAGAATATTCTTGATTCTGCACACTTTTGAAAGACATCTAATGCAGAATAGTAACCTAGATAATTTCCAGAAATTGTATGATGCTTATGGAGTGTCTAGGTAGAAACACAAACGATTATCAAAGGTAATTATTTGAAGAACTAATTTAAAGCAGAAAACTCCTGTGTCTAGAGCTCAAAGTCAAATCAGAGTACTGATTACATGAAAAAAATTGTTTCATCTCTTCCTAGGATTCCTCAGATATTTACATGATCTGACCATCTTTACTCAGAAACAGCTCCAAGAAACCGGTGTGTTTGCACAGTATGAGTGAGGTGGTCGCTACCGCTAGGTATACAGTAATTATTGAATATCTGGGAATAAGCAACAGAGTTTCTAAACTTCAGTGACATACACAGAGCCTGCTTCCCTCCTGTGCCATGTCTGGCTCGGATCGGTTGTATTGGTTCCTCAACTTTCTATAACATTTAGATTCATCTACAAAAACATTTTGAAAGACAAAATCATTAAAGCTAAAGTAAAAGGCAGAAAATCAGGAACCTCATATTTAAAGTGAGCATTAGGTTCTTCCTATGCAACCCTGGGTGTTAAAATTCCAGCAACAGCTACACTTCAGGCATAAAGCTACACTGCTGTGCTGCCTTTTCTACAGAACATCCTGATATTCAAAAAGGAATGCCAGTCTTCCTATTCTCTTGCTTTCTCCAAATTGTCAGAACTCCAGTGTTATTTTAAAGCACACTTTCAGCTTGTGAATAGATCCTTGCCATGAATCTTATGATCACACTCGCATTAGAGTGACGCTGCTTTCAAAGTTGGGATATTTTCTTCAGTTGCTCATGATAATCAGTGGGAGTCAATTGCACAAAGCTGTGCTGCAGTTCCCTTTCTCTCTGCCTGCCAAAACTGCACTGAAAGGCTGGCTCCTCTGCAACCCAACGGAGCTGGAACTGGTGTGATGAAATGCACGCGCAAATCTACATAGAATTACGGGGCAATAACAATGGCCCTTTGTCCAGCTGTGGCTGCTCCCCCTCTGCAGCCAGGCCTTATCTGCTCAGGAAATGCCTGCTTTAACTGACAGGTAGGAGATTAAATCTACAGCTGCCGAAACACAATCTCCACTCTGTTAGATAGGCTTTCATTGAAAAGCACTACAAACGCATAATTTGTTTATGTTGTACCAGCAATCTTTGACAAAGCAGACTGTCTAGCTGAGACAAATGTGGTTAAACCCATTTATTGTATTATTTCTGCTACACAGAACAAGCTCTTAAAATGTAGAAACTAGACAAGGCACAAAGCTCTAGCTGTCTAAAGAAATCAAGAATAGATGACTTCTTGTTACACTAGACCCCTTTACACAGAGTAGCATGTTCCCTCCTGGAAAACATCCACTGTGGTTTCTTTCTTTTCCTTTTTCCCTCTCCCCCCACCACCCCTTTTTATTTTAAAGTGGGTGGTTCAATGATGTTTATGTTTCAAGGTTTTAAAGTTTCTTTTGTTTTCTCTAGCATCAATTGATATAAAATAACTAAGTCAGTCAAAGGATGCCTTCAGATTTAAGAAACAAGGGAATATTTTTGAAAGACTAAATGGACTTCTTAAAGAATAATTTTCCAGACACACTGTCTGGTCTTCCTGACTTAATGCACACTCAAACAGAAGTTTTGCCTGACTAATGAATGCTGGACTGACACCCCCCCACCCCTTCTCTCTCTGTTTTTTAATCATCAATCACATATTTCTCAAAACATTACTTCATTTTTGTTACACCTTCTGCCTTATTTTAAAATAATATTCCTGGATGTTTATTTCAAATGAAAGGCATGGGGAACTGATGAATTAAGTGTTTATAAATCTGAATTTTCAGATTGAAAACAACCTTTTTCATAATGCAAAGGCTTCATAAGAAAAAACTGTCTTTTAGCCCTAGTTTCTTCTGGCCATATATTACTCCTGGTAAACTCTCCTACAAGAACTGGCTACTATACACTTAATATGAGAAGGGCAATGTTCATCTCTCAGGAAGGGAGCCTCAGAAACTCCACTTACTCCAGTGGAGCAGGACATACTCCCGAGAATGGAGTGTGGCCCATGCCAGTCTCTGTTTTCTATATTTAAGGCTCCCTTCTCTGGCTGATTTGCACATGCAGCTCCAATTAATGTTACTGGGAGTAGTGTACACGTAGAGATGTGCTTAGCGACCGGCATATTAAAACATCCCTTCACTCTGATGAAATTTAATAAATGAGTTTTCCCAGTGTTATTACTACAGATGCTCAATAAGGAAGATCTGTAAATCACAGAATTGTTGCTGTAATGCTTAACCATAATTAAAAGGAAAAGAAATAGGAAGAGTAGTCAACATCTTAATGTTTTACCATTCACATTACTTCTATAACCTTCTTGCCTCTCCTGGGGCATTGTCTCACATACCCTTTTGCAGCATATTGGTTTCCATATTATTTTATTTAACCTTAATCACAGCATTCATCTCTGGATTTGAGAGGAAGCTGTACAGAGCTACCATACGAGCTGCCACTCAGAACATTCAGTTTGGCATAAAATTAAAAAAGTATGCAATAAACTGGCTGAATCCATAGGGAATCCCTCAAACAGCATGGATAATGAGGGGAATCCATAACAGACATAAACAAACCCAGAAAGATGTCTGGGGCCAACATCATTATGTAAGATATATGCCCAAGATGTATGGGCATACGTTTGAATGTTCAAACTCAGCCTGTATTAGATTGATTGAATCTCAGCATGGGGTTCAGTTAATAAACAAACCTTGCCTTTGGAAAATATTCGGGACTGAAATCAATGTATTATAGCCAGGCACCTACTACATGTGGCACTAAGATGCCTTCCCCTACCTTAAAGCTTTGTTAAAACAGGATGAACATTTGAAATCCATACTGTCAGAGGAACAGATACAATTTTCAGGTTAAGTGGCATCACTCTGAAGACGGTTGTTATCCACAGACTATTTCAGTGTATGCACCAGGGGCATATAAATAGAATTCACATTAAAAATTAGAGACCAGTTTGAATCTTTGGGCTTTGATTCACACTTCCCATGTTTTTTAAACATGTTACCCATACTCTTATAAAGGATACAACAACAATGCTAGCAAATCTTTTTGGTAATTATTAATTTCACTGTAGAATAACTTCTTTGCTATGCTTGGCTTGTTAAAATAATGCATTTTGCTCACCTCAGGGTACACCATTAGACTGCATATTTGCTCTTTCCCCTTTTTTTCCAGCTTTTATTTAAAAATTCTTCTTAAACCTGTATATTAATCACAGCTCAAAGGGTGAAAGAATTTGCCGGAGTCGCTGAAGTGCTACTTTTTTTCCAAAGTAAGAACTAGTTAGTGCTGCCACTTCTTACATACACTGAAACAGGAATGAAATAGACTTAGAGGAATGGAAAATAAAGTAAAAGTAAGGATAAGGGCTGACTTGGTGGCACACTGTCCCACATATCAGTCTAACATAATAACATCTTGCAAAGCTGTGAGCCACAATGGTATGCCCAGTTCATAGCCAGATCCAGAAAATAAGGTACCTTTGTCATAATATTTGTCACTTGGTCAGGTAATAAGAAAACAAGAGAAGCAACTCTGCAAAAATGCCTATCCAAAAAGACTTCCAAAAGCAGAGAAGGCAAAAAGCTTCATTCGATAGCTCTGTTTAAAGTCTTACATCTGTGTTTACCTGTAACCCACTGCACTTCATAGTGAAGCTCAGCTTTAGGGTTTTAATGTATAGGCAACAATAATACAGTATATCAGCATATGTATTTGTAGCATCTTAGTTCTTCTGCAGTACGTCCCCATGTGGACAATGCTTAAGTGCACTGAAGATGCCTTTGTGGAAACTTGTTTATTCACTAGAAGGAGATTATTCTTTAAAAGTATGCCCTATGAAGTTAGTGTGTTGCACATGCCATTACAAAATCACACATCTTAACAAGCAGAAATATTACTATTAGTTTCCTATTCTACTTTCTTATAGTGAAAGTGCATGTCTCCTTCTCTATCCATATATAAATACATAAGTGTATGGATATGCTTATATATTTTATATTATAAAAAGCACATTCTACACATATACACATGTACATATGTAAGATACAGATCTGTATACATATATGTAGAATACATATGTATATACACATATACATATATTTTGTATCAATACTTTTCAATATCCATACATAAATACACACACACAGAGGTTTAAATATGTGTAGGATATGCCTTCCTCTTGTTTTCCAAATCTCTCACTTGGGATTTCAGGGTTCTTAGACCCACCTGGCTCTACAACTTGCTTGCTGCACTCCTGGATATTAACCATTTTCTTGGACACACAAAACCTATGTTTTAAATTCTTTACCCTGGGAAGACCTGTCTATTTGGGAAGACTTCTGTCTCCATAAAGATGTACTTTGGGCACAATACGCTTAACAGGTTCACTGCTGAGTGGAGAAGTCAGCAAGCCAGCTGGGCTAATCATAGTGGTAGACAACATCAGTAACAAAAAAAAATCATTTGGAAATCACTCTATCACTCACATCTATTATTGCTGGATTTATTTCTGTCTTTTCTATTTATCAAATATTTTTTTCTCCTTCACTTAATCTCACGCCTCACTTTTAGTCTCCTTGCTAAACTTTTAGCATCCCCTCTCACTTCATCTCTTGTGGAGGGTATTTTATATTTATACAGGGTAGCCATCTGGCAGTAAATTTGCCTTTCTAGGCCACAGATACCAAGAAAGTAATGCCCAAAAGTTTTCAATAAACTTCCAACATGAGAAAGGAGACCATAGTGCAGTACATTTGGCTTTCTTGGCTTTAGGAAGGTTATTGTCACAAATGCAAGAAAAACTTAAACATAAAAGTAGTATCATATCAAGGAAATGAGACACCCAAAAACATCTATTTTTTAAGATAGACACATGTAGCTGAAACAAATTAAAATGCTTTTCTAAAGCACTCCTTGCGCACTCAAGGGTCTTTGGAGTAAACAATACTCCTTCCCAAACTCCCTGGTTTGTCAGCATGTGCTTGTTTCCCATTGGCTTTGCAGGTAAATAAGTTTTCAGGATGTAATTTTCCATTTCAGATTTGATGCATTTTTCAAGATAATTTTTAGGTTAGTGTTGGTTTTGTTTTCATTGTGAAAGCTCATTTAACTTCAAAAGTACAGTACACAAAAATAGAAGAAAATATACCAACATAGGTTTTCTGAGATGTGAGGGTGAATGGGTTGAACAGGATTAATGTGAGATTCACAGGCCAACTAATCTGTATGTTTATTTTGGACCACACTGGTACTGTATTTTTAAGGGAAATTGAGGGGATAGTTGTAGTACTGTATTTTAAGGAAAACAGAGGAAGAGATTTTGCTTGCTGTTAGATCAGTAGTGTGCCTAAACAATTTAATGCTTAGACCCTGAAATCCACATCCATGTTTTTATAAATAGATGGGACATCAATGTGATACTATTACTGTGTATCTGTTTCATCTTGTGGCTGACTAGAGTAATAATTCCCACTGCATTTCCAACAGTACGTTCATCCCAGATAGCACTGCCTTAGAGCCGGCTGGTGCCTGTGGTACTGTAGTATTTGCAGCTTTTACAAGCAGCAGAGTGTACATCTAAGTCATCTTGGTGTACATGTTGTATTTTTTTCAGTATATGCCTGCCTGATCTCAGTTCTCCCTCCTGGAAGTCTGGACCGTGTTCAAATCACTCATTCATTTTCCCTACTCACTGTCTGACTGGCTTGTGCTGTTACCAGCCGCTGCTATAACCTCTGTGCTATGCATAATAAAAATCTTTCCCATCTGAGTTGTCTGCCATGGTTACTGGAAATCTGCTGTATGGAGTATTCCCAAGAGCAGGAAAGAAAGGTATCTTTACTGCGAGTGGATAAATATCACCTTTTCGTTAAAAGGAACATCTAACCTCACTGAACCACATCTAATGGTGGCTGCTAAGCTGCCCGCACCTCTCCGATCAAATTTATGTTAATTTGCATTTTACTCTTTCTAGTGCTGACATAAGAACTGAAGTATATTTTCCTCTTCACTTTTCATCCCTTGCACCAAGTTAAAAAGCAAAACAAAACAAAACAGCTCCCTAATATTTCACAAAACTCCCAGAAAACATAGCTAGGGAAAAAACTATCTGATCACTACCTACTTATGATGCTTTTCACTGAGTCTGCATGTTAATTTATTCCATGCTTTGTTTGTAAATGTGCTTCTGAAATAAATGAAGCATTTACAAATATGATTAATCTACAGATTCAGAAGCATGCAATAAAGAAACGAATTACTGAGTGCCCTTGTCCTTTTACACAGAAGCTAAAATACAACTTCCAAACATCTAAGACTGCCTAGCTTTATTTTTTCTTTAACTAATGTTGCTTCAAGTGGAAGTTTTCAGCAATAAAATTTTCTCTAAATTCCTGATTCCAGTTTCATTTATACCAGTGTAACTCAGAAGCAACTGCAACATATGTTGTAAACCAACACCAGTGTAAACACTGAGTACAGGAGGCCAAAATAAGGCTGTTATTGTATGATTTTTAAAGTGCTCATGTAGATTAATACTCTCACCCTTTAACAGATTTAGGCACATCAGCATGAATACAGAAATGCAACAAGTTGAAGATTCAAAGTACATTTACTAGGGTATTTTATGCCACTCACATTTTCAGCCAGACCACCCAGAGCAAAGAAAAGAAAAAGCCACAACAAAAAAAGCCCTCTGCATTGTTTGCAATAATATGGAAGGAAATTGAGTGTATATTCTCTTCTTCCTGTATTTTCCAGCTAGATTAAGCTGTTGTCTTCACAATTGCCTCCCAGCTGCTGTGACTTGTGAAAACAACAGACCCTGCTCTGTTGTCTGCAGAAAGCCTGGATTGTTATGAGTAACTTTATTGCAGGCACATGAGTGTGTTAAGACTTTAAAACACGCTCAAATGTCATGTGCACACCCAGTGACGGGCAAGAATAATTATGAAAAAACAAAAATTCTATGTCTACGAAACAGTGTCAGACAAAATGGGCCATTCATTGTGTTCCTTTGGGAATGCTTGGACTCTCCAGCCAGAAAACAAAAAAAGCACTTTTTTCCTGCCGTAGGCTGAATACTTAGCTTTGCCATCTGAGCCCTAAGAAAACATGGGCCCCCTCTATAACTACTGGCTGGCCTGCACACAGTAAAAAGTATTAATGTCCCCCTTTTTTCCAGCAGTTCCCTCTGTGTAGGCTGCGGCCAATGTAAAGTCAATGCAAAGACAAAACAGTTTGCCTAACATTAGTAAAAAAAACATAACTCTTGTACAGTCTGAAAATCCCTCTGACACACAGAGGTTTTATTCTAAGCCATATCCCCTCTATCCTTGGGCAAGTTACTGTAGCTACTGTTAATGCTTTTAGCAGGTAATAACCATTGCCTGCTGCTCAGCTTCAAGCTTTCTAGGAGTATACAGATGAGCTCAATTGTGTTGAATTGTTAAAATATATTATCTAACTGCCTGATTTACTACTGTCCCTTTTCACAATTGGTCCTCCTAATCAGAATCCATTTGCCCTGAAAGGATTAATACAAATGAAAACATGACATGGCTTAGGTCAATATCAGGTCATTTTGATACCAGTTTTTTCCCCTCACAGGTGGACTAACTCCAGTCTCATCTAAACAGTGATAATTTAGTGTGAGGTGTCCCTGCCCATGGCGGGGGGGTTGGAACTAGATGATCTTAAGGTCCTTTCCAACTCTATGATTCTATGAAGTTATGAGAAAATAAAAAAGCTTTTGTTGTTATTTTTAACCATAATTTCTATATCAGAGACCATCTGGCTAACATACCAAAGCTAAGGAATCACATTTCTCTGTATTTTCTTGTGACCTAGCATCTATCCAGCATATTCAGCTAGGTGTCTGTACATCTCTACATGAGTGTACCATACCAATTCACTATTAAATCTCTGAGCACCATTTTACTGAAATAGAAACAACCCACCATGACTTTGGAAAATCCTTGTATGCTACTCATAAAAAGATGAGAATTAGTTTTCATTAATTCAGCTCCACGTCTGAATTTGGATTTGCAGGTTATTTTTAAGACATCTTGCATGGATTTTACCTTGCTGTGCTCAAAACAGGCTAAGAAATGTGAAAAACCTAATTCTTGTCAGTTTCTGGTAAATCTGTGTGTTCACATGGAGCAACAGAAAGAATAATGAAGGATAAATTGTACCTCCAACAATTTGTTGCTGTTCTTTTCACTAAGGCTTCTTAGTCTCCTTAGATAAAGTAAGTAGATTACATATACAGCATCAAAAGGGTTTTTGAAAGAATATGTTGCTTTAACTTCAGCTTCTACTCTTCTTCAGGGCACAGAACTGTCCTTTCCTATTTGCATAGCATATAAACTGTACCTAGCATAATAAGACACTGATTCTGGCTTGGGTCTCAACCAACTATGCAAATATTAGTACTTGTAATATTATAATAGGAGGTTATTATGGTAAATACTGGGTCATTCCAAGATATCCCAGGGGTATACATCAAAGAGGAATACGCACAGGTATTTTCTAGAATCTAAAGAAAAAAGGTTTCAGATCACTTTCTGTCACTCCTACTATGAAAGTATCGGCCTACCTTTAAATATGTATTTAAATCGGAAACATAGAGTACTATGAAATGAACCATCAGGCCATCCATGAATTTGTTTTAACAATCCAACAACATCACCATTTCTCATTCATCCACTTAGCTTAATTTTCCTACCATCACTTTCATTGCTGAGGTTGTCTCTATTAAGCCATTTTTTGTGCATCATTAACTTTTAACCAGACATCGATAGCTTTATTGTTTAAATTGCATATGACTTTATTTAATGTCAGCATTTCTTCTGGCTCCTGACATGAAGTCACATTTTATAACTAATTAAATTGATCCCTGGGAAGCAAAAGCCACTAAACGGAATTATTCGTACCCAAGTGTCAATATATTAAATCAAAGAGCTAATGAGTTGGGTCACTGCTTCTTTTATCTGAAAACTACTGCAGAATAGAATTCATACCAACCTCTACTTTCTGCTTTAACAATCAATTTTATTTAAAGCAATGGCAACTAATTAATAAATTTTGATACAGCTGCAAATAATGCATTTAAGCCAGATTTTACCACTTGCACACAATGTTAAAGTCATTTTTCTAGGTAGAAAAAATTGCTCTGCTGATATAAGCTGTCTAAAAGTGTATTTTTTGAGCTCCCCTGTGTAAAGAACATTAGTGCTAGGTTATAGAAAGCTTCTAACATGACCTAAAAGGTGTTTTGTAAGTAAACAGTTTTGAGAACTTTTCAGTTTTCAGCCATTTCTATTATAGGCGTAAATCAAGATGAAAATTTGCCTCTTGGAACTGACAATACTGCCTAACGAAAGTGATTAAGAAATTACTAAATTTGTCATGTCAGCTTTTCCTATAGCTCTTGCAGCTGCTGAGTAATATTTTGGATGCTTTCACTATTTACATCTGGACACTACTTTTAAAATTCATCACCTAATAATTCATACCACTCACAGAATTAGTCATAGTTCGGCTTTGACAAAATGCTTGTGGATAGTTCAAGAAAGCTATCTTCACTGAAGTTGTCTTCAACTAATCTGTTGAAGTCCAGATGATTTAAAAATACATTCTGAAAATCTCTCACGCCTCAAAAACACATTTTACTGCTGATTTGTTTTGCTTGGGATTCAATCAACTTCTCTTATTTTATAACCTTTGGAGAGTTTCATACAAGCTAGTGCATTTCAATGCTTACTAATATTTATAAGTTATTTATAAGCTATAATTATGCTTGAAGTCAAACGGTATTAAAAAGAAAAATATGAATTAAACAAAAAAGGGTTGAGTGTCATTGCCTTGCTTTGCTTGCATGGGGAAACAAGCATGGGTGGGAACACAACTGTGTGTAGCAGCGCACTGAAATCACAACCTGGAGCCAACTCCTGCTAGCATGCAAGGCAGCAGAGGACAGAATAGAGTCTTGACTGACTCAAACAACTAATTTCCTGATGCAACTTGCCATACACATAAAGAGATCAGAAAAGAGGGTGAAATAACACTTTCTCTCATTCATTCATCCTCTTCCCCACAGCAAATAGCAAGACTGTAAGTGAATCACCACCAGCTCCTTACTCTACATCTATGGCTGCACCCCTTATGCAAAATCCACTGTAAAATTATAAACTGGTTTAAAAGAAATACCTGAGCAATCATTGAAAGCAAGGCTGTGTTTGTTCACTTTAAACTAATGGTTATTTTAACACATAATGGTGAATTAAAAATAGGACGGCAGCAATGTCCCTCTAAAACTTGGTTTTGTTGTTCTACCACTAAGATCAAACGCAACACAAGGAACATCACAGATGTTTTTAAAAAATGCATGTTCTTGTACCCACACATCATTTGCTTTTTCAAACAGTAAATTAGGGGTTTTCAGGGGGCCCAGTGGTTCCCTTATAAAACAACTTTAAATAGTCACTTTTATCCATTTATAAATGGATATGCTTTGGAGGGTCAAGTATGCGTTGTTGTTTCACACCACGTATATTTTCTTTTGTTTCCAATGGTTAAATGTCATGAGAGCACTTGACCCCACTACAGAACATCATTCAGTATCTGGGGGAAACCACAGATCAGCTGTACCTGTGGCTGGCATGAGATCATTAAAAGTAAAAGGTAATTTCAAAAGTGAGTTTTGTAATAGTGAGACATTTGCATGTTCAAATGTTCATTCAATGTCTTAATATACATTCTGTAGTCTTTATTCTTCTCTAATGCCTTTTTTTTTTCAAATACATAAAATATTTGGAGCTGTAGCAACATTGTCTTGTAGTTAACCTGTGGGATACCTTGACTGGTCATTGAATATAAATAGATTATTTTTCTCCCATTTAGACTCATCAAAAAGAAAAAAATAATAATTTTGACACAAATGGGGAAGTTTTACACAAATATTCTTGTCTTTGGGAGAAAGGAAGAGTAGTGCCTTTAACGAAAGACTTAAAACAAAATGGTGCTACAATTCTGTCAGGCAGTTTCCTTGCAAATCACAGAAGGGGTTTTGTGTAAAAACCGTTTCAGAACCATGTTATAAAATTATGTTGTTGCCTGAGTTCACTGCAAACAAATTTCAGACATGATGCTGGAAATCGCTAGAAACAAATGCTTTAAGATTGACAACTGCAACAAACTCTGCCCATACTAGTCCAAAAATTATGCTGTAACTGCTAGTACCAGCTGCATTTAAAAACGGCTGAATATAGTTGAAAAGAAAAAAGAAGACTGATTCAGAAAAGGTTCAAATTCTCATCAATTATAATGGCAACAATTGTCAGCAAAATGTGTGGGTACCTGAGGGGAGGAGGAGAGGAGAGCATTGTTTCCCAAAGCAATATGGCCCACTGCACTACCCAGCTAATGCTGTTCAACCAGGATCATAGTTAGATCATGGAGAAATCTGTTTTTTAAACTAAGCTACCTAGCAAAGATCCTGATGATATATTTGAGGTTCAATACTGCCCATGAGAAAACAAAACATGGAAATAATGTAAAAGCTAGCACTAAATATTTAGTATTGGCCAAAGAGAAATGCTGGGAAACATATCTGTCATCACATTCAAAAATTGGTTTAGCTTATGGTTTTGGAGAGTTATGCAAAAATAGAGAAGAATAGGCCTTCCTAGGGGTATTTCCAAATTCTTTTACATGCAAAATAAACAAATTCACTTATGTAAACTGAACACTGGGTTTTGGGTTGGTTTTTATTTTTGGAAATAAGAAACCTGGAACATGGGATCAAGAAAGAAATTTTGTTTCTATCTGTTTAAAAACAAAATCACACCTTTTTTTAAACTAATCTCTTCACTTTTGGTGGGGAAAAGACATACATTACTAGTGCCAAATAAGTTACATTTTGGACGTCAGTATTAGAAAAAGATATTCAGGAACACAATTCCATAAGGGAATCGGAGATGAACATATAAAATCTGTTACCACACTACCACTTGCTTTCTGGGGAGAAGAGTGGGATGGGAGGGTTTGCAGATGTTAAATGCAAGCACACACATTAATAACCATTAAAATGGAAAAAGAATTGCTCACTGACATACTAATGCCAATATTTTAAAAGAATTTTCCCCCTACTTTTTGCCAGTGATTTCACCGTTATGCCATTGCTATTACTATACTCCAGTGGAAAGTGATTTGTTGATATCCCCTTAGGTCATCCCAAGATGTATGGAGCCTACAGCAATTAGCTGCTCATGTTTCTGTCAGTTTTCTGGTGCTAGACCTACCTTTTCATGAGATATTTTTTCCCCTCTTACTTTATACTAGATGCTTGCCATTTACCTTGCTCTGAGCTATACAGATAACAATTAAGCTAAAATGCTCAAGACCAGTACAGTAGTCTTTGTACTCTAGAGTTAACACAACAATTTTTGAAGGCATCTAATATTCTGCATGAAGACAGGCAGAGAAAATGTGGTAGGAAACATGAAATATTTATGCAAATTTTCATGATTTATCTTGGCAATTTTTTGCACATGATTATTTCCTCGAAATGTGAGCTCACAGTTGCCTACATATATGGACACAACTAGCCTACGTGTGAATTTCCAAACTGTTACATTCAAAATTGCTGATGCAAAATGTGAAAGGACAGAATATCTTGATCTCTTCACTCCTTTGGAATCTTTATTTTAAACTCTGCATATCTATATATTTTTGTGCATCTATTATCTTTTCTCACCAAATTTAATAGACCCAGTAGCTCATTATGATTACTTAAAAATGAACAAACTTTGGGGATCCATATGCTTTAGACATAATAAAATGGAGGTGCAAATTTTTAACCTAAGCAATTTGGGTCCTCCTGGGTACTTCAGGATTAGATGTCTAAATGATTTCAACTTCACCTGAAAAGAAATTGTTGGAATAAATTGCTCCTGCCATTAGTTGTGCCCTAAAAATGGAGAAAACCAGGCCAGTCTGAGAAGTATCAGGACCTTAAAATATGTCAGTAAGGTGCTGAAGATATTTTAATAATGTTTAAAAAGCAATAATTGTATCGGATTTCTGTGGCAAGTTGAACATCTATCTTTTTGCAATATACATAATAGTTATCTTACATAAAATTTATTTTCAACAATTCCATGAGTGAAAAGAAGGATAATTAAAAAGCGGGACTCTAGCAAACTAGATGATTTCATTTTGCAAGGATTTGTACAACAACTTCTTTATTTTTGTGTGGAATTACTCAAAATGAAGCAACAGCCAGCAAATCCAAAGTCAGAAATCATACCAGCCTCTCATGAAAATCAGTTTGCAGACACTTACATACGTTCTAGTTAAGTCTGAAGCATGTAAACTAATCTTGCTAAGGGTGAAATTAAAAGTAATCCAGCAACAGACTGGTATTACTGGTTGAAGGAATAGGAGTGATAAATACTTCTCAAATACTATAGAAAATATAGAAAAGAACTGAAGGCTTAGACACATTCACTAAGAGACACAATTTGGGATTTTGGTAGTGCAAACAGGCATGCAAACAATTTTTCCAGGCCACTTTCCAAAAGCCTCTGAGAATACAGCCTTGAGTATAGTTTTTCATGAAGTATACTGAACTGACAGTCTAACAGCTGGAAAACTTCAAGGCAGGTACACAGTAAAAATACTATTGTTAGTGGGGGAAAAAAAAGCATCCAGCGATACTAAAAATTAAAAGAACTGTGGATATTTCTTCTCTATGTTTATCTGTCTCTGTAGCATAAGGCTTTTGCAATTTGCATGAATCACAATGAAGCATCAAATCCAATAGTCAAGAGATAAGTTCACTATATACTTAAACAGAATTCACAAAAATTATTCTTTCTGTCAAATGCTCCATTCAAAGGTCTGAATGAGCAAACTTTATAAATAAGGGGTACTCATGGAAGCCTGCACAGCCAAGTATGCCTGTAACCAGATATTTCCTATATGAATAACTAGACAGGGAATTTTCAAAGGCTTATAGTAAGCAGTTTCAGCAGCAAATTCTCTCAGCCCTTAGTCACATGTTCCTTAAAAGGAAATCATTAGCAATCTAAAAAGTCCCTTACTTTAGTATTTTCCAATGTATGCTCAGTGTACTGAGACACTCTGTAAGTGATATTAACCTATGCCTGAAACAGTAACCGAGTTTATACTCTCCTATAAAATACCATATATGGACACTGAAGATGTATTATGTACCTAGCATGTTCACCAGCCCACACCTTCCACATCATTCAGACCCTACTTAATAGATGAATAGAGCCACATTCTAAAGCATCTTAAAGTGGTCTTCTGAGCCAAGCACTCAGGTTATCTGTGTTCAGTTCCCAGCTCTACCCAGGCTTCCTGTGAGACCCTCAGCAAGTCACTTCAGTGTCTGAGTTTCTTGCCTACAAAATAGGGTAAAAAAAACTTCCTCTCTGTAACCTTTCTTTTCAGCCTAATCTAGTAAGGTTTTTCAATTGTTTAGGGAGAGGGACATCCCTTGCTTCTCAGAAACAATTGTGACTGAAGACTCATTCGCATCATGACAAAACCTCCAACGTATCGAACAGGATTGACTCTACTCCCATACCATTCCAGTAGCCTCAGCTCAGCTCTGTCAGTTTCTTGCAATTAATTTTCATCAATACCTGATAGTTCAAGGGGGAGGAAAGAAATCCAGGAAAGCATGGTTGGCTTTTTTCTAAGTCTTTAAACAAAAGGATTATGTGTTTTAAAAGGAATTCAATTGCTAATTTTAGCAGTGAACTGAACTCTCTCTCTCTCTCCCATATTTCCTATCTGATTGCTGAGATTTTTTAAGTATATTGAACAAAAATCTCAAACCTTTGCTCTTTATGTCCTTTCACTGGTGCCTACCTGCTACAGATAACCAGCAACACTGGAACTATACACACTGTTCAAATGTATTTTCAATCTTGTTTTTCTGGTGAAATGTAGAAATAGTATGAATCTCTTTCTCATAGTTTATACTGTCACCAGTTATCCTCAATACAGCATGGTCTGATATAGTACAGCTGGGCAAAGTTTATGCAGTGTGTATGCCTGAAAACAGTAAGTGTGGCAACATGCGCAGTTATATCAGCCAGGATGCCCAGGGTATCTGGTAGAACTGAGCTGCTGGAATTGGAGGGTGTGTGGGGTGCGTGTGTTTGCATAATTCAGTTGTAGCTACTCTATAAACTAAATAAATAAATGATGTAATAAAATTACTTTAAAGTGAAAGATTGTTAACAACAGATCTTTTCAGAACATCTCTGCACAGAAATTTCAGTTTCTTAAAGATAATACTTAGATCCTTGCTTACACTTCTGATTTTCAAAGTGCTTTCAACAGCAAATGGATTAAACAATTGTGTATTGACCATCTTTTCCCTAACCATGGCTATGAATATTAGCCTGATGTTACTGCATAGGCAGAAGTGACTTTCTCAACAGCAAGTGAGAAAGGAATGGAAAGAAGAAAACAAAAGGGAAAATGGCAGAACAAACTAAAAAACAAACTAAAACATATTCAGTTGTCATTAACCCCTTGCATAACTTAGAAGGTGATCTTCTGAATAAAAAAATTACTTCGATTTTGCAGAAGGTAATTTCACTTTAATTTAACCTCAGGGCAATCTTGCTAAGGATGGACGCATCAAAGTCATGGAATAGTCACTTAAAGGCTCATTTGTATTTGTGGATCTATTTTGAAACATCTACTTAAAAGACAATATTTAGAATTATGAAAACAGCTACTCATAGCTGTTACAATATCATATAGATAGTCTCTGAAATTATGATTTATTTTTAGATAGTCTCCAAATTTATTTTAGACCTTGGTCTAAATTCATGTCAACCTTAGAGAAGCTGTAAGATATTTTTATTATGATTTTTATCCAACTGTGCTTTGGCACTAATGCATAAGGGAAGATTACAAGCAGAGACAATTGCTTTTAACTGTGCTCATAGTGAAAAGAACCTAGGTTTAATTTCAATTTAAAGGTCTGATTCAGCTGACTACATTAGATAAGCATGCTTACAAATAAAACCTTTTAATTCCATCTCTCAGTACATTGCAAAGAAGTTGTACTATTCAATTGAAACCTCATTCTTACTAAAAAATAGGTTGAAACCAGATGGAGCAATGCAGACTTGGTTCTGGGAATAAACAGTGATTATGGAAAAATAAGGGACAATTCTTCAGGGTGTTTTTTTGAGCTGTTGTTTGTCTTGTTCTGCCTTCCTCCGTTTTGGATAGTGAGAGAACTCTAAGAAAACTGCCCCTATCTATTCCTGTCTCCATCTCTGTGAAAAACTAACCAAAACACTCTTCCAGGACTACAAGGGAAGAGATTATTTGCCAGTACTCAAACAGTCCATGGAAGAAACTAGCCCACTCAAAACAGGTCTTTTTGCTTCCAGAACATCCAGTGTAGACAGAGACATCCAGTGTAGACAGAGATTTGTCATGCATACATATCTATTTCCCACCTTTGCATTGTACCTATGTATCATGCAAATTTCTCACACTATTTTACCTAACATTCACCTCCTATTAATCATATAATTAGTCATGTGAAACTCATGTTCTTGTAACCATATAAGACCAGAATTACTCCCCAGTAAAAATTTGTGTCAGCATGAAGGAATGACCTATATAAATATTGCATTTTTTATTATTCAGAACTTTGTTCATTTTTCTAGTTTTTCCCACCACTCTAGTTAATATTTCTGCATGTTTTTTGCCAAACCAAATTAAATATCTTTGATGGTATGATGTGTGTACAATCCACTTGCGATTTTTCAGTTTAAGAAGCTATCCCAAACTCAAGGGTGTTAAAACTTTTTCTACTGCTACTCCATATTTTCAATTATACCCCTCTGGATTCACATATGCATTTTAAATACTTCTCTAAAACACCAATAATTCCTCTTTGAAGTACCAAATGTAAACCAAAAGATCAAACATTTTCAGTTCATGACTTTTCTCTCACTACAGGAAGCACTCTGAGGTCACATTTTGACAGCAATTCCCTTCGTCTTTCAGTCTTGAATTGTTTTCCACAGCAAATTTTTTCAAGTAGGCAGATTTCTTTTGGAGCTGCTATTGGGTCACAGTTTTTAGATCAACTGATAACAGTGAATATCTCCAATACCGTTTGCTTATGGAATACAAACAAAATAATGAGTGATAGAAGTTTCACAAGCTCAAAGGCAAATATAGCCCAATGGATTTGTAACTTCCATGTATTTGACTTCACTGCCTACTGAGGTGAAAGCTCCAACTGAAGCTTTTCCTGTGATTAGGTTACATATAAGGACTGTGCCCATTTTGGATTCTTTCATTCAACAATAAACTGTCACACAGCAACTTTTCATGTAAAGGTAGGTGTAAAAAACCCAACCTGTCTGAAGGAGTCAGGAAACAATCCTTCACCTCAATCTAGCAGTCTGCTTTTACAGAGATTGTGGGAACTTGGTTTTCTTTGAAACATCTATCTATCAAATTCAGCTGAAGTCAACCAACAGGCTGAAAAGTTACTGACATATGTACCTTCACACACACTACATAGAGTTGCACAAAGCTCATTTCCAGAGGCAATCACACTAATAATACAAATCTTGTTATCTTCCTTTTCTGTTCAAATTGCAAAACTGACAGCTATACAAAGCGAAGCATTTTTGCTGTTGTTGCAATGTACTACAACAAGGTCTCTTCACAGTACTGACTATAATGCACAGACAACATTGGAAACAAAGACTTCACAAGGAAAAATATTACAGAGCTCCTATAATCTTAAACTCTGCTTTATAGTGCAGCTTGCACAACACAACACCTCTGGTACTCCGTTTTCTGCAAACCTAGTTTACTCACTAAACTGAGAGGGCATTGAATCATATAGCTACTGACCTCTTCACTCTCTGCTGAGGTGAATGTATATTTCAGGAACTGTAGGGCTTCCTGTCATACTGAAAGTTGGCTCTGATCAGTAAAGTGTTAGTCCAGGGGCCACATAAAATGTAACAGATAATAAATGAGTGAACGCTGGGTAAAAGTAACATACTATTTTAAGTCAGGCCTTGTACACGTATGAGTGTTAAAATGTCCTGCTGTGCCACTATAAGACTAAGCCTATGCTCAGATGGATTCATACTCCATCCAAACTAAGTCTGGATCCCATGTGTGGAAACTGGGCTCTGCTCCACTCCTCTCACATCAAGGTTTTCTTTGCAAGAAGGAGATGAGCAAGATGGAGGCTATGGCACAAACCATCACATTTTGCTCCAGAGGATAATAATACCACCAGGCTGTGAGCGACTTGTGCAGTTTAGACACATAGATAAATCCTGAAACAGGATTATGAAGCATATAAATTCATCTAACAAGAGAGTCTAGAACTAACAGCCCAGGAGAACCAAGTAAGTGGCTTCCTCTGAGAGTTACAACATAATTTCTAAGAAAATTTCATGATGTTCTGTCCTTTTAAGCATCATAAAAAATTAAAATAGATAGAGCCCTCAGTCATTCCTCAAACACACCACTTTCCACCTGTAATACTTCTGGCTACCAAGTTTGCCCAGCTTCCCAAGGCAAGATCATTGAACGCAGGTGAGTCGACATGAGAAACTGGACTGATGTCAACACATAGGAAAAAAAACCAAAAAAAGTAGAAACTGTCAGGATAAAATTATGGGCGAGAGATAAAAATTAAGAGTGAAGTACTTGCCAAAGTACCAGACTTTGAACAGACCCAGGTTATACCCACTTCCTAAGATACACAAAACCAGCTCAGTATGTTTCAAGTCTAATTGTTTCTAGCTGCAAAGTACTGAAAAATAACTTAAAATTTATGGATTAAATGTGGAGGTGACAGATGTCTCTCAAACTCTCTTACTTTTGTGATACCCAAATAAAAGCAATTCTGCTGTTGGCATGTGGGTTAGAATACTTGCTCCCAAAGCACAGAACAATGTGGAAAGTAATAAATGAGGTGAAACTACTTTTCAAAAAAATATAATTTAAGTCCCCAATGCATCTCAACCTTAATTGTTTTAGTCAGTTCTATACATTTAATTTCAATACGACAATGGTCAACAAATCCATAGTGTTGTCACCAGAAGTTCAGAAAGCATTAATCACACAAAACTTCTTGTGCATAAAATGCGAAACATTTTACCTAAGCTTCAACAGTGCAAACGTAAGAAAGGAAAGAACCTGAGAGCTACAGCAGGTGACGATTGGCTGTTTCTTTAGAGTAAAATTCCTCAGTAAGATCGTCCTTCAGACTGTGCAGCACATTCAATGCAAATCACTGAAACTTCAGACAAAATTCTAACTAACTGGTAAATTTGCAGAAAATATACAGGGTAATATTAAATATATCACCAGAAATGAAATATTTTCCATTCTGTTTTCCCTGACACATGCAAGAAGGAAAGAAGACATTATTTTTGGTAGTACCCAAGAGTCTTTTTCCTTGGGATGTGCCTATCCAGAACAAGTAGTTTGGCAAGTAGTATAATTTATGAAGGCTTGTTTTGCATGACATGAAAATTAACACTTTCGTTTCTCTGCTGTCTATTAAAGTATAAACTCAAACAAAAACTTTTCCTGATGTTAGGGCAGTTTAATATTTCTTTCCCAAGCATATTCTTCAAGTTCTATATGCAGAGAGCTTTGACTGAAGTCTTTACTTCCAGCACAACCTAAAAGGGTTTACAAAGGCCACTAACTTTCATGAGACTTAAACGAATGTAATCCTTTTTAGGCTTTTTTCTTGCATCTCAAATATTGTCACCTGATTATCTAATGAGTTCAAAAAATATTCAGGTGGAACTTTTAAATAACTGTGCTGCCAGGCTGTTTATCAAAGTCCTTTCCTTAGGAAATCAGGGTAAAAACTGTTTTGGGTTGGTTGGGGTTTTCTTAAAGTGAATGCTATGGTGAACAATGGAAACTAATACGCAGGTTGATTTTCTGAAGTTTTCATTCATTACTGCCATTTTATGAAAGTAAGCTGCAAAATAATGAAAGATCTCTCACAAGGCAAAGGCAGATGTTTGTAAATTGAGAAAAATATCTAAGAAGTTGGAGAAGTTTAACACTGAGTTAAACTGCTCAGGTAGCAAGAATGTGAGAGAGAAGTGTTGATTATTCCTCTCTTCAGTAGACTGTTACACTGCTTTTACTTGATTAACGTTTCATTCTGGTAACCAGACAACAATGCAGCAAAGGAACAGAAGTTCATTCTTGGCTGCAAAAAGTAAGCATGAGTTCCTCTCCTTTTTTTCTATTGTTTTTCTATTTCTATAAGTTAAGAACTCTGGAGCCATGGCTTTAATATTGTCCACAGCTCTTCACAAAAGCCTCAGTGAAATCTGGGTCCTGTCATATAGCATGACAAGAAGATGATCTGTGCAGGACCTTCCCTTCTGATTAGGAGGTGCTTTCTCTTAATCAGATGGAAAAAAAGTCTCCTGGTAAGGAACACCTCCTCCAGAAACTAACAAATCTTTAGAGAAAAGTTTAGTCAATCTGCTTAGAATCCAGGTTAAACTGTTTTCTCCAGGCTTTATAATATTACCAAATGTCCCTGCATATACATAGGTTCTTAAGTTCAGCCAAAGCAGAGCTCTAATCCAGGCAAGATTTCAACCTGAAGTATAAGCCTCTGTAGCATTAACATTTGAATGTTCCTGGAAGTTGCAGCTCGTCATGTGTTACATACTTCGTCATCTCTAAGGAGAAAGGAAATAAATAAGTGACTCTAAACTTTGACAGCTGTTAATCTATTACCAGGAAGAAGGCAGATGTACTGTTTCTATTTTGTGGCATTATTCCTGATTTGCACAGAGGTAAGTAGGATCTGGGTCAGGTTTGTAACATATCTAAACAGAATCCCCTTATTTAATAAGAAACACAGGTTTATTTACTTCATAATTACTTTAAAAAAAAAAAACAAAAAAAAACCAAAAAAAACAAACCTCTTAAAAAAACCTAAGGAAGCTTTGCACACATTTGTATTATTATTCCCTTCCTCACCATGAAAAAGCAAAGCCTTGAAAGGAAAGAGTAGTTAAGCTAGTCTTCTGCATCCCATTCCAGTGACCCATCATCCATTCACTTCTCAGAAAGAAGTTTATATTTTTCATTTAAAATAGTACCTCTAGGATCTTTAATTCCTCATACTGCTACAACCCTGTCTACTTAGGGATGATTAAAGGCATTTAAGTTTGCAGCTAGTTTCTTTCTTAGCATTCTGCAACCTATATTTTGTACATTCACCATCTTCCCACGTGTACAATGGAAGCTCAAAGAATAAAACCTGATTATTTTCTCTGTTAATTCCATGAAGATACCTATTTATGTTGCCTATATTATGAAATGGAACAGAAATACTGAAATTGGAAGAAAAATATTTAATATTTTTTTAATTTAATTTTTAATGTAGATCTGAAAGACTGTAAGCTTCCCCTGAAATTAAAAAAAAAATAAATCTGATCATTATAATCATATGGGATAATAATAATAATAATATTGTGTTAATGCTGGCCACTTGAAGTAAAAAATCAAAATAAGATTATCATACAAAAATTACACAGTAAAGAAAACACGTAAGGAAAGACAAATTATTCCTTAGTTTGCAATCCTAGTGTTGGAAAGCTTAAGTCTTTCTTCCAAAGCTAAATATGTAACTTAAAGAAGAAAACAGTCAAAACTGAATCAAGCAAATCTGACTTGAAACTACCTGAATATCAGCCTACAAAACTGCTATTAAAATACAACCAAAACTAACAAAACACAAAAAAAAGCCCAACATGAAATACATATGAAGGATTTATTAAAAAAAAAACAAACCAACATATATTTAACATTAGACACCGAGTAATCTCACAAAGATTTCACAGGGCCTATGCAAAAGGTGTAGTATCTAATATTACCTGAACATTATACCTCTTGGTATAATATATATGTTCCAACACATAATGTTGGAAGTAGCACTCCATTAGATGATCTAGTTCCAATTTTTCTAAATTTTATCCCTTTCACAAGCAAGCTGTTTCCACTAAGGTCACTCTATAACTGGTACTGTTGAAACAGCTTTCATAAATGTACAGGCAGTATAACCTGAGCATAAGCTATGAGCTGTGATGCCACATGTCCGAAGGCCTTCTTCAGTGCCATGTCAAAGTTTGTTCAGTCCTTGACCCCTCAGAGCAATGGGAGAATACTTTTTTCCACCTGTTTGGGTTCTGATTTTAACAGGATCAGTACATTCTGAACACGAAGAATCAAATGAACTGCCTGTTTCACAATAAAGTTTCATGCTTGTTTCAGAAAAGGGAATAAGCCTGATACCACACAGTACTTCTTGACAAAGTGGTTTGCTAATGGTGACCACAACATGTTCAAACCTGTTGCACTGGAGTGGCCCATCTGTCTCTCAAGGTAACAACAAAGTTTGGCACCACTATTCAAACAAAATAACTGTTTTCCACACTTCACAGAAAAATTGCATCACCTTGTCAAATGTTTGGTTTATTCTCCACAGAGAATGCCGACTGCCAATAACATAGGAATGACCCAAGCCCCACATTAGAAAAGGGGCAGAAAAGTCCCACTTCTTGTTTGGAGTAATGTCACTAGACTAATCAAAAGGCACCAACAAAATTCTGCTGGATCTAACCACACATTTAAATATGTAGTGAGTGGCCTATAAAAAGCATACCACATTAGACATGCAATTAAGTAAATATTAATATGCTTTACATGTGCTGAACCATTTATCTAGACAATATTAAATAACATGTTTACATGAATGCAGTAAACACTAACAACTCCTACTACTGTATGTGAGATAAGGAAAGACTGAGAAAGAAGAGGAAGACATTGGAGAAGCAATTTCTCTGCATATTTTAGAAAAAAAAATCTTTCCACTAGCTTAAGAGATAATTTTTCATTGCAGGTCTGAAATAAAATTAATACGCTTCTTATTTTATTTTTGGTCAGCATATCCTTTGAAATGGCTATTTCACAAAGAGAAATGCCACCTTTGTAATTTTAATATATATTCATGTCAAATAAAATTGACAGTTCCATGTTAATAAACCTTGCTTAAGAAAAAAAAAATAATAAAAAAAATCAGTTGCTGAACTATGGTGAGTAATTAGCCCCTTAGCATCCCCTTTCTCCAGGAATGCTTCCTCCTGAGCTGGCTCTTTTAAATAGCTCCAGTCCTGGCTGCCTTTGTTGAGCCTGGAAATTGTGCACATATGAGAGAAATTAAGCCCTCATTTAACAGGGACACATGCCTGTCAAGTCCAGAGGAACAAAGGCTGATCCCTAGGGGCTACTCAGCTCCCTGAGGCTGCCACTCATTCTGTTAGCAATGCTTACCCTTTACAGATTGTATATAAAACCCAATAAATCATTTCATCTGCTCTGGTTAATATACACATGAGCCTGGGACTTTCTTCAAAGTATTTTTTTCTTTTGCTTGCAACTCTATTCATTTATTAAGAGGTGACCTATGTTTGCGAGAGTGTAGCTAGGTTTTTACCTTTATGTAATAACATTAATGTCTGTGAAGTAAACTTGAAACATTTACTGTCAGAAATAAAGACATTTGATGCTGCATCTATTTCACACAGGAAATGTTTTATTACTCTTTAATGGTCAGTAATCATCAGTGTCTATTGTATAAATTACCAGTATATTCTGTTATATATTCAGTATATTCCTCTGAAAGTTACATCTGAAATGTATGCATATTTCAGATGATAGTAAAACAACAAGATAAATAAAATGACAGATGTGTAGCCTTGCCTAGGAAGAGAATATTTTCTCAATTAAAACAAACCAAACAGGAAAGTAATACACTGAGGACACCTTTAGCTTTGTTCTTTACAAAGTGTTATCACAAAGATGCATCTATACTATCCTGGATAAAACAAAACAAAAAGGACTCTGATCATTAATAAAAAATAAAACCAAACCAAATAAAGTGATAACTGAAGTAAACGCACACAAGACAAAAATATTCATACACAATGTATCAGCTATCTCCAAGCACTCTAAGGTGGATGGGTACAATTATCCCCATATATAAATGCACACACAGAAGAGAGGGATATTTTACAGTGAATAATCGAGCAAAAACAAAGGCAAAATGAAATGTTGTCATTTCCAAGCAAGCTCATTTTTCTTTTAAAGAAAGCCTAATTCTGCACTTCTAGTATTAGACTGACATAAGCGGAGAGAACATGAACAACACCAGCTGAGGTAATGGCACCCTGCACTGCATTCAATGAAGCAAAACTCTCACCAAGTTGAGCGTGAGTTTTTCTGTATACTTGGGTGTAGGATTAAGCCAATGAAGACAAGTTACTGCTGTAGAATAAAACTAGACTAACGTGCAGATTTGTAACTTCTTTCTCCCGGATGGTGAGCACAATTTTTCAATCCCTGCTGGTAACAGGGATTGTTTATTGTTTTGTCCACTTCACAAACTTTAACTAACACATTTAAAAGCATGCTATTTCTCAAGCAACAATATTATGCTTTGTATTAAAACCACAAAATAAAGAGGGCTGACTGTTCTGACAGCTTTAATCCTGATGATACTGGGAGCCCCAAGTAAAAAGAAACTGGTACAGCATGGAGTTTTCCCTGCTCAGCAGGCAGAGAAAAAGCAGTTCTGGATTTGATAAGTAAAACCAGACATAGTCAATGGTTATATGCTAAAGCCTTGCAATTAATGGGAAACATCACTGGTCCAATGAACTTACATATCAGAGCAGTCTTTGAAAAGGCCTTTTCTCCCATCTTGTTAAAAACTTATTGACTGTACAACAGTCACAACTTTTTTCGTTTAAAGACTTGTTCATGCTCCACAGTTGTCATAGGAGAAAAGAGATAATAGGAGAAAAGGGATATCAAGACTCCAAGTCCCATCTATATATTGAGAAAAACCCACCACATGTTGTTATTGATATTTTTCACTGCAAATTTGTGTCAATATAGCCATGAAAAGTGCCTGACAGGATCATAACCTCAGTATAAGGTGCTTTATTAATACAAAGATGTGGCACCTTTTCCTGAAAGATCTGACAATCAGAAGAAACTATTGTAATAGTAGTTCATCCTACTTAAGAGTAGCAACCCCAGTTAAAAATCATCCAACCTTAGACTATAACCAAAGGCTACAATTCCATGGATATTGAAACCAAGATATTGAGAAATAATTATCTTATAAGCACAAATTCCTCTAAAGAAAGCTATTGTGCTATGCCCCCGCAATCCTAAAAGTGGCAGAAATGCAACAAATAAGCTGTTTCTTAGGAATAAAAAACTGTACAATGCAATGCATATATCTACATGTTCAGCTTAACAGGGATCTACAGCTTCTTCTCTCCCATACACACATAAAATGCATTTCTGAATAATGAACTGAACTAAAACCAAAAAGGTGAATGACTGGGTCTACTGTGCAGTCATAACAGTCAGGAATGATTCTGTAAGTACAAGTAAAGGAAAAGTAAGCCACTATCACTAAAAATAGGTTTGTCATGATAGTATTTGTCATTCCAAAGTCACAAAACAAAGACTTTCATTTTGGCAGAATGGTTCATTCCTCAATACCCGTATTGGATTTACCCGGTTAACAGAAAATCTGTTTCTAGAGTAGGCTATAAGCAACTATGGAATGCACACTGTGTAACTTCTTAGATTCTCAATATAGACATAATTTACCCAGCCTGATTTTAAACCTTGAGCAAAAACTATCAGAAACTCTGAGCCACTTTATCCACCTACCCTTTACAAATCAAAATGCAAAACATTACCGTGAAAACAAGGGAGAATATGCAAAGGTGTTATATGCTATGCATACCACTGACATAATACTTTAATAGGATATGCTGTAATTTCCTGCAATTAATATCTTAGCAGAGCTATAAGGGCTTTTTTCCAAAATTATACCATTGCATTTACAACACTAAAATTAATGTTGTGTCAACCTTTCCATTATAAGCCCCCTTCTTCTGAGGTTTATAACTTGGCTGTAAAAACATATTCTGGCCTAAAATATGGCATGCAAGTTCTTAATTTAGAAGCAGTCATTTTGATTAAATAAAAAACATTATTTAACGGCTGTTTCAAGCAAGATTTTTGAATATCCTACAAAATGTGTGCGGGACCGACAAGTAATATAAGCATTCTTCAAACAAAAAATGTTGTTGTCACAATATGTCACTGTTCAAAGGATGTTTCACTGCCATGGAAGTTGTTCCACATCTATAAGAAAAATACATGGATTTGGGAAACTACAGACTTCTTCAGTGGGAGTTGTCTCCACTTGCCTTTTTCGGTAGGCCAGTGGCTACACTTATGGTCAGTGGCTCAACCACACGGGAGACTCAAGCTTGCTGAAATGGTTTTCATTTGAGGCAGGGGAGAGGAAGAGATGAACATTTCTCTCTCTGGGTAAAGGGGACTCACTCTGGCTAAAAGCTCCAACAGAGTAAGTTAAGGCAAGTGATAAGGAGACAAAGTATGACAGAAAAGAAGATCAAGAGATTAAAGAACCACCCTATGAATTCTGAAACCACATATTTCCAGTCTGTCAAATTTCATATAAGAACTGGATCAAGTCACTTAGGAATTAGAAAATGTAACTTAGGTGTTTAAATTAGGAACTTCATCTAATCAACAGAAGGTAATTCACAGCACCTGGACTGCTTTATATATGGAGCCAAAAGTCCTAATTCAGTCACCCAAATTAGATATCTAAAATTAGATGCCCCCAAATATCTATATGCTTTTTATTCTGCCTTAAAAGAGTGTTGTGAGGATAATGCACTTCAGCTTATGAGACACTCAGATATGCAGTTACACAGGAGATGAGTATCCTGAAAATATATCACCAATAATATTCAATGAGATTAAAAAGGCAAAGCTAGAATTGGGATAGTAGAGTTCTTCTTACGAATCACTCACGTCAGAGCAAAAAAGAAGTGCCTAACTCCTCCTCTGAGAAAAGTCTGATTCTGTATATATCTTATATAAATTGCTATGTCAAATAAGGAATCTCAAGTCTGTGCTTAGGCTATTAGGTGTACACTGTGCTACAACGTTTATTTTGTTACCTGTAGCAAGTTCTCATACTACTCATTAATCTACCTGATCTACATTTAAAACCAACTATATGTTCCTCTAACTGGTAAATCTCTTATTTACAGAATAAAAATGAAAAATATATTACTTTAAAACAAAGTTCCCTAACTCAGAAGTGCCCTTTCATACTGTGAGGCAGTGATGTGCCTCAAGATGGATTTTACACTTGACCATCAACTGTGAATTTCTTTGCTTTTAATATTTGGCGTTACAACTTTAATGTTTTCTTAACATGCTGTCATTTTGGGTGGAAGAATAAGATATATACATCATTTCATAATGCACCATTGTATACTATTTACATCATTTATTTTCTTTTTATTGAATGATTGCAAACTTCAATTTAAAATTAATAACATTTTGTGGGAGTTACTGCATATGAATTAAGTGTGGTGATGTCAGTGTATCCCTCTGGAATTTTAAAGATATTTCACTGTGTTATATCATGTGTCGCACAGTATATCAATTTTTATTTCCCATCCCTCAAGTACGGAATGCACACTGTGTAACTTCTTAGATTCTCAATATAGACATAATTTACCCAAGATGTGCAAATGCCCAACTTGCTGAAGATGATATATACAAGATTTATATAGAAGACTAGTTCTTCCAAGCAAGGAAGCCTTGCATACAACACAAGTCACTATATTATCTATTATTTGGGGAGAGGGGCTTCTAACGCAACAGACAAAAGGAGTCAGGGTGCAAACTGCAGCCATAAACCAGCTTTTCCTTACTTAACAACAACTTTAAAACTAGATAGGTAAATTCCAGACAAGCCCACTCACCTTTCCTTGGGAGCTATGCTTTGACATTTTTGCAAGTGTCTGGGTTATCTGGTTGAACAAGACAGTGAACATTAGTAATATACACTCACTTTACTTTTACATATATGCCATCAAATGTATACCAAATGTTAAACAGAATCTGGTCTGCTCATTTACCAGTTCATATATACTACTACTTCCTTTATGTGAATTCATAATTCCTGGATGCATTCAGACAGCAATGCACTTACTTCTTCCTCGCTATCACGACATTAAATATATTTAAAATACATTTTTTTTTATGCACAAACTGATTCAGTAATACACTTGCATTCTGTAGCATTCCCAGAATTAAAACTAAAAACTATATTGATTCTGTAGGCCAGGATTTAGTCCACCTAGTAAATTTAAGATTTTACTCTGAGATTTTAAAAAGCACTTTACAATTTATTTGTACTATCACAATTTATAAAGTACTATTACAATTTTAAAAGTACTTTACAATATTCATTACAAATTATTAAGATTTTGGCCTTTTTATGTGGGGCTGTACTTCATCATTTCTCCAAATACCTGCTTCTGCAAACAGAAATTTTGACCTGATACCACATTCCAGTCTTGCCTGTATATCTGAATATTGCCATAAAACGAGTAATTTTAATATTAACATTTATTCACTATTTTCTTTATTTACCACCTCCTGATAAGTGTGTCAAATACTGTACTTGGTTTTGTTTGCATTTGGTTTGTTTTGGTTTTTAAATGTAATGTAAATTGTGATTGTTTTCCCTCTTGGTCATCACATGGTTGTCAATCACAAAAGTCATCACTGAAAAAGTAACTAATTAGAAATGAAAGGCCAGTATCTTACACAATTTCTGTCAGTCCTGGGAATGTTTCAATGTAACGCTGATGTAAGACCTGAAAAAGAGCTGATGTGCTGTTTTTTTCCAACTACATCTATTTGTCTAATAAAAGAAATTACATGCCCTAAAACTCCTGCCTTATTCATATCTTTGATATTCAAACCACCTCATATGAGATGCTGAATTCTGCTAAACTTACGTAACAACACTTAGATATACAAGTCATCAAATCCTGGCTATGCAAGTATTACTCAAGCAAATAAGACATCACAGGACCAGTCCCATTGGTAGGTTGCCAGTCAGCTCAATTTCTGCTCCCTGTTATCCATTTTAGTTTGTGCACATGCCACATAGGAGGGAAATTGGTTTTCAGTGCTGGAGCAAATACTGCATTATTATTGCATTATTGCAAATTTTGCAATATTGCAAAGATTACATTATGCAGACTGACAGAAGGTGCAATGCATTCCTGTACTAACAGAGGAATAGCATCAGAGAAGCTCAGAAGGGTATAATCTCTACCACACTCTTTGGGAGACAGACAAGGATGCCTGGACCAGAAAGCACTGAGGCTGCCACAGCATGTCGCTCCATGCTTGGTTGGAACAGGCAGACCACCAGCTGAGAGTGACCCCTGGGCAGCAGTACAGGTGGGTAGCAAATATTTGCTTGATCCTCTGCTGTTATTTAGGAGCTGGTATAATCTGCCCTTAAATTAAGAGGGCTCAAAATCTGAAGCCCTACTCTAAGCAAAGGTTGTAGAACGAGTGTTTGGGCTCAATAGAATCAATGAGATTTTAGCTCCTGGCTCTGACAAAGGCATGGCTGAGAACAAGCCCTTAAGCCACTGGCAAGATTGCAGTGCAGCACACCCAGAGCAAATGAAGCAGCAGTACTTGACTGGGGATGCCTGTCCCTTCATTTCCAATTTTAAAACACAAGTGGGAGAGGGAAAGTGGGAGGGCAGCTACTATCACTTTCTCCACCAACATGAGCCTGAGAAACAATGGCATTTACTCTGGTTTAACTAATTTACACACATCAGATCACGCTCGGCGCTCATGTGCCAAAGTCCTATTCTTCAAGTCTGTTGAAATACCACTTTCTGAAACATGTGTGCTAACATTTGGCCAACACCACCACAAGATCATTTTATTAACTTGTAGCTGATTTCATAGACTGCTGCTCATGTTGCTAACATATGCTATTCTACCATTTACTGCTCTATAATTAGAGAAGTCATATGAAAGAGATACACAAGGCTTAATTTTTGCATTAAATACAAATTGTTTAGACATGGGTAGGCGAAACAAAGCTATTTAAAGGAAAAAAGAAAAAAATACAGTGAATTGGAAAACAGCAAGACAGCTAATTTAACTCTTAGACCGTCACAATACAGATCTTTAAAAACCCAACCCCCACCTCAAGACTGCATACAGTTTTAAGGACTGTGTTAAAAGTCAAACCCAGAAGTACTTTCTGCTTTGCCAGGATAAATCTTGTTTCCAGGGGCTGAGTGCCTCAGGAGCAGAGCAGCTAGAAGGATCCTTGCAACGAGGTACCAAGGCGCAAGACCAGATGCTTAAGTGTAGCTCAGGAGGGGTGAAGGTTTAGCACACACAGTGTATCTTTCTGCTTAGGTCACCACCACATTGTCATGTCACTTCTCTTTCCACACAGCTGACAGAAAATACCAAACCAGCCAGCCACGAAGGTGGCTTCTGTTGGAAGAAGTTGGCCTATAGACCTTTTGCTTGGGTAATTATCAAATAATCACTTCAGACATTATTAATAAGACATTATGTAATAATAAATAAACTACAAAACATCTGACTTTGATGTTTAACATATTCATCTTTCCTCCATTGGATTAGTTTCCATTTTCACTAAGCAAATCAGGAGCTGGACGGGAGCTGCGATGCCATGCATACAGCAGAGCCCCATGAACTTGAATCAAAGCCTTAGCAGCCAACTACACATTACGTGCACATAACAGCATTTCTTGTTTCCATGTGTATACAATTGCATTGCAAAATGGATCTAGACACAGATTTATTTTTTTTAAACTGAACTGTTAGAAAAAAATAAAGAAAAGAAAAAAGATATCAATGACAGCTGGGAGCCTATTCATAAACAAACTGGAATTTAAAAGAAACGTATCCTTTCTGCTGTAAATTAACAAACTGCAGCTCCAGTTTATTAAGCCACCAGAATAATTTACATTTCTACTGCCATAATCTTGACTGCCTATAAATTACAGTACTTTTACCTATTCTTTAATCCAGAAACATCATTATTAAAATGTTTGATGCAGGCTACAGTGCATCTATCATTACTTGTAAAAGTTAATTAGATTAGATAAAAGAAATAATTAGATTTGCATTTTTATCCTGGATTTAAACTTCCAAAGAAGATCACAACAGTGTGCCTGTGGGCAATTAAAAACAGCATACAGCAGTGAAATATAAAGGCAAAAAAGGTCTGTTTTTTCTAAGTAATTTGTGATTGAAGATACAATTACAAAATATTTTAAGGGTTTGCTGAAGCTGGGGGCTATTCCTAGACTTCTAAGCTTTGTTTATAACTCTTGCTCTCTTTCAAGGGAGTATCTGATCTGTGTACCCTGCCAATAGAAGTATCAAATTGCTTTCAATGGCTTTATTTGGTCCTGTTCAGAGCTTGCTGGAAGGGGATCAGTTTCATGATCGATAACTAAGAAAAAAAATAAAAGAAAAGAAACAAAGGTGGGGGAGAATATTCCCTAGTGCCAGAACAGTAGCATTGCAATTGTTTCTTGCTTGTCAATGCTAAATACAGTTTACAGAGACAACTTCAAGAGCGTAACTGAACTCACAATAACTGGATTCCAGCTTGTGCGTTTTCAGCAAGCTCACTGCAAGGAGCTTTAACCTGTCTCCAAAAGGTAATAAATGAAAGGTTTGGCTCTTAAAAATTGCAGGTCAGTTACATACTTAATGATGAAGCATATCTTTAAATCTATTTCTGCTATTATTATCCTAGCAAAAAATTAATTAACCAGGTCAGAGAGGCTATGAGGGCTAATGTGGAATGTAATTATTCCTGATCTTTAGACATGTACTTCACATAAAGAGATAGTCCTTATTCAGCTCACCAGGTTACCTGAATTGTCAGTAGTTAATCATGGATAAGAAAAGACTCATTGGTTCAGCGTCTTAAGTGTGATTCAAAAGATTCCTATTCAAGGACAGTTTAAATAGTTGTAACTTTTATGTTACTATTCTTTTGTTTGTTTACTATCACAATAATCATACTCACTCTTTCTGACCGAAAGACAAAATTCAAGAAGATTAATATGAAAATACAGCAGATGAATGCATAGATTAAAACCTGAAAAAATAATTAGGAATTATTTCTAGTGGCTGAATTAAAACAGAATACTTATGAGGAAGCCAGTTTTTCCACGCAATGGAAATCATACTGATTTGAACAGAAAATTAAATGCTCTGCAATGACACTAAGTATAGTACAGGGAAATAAGGTGAAGAGAAATGATCCAAATGAAAGCAATTTGGGTCACCTGTCACAGTAATACCCATGACGAGTTTTTGCGGAGAAGCTGAATAACCATTGCCTTTTTTAAACATTTCAGCCAAAATTTAGGACTTGCCCTAATGAAGCCTGCCCACCAGAGGAGGGAAGCCTGCAAATGCTCATCCCTTAAATATACACATCCCCACACCCCTGAGGGAAATCCTACCTATAGCAAGATGCTCCAAGCATCAGTGAGATCAACTCCCTTGTTCAGCTGAATGTGGTGGGGTCAGAAGCAGTCCTCAAGCCTCAGACTGAAAGAACTGAATTCTGGCAAAAAGGCACAGAATTCACAGGGATTTCAGGGCCTCAAGCAGTTTTCAAGGTTAGAACCGTTCTAGACATGCAAGCCTTGCCTCCTTCCAGCAGCCTAATACTGTTCACTGTTTCTGTTCACCATAAAAATAATCATTGGAGAACTGAGACAGTGTGTACACCGCAGTTTTCTACTTTTTTATGAATTCCACCCAGAGAAACCAGTGTGACTTCTGTATTGGTACTGAGGTTTCCTGGGAAGATGATAGATGGGGACCTGAGAAAACCAGCACCGCAGTGTCCTTTAGCTGCCTCTTGCTTTAATTCCATTTCATCTGTAGCCCTTAAAGAGCTACACATCCCAACTGCAACACTTGTCACCAATTCAATAGCAGCAAACCTATTACAAACTGCAGAGGCAACTTAGTAACTAACTTTACTCCCAAGCAACTTCTGGCTACCAAAGAAGTTGTCACAAAATTACAAATGAATAAATAAACAAACCATTTGGCTCACAAGCAAATGGACTATGTAAACTGGTATTTAGCTGAGGAAATAATCTCCTAACAAGCATTTTTTTTAGTAATGTCCTCATAAAATCAATGTGTGTTTGAGATGGCATCTGTTCAACTTGCCTAGTGCTTCATACTGGAACCTACAATGTTCTTTAGGCAATAAGATGCCCACTACCAATCTGGCTAACCAGCTGGGAAAGGAAGCAGACCTCACTGCCTCAAATACACTGATTAGATTCCTGTAAAGATAAATAAAGAGGCCAAACTACTGAGATCTATGGAGTAAGAGTAGCTCATAAGGGTAAGAATTTTGAAGCAAATTTAGGGAAGGATCACCAATAAATAATTTAGCTCGGATGAACAGAACAATCATTAAAACACTTCTTTGCATACATGTCTAAGAGAGGATTGGAAAGAAAACTTGGGGAGTTTTCAGCACTATGTAAGAGAAAAATTGGGAGTAAAGAAGAAACTGAACCTGCAACCTATTTCAGAATGAACCTGCAACATATTCTAAGACCACATTTCCCTAGAGTCAGTGGAAGGGTAAAGCTACTGGAAAGTATTAAGTCAATTTAAACATAAAGTACCTTTGAACTTTTTACTGCAAAGCAGGATACTTCCCAGTAGAACATATGCAAGTAACTATTCTGTTTAGCAGACACCTATGTTTGTCTTAACTCTTATGGCAAGTTGAGATTCTTTTGCAGGACACTTTGTTTTCTGAAACCAGACTTGCAAATGGTGTATCTTTTCCTTTCACTATTACTATGTCTCTTCTATCTTTATGTACACCTAACACAAACATGCAGTCTTCAAACGGAAATGACAATAACTGTGCTTTAAAATTCAATTGTGTCTTTCATCCCTTGTGTCAATGCATTTATGTATGTTGACTAAACTCATTTAAGTGTAACCAAAATTGTCACCTGCATTACAATATTTACAAGAGCACTTACAACCATTCCTTCGGGATGAGGGAAGGAAAAATTCAGTTTTGGCATCTAGTAACATGGCAATCAGCTGAGTAAAGAAAAAAGGTCCAAGCTTATAAGAAACGATTGGCAGCACAATCATTTGTCAGACCAAACCAAAATAAAACAAAGAGGTAATAGTCACATGTTAACAGTGTGTCTACCTACATGATGCTCCCTATATATTTGCACAAAATTAAACCAGGTTCTGAGTACAAGTACCCATAATTGAATACCTCCAGAACACAAAGGTACAGTTACTCCAAAAGTATATGGAACACGTATACCTGTGGGTCTTTGTAGAGAGCAGACTGGTCCCAAGGACTTAGTACTGTCTCAATCCTATTCTACAGCTGTTAGCTTTAGTTAATGAAATGGAAAACATTCTTCTAACCTTCTTATATAGCAACTTTTGCCTTTGTGGAATAAGGAAATCTATAAAAAATGATCAAGATTGCTTTTACTTGACAAAATACAAGTCAAACTGATTGCAGATTTCAGAATTAAAGACAAGATTTTAAGAAACACTTAATAACTTACAGAAGTAGACTCTGCTCATTGAAGAAAAGCTCTTTCCACCAAAAAGATGTTTGACAATAATTTTCTAAAACACAAAGACCCTCCATAAAGAGCATCTTTACCGAGTCTTGTTAGAAAAGCATGTGGCTGCTTTATTTTAAATCCTTCCCTCTCCACAAATGGAATTAAGTATAATCAGAAGAGAGCAATAAAACACACTGACCTGAATTTGCTGCTGCAGTAGATTGATTTTGTGCTGCTGTTGCAGAAGTTGCTGCTGTTGTCTTGCAATCTATTAGAAATAAAATTGCCATTAAATTAAAACAGTAATATTGAAACTTTAATATTATTGAGTGGAAAACATCTTATTAGCTATTCTTTATTATATTTTTATTAAGCATCGTTTATTTCAAAAAAAGAAAAAAGGATATTTTAGGGGTATGTGATGCAAACACTTTAAATGCAACATAAAACCCATAAAAGTCTTGTTAGCCAGTAAGAAATATGTATTTTAAACACTTGGGCCTTAATTCCACAAAGCACAGAAACATGGGTTTATCTGCGTGCATGTGAATAATCTCATCACTATTCAACAAAGTGTTTAAGCCTGTGGTGATCTTTGACTATGATGCATTCCTGTTAGCTACAATAGGAATGAAACACATGCTTAAAATTAAGTGCTTTGTTGAATGGAAATGGGATTACGCAGGTGCTTAAGATTAAACACACATTTTCCTGCTTTGCTGAACTGAAGCCTTAGCTAATAGTGAAACATTTATAAATACAAGGTCCCAGGGTAAGCTTCTCTAACTTCATTCACAATGAGCAGCACATTACTTTCCTTGTAAATCTCAAAGTCTTCCTTGGAACTACTTAAGTAGGGCCTCATTCTGTACAAAAGCAGTACCTGATATTCAGTAACTCATCCTCAGCACAACCCTGTGAAATACATAGATATTCCTACCCTCATTTGGTAGCTTCAGTAAGGGATCTGGAGGGTAAAGTTTCACTCTATCCTTTCGCTAACATAGACAGGGAGAAGCAAATATTCAGGGTAGGGAACACTAAGATGCTAAGGAGAGAGAATCTGCCACAAACACCCCACCCCCTGAGTCCCACAGAGAATCTAAAATCAGTATGTAAGAGCAGAAAGCAAACAGGATCCAGACCTTGGACCACAGAGCTATTTCCTGCAAGGAGTAGCAGGTACTGCTGCTACAGAGAAAAAGTTTAAGGGCTGAGGCAACAACTGGACTTCTGCTTTAGAAGGGTAACTGTGCAGCAGATAGAAACAAGGTCAAGATTTGTGTTTCCTGGAAATCCTAGCCTCAGCACTTCTGCTACCTTCATTTCTTAAACATCATTTCCCCTCCTATAAATATTTATCTAGAGCAGAATAACCACATAAAACAGCAAGAAGTGGTGACAAAGGTAGTCTGGTCACTCAAATCCTCTCTTTCAGTTTTGGCAAACACCCTCCTGATCTCCTTCCCTCCCCACCATTTTCTGAACACACTTTCTTTGTTATAAACAGAGAAAAGCAAGTAAAATGTTTTTATGATTAAAAAACACAGGAATGTAGCAAGATTGATTTGGAAATAAACAGTCACATAGTTTTAGTGCAAACTGTTCAGGTTAACTCAAAAGGAATCTGCAGTTATGTGTTAACAGCTTGTAATTGTGCACACAGGGATCAAGTCTCATTTCCTTAATCTCTCACTTTGTCACCTGGAAATCACTCCATGATTTTTTTCACTGTATACTCTGTGTATTTTTTATACATACAAATATATATACATATTTTTATACAAAAAAATACCCTGTAATTTTTTGCACTGCTACAGTTAAAACTCACTTTTGCCTGGGACACCAACACAAAACTCATAATATTTTATGTCTTTCATACAGCCTGAAAGAGACAAACTAAGGTCTACATGATTCTGAGGCTGGATCAAGGCAAAGCACCTCAAAGAAAAGGAATCAGGCAACTATCATATCCCACTACATTGATGCTTGTAAGAGGGACTGAACTCCCTTTATGAGCCTCCTGTTCAAATATTACTGGACAAATCTCCCAGTGAAGTCAATAAAAATATGGTGTATGAAGACATGAAGAAGCATGCCCTAGTCTGCTAGTGAAAAAGGCAGCTCAAACAGCTAGCAGACTGTCTGCCCAAGTAACCCATGGGCAGCTCCTAAGACCTCAGATCACCTGTTGCCAGATTAGGGATCAGCAGTAGTGTCTACATTTGGAAAAGCAACTCTAAAGGTAACTGTGCTACAGAGAATATTTAAAATCCTGTATGAGTGCTTGAGTTACTATTTTTAATGAGCAATATACTAATTGTGCTATTCCACCTCAAAAATGTAGTGCTTGTCACCGAGGACAAGCTCTGTTGGGTTTATGTGCACATTGTCCCTGTGTACCAGTGAAGGTAATAGAAAGATTATCATGATATCTAGCTTTGGAAAAGAATTCTTTGTAATTTCACATTGAAATCAGATACCACATGGAGCTGCATCATGGGTGTTTATTTCTAAGTGTTGTATCTTTTTTCACAGACCCAGTAGCCTTTGTCCAGAATTGTTTGGTGCTGCTGCTGACCTGGCTACTTAAAAGGGGAAGCTATAGCCAAGGCAAGGATGAGATTTTTGTGTCTATGTGCAAAGGCACTGATCTGCTGGAGTTCAGACTGCTTGTGAACAGCTTTTTGTACGTGTATGTACAATTTAATACCCTTTCAATAGGCATTTCCTGATGAAAACCAGAAATATACCCAAAAACATCTAATGTCAATGGTTCCTCTTAGATGGAACAGTACGGTGATACAAAATGTATCCAACACCCTGCAATGCAATTACCATAGCATAGTCTTGATGTATAGGCTTGACACAGTGAAGTAGGGTACACAAGCACCATGTGGCTCAAATTCTGAATTTTATTTGCCTATCGGTTGAGCTACATGCTCGCTTCATTGAGCATGACAACCTAGTTTTAAGTGTCATTTAATTTTCATTTTGAAATATAATTACAAAGTGTTCACTGTAAGATATCACTCGTCTGCAAATGTGTCAAGATTAATTTGTGCTAGCTTATTCACAAGTGTCAATAGTTAATTACTGTGTCATCTCTGGATGGCTAAATGACATTCTAACTTCTGATTTTTTACAGTGTTCCTTTATGTTATTTTCCATTAGGGGATGAGTCCATATTCCTACATGTGGGCAAATACTCAAGCACATAAAATACCAGACGTCACAACTCATTAAAATCAACAGAGCATATATTGCTGTATATATCCTATAAAATACATTTAACTGAAAAGATAATTCTAGTAATAATGTCAGATTCCTAAAAACCACACATTAATTTGGATCTGTCTGATCTAATGCCTAGGGGACTAGTGTATGGAATCACTGTTGTTACACTTTTGTACAATGAGAAAAGGACAGCTCTTTGCACAACAGCAGTTCTTTAATTTTTTCTTTTTTTTCAAGAAACCCCCCAAAACACAAAACAAACAAACAAAAAACCTACAAAAAAGCCCCATATCAAACCTTACTTGTAGAAGATATTTGAAGGTTTAAAGATGCTTAAGGTTTTTTGTTCAATTATTTTCTTGTCAAAAAGAGGAAGAGTTAAATAATGGTTATAGTCTGGCTTATTTGTAACTCCCAAATTTGCATGTCAATGCAAGAAACAAGAACTGTGAAATCTATCAAATGCCATTTATTCTGTGAAAGAAATTATTTGAATGCCCACACCCACTTTTTTTTCTCACGGTCCTATAATATTTCTCCTTTCTGGAAAAAGATGTCATTCCTGAAGATATTTAACCTTTGTTAACAAAAAAGATGAAAGGAAGCACCATGCAGAACAGTGTTTATGGTAGGCATTCTGCATGAGACATTTTTGCACATTTCTTTCTTGGAGCCTCACCTGTTCTTGCTGTTGGCGAGCAAGGTCCATTTGCTGCCGTTGCTTTTCAATTTGAGAGGCTGCCAGCTTTTTCTGTTCGTCATGGGCAGCCAAGAGCTGCTCCCGTAAGCTGATCAGCTGGGTGATCATAGTAGAGAGCTGTCGCTCTTTTTCTGCCAGGCTTTCTGGTGTACCTAAGTGTGCAGGAAAGATTGACTGTAAATATGAGATAGACAATAGCTACCAAGCAATAGTCACAAAGAATGGCTGAATTTCCAACATGCTTATTTCAAGTGGCAGCTTGCATATATATTTTACTAACAAATCCCAAAAGAATAATCTAGCACATAGCTTTGCTGTGCCCTAAGCAGTGGAAGATATAACAGAAATTGAAGCAGAAAAGATATAGAGTATTTCTTTTTTTTCTGACAGGAGTAATTAACGATACACTGTGTACACATCCCTATATCTTTTCCATCTAAATCTGCCCACTGTGATAAATACAGTCACAATTTATTAGACATAATTTTCCTTAACTTTATATATTTAACTGTGGATTTTTGGTTTTGGTTTTTGTTTGAGGTTTCTTTTTCCCCCCCAAGTATGTAAAAACACACAAAAAAATAGTTAAAAGATGCTGTTCAGTGGAAGGATCAGTTTAATAGTTTATTGATCATTTCTCTAAAATACCCATATATCTGGTAGGTCATTTGGGTAAATGTAAGCTTTGGTTATGGAATGTGAATTGAAAAAGAGCTCTACTTGTCCCTAAGAGAAATGCTAACCTGAGAAGATGGCTTAAAAATTTTCATGTAACTTTCAAAGTTTACTCTACAGAGAGCACTTAATTAATATGAAACTACGGTACATTTATTCTTTGCACTAATGATGCTTAATGGTCTGTTTATGGGTAAATTGCATGGGTCTCCTAAGTAGAGAGTACAGGGTCCTTTTGCAAATCAATCCAAAAATACCCTATCTCATGTATGAACCTATTACTCTGTCACAAACAGCAGTGTCAGCTTCTATATTTTTGAGCTGTATTCTGCATTTCCTTGTGTGAGCATCTCAGACCCACAGCTCTGTAAGAGGTAATATAATTACAGTAAGGTAGCAGTTGAGGAATATTGGAAGAACATCTGAAAGGGGTTTACAGTAGAAAGTGGGATAAATGAAGCAATTTTATGTTGTACAGGAGAACTGAGAGATAAGTGAACCAAATCAAGAACTGGGTCTGTAACCTGCCACAGTGATATGAGAAGTGGCACAAAAGAGAGGGTATTCACGTATTTCCTTTCTTCCATTCAAAATAGAGGACTGTGATAAAGTCATAGGACTTCTGAAGAGGAAGAAAATGTGTGAGGAAGAGGATCTGGGAGGGAATGGAGAAACTGCCACCAAAATTATGACTCCACATTCTTACCAGCAGTAAGACGGATATCTTCTAGGGAAGAGAAGAAAGAGGTTGACAGGTTTCATAAGGAGTGGGAAGACAAAATAGACTCCTGACAAGCAGGTGAAAAACCCAAGATGCTCTACTACATTATGCTATGATGGGACCAATATGATTCTTAAACAGAATTTCATTTGCAAAAGCAGCATAGAAGTAAATCTGTGTCTGTAAGTTTTTTCCATGGAAAAAGAAACTGCATGGCTTAAGTTATCCAGTCTAAACAAAACAAACTCCCAGAAATAAGGGTACCTGTTAGTTTCATAATTGCATTTAATGACATAAAGTACAGAAAATATTCTATTTCTCAGCCACTGTTAACTATCTTAGTTTTAAAAGAGTCTGCAACAAACTGATGTTCCAGTACCTTGGAATGCCAAATCTTAATTCAGTATACATGTGACATGGGCCTCCAGACAAGCTAAAATGAGTAAACTCTTTTGCAGTAGAAGGTTTAGAATTGATTAGTAATTTTCTTAGTCACAAGAAATATGATGGTAGCATGAAGTTAAAGCTGAAAGATACTTTAACATTCAGACCAATTCATTGCAAAGTCTTAGTGTGATATCCCCAACTGAAGCAAAAGAGTCCTATGCAAACAGTTGTTTCAAAGCAACAAAAAAAAAGACTTCTGAAAGTAAACTGAGGCAAGTGTGGGGCCAGGAAAATGTCCGCACTGAAGATACTGCCTTACATGATCTATTAGCTTATATTGAGCTCTACACTATTGCCATGAACTCAATTATCTGCAACTTCAGCATAGACTTACCTTAGCCTTCTTAAACTGTGTTATTCAGTCTGGAAGATTTTGCATCATGAATCAAAGGCTATTTAGGTGCTTAATATGTTATTGTATGCTGAAATTCATTTTCATGGTTAAAAGTCTGTTCTGCTAAAGAAAAACCCCCTTGGCCATCATGACTAGAAGAGATCAACCACTCCAGCTATTTTTAAAAGCCAATGGGAAGCAACCTGGTGCCTCAAATGATACTTATTGCTATCCACTGACACCTGGGAAACCACAACCTGAGACTTTCACATCTGTCAAGCAGCTTTGGCATTGTAATGCAGGCCCCTGATCTTACAGTCATAAAATATTTTACACACCCAAAGCAGGTATTAATCTCCTGCTCCTTCTCCATATTATTCTGTATACTTGCTCCATAATACATGTAGAAAGCTACCACAAAGAGTGCTTGCTAAAGCTATAAAGCATTTGATTATTTTGTTATATTTAGTTAGAACAATTTGCAGCAAATTTGTTTCGTTTTCTTTTTTCTTTTTTTGAGTTTTTTTTTCCCCCGTCTGAATTTTACACAGTAGCAAGCAGAAGTAACTGTTCTTTTTCAGGAATCCATAGTAATTGTTTTTCTTTCCCTTTTGCCCCCAGAGAAACACATCTGAAGTGAATGACCCCACTTAAAGTATTCTACTCTTTAATTTGCACTGTACTATGTAATCCAACAACAGAACAAAACTGATGACCACAAAATGTATACTGTGCTTCTGGAAAGTGATGAGACCTCCATGAAGCTGCAAGACACATAACCAAACACGGTTCATGACAAGAAAAAGTGTAACATGCAGAATATTGTTGTATGAACAGGGGGGAGAAGGTCTAATTCAATTTTAGAGTGGAAAATCCCAACCATTATTTCACAGTTTAAATACCAACAAAACCCAAACTTTCCTCAGAATGCAGACCAGATTGAACTGATCTGGCTGGGCCAAGAGAGGTCATCAGTAACTCTGTGCCATCATCATCTGTTTTGCATCCACTTAGTGCAGCAAGAAATGAGATTCCTAAACTAATTAGTAGTAAATAAACTTCTGCTGCTGACTAGAAATATCTATAAATAAAATGAAAATGCAGCTATTTGTAAAATGTATTTGCCATAAAAACAGATAAAACAAAAAGCTTAGTAAAAAATATACAGTAAATATGCCAGCATCTATAAAATCTTATATATCACAGTGCTCTCTCTGTTCTAATCCTATTCTCTTACTCCAAAGATAGCAGTGCATTTTTTTTTCCATGGGATCTTCCTTATCCCCAAAACACATCTGTCTTGAGTTTCTCTCAGATTTGTCAGGTGGATCAGTGCTCCCCAGGGCCTGCTCCATCTGAAGTATTTTAATTTGACTAAACACCTGATTTATTTTATCTCTCCGATGAGAAAGGCAGTTTGTCTTAATAGAGCCTGTCAGCCTACAGTCCCATTCACAGCAATTTACAGGCAGCCAGGGATGCTGGAAAAGAAGAGTGCTGTGATTCTGTATTTTATCCTCCTCCAGAAAGCACCTAAAAGCAGCTATTCACTGCTACTGCATGTGGCATTTTAGAACTGAATTAGCTTTTTATTCAAGTAACTACACTTGTTGTGAATAGCTTATCTGTAAAATTGCTACATTCACTACTGATTTTATTAACCTTTGGCTCTATCACAAAATGGTCTTCAGTTAGGAAAGACCTTTAAAACTGACACATTTTTCTTAGGGGTCTTTATTTCAGAGACTTCAGATATACTGAATTTGATCCATTGACTCCCTTTCCCAGCAGAATTAAAAATTTGAGTTTGGGGGGAAGATGACAGAGTTTAAGGACTTCTTTTAAAATGAAAATGTAACAGTCTCATCAAAACTTCAGAAAAAAATAGTTATTAATTTTGTGATTATAATTTAAGATGAAAAATTATTTGGTTGTAGCAATATTTTAATTTTTCCTATATAACATATAGGAAACATATAGGAATAATATGAATGTTATTTTATCCTTTATTTTTGCAAGGATTTGAGCACAAATGCAGATAAAATGGTCAGACTGGACAGAACTGAGGCATCAAAGAGAACTTTTGAGAAATTCTGGTCATAGGTCAACCTAACCAGGAGTGAGAAAATAAAAAGTAGCTATAAATCTGCTGAAAAAGAGAGAAGAGTTCAACTTGTGGTCTAAAATTACATTTAGAAAGAATTCTGCTTTGGCAAAAGCCTACCTTTTGAAACTGATCACAATATTACATGATTTCTGGTACACAAAGTAACAAAAAGATAGTTGTATACCTTACAATGCATTTAATAAAACCCCTAAGCATCATCTTGCATTTTATAAACCTAGATTTCTTTAAGCATTGCAAAAAAAGATTACAAATCTAGTATCCTGTCAGTACAGATACATAATACCACTACAGTTCCTATATCCATCTCTAGCTTACCACCTTTCAACATTTCTGTTACCTTTACTACATATTCAGTCTATACACAGATGTAGCTGCATGATGACAAACACTGCAGGCTTTTCAGTGTTAAATTTGGAGCTGTCCTTGTGGCAAGTTGTCATAAGATAGAGGCAGAGTAATAACTGCTTGTAAGGGGAAAAAAATAAGCAGGAATAACAAAAATAGACTTCTAGACTTACATAGTATAATTTAAACTAATCTCTTTGACACTCAGCAAAAGAAAAAAGATAAAACCACATATACTTTCAAGTGAATAAAAGACAAAATGCTGGTGTCATAAGCAAGCCAAAAATGTATAGGCATGATCCAAAGCTTGCAGAAATAGGGTTCTTAGCTGTGACATGAAATTACTGTGGGTTCTTGAACACGCTTGCGTTAGTTTCCCAACATGTACACACAGCAAAAACCTACCAATCAGAGGGGTTTATGCCTGGTTAGTTAATGCTTCTGAAGTGCTTTGAGATCTTTGCATGGAATCTACACAGCTGCAAAGTATTATTGGTTCTCTTGAATTCTGTCATTAGTGTAAAGCATGACAAATATTACAGTTGTTTATGCACCGCATCTAAACTAACTTCTGCTCCATATACTTACAAGAAATACAAATTAATAAATCACTAATAATTACTCCTTTTATGTTTTTAGAATAAACACATAGTGTGACTTTTAGGAAAACAAGAGATAATAATGCAAGAAAGAAGTCTAGACTTTGCCAGAAATAAGGAAGGGTTTTTAATCACATAACTAAAGTTTCACAATATCCTTAAGCAAAGCAACTCAGTCAACAATCAAAAATGATTTTGAAGCAAATTAAGCAACTTCAGCTTAAAAACAAAACAAAACAAAAACCTTTTTGAATCAATTCCTCTGGTAGGTCGGTTTTAGTTTTTGGTTGGTTCGTTGGTGGTTTTTTTGGCTTTGTTTCTGATGCACATTGTTTGAAAAGAAAGCAAAACCACAATGCTAGACATAAAAGAAATTGTATTTGATCTTAGCTGCCCAGAGATAACCTGGTTAAACCATTCTGTCTAACACGGCAGTCTGCAGCACACATCAGATAGGCTGTGATGTCTCTACTTCACAGGCTCTGTCCAGCATTTAGCATTTACCCTTTTTTGATTGGGTCACCTTTTAAATGCCACAAAATAGGGCAGCAAAAGTCAACAAAAATAAACAGGCAAAAGAGAAGAAAGTAACAATCTAATGGAAGGGCTTCGGAGATAAAAGTCACTTTGTGAGGGTTGCCTGCCTAAGGAGCCCCCTTGCCATTGCAATAGCATCTAATTTGAGTTCTAACTCCAATAGCAGTTTAAAAAGCTTTCTACTCTAAAGGGCCCCAAGTGCATCATAATGATAAAGCATTTCAGCAGAAAACAGCCACAAAGACCTCTATTATCTTATCAGTCTTTGGTTACAACAGCTGAACCAATATGACTAAGTTCTGAATTACTTTTTTTTTTTCTCCCTTCTTTTTATAATACTAGAACACTGGATTTTCTTTATTTCATGATCAGTTAGCAATTCTTTATGTCCCCATATGCTACTGCCCAGTCCTTAGTCAATAAAAACTTTTATAAATGCTTCCATTGTGCTTTGTAGCATCCCAATGCAGAAGGCAGTGCAGCAAACATGTCCAGCATGCAAACAACACTGGATAGCTTCTCTTGTGAAGGTGTGAGATCCCCCCACTCCCTTAGGTCTCAAAGTGATTCTGTGTTTTAAGCCTTGGGAAAAGAAAAATTAATACCTTATGTCCATAAACAGTAATGGGAAATAGTATTAGGAACTACTGAAAACATTCAGTACAGAAAAGTCTGTTAGTCAGACTGAGAAAAATAGAATATAAATTAGCTATGCTTATGAGAAAGATGGAAATGCTTTACTGACAGCCTTCAGGATTCATCCTAGTTTCACATATACTAAACCTAGATGCTTAAGTAATTTCTTAGGTGGGAATAATTTTAAATGAATATGATTCACAAAACAGGAGAGTTTTAATACAACCCTAAACTTATCGTAGGCCAAACTGTCTTTATTAGACTAGCCATAAAATTGCAGGTAGCACAATGAATATGAAAGTAAGGTCATAATGAGCTTTCAATTTCCCATGTTAGTATGGCCACAGACAGGTGAGTGAGAAGGCAGGGATCCACTGCTGCAGGGCTAGATGCACCTCCATCACTACAGCCACCTCTCCGGCTCTGTGCAAACTTAGCTTCTACCATGTCTCACAGCAAACATCAGGGTCCTACAGCCACTGTTGTTTAGTTTGGATCATACCATGGTTTTCATTCAGTGCACACATACATCTTGCCTAACCAGGAGAGGCAGTGTGTATGCAGAAGAGCAATGTACATCCAAATCTCTTCCTGAGACTGGGCTGGGATAGAGACAGGAGTCCCTGGGTCTAAGTGTCCTCACAACTCCTAACTTCATATTTGCACCTCTGAGTTTAAGGTTCAACTGTACACTAATCAAGGTTCAACTCTACCCTATTCACACTGAGAGGGCTTTTTCTCTTCTCAAAAGAATTTGAAGGATATATCCCTTCTTCAAACTCACAAATCACAGATCATTCTGCATTAAGAATATATATTAAGAATATCTGTAAGAATGTATATAGTAGTCTAGCTGAATATTTCCCCTAAATTTCCCCCATAACCCAATGGCAACTGAGGCAGGCTTACCCAGCAAATGCTTGTACCTTAGCTCTGCTCCTGCAAACAACCACCTCTTCTGAGACAATGTTTCATTTGTGGTTAATGTCTTTTTGATCTCATGTGTTTGCAGACTTTTGTTGTTGCATTGTTCCTTGTGTCGTTCCTCAAGTGTTTTCTCAGCAATATCTCATATTCAGAGGTTTTCTTCCTTGACTGTTTTACACAACAGTTCTAATCAAAGTAAACTGATACATTCATAAAGAAATTTCTGCAGTGACAAGATCAACATACGTTGCTACCAAACAGCTCCAAATCTGTCAAAGTTATCTGCTAGGCAAAGGACTGGACTGGGTAGTGCCTGGTTAGCTCATGGAGGACAATGGTACGTTGCACCATTGTTAAGGATGTGGTGAATCCACAGTTGAGTCCTAAAATGTCATTCATGTCAGGAATGTAGGAAAGAATGTGATGTTAGCCAGAACTTCAACCTCCCCCTCCTCCAAACCAGTGCCCAGCAAAAAGCAGAATTCCAACAAATCTCTTGGACTACTTACTTTCTTACACATATATGAAAAGAAGAGCTGTATCCGACATAAGCCTTGAAGAACTTTAACTGTTTAACTGAGATGTTGTTACTATTTCACGTACACAATTCTATTTTAGTATTGTTTGGTATTAAAAAAGAAAAAAGAGAAAGAAGCCCCAAAACTTTAGCCAGTTGCCCAGTTTCTTGGAATTACTGTTGAATTCCAGAAGAATTTGTCAGCCTACATTCTAAATAATACATATTAAGTGTTAATGCATACATGTGCATGTGGAAGAAAGAAGATGACAATTATTGGAAAAAATTATACATAGGGTTTTTCAGCAGCAAGTAGAGATCTGGTTATGGATGCTTTAGTGCTTTTAGTGGGTTTAGAAATGCTACATATACACTCAATATGAGCTTTTCAGACTGGAAAAAAATGTGATAATACTGGATATAAACACAGAAATATGTATTATACATCACAACTAAAAGCTCACAGACAACTTGGTTTTGCTGAATTTGAATATAAAGACATAGCAGAGGCAACAGGCTGTGAGCAATATGTACAATGATACAAACACTAAAATACGATGTAAAGAGAAATGAAAAATGAGTAGGTTTATTTTGTTAACTGAGAAGATTGTAGCCCAGGGCACAGCACACCAAAATAAAATTAACACCGTGGTGACATATAGAGAACAAGATCTGTATTAACTATATTATTAATGACTCTAATGCTCAATTCCTTTGCTTTTAAAGTAAGAAAAATTACATACAAGAACGGAGAAAAGATGATGCATCCGCTTAAAGTACTCACTCGGGAATTGAGAGCTGAAAATATATCCTGACCTTCAGTTTCAGTTTTGCCCATTTAAATACAAGTGACAGTACTTCTCTGGATCAGGGAGGTGGATGCTATTTTGAGGATAGTAAAAGACTAAAAGGGTATAAATTCTAAACTGTATTTGTGAACAGGATGAAACAGTATATTAAAGAACAAAAAATCCAAGGGATAAAGGAGGCATTGGAAGTTACAAAAATCCATAAACAGAAAAGAAAGAAAGAATCTAACTGCCATGTAATTATTTAACAGTTCCTCTTCTGCAGAAAAAACACACCATGATGACAGAAACTGTATTAATAAGGATAGCAGAAATGCTTGAACGTCACAGTAGGAATCAACTTTCAGGATCAGAACATTCTCTGTGCAAACATCCCCACACAAATCAGGCTTACCAGGATTTTCTGAGGAAGTTAGTATCTGAAGTAAAAATTGCACAAGATTGATTCACCTTGTCTCATCAGAAAGACAAATGAAGTGCAAAAAACAATAGCAGGCCAATGTTATACCTTCCTCACGCAGATGAGGAAACCTTTTAAACAGTTTGAAAGTTAAACCTGTGAGTTCTCTCATTTGCAAGGGCTCTAATCCAATTGTCTTATAATGCTTGAAGTTCTCACATACCAAAACAGGGGAAGTCTCATATACAGAAACCAAGATATCCAAAGTTTTCCTTCTGAATGAAGATGGGACACAAGTACTAAATGTCAGAAAAATCAAGTACCTCAATAATAATGATGTTCACAGTGCTTGTAGCTTGTTCATTACACTGGAATTAAAAGCTTATCAGGTCTGATTCTCTCTTCACATTATTTACATGTAGATTCAGAAACTTCAGTAGAAATATACATTATTTACAGTGGTGTGAGAACTGATTCCCATGCTCCCATAAACAGTAAGTGAAGCCAGTTGTTCACCTTCCCTATTATTTTATCTCTGAACCTGACTCAAAACACATGGGCTCTTTCCATCAGCTTTGGCTGAATTTTGTAATTGCCAGAGAACCAATAGAAGAGATGTCAAATACAAATCCCCAAAAAAACATCACTGAACAATATGGAATAATGTTGGTTATAACGACATTCTCTCTCCTCACTACATTAGGTATGTAAAAATGTTAGGAAAGTAACCCATACATATAAATGTATTCTATTACACTATCCCAGTTTTAAGTCTGAGACTGCTTTGTCCTGACATCTGACTTACAAAACCGTACGTAGTATTAGAAATTTTATGTGCACTTTCTGATTAAATTCATAACTCTCTCCATGAGTGTTCTATAGTCTAATGTGAAACTACAGACGTGAAACTGAGAATGAGGTACTTATATAGAGAAACGCTTCTCCACCTTTCATGCCAGCTCCATAGTTCCAACACAATGGCATTTTATCCTAAATATTATTTTGTTTTCTTGATAATTTTTTTTGGGGGGGTGTCTCTCTCTTCTGACTCATAAAATATACTGAATGGGGTACTGCTGCACTAGCAGAGTCACATATCTTCATTTAATTAAGTAATGTCTTAGAAGTCTCATGAGACCTCACTTGGAGTATTGTGTGCAGTTCTGGTGTCCTCAGCATAAGAAGGACATGGAACTGTTGGAACAAGTCCAGAGGAGGGTCACAAGAATGATCAGGGGACTGGAGCACCTCCTGCATGAAGACAGGCTGAGAAAGCTGGGGCTGTTCAGCCTGGAGAAGAGAAGGCTGCACAGAGACCTCATAGCAGCCTTCCAGTATCTGAAGGGGGCCTATAGGGATGCGGGGGATGGACTCTTCATTAGGGACTGTAGTGACAGGACAAGGGGTAATGGGTTAAAATTTAAACAGAGGAAGTTTACATTGGATATAAGGAAGAATTTATTTATTGTTAGGGTGGTGAAGCACTAGAATGGGTTGCCCAAGGAAGTTGTGAATGCTCCATTCCTGGCAGTGTTCAAGGCCAGGTTGAACAGAGCCTTGGGTGGTATGGTTTAGTGTGAGGTGTCCCTACCCATGGCAGGGGGGTTGGAACTAGATGATCTTGAGGTCCTTTCCAACCCTAACTATTCTATGATTCTAAGTGTGAAATCAGTAGAAAATCCCTACCCTTCATTTCCAGAAAAGGAAAAAAAAATTAGTTCTAGATTTTTTATTAGTATTTACATCTGCCTTGAGGAATGGGTGGTTTGACATACAAATGCTAAGCCATTTCTAATATTCATATAAAACATTGCAGTAAAAGGTGTAACATACTTTTCTATAACTTTCTCTATTAGTTGTGAAAGGATAATTTTTTTTCTTATATACAATCATAGGTAATGTCTTATATGGAATTACAATGTTGAGAGTTACAATTGATGACAGTCTGGAATAAGTAGGTGCAAAACAGCACTTATTTGAAAGGAAAAGCTCTCCAATTAAAACTTGTATCTTCAATCATAGAGATGAACTGAATATCTGTTCTATCTCATGCTGGAAAGAGAATTGTATATGTACATGCATAAAAATGATTGGAAGGAAGCTGAGCTTAGAGGAAGTTAGTTTAATACCTTATTTGATGAGTACAGCTCATGAATTAGATGACATTAATTTCCCTATATAACAGGACTCAGTTACTTATGATTTCTTCAGTTGATATTTGTGCTTCATAAAAAAGCTCATGATGTAAAAGAAGCTTTTGCATGTTTGTTCAGTCTTCTCACATTACCTAAACTATAGATTAATAATGAAAGATGAAAAAGAATAATGTTTTAATTAAGTTTTCCATTTTAAAGAGAAAACTGCAGCAAAGAAGGTTTGGTTTTGGTTTGGGGTTTTGTTGGTTTCTTTTTTTTTCTTCTGCTTTTTGTCACAGTATTTGCAGAAACAACATGTTTCTCCTCTTTAAGTAGTGAGGAATATTTTGCACTGTAATGTCTAAATACATACATGGGATGATGGTAAGGCTGAAGTTCTTACAGCCTGCAGTTGGACAGGTGGGACAGAATTGGGTGACATGGTCTAGAGTAAGGTGTCCCTGCCCATGGCAGTGGGGTTGGAACTAGATGATCTTAAGGTCTTTTCCAACCCTAACTATTCGATGATTCTACAATTTTATGTGCAAAGCAGGTGAAAAAACATATAATCAGTGTAACTTCCTGTGGGGCTAATATAGTTCTAAAGTGGATGATGTGGTGCCTTATATTGAATCTGAAGCTCTATGAACCAGGAAGCTCCATGAGAACAAGGACAGGAATTATTACTATTCTCTTTAGGTGCAAGAAAGGAAGAGATCCTTTCCATATGTGCCCTGCAGCTTTTTTATAGAAAGGCTAATTGATTTACATATTAGGATTCAATTATTGGAGTTCATTTGCCTTAAAGATAACACTGAGGATTCTACTCCAAAACACTCTAGGAATCATGCCTCTCTTCCTATACACAAAATTGTAACCCAAATGCATTCTTTCTATTGCATCCAGAATGCACAATATACACAGGAGAGGAGATGTGCCCCTGTGACATGTGCTCTGACTTATGGTCTTGCAGTTACTTTTTATATCTTGTTAAATAAGTTACTGCCATGAGTTTTTTAGCTAGTAGTTATTAGCTACACTACTCAGAAATGTCTAAATATGAGAAATATTAGTACTGTAAGATTTATATACTTTAAATATAAATTTTAATTTTGAACTTAATTGCATGTTCATCTTTCATGTCTTACATATACAAACAAGTATATCAATGAAAAACTTATATTTGCTTCTGAAGATTTTTATTGCCTCTGGTGATAAGTAATGAAGAAGCAAAGTTTATTGCAAAACAAGGACATTAGCATAGCCTGTCTATCATAGAAGCTGTAAAGAAGAAACTTCTTACCTCATCTGAATAGAGACAATTTAGTTAAAAGCCTTTGATATGTATGGAGAAGCAGCAACATTTTATACATTTAGAATAAGTCCACAAAAGTCAGTTGAAGAAATTTCTCTTATTTAAGTGGGCTCTGAAACAGGTCCATTGATATGTTCATTATTAATGGCATCAGGTGGTAAAAACTGTCAGCTTCAGGCTTGTGAATCTGAGTATTATTTTAAATTTCTTTCATAATCAAGCACTCATAAATTGAAAGCACTGTACACACAGTGTTACACACAGAAAAATCTGTACACACAACCTAGTCATCTGTAAAACCAACTCAGTAGATCATACTAATGTTACAAATATGAATTATCTTATGTCTTTTGAAATAACCACATGTCTTATCTTATGTCTTTTGAAATAATACCTGTATGGGTATGAGAAACAGAACCCAAACAAATAAAATATGCTTGTTGTTCCCTCAAGGATTGTTTCATAATTAACTAAAAAAAACAAAACATTCCAGAACAAATGGGAATTCTATGACTGGTTTGGTGTGCTCCTATTAAATACACTACAAAAATTTTAGTCAAGTTCTCTAACTTGAAAACCCTCCTAAATCACATTAACCAGAGCACAAAAGAGGTGGCCTACATTTGTAGACCGAAGTTCCACACATTCTAAGAGTGTTCTGGTATAATTATACTGTAACCACAAGCATGAGTATGTTTAGCCAGATGTTTCTTACCAGTAACTAAAAGTACAGTTGTAAATTTTCTTAATTCAATTTATTTGCATACCTAGTTGATCACAAACAAAAACATTTAACACAGCCCTTTACTACAGACTCTTTGGTAATGAAATTTCTCACAGTCTCAAACAAGAGAGGGATATCATGTTCTATTACTGTGCTTATATAGGTATTCTACGAGCCAAACAGGATCACTCAGAATGAAAACATAAACACTACCTACTCAAAAGACTAAATGTAATTCAATATTCAAAAGCACAATTTTGAGCATAGAGTTTAAAGATAATTCAGAATAACTCTTGAAGCATTGGTAGCATGTAGGAAACATACCAAGAGGTTTTGTATTCTGTAATAACAGCATTCTAATTCAATATATTATAAATAGACCTGGGATATATTTAGAAAATCAGGATTCCCTAGTTGTTCCTCTCTCCTTAAGACAATAAAACACTATCCAGGTTGCATTTTCATTACTTTATTTCTACAGTAACCACAACTTCATATTTTTCCTTCATAACAGGACACTAAAAATAAAAACACAGGAAGAAACAGGAGCAGGGAAAACAGATTTCTACTGAGACTTCTTTCAATTGGCTTTGAAAGTTAATCATCTTCCTTGTAAGTGTCCTATTAAAAAAAATTAGTTATGTCTGGAGCAACATACCTATTGCAACCCAATGCAATGATTCTGACATGCTTCTCAGAAGCTACATCAGTGTAACTGTGATGCTGTGATACTGCCAGTAAAAAGGCTAATTGAGACTGTAAAATAATTTTGCACCAAAACAACGTATTTTATGGCTTTTTCTCCTCTGCAATTTAAATGTACATAAACATTTCAACCTGTCTGCATCTGTAAGTGTCTCAGGTATTTTTTAAGGCATTTGTTAGGTTTAGGTGTCTCTGGGTCTGATTTTTTTTAAGGGCTTGAGGACTCACTACTGCAGGTAGATTGTGATGATGGTTTAAAATATACATTAAGCATCTAACACCCATATATCTGCTGCCCAGGGAAAAAGGATCTGGGATAGCTGACTACTGAATATCAGCCAGTGGTGTGCCCAGGCAGCCAAGAAGGCCAACAGCATCCTGGTTTGTATCAGAAATAGTGTGGCCAGGAGGGCCAGGGCAGTGATCAACCCGCTGTACTCAGCACTGGTAGGGCTGTACTTTGGATATTGGGTTCAGTTTTGGGCCCATCACTACAAGAAAGCTATTAAAGTGCTGCAGCATGTCCAAACAAGCTGGTGAATGTTCTGAAGAACAAGTCTTATGAGGAAGGGCTGAGGTAACTGGGGTTGTTTAGTATGGAGAAGGCTCAGGGTGACCTTGCCGCTCTCTACAGTTACCTGAAAGGAGGTGGCTGGTCTCTCCTCCCAAGTAACAAGTGACAGGACTAAAGATAATGTCCTCAAGTTGTGCCAGGCAAGGTTTAGACTAGATATTAGGAGAAATTTCCACCAAAAAGGTGGTCAGGCATTGGAACAGGCTGCCCAGGGAAATGCTGGAATCACTGTACCTGAAAGTGTTCAAAAAACATATAGATGAGGCCCTTAGAGACATACTTTAGTGGTGGATATGGCAGTCCAGGGGTAAAAGTTGGATTTGATGATCCTGAAGGTCCAATCTAGTTCATTTTATTATTCTATATTATCTGAGAGCATGCAGAAAGGCCCAAATTGCCCTTGTCAATCACTGTTACCTTGAAAAGCGACAGACCATCGAGAAAGAGAAATCCTTATATTTCAGAAGAAGTGGGCACCCTGTCTCTGACTGAAGTCTGAGACACAGAACTACACTACAGAACCTTGGGGAGGTGAAGAAAACATCTATAAAACAGAGAAAAGGGTTAATTAATTTATTAATATATCCTGAAGTAGGAAATATCTGCAGCACCTAAAAGAAAACCTACACTCATCCTGTGACTGTTGCAGAATCTCAACAATATTTATGCAAATGGATCCTGGCACTGGCGTAAAGCAGCAAAGGTAAAAAGTTATTTCAGTTACAATGAACTCTATGATCCTTTATGAATCTAAAAGAAAAGAGCCCAAACCACAGAACAGTTATGCCAATTTCATTTTCTTTTCTTCCTTCATAAACCTTTGCATTCCTTTGATATCACAAATAAAATTTGAAATCTCTGTAAGTTTTCCCATGTTCAGAAAAACACACAAACCTACATAAAATGTCTGTACACACTATACAGACTTCCGAAATCCCACAACTTGGGTACACTACCTGCATTTTAACAGTAGATTTTAGTATGCGTAACACAACTAGATCCCAGCTTCTAGAGAACTACTAGTAAACAGTTACATCAATGATCAAATCCCATAACTAAATTTCAAAGTATAATGAACCTTGTCTATAACCAATTTTGTGATCTTCAGATTTAGAACTGTGATCTTATTTCAACAAAGCACACTAGGGGCCTGTATCAATCTACAGTATTTCCAAGTCAAAACAAATGCAAAAGATGTATCTTCACATACATAGTAGTATGTTTAAAAATGTCGGAAATGTCAACCACTTACATACTTTCATATTATCCCTAATTAATATAAATTGCATTTAATTTCACATTTAGTAAAACATATTGCTGCCCAAAATAAGGACTATAATTTTTATCAGCAATTATTATTACTGATGTATCAACACAATTATTTAAATTCAATGTATATAGAGACAGAATCCATGCAAGCATTTACAGTTTTTGTTCCCTCTGTGCTTCTTCCCTAATTTTTGTGGCTTGGAGCTCCTCCAGATGCTGTCTCTGACTTTGTGGTTTTGTCTTTTAGATCCCATCTCCTGATTCATAGCATTCCTTGATTGACAAACAGATTCAGATATGAAAACAAACAGTTACCTGTATCTAATCTGCGTCTGACAGCTGCACTGCTAAGTTTTCTGTTTATGGTGAACCTACTGTTTTAGATTTTACCCATTTCTTGGGTCTCTGGGTTACTCTGTTTACTGAGCTGTTCTATAACTGGGGACATATGTGATCTCCACACTGCATGCTGCACTTCAGATTCAGAGGATATTTCTTTTTTTCCCTCCCCCTTCATAAACTAAATTATTTAAAAAACAACACAGGATTTGTATTTCTAAACTGATGTGCCTCCTAATTGAATGCAGAACACTTTCAAACTATTTTCCATTAGAGGCCCACTTTTTCCTGATTTTAATGCACAGTATAATACCTTCATTGGTAGATTAAAATTGTTTGACTAGAAGTAAAACCTATTATTATATGCTTTTTAAGCGGTTTTGTCTTGTATAATGTAGGATGAATTATGTAAAACATACCAAACAGGATACTCTACAAGCTGCTACTTGCATGCTGCAAACAATCACAGTTTCACTGATAGACTGGGACTTAGCATCTTAAAATTCCTGTGGAAATCAAGTGCATTTTAAGTATTGGGTTTGATTATTTAATCAGACAACTTGCATTTTGCCCTGACTAATTTAGAAGGCTGATAATATTTTACTCATAAAATAATTGTGCACCTGTTGTGATGGAAACCTATTCAAACAAATCTTAATAGACATGAGGATTTATTCCCAAGTGTGTTAGCCTCTCATTACCCCATCTATGGGGCAATAAATTTTAAACAGTTATTGAGCAGGGCTCAGCTTAATCTTATATAACTCTTGAAGAACTTTTATGAGCACATGACTAACATTAAATTTGGTTAATTCATATCAATAGAGACCAAGGTAAATATTAAGATATGTGGGTCAAACTAACAGCAATTTAAAGAAATAAAGGTAAGGAAAAAAAATATATAACAAGACTTCATTGTGACAGCTAATGACAAACAAAAAATGGAGGGAGTGGAAAAGAGAAATTATCTACTTTAACCTAAAATAGATATTTGCGTGAGAGGCAAAAGAGAGACAGTGACTTGAGACCAAACCACTAACCAGCTAAGGAGGCAGTATCATGAATGACCTGACTAGCGCAAAGAAATCCTGATCAGCCTGAAATCACTTTGGTGTTTGCAGGAGATGATGAAAAAAAGCAAAATAAGACTTCTTTGGCTGGATCTGCCCTTTGGCAGGAAAATGTCAGATGTCATTGGTCAGATCTGAAGTGAGGTGACACAGACAAATCAAGCCCTCTTGAAAAAAATACTGATAGTTAACCTTTTCCAAAGGGTCAAGTTGTTTAGAGAAGACAAGGACAACCCTTTCATTTCTTCTATTTGCCACTGAACTTAGGCTTTTGAGGCAGTGGCTGTGTCAGGTTGCATATTAGTTTATTGCTATTCTCAGTTGCATGTGAGCTTCCCAAATGTGCTCTTCATTTTTTCTGACTATTAACGCTCTCTTTTTCCCCTCCCACAAGTGGTTTTACAAGTCTTACAGATGATGTTTCTGAGCCATGGGCCCACAGTTTGTAAAGTTCCTGGTGAGGCATTTCTACAGATGTCTTAAGGAAAAAAACAATTAAAATCTGATATCTGATGTCGTCAGGGTGCTCGCATCACCACGCAATACCCACACATCAAGGCCGCACTTCAAGACAGACTCCCTGTTCAGAAAGGGAGTTTAAAACCAACTGAGATGAAAAGGACTGCCACAAAGTTTATCATTAGTCAGTGCCAAAGTTTGAAGTTGCTCAGAATGGAGATATTTTGCACAAAAGATTTCTTTCCAAACTAACTGCAGATAGGGGTGATGAGGATGACCAAAGTGCAGAACAACTTTCATAGCAGGAATAAACAAATACATATTTACTCTTCAACCTGGAGAACAGACAACTGAAGGTAGTGTAACAGAGAAGCTGAACAGGGAACAACCGTTCCTTGTCCATTATAATACAAAATTTAGGGGACACCTATAAAGTACTAGGTTCAAATACACAGCATATTGTTAACTGCTGAGCTTATCCCAACAGACATTCCAGCTGTCTATTAAAGGGTTCCAAAGCAATTGGATATGTTCATAGATGATAATTCTATCAAGGGCCATTAAACCTGAATGTACAACTTCTGAATCAAGAAGCCTATTAATCATATTTTGTGGGATAATGGAAGAGGATATTGAGGAAATATTACTGTATGTTTGCCCTTTCCTTATACCCTTCTCCAGGTTGCTCAGTCGCCATAGAGACTGAACACTGCAGGATAGTATGGTCTTTATATATGACACTTAAAGATTTCTTTAATGTGAAACTCCTTTAACAAAAGACTGATGAAGTACATCTACAGGTTTCCACAGAATCCGAACTGACCAGAAAATTTCAGTCCTTTCAGTACTGTACCTATATGCATCTTTCTACATAAATGCTTACAGTCATCAGTTTGTTAGGATTTGACTTTAGATGTCTAGAGCAACAAAAAGCAAAGAGCTTGTTTCACTTGGTGAAACACAAGAAATGGAGCTTCCACTCTTGTTTTAGCAGTGCAGACTCCTACGTAGGAACTTGCTTTTTTCATACAAAGTTGTATGTCTTCTTCAGTAGGAGTTTTATTTTGCTAAAGGTAGGCAACTTCGCAGGCAACTAAGCTGGGACACGGGTCAAAAGGAAATTTGCCACTGACATCCAGGGTCGGAAGAGAAGGCCTTAAGTTCCAAGTAGTGATAAGCTCCTTCAACCTACAAGCCTTTTGGCTACCATTAAACACTCTGCATATTTTAAATAAAGCGATTACTGCTATAATGAAAATTAAATATATATATATATATATATATAATACAAAACAACCTACCTACAGAAGAAAACTGCAGATTTTCAAAGACAAAGTGAAGAAAGCCTACTTGTAATTTTCAGTTTATATTCAACCCTTTTTCTGCTAAGAAATTAAATGGTATTTGAAAATAAACACATTTTAATACCATACATTTTTCTTGTCACTATTTCTACAAATAAGAATGGATCAAATTCCAGAAGGCAATCATTCTTAATGTGCCAAAAGAATGTATTGCTGTTTTAAGTTTCTTATTATTAGCATTGTTATCCTTCTTATTTCTTTTTCTCAGAAACAGTTAATACTGTTTCTCAGTACACTATTTGGGACACAGTTTCACAGAACACAGCATGTAAGTGAGCTGTCCTACTGATTTCAGTGTAGTACATCATTTATATATTTAGTTCTTAATTGTTAAGCTTAGAAACATACACTGGTAAAGTAAAAAATAAAGAGATACATGTGATTGCAGTAAGTAACAAATTCATTTTGTGCCAGGAAATATACTGCATGCATCCTAGTTGATATTATTTATAAAATGTATTCAACAACAGGGAGAACTTGATTTATGTGATAAGTTGATTACAATGTAATTTATAGTTGTGGAGTTTTAAGATCCAGAAATGGTAATAGTCATTAACTTTCAACACTAGAAGCAGGCATGATTGTGACAGGTGTAACTGAAATATGACCCTCTGACCAAAAGACCAGAGCAATGAAAATGTTTATTACTTCTTTCTTATTTTTTTCAAGAAGTACAGCTTCAACCCTTTCACAATATACATGTACATAACTTAAATAACAGAACTCTGTATACTGAGCAGGCCCACAGAACTAGCCTCTGTCTGTACTGAGTATGCCTATTAAAATCCATAGCCTGGAAAAAAGCATGTCATATAAAAAAAGTCAAGATGACATAAGATCATATAGTTTAATCTAGTTCACGCTAGCGATTAGCCTAACTAATTATATTGATATCTTAATCAAAAAAAATTTATATAAGGGGGTGTGGTAAGTTTAACAAAAATATTTTTATTTTGGTATTCATTATGTTCTTCAAGCAAATCAGACTAAAGAGTATGCAAACATTAACTGTTGAAAGTGCTTATGAAATATTCAGTCACTCAAAAAGGTACCAATTAATTTAGAAGGTCAGGTTAGACCTGGAAATGTAGCTTTTGTAACACATGACACAAAATGCTAATGACTTGAGAAATGGCAAAACAAAAACATCTCTCTGATTTGGAGAGCTACAATATAAAGCTAAACACATCACTTCATTGGATCATGATAATAAATACATTATGAGAACCCTTTATAGCCTGTGGTATATTTCTAATCAGGACCACTTTCTAAAGGATTTGGGTGTAAGGGGTTCGGGGTTGCATTGTTTTGTTATGTTTTGTTGGATGCTTTCATTGGTTTCACTAATTGGAAGCAGTTGATCCTTTTTCCTGTGTATTGATTTTTTAAATCCTAGCAGTTAACAATGATTCTAATGTATCATAACACTTTAGACCTTAATCATATAGTGGGGCGTTTGCTTGTAGCTTTTGTTTGAGTTTTAATTAAGAAGACCTTGTGTCTCAAAGCCTGAGCTGGGTTTTTAATTGCTAGTATGTATATCACACAGACTTCAAAAGAAATAAAATATGTTTATAACAGAGAGCACAAAGGAGAGCTTTGAAATGTCTACAGCCATACAAAGTGACATAATTAAAAACCTCTGAGTGCCTCTGTGATATAAGACTTATATATATTTATTTATACATATTTATAAGGCAGACTATTATATACCCTTAGACTTCATGAGAAAGAAATTTCAGCAATTATAATGAGAAATAATTACTGCAAAACCAGACTACAGTGTTGGTCAGGGCTACAGGAAAACGTCAGATTTATTTTCTTCAAAATGGTCTTCACATTTGATATAGTGCACCAAGAAACACCCAAAACCTTATCTGTGAAGACAAATTTTATAAAATGGAAGCAAAAATAGCATTTTGAAATGTTTTGTAAATCATGCATATTTTAAGAAAAAAATTAATTCACTGTAAAAACAGAGAAACCATAACTTTCTCAAGGACTCATTCATGCAGAGCTCTCTCCAAGACTATTACAGAAATGGATAGTGTTAAATTACTAGATTAAAATAGTTGTGCCTCACTGTTCTCTTCCGGTCATTAATGCACACACACACACACACACACAAAATGCTCCAAGAAAACACCTCTTTCCATCTCTCCTGTGTTTTAATATCAGGGAAAACATACTTTTTCATTATTTTTATAGTGTATCTTGCAAGGAGACTATCAAGTGAGTGAGTTTCTTCATTTTACTAAATTCAACACTTCCTAGGGAACAAGAATGCTACCTCTTACCTATCCAAATATTTTGAGGCCATTAAATGTGCACCTATCACATGAAATAGGAGTTTCAGGGTCTTTTTCATAAAGTAGCAAATATAAAAGGGGAAGGAATAAGCATGGGAAACGCAATGCAAATAGGCTTTTATATTGGATAAAGCCATCGACATCAATTGCTATGCTTCCCAAAACAGAGTATACTGTACAAAGACAGCATATGACATTCAAGTCACAATTCCTATAAATATAAATAGTTCCAGTTCTAAACACCACCAATGGAAGCCAGAGAACTAACCTGCAACACAGTAGCCAGTGACCCAGGAGTCACTCTTCTGTAAGACTGCTAGACCAATTCTGACCCTTTTACGATAACATCATTGCTTAAGTTACTTAAAGACTGACTTTTCTTATTTGATCTTCAAAGACCCTGCATGCTGAGAAAGACCACTGCGGTTTATTTCAGTAGGACAACTGCCTGATGCATGCAAGACTATGCTATTCCAGAGATTTATATTTGAAACAGAAAACTTAAAACAGACTCTGTATAGTGATAAATGATGCTACTCTGCCTAGCTGTGGCTGCTGAAGAAAACCTAGATAACTAAGGAACAGAAATACATGCAGCAAGGGAGGGTGAGGACAGAACTCTGTACCCAAATATGTGGAAACTTAGAAGAGAGTCCTGTGTCACTTTGTTTATTCAAATACATGTTAACAAACACCAGAATGAAAAAGTATTTCCTGATCCTAACTTTTATACAAAAGACAACACTGCAAAAGCCAGACATAAGCCTAACAAATTGCTTGTATACCTTAAATAAATGTATTTGCATGCATATATGGCAAACATGACACAATCAAATGATTTGCATAGGCAGCTGTGGGGTTTTTTTCCAGGTGAGCAGGTCATTTAACTCAGCTCGACTGCTTCATAGACCTTTGAAAATCTGACCTGTGTGTTTCATTTATAAACATGTTAAATGAACAAGCAGACTTATTTAACCACTGGAATTTGGCTACAAAGCATTCTGCCAAATGCTCCTCTGAGTTTCACGCAGCCTCCCTTAAGTCAATGGCTTGCTTGGCTGGAATTCAAGGAAGAATCTGGACCATTATCAATAACTGAAATTCTAATAAAGAAACTCAGAAAAAGCAGTTTTACAAATGAAGCACACTATGCAAGAGTAATTGTGAACAGGAACAATACCACTTAGAGAAAAAAATAAATGATTCACTGTTTGTTACTTTTGTATTGGCTTCTATTGTTTAAATTAATAGATATTGTTTATAATTATATCTTGATTAACACTATTGTGTTCTAAATATAGAAGGTAAAGCTAGAAAATACCATTTTTATTTGTTTCTCTCAGCCAACTATCTTTTCTTTCCTACAATGTGCTTCCCAAACATGCATAGAATCAGTTTGTGTCAATGGTACTGGTTTTGGTTGTTGGTTGGGTTTATTTTTCCTGCTTTCATCCTTTTTTTCTGGCACTGATTCTCAGTGTACTGCCTTCCCACAACCAACATGCCTGTCTTTCACTGAAGAGGGGAGAGCTGTAGCTGTGCAGACAGAGAGAAAGAATATGTGGTCAGGTTATCCTTAGCCAGAACAACGCCTTCTCTCTAAAATAAACAGCTCCCAGTAACAGTCGGTGCAAAGAGCACTTCCTCACAGGACCACACCTCACTGTCTTATAATCAAGTTTTTTTCCCCCTAGTGACCTCATCTATTTATTTTTACTGCATCACTTCACATCTTTAAGTTAGGCTCTCAGTAATATGAGCAGAAAGTCTGCACAAAAATATCAGCCAGATCAACAAATTGATTTAGAATCTAATGGAAATAAAGGAAAAAGATATTTGACCTCCAAAAGACAACACATTTTAAAAAATAACTCTTTCAGAGCCCTCCGCATGCCCTGCCGGTTGCCTGACCAGAAATTCATTCAACACTATGAAAATGAACTTCATGACTTGAAAATCTACCACCTTGAATATTAAAAGGATTTTATTTTTCTTTTTTTAAGCATGCTTCTTTGGCAGATTAAAAATTCTCCCTGGTTTCTTTACTTTGCTTTATTTTCTTGTAATGGAGTTTTCATTATGCCAAGGGCTACAATGTTGGGGTTTTTTTCTTTTTCTCTGAGATGACTTAAGGCACATAAATGCTAATATGAGTTAATACCAGGTTATTAGGTTGATAGTGATTTTATCAGCTAGGAGATAACAAATTGGAGACAGTGGCTTGGCCACTGGCTTGGGAGACCAAAGGAAAGGAGTTCTACTTCAGACCTGCCACTACTTCTGCTATGGAAAGCCTGTGCAAAGCACAAGAGAACAGCAATTATGTTTTATCCTATATTTTTGTGTTTGCCTTTTTATATTTTTGCCTGTTCATGGCAAATATTAAATGCAACTGCAACAGCAAAGATTCAGTACTGGATTTTGCTGGAAGTCAACTAGTAGCAGAGTGGAATACTGCAGACCTAAGACCCCTTAAGGACAGGTTTGTAGGGATGAGGAAGTAAGTTGTGGAAACTAAGTGATCCTTGATAGATAAATCTGGGAGCCTGACCAGATGATCCTTGTTACACAGCTAACAAGAATAAAACAAGTTGCAAGCTCCTCCAAATTTGAGAATATAACTAGATGAGAAAGAGTTAGGAGATAAGAGTTCTACCCATTAACTCTTCAGTGAATATATATACTAAGAAAATAGAAGGAACAACATAAGCCAGAAAAGCAAACCCTTGTTTTTGTCTTGTTTGTTTTTGGTTGATTGTTGTTTTGTTTGTTGTGGTTTTTGGTTTTTTTTTATAAATGAAAGCATTTTGTGCCATATGAAAGAATAAAGAACATTATTCTACATTGTTAGCGATTCCTACCTCTTTTAATTTTGATTCACTAAAAGTATTCAAGTAATTTCTATTTAAAGACTAAGTAGCTATATTGTACAATTAATGAACAAACTAGCATTCAATGATTTCCATACTATTAGGAGACAATATGGCTTTAAATAGAATGTGATTTCTAGAAAGAATTTTGTTGGATTTTATGTTCTTGTAAAACTGTGTACTGTATTTCTACCACTGACCTTACTACAGGATCTCCTACCTGGCAAATATACATTTCTCATAATTCTACCCAAAAAAACCTAAACAGAGAATCCAGCATATTTTGGTCCTGAATTATCTGACAGAACCTGTCTTAAGTGTCCTTCATGGACATATAAAACGCTAAGCACCAATTTTCATCAAATAGTATATACATTTTTTTAACTAATAAATATTTATTAATATGATGCACGCGATTCTTTGTTTACATATATTTTTAGTTGCAATTTAATAAAATTACACCTTATGATCCCTTCTCACAGCATAAAATACCACATTTTTAATTTGTTCCTTAATTAATAACTCTAAATTTCTTCTCAATAAAAAAGTCCATGGAAGAATTGATTGGTGGGAAAAAACAATTCAAATTTTCTACGTAGCTCTTAACTGTCAAGAGAATTGCACTTTCACTAGAATGCTGGAAAGTAGTGCCTATATATACAATAAAACTTGTACTGATTTCAGTAGGACCCAAATTTCATCCAGAGCTGCTCTTTCTCCACAGGAATTGCACAAAGATAGATATATATTCATTTTTTTTTATTTCCCCGCCACACACACACAATTTTGAATCAGAGATTTAGAACAGTAATCACACAGTTACCCCTTCTATAATCTGAAAGCAGTTTCTAGATAAATTTTATGCAACCAGGAAGAAACAGTAGCAAGTACGAGTAACTCCATGTTTTCAAGATGTTTCTTCTTCTGGTCACAGAGACATAGCTGATGTCAACGAACTAATATAACTAACCTGGTGTTTCTGATAACATCCTTGATACTGCCTATAACTCACTGTGACATACTCTATTTATTTGGCAGTCACATTGATCATCTCAAAGACAAACATTAAAAAATGGGGTGCGTTGACTGAAAGGAGGAACACGCCTGTAGTTGTGATTGTTATTTTTACTATTTATTCTGAGCTAACTTTAAAGAATCCTCAATCCCTTATTTAAAATATATGCAAACATCTAAAATTTGATTTAGCAAGATACCTTTAATTTCACCAAGGAGATCACTTGTGTTTAATTTTTCCATCTTCTCCTTCCAGTCTTTAGAGAGTAGCTTTTCCATGCACGATGAATCTATTAACAAAAAATAATAAAGAAAAAGAATTATCAAATTATCAAATATATTCTCACACATCAGGAAAACAGGTTCTACCTTCATTTCAAAACTGTTCTCCCTGTTATAGTTGGACCATGTTTTCAGAGGGAAATGAACTTGTAGCCAAACAGGCTTCTTATTTAACTGGATTTTAAATCCAAAGTAATTCCACCGAGGTTAATGGAGTTACTACGGATTTAACAAGAGTCTAATTGAAAGAAAAACTTCATTTGGGATTTATGCATACTAACTGCCAATTTACACGCATAGATTGCCAATGTATATACAAATTCTGTCTTTTTCATTTGAGAATGATTGTACACTCGAAATTATACATGAAGATCTAGAAGCTTTTTTTGGAAATTTGGCACAGAGTGACATCTGAAACCATTTTTATACCCATGTCAATGCAAAACTTATTCATATAATGTCTCCATGGTATTCATAAAAGTACTTTACATATTGGATGTTCACAGTATCAGAAATTTTCTCAGTTCACTATAAACCACATGCAATGATTAGAAGATGGGCTTTCATAACATGAAGTTCAGAATATATTTCAAATCTTTGCCTGAATGTGGGAGGCCTTCTGTAGGCAAAACTGTCACTGAAGTCATTACACTTTGGAGAAAGCAGAAGATTGGCCTCAGTGAGTTTCCTATCATCAGACCCTAATTCCACCAGAAAACTTGATACTAAGCATAACAGATTTCAATAAAATCTATTTTTTTTCATATCCTCAATTAAACTAATTGGCTCTGAAATAAAAATTATACATAGCCTTCCAGATAACTCCTAAAAGGTGATTTTTAAGATGGAAATCCTTAGGGCTGAAGTGGTGGTCCAGAGTTCTATGACTTTAAGAACCACAATTGAGATTTATAAACAATTATCAAGAAAACTTTACACACAACTGAACACTTAATTTTCCTTCCCAGTTAGTAACAATAGAATCGCAATTAAACACTGTGCATTTACTTTTATTAGTAGACAGACTCATCAAAAGCCTCTATGCTAAACTCCTTGGAAGCCCTTAGGGACAGTTTAGCAAGATATCAAAACCATTTAAAGGCAACCCTATTCCTTAAATGTATCTTTGCAAAAAGCCTTCATTATAAGGCCACATACCACCACAGGTGGTGCTCAGTACCTTGTTTCTTAGTGAATACACTGGAAATAGCCATATACCTTTGTTTGTTAGAAACTCATAGCAAGCTGCTGTTCGTGTAAGGAGATCAATTTGCACAATGCTTTGTAAGTAACTAACAATGTTCCAAATTTAAACATTTACACCAATGCCACTCCAGTAACAGATAACACTGGCAGGTACAAGACAGAATTCAGCCTAACTTATCTGCTGCTTAATTACTGGCAGATTAAGGCCAAAATGTGGCTCAAATTCTCATGTCAGCAGCCCCAGCACAAGTGAAAACAAAAGCAAAAAATCCAGATTAAGGATGGCAACACAGATCATATCGATGCAATGGCCAACAGTTTGTTTCACCTCAGGGGATTCCAAAAATGCTCAGAGGGAGGAGACGCATTCAAAGAGGTCACAAAAGAAGGATTTAAAGTCATAGGGAGAAATGTAGGGAAGAAAAAGGTCATACGGCAAATCATATTTTAGGGTGCAAGTATTTCCAGCCTAAAAACTCACATTAGCATCACTCATTTAAAAAAAACAAACAAACAACTGAGGAAAAAAGACCTAAAACCAGTTGAAAGCAAACCAAACTGTAACTACCAAAAGATCAAAGATCAGGTTTTAATTGCAACACATTTTCACTATGGCAAGCCTCCGTGGAAAGACAACACAGCTTGTAAATGTTTTTGAAGTAATATTTCAGTAGAAAAGCTAACTTATTTACTAATTATATCTTTCTATGAAAGAGACAAAATTAAGGAGCTGTAAGTTGCAATAGGCAGTGTTAGAATATTTGTTATATAATAACAATTTACTTTTAACAATAACAGGCATTTATTACTTTTATGAGTTCTGGCCTGATAATACAAGAATCAAGAAATAACCATCAATTATCAATAGAACATTATAATTTGTCTTTTTTGTGATATCATCATTAGTTTAAAAAGATGTTTCTGTGCTTCTCCCCTGCCAAAATTTCAGACCCCTCATCCCTGAGAAAAATAGAGATCTAGGGTTTTATTTTGATGTTTGCTGTAAGTTGTGTTTTCTGCTGATTTTAACCAAGGTATTTTCCTCAATTTGTACAAAGAAGGAAAAACATTCAGGTGGTTTTTTTTTTAAGTAATAATTAGCATATCACAGGAGTTGATAAAATACTTTCCTCAAAAGCAGTTGTTTTTCTTCTCTTACTGTTCTTAAGAACACACATGTTTATCTGTACTATTCTTATATTACATAAGGGGGAAAAAACGTGCTTCTAAAGACATACTGAAAAAGAGCTGGAATGGAAAACAGGTGTATCTGTGTGACACCTTTTTGCTAGAATCACATTGTAGTTACAATTGTTATCTCTATAAATGACTGAAAAAATCCATAAGAAACATTTCTTTAAATACTCCTTTCCCAGACAAAGTTTATGTTATAGATATGACCACATGTTATAGATATGACCACAATATTTTGTTATTGGGAAGATTACCAAAATGCACAAAAAGAGCCTTTTAATAAAATTTATAACATTGTAGAAATAGCTCTTTTGAAATTGCTGTAAATTTTCGATTAGCAAGTTAAATCTGCATAATTTTTAGAATTTAAAATAATATGTGCTAAAACTCTCTGAGGTCCTCCACATTAGACACAAAACTAAATATAAAGGCTTAGACTTGAAAGGCATATCTCCCTTCAAGTTTTGTATTCTGCACTCACAGGCACACGGTTTTTAAAGATTTGTGAATCAGAAAAGGATTTTTTTCTATTTTCCATACTGGAATTGAATTTTTACATACAAATAAAATCTAGAAAGATATCTCCTGACATCGGTAAAACAGCTTAATCCTTATTGATTCATTATGTGATTTGATTCATTACAGAAACAAAACATCGACTCAGAATCCAGCCCTGCACATTGAAGAAGCCCAAATTCACATCTGCACTGCATCACTCTCCTGTACTGAGGCTCTGCTTCAGCACCATGCCAAAACCTTGTGGATCCCGACATTTTCAAAATTCATGGATTCTTGTTAAAGACAATTATAAAAGAAGAAAAAAAAAGAAATTAGCATTTGTACATTTTTAGCCGTTTTCACTGACAGTTGGGCTTATGCTGCGAAGTAGTTTATTTACTGACACATGTAAGATCAAATTCAGGAAGTTGTACTGTATCAATTTATTATATTAAGAACACACAGTTCCTCATACTTTATATTCTTCTCTTATGAACTAGGAAAAAATTTCTTTCAAGGACAGCAAACAGGTTAAGTGTAATTAGACTGAGATGACTAAATTAAATCATTGAGTATTATTTAATATCATGGCTTATTACATACTTTGTTAGCAATTTTAACTGTAAACTAAAAGAGTTTACTGTGAGAATCTTGTTAAACGTGACAGTTTTGCAAAGGTGAATAAGAAGAGGATATCTAAAGATAAATAAGCGGGGGGGGGTGTTAGATGAAAAGCATCTCTCCACAATGACAAAGCATCGATGAAAAGAATTAACATTTGTCCATTGGGTAATCAATCAGTCATGGAATGGATGGAATCCAGCTCTTTGTTGCACGATGGTGATGAAGAATGAGTGTATTAGCTATTACAACCAAGCTCTCAAGCTCCTCTAAATGAATGAAAGTCATCTTGCTCCTATCAAGGATAGTTTTTGCCTCTTGTCTCTTCCTTCTTCTCCCTTTTTTCTTTCTTTCTTTTTTTTTTAATTTCACTTATTAAGTCTTCAACAAGTTATCAACCCCAGCTATAACTTACATGAATACTGTATGACCTTATAGTGGCCTGCACCTATCCTCATCAATTTGGGAGGATTGTTCCTTTTGTTTGAAGCTTCTTAATTCACTGAAGTAGCTCCTATTACTTTCTTTGAAATACAGATTTAAAAAAAAAAAAGAAAAGCATTCATACCTTGTGTGTATTTTTGTTTTTTATGATAAAGTCATACATAAAAGAAAGCCTAAATGCGAGAGTGCAGCAGCAAAACTTCAAAGCACTGACTGTCAGATATTATTATTTCAAATCAGCTTTGACTTTTTGAGACTTAATAAAACACTATAGTACAGACTGGCATATTTATAACACCTACACCAGTGATCAACTGAACTGTCTCATTCTTGCTACTGTGCAGTGCCTTGTTATTTCTTTTATAATAAGCTTTCCCTCAAAACATGTTGTAACAATACTGCAAACTGATAATTATTAATGATGGGTTCTAAAACATTACTTGTTTTGCATACAATTCTTTCTGAATACACACATTACTTTGTGACAGAAGACAAAAAGCACATTGATTTATTAATAAGGACTGCAAGCACATAGCAAGTTCATAAACAATACAGAAATATAACTCAAGTCAAAAGTATAGCAGTACAGGTGACATATTTCTACCTGCATCTGAACTGTTACATCTCAAGGAAAGAGGCACTAGGAAAGACAAGGTAGAGGAATTAAAAGAGAACTCAGGCATATTGCAGCAGTCAATGTTCTAAAACCTGATTATAACAACCAGGAGGAGGAGGATAAACTTCTTTTCTGCTTTTTAGAAAAATATTACAGAATTAGTGTCATCTTTGTCTCTATTTCAGTAATATCACCTATAGTTAAACATCATTACAGTTTAGTAGATACTACTAAACATAGAAAGATGATATTTTTGCAAGCTTTGGGAATACATAATAATACTCAAGTTCCTCCATCTCTCATGTTCTATATTCTCTAATTTACTCTCGTTACATCTATTTGACTTCAGCTTCACCAAAGGAGAAAAGGTGTCTTTTGGATCAGCCTTCATTAAATGAGTTTAAATGCCTTATTCAAGTCAATATCATGAGAAAAACAGCACAGGTGGAATGACCCTGTCAGCATCTATGAAATATTTGTTAGAGAAAAAGTGTTGTGTGTGTTTGTTTTTCTTTGAAACAATGTTAAATGAGACTATGAACCCTATGTTACAGACATTTGTGAGTTTACAAGGCCTATTGCACTGGATTACTACTGCAGAAGAAGAGCTGCTTGTTTCCCTCAATATCAAGTAAGCTGGAAATAACCATTACAGTGGTTACTATTTGGTTGTCCTGCTCCCTGTTTGCATCCCTCCCTATGCCTCAAATGCAAACGTACTTTTCTCAAGTGGGTGAAGCTAACGATCTGACATCTAAAATAATACCACCACCACAATCCATCAGCCATTTAAAAGAAGAAAGTATATTTCAGTATTCTTTACAGAATACTAAATCCTGCTTACAGTAGAAAAGCCTAAATAAAATCAGTACTTTACAAATATTCCTGAATAAAAGTCAAGCATAATTCAGACTTATGCTTGTGTTTGTTAATTAGAATTAAACTAAAACACAAGGTCCATTGGTGCTATTATTAGGCCCATTCATAAATACTGTGAATTATTCAGAAAACTAAGTATGTTTTAAAAATCAAGTGATGAGTTTTAATACACCTTTGTTGAGACTTTTGATTAGCTGATCCATCTCTGAGAACATGACAACAGCTTGCTTCCATGCCTTTTGGGAGAACACTGTCCATCAGATCTCCTTGAAGAACCACCTACCCCAGATGTATATCATAAAAATATTTCATTATTTTCATGCTTCATATTATATATTTTAAATATATATGAAAACTCTAATATTTTGGTATTAAAGGGAAAGGCAAAAGGTTAATTTAATTCACTTTGAACGAACACAATTTTATAATCTTCTAACAGTTCAAAATTAAATTAAGGACTTAATATTTACATTCATTATTTGAGAAATAAAAAAATAATTTAACAACAACTATCAGAAATATAACTGCCGGATGGTACTACCTATTCTGTTTTAATTTAAGGATGTAAAGTTTGTGTAATGTTACTAAAATAGATTCTTGGTTGCCATAGTTACTTTTTTAATTCTTTCAAACACAAATTATCCTTTTCTGTTTCAATAAACTTTAAATAAAAGAAAAAGAGACAGCAACAATACAAAACTAATCAAAAATCAGCCTGAAGGCTTAACATCCACAGTTGCAATGTACTGCCACTGTCTTGCTCATAAGCAGCTTGGCTTCAATCTTGCTGTCAGTAAAGAGGCAGGTCAGGGGAATCTCATCTCATTCTGCTCAATTTCCATACTGTTCTCATACAGTAATTAATTCTCATGGTCTAACAGAAAATTAAAATATAAGGCATTTCAGACATGCTGTTCACCAGTGAATTGATTTCTTTGTCCAACTTTTTAAGATTTTCTTCATGTAAAATAAGCTTTCAAAAGCCAAGTTCTTGAAAAACAAAAATATAATCACAACACAAAAATGAGCCACATGACATTTAGAACAGGAAAACCTGTTAATTCCTTTGCTACATTTACTGCAAATTACCATAAAAATCACTCCTAAATTCTATATATTGCTGTTAAGGACCTAAGAAATCCTGGCCAGTTGCTTACTTCCTCCTCTCATATTGACTCATGTCTACCTGCCTATTTGTCTGCCTTAGCTGTTGAGACTGTGGCATTTCCAGCAGAGATTGCATATCTCACAAGGGTTTTGTTGAGCACCTAGTACATTTCTGATCATGAATTAGAACTCAGTTCTGATTCTCAGGGCAACTTGTAGTCAATACTGTAAAAGGAAAAAAGGAAAGGATAAAAAAAGAAAAAACAGAAAAAGGGCAAAGAAATCTTTCTAAATACAATTCTATGCAACAGACATCTCACAGTAGACTTTTTCTTGCAAAAGCAATAAAAGAAATGCAACTGAGATATGCCTACCTAACATTACAGTTTTGTTTAGGACAGGGAACCAAGTAAATCTGCTAACTGCTGTACATTTTTTCACAGTGACAAGATTTCCACAATATGATAAAATTAGAACTGTAAGAGCTTGGAGAGCTCTCTTAACTTTTAATTAAAACTCTCCAAGCTCACTAAAAATAATTAGGCATTAAAATGTTCTGGTTTTCCTCTGAATTCATTTGCACTACTTGAATGGTCTAGATCTTGCACAAAACAACAGACATCTGAAACAGAAACACTGGAATTTAACTGGGAGTGATTTCCAGACCTGCTTTCTGTGATGTGGCTAGTGGTAAAAACTGAAGCTTGCACCAATTCCACCTAAAATGGCTTGTTTCAACAGGAATTCTCTAGTGCAAAAAAACATTTGCTCAGTGCAAAACTCCAGATAAACAGGAGTTTTATTTTCAGGGAAAGAATAACCAAAGATACGGTTCTGACATTTATTTTTATTTATTTATTAAAAAGCAGAACCTTTAACCTTGCAAATGTTTTTATTCTCTTAAAATAACTCATACAATGCTATATGCCACACTATTTTTAGAAAAGCAACAAGAGAAAGCATACTTTTCCCATACAGCAGGGCACTGATATAAACATCAACACAGATGCTCTGTGAGAGAGAGCTGGACTTCTCAAGCACTTGATCATTAAGGAATGCACCAACTGTTTTAGATAATCTCATGCCAGCTCCAATTCTGCTCCACACTCCCCTTTGGGAGTGGCAAAACTTGTCCTTCTCCTAATTTTTCATTTTACTCACTCCTCCATTCTTTTTCTCTTTTTTCCTTTATTTTCCCCCCAGAACAGAGGAAAAAAGGCATTGTGTGCCAAGCAATGCAAGACTAGAATCACTTCCCCAAACAGAGCAAAACTTTCAGACAATTAACCCTCCCCTCTTCTTTCAGATAAATTACTAAGTATAAAATGCAATCTGTTTCCTTTGTTTACTCAATATGAACAATTTGTAAATGACTCAAGGATAAAATTCAGAAAATGTTGTGCTAAATTAGAACCATTATAAACATGCTAATGACTGCTCAACTAAAACATGCAGGATCAGTGTGAAGAAATATATTTAGTTCCTGTGAAATACAGTTGTATTGCCTCAGAACTGTTTGGTCACTTAATTGTATATGATTACTTCAGGAAAATGTTAATTTCATGAACACTGCACTAGACGATACACTATGTATGTCAAAAGGAGCTTTCTCAAATGTCACTGTAATTGCTTGGGTGCAATGTTTTGGCATATTAGTAGAAAAGAAATATCTTGTAAGTCTGTCAAAATTAGATGTACCTTTCATTCATTTACTTAAAGTTTCCGTTCCATTATAAGCTGTATTTTACTGTTAGATTGGCTGTATTCATCTACGTGCACACACATTATTGCCTTATTTGCATTACAATGATAGTATATGGTATATTATATGTAATCACCTATTTCCTAAGTATGTGCACCTCTATTTACTTCTCAGGTGAACAAATAATACTGGCAAGAGAGTCTCGGGATTTACACAACAGCAGTCAGTGACAGGGAAAGAGGAGTACAATTTTCTTGCAATCCCTGGCCCACAGATTACGTAAACTGATATAATAAAGAAGATACACTTACTTTCCTGTCTCTTATTAAGTATGTATTAGCAAAGTAACAAAATCAATAGGATTTGCACTGTTATGTTGCAAAAGAAGAAAGTTGTGTAAAAGGAATCAGATCTCAAAATCTTCATCATTTTAATTTGCTCCCACACCTTCACATCTTTCTGTATTGACCAGCTCTAGAAGATGAGTGTTTTTTTCCTCAGAGTACAAAAGAACAGACTAAGCCAATATCTTAGCTAGAACTCATCAGCACAGCTTCAATGAAGCCTACTGAAATAGATTTGAAATTTCTCCCAGTATTTGGCCTAATTACTCTCTCTTAATTTTATACCTCCATTCATTGTTACACTCCTTTTGTAACCCTAAACAATAAACTTTCATCTTTGGTATCCACTCTTCCCAAACACTTCCAAGTTGAAGTGACATTCTTATTATTATTCAAACAAACTATTGAGAATTTAATCTTTAAATCTATACTTTTTAAACCACTTTAGAAAAAGTTATGTATCATATGGCAACTGGACATGTAGCATCTTTCTTTTACAAGTGAATTTCCTTAGTAGCTCAAGAACTTGCAGATTGCAAGACAGCCTGTGCTCAGCTACACAAAAAACCCAGCCACTGGACTCATCTTACTAAAGTCATGGGGCAGATTTTCTTTTCTCTTCACATTGCACAACTCTCCCAGATTCTTATACCAAGCTGAAGCAAGCAGAGGATCCTATCTCAACTCAAACCAGCACAAATAGATATATTATTGCATTGACTCCTATCAGGTGCAATGCCGATTGAGTATTGTATTTTTTAACATATTAGAAATTCTGTAAAATTACTATGAAAATATTAGTCAAAGTTTTGAGGAGTAAAAGCATCTTAAACAAAAGGTAATACAAAAATACAACTGTGTGTAATGTCATTCACATCACGTTAGTTTTGGGGAGTTGGCGGACTGGGAGTAAGGGGACTTCCTGAAAAGCAAGGAAAATCAGTTTCTATTAAACTGATTAATGTTCCTTGGAAAATTTGTGACACCAGATGATTTATGAACAAAACATGGATGATTCAAAAGACCTCTATTTTGTTCCCCCAAATCATGCTCTACTCATTACCCTAATAATGCAGTCATAAACATCTGTTTAATGATTTGAAGTGTTCTTAATATTGTGTATAAAAATCTTAACTCAGCCCTTATATAGCATATTCTGAAATTAAAACAATTGTGTAACAAAAAGAATTTTTCAAGAGAAATCCTTACGTGGTTTTGTATGTAAAATAATGTGCTCTTGATTTGAAATTACTTCAAATAAGGATGCAGAGAAATGAAAACAATAGCTAGAATCGCCTTCCATTTACCATTTCTCAAGGTTTCTATGGCACATAATGCAGTCTTTTCCAGGACACTAAAATGCACTGACAAAATCAGTTCTATAGACCCCTTTATACTAATAAAATTTTGACTTAAACAAATTATTATACTTTATTTAAATAGAAATATAGAACAAGCAAGACTTTCCTGAGCTAATTCATGTAAACAGAGCTTTAAAAGGTTTACAAATCTCACAAGCACCCATCTACTTGCCATGGATATGTATTTCAGGCATAACAGCCAATTTATTATAAATCTTTTGAAAGATTTAAGAATGCACTATCTCCAAGAGCAACACCTTAACATTTTCACTTCCCTGTATACACAGAGCTGAAAATAAGCCATAATTTTTCCCCTTTTTTTTCCTGTGAAAGAAAAATGTATTAATTTTGTAAAGTCAAATATTGGGAAGATACAGAACTATTAGAATTAAAGTTGTCCAGAAAATCCTAATTCAGTCCCTGTGTGAATAAACATCAGAATACACTCTTTAAATAAGAAATAAATCAAAAAATGCAACTAAACCAAAAAATGTATGCAATTTTTGTACCAAATTCTTGCTACACTCAGCACATGGGACAATCCCAGACAAAAGCATAAACTGGAACTGCAGAGCAAACGAGGCTGTTGCCCACACAATCACTGGCCGTGTTTCACTGCAAAAGTTCAAAGGAATTAAATGAATGAGGGAGGGAACTGCAAAAGGAGAAATGATGGGTCGCAGTTTCATTTTCTGGGAGCTCAATTTAAAAAAACTTGGGGTTTTATTTGAGGAATTGCTGAACATTCACAGCTGCAGCTGTGTCAATGTAAAGTCAATGTAAAGATTGAGGCTATAATATATATGGCTATATATAAACTGCTGCACAAAGTTAGGTCCTCTGGAAAAGAATCAGGACATAAACACCTCAAGCTGAACAAACAATAAATCAATGATAGTTTCAAAGTCACAGTCCTAGTCCCACACCTGTGAAGTTGGTACCCTGACTACCTTTTTTTTTCCTCTTTACAAAGAATTTGAGAAGATAATTCTTTTGCAGCACATTTGCATATATGCTGAAAAATCCCAGCCAACTCTGCAATATCCATATATCCAGAGCACAGCTTGAATAATAAGTTATTAATAGGCACCAAGGCTTCGAATTGACCAGTAAGGACATAATAAGCTAGTGGATAGTGTCGCATTCATGGAGGAATATCCTGTTAGTGAACTGGATGAATCAGAATTCTTATTGAGGAAAAATATTGTTTACTGATGTAAGAAAAATTAAACTTGTCTACATGGAAACAAAAATTGTTTTAATTTTAAAATATTTTAAGTTCTGTTGGATAACTGAAGAAAGCTGTCACCAGCTATGCACACATTCTGCAAAATTAAGCCAATTTTACCCTGTACTTTATAGAGCTCAGACTTCTACAAATTTGAAGCGTACTGTTCATGCTGCATCAAAGGAAATGGACTTTTGTTTCTCCAAACTGAACTTCACCAACTAAAAGCACTGACAATAATAAAAAACTGCATGCCACATCCTCTCCTATTCCAGTAAAAGAGACACAGGCTCCTTTTCCTTCACAGCAATTCTTGACATCCCCCATGTAAAGGCTGACAGACTGTGTATATTCCTCTGTCTGTTCAGAGCAAGTGATATCACAGTGTGATGTGCTACTCGACCCTGTGTTTCTCCCCAGAAAACATTTTTTGCCCCTGAAGCTGATGTATGAATTCATCACCATAAGCATCTTCCCAAAATACGGAGCACAGCAATACATTAAATACCAGAGCCAAGAAAATGGGGATCATTGTTGTAAACATCTGAGGGGAGATTAAATACTAGTTGGGAAGTTCTCATCCCAAAATCTGCGACCTGAAGAGGTAAATACATATTCAGTACAATTAAATCTTCACAGCTACAGAGGAGGGAAAGCACAGTAAGCTTGTGCTACCTGTTTCAAGTTATTCTTTATTTCCTATTCTGCTAATAAACATCCTTTCTTTTCCAGAATTTTCCTCACTACAAGCAAGAAATAGGCAATTGAGCTCTAGAGAATTATGCCACAATCTTCACTAAAAGTTACATTGCAGGTTAGAAAGATAATTTACACAGTTTCTGCCTTAAACATTTAGGCTTCTTGCTTTTGTTGATTTAATCCAGACTCTGTAGTTATAACAGTTTAAATTTATGAGCTGAATTTTAGCTGCATAACTCCCCAGAAAAATTTAAGCATGCATGAAATTCTACACAGCTACTTTGAAATTGTAGATTAATGCTGTTTTATGACACACTCTTTACACAAATGCAAAAGAATCTAACCAAGACTCAGTTGTTTAGTTGGATTTTTCTCATATTTAGGGCCAACAGAAAATTTCATGTTATCAGAACAGCCCCTAAACAAAAGATTACCCAATTATAAATTCTGATTTATGATCTTAGAAGCATCCATACCAAAGATCAGGACAGGAAATACCTTTTTTCAAACACTAAATGACATAGTATATTGGAAAATTATGATATTGGTGTATTCATTTAAATATATTACCAAATTCAGTGCCTGAGTAACAAGTGAAAATTTGATTCCTATTGCATTCAGTAGATCACAGCCTAAGGTACTTCATACACTTGTACTCTAAGAATAACAAAATTCACAACAGGATCCTTATATTTCCTCACTGAAAGCTGTACTTCCTGTCTTTCAGAGTGTCTTCAGCATGCCACTGCTCGATTTCTAAGGCTAGATCCTCTATGTACAAGGTTGTATGCATGGTCTTCATACAGAAAAAGTAGTGTGGCCATAATGATTTGAACATGCAATGCAATGACTTGTTATTATCAAGGCAAGGCAGAAGGTTGAGCTGCTGCCAGGTTCTCCACATGCCCACAGTTTGGTCCACTTAATTTGTGTTGACACACATTACAGTTGAGATTAATTTCTTACCCTTTGGTTGAATTTTTATTGTCTTGACTCTAAGTAAGAATTATCTTACTGGGGCTTTTATCTTGACATTACCCACAAAACACACTGTATTTAGATAATACAATCTTTTTGTCGACTTCTCTATCCTCCGGGCTGAAAACCTGCCTAAACCCTATTTGCTGCATTTGCACTCAGACTATTAATATAATCATGAGCACTAGGAAGGCAAAGTCTCAAACATGGTAAGTTACACATCTCTGGTTCCTTAAGCTTTTTTTAAACACTTATTTATGGACAAGGTATAACTTACACCACCTTATGTATGGCTGGGCAGGTGGTACTGATGCTCCCTATAAAAAACACACTAATATTATTGTCAGTGGTGCCTACTTTTCCCCACCAATCATATTTTCACCTGTTCTCTCTTATGATAAGATTTGACTGAGAGCTCTCTGGGACGAGGACTGTTGTTTGCTTTTACTACTGCTATATGTACAACACCTAACATACTTCCTCACAGAGGCCCTTTGGAAAAAATTATAAGGAATAATCTTAATTACTTCTAGTGAACTCAGAGACCCTTCAGAACTCAGTGGCATAAGCTCCATAGAAATTTTGTGGTGTTGTTGTTCTTTTCTCCTTTCAAAGCTATACATGTCACATATACGTCCCTGTGCAAAGGGAGGAAGGCAGTATGAGCAGACACAGCTTTTCCGAAGGCAAAGTGGTCATAGCAGATCCCAGAGCTGCTGGCAAGCTCCATGAAGGCTGAAGTCACAGAGAATTTTCTTAATTCTACAATGAGATTGCTCGAGTTTCTCAAGTTTGGAAAGTTTCTAATTTTAGTTTCTGATTTCTTTTTAAAAGTCTTGTATTTAGGAACAACAATTCTTTTCAGTGAACAGCCCCACATCCAGACATTTTCAGGAATTGTCTGAAACCTTTTTAGCTGACAGGAAATAAGAAATATCCTTCTACAACAGAATGTAACTCCCTAATGATTTTGTTATCTTATAAACAGTGGTGCAAATGTGTACTTTGATGCAAAGACAATGACAGCTCCCTTCTTCTGAAGTCTATTAACTGGTCTTACTAAGCACCTAAGACTACAGGCAATTAGCCCCAGAACATGTGTTAATGAATTTAAATCACCACAGTCCATTACTTTTTGCAGTTATTTACAAAATAAGTATAAAATTTGTCCATTTGTTTCCAGGGCTATTTTTTTATTCCTCTTTTTGCACTAGTCAGATAATTTCAAAAGATGGATAATGACAAAGATCCAGGCCCTAAAAGTGGAACCTTATACTGTATTAAATAGTTGATCAGAGAATAAGAGCGAATACTGTTAACAAATGCATAGGAAGATCCTGACAACTGTTTACAGCATAGCCATGTAGGAACTGCCAGATTGGATCAGGATCCTTAACAATCCCTAGCAATAGTAACTTTTGCAAAGACTACATCAAAAATTTGAATACCATGAACATATTCCACCTATACTCAAGACTGGACTTTTAAGAAAAAAAACATTCATTTGATGAAGCTTCCATCCCTTTATAACAGAATCTGTAGAAAGGGTCAGTAGAGTTCGGCCACACATAAAACTGCACAGGAAACACTTGTAGAACACTAATTTTGCATTCAGAAAAATGCATTTTCTACATGGTCAGATAAACATATTATCTTTGTTCAAATTAAACAAAATTTAGGTGGTTTTAAAACACTATTCCTACAACCTCCTGTTCCTTGCTTAGATGGCACATCCTAATCTTAAAGATCAATTCCTCTTGTTTTGCAGGTGTTCTGGTATCAATTCAGAGTATCACAGGTCTAACAGGCAAAGTTACCCATAACAGCACCCCAAAATTTGACAATTCATCTCAGCTACTAGTTGCAGTCCATTCACTGGAAAGCAATACCAGGTCAGCTAACATTAACCATGTTCTGCACAACTTGCCAGAGCCAAGGTGCCAGGCGGCCTCCTCTGTTGGACCTTCTCTATGCATTGTTGCTTGGATGCTGTGACTCTGACAGTACAGTACTGTAAAAATCTGGATTAAATCTAGCAAAGAAAGAGATAATTTATAAGTCATCTGTGGGTACATTCTGTCTTTGGTGTGTGGCTGAAACTCCCATTAACACTAACATGAGCTACGCAGGCCTACTGATGGGTGAATTATACCCCTGACAGAAAAGTGGTTTTCTGCTTGATGGATTTTCTTTGACGAACTTGTTGGCTACTGCACAGTCATGTGTATATATTTAAGTATTTTTTTGTATGTATGCATTTGTGTATCTCTACAGTGATGATGTCAGTTTGACTATAAATGCGGATAAAGCATTTCTTAAGCCAAAATGGGCCAAAGCTAATTTTCCCCATATAAACTTTGATTTGGCCCTTATTTATCAAAACCAGAAAAAAGTTTGACAGAAAAGGGGATCCAAATTGGTTATCCCAGCAAAAAATAGAAGTCAGGGCCTTTCTTAAGACTTACTTTATAGGAACCGTATGCACAACTTTCACTTTCTAGAAAGTGGTTTTCTCTTGAACGCACATCAGAACCATTCATCATCATATAATTGCAAGTTGTCAGTCAGAGCCGCACCCTTCATGCAGTGGCAGGCCGCCAGCACATCTGTCAGAAGCACTCACAAGCTTCCGTGTATTATTGTAATCCCCTACAAAAGGAACAAGCCCATTCACCCAGTCCACATTTTCCAAATCGAATGATGACTGCAAACCCTGAGCCTGGAAACATAATAGCAGGGCATTTTCTCTCTGTAAAAAAGCCACACTTGTCAGGTGACCGCAGGCTAAATGCCAGAAAACAAATCTGAAGTAATTTTAATCCCCACATGTTACATGTAGTTTTTAGGGGACTGGGTTCTTCATACATGAAAGGGGAAAGCTCAGTTCTGAGCAGAGAACAAAGTAGCCTCCAATTCTGAAACAGGTTGCAGAGATAAATCGTTGTAACCTTTCTGCAAACATGCCCTTCTTGCACTCAGGACTTGATTAAGAAAAACTTCTTCCTTTGGATAGAGTGGTGGAAACATGGTCTAGTATGAGGTGAGGTGTCCCTGCCCATGGCAGGAGGGTTGGAACTGGATGACCTTAAGGTCCTTTCCAACCCTTTCTATCCTATGATTCTATTATCCTATTCTCTTTTTTGGCTTCTTCTGTTTCTTTCCTACTTTACCTAGAATCACTAAGTCTTTCTGTTAATGCATACACTTCTCTCCTTTTCCTCCTTTCTCCTGTACCTCTTCAAAGACATATTCAGCTCAGATAGACTCCATAGGGCACCTTGGGGCCAGCCTGGATTTAGTGCACCTGAGGGCTTGGGCCAGTGAGTCCAAAGCAGGCAACATTCTCTTTTCAGAAATTACCTTAAGGACTTTCATGGAGAGTTAAACAGCTTTCAAGGAAATTAAATACTGCTTTAGAGAGGGCTTCAGAAGCTTATTTGCATACAAAAGCCACAAATAATTTGGAGAATGGATAATAAACTTTACCTCTCTACTTCAACTAATTCGTTTGCATCCTCTCTCTGGAAAAGTAAGATAGTTCAGTATTCAGAAACACTGAGTGAAATACATGCCATTGACCTTCAAGGCAGCAATGCAGCCACATGAACCCACCAAGACCTTCAGAGCAGCTTTGCCTTAGCAAGTGTGGCTGTGCATGGAGCCTAATGCTTTCCTCTAACCAGCCAGATCTTAGATAAAGAGGTGAAGCTATGACTCGCCTCTGACACCCCTTCCAATAACTTGCCCCCAGGAACTTTAAAGAGCAGACAGTCAGCATGCACACCCAAACATAATGATCATGTTGATAAGGGCTTTGTGCACTCCACACTGCAATTGGCCATTTATATCAGCCCTTGACATAGGCAGAATGCATATTATATATACAGACACATGCAAACATACATTTCTGAAAATATTCAAAAGATACATGATGGGTGATCTGCTACAAAACTTATTTCTAAGAGCAAATAGAGAAAGCATTATTTCTGAGTGATACAGCCAGGAGTAAATCATACCATCCTGCTGCACAAAGGACGATAAATATCATAACAAATCAACTCTCAACTGTGCTGCACACCTATATTCACACAGCGGTGTTCAAACCAGTGGTAAGGAAAATCTAACAATTCTCAGATTAACTCAGAAAAAAGTTACTGTAACTACTATGAAAGCACGAAGAAGCTGCAGAAACTGCTCTGCATACTCCAGGTGGTCACACAGACTAGTCTAGCTGGTCCACCCCATTAGAATGAATATAGAAATATCAGTTTATCATCACACTCCTGCAAAACATGCTGCTTTTCCAAACACCATCGGGGAAATAAACTACCCCTCAGTCCTCTCGTGACTCAGTTTCTCAAAAAGAAAGATGATGTTTTTATCTCATACAACTACTGAAGAATTGCATTCTTTTGCAAAATGGTCATACAAACAGCTTTAAGCAAAATACTACCTTTTTTCAGTTATACTATCTTTTTATACTAACTTTTACGTATTTTCAAAGTTTACTTGACGTCGTTCATTTTTACAGAACTAGGCCATATTCAGTAGCTCAATTTCTGGCATGAGTGAAGACAACATTTCACTAAATATGAATTAAATTAATTTTGGGCTTGAGACAACATGAGGTAATAAGATCTGCTGTAAACTGGGTAAATCAAGATAAATTAATGCTTTCTTTATATATATATATATAAGATACTAAATACACACAAATATAACATATGGTCAACAAGAAATAAATAAAATTGAAAACAGTTTACAACTGCATGGCAAGTATCCAAACTAAATTTCAGGTAGCAGATGGCATGAATAGGATACATGTGAGAAACAGGCAATTTCAATTATCTCTGAATAGTTCATAAACAGGAAAATTTGGCAAACCACAATTTTTAAAAAATGGACGTGAAAAATAACATCATGTAATAGAGATAACTGAATTGGAAACATAACAATGCAAAGTTATTAAGCTCATCCTGACCATAATTTCATAATGAGTATTAAATGATTACATGTGACAGAAAAGAGCTGTCCTAAATACTCATCCTGGAAAATGTGATAATTAATTATTCCAAGTAGGGCTCAGAACTTTGTTGTTGTCATTATCATTACCAAAAAGTGGCCAAGAGATCTGTTTCACCAAGTTCTTTCTTAGCTTTTGTGCAATCTACAGATTACAAAAAAAAAGACAAAAAAGAAAAAAAAAAAGCCGAATCTTGAGCCCTTTCTTGAGTTATCCAGATAAATTTCAATGGGGTTTATTCAGCAGTGGTCAGATTTACCCACAGATGTCATGAAAAATACCCATTATTTTGAACTATACAGTGAAATAAGATGCAAACCCCCCCTATTTTTAAAGTCTTTTCTGCATCACACCAAATGAGAACCTGGGCTTCACAAAGGAGTTAGTTCTCCTTTTAACTTATCTTTTAGAAAAATCAAATGTGTCAGGTGGATCTCTGGTATTTAGAAACTTGATAAGTAGGACAGAGGTCAATTTCTTAAACATTTCATTGAGATGCTTACAAATGCTGTGTACAGTTTGTCAGACAAATCACCTGGGAATCAATTCATCAGATATTGTACCATTGCTTTCATACTCCTCTCCCTAATTCTCCTTTCCACATAAGAAATCTGTCAGACATAAAGATCTATTAGCTCAAATCCCTGAAGTTATTCAGATATCTAAATACGATTTAAGTTCTTAATTGCTGTTTGTGCAAGTGGGAGTTAGATAGCTACACAATAGTTTGGGTGTCTGCATTCCACTGAGATGCAAGCTTTTCTGTTAATGAAAGTCTAAGCATTATCCCTAAAAAAAAAAATGGAAAAAGAGCTCTCAACCATTCCCTTCTTAAGCTAGAATAAACACAAAACAAAATAAAAGGGAAAAAAAACCCTCCTGCCTGTATAAATGTAGGCAGAAAGTGTAAAGTGTTATTTTCACTTAAATACATACAGATTCTTATTTATCAGATTTGCTGTTAGCAGACAAGATAGGACCTCCAAATATCAGAAAAGAAAGAGTTTTTGATCGCTGTGATTCCAGAAACATTTAGTAAGAATCGAGGAAGCTTTTATCCAGTTCAAATGAGAAGTATTTCTCTTTTTTCATGCTAATAAAGAGAATTTGATCCCTGTTAAATGGAAGGTTGTTCAGAAGGCTTTATCAACAGCACCTTCAGCCTGGCATAATAGAGGCACAGCAAAATCAACAGATGCTTCTGAGCATCTCAATAACTGAGGTCTGGGTCTTTGAAAGAATGACTAGTCTGCCACATCATAACTGTCATTTGAAAGAGGAAAAGTGTTGTTTAATGACAGCTGGGGTTTACTGCCCAGATGAATTAAAATAATACATAAGACCCCATGTATTTTATGTACATTGAATGCTTATGAAACTTATTTATACATCTGTGTGCTTATAGCTAGATACAGATACATATATAATTGCAGTTTTCAAAAAATGGCCTGAAGTTTTAGGTACAGTGCTTGAATCAAATTACATCTCATTTTCAAAGCTGGTGGGCCCCATACATTGGGAAGTCGAAGTTATAAGTGCTGAACGTATCTCAAAAATCAGTCCCAGTATGTTTCAAGTTAGGCATCCAAAGACGGTAACCACAAGTGATCATTTGGGTCACTGGAAAGTATGTTCACAGTATACACAACTACAGAGTCAAGACACTACAAGGCTGAGTATCACTTCCATCAGAAAAAAAGGCTGCTATATAATACCTTTCAGACAAAGCGATACAGGAGCCACCAGCTGTGAATATGTTTTCAGAATTCAGAGCCTCCCCGGCAGGAGTCAGCTACTTCTTTGGAGGATATTAACCCTTTCTCATACCTGAAACAGTCATTTAGCAGGTCCTTGTACCACAGTTCACAAAGTCTATGCTGTACCTCCTGTCTTGGAAGCTGGGGCAAAACGAAAGCTACTAAGGAGTTGTCAGAAATGTTAGTAGCCACCCCATATAGCAGGGGCCCCAGGCAAACAAGGATCATTTCTCTTCATTCTCTTTCATGAGTCCTGTCCTTGGTAAATGCAGTTAGTCATAAAACAATCAGTAGCAGTCTGCAAAGTTCACCAAGCTCCTTGTAGCTACTCACTTCAGAATGAACATGGTTCTGATTTCAGAGTGGTTGCAAGAGCAGGGGTTCAGCAGGCTTGGGTTTAATGTCATTTTTCTTTCCCTACTTGCCCACCGACTGACAGTCCCACAAAGGGACAGCTACCACCCTCATCCTTTCTATGCCTCAGAGCACAAGAGATTACCTTGCTTTGTAAAAGGAAAATCCTGTATTAAGAACATTCCTTACTCTCTGTAACATAAAAAAAAAAAGTTTATAAAATTTAAAAATGCAGCAAAAAATATAAACTTAATTCAATGAATCCTAGTGGCCCAACTACCAGTTTCAGACCAGTAAATCAGTATGCTTAATGTCAGCAACCAATAAAGCAGAAACATATGCTCTGCTTCACTAATGGCACAAAGAACATTCTCTGATTGTCTTTTAGTTGAAGCCAAATGTTTGTTGGTTAAATCAAGATTTATTTTAGAAACATTAATTTTCAATAGCATGGAAACTGATTTATTTTCTACTAAAATCTATGAGATTACTTTTAGTTTAAAAAGACTTCTATAATGGTTTCTGCACAAGACCTATCAAATGATATTTCTTGGCCCGTAAGAGCCATCTATCCTGTCTCCTGGCTAAGAAAGCTTCCCACAGTATATTATAGTACAACATGTGAGCTACTGTGTTTGAAGTTACAGCTTATTTTATCAAGCCATAGATGTTCTCTACACCTAATAATGGATGCACTGCCTTGGAACAAACAGGTAAGTGTTCTCTTTAATTTTGTATTTCCTTTGTTTGAAAAGAATACTAGATGCTAAGGCAACAAATATCAGTATTTATTTCATAAATATCAATATTTAATAGATATCAATACAAATATTCAATATATAACTGCTGAAATATGCACATACATATACCGTGTATCACAGTAAACATGATACTAAAAGAGAACTATGACAGCTGCTGAGCTGCCATTTTTCTTATGCATTTACACCAAGAATCAAGTAGTTAGGTTTTCCAGAAAGTTCAGCTCTCTTTCAAGCCCTCAGGAGACATATACAATTTGTCTGAAGTGTTCCCACTATTCTCAGCACTGTTTTAATAAATGAAACATTTTTATGTTGACTAACTAAGAACTGCTTAATACTAGGGCCATTTGAAAATCTGTTCCAGTGGGGGTATCTCAGAATAACAAAAAGTCCAACTAGCATTTTTAATATAACAATTCATTACATTTAGGGTATAACAATGTATTATCTAAGCAAGAACTGCAAGATTGGTCCCTTAAATTGTAATTTTTTTTAATGTAACCAATTTAATTTTAAGAAACCAGGTAATTTCAGTATCTCAGAGATCAAAGTAAATAAATGGATTCATGAAAGGGTCAGCTGAAAGTATATGGCAAGCATATACTGTCATGCAGTGGCTGACAAAAGATTGATGCAATCACATATGAAAAAGCCACAACTTGAAAGAAATCATGCATTCTTGAAAAGATACTTAATACTAATAGATGACATACTTTTACTTGAGTTTGGATCATCTATCCTCATGACTCATTATGTATTTGAGTACATCAATTATATCATAAATAATTTATATCATTACAATGTTCTGTGGCTTAATGCATCTAAAACTGTTTTAGACAGATGAGGGTTTTACATGTCGAACCCACCTCAACAGACCGGGACAGTAAGAGTGAAACAAAACCTACTTATTAATAAGTATTAATACTTTTTAATGTATACAAATTAATTTAAAAGATATCAAAGCATAGAGCAGAATCAAGTAAGTGCTAGGGTCTCCAATTTACAGACAAGGCATTTGAAGCTGAGAGGTTAACATCTTTGCCCAAAGTCAAAACAAGTCACTGAAATCACTGTGCTCTCCAGATTCTAAGCCAACTTCTGGAACATAATAGAAAACCTAACAAAAAACAGAGCTTATAGGAAACATTCTCTTAACATGCAGCATGATCACAAACACTGAAAGGCTGGTTGACATTTTCAAAGCTGCAAAGGGAATTTGGATGCTGCCAGTTCTCATTAACTTTAATGGGAACTGGGCATCCAAATCTCTTAGGCAGTTTTGCAAATCCCACCACAAATGACCATTTAGGTGTAAGCATTAAATGGTATTGCCTGCCAGACACCTTTATCTTAGAGCTACATAAAACGAAGCTCCATTGTTTTCTTCCTTGTAGAATAGTATGTGAGCTAAATGAAGTTTCTCACTCATGGCTTACACAGAAGCAATTTCCCTGCCACTTGCAAGGTGCAATTCAACCGGTTTCCTTAGACTACCACAAGGGTAGACAGGACAAAGAAAACACATAGGAAAACAATCACTACTAAGAGATAAAAAGTAAATTCACTGTAAGTTGGTATTTCTGAACAGACACTTCTGAAATACGTGGGCTTTTTATTTCACTTTTAATAGAAATATTTGGCATTATTAGAGTGCTATATTTCTCACCTATTCATCTTTTACTTTCTATATGCCCATCTTTCTGACTAACACCTTGGCATTCAAACAAGTACTATGCTCAAAAATAAAAAAAATAAAACCTGTATAAATGACAGTGTTCAACCATGAACACATTGTCTTTTATGAATATTATAATCACAGAATCAATAAGCCTACAAAGAAAAAACAGGACACAAAACGTGTTTTGTCATTTCTGACGAAGTTATAAAAACAACAGACATTCAATATGCCAAGTGTTCTTCAATCCTTCATAATCATAGCCTTATTGAAGTGAGGACAAAAAGGGTCTAATTGCATAGGAGCAATCTCAATGTAATAGGTTATACACCCAGGCACTGCTGCACAATACAACAAAAACAACGTTCCCTGTGTATAGCAGAATGTCATCTCTCATTTTCAGGCAATTACCTTCTTTCTTGTCAACAGTTTTAATAACCTCCATCATCTCTAAAAGACTTTTGCTTCAGTTAAATAATTTTCAGCTTTTTAATATGCAAATGTGCTTGTTCATATGCATGGGTGAAGTGGCGCTGCTACTTGAAATGTGTCAGTACATTGTGGAGCACCTGCACCTCGGGGAAGCTTGATTTAATTGACACCTAATACTATTCATTATTCCACTTAGTGAGCAACTCCTATTAGTCACCTGTAGGTTTTCCTATAAGCAGTGCTTTGGCCACCAATGAAAATATGAATATTTCTATAAATAGAATGGCCATATTTAGTAAAGGGGGTTCACTACTGATGAGTCTGGAACATCATCTCATTGGGAATATTTCTTAGGATTCTGCCCCCCCTCCCTATACCTCCCTAGAACTACTCTTGACTGTGATGGACATCAAGAGTAACTCCAACTTAAAAAATATACTATGTGTGAAGTACTGATACCTCAATTTTATAATTCTATTAAATGAACATTGTGTGAAGTCTGCAAACAGGGAAAAGGAATAAAGGTGTGTGGGGTTTATTAGTGTAGCCACTGTTTTCTGAAAGTGTGATGAGTTGGATGATACCAAATTCTGCCCTACATGATCTGAATGTAATCACTGTCTATGCAAAGAAATGCAGAATATGTGCTATTAACTGAATATTCCTGTAATAAATATTTACCATTATAGTTTAGTTTAACCTTATCTAGCTAATAGCCAATTTTGTTCAATTGTGAAGGATGTGCAACAAAGATCTTTAAATTGCCACATGAAATAATTACAATGAATATGGGATTCGCTGTCTTTACTGATACGAATGTGATAAATATATGCTATAACTGGATACAGTTTAAGACTCACATTGTTCTTTTATTGCTGTATTATAACTCAGGCACAGTGCACCGTATGTGCTGAGTTGATGATATCAGGGCTGTTTCTTTAACACATGGTCTGTAACCTTATTGTTCAGGCCACATTTCTTTCCAGCATTAATGCATTTGTTAGTCCCAGAGGCTTAAACTACAGATGTTTAACATCCTGCTTATGGACAGATCATCTGGAATATGAACTGAGAAATCTATACGACTTATTAGTATATGTTATCAGTGTAACAGAGATTTAGTAGTCTGTTCAAACTAGATTAGTGAAACCCTTTCTTACAAAAATGCAACTTCTTAAAATAGACACATGTAAAAATGAAAAATTAAGACATTCTTTTGACTAAAATATGATTCTTATCAGAAGAATTTGTCACTAATTAATGCTGTTTACATAATAGTGCATGTAACATTAATTACAGCTTTCAGAATGTTAACTGCAAACCTTTTTTTTTTTCCTTTCTGTGAGCACAGATTTACCAGTATGGTGGAAATCAGAGCTCTTTTGAGGGTTTTTCTGCTGTGTATTCAAAGTGATCATAAATCAAGTCTAGAATTCAAAGACAGTTAAGGACGTAGGCAGTAAAAAAGACTGAGTAATGCTAACCCAGAACTCCAATCATTTTTAAAGTAAGTGGGGAGAACACTGGTCAACTAGGCGATTGTTGGTATCCCCCAAAATGTAATCTCCAAGCTGAAGAATGGCAGCTGGCAGAACAGCTGGTGAATAGGATTAATGTCAGAAGAAAGAAATAAAACTCAACATATGTCCAAGCCTGCGGTGCTGGGACTGAGCATGATTGTACCCCGACGGATACCATGTGTACAGCTGGAAAGTGCCACTGTGCCATGCTTCTCTACCCCACAAGGTCATTTCTAAGAAGTATAGCTAACATCTGAACTGAACTTTTCCTTAAGAACTCTGACTGATTAAGAAACGAACAAACAAGCTTCATAGTGTAAATATTTTGGACTATTTTAACCCACTCTGGGTGGTTTTTTTATAACACAATCTCAATTTAAAAAGCAGATTAGTATTAAAAAGGACAGATTGCACTAATGGAAATATAATTTTAAAGCTATTTAAACCTTTTAATCTCATCTCATTCAGATTTCCACGTTCAAGGTTTAAATAATATGTAATTACATAAAAGAAACACAAGTTAAAAACACCCCAAACCTATTTTATTGCATAGTACTTATATATATAACTAAAAATATATTTTAATAAGCAGCATGCATAGCTAGAATATGCCTAAGAAAGTTGGAGAGGGAAAAAATATTGACACTAGTATTAATTCATATTTATATTTTGAAATGTGTATTAAGGATATTTCTGTTCATGTTTTACTGTGCTCCTATTTTTTTACTGTAACAGGGCAGTTGTTGGAATTGGTTCTAGTGAAGAACAGTAAACATATAAAAATTCCTAAGTCATGAGAAAGGCCCAAGTATTTTTAGAAGTTTGAAAAGAACAAGTTCTGTTCAGTCTCCATTTTCCTACTAGTAGCTTGAAACAGATCCTATCAGAGAGATAGCAGAGTTCATACATGATCAGATTCTACTCCACAGTTGTGTGCAGTGAGAAAGATCACAAGGGTTAATTTAACCAGTTTTGTTCTGTGCTTATAATGTCATTCTCAAGTATGTTGATTTTGGGTGTCTTTTATTTTAGATAGGGAATATATTAAAAACAAAAAAAAAGTCCCAAATTCAGGTTACTTTTTAAAATACTGGCTTTAGTTATGTTCACTTGAACTTAGACACATCTATTTGATGAAAATGCAAAAATTATTGCAGTGACAAATCACACCCTCACCCCAAAAAAGACTTGTTTACTTTTGTTTTTTTCTTTCTTGTTTCTATTCTTTCTGTTCTTTTCTTTTCCTCTTTGGCATCGCATCAGGAAACATGCAGTATAATAATATCGCCCACACTCGTACCCAAGAAAAAGACACATGCACCTCAAAGGTGCACAATGCTACCTTCGTACCTTAAAACGGAGTATCCAATTGGTGCTCCATCTGTCTGCTGCAAGACAGCAACAGGTAACCAGAGGTCATATTTTTCTACTCATACTAAGTTGACTTCACCAAGGAGGGTAATTGTATTGATCTCCAAGTAAAGAAAATAATCCAGAAATGGCAGGCAAACCTAGTGACTTGTTCAGCTTAGACATACATTTTTCTGACCTGTAGAAAGATCCTGGCTCATATTTTAATAATGGGAATCCTCTACAGTAAGAGATGTAGAAGAGCTAAATACCCCCAACAGTACTAATGAGAAACTTGAACCAGTCTAAAACCAGTGAATGCTAATGGCTACAATTGTTACTGACTTGTAAACAGTGTAATTACAAACAAAACCTCTAAGCTTTTTTTATTTAATAGATGCTTTTATAATACTCTCATAATTTTAGATACCATGGTGTATTACAGGCAAAACTAGAGGCCTTCTATTCTTTAAACAGATTTTATCCTGGTATAGCCCCATTAATGGCCAAATTTTATGTGAGGCACAGTAGTATGAACTGACATAAGAATACCCTAATGTGTGCTCATCCACTTAACAAAGGTTTTCCACAATTTGTGTTCCATCACTTACTGAAAACGTCACTATGGAATATAATTCACATATATTTGGAAATACCTACCCATTTTCCATTTATTAGGAAATATCTGCCCATTTTCACCATGTTCTCCTACCCATTTTTCAAAACAAAGTCAGTGAAGAAAATGGAATTATTTTTATATAATGATAGCAAAATGACTGTTAAATTCTCATGCCCTGGTGACTGTCTCCGCGAGCGGCAAAAGTGCTGAGAAGTTTTAATTTCTCAGCCCACACATATCTGCATTTGTAACAACGGTAAAACTTCTAGAGAATAATTTTGAGCTTTCCTTGAAGAAAGACTTGTATGTTAAGGTCTAAATGTCTAATCAAGATAGCAATTTTTAGATATTTTTCATCACATAAAATTATTCCATTCTATTTTAAGATAGTCTTGATTCTCAGTAAAAATTTCCAGCAGCACTCATCTAATATCATTATGTACTGGGGAAAATGTTTTTGTTTGCACTCATATCAAAAGGAAAGAAAAGTGCATTGCTTATTAATATCTACTGGATTGTTTAAGAGGATTTTTAAGATACAAGTTAAAAGAATTTCATATTTTCAATTTCTCCTTTTCATTTAATAGTAGACATTCATTAGGACCCACACACTGTAATAAATTATAATAATTTCAAACAAGAATTAAATTACTAGGTACCTAGTGAAAGAGCCATTTTTTCTTAGGTACCCTGTAATCTAACTGTCAGATTTAAAATCTATTCCAAATCAACTCTTCACAACATTCACATTTATTCATCTATGCTAAATTAATAAAAGGTGTGAATAATACTGACAAAATTGATCATTATTGTTCATGTAGATTTAGAAAATTATAAGGTAATCTAAAATATAAAAGGAATTGAGGGAAACTATTACAGTTCTTATAAATAAATTCATCCTTTGCTATATTTTTCTTTAATCAGGAAAAATCTCCACCAAGAATTTATTTAGATTGACTAGTAAAGCTATTTAATAAATTGCACATTTCAGAATAGAACTACTTTTTATTTCAAAAACTATTAAAAGTTGATGATGATTCTGATGCAACGTGAGAGTTCACTCAGAATCTTAAGACATAATGCTGAAATACCAAAAATGCTACCGAGTGTCAGCCTGAATACAGATTTTTTTGTAGGTTGAGCCCAGGATATGATAAGCACCTTCCACGAGGTTCTGAGTGAGCTCAGGTAACACAGAAGTAAATGGGGATTGAGGTCACTCAGAACCAATTAGAATCAAGATCTGGCTGAGTATGGCACTCTGAAAAACAGAGCGAGCATCCCTCTCCTTTACCTGTGTAAACAGATATAAAAAAGGACAGCATTCTCCAGGGAATTAAAGGTATTATACAGTCATCTTTCCTTATAGAGAGACTTATCAGCAACTACAAGTAACCACTGGACATTATTACGTCTCCACATAAAACCCAAGACAATGTCTATATTATACTATCCTCCCCTTTGCACTTTTGCAGTAATTCCTACCATCTAACCTCACTGATCTGCTCCCCCCTAACAGGGATCCCTGCAGATAAAGTAAAGCATGTCAACATCTGTTCCCATTTACACCGATTTTAATTTACAAAAAGAGCTTTGCTATTTTCAGAACAGGCTCCAGAGCACAATGACAGATTTAAGGCCTTTAATGGGGTTGCATTTTGAGTGTGTCAGCATTTCATACTCACCAGGACTTGACTTTAAGGGGTTGCACCAAAAGAAGCTGCAGGGGATTATGGAGCCACAGCAAGGGTGCTCTCCTCACCTTATAAACCGGCTGACAAACTTGTTACATCCATAACAAATCTCCCTTTGCTGCTTTGACTAGAAATCAGAGATCCAGAGCAGTGGTGACACAATTCCTCCTCTTCCCATTTTCATTCTGTGCATTCTTTCTATTGCCACACACCTTTCTGAAACTCAGCACGTATTACTGGGGTATACTCTCCAAACTGCTTTCTTATGACATAGCTCTGTACTTCCTGACTTTTGAACCTACTGATTTTTGTGAAAGCAAAGCTAGGCCAAAACTCTGTGTGGGTTTTGGCTTTGGTTTTTGTTTAAAACACAATTTTTATTCTCCCTACTCTGTCATATCACAAATTTCACAATACCTAACCATTTTTCTAAAGTTCTTTTAGCCGGAATTTATTTATAGATTACCCTTGTAAATCTAAAGAACTTACTCATCCTACCAGCAACTTACAGAGCACACAGACTGTGAAGGTCACAGTTGTACAAAAACAATTCACAGAGTTTCAGGGAATTCATAGTGACTCAAAATAATTATTTCCATCTCCTAAGAGGGTTTAGTTGTTTTTTTTAAGATATACAATACGAAGAACAACTTGGAGAAACAATGCACAAGTTGTGTTGTAATCACATAACAGCTAAGACATGAGCAGCTGAGCATAAGGAAGATGGGCAGTGGAATGCCATACAGTAATCATCACTGTTGACTAATCAGAATTTGAGACACTAGAAGGTAATAAGGGTATTATAAAGAACAGCTTATTGAAGGAGCAGCTGTTTATGTGTAGCTCACTGTTTAAATGAGTTCCACTGGATTGCCATGGTATGTTTTTTGTAAGAAAGTTTTACTCAAAAAAAGAAAGCAGAGAAATTATATCAGGAAAAGCAAGCCCAAGGGAGCAAATATCTGGGTATCATCATGACCACAAGTACATTAATAGAAGCAGTTATATAAGTATTGGGGACATCTGAAAAATGACATAAATTCAGTGGCCCTGGAAGTTACAAAAGAATATTCATTACTTAGGCAAAGCTTAAATGCCATCTTTGTTAGCCTCCACCACTGAGTGTTGTTGCCATGGGCACAAGAGCTGAGGTGGTTATGAAGGGTAATAGACAAAGAAGAAAAAACAAGGGAAAGTATAACTAAACCCAACTACTGAGCCATTTTAAGACATTTCTATCTGCACCAGCAGCCAATAAACTGAATAAATAAATCTGACCTAATTTACAAACCAAGCCAATTTTAATATCCCTCCATGTAAACATAATAATAAAACAGTGCTATGATCTCACCTAGGGAAATCTAATTAAATAATGTAAAAAGACAAAAAATTAGAAACAATATTCAAAGTCACACCAGTGAAAGCGACAACTCACCGTAATCCTCAGACAAAAATTATGTTCAAATCTATCTGTAATGAGCTTCTTCAACAGCTTTTTATTTGCTTGCTTGTTTTCTGAAACCAGCTTAGTTTTGCTTTTAAAAATAGTGTTGAACTGTTGGGAGCAGGAAGGAGACTGCCAAATAGTAGTGGAAATTTATCATAATCCATTATTTAAAATATTCTACTTTGGACAGCAAGGGCTTGGTAATATTTAAAAGCAGTCAGCAAGCAGTGGAAACTCTGGTATCTTTTGTAACAGTTCACATGTCAAACTGGCAAAGTGCCCACGGTGTACGGCAGAAAAAATCTATTTAATGTCTGCCCCACAAGGCGACATGAGGCTTGATTGGCAGAAAGCAGAGAGTGGCTTTTGATCATGTGTCCTAACAAGCAGTTCCAGCTCCTGTCTCTTCGGCTGAACGGCTCCACATTACCTATTCAAACAGAAGTGACAGGCCACTGCACTACTCTTTGGCTCTAGTCGCACGCAGTGGGAGCTATGCTGGAGACAGAGCCACTGATTAAATATATCGCTTTTTCGAGACAAGCAGGTTCTCTGAATCAAAGTTGGACAGAATAGACTCAACATTATTAAAAGAGGATATAAAACTGGAGTTGAGTGATGTTAGGCCAGTTTGTACAGCCTCAGGGATTCACAGACTGACAAGGGGAATAAGGAACAGCAGAACTCATAAAGCAGGGTCAGAAATTAGCTGTGACACCTTGGCCATTTTCCCATCACTTCAGGGCCACTGTGTTTCAAATCCCGTAGTCTCTTTTTGGCCTTTTTTTTTTAATGATTTTGGGTGAGGACAGGGGGAGGGGGAACATAAAATTCATTAACTACCAAAGGTTGCAAACTGAAATTTTAGAATAAAAGATAAAGTATTGCCCACATTTTGCCACCTAATATACAGTGTTTCCTAATAGACTGGGGCTTTTTACTTGTATTCTCATCAGCCAATTTGATTGTCATCAAATAATTTGTTGATACAGCACTAGCAACTCTTGCTCTGAGGCATAACTGAAAGCTGAAGAAAATTGACTGAATAGAGCTGCTCATTACGTTGCCTTGTTAATTCATTAACAAATTGGTTTGATTTTTGAGGTTATACGTCTGGCCACTGTCTGTTGTGTTATCTGATATGCAGACATGGAAAGGCAACAGATACGATACGTTGTCTAGTCATTATATCACAGATACAACAGACATGCTGAAACTTGGAGGGGCCAATGCTCCAACTACATTTTTAATTACAAGTATAACTGCAGATATAACAAAACCTATTAATAATGCTGTCACACTGCATTTAAACAGCTAAAGATACAAACACTCCACAGAGGAAACAAAACTGAAGGAAGCTGATTTTACTTTGTGATTCATGTTCATGCCAGGTCCATTAAATAACTTCTGGGCCATTTAATGTTCTGTAAAAAAGTGTTTAAACTATGACACAATATCTAGACACATATTTTTCCAGAGCTACTCCTTCAGTAATTCCACTGAAGTTAATAGAGGCACCTCAGGAATAAATTTGGTTCAATATTTAGTTTTCACTACAGCAAGTTCTTCTGACATTTTAACAAACCTCTGCCTGATGTGTTAGTTTTTGTTTCACTGTAAATATTTAAAAGTAATCTGCTTGCTACATATTTAAGATATGATAAGAACTGTTAAGACTTACACTGAGAACCAGAGCTTTATAAATGTTTTAAATATTGAAAAGGTAGGTAAATGCGAAGAGAGAGTAGAAAGAACCAAATCCTGTCCTCATGCATACGCCTTAACACATCTAGCACAGCTATAAATGCAAACAGAATTCAGTCTTAAGGCAGTTAGACTAACAAGAAATTTAGTACAGAGCTCTCAATGTTTCTGGTGCCACTGCAGGCTCTCCAAACTGGAGTGTTCAGAGTTCCTCCAGATGGGTGAAAGAGCCTGCTTGCTTCAACATTTTCAAACAAATAAAAGACAGAAGAGTATTCAAGATGGGTTTTTTTAGGTTCAGTGAAGATCATGATTCACTGTAGAAGGTGATGTCACATCAAGTTCTCCAAGAAATGTGAGCAGGCAGCAGTGCATTACAGCTTCATGTCAAAATATGGCAAATGATTATGTAAAGCATTAAGTAAAACAGTTAACAAAAAGGAAGATGAAAATAAACAGGCATTCATGCATAAGGCACTGTGCCCGGGAACTCTGGGCACCTATGTAAGTAAAACTAAAAATATATTATGATTAATATAAGAAAACAGCTATTAGATACATTCCAAAATTCTAGGCTGTAGAACAAGACATTTTGGCACAGCTTTGCTGATTGTCAGCCCATGTTAAAAACCAATCCAAGACTGCAACAGAATGGGTGCTGCTAGTCAGGATGAAGCAATGCTAACAGGAGCTATGCAGATGTTTAAACAGTACTTGCCTGCATGACTACATATATAACAAGGGCTATTGAACTCGTTTTTTCATTAATATCACAATCTGAACTCTACAGAAACTCCACCACTTTTTTACATTATTACAGTAATACAGAAGATGGAGGATTTTGATACATAACCAGCTACTAACCCATGTTTCATTTTGGAGATCAACATGCCAATGAGTGACTAAGGAAAAAGCCTGGCTACAAATGGGAATTAGAAGGGTTCATCATAATCTAAAATACACTTATGAAGAGCAGAAAAATGTCATTTAGAACACTGAATTGAGTATTGTTCCTGGTTTTCCCTTTATGCTCATCAACTACATATTGGGAAGTGAGAGCACACATTCAGAGGTAAAATTCAAATTATACAGATGAACAGGACTCAGACAGGGCTTGAGCATATTTCCACTGATGTTCATGATAAAGCCCCTCTTGCCTTTAAAGGTACCAGATAAGTCCTAAAGTGCAGAACTAGGGGCCTTAAATGAACCATATTTGAGACCACAGCCAGGATGCTGTGTCCAGTTCTAGACTCTCCAGTACAAAAAAGACATGGGCACATGCAGAGAGTCCAGCAATGGGCCACAAGAAAAACAAATGATCAGAGCACCTCTCATATGAAGAGGGGCTGAGAAAGCCTTGAGCATCTAGTCTCAAAAAAACAGGTTCCAGGGAATAATACATAAATATCTGATGGCGAGAGGAAAGAAGGCAGACCCACACTCTTCTCAGTGGCTCCAGAGAGAGGCTCAGAGGCAAAGGGCACAAATGGAAATACAGAAAATTCCCTTGAAACAGAAGACAAACCTTCCTTATTGTAAGGATGACCAAACACTGAACGGGTTGTAGAACTTCCATCCTTGGAGATGCTAAAAACCTGACAGGACAGAGCCCTGAACAATTTGTTCTAGGCAATGCTGCTCTGGGCCAGGCTATCTCAAGTGGTGCTTTCCCACCTAAGCCACTCTCTGATTCTCTGGCCCTATGAAACCACCAGCAAACTGAGTGCAGGAGAACATAGGCAGATTGCCACTGAAATAAATACAGTAAGACTCGGTCACATATTGACTGATATACTTGAAAGAAGAAAGCTGATTTTAATAACACCCTAAATTTTATGATGCTGTGAACTGAGCAAGTCTTTGTAAAAAGGATAAATTCAAAATCCAATTTCCCTCCTCATATTATAAAACACTGTAGAAAATTGTCAAATTTTTTAAGCTCAAATTCTTCCCCTTACAGATTTCAGGGAAGAAAATAATGCCTAAAAAATGCCTAAATAAATAGTTTTTTAAATGGAAAAAATTAACTCCTTTTTTTCCTCAAATTGCTACTAATTCACAAAATTCTTAAGAATACACAAAAATAGTAACAGTGACATTGAGTAGAGATTTAGTCTCCTTAACATAATATTTGTTTGGGGGTAATTAGCATGGCTGAAAACTAATCTTAATTGTTTGTTGCTTCCACTGGAGGCAGGTTTCCCTTATGAAAGAAGTGGCATCTTAGTTTCAGACTAAAACACAGAGGTGAGAATATCTTCTCACTCCATTAGATGAACTAGACAGCCTAAGCATGTAGCTGCCTCGTGCAGCCAGATAGCGAATGCCTCTGTCTCTCTTGTGGCAACCAAATAAAGTTGTCAAAAATATTTTTAAGTAATGATAAGGTACCTAAACCAAATACTGTATAGGAAAATAAGGAATATATCAGCATTTAAAATGTACATGCTGCTGAACATTTTTACGGTCGTTTCTTTAAGAAAAGCAGATCTAATTAGCTGTATCTCTAAAGTGCGCACCTAGCATTTTTATTATGTATTATAACATTTTGCTTAGAGTTGACATTTTTATTCTGACAAGCACTGTCTGGAGAGCTCTCAATAAATAATACATTTACAATTTTCAGTAAATAAGCACTGGACACAAATCGTTATCCTTACTTACAGCTGCCCCTCTCTAATAGTGCTTTTACAAGTAAGGTGACTATTCAGTCTAATGCAATACTCTCAGTGCTGGAAAGATATTTTCATTCATTACCACAGTCACAGGCACTTAAAGCACTTTTAGGCCCTATTGCAAAACAGCAGGAACAGCAAAGCAAATAAGACCAACCAAAACTAAAGTTCATTACCAAAGAAATCTGAGGTCATTTCCAAGACCCTACAAGACTTGGAAAATACAATAGCATACAATGTTGACCACATTCAAGCCCTATCTTTCCCTCATATCTTTCTATTTACATTAGCAGTTTTAGGAGGGGAAGTCATGAAGTTTAGTCCCTACTATAAAACTGATGACTACAAAATGTATTTCAATTCCCATTTTAAAGCATGATCCAATCATAACGTTGTTTGTGTCACAGTACATCAGAAAGCAATGAAGTTTAAATTTATTTTTCTGCTGCCAAGATCAAGCAACTAAAGCAACTCTCCATACTTTTACAGCTATTTACTCAAATTCTTCACCACAGAGACTAATGTCAATTGTACCCAGTCATACTGAACTTGCCTTTCTTACTAACCTAAAGAAAAAGCTGACTTTGTAGCTGTGTGTTTTAAATAATGCTTTCATAATACTAATAACACAAATAGTGTAAAGATAGCAGATCCTATACCTGTAAAAATCTTTATATATATATATATATAAATCTGTATACATTAGACTTTCTAAAAAAGGAGACATAAAGGCAAAGGAGCATAGTGCAAAAAATTATATAAAATGGAAGCATGGAGACAATTTATCACACAATCAAAATGAAATTAAATTGTATCCAGCAATAGACAATGTCAAAACTGAGAGGTACACTGTGATTAATAAAAAAGATGAGATGATCCCTGATGGTAATACATTGGAAAATACACTTATTGGGGGAGGAACTGGTTGGAATGTTCAGCTGGTGAAGATTTCTGCCTGTTTCAGTTTAATCTGTCCCTGTCTACAGCTCAAGTTCAGAGACAATGAGGAAAGGCTCAAAGCCCATTTGTTCTGATAAAAAGGTTTCACTCATTTCAAATATTCAGAGCTGAATAAAGACATGTCCACAATGTAATGTGAGCATCTCAAAATGGTGAAAGCAAACTTCTACCAAAAAATATCTTACAGAGTAATCACAGTTAGAAGGGATGTCCCAGTCTTCAGAATTGAGACCTGAATTTCATACTCTCTGAGCACCCAGATTTGAGCTATGATCAACTCTGCCTATTAGCAAAACCAGCAGTTCTGTAGATGTACAGAGCTACAAAGTTTCAACACAAAAACAAACTGCATTGAGAAACTGAACCTCCAGAAAAGCGTAAGCTCCATAACATGTTACTTATCCTGTATCTAGGTAAGTGCCCGAGAGTAGTGAAGGTGTATTTTCTCCTAACAAGTCCTCATGTGGCTTTTTCTGTTCAAGTTCCACCAGATCCCATTATGAAAAATGCAACCATCACCACAGCCTTGTTGATAACCCTGAATTAGAGCTAAGAACTGAAGGCACATTAAAACCTTTTAGCAAGAAAGATAGTCTCCATAATCTATTGACTTAGTCATATACATCTCATTCTTCATGATACCTATGTAAAAAGATTGTACCATTCCCCAGTTCTGTGCCATGAACAAATTTCAGAACAAAGAAAATGAGAAATTTTAAAATGTAACATGAAGCATACTGAAAAAATGCTGAAGAATTACTGTCCTGTAATCCAAACACAACCTGTCAGTAATGACTAGATGCTCAAATGCTACAGCACCGGGCAAGGCTGTAGCATAGACAGCCAGATAATAAATGCAAAGACAAGGTGGAAAGATGACAACATGTGACAGTTTCTTAAATAAAAACTGTGAGAGAGCATTTATTCACAAAACAGTACTTCAAAAGACGTAAAAATAAAGGCATGAAATAGTACAAAAAATCATAAATTCTCATATACCTAGAAGGATAAGCAAAAATACGAGACAAAATATTAATGACCAGACAGACTATGGTAACACAGGCTGGGCTTGTCTTTATTAAAAAAAATCACCTGAACATATGTTGCATTCTAAATATCATTAAAATAAGTTCATTAAAGTTATTTCTGCTTCAAACAAGAATTAATTTTTGAAAGAAAAATCAAATACCTCAGATAGAAAGAAATTAGGCTGTACCTTCTTTGAGTTACCAGGAAAATAACCTTAGAAAACAGTCTCTTTGTTCTAATATTCCTAAAAATCCCTAAGTTACTTTAACACATTAAGATATAGGAATGCACAATACACTACAACAAACGAATTCTTCGAAATGTTACAATACATAAAATTTCTCTAAATAGAAGAATACATTTTTCTAAACCATCAACATAAATTGCAAGAAAAAGGAGTGGCCAATGTGATTTATCAAGATTGTTGGATGAAAAAAAAAAAGGAGGGAGAGAGTTGCATCTAATCATGTAGTGAAAAGGTGAGACATTCAACAAAACAGTGGTTTAGGAAAATGTGCCTCATATATCTCCTCTGACTTGATCCGAGTCATCTATTTATTGTGTGGACTTTTGGGCTTTTGTGTTTTTATTTTGGAAGTATATCTGGAGCTTAGCGGAAGAATTTCTTGCTTCTAACTAAAAGCAAGTAAAAGATTTGTATTAAATTAGCTATATACATAGTGGATTCTGAGTTGCCTACCAGAAATGATTTTTAAGAAGAAAAAAAAGGGAACATGATGAGGATGGCACCTAGCAGATGCAGCAAGTTTTTCAAAGATGTTGAACAGATTTTCATGAAGGTGGGTTTTTTTCACATTCAAATTGCTTGTTTCTAGCTGAGAGGAACCAGTTACCTTTGATGAATTCCATAGGTGTCACAAAAAATAAAACTGTGGCATTAATTAATTTTTAACAATTAGTTGGGATAATCCTAAGAGCAAATCCCACTAATATTTTCACAGCCTTGAAACAGAACAAAATATCTGTAGTCATTAAGAAAACTGTAGAATAAAGAACAGGGGTCTATAAATGCAAGGTGTATTAGCACAACCAGGGATTACTTTCATCAGTGGAAATTGTGGGTATAGAGCATAAAACAAGAGAGGTAACTTGAATTAATCCTGGTAAAACCTTTGAAAAACATTCAAAAATAGTCATAGAGATGCTCAGTAGCTCAATTCTAGACCTGATCCAAAACAGAGGACTTCTGAAATGTATTGACCTCAAAGGCTGTTATCCTGGGTTTTTACTGGCATGATAGAAAATGTTGGAAGTGTTTATCTATTTTAAGTCAACAAAAACTAAAGCCTTCAATTATTATTAAGTAATGAAGCTGTAGGAAAAAATAACAAAACTCAACATCAGAAAACCCACCCCTACTGACTACTGTAGTAAGATTTTTCTATTGCATATCAAATGAATAATACATGTGAATCCTTAATTTTTGATTTAGATAACTTCAGATGCATTATGTACCCCTATGAGTTACACATATCCACCCATAGAGAGAAAGTACTAACAGGTGCACATGACAGAGAATAGCTGGAAATTTCTGAAAATACTACTTTTTATGTAGATGTTCATTATTCCAAAATGCATATGTGAAAATCTTTGATCTCTCAATGTTCAACTATGCTCTTCAAGAAGGAAACAAGAATGGGAAGCAGTTTATAAAAAGCTTGTGCTAGAATTGTGAACTGAGCTTGGCTGAAAAATGATACTGTATACATTGCTCAGAATCAAGGTCAAAAGTGAATTAGGAATCCAGGCCCTGAGTAATGAGGGCTTAGCACTCAGCAGAAATGACATGCCCAGTTTCCAGCTCAGAAGTGCCAGCTGACCTGCCAACCCAGCATTCCAGATCTGAAAGGGGGAAATCTGCTCTCCTAGCTACAGACAAGATGTGTGCTACTAATTATTGCTTGTAGAGGCTTATGATGAAGTAGAGTAGGATATTTGTCTGGAAGCCAATTCTCAGCCCAGAATTCAGTCAGCCCAGGCCATGTAAATCTGTCTCAAAAGAGTGATATAAGCAATATTCAGAAAGAAGGGTCTTTTACTGAAGGGGGATAGAAGGGGAAAGAATCAGTCTGATCATTCTATCTACCACAAACTCTTCATTTGAGCTATAAAGAGATTTAATAGTTGACTGGACAAAAAGATACTTCTAAGGGAAAACAAACAAACAAAAAAAACCCCAAACCAATCCTGCTCATAAAAAACTTAAGATGAATATATTGAAGTTATCCAAGATGCCCTAGAGTCTAGCGTTGTTGATTAAATTAGACACCTGTTCATTTCTGACCTCTTCTGTCTTGTGAGAACAAATGTCAGCAAAGTCTTTACATACTCAAATTAACTCTAAATATTTGTAGCATTCTTTTTTCTTTTCTTTCTTTTTTTTTAATCCAAGTAACAATTTTCTCACCAAATTTCTCATTTCCAAATCACTACAAAGTAAGACACAGGAATGCCTTATTGTACGAAGTATGCAAATACTGGACTATGAAGTAAAATAATGTTCATTCTGTGATGCTGGTAATCTTTGTTCAAAGTACAAATAACAATAAAAACATACCTAAGGTATATTCAGTCCTGTGTGAGGTGCTCATGTTCCCAGTATTATACACAAGACATGACACTGGCTGAAGCGCTATTATTAAAGAGAGATTAAAACAGCTGTACATTATGCTGAAACACTCACTCTTTCCTTTACAAACAGACGGTCCTGGATTACAAGCAGCACTTGTACAACTACAACAACCAGATTTAACCAGCTGGGCCATATTCTCTTAGGCAATGCCTGTTGACCTCCTCAGTCACAGCTGCTGAGTTGAAATTCTCATTAGAGAACTCATTTTCAGAAGCCAAAGGACTCTGATTAAATACATCTATTTAGACAAGATAAAGTATTTTCAGTATATATTTCATTTCCAATGTTATGAGGTACAATAGAAACCACAAGCACTATACAGAAGCATGACACTTAATATGTGAAGGTATACCCAAAATATCTAAGTATTTCACACCAGCAACTTGTATTACTCAAACTCAGATTCTATAGATGGACTAGAAATTTACTATATAATAATATTGAAAAAGTCTTGATGTACTTGCACAGGTATTAGAGCAGATGACTGGAATTCTTGGGTTCTTTATTCCACTTCTAACTCTACACTTAACTTGACATATGACTGTATGTTAGCTCAGTCCCCACAGCTACATTGATGGTCATGGAGTTCCTTTGTATAAAAAAACCCTGTATTAGGTTGTTTAAAAGAGACTATAACATGGCAAAACATTTGCATAATCTCAGACCTCATTTCTCCAACTGACTGCACTGTTGTAGTTGTAGTACCCACAGTCACAACAAAAACCTTAATCAAAAGTCTTAAAATAGTGATTCTTTTTAAAATGCTATTTTAACCCAATCAAACCAGTCTGGAGAGTTCATTTCTTTTTAATTTAGAGAAACCTCTGAATACTGATACAGGTGTTCAAATATGTCATAAGATTTTTGGTATTCCTAGTCTACACAAGTTTAAAACCATTGAAGTTCCTAAGTGTAGCATCTTTAAGAATTTGCAGTCTTTCTATTAATGATTTTTCTGTGCTGGTTTATATGATACCAGTCAGATGTTCACTAATTAGATTCTGTAAATGGAAGTGACCTTTCTTCCTACAGAAAATACTGGATGAATTGAAAAGAACTTCACATGAAGCTACAGTCAATTACCTTTGAACTTACAGGTAGACTTTAGAATAGTTTTCCACTATAATACGGCCCATAAAAAGCAAGACTATTTTATAGATCAGAAATTACCTCTATGACACACCTGGTGAGAACACATAGCGTGGAAGGCTCAGATGCAATGAGAGGGATCTCTCTGCTGGGCATATACCTCTCTTAAATCAAACAGTGTATACTAGTACAGAGGAAGTGCAGAAAATATTGAGAATTCATACAAAAATAATCTATGAAATACCTGAATGCTTACAGTAGCATACAATGTTTAAACTTTCTGACGCACATTCCTATTAGCACACCATTTAGTATATTCCTGGAAAAGTCTTAGCTGTGGTGTCACTATAATCAACAGCAACTTGTATACACCCGCAGCAAAGTATGAGCCAAGACCTTTGATTAGCATGGAGTGTCAAACGACTGTTACTGACTGTAAAAATCAACTTTGATAAAGTAACATTTAAAATAGTTTTCCCAGTCTAACCACCAAATCTAAGAAAGCAATTTTTAAAAGAGTGATCTTTACAGCTGAAAACAGACAGATGGTAGTAAAGAATCTGGGACATTCTCTCTTTAGAGATGTTTCACCAGCTTCAGAAAGGACACCTATAGAACACATTTATCTATGTGCTGGCATTTAACAATTATGCCAAGAAATTTGAAAGCCTGCTTCCATCCCTACATGATTTTATCACATATTTAAGCATATTATTGTATCAGCATCAATTTTAGCTGAAATGCATCCCTTGGCTACATTGCTACATGGAGCCAAGGGATCCCAAAGTGCACCATGAAACTGAGGAGGTAAAATCATTCTGCACTCATTCAATATTTCAAAGAAAGAAGTAATCACAAAGTTCTACTGTGTTATGGTTCTACAATGTTACAAATATACTTCCTGGGTTATTTTTAATGCCACAAAATAACACTGATAAAATAACTAACAGAATCCACATAGATGCCTCCACACCTGTTCATATATTTCAGAGCCTCCTGCTCTCACATCTTCTCTGGTAAAAACTCATGTATGAGCTCACAGACTAGAAGGTGTTGCTTCAGAAGCAACCAAGACTTCATTCTGCTTGACATGGGGAGAGATTTTTATCCTGGACCTTAACCTTGTGCACATGTATACTGATAAACTCATTCTGCAACTCTGTTTAGTTCCTATCAAGACTAAAATTATGACAAAGTTGATGAAAATATCTGAATAAGGACTGAATACATAAACTGCCTTAGAGCTCAAAGATTTGTCCTCATTTTTATCTCTTTTAACATATGTAGGTCAGAACTAGGTACTCTTTACAAGTGTTTCCCATTGTCGTAGCCACAGATGCTGGGTCATTAAGGTGATGAAAGATGAGAATTTCTAAGGCAAAACTAACCAGCTCATATTATATTCATTCCTATTGTTTAAAATAAACATTTATCTTTTAAAAGAAAAATAATAGCACTGAAGAATATCTCCCACAACTTTACAACCAGCTAAGAGTTCATCATAACCTTTCAAGAGTTTAGTTTTCACCTAAGCAAACAACACTGCTTTGACTCAGATGCAACCAACACAATTTTAAAAGTTTTAAAAAACTGGCATGCTTGTCTAAAATCCCTAATGGACCTCAAACTACCATTGCCATGGTAACCTGTGAATAACTTTATCCTAGCCTTTGCCAATTATGCAATTTTCTGGCTCTTGATACCACATTCTTTATGCCATAAAAATAGTAGGGTTTGGGGGTGGGCAAACTGTATTGGCCTTATCCAGCACATACCTTCTTGCTCAGTCCTGGTCATTTCTTCTAGTTTCTTCTGCTTCAGTGTGTCCACCACATCTGCAAGGCTTCCTTTGCGGCGTTCTGGCGTTCCAAAATTAACACTGGTCATTAGCTCACTGCGGTCACGACCTCCGTCATCGGGCTTGTTTGGTGAGGTAGAGGTATTTCGGAAGGAATATAGGGAACATAACTTATTACTCTCTGACTCCTGCAAAGAAACAATACAATATGAAAACAGAGGCTACCCCTTATGCCAGAAGGATATAAACCAGGTAAGAGTTAAGAGCATTATTTATTCGTTTGTAATACTAATGAGCCTACATATATCCTCCAATTTCTAAAATGAATATTATGATTTGAACTTCCTGAGTTCTAGCATTTGGCAGGGGCTCTTTTTTCCTTAAGGCCAGTCCTCTCCATGCTTCTAACAATCATACTGCATATCTAAGCTACTCCTGATGAAGGATTTTCCTTGTCAGAAACAAGCCCCTTCAACACTTCTTTCAATGAACTTGTTAAGCTCTTACAGTTTTATTTAGTTCCTTAAGTAAGGGCAATACATGTAGCACTAAGAAAAAATACAGACAGGGACAAATTATTCCTGGATAAATCTTCAGCTGATGGAAAATAACTTTAAAACTAGAAAAAAGAGGCCAATGACTGAGAAGCAAGTAACCTGTTTCACAGTTAAACAAAGCTTATGGTATGTGTCTACCCATGCTCATTCACTGTCCTTTAAGTTAAACTCTTTTCTTAAAGAATGAAGGCTATAATGATTCTAATATGCAAAAGGAGATGTTACTTTCCATGCTAACATAGACAAGAATAATCAACAAAATGAATTTATAGCAAAATATAAAAAGTGTGTTATACAGCCAAAAACATAGAAATAAGTAAAAGGGTTCATCCCCCTTGTCAATAAATAACATACAGTATTGGAGCAATAAGCTAAAAAAAAAGAAAAAGGCAACAAAAAGCAGTGAATAATATCAATTCTCCGCAGTTTTGTGATATCATCCAACAGTCAAGCCCTTTGTGAACTTCTCTGCCTCAGACTCCTCATTCTCCCAACCACAGATGCAACCTTTGCACCATCTTTGCTTTCACTCTTTCAGCTAAAAAGAGCACAAATTCTTCAGTTTGCCTTCAGAAACACAATCATGGGAATTTCTTGCACACTTTCCTTTCTAAAATTATTATTCTAATTTTTAATAGTGCCAGGCCAGGATTGCTAAAAGTAGGTGGTTAAGAAAAAAAAGGGGGAAAGGGGGGAGTTGTTTAGGGTATGTCTAGAAATGCCATCATATCTATTTGATGCCATAAACCAGATTTCCTTTAAAATTAAACATTAAGGATAATAGTGGCATATATTTAAGAAGAGATGAATTAACAGTTCTATCAAAAATTACTCTCCAAATCAATAGCATTTCTCACAAACAATAACATTCCTACTAGTCTATGAGCTGAATATATCCATCTGCAGAGTACTGAAAAAACTTGTGCTGAGAAATGTCCCAAGTGAAACAAGGTCTGAAGAAAGGTGGGCTAGAAAACATTAACCATCAACGACAACATCAGACATACATCTTTGCTTCACTCTTGAACAGATTAAGCAGCAGCTGTGCAATGTAACAGAAGGAGCAACACTAACAATGAGCAAGTGTGGTAACTAAGGGCTGTTGACTACATAGAAGGTGGTAGTGGCAAATCATCATCAAGCACAGTAGCATATGATCAGCACAACAATATTACTACTCTTGGAGGAGGCAGAATTTGCTAGTGATGTTGAAAATGTATTCATTCACTAAGACAGGAAACTAGAAGGAGACACTATTGCATCCCAGCACTGGTAGCACCCTTATCAACACCTTAGAAGTGACAGAGGTTTTGTAAGCACAAACAGAAAGAGAGGTGACATGGAACAAAAACTTTACCTTAATTTTTTCATTTATCAAGCATCATAGAATTTTTCATTCTATTCATTTGTCTCTATTAAAGAATCAAACATCACAAAGGACAACAATATCTTCTAATCTATCTACTAAAAAGCATCTTCTAATATTTTTCAAATTTAAAACTTGAATTTCTATAATACATTTCCTCAATGAATAATTAATACTACAAAACACAGCATTTCCTCCTTTGAAGATGATAATACAAGAGTAACAGTAATTTTAGAGGAGTTTGTTCTCAAGAAAACAATGCCCTCTTACAGTACATGAATCATATCCATCAGACTCAATGTAGGAGTTTTTTCACGCTTTTAGCAAGGAACACTCCATCTATTGTTTAGGCTGGAAACAAGAAGATAAGGCTAATTTTTTGAGCCTCTCACTCTAATATCTATATGTTCACTAAATTTCACAGGTTGCATTGGTAAAATCCTTCAAAAGGAGAGCTGCTTAGTTTCCAAAGGAAGGAAAATCCTTATACTCCCTTAGAAGTTTTTATTGAAAAGGATTGAACAAACAATCATAATTTTCTTGTTAGTGTGAAAAAAAATTATTTTTTTGTGCATTTACATCCTTAACTCTTCAAATAGTTCATTTTCCCATTGATGGTCCCATTGGTTTTAACAAGATGAATGAGAGAGAATGGCTGCAAGTGAAGAGTATTGAAAGTTGACCTAGCATTTTTCATACTGGAAAACTAAAGATTATATCAACATCTGTAAAATGAAATCATAAGCCGACTTGTGTCAACTTCCTTCACTTCCAAAACAGAATAAACACACACAAAATTATGGTTTTATTGGTGAAAGTGTAAGCTAAAAACAAGATTCAATATTCTTGGCTCCTTCGTCTGAATTTTACAAAGTACAAAATATGCAAATTGCATTTGGGGGCTGAGGAGTAATATATTAGTCTGGGGACTCTACAGTCATGACTGGAGACCTGGCTTGGGACAGCTCTCTCTTTGGAATCCTCATAAGGGTTAAGGAGACATCAACAGTCTCATGAATTAGATTCTGTAAATACAAAGACTTAAAGGGGGTAAGTGCACGAAGCTGCAGATTTTAATAAAGAGACATCACAGTTCCTTTATGGTGGCATTTATGTTTCATGTAGGTAAGACAGATTATGTCTCAAAAAGAGAAGTTCTCTGAAGGTGGGAGAAGAGGAAAACTCAGGAACTGAAAATGTGGCCTATACAAAATCAGGGTCACAGTGTTAGTTACCAATTTAAGAATAACTACCATCAACTCTGACTGAAAGTTAACAACTCCAGTCCTACTCAATAGCCAAAGAGCAAACTGTTTCTGTAAGAGTTCCATTGAAATCACAGGATGAATGGCCAGGAAGAAGTAGAAAGCAAATATTGCTAACATAAAATGTGTTAGCTGAATTGCTTATTTCCATGTGGATGAGGCTTTTCTGTTATAAAAGGATATTTATCTGTCTCTGCATTGAATGGGACACATGTAAACACCCCAGGAAAGTTGGATATCCAGAGCAGTTTTGATTCCAAGTACTAGAGGCATGCTGGCACTTGGAACTAGTCTGGAGTTAACATATAATGAAAGCAAATGTTTACAAAATCATTTCCAATCACTACATTAAATAAGGTTTCCCACTTTGAGGAATTTAAGTAAATAGAATTAAGAGAAATTAGAAAACTAAGTGATCATTTCCAATTCTCATCCGATTAAAAAACCCACAAGTTTTATTAAGAAAGATTTATTTAAAGCCAAGGCTTGAGAATGACTGCTATGAGCTATTGAGAGAATATAATTTGTAAAGCCTCAGCAAATTATGCTAGTGGGAGGGCAAATGGCAAGTAATGGAATAAAACCTCAAGTCTTTAACTCAGCATTGACTCTGATAAAACGTATACACTGGTTTCAGTGTCAAAGTCTAGGTTGAATACAATCTATAAAAACCTTGCAATTCATCTTCTATACACATAAAAACCTCAAGAAGAAACAATACAAGGTAAGCACTACCTTTAAGCCAAGAAATAATATTAGAGAAATTAAGAAAACTAAAAATTAAGAAAAAAAAGAGGAAAATAACTTTAGATCAAGGGTTTAAAAATGAGATGACATAATAAAACGTAGAATCATAGAATAGTTTGGGTTGGAAGGGACCTTCAAAGGTCATCTAGTCTAGCCCTGCTTCTGTGGGCAGGGACATTTTCAAGTAGATAAGGCATATGTGATACTAGTAGAGTCTTACGAATAGGCCCCTGCAAGACTAGGTATCTATTTTGAAGGAATAGGCAGGGACTTGTTGTTTGATATAAAATATGACAATCTAATTGCAGTAATCCCTTCATACTCAGTTGTTGGAGCAAACCTAACGAATCCAGGTACACTAACTTTTGGGTAGAGGGAATTTAGAATGTTACAATATTTCAATTATGTGCTTTAAACCCTTTTCTTTACAAATGAGCAAATCTTTAAAAAGTTGGCAGGCATTTTGCTCTACTGCAAATAGAACAGAAATATGACCTCAAAATTCTTAAATACAATGACCAATCACTTCTATATGGCAACCAACTCACCCACAAATGATATGCACAAACTCATGTATGCTTCTGTAAGAGTTAAATGCTAAGGATTTCCTTAATTATCCAAATAACATATGTCCTAACATCCAGTGTTTAGGTTTGGCAATAAATCACAAGAATATTGAGACTTTATGCCCTGGACTTTCATTAAATGCTCTTACTAAGAAAAAGTAATGGACCACCATTTACAGAATGAGTATTTAGACTTACATCTTCATCTAAACTGAAACAGAAGATGCATTGTGATCAGCCCCAGCTGATTAGCACTGTTTGCCCTTGGGGTAAATAAAGACATATTTTGTAATGTATGCTTCTCAGAAGCTGCCAAATAAAACAAGGATTGTGTGACTTGGATACTCCAGACCATTTTGTATATATCTAACTTCCTCCTGTTAGGTCATCTTAGTTGTCTGACCTATAACTAGATTGACTGTAAATATCAAAATTAAATTCATATTTATGTTTTTAGCAATATCAAATGCACATAGAAATCCTTCTCTGTATATAGTTACATGACACGTATTACATGCTTTATGTTTCCCTTTTAGCATTTGCAAAGGCATGCATGCAGGAAACCAGCCTGCCGCATAGAGTACTTGTATTTCTTTAAGGTAAACACTGATGGAACATTCGGAAGATTGAAATAAAAACAAGACATTTATGAGACATAAAGGTATCACATAAAACTGTTGTGAATTACAATAACATTGGCTGAATCCCAGAACAGATAATCCTTATAAACTTGCAGGAATGTTATAAACTGTATACGAATGCCAGTGATACAGTACATTAAGAGATTCACATTATGTTTGGTGCTGTGTAAGTCTCAGTCTCTAGAATTTTCATGGCCTCAAAGTTTAAAATAAATATATGTAGTATCTTTCTTTCCTCCATGAAGATATTTTATGTACAGAGTTTTATTATGCTGAACAAAGATATCAAAGTCTGTTTTTTCTTGAGCTGTCAAAGTACAAAAGAAATGCAAAAAGTCCTTGCGCAGATGTAGTAAAGTGCTGGATTTTATCTTTTGGCAGGTGCTCAATATGCAGCCCACATAATCACATGTTAATGACTGGAGTGTGTTAATCAGTATGCATACCTGATTCCTTCTTGCACAAGAAAAAAAAACAATTTAGAGCATGTTAATGCTTCTACTTTTGAAAAAATGTATGTCAACATACAGAATTGAATTAAAAACTTTTCAAAAATTGCTTTATAAAACATAGGAAATGTTAAAATAAGGGAAGAATAAATTTACTACAGGTTTAGAACAAAAACTACAAGTCTTTTGCAAAGAATTCAGGTGACAAATTCTATTTAAACACAGATCACCCTAGAATATAGGGAAAGGTTTAAAAAAGACTGTGCATTTGGGAAAAAAAATTGTACAGTGTCAAAATAAATACAACAGAAATATAGCAGCCATGCCAAAAAGAACAATTATTTGATTCTTCTTCAAATAAAGTCAATTTTGCATTTCACCACTTCCATTAAGCTCATTATCCTGCACACTTCTGGGGAATTTATTATTTTTAATATGAAACATAAACATCTTTTCATGCTGAAGCTAGTAAAATTAGCTTCTTGATCTTTCAAACATTTAGACATATGCTTAACATTGTATTTGTTGGTAGTCCTAATAAAGCCAAGTTAAGCACATACCTGAATGCTTTTGAATCAAAACAATGTGCTTGAAAAAATTATTTCTATCTCTTCTGCAATATATTTCTCATAGGAGTCTATTTTATGGAAAAATAAAATAAGGTATCATCTGCTTCTTCACATCCTTCAGTTTCAGCCAAAACTTTGTACCCATGCAGTTACATATGAAGGTATTTATCTCTTTAGTTGGATAAAAACTCTAATGCACTACCTGGCATGCAGAAATAATATCAGAAGCACAGCAGAATTGCTTTCGACCATCACAAAACTCAGATTTGTACATGTAAATAACAGCTGTGTGAACAATTTAGCAGATACAGAATTGCTAGAGTTTAGGGCATTTATATCTGATGCATATTATATGCTCATATCCAGCCCATAAAGGAACTAAATATAAAATTTCAAAACATATAATTGTACCTATAACTTTTCATAATTTGAAGCCATGAATTTATATAGCAACAAAGTCACAGTGTTTAGCTTGCATAAATGTTTTCCATGATCTTTCCTAAAAACCTGAGTTTATTTTCCTTAAAGGGAAGAACTTTCAACGAGAGAAGTTAATAGCAAGAAGGCAGAGGAGGGGGGGAGGAACAGGATTGTGCTTGTTTTATGTAGAGACAATAACCACTGAAACATTATGACCTTCAGGATACCACCTATTTCTGCCTTTCTGATGCCAGCAGTTTTGCTACAGCTATATAAAGTTAAATTTGATACTTAGTAATCTAAAATTCTTTTAAAAGAAACAGATACATGTGGCATTAAGGGATCTTCACTTTTCCTGCTGCATATACAAATTTGCTATCAGTACTGCTGAGCTGTACAGGTAGACACAGTGGAAAGGTAAGAAGCCTTTCACTCATTTGGCAAGAAGTCAAGAAGAGACAGAGACTTGACGTAATTATGAAATAGATGTCAATGTTGCTATTTGAGAAAAAATCCAATGAGATACATTTCTTTTCTAAATCCAAGCGGTCTCTGAAAGGTGTTACAAAATTATAGGGAAACAAAGCAATATTTCATGCAACTAACTTGTACATTTATGTGTGTCTGGGTGTCCTCAGTCCTAGTGAAATAACACCCACTCTTTAGGCTTGACTTGCTGCTGTGGTTCCATGTAACAGTCTATCACTGCATCATTCCAAGTAACAGCAGAGCAAAGAGATGTGGGTGCCCTCATTCTGTGCACACACATGCTGTCTATATACCCCCTACAGCAGTGGGAAGGTGAGGAACATCATTGGGGGAAAAAAAGAATACAGTGACCATCACAGCGATACATCATCATGTATAGTGGTCAACATAGTCCCCATCAGTTCTTTCAAAACCCTGTCTGTTACCAGATAATTATATTGGCACTTGTCCATCTGACTTTGCATCCTGTTGTAGGCACTGCTTTCTCCTGATACTTCAGAGCAAAAAACCAAAAAGTCTTCAAAATTTACCTCACAAGATGTGTGAGGCTCGGTACGAAGCTGGGGACCATCCTGGCTCCCCAGTGAACAAAGCACAAATTATGATTCTCCATATTCTCCACTAGTAAATATGTTATTGGGATATAGCAATTCAGTTACTATTTAATTTAGCGTAAGTAAATATTACTATCTTTCCCCCTTATCCTCTCTGTCTGTTGTGCCAACAGAGCCAGGTTTTGGACACAGGCTAAAAACTTTCCTCTATTTCTTGCCTGCTACTCTGTCCATGAGGGAAAGCAGGATACTTTCCTCATTATCTTACTACCACTTTACCCTCTTCCTTGCAGTTTACTGCAGCAAACAGGTATATCCTTGGTCTAAAATCGATTTTATTTTCTAGTAGGACTACAGGCAGCAATAAATACCCACATGTCCAGGTATTTTTATATTAAATGACAGTTAGAAGTATACATATAATTGTTTCAGCTCAGCAATAGGAAATTACAGAAATCTTTTGGTTGTTTTATCTTCTCCCCACTGTAACATCAAATTGGCTGGTGATACGATACTCAGTGTAAGTCATTACAGGTCTGATGTTACAGTTGTTATACATTGCTGAATCTGTCAAATGAAAAGGGAGCACAAAGGGAATTTCCAAATGCAGCTGCTATTTCCCATTTGTTAAATCCTTTTATTACACCATATAAGTACACAGCTGGGAAATACTATAGAGTGGGAGTTAAAACAAAATATTTTGGCTTCCAGACATTCAGAATACACAAAGGACTCGGTGGAAAGCAATGCCTGATATCAAAGGGAGTGAAAGTTTGAAAACATTTTTAGCCAGTGTGGGTTTTTTTATGATAATACACAATGTAGTTTCAAGGTATCTTACATTACAGAAAGTGCTGCATACCATAAATGTTAGGGAAAATCTCAATTTCTTTTTCACTCTAATTGCCCTCCTACAGCATTTTTTTCACTTCAGATCTGTACAGCCCTTGCATTATGTTACGATGCATAGTGTGTGCTCTCACAAATTCCAGGGAACTGCTCAGTAGTTTTAAGGGCACAAAGGATGCAGGATTGTACCCTTAATTAGATACCACGTAAAAGAGATTTTTTTTACCTCCCCATATGTTGACACAGCATTCTTTGAATTTACTATCTTATAACCAGACAATACACATTATTGATGCATTTTAATGACAGCATTACTTTCAGTGTAAATAGTATGAGCAGGTGCTTCTTCAAATCTGCTTTGAAAGGATTCATCTGGGAAAGGTCAGAAAGTGCTTACCTTCTGGGAATTTGATTTTATTAAGTAGAAAACCAGTCACTACCACACCACCTATCTCAAATTTGCCCAACCCACCTTGTGGAATTTGTCTTTCTGGAAAGAAACTCCTATCCTCCCTTAAAGGAGTATGAAATTGCCTTCATCAGGAAAATTGCAGTGCCTCTGAATTCTTTCTTAGTAATATTGATGCCTGCTTGGAGACTGAGGTGTTTCAGAGAAACTTCATGCCATTAATAACAGCTTAAAGGTTCGCTCATGAAGGGCATAAGTAAGGGAGAAAAAATGTTACAAGTTACTCTAAATGACAGTCCCTCAAGGAGAAAAAACAAATTGTCACCATTTCACTGTTGTGATCTAACTAGTCATCTAATGCACCTAAACTGTAAATACACTGGGACCTTGCTCTGCATATTTTAAGCCTCTTCTGAGTGCAACCGAACAGTATGCTTTGGAACTTCAGTTTTCATTTCTAGCCAACCCTTGTAAACTATACCCAGCTTAGAGCTGGCAGGGGGCAATAAATAAATACATAAATAAATCTATTTGATTTAGCTGAGAGCTACCTAAATAAGGATGACAAACACCCACCACCAGATTTAATCCAAGGGAACTGTGGAGATTCCTAATGATTTTCAGGACATTCATTTACATATATGAAAGAATATTTACTGGAAAAAGGAGAGAGAAAAACAAGAGTGCTAAGTCACTCAAGCAAAGTTTATGCACCTGTTCTGAAATACGATAAGCTGGGTATTGATTAATGCCTGTCCAGAGGTACAGCCAGTGTTGACATGATAGTGCAGCATTAAGGAAGAAAATAGAGATTGCACTCTGTTGCAGTAAATGTAAAACCACTTCAGAACAATACAAGTACAAGCGATCATACTACAAGAGGGTCTATCATTTTGGCTTAATGTCCATGGCCTTAATGCGCATGTCCAAGCAACAGCCTGTACCAAAACCAAATGCTTTGGTGGACTCTTAGAAGTTAGGAGTTCCTTTCTTTGTGGGACACAGAGTCAATGTTACTGATGTCCTAAGACTGAAATTCCCAGAGTGCACATGCCTCCCTGAATGAATAGGAAAGTAGCTGATAAATTTACAGACTTATTTTTTCCATCAACAGACTTGATCAATCCTTTTTAGCTTGCATCCAGTCTGTCGTCCTGATAACATAGAAGTTAAAACTATTCTGATGTGCGTATCAAGTGACTTATTCAGAAGAGTGACTCTCCATCCAAAATGAATGTCCATCTGAGAATTCTGCATAGCAATCATATGTACAAGTTACAACCTACCTTGTCAAATTACTAGCCATTTTTACAGCTGAAATTTTGCCTTCTTCATGGCAGCTGCCCAAACACCCAGCAATATTTTAGGCTTGACAGAAAGCTATGCACTGGCTTAAACTGTGCATTACAGATTAGGTAGCATCTTCATCTTTCTGGTTTGGTTTGATCTTTTTTAATCAATTGGATTTTCAAAAGAAAAAAAACCCAAATCACAGTCTTAAGAAAACTGATATTATTGTAGTGCTATTATTTAGTTAATTCCAGGTCTCAGAGTATGTATGTTGATTAATGAATTAGAATTATTATTTCTAGCCAAATTTAAAATAAGCTCATTACTTCTAGCATTGTCAAAAAAATCATGCTGAAAAACAGAAATAAAGACTTGCTCAAAAAACCCTGCTCATAGACATTGTATAAAAATACAGAATAAATTTTATGAAAACGCAGGGTATTCTTTTTAAACTAACTGTGAATTTAATATCTGTGAAAGTCATTTTATGGAGACTCTGGAATTATGATGTTCTAAGTTTACAGAACACCTGACTACTCCACGTACCTTAATTTTGTTTGAGGAACACATGCAAGGAAAATAAATTGACTGAGATGTCATGCCCATTCAGTCTTCATTTGGTCTGTCCATTTATTGAAGAGTTTTGGGGATGAAGAGACAGAATTACAACTGTAAAATAATTTAGGCTACTGAAGAGAACACAGATGATAATTCTGATCATTGCTAACATCACCTATATACAAACTGTTGATCTAGAGCAGAAGAGCATTACATAGTTACTCATACACACTTTTCCCCTTCACAAAAAGTTGTAATTTCCTGTAAATACAGCAGGATGTTTGTGTCACCTAAAATTCCAGCTGCTTTGTTGTGTGAAGCTATAATATTCTAGAGTTGGTTGGTTCCATTTTCAAAACAAGTAAAAAAATACATTAAAGCTTCTTCTTTCAGCACAACACTTTGCAGATGACAAACAGTTGTGAGCTACATCCTCCTGTCAGAAATTAATGCTTGAATATATGAGCTAAAAAGGTTATGACATAAATTAAGGTATGAACAAAAACATGATGAATAGATGCATTTCCTTTCCAAAGGTGAACTCATCAAATGACCTCATTCATATAGACCTGTATACTTAAGAAGATTATACAATTGTAATTTACAATTACACCATATTGATGTTGATCTATTACCAACACTGACTCTTTAACATTTAAAAAGCTTTACAGCCATAAAGGATTGTACTGAACATGTATTTCAAAATGGAAGTGAACAGTCTTTTACAATACTAAGTTAGAAAGCCACTGTGAGAACTGTGAAACTCACCATTCTGTGTTGGGCTGAGATTACTCCATCCCACTCAGGATCTTGTTGAATGGTCGTGACCAGAGTTGGTAGCTCCTCAGAGTGAGGTTTGTTGTGCATTACATTATGTAGAGGCAGATGAGAGGTCGCATGCTGATCATTGTTTCCCTCTTCTTTGTCACATGATGCTAAGTCCTGGGTCATTGTTTCCTCTCCATCAGCTGCACACGCAAACGGAGAGGTAGCCTGCTTGGAAGACATTCTTCTACAAAACAAGAAAAACGGACAAAAAGAAAACATTGGTGTTAAAAAAACAACAAAAAAAGTTCAAACAGTCAAAACAGTCCTGCAAACACACCACACTTGCCTACCACACTTAAAAATGAATCATATGCAGTCAATAGTAACTTAAAAAGGATGGGTTTGGGGATCTGGATCAAAAAAACTGAGATAATGTACTCACTGATGGCAAGTCAAGGTCAGGGTTAAGTTATATGATGCCATTCTATTCATTTACATTTGTCAAAAAATATGATTTTCTCCAGTCATAAGAAGATGTAATGTGAATGTACTTTATTGGTATTTTCATGTTGATTTTACATAAGAGTTCAAGTCTTTAAACTCTTACTCCCATGAGCAATCTGCAGGTTACAAGCAAACATTTAGAGAAGTGTCCATCATGCTTTCTTAACAGCATTCCTTGGAAGCAAAAGATGCTTCTACACATTTTTAAATCTATTTCAAAATCTGCTAAATAAGTCCTTTTGCTGTTTTTTAAAAGCTGTATCTGCTCTTAACCTGTTTAAAATTTTACCCAGTTTGACCTTTTGGAAAGTGTTTTGAGACATTCATATGAAAAGTGCTCTGAAATGGAATAGATTATTGAATGGATGGATAATATCTGAGTAATCTTTTACAGCTTGAACTAAAAATCTAAAATAATTATGTTTCATTTCATATTAGACATTGAGTACAGGATATAGCTGAACAAATTACTTTAAATGACTTAAAAGTGTGATGAATAAATGCATTGATTTATGTTAAATGTCTTTTTCTAATAATGGCCTCTTACTACCATCTCATATGCAGACACAGCTTTCACCACAGTTTCTGCACTTAGATGAAAATATAACTGACTTCCACTCAAAATCTGAAAACACTTTGTTTAAAATTTCTAATAAGATTAACTGCAACTGTTAAAACAATCATTAATAAACCTGAAAGAAGACAGCTAAAATATAATAACTATTTTCCTAGGTTTTAGTAACTTTAGAATATCCTGGACATTGAAATTGCTGAGAAACTAAGGGATAAGATCTCAACCTTAATTGCTTTTTAACAATAATTGATTTCATACCATTTCTTTAAAAATGCACAAATCAGTTAACATAGGAAACCACATGAGCATTTTTCAAATTAGCAAATCATTAACTTGCTAGTACTGTTTCTACAGACAAATAAATACTGATTAAAGGGTCTGGAAATCTGAGACTAACAGTTAAATTTACAAATCTGTCACATGCTTTCATGAATATTACAGTGAAGGAAATATCAAGTGCAAAGAAAAATAATTAAGTTAATTCCAATTTAAACATTAGTTTTTATGTAGCAGCCTGTGTTTCACATAGGATTTAACAGCTAATGCTAAATTTCTCACAATTAATGAGGGAGTTCAGATTTAGTATCCTACAGTGAAAAAAAATTAATGTAAGATCAACTAATCTAATTATGTACAGTTCAATATGAAAGTATTACAAGCTTTGAAGTGCTTTGAAACATATTAAAACACTGATACCTATTTAGAATAACTATTCTGTAAATAGAGATAATCCTGCCTCTTAAAGTCGATACTGGTAGGGAAAAAAGGGTTTGTGTTTTCTTTAGGGAAGCCTAAGTGTAAGTCGGAGTCTAATATCAGTGCTGCCAATAAGCAGAACTGAGGAATTTAAATCATATATTGCATTCTTAGTACACCTAAGAATATGTGTTGATGCTACAGAAAATATGTCAAGAGTTCAGCAACCAGCATTATTGTACATACTTCAGAAGGTTCTGGTTCATAATTACTATGAGCCAAGATAAAATAAAAGGTTTACTTTTCACTTTCTCATTAAAATAGTCATGTTAATATAATCAGGCACATGAAAATATAAGTCAACACTTTATGCAATTTGAAAACCAGTAATGAAAACTGAAAGTCACAATAAAGGATTTTCCTTTCTTTCACCTTCTCAACAGATCTTATTCCTCTTTCAAACTGAACGAGCTTCTGTGAAAAGCAATAGCTATGGCTGTTTCTTCACTATAAATTAATCATGACACAAAACTAGAAATGAAAATGTCTCTTAAGAACAATTTCAACTACAAACTGCACCAATGAATAATAGTGCACAATCCTAATTAAACACAACTCTGCAGCTGCAAAAATAGGCTGAATCTGTCCAAAGCTACGAGTCGGCTTTAAAGGCTGGTTTGTTAGGGACTGTTTTCTTAAGGAAGGCTGGGCCCTCAGCCTTAATCAGCCAATAAATTATTTCCTGCAATTACATTAAATAGAAAATTATCTTCAAATTGGGAATGTTAATTGAAAATCAAAATTCAGACTGAAGTTTAGAAATTACATGCTGAATATAATTAGTCTAGAAAGGCTTCACCTCTATTTCATAAACAGGCTTTTGGTATTTCCTCAAGTGACCATTCACTGAAGCTATCTACTGATAATGTGCTAGAGAGGAAACATTTTTTCTTTGCTATGTACACCAATATACTTTCCTCTTATTCATGATATTTTATATGTATTGAAATCTCTATTCATGCTTTGGATTTTAAGTTTATTACATAGAGAAAAGGGGACTCTGTTAACCTTAAAAATAAGTCTATCGACAAAATCACATTTACTAATAATCTCAAGCCATGCCAGCAAGTTTTTTTCTGTACACTAAGAAATTAAACTGAGAGCAGAGTTCAAATGTTTTCTATCTCCTTTTATGCCTTTCCTTCACTACTGCATTATGGCCAAACATATTTTCATACTGTACTTTACTCAGCTACCTATAGTCCTGGAGCCTGAAAGCAAGCACAGGCAGATGTCCCAGGGCACTTGCTCTCCTCATTACACAAGTTTTAGGGGTGTGTTTAATTTCTATTTTCCCCAAACCTTTGCTAAAATAGCAAAGTTTAGTGCATTAATTACGGTCAGAGGTCAGCACTTGATGGTACTTTTCAGGTTTTTGGTTGCTAGATTTTAAACATTGTGGTAAAAAGGGACAGAGATGTAGGACCCTGATAGATGAAGGCCCCCATCCTCTTTTCCCAGCACAATCATTAACTCAGTCAACATACTTCGTGGGTACATATTGTCTGAGGGTGTCAGTTTATGCACCAAATATTGATTATGCCTGGGTTTATAATTAGCAAAAACAAAGTAAATATAAACTCTGGGACTGGGTGTTAACCAGACAATTACTACATGATGGGTTTTTTCACTTCTTACGTGTTTGGTTTTGCTTACTTAAATGGGAGAATTCTGTACACAGAACTCCACCAAGTCCAAAGGCAGAGACTGCCAAATAACTCCAGTGTCTCATCAAATTCAAAGGGAGAAGAATCTGCCCTGTTTGAGTAGCTTATGTTCATGATAACATTAAACAATAGAACAGGTTGTAGTGTTAAAATGCTTTAATGTTAAACTATGAGTACAAATAGCAGTCAAATTTTAAGCCCTAATAACTTCCCAATTTTACATTTTAAATATTCAAAATGCATTTGCTAAATCCCTGGAGGGCAGGGGGAAGGGAGGGGAATAGTCAATATCCATAATAAATAAGGCTTGTAAAAGGTATCAGAAATTTCCTAATTTCCATTATATTTTTTTCTATTATCAATTAAATTCACTCAAATGATTTTAAAAAAAGTTTCTGATAAAAAATATCTCCCTAGTTATAACCCCTGCAAACAGGGGTTTAGAATGGAAGTGCTGACACAACCCTAACTACAGCAGCGCAAATGGTGCCGCTATAATACACAAAATCAAGTTCTATTATTCTAAACTATCCTCGCTCGGGGGGTTTTCTTTACTGTGCTCCCAGACAAACTGCTGAAGCATGAAAAATTTAAATGCAATCAAGTGGGTCCAATTCTACTTTACTAGAACAAGTGTCTACAGTGGTACAATCTTAAAAGAAGATGCAACAGATTTGTTTGGTGCTTTTCTTTCTTTTTTCTTTTTTAGCTGTTTATTTATAATACTGTGCAGTGGAGATAAAATAAGAGAGGAAATTACACTCACATTATATCAGTATATTGATTACACAGCACACAATCAGAAAGAAAACTACATTGTGAAATTGTTGCTTTGGTTAAATTGACAGATTAGCTGAACACAGCAATCACTAAAGGTGGAAAATATACCTAATGGGAATGAAAAAAAAATTGAAAAGGGCCCTAACTATCTGAAGTCCTATCGCTTACTCAACTTCAAGAATTAAATAAACCTTGATTTGGATTTTCCAGACCTAGAATAAATTCTATCTCATTTTGAACTCAAGACAGAAAAAGCGTGGGATCATTTATCAAAACCTCAGTAAAGCTGAGGAACTGAACCCCAATTTCAGTCAGTCCTGATACCGAGGTAGTAAAGCTAAAATTGAACTGCTAAGGTTATTTTACCTACATAATATGACAGTCCCGAACAGTTCCATGTGCTTTATATCTGCCACAATTGTTTATTTTAATCCAGAGAAGAAATTCTCTCTGCTGTAATGAAGACTGCCAGTCAGATTCTCAAGAGAAGTCTTCCTTTCTTCCGACAGACAGTGTGCGTTATACCCTTCTAAATACAAATAATAATACTTTGGGGGTTGTTTTTTTTTTCTTGTCTAAGGTTCTTCTACAGTCCCAAATTCTTCAATGTCCATCTTCTTTTTCAAAACAACTAGATGAAATTAAAGGCTTCCAAAGCCTAAAGTCTTCCACCCTGCTGACTGCCCAAATTAAATGTTATGGTGGAAATTATGGCTAGACCTGGAGTTGTAGCTGCTAGACATTTCAGAATCAAGCCACAACATATTAACACAGATAACAACGGGATAGCCCTGACACTATTTTAAAAACATATAAACTAAGGAATAAAAATGAGTCATGTGACAAAGTAGACTTGTAGTTGGCTGGAGACTCTAGCTTCTGCTCTGTTCCACCCTAACAAAGCATTCATAAACCTAAAGGCACGTCTACACTGCAGGCATAGAAATGATTGCTTTGTAATGCTGAGATATCCAAACTAATTTTAAACAAGCTCATTTCTGGTAGCACTCCAACTACAGTAGTGTGGTACTCAGATGGACTAATTCACCCTCTTTAGTGACTACAGTATAGATATAACCCAGGTGTACAGCTCCAACAGTAGATTGGAATCAGATTAAATTACAAATATATTCACTTACAGAGCTTTTATGAACAGTCTCAATTCCTTTTCCCCAAAGTGTCAGATTAAAGTACTTAAGTACATGATTAACTATAAGTACGCAAGCAGTCCACTAATTTCAAATTGGACTATTTAGTTTCAAAAAGTTAAGCACATGTCTAAGTGCTCTGGTGACTCCAGAACTAAACAAATTAAGAGAAACCATTTTCAGTAGCACTCATAATCATTTACATATTTCCTTCTACACTTTTATGCTAACCTGATGTTCACGAAAAGTAAAACTCAGCCACATCATCTTATCCCTCCTCACCTTCTAAAAGAGCAACAAATATGTATACTCCTCCCATAATATTGAGCATGACTTCCAGGACTGTCATTTACAAATCAGCACTCAGCTTTGGGATAAATTAATGGCACTGTATAGTCTTTTTTTGCTCACACAGCCCACAGTATCCTCCTCTTTCATACATGTGGCACACATCATTACTTGGTGGCCCTGTGTCTTTCCTTGATTCTCAAGCCCCTTCTGAAACTCAAGAGTATTCTTTATGCAATCTATTTTGCAGTGTGAGTTTGCCTATGCCAGTACAGGCCTGATGCAGAATAGGGTACACTGACACAGCAGCACAGAACTTACTGGAGCAACTTACTTATTTCTAGATACAAATCAGTTTAACATGGTTTAAACATTCAGGAAAACTGGTCTTTATTTTTGCTATATAAAGATATCAGTTACAGTAGTGTTCAGATAGCCTTCAAGAAATATGAAAATGCTTTGTCAAAAAACAAAATAGTTTGCAGCTCCTCCCCATAAAACAATGTTATGTAGGCAGAACTCAGTAATGTAATTCATTGTAAAACTAATGCCGTAATCTGTCTGCCATTTTAGAATAAACAGTTATTTCCTAAAATGATGAACTGTCATTTCTGTTTTTAAGGAGCCTTAGTAACACAAATGAACACTCAGTAACAGATTCCATTCTCCTGAGGCCCCACACCCCAACACAAATCCCTATGCACAAGACCTGTATAAACTGACAAGGCAGAGATGGGAGAGAATCTCCCAGTTTTTGTTCCTGGCTTTAGCTCCTAGTCACAACAAGGCCTTAGGCCAACCAGTTCAACTCCCTCAAGCTCTTCCTTGGCTTCATTTTGCAGGAACACTACAAGAATTAGATACATATGGATCATAAGCAGCTCTGCAAGATTAGAGAGTTTATAGTAGTTGCAAAAATCCCCTTTGAAATAAAAGGTGGGGGGGAGGGTGAAAGCAAGTAAGATTCAAGAAATGACAGCTATAATGTTAACTGAGCATCCAAAGCTCTAGCTGAAATAAGCATCAAGCTAAGCAATACACCCACTGCTTCCAAGATACACACTCAGATTTCTTGCATTTGTTTTTCCAATACAGACAAATCACACTTCTGCTAACAGATACGAATCCAAATCACAAAGTTAAGATTCAGACTCCCTCAAAGCTCAGAGGGTTTGCAATAATTGTTATGGTATTTCTTTTAATCTCCAATCAAACAATGTGAGGGTTAAACAGCTCCTTGGAACTTTTTTGGAAAGCCTTTCTCTTACATTCTGCCATTATAATGACCTTCTCAGCCATGCAGCCACAGTAAACTATGACGGTTAGGGCATGAGTTGCTGCCTATTTGTCTAGTTGTCGAAAACATTAAAATGGATGTAGCAAAACAGCCTCTTAGTCCCTGGTGACTTTTTAATGAAAATCCAAACTGTTTAGCTGGATTCATAAAATGACAAAAATACAATTTACCTTTCTAGTAGGTTAAATGTTCTATTCTCTTTATTCACTACCAGGAAATTTCACTGCAAAAGCCTAAGGTGAACTCACTCCAAATGCACTAAAGGGCAGTGAAAGGATAGTCATTTAGCACCTGGGATGTGCTCATCTTCAGTCACTGTAGTTAATATTTTCTATAGTTTATATTTAGCTGACAATATTGCTGTCACTTTATTTAAACAGCTTGAGACTGTTCTTTGGACTGGAGCTCATATGCCCTGGAATGCTTTGACTCATGAATTGTTTCTCCTGATAATGTTACATCACGTAACCACCTCTTTTTAATTGGTTGGTATCAGCTTCTCAGTGATGACTGCCTTTAAAGTCCTATGACTACGCCATGTGTCTCTGGATATCCAATTTCTTACTGTTGGAAAAAGGAAAAAAGGTAGTACTGACTTCCAGCTATCTTCACCAATAACTATGGGAACAAGAATGAGCTTGCCAAGAACTTATACATCAGCAACTTATCAGGATTTGTTTTTTCAGGCAGCAAGTAATATAATATGCAATATAAATAAAAGCAATCATTAACAATAAAACTTAAAAACAATGGTTGTTATAAATATAAGATTCCACGTAATGAGTTAAAAAGTTTATTTTCAATCCTACAGGTGTAAAAACAAGAGGTCATGAGCCATTTCTCTGCACCATCTATTTCAGAGCAGAAATATTTTATCTTAATCAGTTTCTCCCCCTTCCTCCCTCATTCTCCTCCCTCCTCTCCATATGTTTGATTCTCATTCCTAAGTCAGATAGAGCACCTCAGTAGAGAGCAAAAAGGTCTATCAATTTCAGGGTCACCTGTAGCCAGTTGCACTAAACCACCTAATTAGTACCTCCATGTAACATGAAACAGTGCCTCTGCAGATCACTTACAGATAGTCTTTTTAATAAAAAACCTTATACTACAAGCCTTAAAACATTTGTAGCAGGGAAAATAGTTCTGATTCCATAGAGGTTACACAAGCATCAAAGCACTTAAACATAGGTGCCAAACCACATTGCCAGAAGCCCTTAGTATTGTGAGGTAGTGTTACCTGACAGCTTGGTGAATATAAAATTACTTGTTTCTCCAACTGAAGACAATCAAAGTGTCACCTTCCATTGTAATTATGCACAACCAGGGATCAGCAAAGTGCCAACATAATTACCAGGAGGAAAACAAGACATAACAAAAATATCAAATCTAAATTTCTCCAAAGGGTAAACACATCCATCTGGCTATTACCAAAAAAAACCCCAAAAAACAAACAAACAAATAAAAAATGGGATAGTGCTATTTAACAATAAGATTGATGCGCCTTTCATTAAGTGAAAAACAGCTAAAGAAAGTGATTCATGAAATACTAAAAATAAACACAGGTCAGAACCATGCAGGGATGTTGCTTGTACACATTTAAAGTACAAGTGTCATCAGAGATGCTGGGACAAACATATGTATCTGCACTCTTGTTATTCTAAATTCATATATGTGAAGACTCATGAAAATTAATTCTAACTGGCACATGGTGTACTTTGGCATGTATGTACGCATGATGTGCCGCTTTTGTTTATTTAAATGACTTCACTCTAAGAACCAAAAATGACGTTTGAAGTGCAGAGTGCCTCAGAACTAGAACTTTCAGGGTATTAAAAATCTGAGGATAATCTTTGAAGGGATAATCTGAATACATGAAAACTACTATTTTCACCATTTATTTCTTCAGGTTATTCAGCAAGTAGCCTATTCAGGGTGAAATCTGCATTTTGGTGATGCAGAGTTCTCATAACCAGAAATTGTGTTTTATATCTACAGTAGCTCTGGGCATCCTATAAACTATTAGAGCATCCTAGGTGGGATAAATAATTGAAAAATTATTTTCATCTAGTTCATAGAAATGAAGATAAACTTCCATTCTTTTTGAAAAACTTGCTTTGTTGAGCGATGTTATGGATTGCCTTTCCTGCATTAGTGTTCAAGTCACTACTAACGCATACATGAAGTTCTAGTACATTTATTGACCTAACTGCACACCATCTTCACGTACTCTTTAAAGTTTCACCTCTGCTGGAGGAGTTACAAAAAAAGAAAGAAAAGCAAAATATGCAAAGCCAAGAATGGGTCTTTGACACTGTTTTTTTCCCTGAAGAAATATTCAAGAACAGCAGTAAGGGATGAGTGGCTTTTTTCCACCCTGCACAGCTGCCCTAGAGCCAGAAGTAATCCTAACCCTTGCAGACAAAGCAGCCATAAGGACTGCTTAAATATGTTGTTAGCCTTGCAAAAGGGGTTAAGAAAATGATGCAGGATCCACATAACAGAATAACACCTGCCTCTTGTCTGAGGCTTTGTATCACCAGGAACCCAGGTACAGCTCTGCAAGGCTGAGCTTTCTAGCTACAACCTGCTCACAGGCTTTAGCCATTGATGCTTGTTCTCATGCACTGCCCTATATCGTACAATACAGCACCTTCTTTTCCACTATATGAGAATATTGATACACCCTATCTGTTATTCCTACTTGTGACATTGTTTCAAGGGCTAAGCAGAAAATTTAGGAGGACAGATTGGGATTCTGATTTTCTTTAAGAGTCCATACAAAGGACTTGCTTTTACAAGGCAGCATTGTCCACAATATTTATTTTAAACTAGGGTTTACATAACATAATTCTTATATAAGTGCACAATAGGAACTCTAAAATGTGTCTAGAGATCCCACAGGAACCACCTCATTTACCAGTGAGATACTACTTTTATAAAGGGCAGGGCAGTCTGAAGCAGCATACTGTTCAGAAAAAGATTACAAGGGATACTATACCTAGCTGACACTATCTAGGATTCCTTTCAGCAATATCTCAGTTTGACTGGCAACGTGGCCAAAACAACAATGCAACAACTTCTCTCTTTTTCCCCCCAAGCCCTTCAGTACCTGGGCTGTGCAAGTTTTCATGGGAGGGAGTAGATGAGGTCCTTTTTTTCTTAATGTTAATTGGCTTCTACATGAAAATATGAAAACAAAACATAAACAATTGCAGCAGTCTAAGCATTCAAATAAAGTAAAACAAAACGTTAACTCCTCTATTAATTAAGCTAATCAGTTGCCATTAAGAGCAAACGATTTGAAGTTCAATCTATCCAGACTTTGAACCTCCTATCCTTCCACAAGATCCACAGATGAAATGTTTACTGGTTTTAACTGCCTTTAAAAAAATATTAATTAAGACATTGTTATTCATAGTCTTATTCTTAGTATGACTTACTTAACAAGTATTTTCATTGCTGTTTAGTAAAACAAACAAAAAACCAAAATCATTGATATTAACCAGTGCACAAAAGCAAGTTTTGTACGTTTAAGGGATTCATTAACGTATTTGGCCTTGGCACTGAAAAGAATCAGAGAACATTAAAAAGAAATTTTCACAGGTGAAACCGCTACTGCTTCATCATTCAGGTTGAAGAGCTCAAGCAGCGTGCAGGGTCTGCGTCCAGCACTCTGAAACTGCGTCAACCGCAAAGGAAACTACAAACTCTGCCTGCCTTTTGGCATACAGTTCTGCAAAGTATGACAACATTGTTAGAAAGAAATGATTTGCAATAACTGAGGATCCTCAACTATCCTTTTCTTCATGGAAAAGTGTGACATACAGCATCTGATCTCTAACAAGGACAAGGAAACATGTGCAGCAAAGTGACTCAGAAGGGTAAAGGTGCAGAGTGCCCAGGCTCTGAATTACTCCATATTTCCAGGTGCTCAAAGTTCCCTGTTGGTATTTTTAAATGTGTCAAAGAACATTACAAAGCACAATTATCAGAATACAAAGAAAAACATAAAGCAGAACACAAACCAAAGTCCAAGACAAAAGAAAATGTCCCCAGATACTTAGAAAGTAAAAAAACCCAAATGTCTAAAATGCAATCTTAAAATATTGTCAGTGATTTTAAACATTTTTGCCATTCACATTTAAATTCCATCCAATCCCTCACAAGTTGTTTTAGATAAAATACTAAAACATTCTATTATAACTTGTGATGCCATATGTTTATCATTGAAATACACAGTGCTCTGTTGTGGTTTTCATCTCTGACCCATTTTTTCCCTATATTTTAAGGATAAAACGTATAATCTGCATTTGTAAAGAAGTCTTGTCTTCTCAGTGTAAGTTTTTGCTCAGGGCTATATTTTATAACGATTTCCCACTTATGTTTATTGGTAATAATTCATAATACACAAGCAAAACAGTACATAATATGTGCAGCCTATTACTCCTAAAAACAGTTTCACTTTCTCATGTACATTTCTTGAGAGCTCTATTATTAATTTCAAAAGTAGCACCATAAAGAACATGCAGTTTTACAGGCATATTTAGCTGGTATGTCTATCATCCCTACCATGAACCATCAATGAGACAGTCCAGCCTCTGTTGTTCTAAACCAAATATGAATAGATTTGAAAAGAAAGGCATCTTTTAATGTAGTAATTATGACACAGACATCGAATCCTTACAGACTTGAGTATGGGTCAGATCCTCAGACACTGTAAGTCAGAGCAGCTGTACGGAGGTTAATTGAATCCTCTTTATAAGGTTGAAGATATAGCCTTAATTTTCTTGGCATGGAAAAACTAAATTGTGTCCTTTTGCAATATGAAATTTCTGTGTTTTCGGTGAAAAACTGACTCCCATTACAGTATTACCAGGAATCGTATGTCGTGATAATATTCCTCATCGCAGAGAAATGCAAAAAATGGTAAGGTATATTCTGAATACTAGCAGACTAAATGCATTGCTCTCTGTATTTTTTCCATGCGTTCCTCTTGAACTGATTGAAAATAACAAGATCTCATCATTTAGACAAGCACTTTCAAAACAATAACAAAAATTACTTCTCCAACTGGCATGAGAGCTAAGAACAGACAATAATTCTGAGAAGAATCAAACACAAACTACTGAAGCAAAAACAATTCTAAATTTTAATTTGAACATGAATTCTTATGTTGCTACTTGGCAAAGCACTGCAGTCCAGCAGCTCCTGTGGAGCAAGGTCATGAAAGAGATGGGGGTCATCCAAATACATGAGACCCCCAGCACAGCAGGCATAAACTCTGTGCTAATTATACTAGGCCACATCAGTCCCCAGCATTGGCAGCCTCTCCATGGCATTAACACTACACAGACCAGGGCTGAGATGACAGGACCAGGGGAGGTGCTCATCAGCCTACCTTTAAGCAGGCAAAATAAAGCACAAAAAGGGAGAAAGCAAAGATCCTTTCAGGGTTTATTCTGCTGAACCATTTTTTGTCATTGAGGTTTTGGCAGTTGGGAGGCACCAGGCCACCCCAGGAAGGACTTTGGGGTGAGCCTGCTCATCTTTACAGCAAAGGGGTCAATCCCCAAGAGGAGGCACCTCCGTAAAGAGGTTCACAGTTTGAAGCTCTACCCTGGCTATTTTTTCATGGAAGGTGATTAAGCAGTCTAATATTTGGCAATCAACACAACTTCTCGGCTTCCAGAAAACTCAAATTATCTTTAACTTTACTAAGCAACTGTCTCAGCAATCCCACTTTACAAATCAAGAAACAGAAACAGTGAGTTTAATGG